>NC_086100.1:192394645-193802145 GCF_963921235.1 Mobula hypostoma
TACCAGTAGTTAGAAAAATTGATGTTCATGAGCTATCTTCTTGTCAATTGGAAAACCATAAGACCATAAATCATACTATAGGAGCAGAATTAAGCCATTTGGCTTATTGAGTCTGTTTTGTCATTTTATCATGGCTGATCCAGTTTCTTCTCAAACCCATTCTCCTGCCTTCTCCCCATAACCTTTCACGCCCTGACTTATCAAGAATCTATCATCCTCCAACTTAAATATACCCAGTGACTACACCAATACACCACTGCTGCCTGTGGCTACAAATTCCACAGACTCTCCACTCTTCGGCTAAAGAAATTCCGCTTCATCTCTATTCTAAACAGACAACCTATATTCTGAGGTTGCAGACTCCCCCATAATAGTAAACATTGTCTCCACATCTACTCCATCTAGGCCTTTCAAGATACGATAGGTTTCAATGAGATTCCATTCCGCGCCCCCCCCATTCATCTAAATTGCAATGAGTACAAACCACAGCCATCAAATGCTCCTCATATGATAAGCCTTTCATTCCCAGCATCATTTTGAACCCTCTGCAACGTCAGCACATCCTTTCTAAGATAAGGGGCACAAAACTGCTCACAATACTCCAAGTGAGGCCTCACCAGTGCCTTATAAAAGCCTCAGCATTACATCCTCGTTTTTATATCCAAGTCCTCTCGAAATGATTGTGCTGCTGACTCAACCTGCAAATACACCTTTAGGGAATACTGCACAAGAACTACCAAGGCCCTTTGCGCCTCAGATTTTTGAATTTTCTCTCCATTTAGAAAATAATCTATGCTTTTATTTCTTCTACCAACGTACATGGCCATACTCTTCCTGGCACTGTGTTCCATCTGCCATTTCTTTGCACATTCTCTTAATCTGTCTAAGTCCTTCTGCAGCCTCTTTACTTCCACAAAACTGCCTCCCCCACCATCTATCTTCATATCGTCTTCAAACCTTTTAACAAAGCCATCAATTCCATCATCCAAATCACTGGCATATAATGTAAAAGGAATTAGTCCTGACAGTGGCCCATGTGGAACACCACTAGTCACTGGCAGCCAATCAGAAAA
The DNA here is from genome assembly GCF_963921235.1 of Mobula hypostoma. Classification (NCBI taxonomy): domain Eukaryota; kingdom Metazoa; phylum Chordata; class Chondrichthyes; order Myliobatiformes; family Myliobatidae; genus Mobula; species Mobula hypostoma. The sequence continues at coordinate 192,395,719 of NC_086100.1, forward strand.
GGCTCCCTTTATTCTGATTCTTTGCCTCCTGTCAGTCGGCCAGTGCTCCATCCATGCTAATATCTTTCCTGTAATACCATGGGCTCTTATTTTGCAAAGCAGCCACATGTGTGGCACCTTGTCAGAAGCTTTCTGAAAATCCAAATACATAACATCAACTGATTCTCCTTTGTCTATCCTGCGTGTTACTACATCAAAGAATTCCAATCGATTTGTCAGGCAATATTTTCCCTTAAGGAAACCAGGTTGACTTTGGCCTATTTTGCCATGTGCTTCCAAGTACCTCAAAACCTACATTATCTTGTGGACAGAAATAAAAATAATAGTAAATAAAATAAAATAATAATAATAATAATAATAATAATAAATAAACAAGTAAATCAATTATGTATACCGAATTGATTTTTTAAAAAGTGCAAAAACAGAAATACTGTATATTTTAAAAAAAGGTGTAGTAGTGTCCAAAGATTCAATGTCCGTTTTGGAATCAGATGGCAGAGGGGAAGAAGCTGTTCCTGAATCGCTGAGTGTGTGTCTTCAGGCTTCTGTATCTCCTACCTGATGGTAACAGTGAGAAAAGGGCATGGCCTGGGTGCTGGAGGTCCTTAATAATGGACGCTGCCTTTCTGAGACACTGCTCCCTAAAGATGTCCTGGGTACTTTGTTGGCTAGTACCCGAGATGGATATGACTAGTTTTTCCACCTTCTGCAGCTTCTTTCAGTCCTGTGCAGCAGCCCCACACCCCCCACCCCTCATACTAGACAGTAATGCAGCCTGTCAGAATGCTCTCCATCTTACAACTATAGAAGTTGTACCATGACATGCCAAATCTCTTCAAACTCCTAATAAAGTATAGCTGCTGTCTTGCCTTCTTTATAACTGCAACAGTATGTTGGGACCAGGTTAGATCCTCAGAGATCTTGACATACAGGAATTTAAAGCTGCTCCCTCTCTCCACTTCTGATCCCTCTATGAGGATTGGTATGTGTTCCTTCATCTTACCCTTCCTTAAGTCCACAATCAGCTCTTTCATCTTACTGATGTTGAGTGCCAGGTTGTTGCTGTGGCACCATTCCACTAGTTGGCGTATCTTGCTCCTGTACACCCTCTTGTCACCACCTGAGATTCTACCAACAATGTCAGCAAATTTATAGATGGTATTTGAGCTATGTCTAGCCACACAGTCATGTGTATATAGAGAGTAGAGCAGTGGGCTAAGCACACACCCCTGAGGTGCGCCAGTGTTGATCATCAGCGAAGAGGATATGTTATCACTGATCCGCACAGATTGTGGTCTTCCATTTAGGAAGTCAAGGATCCAATTGCAGAGGGAGGTACAGAGGCCCAGGTTCTGCAACTTCTCAATCAGGATTGTAAGAATGATGGTATTAAATGCTGAGCTATAGTCGCTGAACAACATCCTGATGTTGGTGTTTGTGTTGTCCAGGTGGTCTAAAGTTGTGTGGAGAGCCATTGAGATTGTGTCTGCCATTGACCTATTGTGGCAATAGGCAAATTGTAATGGGTCCAGGTCCTTGCTGAGGCAGGAGTTCAGTCCAGTCATGTCCAACCTCTCAATACATTTCATCACTGTCGATGTGAGTGCTACCGGGTTATAGTCATTAAGGCAGGCCACATTATTCTTCTTAGGCACTGGTATAATTGTTGCCTTTTTGAAGCAAGTAGGAAGTTCCACCCATAGCAGTGAGAGGTTGAAAATGTCCTTGAATACTCCTGCTAGTTGGTTGGCACAGGTTTTCAAAGCCTCACTAGGTACTCCATCAGGACCTTCTGCCTTGCTAGGGTTCACTCTCTTTAAAGACAGCCTAACATCGGCCTCTGAGATGGAGATCACAGGGTCATTAGGTGCAGTAGGGATCTTCACAGCTGTGGTTGTGTTCTCAAAGTGTGTATGGAAGGCATTGAGTTCATCTGGTAGAAGAGGAGATGGAGAATCAGAGGTGAGGACTGGAGTGACCATCTAACAGACAGCAGGATCCCTGGTGAAGACATTGCGTTTGGTTCTGGAAGGAACACAAGTCGAACTTATTAATCCATGATTGGTCTGTAATAAGCTGCTGAAGGGGAGTGAAGTGTTTGGGCCTAAAAGAGGAAATTAAGCTTGATATGGGTTTGGATAATTAAATCTTTGATGGAAATACTAACTGCTACTTCAGATATTTACACATAATGTCATAATTTCCCCAAATATGAGCTCAGTTGTCATCACTATGTGCCATTTTGTACGACGTGGGTGATCATGATCTTTCCTTGGCATGAAGTGGTTTGCCGTTGTCTTCTTCTGGGCAGTGCCCTTACAAATTGTCTGCTTGGTGTCAGTGGTCACATAACCAGGACTTGAAATATTTATCAGCTGCTCATACGACCATCCAGCACCTGCTCCCGTGGCTCCCTGGTTGGGGGTGGGACAAAGCAGGTGCTGCACCTTTCCCAAGGGTGACTTGCAGGTGAGTCGTATCTCCACCCCGCCAACCAATAAACCCAGTAACCAGTGCAACACATCAAACACAATCAGCAGCTCTAATAGTTCTTTGGACACCTCGTTCTTCAACAAACCTGTTTCACAGTTCCTTCACTGAGCTGCGGCTTCTTTGTTTGATACGTAAGAGATTCTGCAGATATGCATGAGGGAGATGAATGGGGCAAGTTTTTGACACAGGGAGAGGCGTGTGCCTGGTACAGATTGCCAGGGGTGGTAGTGGAAGCAGATACCAGAGTGGCTTTTAAAAGGCATTGATTTAGCCTTTTTTGCATCCCAACATTTACAGCTGTATTGCAAGGAACAGCAATCTCATGTTTTGGAGTGGATTCTAAACCCATGGCCTGATGCCTCAGAGATAAGAAGCCACTGTTCATTGTTCTACAAGAATAGACTCCAAGTCATCTGGGCCCCATCCAGATGTGTGGACATCTCATTCCCATACAATTTTGGTCATCTCTGTTGTCCTTTTTTATGCCTTTCCATCTCCCACATCCTATTAATTGCCTTTAGAGAAATTTTGGCTCAATTGATAAGAGATTCTGACTGTGAGAAATGGAAATATCTCTTGGATCTAGCCAAGTTTATTCTTTGGCAGTTTTGGCTTGGAACAATCAGAAAAAAAAATAATATACTGATTTGATTGTTTTTTCTACTTATTCATTATTGAGAGAAACAATGAGAACATTGGCCACTGGTCATTCTCTTTTGAGTCCAAAGATGACAGGAAACCTGCGCAGGAGAGTTTTGAAAGTGGAAAAGCCATTGCTCTGGGGGAGTTCCACACTCTTGACTTCAGGAGTCCAAGTCTGGGACTTTCCTTGGTTGCAGTGGGCGACCATGATGTCTTCTTTGCCTCGCCATGCTCTTCGTTCTTCATGGAGCGTTGCAGAACCACCTTCCTAGCCGTCAGATCTCACTGTAGATCTTGTTCACGCAGTCCGCTGCAGCTGACTTTGCGTGCTGGGATAGGCATGTCCTAGACTCACCAGGATATGAGGCTGTTGGCCACCCACCTGTGGTTCAGCCCGCTTGTTAAAGCGGTGTACTGGGGGTGTGGCCGCTGCCACACGCAAATAGCCACTTGGAGCCACGGGTGAGAGCTGGGTGTCTGCCGGAGATGAAAGGTGAGTGAGCTGCCCCAGAATGGACACAACAAGCCCCTTCACCAGAGGTACTACCCCACCCAACACCCATCCAGACACTCCATACACCCCGAAGAGTTAGTACAGGAATAGTTTCTTATGAAAACAGTTACTTCCCCTAGCAGTAAGGCTGACCAACGCATCCACCTGTCATAGTAGCGTAGCCGTTAGCTTAACTCTAATACAGCTGGGGCTATCAGAGTTTGGAGTTCAGTTAGAAACATAGAAACATAGAAAACCTACAGCACAATACAGGCCCTTTGGCCCACAAAGTTGTGCCGAACATGTCCCTACCTTAGAAATTACTAAGCTTACCCATAGCCCTCAGTTTTTCTAAAATCCATGTACCTATCCAAAAGTCTCTTAAAAGATCCTATAGTATCCACCTTCACCACCGTTGCTGGCAGTCCATTCCACGCACTCACCACTCCCTGCTTAAAAAACTTACCCCTGACATCTCCTCTGTACCTACTCCCCAGCACCTTAAACCTGTGTCCTCTTGTGGCAACCATTTCAGCCCTGGGAAAAAGCCTCTGACTATCCACAAGATCAATGCCTCTCATCATCTTATTACACCTCTAGCAGGTCACCTCACATCCTCTGTCACTCCAAGGAGAAAAGGCTGAGTTCTCGCAACTTGTTTTCATAAGGCATGATCCCCAACACAGGCAACATCCTTGTAAATCTCCTCTGCACCCTTTCTATGGTTTCCACATCCTTCCTGCAGTGAGGCGACCAGAACTGAGCACAGTACTCCAAGTGGGGTCTGACCAGGATCCTATATAGCTGCAACATTACCTCTCAGCTCCTAAGTTCAATTCCATGATTGATGAAGGCCAACACACCGTATGCCTTCTTGAGCGTCCTGTGGACTTGGACCCCAAGATCCCTCTGATCCTTCACACTGCCAGGAGTCTTACCATTAATACTATATTCTGCCATCATATTTGACCTACCAAAATGAACCACTTGACACTTATCTGGGTTGAACTCCATCTGCCACTTCTCAACCCAGTATTGTATCCTATCAATGTCCCGCTGTAACCTCTGACAGCCCCTCACACTATCCACAACACCTCCAACCTTTGTGTCATCAGCAAGTTTACTAACCCATCCCTCCACTTCTTCATCTAGGTCATTTATAAAAATCACAAAGATTAAGGGTCCTTGAACAGATCCCTGAGGCACACCGCTGGTCACCGACCTCCATGCAGAATATGACCCGTCTGCAACCACTCTTTGGCTTCTGTGGGCAAGCCAGTTCTGGATCCACAAAGCAATGTCCCCTTGGATCCCATGCCTCCTTATTTTCTCGATAAGCCTTGCATGGGGTACCTTATCAAATGCCTTGCTGAAATCCATATACACTACATCTACTGCTCTTCCTTCATCAATGTGTTTAGTCACATCCTCAAAAAATTCAATCAGGCTCATAAGGGACAACCTGCTCTTGACAAAGCCATGCGGACTATTCCTAATCATATTATACCTCTCCAAATGTTCATAAATCCTGCCTCTCAGGATCTTCTCCATCAACTTACGAAACACTGAAGTAAGTTCTGGTGTTCTCTGTAAGGAACCTCTGCCACGTCCTCCCTGTGACTGTGTGGGATTTCTCTGGGTGCTCTGATTTCCAGCCACAGTGCAAAAAGGTACCTGATAGGTTGATTGGTCATTGTAAATTGTCCTGTGATTATGATAGGGTTAAAATGGGGTTGTCAGGGGTTGCTGGGACAGCACGGCTTGAAGGTCCCGAAAAACCTACTGTGTGCTGTATTACTAAGTAAATAATTAAAAATATCCACCAACTAACCACCCCTCCATACCTCCAATTCCCACGAATTTATCATTTCTTCTCAGTCACCTTATATACAGATACTCCTATGCCGAGCATCACTTTATGGACATACAATCTATCTATGTATACAAGCTATCTGACGTAATTATATATATTGTGTTTTTATTATTAGTTCTTTATCTGATTGTGTTTTTATGCTGCATCAGATCTGGAGTAACAATCACTTTGTTCTCCTTTATATTTTTCTTCTGGGAATGATGTTAAACAATCTTGAGGAATAATCTCGTCTGTGCTGAACACAATGCCAAATTAAACTAAATCTCTGCTTGCAGATGATGCGAACCTCTCCATTAGTGGTATGGTAGCGTAGTGGTTAGCATAACACTTCACACTGCTAGGAATAGTCAAATCATTTGTTTCTATTTGGTGGATATTGAAGGGAGAGCATTGGCTGTGAAGTTGTCCCTTCTCTTCTCCCAGAATAATCCTACCAGGTCTTTGCTATCAGCCAATAGCTAGCACAAGGTTTCAGTTGGAGAAGTGTGCCTCTACCATACAGGAACTCGAATTAGAATAGGCTTACTATTGTAACATGTATTGAGGTGCAGTGTAACACCTTGTTTGTACGTCATCAAGACAGATCATTCTATACCTCGGTTCATTAAGGTAATACAAAGTTCAAAGTAAATTTATCATCACGGTACATCTGTGTTATCATATACAACCCTGAGGTTTATTTTCTTGCGGGCATTCACAGTAAGTACAAAGAGACGCAATAGAATCAATGAAAAAGTCTGCACAACAAAGATAGACAAGCAACCAATGTGCAAAAGACAACAAACCATGCAGATACAAAAAGAGAAAAAAACAAAATAATAATAATAATAATTAAGTGTAATTATCAAGAAGATGGGTTGTAGAGTCTTTTAAAGTGAGTCCATAGGTCGTGGAACCAGTTCAGTGCTGGGGTGAGTGAAGATGAGTGAAGTTATCCCCTCTCATTCAAGAGCCTGATGGTTGTTCCTGAACCTGGTGGTACAGGATAAGGAAAAAACAAATACATATTGAGCGAGCTAGGGCTTTTCTCTTTGGACTTGATAGAAGTGAACAAGATGATAGTAAGCATCGGCCAAGTGGACAGCCAGAGACATTTTCCCGGGATGGAAATGGCTAATACCAGGGTGCATAATTTTAAGGTGATTGGAGGAATGTATAGGAAGGGGTTTGTCAGAGGTAAGTTTTTTACACAGAGAGTGGTGAATGCATGGAACACTCTTCCAGGGTTGGTGGTAGAGGCAGATACATTAGGGCATTTAATAAACTCTTAGATAGGCACATGGATGAAAGAAAAATGAAGGGTTACGTAGGAGGGAAGAGTTTGATTGATCTTAGCATAGGTTAAAATGTCAGTACAACATCATGGGCCTGGACTGTGCTGGATTGAAGAACATAGATTTACAGTACAGAGGAAATGCCGTGCAGTTGGACAATAAGGTGCAAGGACCATGACTAGATAGATGGCAGATACAGAGTTTACTTTTACCATGTTGGAGTTCAAATGTCATGTAACTGCTGGATAGAAGCTGTCTCTGAGCTTGGTGTATATGCTTGCAAGCTTTAGTATCATTATTTTGATGCGAGTTAGGGGAAAAGTGAATGCCTGGGGTGGTGTTATTGGGGCTTTTTTCCCAAGGAGCAGGATGTGTAGACATAGTCCATGGAGGACAGGGTGGTTTTCATGGTAAGTTGGGTTGTGTCCACAACTCTCTACAATTCCCTGCAGTCTTGGGCAGAGCAGTTGCCTTACCAAGCTGCGATGTATCCAGACAGGATGCTTTCTGTGGTGACTCTGTACAACACTGCAGAGTGTCATCGGGAACACACTGAATTTTCTTAGCCTTTTGAGGAAGTAGAGATGATAGTGTGCTTTCTTGGCCATAGCATTCATGTGAATGAACTAGGATAAATGGCTACTGATACCTGGAAGATATATATATATTTAAAAAGTTAAATTAAATAAGCAATCAGGTGACTTACGAAATCAGCGCCAATTATTGAAGACCCCAATCACCCAGGATATGCCCTCTTCTCTTTGTTACTTTTGGGAGGCACACACTCAGTGTTCAGTTTCTAAATGGGCATTGAACGCATGAACACTACCTTTCTACTTTATTATTCCTGTATTTTTTTTGCACTACTTATTTTAGCTCAACTATTTAATAGAAATATATATACTCAATGTAACTCAGTTTAATTTGCTCTATATTTATTTATCATGTATTGCATTAGCAAATTTGCCGATGACACAAAGCTGGGTGACAGTGTGAAATGTGAGGAGGATGTTGTGAGAGTGCAAGGTGACTTGGACAGGCTGGGTGAGTGGGCAGATGCATGGCAGATGCAGTTTAATGTGGATAAATGTGAGGTTATCCACTTTGGTGGTAAGAACAGGAAGGCAGATTATTATCTAAATGGTTTCAAGTTAGGAAAAGGGGAAGTACAACGAGATCTAGGTGTTCTTGTACATCAGTCACTGAAAGCAAGCATGCAAGTCCAGCAGGCTGTGAAGAAAGCTAATGGCATGCTGGCCTTCATAACGAGGGGAGTTGAGTATAAGAGCAAAGAGGTCCTTTTGCAGCTGTGCAGGGCCCTGGTGAGACCACACCTGGAGTACTGTGTGCAGTTTTGGTCTCCAAATTTGAGGAAGGACATTCTAGCTATTGAGGGAGTGCAGTGTAGGTTCACAAGGTTAATTCCCGGGATGGCGGGACTGTCATATGTCAAAAGATTGAAGCGACTGGGCTTGTATATTCTGGAATTTAGAAGGCTGAGAGGGGATCTTATTGAAACATATAAGATTATTAAGGGATTGGACATGCTGGAGGCAGGAAGCATGTTCTCACTGATGGGTGAGTCCAAAACCAGCGGCCACAGTTTAAGAATAAGGGGTAGGCCATTTAGAATGGAGTTGAGGAAAAACTTTTTCACTTAGAGAGTGGTGGATATATGGAATGCTCTGCCCCAGAAGGCTGTGGAGACCAAGTCTCTGGATGCTTTCAAGAAAGAGATGGATAGAGCTCTTAAAGATAGTGGAATCAAAGGTTATGGGGATAAGGCAGGAACTGGATACTGATTGTGGATGATCAGCCATGATCACAGTGAATGGCGGTGCTGGCTCGAAGGGCCAAATGGCCTACTCCTGCACCTATTGTCTATTGTCTATTACATTATACTGCTGCAGTAAAGTTAACAAATTTCACAACATATGCTGGTGATATTGAGCCTGATTTTCATTCTGATTCTAAATCAGTAGTGCAAAAAGAGAAAAAAAAGTAGTGAACTTGTGTTCATGGGTTCAATGTCCGTTCAGAAATCTGATGACTCCCAGACTTCTAAATTGACCCTCGGGCCTCAATCCTGGAAGGGGTAATATCCAATTTTGGCCATACAGTCATGAACGCATAGGGAGTAAAGGAAGGAGGCTGAGGATGCAGCCTAGCAGGACACCAGTATTAAAAAAAAGGAATGCTGATTCATCAAGTCCTAATGAAGGGTCTCAGCTTGGAATGTCCTGACCTGCTGAGATCCTCCAGCATTTTGTGTGTGTTGCTTAAGATTTCCAATGCCTGCAGAACCTCTTGTGATAATCATGGCATGGAGGTCCTGGGTTTTCTTCCGCCACCCTGGTTTCCTCCCATAGTCCAAAGACGTACTGATTAGTCGGTTAACTGGTCAGTGTAATTAATCCTGCGATTAGGCTAGGTTTAGATCGGGAATTGCTGGGCGGCATGGCTCAAACTTCTTGTGCTGGATCTAGATGTTTGGATGATTTAAGCACCGGGCCTGATTGAAAAGGTCAAGCCCATGGCCAGAGGCAAGGGATTAGCCGGTTCAGCTCGCTGATCCGTGACTTGACTCGGCTCTGCGCTGAACGGAGGCAATGGTTTCCGATCTGTGGATGGACTCTCTTTTGTGAATTCTGTTCTGAATGCTATTTGCTTGCTTTTATTTTTTGCAGAAGTTGTTTTTTTTTCTGCACACTGCGTGTTTGACAGTCTTCTTTTAAATGAGTTCTTTTGTGTTTCTTTGTTTTGTTGCTGCCGGTAAGGGGACAAATCTCAAAGTTGTATAATGTATAGATACTTTGATAATAAACTAGGGTTGCCAAATTTCTCACTCCCAAATAAGGGACAAAAGTAGCAGTCAAATACAGGACACTTGTGTTTACCCCGAGAAAGACTACCATGATCATGAAGCCTTGTGCGGGCACCTCTGTACGCATGCGTGACGTGCACATACATGACATGCGCATGCATGTACGTGCTGTTTTTTTCTACAAATCGGTTTTGGCAATCCTGTTCAGTGAAACTACACTGTACATACATTATTTCTACTTTAAAAAGGCTGTGTATTTATCATAGATGTTAGTGTTTACTATATGTTAGTGTTGTTTTAGGTTTTACTAGAATGCTTTTACTATATGTGAGTGTTATTTTAGGTTTTATGTGTTATTTGGTAGGTTATTTTTTGGGTCTGGGAACACTCAAGAAATTTTCCTATAGAAATTAATGGTAATTGCTTCTTCGCTTTACGCCATTTCGGCATGAAAGGTTTCATAGGAACGCTCTACCTTAGCAAGGGAAATACGGGACAAGGGCGGTCCCATATGCGACAAACCAATTTAGCCCAATATACGGAATGTCTCGGCTAATACGGGACAGTTAGCAACCCTATAATAAATGTACTTTGAACTTTGAACTTTAAATAAAATAAAAGATAAAAATGTCGCAGGCTATCCTTTCTGATTGTGACCTGTCTGTCAGGAAGTCACACAACCTTCTGGTGTGAGAGTCAAACCCAAGGCCTCTTCCTCAAAGGCAAGCAAACTACTCCATACTGCATCCTCCACTGTCACCACCTGACTCCTTTATCCAATTCAACCTGCAAACGTAAATGTTCGTAGCAATTTCTTAAGCAATTTCAGATCCTACAGTTTCAGCTTGATTGCTTCATAGGCGGTGCTAATGAATCCCCAAAGTTGCGTAAATCTCAGCAGTTCAGGAGCAGCCAAATACATCTGGCAGATTTGTAACCAGTCATCAGTCTAACAGCATGGGAAGTATTAAAGCCATTTGTAACCGTAGTTTATACATTTGCAGCACGTGTGTTTATCAAATGAAGATGACAACCTGGTTGAATTTAGTCAGCTCATTTCTTAATTAAAGTTTTAATTGGGAGTTTCAGTCCTTTGTATACAGTATCATGGATTGAAAGAGAAGGAGGTTCTTTTGTTATCAAATTGAATTACTACATATTTATGTAGTATATTTTTATTACTGTATTTTATATAATACTATATCTTTTACGCTTGGCACCAACCCACAATCAATACTGGTGTGTTTCACATGCTGGCAATACAGAGATTCTGATTCTGATAAAGTACAGATTCAAATCTGCCGCTGTCTGTAAGAAGCTTGTATGCTCTCCCAGTGACTGTTTTGTTTCCTCCATGTGCTCCATATTCCAAAGACATATGGGTTAATAGACGAATTGGTCACATGGGTGTAACTGGGCGGCACGGGCTTGTTGGACCTGTAGGGCCTGTTACCGTAACAGTTCTCTAAACTATAAAATAAGAAAATTACTATAGGCCACCAGAGCTCCATAAAGTGAAACAAGTGCTTATGCATTGTAGTCACCGTTGGAATATAGCAGATGGGAGTCATTCAGCTGATGGCTCCTTGAGTCTTAAAGTCAGAGAAGGAGGCCCTTTGGCCCAATTAGTGCATGCTAGCTAAAAACCACACCCTAGTACGGATGATCACAGGGAGAACCTGCAGACTCCTTACAGACAACAGCGGGAATTGAATTACAATCTTCCGATCACTGGTTCATGTATGTAATGATTTGGGTGGGCGGCAGGAAGACAAGGTTTTCCGTTTAGTACATCCATGTGATAATAATAAACCAATACCATTTACATGCTGCTCCACGAGGTTAACTTGTCTCTGCACTGAACGTTAGCTTGCCACTGCACGAGGTTTAACCATCTCTTCGTTGAACTAAAGCTGTGGCCTGCAACTAATGGGGTTCTGAAAAAGCTGTGGAATCACTTTCGTGAACTTCAGTTCTGAATGATATTTGCTTACTTTTATTGTTTGCACGATTTGTTTTTTCTCTCTCTGCACAGCAAGTGCTTGGCAGTCTTCTTTTGTTTAAATGGATCCTATTGGGTTTCTTTGTCTTGTGGCTGCCTGTAAAGGGACAGATCTCAAGGTTATATAAAGCATACATACTTTGCTAATAAATGTACATTCAACTTTAAACATTGATGCTGTCATGTTGGTTGATCTATACTTCCACTTTTTCCTCTTCTTCCTTCCTAAACTGGAACTTCCAGTCAGTGGGAAGCACTCTAAACTCCACGTGACAACCACCACGTCCACCATCACCTCCTTCGAAAGCCGAGGATGAAGAAGGTGAATGAGGTGAGTTGCTATGCTACAGAGAGCATGAAGGAAAGGTTCACTGCCCAGCACACTTCCGGTTCATATGGTCTGCCCCAGTGCTTTTCGTTCACATTTGTATTCTCATCTCTTGTGCACAGCAAGGGCCCACAAATTACGCTCAATGGTCACTTTATCCCCAGATTGCTCCCGGACATGGCAGTACCGTGAGACGTGAGATCTATTACTTAAAGGGACAGGCCAGGAGTGTGGACTGAACAAAGTGCAGTCCACTGTTGAATTGCAGTGTTTCACTCAGAGTTTAGAAGGTCAATTTCAATTGAGTTCATTGCTATATTGTCAGTGGCTACTTTATTAGAAAATTAATGAAGAGCCCACTAGGTGTATGTTCATGGTCTTCTACTGCTGTAGACCACCCACTTCAAGGTTCAACATATTGTGCATTCAGAGATGCTCTTCTGCACACCTCTGTTGTATTGCATGGTTATCTGAATTGCTGTCTCCTCCCTGTCAGCTTGAGCCAGTATGGCAATTTTCCTTTGACCTCTCTCATTAACAAGGCATTTTCACTGACAGAACTGCTGCTCACTGGATGTTTTCTGTTCTTCACAACATTCTCTGTAATCTCAAGAGAATGTTGGGCATGAAAATCCCAGGAGGTCAGCAGTTTTGGAGATCCTCAAACCACCTTGCCTGCCAGCAGTCATTCCACAAAGTGACTGAGATCACATTTCTTCCCCATTCTGATGTTTGGTCTGAACAACAACTGAACCTCTTGACCATGTCTGCATGCTTTTATGCTTTGAGTTGCTGCTACATGATTGGCTGATTAGCTATTTGCATTAATTAGCAGGTGTAGAGGTGTGACTAATAAAGTGGCCACTGGGTATATGATAATCTGCGGTACTGACATTGATTGAAGCCTTTTCTGACCACCAGATTGTGCAGTGATGTGACAGAGAACAGATGAGAATAAAAATTATACTGCAGATGCCAGAAATCTCAAATACAAAAATCTTGGATGAAGTTCAAAGTACAATGTAAGTGTATTATCAAACTACATTTATGTCACCATATACAACCCTGAGATTCATTTTCTTGCAAACACTTACAGTAAAACAAAGAAATACAATAGAATCAATAAAAAATTACACACAAAGACTAATCATCAATGTGCAAAATAAGGCAAACTGAGCAAATTCATAAGAATAATTACAATAAATGAATAAGTAATAAATAATATTAAGAACATGAGCTTAGAGTCCTTGAAAGTGAGTTCATAGTTTGTGGAGGTACCACAGCCTTATGTCCCACACCACCAGGTTCAGGAACCATTATTACCCTTCAAACATCGAGCTCCTGAACCAGCGTGGACAAAGTCACGTAACTCAGCACTAAGGCTTCCGCCCTCCTTCCTGATTCCAAGAACATTTATTCAGAAATAAAAATAAGTACAGAGGAGACACAAGATTCACATATGGTCTAATGGTTAGGATTCGCGATTTTCACCTGACCAGCGTGGGTTTGAAACCAAGTTTTCTTGACAGGGGCACGGAGGGCTATAGTCCAGGTGTGGGTCGGAAGGACTGGGCACAGTAACAGTTCAGCATGGACTAAATGGGATGAATGGCCTGGTTTTTGTTCTGTAGTTCTCTGATGGAAGCTGGAGCAACACACAGTCTTCTAAAGGACCTCAATGGGACAAGCAGCATCTGTGGAGAGAAAGGCATTGTTGAAAAAGATCCACAACTCCTCTCCTCCAACAAATGTTGCTCGACAGATTTTTGTTGCTCCAATGAGAAACCAAGTTAGCTGAAGTAACAGAGAAGCAATAGATGAAATTAAGAAAACGTCGGTAATACGTAGGTTTGACACATTTAAGCAGTACGTGGACATGTGTATGGATGACAAGAGTTTAGAGTGTTATGGTCCAAGTGCGAGGAAATGGGATTAGTCTTGGATAGAAAGAACAAGGATGGGCCGAAAAGCCACTTTCGGTGCTGTAGTCTGTGACCACAGACAGCACAGTAGCGTCATGGTTAGAGTAACGCTTTACACTGTCAGCAATCAGAATTCAATTCGTGCCATTGTTTGTAATGAGTTTGTACCTTCTCCTTGTTACCGCGTGGGTTTCCTCTGGGTGCTCCGGTTTTCTCCTGCAGACCAAAGATTAGTAAGTCGTAGGCATACCTTGTTGACTCGCATGGCGACATATGCGGACTACCCCCGATTGTGTTGGTCATTGACACAAACGCCGCAATCACTGAATGTTTCGATGTCTTGATATACAAGTAACAAACAAAGCTACTCTTTATCTGACAGGGTGAACTAATATCGCCAATCAATCAACAGCTAAACCCCTATGACTGCTGATGTTGCTAATGTTGAGAAGTGTGGGTAATGTTGTAAAATCTAATTACTGAGCGGGACGATTAAGAGTCACTAACAGTGATTGAAGCATATATGCGTGCGGCCATACATCCGGAAAGAGAAGAAATTGCTCCTCGTCTCCTTCCAAAATAGTTGACTCCTTATTCAGAAACAATTGTTCCAAAGGTAAACATAGCAGCTTTGCCGTAAGCATAACACTTTACAGTGCCAGTGACCTGGGTTCAATTCCAGCTGCTGCCTGTAAGGAGTTTGTACATTTTACCTGTGACCGTGTGGGTTTCCTTCGGGTGCTCCAGCTTCCAGGACATCTTCAAAAAGCAATGCCTCAAAGAGGCAGTATCCATCAGCAAAGATCTCCATCACCCAGGACTTGCCCTCTTCTCATTGCTACCATCAGGGAGGAGGTACAGGGACCTGAAGGCACACGGTCAATGATTCAGGAACAGCTTCTTCCCCTCTGCTGTCAGATTTCAGAATGGAGATTGAACCCATGAACACTACCTTGCTACTGTTTTTGCACAACTTACTTACTTTTTTATATATACACTTCCTGTAATTCATAGATTTTATTATTATATATTGCAATGTACCACGGCTGCACAACAACAGATTTCAGAACAAATTCCTATTAAACCTGATTCTGATTCCTCCCACTTTCCGAAGATGTACGGGTTAGTTGGTTAATTGGTCACATGGGTGTGATTGGGTGGTGCTGGGTTGTTGGGCCTAGAGGGGCTGTTACCTAGTCGTATCTCTAAAAACTCCAAATAACCTACTTGGGGAACACCCTCTCATCATCCTCTCCGCCAATCCCTTTGAGTGAATCTTATGTTTCCCTCTGCACCACTGTTCCCTCTAAGCTGCGCAGATGCATGGCCGCGCAGTAATTAAAATGCTCCCGCGCACATAGTCTTTGTTGTTGCACAGCTGGAGTTGGACACCGCCAAGAAAAATTTTACAAACCGTGAAAGATATTCTTCGGTGTACTGTATTTCATTATTCCCTTTGATTAATAAATAAAATCAAAATATGTATTTTTGAATTTTCATTCTAAATATTTATAGCATACTTATTACTTTGTACAAAAAAAGCATTTAAAATGACGCAGAGATTTCAGGCCATGTAAACGTTCTGGATCAGGGTGATGGTTGGTTCACACAGCTGTAAAAATAATTTAGAGGGAACATTGCACTGTACCATACTCCAAGGCTGAGGTTGATAGTGTGATGAGATATTACTTCAGAGCGTGCAAATAACAAACATCCAATGATGTTAAAGGTCAACAATCATCCTTCTAATAAATTGCTGAGTAAACCCAATGAGTCAGACAGCATCTGTGAAGGTGAAATGGGCAGACAATGTTTCAGGCCAAGATTCATGAAGTGTTGGCGTGTGGCCAAGTGGTTAAGGCGTTGGACTAGTGATCTGAAGGTCGCTAGTTCGAGCCCCAGCCGAGGCAGCGTGTTGTGTCCTTGAGCAAGGCACTTAATCACACATTGCTCCTGCAAGTTTATAGCCCAGCAGTGGCGGTTGGTGCAGTATAAACGTCAGCTGTCCAGCTGTTGATGCAGCCATTATAACCTACATTTATAGCCTACAAAAAGTGATGGATACTGCCCAGTCCATCACAGGAAAAGTCCTTCCCACGACTGAGCACAACTGCAAGGAGTGCTGCCACAAGAAAGCAGCATCCTTCATCAAGGACCTCCATCGTCCAGGCCATGCTCTCTCCTCACTGCGGCCATTGTGAAGGAAGTACAGGAGCCTCGAGTCCCATACCATTAGGTTCAGGAACAGCTATTACCCATTAACTGTCAAACTCCTGAACTAACTTCACTCACCTCAAAACTGAACTGAACACTGAACATAACTTAGGAACAACAACTCATGTTTGCAGTGTTATTTACTTATTTATTATTATTATTATTTGTTCCTTTTTGTATTTTAAGTTTGCTTTTTTATTCTCTTTATTTCCTTGTGTATTTATTTATATACCTATCTATACTTTTATTTATTTCTTTGTTTTTTTTTGTATTTACACAGTTTGTCCTCTTTTGTTTGTCAGTCCTGGTGTGTATTTTTTGTTGGCTCTATTGTATTTCTTACTTTACTGTGAATGCCTGCAAGAGCGAGGAACAACCCAAGGTATGGACGATTTAAGCACTGGGCCAGATTGAAAATGTTAGGGTGTCAGGGCCGGAGACAAGGGACAGGCCGGTGTTTAGCTTACTGCTCCACAAGCTTTACTCAGGTCTGCGCTGAATTGAGCCTGTGGCCTAGTACTAATGAGCTCCTGGACCAGCTGCAGTGATGACTAGCTTCGTGCCGGTATCTTCAGTTCTGAATGTTACTTGCCTACTTTTACTGTTGGCACAATTTTTTGTTTCTGCACACTTGATGTTTTTTTTAATGGGTTCTATAGAACCCATTCTTTTTTTTAATGGGCTCTATTGAGTTTCTTTGTTTTGTGGCTACTTGTAAGGAAACAAATCTCAACATTTCAAAGGTTTCAAAGTTTCAAAGGTACATTTAATGTCAGAGAAATGTATACAATATACATCCTGAAATGCTTTTTCTTTGCAACCAGCCATGAAAACAGAGGAGTGCCCCAAAGAATGAATGACAGTTAAATGTTAGAACCCCAAAATCCCCCCCAACTCCCTTCCCTCCTGTGCGTAAGCGACAGCGAGCAACAATCCCCTCTCCTTCCACCGGCAAAAAAAGGCATTGGCACCCGCCAGCGAGCACTCAAGTGTGCAGCAAAGCAACAGCAAAGATACAGACGTGCAGTACCTCAAAGACTACTCATTCACCTGGTATTTGACATACCACAGGCTCTCTCTCTCCCTAATAAGCGAGAAAGAAGAGTCTCCATTTCATAGTGAGAAGGAAAACATAACAAACAACATGCTGGTTTATGATGTTAAAAGTCCGTTGCGTTACTTTTTCCAAGCTCTGTGCCCAAAGATTTCAGCCCCCTGGGTACACAGCCAAAAATCTTCCAACTCCCACAACACACCGATCTCCTGTTGGGACACCGACCTTCAATCCGCCCATCTCCAGAGCCATGAGATTCCAGGTCTCCAAAGGCAAGCTAAGCTCTTATGCCGGGTCTTTGGCATGTCGGATAACGGCCAGTTGTGAAGCCCCGAGAGCAGGTCCCATTCCCGCAAAGAACCAAAGTCAGCATGTAACTCAGGTCAGGGTCTTTAAAAGAACCCTGAAAGGGGAAAATAGAGACATTAAAGATGGAAATAGAGCTGTTTCTGAAGATGCAAACAAAGGAGTCTCCGTTTAGTGCCATCATGACTAAGCTTCGCCATCTTCCTCAAGGTTGTATATGGTATATATACTTGGAAATTTGAAAATGTATCTTGGGGTAGTATATAATGATATATATACACACACATACTGTGGCGCTCTGGGGTGTGATCAAAAGCTAGCCCCAGCATTCCTAGTGGACAGCACTACTTACTGTTCTGTTTTAAAATGCTTTTATGGAATTATAGTGAGATGTTCAAGTTCATTTATCGTTACATTTTAGCTCAGATTATACAGGTGTTCACTTGTGTGTTTGTGGGTCCCCCGACTGTAACTGGAGTGTGTAATAATCACGTCCTCCGCCTGTATGCGACTGAACAGTTCTCACCGGGTGATGGCAATCCGTCTGTTATTGTGCTTGTCGCAATAAAAACAGCAGTTGAGATAAACGAGCTTTTCTCATCTGTCATCATAGACCGAATGCTCGCCTCAGTACTTTGATAATAAATTTGCTTTGAAGTTGATTTTTTTTTGCTCCAAATTCCAGCATCTGCTGTTACCTGTGTCTCAATCATTCTTCCAAACTTGAACAAGAAGAGGGACCGTATGCTTGACATTTTCTCACAAGACGGTCATGGTTAATCGTTTCTGAACCACTTACAATACAAGCGGTGCTTTCATACACACACAAAATACTGGAGGAACTCAGCAGGCCAGGCAGCATTTATGGAAAAAAAAAAGCACAGTCAACATTTCGGGCCAAAACCCTTCAGCAGAACTGAAGAAAAAAAGCTGAGGAGTAGATTTGAAAGCCTGGTTCCTGGAGCTTTTCTAGCCAATTTGCCAGTGCTGCCTCATTAGAGCTAGCTAATTCATCATCATCATCATTATGTGTCATGTTGTATGACGTGGACAATCATGGTCTTTCCATGACCATGATTGTTCATGGCAAATTTTTCTACAGAAGTGGTTTGCCATTGCCTTTTTTTGAGCAGTGCCTTTACAAGATGGGTGACCCCAGCTTGTGGAAGTGAAAGTCAAATCTACAACTTAGCATTTTTTTTCTCCAGTCCTGCTGAGGGGTTTTGGCCCAAAATGTCAACTGTGCTTTTTTCCATAGATGCTGCCTGGCCTGCTGAGTTCCTCCAGCATTTTGTGTGTGTTGCTCAGATTTCCAGCATCTGCAGATTCTCTCGTGTTTATCCTTTATGCAATGCAAAGTACACAGAGTGATGTCACCAGTGCTCTCTCCAGCAGTGATAAACCTTTGAACAGAATTAATTAACTAGCTAGGTGGCTGGGTGGAGATTCATCTCTGCCAGGGGAGGTGTAAGGTGCTCCTTCCCTCTGCTACCCTGCAGGTCACCCTAGGGCAAGGTGTAACTCCTGCTTAGCCCCTTGATCAGGGTCATGTGAAGCCATGGTAGCAGGTGGTGGATAGTCATATGAGCAATCACAAGTGCTGGTTATGCAACTACTGACACCAGGCAGACTGCCTCAGAAGAGTATTGATGACAGCTGGGGTCAACCATCTTGTAAAGGCACTGTTCAGAAGAAGGCCAGCTACATCATGGTCGACACTCAGCTGGAGGGCCGAAGAAGCGCTATAAGGATCAGATGAAGAATGCTTTAAGGAAGTGCAAGATCAGACCCAAAGACCTGGAGGAGGTTGCCGCTGACCATACCACTTGGCAACAGATGTGTAGGGACGGGGTTCGTATTCTGGAGATGGAAAGAACAACCAGAAGACAGCAGAAGAGAGCCAGGAGAAATGCAGCCATGGTTGCCACCACTACCACATATACATGTCCCACCTGCAATAGAGCTTGTGGGTCCAGGATAGGACTGTATAGTCATCAAAGATCTCACCGTTAAAGGAGTGGACGTCGTCATCAGATTTCGATGGACAACCAAAGGAGAAGAAGAAGAAGAATGAGGCAGCACAGGCAAAATGGCATGAAAAGCTTCAGGAGCCAGGAGATAATGTTGCAGCTCTATAGAACCATGGTTAGACCACACTTGGAGTACTGTGTTCAGCTCTGGTCACCTCATTATAAGAAGGGTGTAGAAGCTTCAGAGAGGGTACAGAGGAGATTTAGATAGATAGATAGATATACTTTATTGATCCTGAGGGAAATTGGGTTTTGTTACAGCCACACCAACCAAGAATAGAGCATAAATATAGCAATACAAAACCCACAAACAATCAAACAACAAAATGCAAACTATGCCAGATGGAAAATAAGTCCAGGACCAGCATATTGGCTCAGGGTGTCTGATCCTCCACAGGAGGAGCTGCACAGTTCGATGGCCACAGGCAGGAACGACCTCCCGTGCCGCCCAGTGTTGTATCTCAGTGGAATATGGCCGGAGTCCAACAGCAAAAAGTTCAATATCCGGTCTACAAACACGTTCCTCGATCGTAATATGACCCGGATTACACCATCTGTTGTTAACCAGAACAGCAAGCCCCCAACTCCTTTACGCTTACTGCTCTCAGTGCACTTCCGGTCAGCCGGAACGGTCTGGGAGCCGTCCATGGAGAACTTTTGATCGGGTATGTCCTCATGCAGACCCGTTCCAGTGTAACATATAACACTGCACTCCCGAAATGTTCTCTGACGCCTGGCTAGCGCCGCGAACTCGTCCATTTCATTACTCACCGAACTCCTCTTCTCCATAAGTCTCTGTTGTCTCGACCCGGTCCAGGAAGCTGCCTGGATTAGAGAGCATGTTTTATGAGGATAGGTTGAGTGAGTTAGGGCTTTTCTCTTTGAAGTGAAGGAGAAGGAGAGGTCACTTGATAGAGTTGTACGAGATGATAAGAAGCATAGATTGAGTGGACAGCCAGAAACATTTTCCCAGGGCAGAAATGAGAGGGGATAATTTAAGGTGATTGGAGGAAAGTATAGGGGAGATATCAGAGGTAAGTTTTTGACACAGTGAGTAGTGGGTGCATGCAAGGGTGATGGTAGAAGCATGTATTAGGGACACAAGAAACTCTTAGAAAGGCACATGGATGATGAAAAAATTGAGGGTCATGTGGGTGGGAAGGGTTATATAGATGGGAAGGGTTATATAGATCATACACTAGTTTAAAGGGTTGGCACAGCATCATGGGCTGAAGGGCCTGTACTGTGCTGTACAATTCTATGTTTTAATGGTTTATTCCCTCTGATTTCAGGTCATGGGGATTTTGATAAGGAATCTCTCTCTCTCTCTCTTTTACCCACCCTTCCTCTCTCCTTCTCTCTGTCCTTCCCTCCCTCTCTCTATCACTTTCTTCTTTTCTTTCTCTCTTTCTTTTGTTCTCCGTTGTCTTATTCCTGCAAAACAACCTGCAAAGTATTTAAATCATTTTTTCGAGTGATGGGACAGGTATTGGATTTCAAGTGACCTAAAGTTTACAATATGACCCCAGCAAGAGGTTTCAGCTGTCAAGGGCTGTTAATTTGATAGTGTGTGGACAGAAAATCATTCGCCGATGAAATCATGCTGACAGACCCTGATATCCTCCTGTGTCCTTTTATAAAGTTTCCCTTGATGAACAACGGGAGAACAAGCTTTATAACTTTGTGCCACATTTCAAATACTTCCCAAGTTTCGCCATCCAGAACTCGTTATATACACTTAGCGACCACTTTAATAGATACAGGAGTTAACTAATACAGCGGTCAGTGAGGCATTTCTGTATGTTCGTAATCTTCTGCCGCTGTAGCCCCTCCGCTCCAAGGTTTGATGTGTTGTGCATTCAGAGAAGCACTTCTGCACAACACATGTAATGCGTGGTTATTTGGTTTACTGTCACCTTCCCGCAACTTGAACCAATCTGGCCATTCTCCTCTCTCATTAACAAGGCATTTTCACCACAGGACTGCCACTCACTGAATGGTATTTTTTCTTGTTGTTGTTTTTTAAACCATTTGTTGTGAAGTGTTCTGCGTAAAAATCCCAAGAGATCAGCAGTTTCTGCAATTCTCAAGCCACCCCGTCCGGCACCAACAATGATCCCACAGTCTAAGTCACTCAGATCACATTTCTTCCCCATTCTGAAGTTGGGACTGAACAACAACTGAACCTTTTGAACATGTCTGCAGGCTTTTATGCTTGGGTTCCTGCGGCATGATTGACTGATTAGATAATTGTATTAATGACCCAGAGCACAGGTGTACCTCATAAAGTAGCCACTGAGTGTATATCCCTTCAGAGTTTCTGGGCACGCACAGACATGCTCCAACCACAGAGTGTGCTAGGTGTCTTCAGAGGGCTGTTGATGCTCAACTATATTGGTTTGGCTCTAGAGTTACATATGTCAGACCAGGTTAAGGTGATAGATGTCCTTCATAATCAAGTTTATTATCACTGTTTTATGTGGCATGAAATTCATTGTTTTTCTGCAGCAGAACTGTGCAAAGATAGAAAAAGTTAATGTAAATTATGAAATAAATAAATAGTGCAAAAAAAAGGACAACGAGGTAGTGTTTGTGGACTGTTCAGAAATCTGATGGCAAAAAAAAACGAAATTGCTTCTTAATCATTGAGTTTGTATCTTCAGGCTCCTGTACCTCCTCTTGATTGTAGAGAAGAGGTGGACATGTCTGGGATGGTGTGGATGTCCTCATTAGTGGGGAGGGTTGTGCCCATGATGGAGTAGGTTGAGTCTACAACCCTTTTCAGCCACTTGTTATCTTGTACATTGGAACCTCCAGACCTGGTTGTAATACAACCAGTCAGAATGCTCTCCACTGTCGTCGTTAGGTTGCATCTGGAATTTCCAGTTGGCGGACGACTTCCCTCCATGCCACTCTGTCCCACCACTTGTCCACAACATCCCTAGTCTTGTCCAGCTCGGTCCAATCCTTGATGTTATCCAGCCGCATTGTTCTTTGCCTTCCTCTTCCTTTCTTTCCCTCCACCCTTCCATATCGCAAGTTCGACAAGATGTTATCTCTCCACGTAACGTGTCCACAATAAGCAACTTTTAACTTCATGATCTTCTCCAGCAGTATCTGTGGTCTATCAACTTCGGACAAAACTCTCTCATTTGAAACTTTCTCTACCCGGCTGATCTTCAACATTCGTCCATAGCACCACATTTCAAAAGCATTAATTTGTTTCATGTCATCCTTCCTCAGGGTCCATGTTTCTGATCCATACCTCAGCACTGACCATACGTAATACTCTCCACTATACTATACATCGGCAGAAATTTGTGGGAGGCTCTGGTGACATACAAAATCTTCTCGAACTCCTCACAATGTAGAGCTGCTGGCATGCATCCTTCATGTATTAGACCCAGGATAGATCCCCTAAGATGCTAATACCCAGGACCTTGAACCTGCTCATCCTTTCCACCACTGACCCCTACTGAGGATTAATACATGTTCCTTTGACTTCCCCTTCCTTTGGTGAATTAGGGTTTCTGATGTGCCAGTAACTTCTGTATCATTGGATTGAAGGTACTCATTCTAGTGGAAATGTGATGAAAATTTGGAGAGAAAAAAAGAAAAGAATATTGGATTATAGTAAATGGGTGATTAGTGGACAGCACAGACTAGATGGGCTGAAAGGCCTGGCTCCATGCCGTATGACTCTTTGACAGTAAGCACTTGTTTCAGTTCTTGTGTTCGAGCAAGTATCATTGGGATAGCTAATGTTAAACTGGAAAGAGCGCACAGCAGATTCTTGAGGTCGTTGCTGGGACCCTAGGGACAGAGTTATTTTTATAAATTTATTTACTTATTTATTGAGATAGATCACAGAATAGGCCCTTTGAGCCAAGCAGCACAACAATTCCCAATTTAACCCTAGCCTAATCATGGACAATTTAAAATGACCAATGAACCTATCAACCGGTAGGTCTTTAGACTGTGGTAGTAAACCGGAGTACCTGGAGAAAACCTACATGGACATGGGGAGAATGTACAAACTCCTGAGAGACAACCGCGGGAATTGAACCCAGGTCACTGGGACTGTAAAGCTTTGTGCTAACCACTATGTTACGGAGCCTTTGTCACTGGAGTGCAGGAGAATGAGGGGTGATCTTATAGAAGTGTAAAAAATTTTGAGCAGCATAGATATGTTGAAAGCCCACTGTCTTTTTCTCAGGGTGGGGGTATCAAGAACCAGAGGACATACATTTAAGGTGAGAAGGATGGGATTTAATTGGACCTGAGGGGCAACCAAAGGGCGAATAGTAGATGGAATGAGCTGCCAGAGGAAGTGGTTGAGACAGGTATATTAACAACATTTTAAAAGGTGCTTGGCCAGGAAACATTTAGAGGAATATGCCCCAAATATGGGCAAATGGGACTGGGTTAGATACAACTCTCAGTCAGCATGGAGCAGTTAGGCCAGTTTCTGCTCTGTACGAATCTAAACTCAATGGCCACGTTATTAGGAATACCTGTGCACCTGCTCATTAATGCAAATATCTAATCAGCTAATTATGTGGCAGCAACTCAATGCATAAACCCATGCACACATGGTCAAGAGGCTCAGTTATTGTTCAGTCCAAACATCAGAACTGGGAAGAAATGTGATCTAAGTGACTTTGACTGTAAAATGACTGTTGGTGCTGGATGGGGTGGTTTAAGATCTCAGAAGCAGCTGATCTGCTGGCATTTTCACACATGGCATTCTCGAGAGTTTACAGAGAATGGTGTGAAAAACAAAAGCAACATCCAGAGTGCAGAATTTCTGTGGGTGAAAAAGTCTTGTAAATGAGAGAGGTCAGAGGAGAACGGGCCAGACTGTTTTAAGCTGACAGGAAGGCTACAGTAACTCAAATAACCATGTGTTACAAGAGTGGTGTCCAGAAGAGCACCTCTGAACGCACAACACATCAAACCTTGAAGTAGATGGGCTAGAAGACCACAAACATACACTCAGTAGTCTCTGTTGTATGTATTACTCAAGCAAGATTTCTGCCTTTGACCTATCTTTCAGTTAGTGAATCCCGAGATGACTGGCTTGTACACAGATTTTTCATGATGTTTTATGTGCCAACTGTGAGTGGCGCCATTCTAACCTTGGTTTAGATAGCTGTGGTTTCTAGGTGAGATGAATTGGCCGCAAATTATTTCTTCTGCAATAGTGATAAAAGAAGCACGAATGGTGGTTAGACCATGCGGCTTTTAGGAGCTTTGCATACAGCCCAGATTATACACTTGAGCAAGTGGCTTTACAAGATGGAGTAGTCAAATTCCCAGTCAATTGAAGTTAAAAGAATTTCCTCTCTCAAAACTAATTAAATATTTATGTGTGTGAACTTCTGACATTGTAACTCAGCTCCAGCCTTTAGCGTTTTGGTAGTTAGGGTCTAACCCATGAAGCAGTCTTAAACAACTTAATAATGCCTTCTTTGTTTTGTGTAAGTTGCTGGACATTTTTCTTCGCGCACTTTGAAATAATATCTTGCTGTGCTATCAATCTCAGTCTCAGAGTTTGAAGGTACTGGTATGGTTCACTGCGAAGTATGTCTGATTTCAGCAGAGAAGTGTCATGAAAATCTTGATGTATTCCCAGTCCTGAACTGAGGCCTTGGTTAGGCTTCGGCCTACGTGTAGATGCTTGCAGGTAACCCAACTCCACAAGGCTGCCAAGTCTGATTCTAACAAAGCCATATTATTTTCCCATCAAAGGTTTTTTTTCCTCAAGAAGCAGTGGAAAATATTGCAAAACTCTCACTCTGCGCCTTAAAAGAAAAATGACTGGTGATTTATAGCATGTTTGACACTCAATTAAAAGTGACCAAGTTTATTTTCTTTCACTGTTGTGTGACTGTGGTTATCACTGGGAACTTATGCCCAAGGTTCTGTTGGGGGGGGGGGTGGAAATCAGCAACGAGAGAGAGGGGGTAAATCGGGTGAGGTTGGGGCTGGGAACCTTGCACAGAACTCAGGGGAGGTTATATAATTATCAATAAAAGCATTTGGTTCAGATCCTGCCTGGCTTCCCTCTCCTCTCCCAGGATGAGAATTTCCCTTTCAATAGCATTTCCAGATGCTGGATTCCAGCTGCCTCAGCTCGGTCCAATCCAACAGGGTACAAATTCCACGATTAATACTCATAAATCATTTCTTAGAGAAGGGGAAAAAATTCCCTTTGGCTCAGAAGGGGAATTTTTAGATAAAGCCCCCCTGTTCCCTGCAAAAAAAAAAGCAGTGGAAAACAGCAACATGTTAAAAGTGTTAGGGGCAGAGAAAGAATTCCTGAACAGAATACAAGCAAGACGTACACACACACACACACTCTGCTGGAGGAACTCAGATCGGGCAGCATCTATGGAGGGGAATAAACAGTCAAAGTTTCGGGTGGAGACCCTTCGTCAGTACTGGAAAGGAAAGGGGAAGATGCCAGATTAAGAAGGTGGGGGAGGGAGAGGGGGATGGGTACAAGCTCAAAGGTGATAGATGAAGCCAGGGGGTCGGGGAGGGTGGAAGTAAAAAGCTGGAAGATGATCGGTGGAAAAGGCAAATGTAGAGAAAAAGGAATCTGATAAGAGAGGAGAGCGGAGCATGGGATAAAGAGAAGGAGGAGGGACACTGGGGGAAGCGATAAGGAGGTGGTGGGTGGGGGGCAGAGCAGGGAAATGAAGAGGAAAGGGCAAGGAGGAAGGGGAGAAATTGCTGGAAGTTGAGAGAAATCAATGTTCAAGCCATCAAGTTGGAGGCTAGACAGTCGGAATGTAAGGTGCTGGTCCTCCAACCAGAGAGTGCCCTCATCATGGCAGTAGAAGAGGTTGTAGACCATCATGTTGGCATGGGAATGGGACGGGAATGGGGACTAGAATTGAAAGGATTGGCCACCAGAAAATGCCGCTTACAAACAAGACACGCTGGGTTACTCCTGAAAAGGATGGGAGGTCTCAGAAAGGTTCCTGAATTTACTCAGAAGGTAGTTTTGTTACTCAAAAATTTACAGGGCGAAAGAGAATATTAGCACAACAGTTAAGACTGCTACCGCACAGCTCCAGGGACCAAGGCTCAATCCTGATCTTTGGGTGCACTCTGTGTTCACGTGAGACAGTAAATGCTCCAGCTTCCACATCTTGAAGTTAAGGAGGTGGCTTAATTGCCCACTGTAGATTGCCCCTTAGTGGGGATGTCTGTAGGTTTAGATTAGACTAGATTAGATTATGAGGACACGCAGTCCTCTTTTATTGTCATTTAGTAATGCATTCATTAAGAAATGATACAATGTTCCTCCAGAATGATATCACAGAAACAGAAGACAAACCAAGACTCAAAAAAAACTGACAAAAACCACATAATTATAACATATAGTTACAACAGTGCAAAGCAATACTGTAATTTGATAAAGAACAGACCATGGGCATGGTAAAAAAACAAGTTTCAAAGTCTCTCAAAAGTACATCATCTCACGCAGACAGTAGAAGGAAGAGAAACTCTATTCCTGCTATGAACCTCCAGTGCCGCAAACTTACCGATGCAGCTCCCTGGAAGCACCCGACCACAGCCGACTCTTGAGTCCGTCCGAAAACTTCGAGCCTCCGACACCAAGCACCGAGCACCATCTCTGCCGAGTGTTTCGACCCCGGCCCTGGCAACAGGCAATAGGCAAAGCCGAGGATTTGGGGCCTTCCCCTCCGGAGATTCTCGATTGCACAGTAGCGGCAGCAGCGAAGCAGGCATTTCAGAAGTTTCTCCAGATATTCCTCTGTGCTTCTCACATCTGTCTTCATCAAATCAAGATTGTGCATGGCCCCTACTTAACAAATACGATATCATTTTGGAGCAGCCGCACGCGCTGTGTCGCGTCGCCATCTTCTCCTCCCTACTCACTTTAAAAGCCAGAATGTAATGCTAAGACATCATAAAGCACTGGTGATGACTCACTTGGAGTATTCTGAATAGTTTTGGTCTCCTTGTCTGAGAAAGGATGTGCTGACATTGGAGAGGGAACAGAAGAGGTTTACAACAGTGGTTTTGGGAGTGAAAGGCATATGAGGAGTGATTGATTGCTCTGGGCATGTGCTTGCTGGAATCTTAGAAGAATGAAGGGGTACCTCATTGAAACCTATCAAATGCTAAAAGACCTAGATAGACTGGGTGTGCAGGAGATGTTTCCTATAGTTGGGGAGTCTAGCCCCAAACTAAGAACGTCCATTTGGAATGGAGATGAGGATGAATTTCATTAGCCAGAGCATGGTAAACCTGTGGAATTTGTTGCCACAGGCGTCTGTGGAGGCCAAGTCATTGGGTATATTTAAAGCAGAGTTTAATATATTCTTGATTAGTCAGTGTATGAAGGGATATGGGGAAAAGGCAGGAGATTGGGGCTGACAGGGAAATGGATCAGCAATGATGAAATAGTGGGCCAAATGATTTGATGGGCCAAATGGCCTAATTTGGCTACTATTTCTTATGATCTTATGGTCTTCTGCTATTGTTGGCTGAGAACTCAGACGGTATATGCACAACTTCTTATTCTGACTTCCACCCCTTTCCTTTCTAGTCCTGATGAAGGATCTCAGCCTGAAATGGCAACTGTTTAATCCTCTCCACAGATGATACCTGACCTGCTGAGCTCCTCCTGCAAATTTGTGTGTCACTCTGACAGTAAAAATCAAGATGGATGATTAAAATTAGAAGTGGTTTTCTGCGTTTTGGATATGGACTTGGACGATGGAGAAGTGAGAGAATGGTACTAATCAAGTGTGACAGTGGAAAAGTGTGTATGGAACCGGAGGAAATAGCAGACGTACTTAATGAGTACTTTGCTTCAGTATTCACTACAAAAAAGTGTTGGTGATTGTAGTGATGACTTACAGCAGACTGAAAAGCTTGAGCATGTAGATATTAAGAAAGAGGATGTACTGGAGCTTTTGGAAAGTATCAAGTTGGATAAGTCACTGGGACCAGACGAGATGTACCCCAGGCTACTGTGGGAGGCGAGGGAGGAGATTGCTGAGCCTCTGGCAATGATCTTTGCATCATTAATGAGGAGGCAGGAGAGGTTCCAGAGGATTGGAGGGTTGCGGATGTTGTTCCATATTCAAGAAAGTGAGTAGAGATAGCCCAGGAAATTATAGACCAGTGAGTCTTATTTCAGTGGTTGGTAAGTTGATGGAGAAGATCCTGAGAGGCAGGACTTATGAACATTTGGAGAGGCATAATATGATTAGGAATAGTCCGCATGGCTTTATGAAAGGCAGGTCGTGCCTTATGAGACCGAATAAATTTTTTGAGGACGTGATGGATTTCAGCAAGGCATTTGACAAGGTACCCCATGCAAGGCTTATTGAGAAAGTAATGAGGCATGGGATCCAAGGGGACATTGCTTTGTGGATCCAGAACTGGCTTGCCCACAGAAGGCAAAGAGTGGTTGTAGACGGGTCATATTCTGCATGGAGGCCAGTGACCAGTGGTGTGCCTCAGGGACCTGTTCTGGGACCCCTTCTCTTTGTGATTTTTATAAATGACCTGGATGAGGAAATGGAGGGATAGGTTAGTAAATTTGCTGATGACACAAAGGTTGGGGATGTTGTGGATAGTGTGGAGGGCAGTCAGAGGTTACAGTGGGACATTGATAGGATGCAAAACTGGGCTGAGAAGTGGCAGATGGAGTTCGACCCAGATAAGTGTGAGGTGGTTCATTTTGGTAGGTCAAATATGATGGCAGAATATAGTATTAATGGTAAGAATCTTGGCAGTGTGGAGGACCAGAGGGATCTTGGGATCCAAGTCCATAGGACACTCAAAGCTACTGCACAGGTTGACTCTGTGGTTAAGAAGGCATATGGTGCATTGTCCTTCATCAATCGTGGAATTGAGTTTAAGAGCCGATAAGCAATGTTACAGCTATATAGGACCCTGGTCAGACCCCACTTGGAGTACTGTGCTCACTTTTGGTCGTCTCACTACAGGAAGGATGTGGAAACCATAGAGAGGGTACAGAGGAGATTTACAAGGATGTTTCCTGGATTGGAGAGCATGTCTTATGAGAATAGGTTGAGTGAACTTGGCCTTTTCTCTTTGGAGCAATGGAGGATGAGAGGTGACCTGATAGAGGTGTATAAGATGATGAGAGGCATTGATCGTGTGGATAGTCAGAAGCTTTTTCCCAGGGCTGAAATGGCTAACACGAGAGGGCACAGTTTTAAGGTGCTTGGAAGTAGGTACAGAGGAGATGTCAGGGGTAAGTTTTTTACACGGAGAGTGGTGAGTGCGTGGAATGGGCTGCCGGTGACAGTGGTGGAGGCGGATATGATATGGTCTTTTAAGAGACTTTTGGATAGGTACATGGAGCTCAGAAAAATAGAGGGCTATGGGTAACCCTAGTAATTGCTAAGGTAAGGACATGTTCGGCACAGCTTTGCGGGCCGAAGAATTGTGCTCTAGATTTTCTATGTTTCTATTTTTTTTCAGTCTTATAGTTTTTTATATTCTGTGTTTTTCGCCTGACCTTTCTCGTTTTTTTATTGTGCTGGGAGGGGGATTTGGGGGTGTTCCACTTTTGTTCATTTTTTGTGTGGGGAGTTGCGATTGGGGTTGGGGGGAGTTGGGGGGTGGTGTTGATACTCATGCTGCCATTCTTTTCTTTCTTGATTTTGTGGCTATCTGGATAATTTGATATAATTTGTATAATTTGATAATAAATGAACCTTTGTATTCTTTGGAAAGTGAAGTCATCATAGAGCCTATGGCATTGGGATACGTTGGCTTTTAATAACGTATGTGTCGGGAGTGACTGCAAAAAATGAAACTTCATATTTCTATAGTCTTCTACATCCTCATGGGATTTGTGTGGAGTTGCCATTGTTGTAGTTGGAATCTATGGACAAAGGATGAGAAAGGTTATTCAGTCCATTAAGCCTATTAGAACTTACACCCAATGGCCACTTTATTAGGTACATTTGTACACCTGCTCGTTAATGCAAATATCTGATCAGCCAAACATGTGGCAGCAACTCAATGCATAAAAGCATGCAGACGTAGTCAAGAGGTTCAGTTGTTGTTCATACCAAACATCAGAATGGGGTAGAAGTATAGTCTAAGTAACTTTGATTGTGGAGTGATTGTTGGTGCCAGATGGGATGTTCTGAGTATCTCAGAAACTGTGATCTCCTTGGATTTTCACGCACAACAATCTCTAGAGTTTACAAAGAATGGTGCAAAAAACAAAAGTCATCCAGTGAGCAGCATTTCTGTGGGTGAGAAAGCTCTGTTAATGACAGAGGTCAGAGGAAAATGGCCAGACTGGTTCAAGCCGACAGGAAAGTGACAGTAACTCAAATAAACATGTGTGACAAGAGTTGTGTGCAGAAGAGCATCTCTGAATATGCAACACATTGAACCTTGAAGTGGATGGGCTACAGTAGCAGAAGACCACAAATATGCACTCAGCAGCCAAGATCCTCCTGGGAGGGGGGAGAAAATTGCGACACGAGGGCAGCGCGCGCGGCCACTTCGGTGAGGAATATCTGTTATTTGTCAAGTAGGGGACCGTACACAATTGTGATTTAATGGAGACAGACATGAGAGCACAGCGGAACATCTGGAAAACTTCTGAAATGCCTGCTTTGCTGCCGCTGCTACTGTGTGGTAACCAGAATCTCCAGTACTGAAGGACTCGAAATCCTCGGCTTTGCATGCTTCAGCGGCCGGGGAGAGGTCAAAGGAGCTCGGCAGAGGATGGCGCTCGGGAGGCTGTATCAGAGAGGCTGCTCGGAAGCTCGGAGTTTTCGGACGGATGGACTCAGGGTCAGCTAGGGTCGGCTGCTTCCAAGGTATCGGCAAGTTGCCAGTGCCTGGAGGTTTATGGCAGGGAGTTTCTGCCTTTTGCCGCCTGCTATCAGGGACTTGGGAGTCAATCGACTCGGGACTTTGAGACTTTTTTTTTACTGTGCCTATGGTCTGTTCTTCTTCAAATTATGGTATTGGTTTGCACTGCTGTAACTATATGTTATAATTATGTGGTTTTGTCAGTGTTAGTCTTTGGTCTGTCTTGTTTTTTGTGATATCACTCCGGAGAAACATTGTATCATTTCTTAATGCATGTATGCATTTCTAAATGACAATAAAAGAGGACTGAGTGTTCTCATAATCTAATTTGTTAGGTAAAGGAGATACCTAATAAAATGACCACTAAGTGTAGACCACAGAAGCCCATAGTACTGACCCTTCAGCCCACAATGTGTGCTAATCTTTTAACCTATTTCACAATGAATCCAACACTTCCTTCCTATACAGCCCATAGCACTCCCATTTTGTCTTTCACCAGTGTGCCTATTGAAAAGTCTCAATGTATTGGCCTCTATCAGTGGCGGAGAATTCCAGTCACTTGCCGCTCTCTGTGTAAAAAAACCTACCTCTGACCTCTCCCATAAACTTTCCTCCACTCACCTTAATAGGATATCCTCTGGTATTAGCCATTGCCGTCCTGCAAAAAAAATATGTACATGTTATCCATTCTGCCTATGCCTTTTATCATCTTCAAAACCACTATCTAGTCAGCTTCCATCCTCCTTCTCTCCAAAGAGTAAAGCTCTACCTCACTCAACCTTTCCTCATAAGATATGTTCTATAATCCAGACAGCATCCAGGTAAATCTTCGGTTCTGGTTGTCATTTAGATCATGGCGAACTGAACTCCATATTTCCACTCTGCTCTACAAATTCCTTAAGATCTTTGGTTATCAAAGATTGCCAGGCCTTGTCATCAATATTTTACAAGCATGGATGTGATTTGTGAGGCTGGGTGGAGATACAGTACGTCTCTGCCAGTGGAGGTGTAAGGTGCTCTTTCCTTGTTAGTCTGCAGATTGCCCTTGGGCAAGGTGTAGCACCTGCTTAGACCTATGATCAGGATCATGTGAAGCCATGAGAACAGGTGGATGGTCATATGAGCAACTGGTGCATATCACAAGTCCTGGTTTTGTGACCACTGATGCCAGGCAGACAATCTCTGAAGAGTATTGATAATGGCTGGGGTTACCCATCTTGTAAAGATACTGCCCAGAAGAAGGTAATGGTAAACCACTTCTGGAGGAAAATCTGCCAAGAACAATCATGGTCATGGATAAGACCATGATCACCCACGTTATACAACGTTGATGAGGTTAAATGCGTTTCAGCAAGTCAATAATTCAGCTGAGAAGGGGGAAATTCTTATTCAAAATCGTGTTTTGGGATCTTTGATGCTCATCTGTTAGACCAGCTGAGGATTGGTTTAAGATCCCTACTGAAAAACAACACCTCACCATGACTTTATCGTTTCCCTACAAAGAGAGATTGGGTAGACAAGAACTTTATTTCCTGGCGCGTAGGAGATTGAGGGGTGACATGATAGAGGTATACAAGATCATGAGAGGCATAGACAGGATGAAAGCACATAATCTTTTTTCACCAGGGAGGGGGTGCTTTAAACAAGGAAGCATGGAGTTAAGAACAGACGGAAGAGATTTAAAATGGCATCAGGCAGCTTCTTCATGCAAAGTGTGGAATCATTTGGAATGAGCAACCAGGAATAATGGTTGAGGCAGGCACATTAGCGACATTCAGAAGCATCTTAATACGCTTACGAGAGGGTCAACATAGTTTATGTGGACAAGTTGGACCAGAGGGCCCAATTCCAGGCTGAATGAATGCTATGACCTCCTGCTCCTGGTGACTTGGTAATCACTGTTCTAAATTCTATAACATCAGCTTAAACCAACTTAAAAGAGGTTGGTTAAATGATAAATATTGGTAAGGATGCAGGGACAGCATTCCCCTCAGTAAAGAAATAGAGAGATACAACACAGAAACAGGCCCTTCAGCCCATCTAATTCCATGTCAATTATCAAGCACCTATTTACACAATCCTTACAGTGATCCCCTTGTATCCTCCTTACATTCTCAGCAACTCTTGGATTCTGCGACCCCTGCTCCTTCTAACCTGTGTGAGTGCCTAGCTGCACAGTAACTGAAGTGTGGCTGAGGTTCTACCAACTGTATTATTGTAAGATCTTGAAGAGAGACATCGACCACAAATCCATCAGGTATTGGAACAGAAATAGGCCACTTGGCACATTGTGTTTGCTCTGCCATTCAATCACGACCGATTTTGCTTTTCAAAATCCTTTTTCCCACCTTCTCCCTGTAAACCTTTACCACTTCAACAATCAAGAAACCATCAGACTTTGTGCTAAGTGCACCCAATGACTTGGTCTCTACGACCGTCTGTGGCAAAAAATTCCACAGATTTTTCAGCCTCTGGCTGAAGAAATTTGTCCTCATTTCAGTCTGTGCCCTCAGAACCTAGACTCTCCTACTAACGGAAACATCCTCTCCACATCCACTCTATTGAGGCCTATCAGTATCGGGTAGGTCTTGATGAATTCCACTTGGTGGACAGTCCCCAGGATGTGGACCTTCAGGTGGACAGTTCCCAGGACGTGGACCTTCAGGTGGACAGTCCCCAGGACGTGGACCTTCAGGTGGACAGTCCCCAGGACGTGGACCTTCAGGTGGACAGTTCCCAGGACGTGGACCTTCAGGTGGACAGTCCCCAGGACGTGGACCTTCAGGTGGACAGTCCCCAGGACGTGGACCTTCAGGTGGACAGTTCCCAGGATGTGGACCTTCAGGTGGACAGTCCCCAGGACGTGGGCCTTCAGGTGGACAGTCCCCAGGACGTGGACCTTCAGGTGGACAGTCCCCAGGACGTGGACCTTCAGGTGGACTGTCCCCAGGACCTGGACCTTCAGGTGGACAGTTCCCAGGACGTGGACCTTCAGGTGGACAGTCCCCAGGACGTGGACCTTCAGGTGGACAGTCCCCAGGACGTGGACCTTCAGGTGGACAGTCCCCAGGACGTGGACCTTCAGGTGGACTGTCCCCAGGACCTGGACCTTCAGGTGGACAGTTCCCAGGACGTGGACCTTCAGGTGGACAGTCCCCAGGACGTGGACCTTCAGGTGGACAGTTCCCAGGACGTGGACCTTCAGGTGGACTGTCCCCAGGATGTGGACCTTCAGGTGGACAGTTCCCAGGATGTGGACCTTCAGTTAATATTGAGAGACTAGTTAAGGTGGGGATCTATCACACCAGAACAATAGCTGAGACATTTTTTTCTCGGTGGATTGTGGGACTTGAAGCATCAATTTTTAACAGAGGCGAGAGTGCACATCAGTAGTATAGGAAATGTTTTACTCATGGAAGGGTGTTCCCACAATGAGACTGCCAAGTAGAAAGAAGATCTCATCCTCTGTAGTGGTCTCTAGTTGTTGCTGAACTGTGCTTTTTCTTAATTTTCCAGAGTGTGGGATCAAAGCCAGAGAAAGAACAAAGAACTTTTACACCAAGTGTTGGAGAGAATAGGAAACTTGTGTTCCATTGTCTTCACAGATTTAACTCACGAACTCAATGGCTATTTGAGTTCATTTCATCCATGGATAATATAGTGCATTTTTCATAGCTTAAAACGTCGTGTGCACTGTTCAATTCAGTCCCTACCATTCTAATGAGGGAAACAGTGACAGGCCTGGTGGTGAGGACTATTGAATCAGCAATTGCCTGATGTTGTGGGCTGTGAAGCATATGGTGAATTGTTTGGGTTAGGCAACGTGAGCTTCACTGATAATGCCAACGGGTAGTGCCTGTTGCCGTGATGTCACACACGCAACTTGCCCTCCCAATGCTGCTGTTTAATGTATTTTATTTAACTAACCAGACTGTAACAATAATGCCAAACCCGAAGCATGCAGCCGAGAAAGGAAGCAGCCAGGTCTAGGCATACGCCATAGCAAAATGAGTTGATGATCAGCACAAGTGTTCCAGATTGTCCATGTAGCATCATCCGCACACATCTCAGTGGAGTGTTGAGCACAGCTACGCCTGGGCAAGCCACTTCTACACACGATATGCAACATCCCAGTATGGCATCGTATTCACACCTGGACCTCTGGAGATGTGGCAGAATCTACACCATCTCTGTCCACTGCCAGCAGTTACCCAACAATGGCTCCTCCACATCGATGGAATTCTCCAGAGATGGCAACTCAACATCACCTCTTCGGTGACTGCAACCTCCGGCACTCACTTGTCTTTCTTGACGAGGAAAGCCCGGCATCGTCTTCCCGTCTCGACTCCGGGTCCAACACTCAGCTGTCATTTCTTGCAGTGCGGTCCAACCGAAACGCTAGGCAGGTAGCTAGATTCTATCCATGGCCAGTGCACTGCAGAGTCAGAGCAAAGCATCAGCTGGATCCTGGTGACCGCCAAGGTCTTGATCTGACTTGGAAACCCTGAGCATATTCTGCCTTTCCATGCCCATCGGCTCTTGCTTGTCTCGTGAGCTACGGCCATCCATTTGTCCACCCACTTCACTGAACACCTGGAACACTAAACTATTGACAAGTTAACCACTGGCAAGTCGCCATACCAGGACAAGTGGTATATTGTCATAACAGTAAATTAGGACTGACTCATTATAATGGGGCACTTTGTCCATTCAAACACCATAAAAGGAACATTTTTTTTTGCAGTTTAATGTGTTGTGTCCACATTCTTGGCTCATAACTGCCAGCACTACGATATCGCTCCAACACCCGCATCCGTTTCCTTTTGATGGAACGTCACATGGTGGCGTGTGCATATCCACTGGGAGTGGGGAGGAGGCACAACTTGCTATGAAACAGGAATGGGGAAGATATCCATAGTTAGTAGCAACTAGCTCAGAATGTTACTGAGGAAGGCAAAACTCCTCCATTGCTTTGCCTCCTTAAGAGAATCATAGTTAATCCCGTGTGCAGCTGCTCGTTAATTCAAATATCTAATCAGCCAACCAGTCAGTGCATAAGACATAGAGACATGGTCAAGAGGTTCAGTTGCTGTTCAGAACAAACATCAGAATGGGGAAGAAATCTGATCTCAGTGATTTTGACTGTGGAATGATTGTTGGTACCAGATGGGGTGGTTTGAATATCTCAGAAAAAGCTGATCTCCTGGGATTTTCATGCGCAACGGTTTCTCAGGTTTACAGAGAACGGTGCAGAAAAAAAGCATCCAGTGAGTGGCAGTTCTGTGGGCGAAAATGCCTCGTTAACGACAAAAGTCAAAGGCCAGGCTGGTTCAAGCTGACATGAAGGTGACAGTAACTGAAAGTTCAAAGTTCAAAGTTTAGATTAGATTATGAGGACACTCAGACCTCATTTATTGTCATTTAGAAATGCACGCATTAAGAAATGATACAATGTTCCTCCAGAGTGATATCACAAAAAAAAGGACAAACCAAAGACTAACACTGACAAGACCACATAATTATAACATATAGTTACAGCAGTACAAAGCAATACCATAATTTGATACAGAGCGGACCATGGGCACGGTAAAAAAAAGTCTCAAAGTTCCGATCGACTCCCGATAGTCCCAATAGCTGGTGGCAAAAGGGAGAAACTCTCCCTGCCATAAAACTCCAGGCGCCGACAACTGCCGATGCATTGGAAGCACCCGACCACAGCCGACTCTGAGTCCGTTCGAAAACTTCGAGCCTCCGACCAGCCCCTTCGACACAGCCTCCCGAGCGCCATCCTCTGCCGAGCGCTTCGACCCCGCCCTGGCCGCCGAGCAACAAGCAAAGCCGAGGACTCAGGGTCTTCCCCTCCGGAGATTCTGGATCACACAGTAGCAGCGGCAGCGAAGGAGGCATTTCAGAAGTTTCTCCAGATGTTCCTCTGTGCTCTCACATCTGTCTCCATCAAATCAGTATTGTGCGCGGCACCCTACTTGACAGGTAACAGGTATCATTCACCGGAGTGGCCGCTGCGCGCCGCGTCACGCCATCTTCTCCTCCTCAAAGTAAATATACTATGTTTATTGGATTTTACTTTATTATCAAAGTAAGTATACTATCTTGAGGTTTGTCTCCTTACAGGTAGCCACTAAACAAAGAAATCCAATAGAACCCACTTAAAAAAGAACATCAAACACCTGATGTTCAGAAAAAAAGACAAATCATGCTAATAAGAGCAAGCAAGCAACGGAAGTTCATGAGCGTGAAGTTCACAAAAACAGTCATCACTGCAGCTGATGCAGGAGCCTGTTAGTTGCAGGCCACAGCCTCTATTTCAGTGTAGTGATGAGTAAACCTCCTGGAGCAGTGAGCGGAACCAGCCCGTCGTTTGTCTCTGACCTCAGTGCCCTGGCCTTTTCAATCTGGCCCAGTGTTTAAATTGGCCAAAGCTCAGGTTGTTCCTTGCTCTCAAACCTGGGGCCCTGCAATATTGATATACTGTCAGGTCTGAACCCCACCACTTCTATCCTGTCTGTACCTGATCTTTCTAATTTGGCAAGGTGCTTAAATCAATCAAACCATGGGTCTTTTATTGCTCTCGGGCCTGGGCCTTGTCTCCATTCACCTTGCCTCGTTTCTGCCGCATCAAATTGCCTCCAAGTCTGCTCCAGCAATGGCAATACATTGGCTCATTTCTTACTCTGGGGTTCGAATCCTGCCACCTCGATTCAGGCCATACACACCATGCAACTGTCCTACACCTTATAGACTTCAGTTCCCACCACAAAAATTCCACGTCATGCATCCAATTCAAGAGCTTAGCCCCAAAACGGAAGTTACAGGCTGTTGACTGGAATCATCATTTACAAGAAAAGGTGTGATTAATAGAGTAGTTAGTAGCTCTGTTTGTTTCGTTTGCTACTTACAATAAGTCAGCGTGCTCTTCACCAGCACCATCTCAAACTGGATCACACGTTACAACAATAGCGTGCAGAAGAGAATCCCTGAACACACAACACATCGAACTTTGAAGCAGATGGGCTACAGCAGCAGAAGACCATGAACATACACTCAGTGGCCACTTCATTAGGAACAGGAAATATCTTCAACAGAGTGGAATGTTCTAATGAGCTGACATATGACAGGATTAGGTATTGAGCCACATCGAGGAACATGGGGATGGAGGGTCAAAGCTTTGGCTGAAGTTTTTAAGGAGTGTGGAAACTGGAGAATCATGAAAACTTGCAGCACTGAAGGAGGCTGTTACGGCCATGCCAGCCAAGGCGTCAATCACACACCCCAGCTCTTGATTGACAATCCTGCAGGTTCTGCTGTCCAACACTTTTGCAGCAACAGCACAGTACATTCCAAGATGAGGATAAACATGTTCATATAAACTTAAATTAACATAATTAACCTATGGACAAACTTTCAAGGACTCTACAACACATGTTTTCAGAATCACATATTATTTATTTATTCACTATTATCATTAGCTGCCTTTTTTTTGCATTTGTAGTTTGTCTTCATTTACCCATTAGTTGCTTGTCCGTCTTTGTGTGTAGTTTTTTATTGTATCTGCTGTGATGCCTACAAGAAGATGAGCCTCAGGTTCGTATATGGTGACATATGTGTACTCTGATAATAAATTTACATTTGAACTTTTGGATAAAGATGCTCTTCTAATCAGTACGTCAAAGAACCAACAAGAGGGAGGACTATAAAAATACACAAGACTGCAGATGCTGAAACTCGGTGTGCTCTATTTGCTTTACACTCATGTCTGTGAGGCTAAGCATGGCTCCAAGTTTGCTGATAACACCACTGTCGTTGGCCAAATCAAAAGCGGTGACAAGTCAGCACATAGGAGGGAGATTGAAAATCTGGCTGGATGGTGCCACAGCAACAAACTTTTATTCACTGTCAGCAAGACCAAGCAGCTGATTATTGACGCAAACACGAGGAAATCTGCAGATGCTGGAATTTCAAGCAACACACATAAAAGTTGCTGGTGAACGCAGCAGGCCAGGCAGCATCTCTAAGAAGAGGTACAGTCGACATTTCAGGCCGAGACCCTTCGTCAGGACCAACTGAAGGAAGAGCTAGTAAGAGATTTGAAAGTGGGAGGAGGAGGGGGAGATCCAAAATGATAGGAGAAGACAGGAGGGGGAGGGATGGAGCCAAGAGCTGGACAGGTGATTGGCAAAAAGGATATGAGAGGATCATAGGACAGGAGGTCCAGGGAGAAAGAAAAGGGGGGGGGGAAACCCAGAGGATGGGCAAGGGGTATAGTGAGACGTGAGAGGGACAGAGGGAGAAAAAGGAGAGAGAGAAAAAGAATGTGTGTATATAAATAAATAAATAAATAACGGATGGGGTCCCATTCCCATTCTGACATGTCTATTCACGGCCTCCTCTACTGTAAAGATGAAGCCACACTCAGGTTGGAGGAACAACACCTTATATTCCGTCTGGTAGCCTCCAACCTGATGGCATGAACATTGACTTCTCTAACTTCCGCTAATGCCCCACCTCCCCCCGTACCCCATCCGTTATTTATTTATATACACACATTATTTTTCTCTCTCTCCTTTTTCTCCCTCTGTCCCTCTCACTATACCCCTTGCCCATCCAATGGCTTCCCCCCCCTCCCCCTTTTCCTTCTCCCTGGGCCTCCTGTCCCATGATCCTCTCATATTCCCTTTGCCAATCACCTCTCCCGCTCTTGGCTCCATCCCTCCCCCTCCTGTCTTCTCCTATCATTTTGGATCTCCCCCTCCCCCTCCCACTTTCAAATCTCTTACTAGCTCTTCCTTCAGTTAGTCCTGACGAAGGGTCTCGGCCCGAAACGTCGACTGTACCTCTGCTGCATTCACCAGCAACTTTTATGTGTGTAGCTGATTATTGACTTCAGCAGGAGGAAACCAGAGGTCCAAGAGCCTGTCCTTGTCAGCAAATCAGAGTGGAGAGGGTCAGCAACCTTAAATTCCTCGGCGTTATTACTTCAGAGTATCTTCCCAAGGCCCAGCACGTAAGGGTAATTGCAAAGCAAGTACAACAGTGCCTCGACTTAGGAATTTGTGAAGATTCACAAGACATCTCAAACTCTGACAAAATTCTAGGTATATAGTGGAGAGTATACTAACTGGCTTCATCACAGCCTAGTGTGGAAACACCAATGCCCTCGAATGGAAAATCCTACAAAATTACTGGACATGGCCCTGTTCATCACAAGTAAAGTCCTCCCACCACTGGGCATATCTATTCGAAGCATTGTCACAGGAAAGCAGCATCCAATATTGGGTGCCGTATCCAGTAATTTTTGCGGGATTTTCAATTCAAAGCACTGGGGTTTCCATACCAGGTTGTGATGAAGCCAGTCAGCATACTCTCCACTATATACCTAGAAGTTTGTCAGAGTTCTAGAAGTCATGCTGAATCTCGCTGCTGTCATCGGGAAGAAGATAAAGGAGCCTGAAGACACACATCACCAGGTCCAGGAACAGTGATTACCCTTCAACCAAAGGGGATAACTTCACTCAACTTCACTTGAAATGTTCCTGCAAATTATAGATACATTTTCAGGGACTCTTCATCTCATGATCTCAATATTTATTGCTTATTTATTAATTATTATTATTTATTTCTTTATGCATTTGCATATTAGCTCATTAGTTGAATGCTCAAGTTGGCGTGGGCTTTCATTGATTCTATTATGGTAATTATTCTATTTTAGATTTATTGAGTATGCCCTCAAGAAAATCTCAGGGTTGTATGTGGTAACATATATGTACTTTGATAGTAAATTTTACTTTGAGCTTTGAACTTTGAAAAGCAAATGAATGGTGGATGGTGGATCATAGCTTGGGGATACCAGTGATGGCTAACATTTAAAGTATTTATGTATGTTGCACATTAAATATGTACTGTACCTTCTCAATGCACAATATTCAACTGGAAAGTTGATCCAGTCATGATTAACTGGAAAAGTCAAATATTGCATTAGATTAAAGGAAAAGTTTCATAATATTGCCACAGGAAGTACTAAGGTTGAATGTTAGGAATATTTTAGATTTCCTCAAATGGGATACTGACAATAATCAGGCAAGGAAAAAGCAAAATCAGAGAAAAGATTAAGGAATGTTATCAATATTGGTTTAATTATTGTCACGTGGATTGAGATACAGCTAATAGCTTTTGTTTGTCATCCAGACAGATCACTCTTTGCATAAGTACATGGAGATAGTCAAAAGCAAATCATGGAGAGTATAGTGTTATAGTTACAGACAATATGCAGGGTAGGTAGAGCCTTGGGTCTTGGGCAAGGTTTAATCGACGAGGTTTATGGTTTGGACTCTGTAGTTCATGTTATGATGTGTTCCTACGTACAGTTTGCTCCTTTT
Source organism: Mobula hypostoma (assembly GCF_963921235.1). Lineage (NCBI taxonomy): Eukaryota > Metazoa > Chordata > Chondrichthyes > Myliobatiformes > Myliobatidae > Mobula > Mobula hypostoma. The sequence goes on from NC_086100.1 coordinate 192,437,424, forward strand.
TTTATATGATTTTGATCAGGGCGGGCTGGCTCTGTGTCACAAAAAACTGTGGGTCAATTGTTTAAGAAAAATAACAAGATGACTTGAGTCACAAAAATAGATTGAGGTGCTTTTATTTACCACAAAACAAGAAAAGAAAACTGGAAAAAAATACTAATATATATATATATAGCCACCCTCAGACTAAACACAAAAGAAAAAAAACCCAAAGCTTTGGTCACCTGAGGCTTATAACTGCTAAGCCCCTCCCCCTACACCAACCAAAAGCTAATTAACTCAATTATCCAATTAAAGATGGTGTCCTCCACCATTAGCACACCTGTGCAGGTTGCTGCTGCCTCGATATGAGACAGCTCCATGCAGCAGCTCTGGTTCAGACCCAGTCACTATCACTGCTGGGGATGAGTGTTTTACTGAGTGCGCCATGTGCCGTCCGTAATCAGTGACGGGCCTTCGTCACACTCTGCAACCTGCAGTCTACGAACAACACAGCACTAGACTGAACTGAACTGAGTTGAAGCTGAACTCTACTAGACTTTCATTCACTTTGCAGTTTGATGTTTTATATTGTGTTTCTCGCTCATTATTTTGCCATTTGCACAATTTGTTCTTTTTTGTACATGCTGGAGGTTTGATGTTTTTCTTTGAACAGGTTCCACGATTTCTTTGTTTCGTGTGGGAAGACAAATCCCAGGGTTGCATATTACATACCTCTCTCTCTCTACGGTTGTCCATCGAAATTCGATGACGACGTCCACTCCTTTAACGGTGAGATTTCTGATGACTATACAGTCCTATCCTGGACCCACAAACTCTGTTGCAGTTGGGACATGTATATGTGGTAGTGGTGGCAACCGTGGCTGCATTTCTCCTGGCTCTCTTCTGGTTGTCTGCTTTCATAATAAATCTAATTTGAATCTTGAATCTTGAAGTCTTTGAAATAAAACAAGGTCACAACAAGGTGGATTGGGAGATCACAAGCTCATCTTCTAACAGGTTCTAGTCCATTCAGGAGTCTGATAACAGTAGGATAAAAGTTGTTCCAGACCCATTGCAATATGCCTATCGCCACAATAGATCAACAGCAGACGCAATCTCAATGGCTCTCCACATGGCTTTAGACTACCTGGACAACATAAACACCTAGGTCAGGATCCTGTTCATCGACTATAGTTCAGCATTTAATACCATCATTCCCACAATCTTGACTGAGAAGTTGCAGAACCTGGGCCTCTGCAATTGGATCCTTGACTTCCTAAATGGAAGACCACAATCTGTGCGGATCAGTGATAACATATTCTCCTCGCTGACGATTAACACTTGGTGCACCTCAGGGGTGTGTGCTTAGCCCACTGCTCTACTCTCTATATACACATGACTGTGTGGCTAGACATAGCTCAAATACCATCTATAAATTTGCTGACAATATAACCATTGTTGGTAGAATCTCAGGTGGTGATGAGAGGGCGTACAGGAGTGAGATATGCCAACTAGTCGAGTGGTGCCGCAGCAACAACCTGGCACTCAACGTCAGTAAGACGAAAGAGCTGATTGTGGACTTCAGGAAGGGTAAGATGAAGGAACACATACCAATCCTCATAGAGGGATCAGAAGTGGAGAGAGTAAGCAGCTTCAAGTTCCTTTATGTCAAGATCTCTGAGGATCTAACCTGGTCCCAACATATTGATGTAGTCATAAAGAAGGCAAGACAGCAGCTATACTTTATTAGGAGTTTGAAGAGATTTGGCATGTCATGGTACAACTTCTATAGTTGTAAAATGGATAGCATTCTGACAGGCTGCATCACTGTCTGGTGTGGAGGAGCTACTGCACAGGGCCAAAAGAAGCTGCAGAAGCTTGTAAATCTAGTTAGCTCCATCTTGGGTACTAGCCTACAAAGTACCCAGGATATCTTTAGGGAGCGGTGTCTCAGAAAGGCAGCGTCCATTATTAAGGACCTCCAGCACCCAGGGCATGCCCTTTTCTCACCGTTACCATCAGTTTGGAGGTACAGAAGCCTGATGGCACACACTCACTGATTCAGGAACAGCTTCTTCCCCTCTGCCATCTGATTCCTGAATGGACAGTGAATCTTTGGACACTACCTCACTTTTTTTAAAATATACAGTATTTTTGTTTTTTCACGTTTTTTAAACCTATTCAATATACGTAATTGATTTACTTGTTTATTTATTTTTAAAATTTTATTTTTTTCTCTTTCTCTGCTAGATTATGTATTGCATTGAACTGCTGCTGCTAAGTTAACAAATTTCACGTCACATGCCGGTGATAATAAACCTGATTCTGATTCTGATTCTTAAGCCTCGTGGGAAGTGCTTTCAAGCTTTTTTTTTAATCTTCTGCCTAATGGAAAGGTCGGAAAAAAATGAATAACCAGGGTGAGAGATGTTCTCAAAGTTCAAAGTTCAGAGGCTCATTTACTATAAAAGCACGTGCTCATACACAACTCTGAAATTTGTATTCTCCCGATAGCCACAAAACAAAGAAAGAACGTGAAAACCATTCAGAGAGAAACATAAAACCCGTGCAAAAAGAATGGCATCCTGATCATCAGCCCCCAAAAAAACACCGTTCCCCCACACAAAATGGAACAGGAACATTGATTCCCCCATAAACCACTCTCCCCCGCACAAAAAAAACTAACAGAGCACAACAGAACATCAACCCCCTTAATTATGCTGGCTGATTTTCTGAGGCAGCAGTAAATGTAGACGTAGTCAGTGGAAGGGAGGTTAGTTTGTGTGATGGACTGGTCTGAGTCCACAGTACAATTGCTGTGCTCCTGATGAAGGGACTCTGCCTGAAACATTGTCTCTTTATTCCTCTCCATTGATGCTGCCTGACCTGCTGAGTTCCTCCAGCATTTTGGGTGCTTTGCTCTGGATTTCCAGCATCTGCATGAATCTTGCATTTATGAATCTCTGCAACTTCTTGCGTTCTTGGGCAGACTAATTGCCACACTAATCTGGCAAGTAAAATACAAAGAATTGGGAAAAGTTTTGATAAATATGCATAAAGGAAAAGATGACTGAAAGTTAATTACCGGGTTAAACTGAAGAAATTATAATAGGGCAGAAGGAAATGGCAGAAATATTGAACATATTTTTGTCTGATTTCATAGAACAATGTAGGAAACCTTTCAGAATTAGAGAGTAACAGAGAACATAGAGCATAGACAGTATAACACAGGAAAGGCCCTTCAGCCCACAATGTTGTGCTGAACCAAATAAATTAGTAACCAAATATCCAACTAAATTAATCCATATCCTTCCATTGTCCTCACATTCACGTGCCTATCTAAACATCTCTTAAATATTCCTAATGTAGCTACCTCTACCACCAACCCCGACAGTGCATTCCCAGCACCCACCACACTGTTTGTAAAAAACGTTGCCCATCATACCTCCTTTGAAATTACCTCCTCTCACCTTTGCTATTATACATTTCTACCCTGGGAAAAAGATTCCATCTGTCTACTCCACCTGTTCTTCTCATAATTTTGTAAATCTCCATCAGATCTGTGCTCAGCCTCTGCCTCTCCAGAGAAAACAATCCAGTTTGTCCAGTCTCTCATAATAACACATGTCCTCTAATCAGGCAGCAACCTGGTAAACCTCTTCAGCACCCTCTCCAAAGCCTCAACATCCTTCCTATAACAGGGCGACCAGAACTGTATGTAGTACTCCAGATATGGCCTAACTAGAGTTTGTAAAGCTTCAGGATAGCTTCCTGACTTCTGAATTCAATGCCTCCACTAATAAAGTCAAAAATGCCATATGCCTTCTTAACCTCCCGACTAACCTGTGTAGCCACTCAGCCTGAAAGAGACTGAGAATGAATGACAAACTAAAAGAAATTCAAATTAGTGAAAAATAGTGAAGGAGAAAATAATGGGACCGAAAGCTGGTAAATGCCTGAGATCTAATGGCTCACATTGCAGGGGAAAGCTGCTAAATGTCTGGGATCTGATCATTGCAAGACTGAAAGTTGTGCCTGTGGACATACATGTCGACAGCTTCTAAATTTCCACGGATTCCACAACAGTTCCCTCAGAATGGTAGGCAATAAATGTAACCCCACTGTTTAAGAAAGGACAAAAATTCAGGAACTACAAAAGAGTTAGCCTTACAGCAATAGTGAGGGAAATGCTAGCACCCATTATAAAGGAAAACTGCCATTGACGCTCCCAAGCCCAGTTGCGAAAGGTGGAGGGTTGGGACCCTGAGCCACAGAAATGGCTACAGAAGTTCCAAAGACCCCATCCCTGAGAGAGAAAAGATCCTCGCCTAGCAGACGTACAAAATTGTGTGGTGGAAGTGGAAGCCACAGGGCTGATCAAACTTCGGCCCAGGACAATGGACTATGACGAGCTGCTGTCAGTGGCCTGTGCCCCGGTAGGAGTGACGGCCTTAAAAGAAAGTTATAAAGGTTTGAATATAACAATCGGATTGGGCATCCCCTTAAACCCCTCCACTGAAGACAACAACCTCCCCCCATCCTCTCTGTACACATCTCTCATCATTGCATATTAAATTATGAGAACACTCAGTCCTCTTTTATTGTCATTTAGAAATGCATACATGCATTAAGAAATGATACTATGTTTCTCCGGAGTGATATCACAGAAAACAGGACAAACCAAAGACTAACACTGACAGAACCACATAATTATAACATATAGGTACAGCAGTGCAAAACAATACCATAATTTGATGAAGAACAACCCATGGGCACGGTAAAAAAAAGTCTCAAAGTCCCCGACTCGATCGACTCCCGAGTTCCTGATAGCAGGCAGCAAAAGGGAGAAACTCCCTGCCATAAATCTCCAGGCACCGACAACTTGCCGATGCCTTGGAAGCAGCTGACCACAGTGTCGACACTGAGTCCATCTGTCTGAAAACTTCGAGCCTCTGACCAGCCCCTCTGACACAGCCTCCCGAGTGTCATCCTCTGCCGAGCACCTTCGACCTCGCCCCAGCCGCTGAAACAAGCAAAGCCGAGCATTCGGGGCCTTCTGCTCCAGAGATTCCGGTTACCACACAGTAGCAGTAGCAGCGAAGCGTGCATTTCAGAAGTTTTCCAGATGTTCCTCCGTACTCTCACGTCTGTCTCCATCAAATCAGAATTGTGCACGGTCCCCTACTTGACAGATTACAGATATCGTTCACCGGAGAGGCCGTGCACATACAACAGGTCTCTCCTCAGGCTTCTCAATGCCAGCAAAAGGAAGTACAAAAATTGTCAGTGTTAACTGTCAAATTCTCATAAAGCACCCCCCCCGGAACCTGTCAGGAGTTTGTACGCTCCCCCCGTGACCACATGAGATTCTTCGGGTGCTCTGGTTTCCTCCTACAGTCTAAAGACGTACTAGTTAGTAGGTTAATTGGTCATTGTAAATTGTCCCATGATTAGGCTAGGATTAAATCAGGGATTTCTGGGCAGTGCGGCTCGATAGGCTAAAAGAGCCTACTCCGTGCTTGTCTCAATAAATAAATAATAGTAAAAAAATAAACCTGATGAAGGGTCTCAGCACGAAATGTTGACTCTTTATTCCTCTCCTGGATGCTGCCTGACCTGCTGAGTTCCTCTACCATTTTGTATGTGTTGCTCTGGATTTGCAGCATCTGTAGGATCTCTTGTGTTTACCAATAGCAACATGATTCTGACTGATCTGGCCCAAACTTCATCTCCCCAGAGAAGAGTGTCTGTTCCAGGAGCCCGGTGACGGACATGCGATCAACTTAGTGAGTGCAGTGGAATTGACTGAGTGTGTTTATTGGATGTTGGACTGGGAGAGACCACTGACGTTTGTTCACACTTCCTGACACTGAGATTGAAGGATTATGTGGAGACACGGCTTTTGGTCTCTCTCTCTCGATGTCGAAGATGTCCCCTGTAAATCCGTCATGTCTCAGAAGCAAAATGGAGGAAGGGGATCGCTGTACTGAAGCACATCAGCTCTACTTTCCTAGAGGTCTGAGGAGATTTGGTACGTCACCAAAGACTCTAGCAAATTGTATTCCTCCCCTCCCCCAATTCCTCTACATTTCTGGTCCTGATAAGGGTCTTGTCCTAAAACGTTGGCTGTTTTAAACTCTCCGTAGATGCTACCTGACTTGTTGAGTTCCTCCAGCATTTTGTGTGTGTTGCTCTGGATTTCCAGCATCTGCAGAATGTCCTGTGAACCGTGCCAGGTTTCTTTCACATTCTGCCTGCCTACATACTGAAGGGTGGTGCACCATCCGACAAGTGCAAGGTGATACAAGTACGGGTACGGGAAGTGGCGGAGGCATTTACAGAGCCACGTGAACAGACTGGGGATGGAAGGATAGGGGTCAGGTGCAGGCAGAAATGCAGCTTCAGTTGGCTTGGTTTTCAACACATTGTGGGCCAAATGGTCGGATCCTGTCCTGTGCTCTTCTATGTTCTCCATTTCCAGGGGTTCAGCTCAAGGCTGACAATCTTGACTTGTAAAACAAAATTGTTACAGAAACTGCAGTGAAGAACCCTTCTACATCTGAGTGCGATGATATTCCTGAGTCTCCACCCTTGGACTTGAATGACTGACAGTGGTGAAAACTGAGAGGAAGCTACTGACATGATGAAGGAAACCGTGAACAACGCCAGAGTTGGAGGACCTTGAAACCAAACGACCAGTCAAATCTAGTCATTCATGAACTGCCTTGAGGACATAAAGTGTTGGATGGCACAAAACTTTCTACGGCTGAATAAAGGCAAGTCTGAAGTTGTCCTATTTGGCCCCCCGACTCCATCAAAGTGATTACCAACAGTCTTGGTAACCTGTCCACCCTTGTCAAACCCCACGTCAAAAACCTTGGTGTGATATTTGATTCCGCCTTTAGGTTTGACAAGTAAGTTAATGCAGTAGTAAAAGCCAGTTTTTTCCAGCTTCGTACTATTGCCAAAATCAAGTTGTTTCTCTCTTTCAAAGATCTTGAGAAAGTCATCCACGCCCTTATATCCTTCCGCTTGGATTACTCCAACTCCCTGTATACTGGGATTAGTCAGTCGTCCCTGTCCCGCCTGTAACTGGTTCAGAATGCCGCAGCCAGGCTCCTGACAGATGTCCGGAAGAGGGACCATATTACTTCTATCCTGGCCTCTCTCCACCAGCTACCAGTCTGGTTTAGAATTGATTTTAAGGTTCCCCTGTTTGTTTTTAAAGCCCTAAATGGACTGGGCCCTTCCTATATCGCAAACCTCCTAACCCCTTATTCTACTTCCAGGTCCCTCAGGTCGACTGACTTGGGGCTCCTGGCTGTCCCGCAATCTAAACTTAAGTTCAGGGGTGACCACGCCTTTGCTGTTGTAGCCCCTAGGCTGTGGAACAGCATTCCCCTCCCTAACAGATCTGCCCCCTCCATTGACTCTTTTAAGTCCAGGCTCAAAACTTACCTTTATTCACTAGCATTTGAATCTTCCTGAAGTGGCTGATTTTTTGGCTTGTGCCTAGGCTCATGTGTTGTTTATTTTGTGCCTATAAGCTGTGTGCCTTGTTGTTTATATCTGTGTTTCTTGTATTTGTGATTTTAGCTACCTGTTAGGGATTGTACAGCACTTTGGTCATCATGGGTTGTTTTTAAATGTGCTTTATAAATAAATTTGACTTGACTTGACTTGACCTTCATTGCTGCCCTAAATGCCAGTGGCATAACAGGAAAAAGACAGAAGCTCTTCTATGTTTTATGAGAAGCACACGTATGAGTAAGTGGTGTAGGTACAGTATAAGGGTTTGGAAATGCAGAATGGAAACAGGCAATTCAGCCCATCAAGTCCATGAAGGGCTTCACATTCATTTCGAGAGGTCTAGAATATAAAAGCAAGGATGTAATGCTGAGGTCCTATAAGGCACTGGTGAGATCACACTTGGAGAATTGTGAGCAGTTTTGAGACCCTTATCTAAGAAAAGAGGAGCTGGCATTGGAAAGGGTCCAGAGGAGGTTCACAAGAATGATCCCAGGAATGAAAGGTTAATGTATGACGTGTGCTTAATCGCTCTGGGCCCGTACTTGCTGGTGTTTCGAATATTGAAAGGCCTAGATGGAGTGGACGTGGAGAGGATGTTTCCTATGGTGGGGGAGTCTAAGACCAGAGGGCACAGCCTCAGAATAGAGGGATGTACCTTTAAAACAGAGATGAGGAAGAATTTCTTTATAACGAGGGTGGTGTATCTGTGGAATTCATTGCCACAAATGGCTGTGGAGTCCAAGCCATTGGGAATATTTAAAGCCGAGGTTGATAGGTTTTTAACTAGTAACTGTTACGGGGGTAAGGCAGGAAAATGGAGGGTTGATGATGGGATAGCAAGGCAGACTCAATGGGCCAAGTGGCCTGATTCTGCTCCTATGACTTATGGTCTTATGGTTTTTACTGTCATGTGTACGAGTACAGTGAAGCAAGATGCAACAGGGGACTTGCTTACTGCAGCATCATAGACACATATCACGCATCTGCACTGAACCTGCTTTTCTTTGACCCACGTCCTCGCACTACCAATCCGCACATGTTTGGAATGTGTGAGGAAACTCACACAGTCATGGGGTGGGGGGAGGTACAAAATCCCAACGGACAGTGCCTGACGTCAGGATTGACCTCGGCCTCTGGTAGCACTCTCACAGCTCTATCAGCAATACCACTTCACCTCTTTGCCACAACCAGCGATGCCCCGCCACCCTGGCATGATCAAGCCCCATCCTATTGTCAGTGAACCTTTGCCTAGTTCCCCGCTCCACTCTCACTTACTCTGCTGGTGTCTCGTTGAAGACGAGACGCCCGTGAGAGGGGTGAAGGAAGAGCGAGCAGGGCGAGCGAACTGAATGAAGGAGGCTTGCTGGGATCCCTTGATGCCCCAGCTCCAGGTGCTTCCCCGCAGTAGGCAATTAGTCAAGGAGCAGGCTGCCTTGTCAATCAGGCCAGAGTAGATTAGCGCTTCGGCCTAATTAGTGGGCCAGCCCAGAGGGTAACCTTTTGCCAATAACAGACCCAAGGGTGTCAATTACTGAAGGTCGAATCTTTGGAAAAGGGCAGGATTTCAACAGCGCACACATTTAATGATCGTGTGGGTTTACTTTTCTTAAATAACACCAGTGTGACACTCAAAGCATTCCCCCAGAAGGATGGTGTAAAAGGATATGAAGTAATTAGTTTGAAAAGGAAACTCAGCTTCTTGCTGGTGTTTCTATTTTTCCAAAAATCATAAACACCTTCAGGAAATCAGGCCTCTCCCACCTTGAGGGAGCTTTTCTGCTCTAATCAATAAATGGCTTGCCAGTCAGATTGCAGGTATGTGATATGAAGAGCTTTAAAGGGTTTTTAAGGGATATAGTCAGTTGGTTTGATGGACAAGCAGTTATTGTCATTTAACAGTAAAAGATAGTTTCCATGAATTGCAGGAGCACTACAGAAGGAGGTTATTACTTATATCTTTCTTTTACCAGCCAGCGTGGATATACATTGATTGGCCACTTTATTAGGTACACCTGTACACCTGCTCGTTAATCAGCCAATCCTTTGGCAGCAACTCAATGCATTGAAGTGACTGGTTTTAAAGCACCAGTAACCAGCCTTTCCCCTTCTCCTGTCGGTAGAAATAGTTCTGCTGGGCTTAGTAGTAAAGCCACGCGTGAAGGCCAGAAGCTGGACTTGGTTATCGGAGGCTATTTGAGACATATGCCATTGGAAGTATTTAAGACTATAAGGCCATAAGATATAGGAGCAGAATTAGGCCATTTGGCCCATTGAGTCTGCTCTGCCATTGCATCATGGTTAATCCAATTTTCCTCTCAACCACAATCTCCTGTCTTCTCCCCTTACTACTTCATACCCCGACCAATCAAGAATCTAATTTAATAGCAGTGGGAGCTTATCCCCACTACCTCCCCCAGCTATGACAAACTTATGGAACCTACAGAGAAAGGGCAGTGTAGGTAAATAATGAGGTGCAAGTTAGTTACACGAATTGTCAGGTCATGGGTCCAACCTGTTTTCTATGTCATACAACTCTGTGACTTTCTGAGAAAGATTCAACACTACTATAGTGACATCCTAACCTGTGTGGAGTTCCCCCTTCAGATTCTGATGGCAAAATGACTGATTTGATCATCTTAGCTGTGGAGCTGTGAGCAGGAAAGTTGTAAAGACTACCTTGGGAAGAGAAAGCATTAACTCTCTCTTCCCAAGGTAGTCTTTACAACTTCCCAGTTTAACTACACATTAATCAACTGGACACAATCAAGTACAGTAGTTATTGTTCCATTGTGTGACCTGTTAGCTTTACATCCTCCTCGCTGAGATAAGTTAGTTTGGCATTGACTTTGGTGAGCGACTGTTTGCACAGTGATAACGCAGAATGCTTTCTGTGGACAAGAAAAGTGAGGTTTCGGCAATGTTTTCATGTGTGGTCAAACAATCCATGCTTTCTCAGAATAATTACGTGATGAATTACAAAGGAAACAAGCTTTTCGAACACTGAGCTTCCACTGGTTTCCATCATTGCCTTTGTTTCTTGTTAGGGCCAGCATGGTAGTTTAGCTGTTAGCATAAAGCAATTGCAGGGACCGTGACCCAGTTTCAGTTCTGCCACCACCTATAAGGAGTTTGTACGTTCTTCCCGTGACTGCTTGGGTTTCCTCCGGGTGCTCCGGTTTCCTCCCACAGTCCAAAGACGGACGAGTTAGTAGAGTAATTGGTCACATGGGTATAATTGGGCAGCGTGGGCTCGTTGGGCCTGAAGGGCCTGAAACCGTACTGTATCTCGAAATAAAAATTAATAAATTATATGACAGTGCTCTAGGTTTGTTTGTTTGTTATGTGCCATGTCATCTGAACTGGGCGGACAACATGATTGTTCCTGGCAAATTTTTCTCCAGAAGCGGTTTGTCATTGCCTTCTTTTGGGCAGTGTCTTTACAAGGAGGGTGGCCTCAACCATTATCAATACGCTTCAGAGATTGTCTGCCTGGCGTCAATGGTCGCATAACCAGGACTTGTGATATGCACCAGCTGTTCATGCGACTATCCACCACCTGCTCCCATGACTTCACGTGACCTTGAATAAGCAGATGCTACACCTTACCCAAGGGTGACCTGCAAGCTAGCAGAAGGAAGGAGCACCTTACACCTCCTTTGGTAGCGACATATCTCCACCCCGCCTCTGATGTACAGACTCAAATAAAATCAAAAACAGAGTGGACATCTCAGACAGAAATACTTTTGTGAGAGCTTGGGGTGGAATGGTAATACAGCAATAAGCCGACTTGCTTTACGCCGGTGCCAGCCATAACCAATCGGGATCGATTCCCACCATTGCCTGTAAGGTGTTTGCACTTTCTCCTTGTGACTGTGTGGGTTTCCACTAGGTGCTTTGAATTTTTTTTCCCACATTTCAAATATGTACAGCTTAGCTGTAAGTATGATATGTTGGCGCTGGAAGCATGGTGATGCTTGTGGGCAATCTGGGCTGATTTGATGTGATGCTGAGGACATTAAAACACTTTTCAATGCATTAATGACAAATAAAGCGAATCTCTTCCTGTAACTTTGAAAGAGAAAAATGTTTTGGGTATAAGTTATCGAGTGGATGGGTGAGGGCTGACTGGACAACAGGAGCAGAGTAACAGTCTTCCGAAGAACCGCAGTGTGTTGATCAGCATCTGTAGGGAAAGAAATAGTCTATATTTAGAGTCCAAACCTTGCATCAGAACAAATTGTTGGATGTCATAAATGTAAGAGATTCTGCAGATTCTAGAAATCTAGCGTAACACTCACACAATGCTGGAGGAGCTCAGCAGGTCAGAGAGTGTCTATGGAAATGAACAAATAGTCAATGCTTTGGGCCAAGACCCTTCAACAGCAGATTGGTGGATGTTCCAGAGTGCAGCATCTGCAGTCTCTTCTGTCTCTGGGGTTGGTTCAGGAATAATTTGTATGAAATGGGTGAAATGGGTAAATAGGGCACTCAGGGTGTAGTGTGTGGCAATTAGCCGGACTGTGAGACATGCTCGGCAGATCAGGATTTGCAAAAGGTTGGAGAAAAGGGAGTTCACATCACAGATGGATAGCTAACAGCGGAGGTGGTTATAAGATAGAAGAGTACAGCACAGAAATAGGTCCTTCAGCTCACATTGCTGCTGTGAGCTAATTCCTACAATAATTAAATGCCTAACTAAACCAAATATCTTCATTCTCTTCATTTACATACACCTGTCTAGGGTTCTGTTAAACAACTCCACTACTACCCTCGCCAATGCATTCCAGGCACCCACCACACATGTGTGGGAGATGCCCGACACGTCCTTTATCTTAACCATCTCTCATCTTAAATGTACACCCATTAGTATAGAGAATTTGACCCAAGAGAATAAAAAAAGGTTTTGACTATATCTATACCTCTCATAAACTTAGGAACTTCTATCAGGTCTCTACTTATCTTCTGATGCGCCGGAGAAAACAACCTATGCTTGTCCAGCCTCTCCTCTAATTCCAACAGTGTCCTAATAATCCTCTTCCAGATCCTCCCTTTAATGTGGCTTTCATAATTGCACACAATGCTCCAAGCGTGGCCTAACTAAAGCTTTGTAATGACCATAAGATCATAAGGTATAGGAGTAGAATTAGGCCATTTGGACTATCGAGTCTGTTCCACCATTTCATCATGGCTGAGCCAATATTCTTCTCAGCCCCAATCTCTTGCTTTCTCCCCTATCCCTTCATGCCCTGACCAATCAAGGATCTATCAACCTCAGCTTTAAATATACATAAAGACTTGGCTTCCACAGCTGCCTGTGGCAAAGAATTCCACAGATTCACCACTCTCTGGTTAAAGAAATTCCTCCTCATCTCTATTTTAAAAGGATGCCCCTCTATTCTGAGGCAGTGTCCTCTGGTCCTAGACTCTCCCATCATAGGAAACATCCTCTCCACATCCACTCTATCACGGCCTTTCAACATTCGATAGGTTTCAATTAGGTCACCCTCATTCTTCTAAATTCTAGTGAATAAAGGCCCAGAGACTCTTCATATGACAAGTCATTCAATCCTGGAATCATTTATGAGAAACTCATTTGAACTCTCTCCAGTTTCAGCACATCCTTTCTAAGATAAGGGGCCCAAAACTGCTCACAATACTACAAGTGAGGCCTCATTAGTGCTATATAAAGCCTCAGCATCACATCCTTGCTTTTATATTCTAGCCCTCTTGAAATGAATGCTAACATTGTATTTGCCTTCCTCACCACAGACTCAACTTTCAAATTAACCTTTAGGGAATCCGGCACAAGGACTCCCAAGTCTCCTTGCATCTCAGGTTTTTGTATTTCTCTCCATTTAGAAAATAGGCTACTTTTTTATTTCTTCTATCAAAGTACATGACGAAGCATTTCCTGACAGTGTATTCTATCTGCCATTTCTTTGCCCATTCTCCTAATATAAGTCCTTCTGTAGTTTCTCTACTTCCTTAAAGCTACCTACCCCTCCACCTATCTTCATATTGACTGTAAACTTTGCAGCAAAGCCATCAATTCCATCATCTAAATCTTTGACACATAGTGTAAAAAGAATTGGTCCCAACACAGACCCCTGTGGAACACCACTTGTCACCAGCAGCCAGTCAAAAAAGGCTCCCTTTATTTCCACTCTTCGCTTCCTGCCAATCAGTTACTGCTTTATCCATCCTATGATCTTTCCTGTAATATTATGGGCTCATAGCTTGTTAGGCAGCCTCATGTTTGGCTCCTTGTTAAAGGTGTTCTGAAAATCCAAGTACACAACATCAACTATTACTCTATCCTACTTGTCTATCCATTGTCTTATTACTTCTTCAAAGAATTACAACGGATTTGTCAGGCAAGATTTTCCCTTGAGGAAACGATGCTGACTACGCCTACTTTATGGCTGCAACATGACCTCATTACTCTGAAACTCAGTTCTCCAGTCACTGTGGTTAGTAATATCTCAGATGGCAATGAGGATTCCAAGATTCAAAGATTCAAAGTACATTAATATCAAAGTATGGAAACGGTATACAACCCTGAGAATCTTCTTCCTGCAAATATTCACAAAACAAAGGAACACTTGGAACTCGTTCAGCATCAAACACCCAACGTGCAAAAAAAACCAAACAAATTGTGCAAATGGCAAAAAGCGAGTGAGTAACACACAAAAAATGTAACATCAAAATGCAGAGCATTGAAAAAGTCTAGGAGTGTTCAGTTCAATATAAGTTTGTGTCATTGGATTTCCACAGACCGCAGAGCCAGTCTACCCCAATCAAAATCACACAGAATAGCAATAAAAGAGGACTAACCAGAAATCTGAAGCACATAAAACATGAACTGCAGAGTTCTCTAAAACCAAGTCCAATCCACAAGCCACACTGGTCAAACCCTGCTCAGTGCCCAAAAGACACTGGCAAAAGCGAGCAAGAGGGAAACGGGGGTCAGTCAAGTGCAGGCAGATGGTGCTAAACACCAACTCAATTTCTGCTCTTGTCCTCATCAATTTCAATCTTGCTCGATGCTTTAATTGGTGAGATAATTGAGAGATGGGGTTGATCATGGGTTTGGGCTCATCTGCCGGATTCCTGGCCTCCTGGTTTCACACCCTGCTCTGAGCTTCACCATCTCCCCTAGAGACAGCTATGTGCTAGATTGCTCTGTCAGCCCCAGAGGGGGAGGGTCAGGTGGCAGAGAAGAAGTGCCAGGGGCTCTGCAGTGGGTATGGCCCGGTGAAGACACATTCAGCCCTGACACACCAGGCAAGGTCATTTGATTCCAAACAATTGGTTTATTGATCCTTACAGAATGTCTCTCTGGTGCTTTGTGCTCCCTCCCCTCTCCCTTCCCCTTTTCCCAACCATGATTCATGAAAAGAAACATTCTTTTGAAAATTGTTTGCTCACAAACAGGTGGAAATCCAAGTAACACACACAAAATGCTGGTGGAACTCAGCAGGCCAGAGAGCATCTATGCAAAAGAATACAGTCGACGTTTCAGGCTGAGACCCTTCAGCAGGGCTGGGTGTCTCTTCACTTGGGTGATCCTCCCCCCACAGCCCCGGCACCTCTTCTCTGCCACCTGTCCCTCACCCGTCCCATGGTGCTCCACCCTCGCCATTCCCAGTATCCTTTGCTCCCACCAGATTTACTAACTTGATCCTCTCCATGATATCAAATACAGTACTATGCAAAAGTCTTAGGCATCCTAGTTATATATATGTACATAAGAATTTTGCACAGTACAGTATGTTATGAAATTTGTTGTTTTATGGCAATGGTGCAGTGCAAAGTCGCAAAATTTCTATAAATTACAAAATAAATAGTGTAAAGGAAAAGAATAATTAGGTAGTGTTCATGGGTTCATGGGCGTATATAAATCTGATGGCAGAGGCATTTGGAATTGATTCGCAAGAGCAAATTAAGGAAAGGCAGGGTCAAGCCATCATTGTGGTGGACAGAGTCAGAGTGGTGGTCTTAAGGCTTTTGCCCTTCGAGGCTTCAGTCAGAGAAAGGAAAGGAAAGAAAAGCTCAAGGTTAAGTTTTTTTTTTCCTTCCCTTCTTTATACCTGCTCAGTTAGGATAGTGGAGAGGCCAGGCAAGTGGAATGCTGCTCTTGCAGGATGTGGGAAGGCAGGGAGACCTCCAGTGTCCCTGATGACAACAACTGTGAGGTCCATACAGCTGCAGCTTCTAATAATCCATGTTAAGGAGTTGGGGCTGGAACTGGTTGAACTCCAGATCATTCCGGGCACTGAGGGGGTAGATAGCACATATAGAGAGATAGTTACAACCAAAGTTCAGGACACAGTAGAGTGGGTGACAGTCAGGAAGGGGAAAGGGATTAAGGAGTCAGTGCAGAGCATCTACTGTGACCATCCCCCTCAACAACAAGTATATCACTTTGGATACTGTTGGGGGGGTGGGGTTGAACTAACAGAGAAAAGTCCCAGTGATCGTGTCTCTGAGCCTGAGAAGGGAAGTGGGGGAGATGAGGCACACTGTGGTGATAGGGGTTTCGTTAGTTAGGGGAACAGACAGGAGGTTCTGTGGGCGAGAATGAGATTCCCTGATAGGTATGTTGCCTCCTGGGTGCCAGTGTCTGTGATATCTCGAATTGAGTTCTTAGCATTCTTTAGTGGGAGGGTGAACAGCCAGAAGCTGTGGTCCATTTAAATACTAATCACATGGGTAGCACGAGTGACAAGGTTCTGCATAGAGAATTCAGGGACTTAGGTGCTAAGTTAAAGGACAGGACTAAGAAGATTATACAATTTAATATGTGGCTAAGGAGTTGGTGTAGGACGGAGGGCACAAGAATTTTGGATAATTGAGCTCTCTTCCAAGGAAGGTGCGACCTGTACAGATGGGACAGTTAGCACCTAAACTGGAGGGGTCTAATATCTCGGCAGGAAGGTTTGTTAATGCTGCACAGTGGGGTTTAAACTAGAGTGGCAGGGTGATGGGAACCAGGGTGTCAGAACAGTTAGTGGAGAGGTTGTGGAGACAGATGTTGGTAAAATCTCAGACATGTTTGGAAACAAAAGGCTGAACATGGTGTGACTAGTTCCCGAGCTGTCAGTAGTTCAATGCAAGAAATATCATCGGAAAGGTGAATGATAGTGCTGACAATGCAGATGATAGCGCTAGTTTACAAAAAGAGGCAATGTGTGGCGAGGAGAGGCTGTTGATAAGGCAAAATTGCAGTCAACAGGGTGAGTTGCAACATAAAAGGCAGACAAAATCAAAAAGTGTGAATGCAGGACTGAAGGTGCTGTATCTGAATGTGCTCAGTATACAGAATAAGGTAGATGAACTTGCAGCACTGTTGCAGATTGACATGTCTGATGTTGTAGGCATCACTGAATCATGGCTGAAAGAAGATTATAGCTGGGAGTTTAATGTCCAAGGATAAACATTGTATTGAAAGACAGGCAGGAAAGCAGAGGAGGTAGCATTGATCCTTTGGTAAAAAATGAACTCAAATCATTAGGCTCAGAAGGTGTTGAATCATTGTGGATAGAGCTAAGGGTAAAAAGTCCCTGACAGAAGTTATATACAGACCAACAGCAGTAAGCATGTGGTCTATAAATTACAACGGGATATAGAAAACGCATGCCAAAAAGGCAATGTTACAATAGTCATTGGGGATTTCAATACGCAGGTAGATTGGGAAAATCAGGCTGGTGTTTGATCCCGGGAGGAGGTTTTTGAGAGAGCCACAAGTTGTTTTTTTCAGAACAGCTCTTGCTTGAACCAGCTAGGGCATCAGCTATTCTGGACTGGGTGTTGTGCAATGAATCAGAATTGATTAGAGAGCTTAAGGTAAAAGAACCCTTAGAGGCAAGTGATCATGATATGATCAAATTCACCCTGAAACTTGAGAAGGAGAAGCTGAAGTCAGATGTATCAGTGTTACAGTGGAGTAAAGGGGTTTACAGAGGCATGAGAGAGGAGTTGGTCGGAATTGATTGGAAAAGAACACTGGTAGAGATAACGGCAAGAGCAGCAATAGCTGGAACTTCTGGAAGCAGTTCAGAAGGCAAAGGATATTTACGTCCCAAAGAGGAAGTATACTAAAGGCAAGAAGACACAATTGTGGCAGAAAAAGACAACGAAACCAACATAAAAGCCGAAGAGAGGGCATATAATGGAGCAAAAATTAGTGGGAAATTAGAGGATTGGGAAGTTTTTAAGAACCAACAGAGGCAACTAAAAAAGTCATTAAGAAGTTAAAGATGGAATATGAAAATAAGCTAGCCAATAATATTAAAAAGAATACCAAAAGTTTCTTCCAATACATAAAGTGTAAAAGAGAGGCGAGAGTGCATATCAGACTGCTGGAAAATGATGTTGGAGAGGTAGTAATGGGGACAGCAAAATGGTGGATAAATTGAATAAGTATTTTGTGTCAGTCTTCACTACCGAAGATACTAGCCATATAATGGAAGATCCAGGTGTTAGAGATCATGAATTGTGCGAAGTTACCATAACTAAATAGAAGGTTCTTGGGAAACTGAAAGTTCTGAAGGTAGATAAGTCACCTGGACCAGATGGTCCATACCCCAGCATTCTGAAAGAGATGGCTGAAGAGATCGTGGAGGCATTAGGAATGATCTTTCAAGAATCACTAGATTCTGGAATGGTTCCGGAAGACTGGAAAGTTGTAAATGTAACTCCACTCTTCAAGAAGGGAGAGAGGCAGAAGAAAGGAAACTATAGGCCATTTAGTCTGACCTCAGTGGTTGGGAAGATGTTGGAGTTGGTTATTAAGGACGAGGTCTCAGAGTACTTAGTGGCACATCATAAAATAGTTTCCTCAATATGGTTTCCTCAAGGGAAAATCTTGCCTTACAAATCTGTTGGAATTCTTTGAAGAAGTAACAAGCAGGATAGACGAAGGAGAATTGGTTGATGTTGGGTACTTGGATTTTTAAAAGGCCTTTAAAAGAGGCTGCTTATCAAACTACGAGTCCATGGTATTACAGGAAAGATTCTAGCATGGATAAAGCAGTGGCTGATTGGCAGGAGATAAAGAGTGGGAATAAAGGGAGCCTTTTCTGGCTGGCTGCTGGTGACTAGTGGTGTTCCACAGGGCTCTGTGTTGGGACTAATTCTTTTCACATTATGTGTCAATGATTTGGATGATGGAATTGAAGGCTTTGTTACAAAGTTTGCAGATGATATGAAAGTAGATGGAGGGGCAGGTACTTTTCAGGGCTGCAGAAGGACTTAGACATAGCAGGAGAATGGGCAAAGATGTGGCAGATGGAATACAGTGTCAGGAAGTTTATGGTCATGCACTTTGGTAGAAGAAATGAGAGGATTGATTATTTTCTTGGATTATATTATTGGAGAGAAAATACAAAAAAAAACCGAGATGCAAAGGGACTTGGGATTCCTTGTGCAGGATTCCCTAAAGGTTAATTTTCAGGTTGAGTCTGTAGTGAGGAATGCAAATTCGATGTTAGCATTCATTTCAAGACTAGAATATAAAAGCAAGGATAAGACTTTATAAAGCACTGGAGAGGCCTCATGGAGTATTGTGAGCATTTTTGGGTGCCTCATCTTATAAAGGATGTGCTGAAACTGGAAGGGGTTCAAAGGAGGTTCACAAAAATAATTACAGGATTGAATGGGTTGTCGTATGAAGAGCATTTGATGGCTCTAGCCCTTTATTCTTGTGAATTGAAGAAGAATCAGGGGTGACCTCATTGAAACCTAACAAATGGTGAAAGGCCTTGATAGAGTGGAATGCGGTGAAGATGATTCCTATACTGGGAAAGTTTAAGACCAGAGGACACAGCTTTAGAACGGAGAAGCATCCTTTTAGAACGGAGATGTGGAGGAATTTCTTCAGCCAGATAGTGGTGAATCTGTGGAATTCTTTGCCACAAGCAGCTGTTGTATATGTGTATTTAAGGCAGATTAGATTAAGGTCTGTCACGAGCCTTGTGACCCATCAAGCTGGTGCTTATGCCGGTTTCCATGGTGTGAAGCGACTGAGAGTACGAGAATCCCTCCCAGATAGGACACCGGTCTATCGCGAGGTTAACCCCCAGCATTTTTGCCGGTACCTATTCTCAGCTGGGTAGACTGGAGCATTGTGTGGTTAAGTGCCTTGCTCAAGAACACACACCCTGCCTCGACCGAGGCTCGAACCCATGACCTTCAGATTGCTAGTCCAATGCCCTAACCACTTGGCCACACGCCACACATTTAAGGCAGAGTTTGATAGATTTTTGATTGGTCAGGACATGAAGGGATACGGGGAGGAGGCAGGAGATTGGGGCTGAGAGGAAAATTGGATCAGACATGATGAAATGGCAGAGCAAATCGATGGGCCAAATGGCCTAATTCTGCTCCTATATCTCCTGGTCTTATGATCTATGATTCCCCTCTCCCTGCTGCCCTTCCCACTCTCAGTCCACAAATCAGAATCAGGTTTATCATCACTCACATATGTTTTATGTCTGGCAGCAAGACACTGCCACACATAAAATTACGACACTACTGTGCAATTGCCTTCGGCACTCTAGCTATATATTTGGCCTATGATTTTTAATAATACTGTGTATGGTAGTGATAATAAACCTGAATCTGATTCTGATCTGCCTGGATAGCATGTTAGCACAAGTTTTTTTTCCGTTCTATCATTGTACATGTGGCTTAACAAACAATAACACCCTTAAAATGCCCTCACTGTACAACTGCAACTAAATTATGCACAGTAAGCTTCAAGTAATGAGCACCAGATACTCAGTCTTTGGATAAATATTGTCTGGAACACAAAAGAAATCACCACCTCCTTCTGAAATGGTGGCCAAGGGATTTTTCATTCCTCTGAGAGAATATCTTATGTGGAGTCCAATACCTCTATCCATTACTGGGCCAAAGTGTCCACCTGATCTGGAGTCATGGAGTCATGGAGTCATAGAGTACTACAGCACAGAAACAGGCCCTTTGGCCCATCTAGTCCGTGCTGAACTGTTATTCTGCCTAGTCTCATTGACGTTCGCACACAGTCCTCTATGCCCCTCCCATCCGTGCACCTATCCAATTTTCTCTTAAACGTTGAAATCAGAACCTCATCCCCCATTTCCACTGGCAGCTCAATCTACACTCTCACCACCCTCCGAGTGAAGACATTCCCTCTCATGTTCCCCTTAAACATTTCACCTTTCACCCTTAACCTTTGACCCCTAGTTCTGGTCTCCTCCAACCTCAACCTCAGATGGAAAATGCCTGCTTGCATTTACTCTGTCTATGCCCCTCATAATTTTGTATACCGCGTTTTCTTTGGAGCTCATTTTCTGGAATGGGATTTGAACTCATGACCTCCTGGCTGCGAACATGGAAAGCAAAATAAAGAAAGCAATGGGCCAGTTGTTAGAGAGTGGAGAATGAGGTAACCCAAGACCACATGGTGATGGGCCAAGTAACTCATGTGCCTCTTGCAACTGAAACCAGACCTTGGGAGTGGGCTTAGGGACCCTTGGGACTCAGTTATTTATGAGCTGGTTGAAGTATTTTGAAACCAGTGTTCCTTGGATGAAGTAAGCCACAAGCATTCTTCTCTTTCTTTCCTTGGGCAGCTGGATTTGTGAGATAACTCATGGACACACAATCTATCTATATCATTGCATCACCGACCATGAAAAAATATTTTCTATAGTAAAGTCTCATTTTCAGCCTTCTTTACAGCTTAAGGGTTTAAACTTTGGATTCTGGTCATAATTGGTTTTCCATTTTTCAGACTATGAAATACTTGCATATGTTTTAATTTCTCTTGATCTGGAGTGAGAAATGGAATCTCTAGGATACTGAGGCTGTAGACATAAAGTTGAAGAGACGTATTGCATGGAAGCAGGCCTTTCAGACAGTCTGCTCCATGCTGACCAAGATGCCCATCAAAGCTAGTCTGTATTCAGCCCCACAGCTCATTTAACCCTTCTAAACCTTTTCTATCCATCACCTTGACAAACCTCTATATATGTGTGATGGAAAGTATATTGACTGCTTGCTTTACAGCCTGGAATGGAAATATCAGTGCCCTTGAACAGAAAATCCTATAAAAACTAGTGGATACGGCCCAGTCCATCACGGGTAAAGCCCTCCCAACCATTGAGCACATCTATATAAGGCGTTATCACAGGATAGCAGCATCCATTATCAGGGACCCCCAACACTCAGGCCATGCTCTTTTCTCACTGCTGCCATCAAGAAGAAGGTACAGGAGCCTCAGAACTCACACCACCAGGTTCAGGAACACTTATTACCCCTCAACCATCAGGATCTTGAACCCAAGGGGATAATTTCACTCAACTTCACTTAGCCCATCATCGAATTGTTCCCACAATCTTTTGACTCACTTTCAATGTGTCATGTTCTCAATATTTATTACATATCTATTTGTTATTATCATATTTATCCTTCATTTTTATATTTGCATAGTTTGTTGCCTTTTGCACATTGGTTGTTTGTCCATCCTGCTGGTGTAGTCTTTCATTGGTTATTGAATTTATTGAGTATGCCGGCAAGAAAACAAATCTCAGCGTTACATATAGTGACATATATGTACCTTGATAATAAATTTACTTTGAACTTTGAACCTAGTCCACCAATATGCCCTTATTGGTGAAAATGTCAGTGTGCCACTTTGGTACTGATCTTGTTATTCAAATAATGTTGAAAAATTTGTCACACTTATCCTTGAATACACACCAGCTGAGATTGTGAACCCCACTAGATAGGAGGATTTCAAAGTTCCAAACCTCTTTTCTGATACTTCTCATCTGCGTCTTAAATGGTTGGCTTCTTACGCTGGGGCCAATTTATAAATCAGTTTGTCATCACATGTGCTGAGGTGCAGTGAACTACATTGTTTTGCATGCCATCCATACATATCATTTCATTGCAACAGTGAGGTCATCCGGTCAGGTTGGCGCCTGCATACAACGCTTCTAGGTAGATCATGAAACTATCTTTTTCACTTCTTTTATGTCTTTTATGTTTGTTTCTCATCTTGAATGTGACTCTGGATCTGATGGAGCTTGTGTTTTGCTGTTTGGAGATTGTTCAAGTGCTTCAGCACTCTGCAGTCTCCGAGAGGATTCCAGGAGGCAGAGGCAGTGTGACCAAACCTCGTGGTGTGAAGGCTGCAGGATGGCGAGCTGATGGTTGACCCCATTTCGTTGATTACAGCTTACATTCTTCACTGATTAAAGCGACAAGGGCAATTGAAACATCAAGACAAGGG
Organism: Mobula hypostoma; assembly: GCF_963921235.1. Taxonomy (NCBI): domain Eukaryota; kingdom Metazoa; phylum Chordata; class Chondrichthyes; order Myliobatiformes; family Myliobatidae; genus Mobula; species Mobula hypostoma. The sequence goes on from NC_086100.1 coordinate 192,460,213, forward strand.
TAGAAGTTCAGAGATTGTTTGGGTGTTCCAGCGCTCTGCAGTCTCCGAGAGGCAGAGGCAGCGTGCACGAACCTCGTAGTGGGCAGGTTGCAGGACAGGGTGCAAGCTAATGTTTGGCTCCATTTTGCCGATTAGGACGATGAGGGAAATTGAAATATCGAAGCGAGTGCAGAGGCTGGGCACTGGCTGCTTGTCTTTTGATCAGTTGCTATGTACCAGAGAAAGGAGAGCCTGCCACTCTGCCATAAGAGTGTAGCCCAGGTTTTTTCTGTGTTTTGGATGTGGACTTGGACTATAAACTCTTCTTTTTCAGTCTTATGGTCATTATATTCTGCATTTTTCACCCGATCTTCTCGTTTTTTTGTGCGAGAAGGAGGGATTTGGGGGGGTCAATGAGCCTGATCCACTTTGTTTGTGTTGTTGTGCAGGAACAGGGATTGAGGGGAAGGGGATGAGGTCAATGGGCTTGGTCCCTTTTGTTCTTTTTGTTTTTTGAGCGGGTGGAGGAATTTGGGAGTCAAGGTGCCTGATCCATTTTGCTTAGTTTTAGTGCGGGAGGGGGGATTTGGGGGTTGATGATTTTGCAGCCTTTCTTTTCCTTCTTCATTTCATGACTGCCCGGAGAAGTGAAGAAGGCCCTTCAGCCCATCTGCTCCATGCTAACCAGAGAATTTGTATACTCTGATAATACAGATAGTACAGGTGGCAGGGAAGGAGTGCCGGGGTGGGGAGTGGTGGTGCAGGTGCCCAGCGTGAGACATAGAAACATAGAAAACATAGAAATCCTACAGCATAATACAGGCCCTTCGGCCCACAGAGTTGTGCCAAACATGTCCCTACCTTAGAAATTACTAGGGTTACCCATAGCCCTCATTTTTCTAAGCTCCATGTACCTATCCAAAAGTCTCTTAAAAGACCCTATCGTATCCGCCTCCACCACCGTTGCCGGCAGCCCATTCCACGCACTCACCAGTCTCTCAGTAAAAAACTTACCCCTGACATCTCCTCTGTACCTACTCCCCAGCACCTTAAATCTGTGTCCTCTCATGCTAGCCATTTCAGCCCTGGGAAAAAGCCTCTGACTATCCACATGATCAATGCCTCTCATCATCTTATACACCTCTATCAGGTCACCTCTCATCCTCCGTCGCTCCAAGGAGAAAAGGCCGAGTTCACTCAACCTGTTTTCATAAGGCATGCTCCCCAATCCAGGCAACATCCTTGTAAATCTCCTCTGCACCCTTTCTATGGTTTCCATATCCTTTCTGTAGTGAGGCGACCAGAACTGAGCACAGTACTCCAAGTGGGGTCTGACCAGGGTCCTATATAGCTGCAACATTACCTCTCGGCTCCTAAATTCAATTTAATGATTGATGAAGTTCAATATACCGTATGCCTTCTTAATACACCGTATGCCTTCTTAACCAGGGAAGGTCATTTGATTATAAACAATTCATTTATCGATCATTACAGAATGTTTCTCTGGTGCTTCCTGCTCCCTCCCCTCTTTTTCCTTTGTTCTAACCATGATCCCCCCTCTCCTGCCCCCTTCCCATTCTCTGTCCACAGTAGAGACCCATATCAGAATCAGGTTTATCATCACTCACGTGTCATGACTTTTTTTGCAGCTGTACAGTGCAATAGATAAAATTACTAAAGTACTGAGCAAAAGTCTTCAGCACCCTTGCTATATATATGTGCCTAAGAATTCTGCACACTACTATATATATATATTTTATATATATAAATTAAATAGTGCCAAAAGTGTCATAAATTCAGAGAGTCACAGAAATGTACAACACAGAAACAGCCCTTCAGCCCATCTAGTCCATACCAATGCATTTAAACTGCCTACTCCTATCAACCTGCACCCAGACCATAGCCCCCCATACCCCTCCCATCCACGTACCTATCCAAACTTCTCTTAAACATTGAAATCGAGCTCGCATGCACCACTTGCACTGACTGGCAGCTCATCCCACACTCTCACAACTCTCTGAGTGAAGAAGTTTCCCCTCATATTCCTCTTAAACTTTTCACCTTTTACCCTTAACCCATGACCTCTGATTGTAGTCATACCCAATCTCAGTGGGAAAAGCCTGCTTGCATTTACCCTATCTATACCCTTCATAATTTTGTACAACTCTATCAAATCTCCTCAATTTTCTACACTCTAGAGAACAAAGTCCTAACCAACCTTTCCTTATAACTGAGGTCCTCCACCCCCGGCAACATCCTTGTAAATTTTCTCTGTACTCCTTCAACCTTATTTATATCTTTCCAGTAGGTAGGTGACCAAAACTACACACAACACTCCAGATTAGGCCTTACCAACATCTTATACAACTTCAGCATAATGTCCCATCTCCTGTATACAATATCTTGATTTATGAAGGCCAATGTGCCAGAAGCTTTCTTTATGACCCTATCTGCTTGTGACGCCACTCTTAATGAATCACGAACCTGTATTCCCAGCTCTCCTTTTTCTACTGCACTCCTCAGCGTCCTATCGTCCACTGTTTTGTCCTACTGAGGTGCAACACCATGCTCTTGTCTGTATTAAATTCCGTCTGCTATTCCATTCATCCAGATCACTAATATAGATGAGAAACAAAGGGAGCAATTAGAAAAAAAGAAAAAAAATTTGTGAAGTGGTGTTCATGTTCATTCCCCATTCAGGAATCTGATGGTGGAGGGGAAGCAGCTATCCCTGAAACATATCTTCAGTCCTCTGTACCTCTTCCTTGATGATAGCAATAAGAAGAAGTCATGTCTTGGGTGATGGAGGTCCTTAATGACGTACACACTGTTCAATTGCCCTCTATAAATTTGCTGATGACACAGCTACTGTTGGCAGAATTTCTAATAGTGAGAAGGAGGTGTTTAGGAGCAAGGCAGATCAGATGGTTGATAGGTGTATCTAAACAAACTTGTACTCAGTGTCAGTAAGGCCAAGGAATTGATTGTGGACTGTAGAAAGGGGAAGCCAAGGAAACACACACCAGTCCTCACCGAGGCATCGGCATTGGAAAGGGTGAGTAGTTTCGAGTTTTTGAATGTCAACGTCTCTGAAGATCTATCTTGGAATTAAAAAGAAAGCACGACAGTAATGTAAGGGAAAGCAATATCAGAATGCAGAATAAAGTGTTATAGTTACAGAAAAGAGCAGTGCAGGCAGACAATAAAATGCAAGGCCACAATGGGACATGAGGGATTCAGCAGGTCAGACAGTATCTATGGAGAGGAATAACAGTCGATGTTTCAGAGCATGAGCCTTCCTCAGGACTAGATTTTTTCTCCCTCCATAGATGATGCCTGACCTGCTGAGTTCCTCAGCATTATTTGTCTGTTGCTCAAGCCCTTAACGCAATAGATTGTGAGGCTAAGATTTCATTTCATTTTAATTATATAGAACTTAGATTTTTAGAGTATTTTTGAAACATAGGCACTTATGAAATGTAAGGAGGAAGATTTGAAGGAGGACAAAGGAAAAAATTCAAAGATGTGTTTGAACACATACTCTCTGACCGCTGGAAACTTCTAGCCCATGTCCTCTCTGGACCATGCTGGGAATTTTTAGCCCATTCCTCTCTGGCCCACTCTGGGAATTTCAGACCCATGCTGGGAATTTATGGTCCATGCTGGGAATTTCTGGCCCATGTCCTCTCTGGCCCACTCTGGGAATTTCAGACCCATGCTGGGAATTTATGGTCCATGCTGGGAATTTCAGGCCCATGCTGGGAATATATGGTCCATGCTGGGAATTTCTGGTCCATGCTGGGAATTTCTGGCCCATAAGTTGGGAAAGGGTATTCAGGATGGCATGGAGTACCTCACCGAGAGCAGGGAGAAACCCAGAGTAAACAGCGGGACACAGTGCCACCTCACCAACCACCCACTTGCCCATCACATTGAGCACCATTGAGTATTGTCGCAAGAAAGCAGCATCCATCATCAGGGACCTCCACCATCCAGGTCACGCTCTCTTCTCAGTGCTGCCTTTAGGAAGAAAATACAGGAACCTCAGGACCCACACTTCCCCAGGTTCAAGAACAGTTATTAACTCTCAACCATCAGACTCTGGAACCAGAAGGGATAACTTCACTCATCTTCACTCACCCAACACTGATCTGTTCCCATATCCTATGGACTCACTCTGAAGCAGTCTTCATTTATTTATGGATTATTATTATTATTATTATTTTGTGTTTTCACAGTTTATTGTCTTTTGCACATTAGCTGTTTGTTCATCTTGTTGTGTACAGACTTTCAGTGATTCTATTGTGTTCCTTTGTACAAATGTATTTACTGTGAATGCCCACAAGAAAATGAGACTCATTGTTATACATGGTGACACATACGTACTTTGAACACCATTGAAGAGTATATTCCAGAACCCACTGGAAATAAGTTCCCCTCATTTCCTTTGTTCAATCCTCAGGGGGGCTGATATGTATTTTTAATCTTATCTTCCATGATGGATAGAAAGATGAAGAAATGATCAAATCTCCTTTCAAATCAAAGAACATATTAACCTCCATCAAAGTTGCTGGTGAACGCAGCAGGCCAGGCAGCATCTGTAGGAAGAGGTGCAGTTGACGTTTCAGGCCGAGACCTTTCAGGACGAAGGGTCTCGGCCTGAAACGTCGACTGCACCTCTTCCTACAGATGCTGCCTGGCCTGCTGCGTTCTCCAGCAACTTTGATGTGTGTTGCTTGAATTTCCAGCATCTGCAGAATTCCTGTTGTTTACATATTAACCTCTCTCACTTGCTTCCTGCTTGTGTGGGAGTCTTTCTCTGTTTCCATTTGCTCCTTTATCTCTTTCTCACACAAATATGCATGTCGTTTCTCCCTCCCCCCCCCCTTTCACTTGCTATCTCATGTCTGCCTCTTTCTCTTCCCCTCTACCTACACCATGGCATCTCTCTTTCCCTATTTTTCTTATCCTCTCACACCCTGCCTTTGAAATTCCCTCTCTCATCTTGTATCCATTTCTCTAACGCCCATCTCACACCCACGCACATCTTTCACTCTCTCTTTTACTCCTGTTCTCTCTTGCCTTCTCCCCTTGGCATTCTCTCACTCTCTATCTATCTCTCTTATCTCCCATCTCTCACACTCATTTCAAGAAGTAGCAACAGATAAAGGCATAGTGGTTAGCGTGATGCTATTACAGCTGGGGGGGGGATGGGTTCTGGAGTTCAGAGGTCAGTTCTGGTGCTGCTTTGTAAGGAGTCTCTGCAAGTCCTCCCCGTGAAAGGTGTGGGTTTCCCCCCAGGTGCTCCAGTTTCCTCCCACTGTAAAAAGATGTACCAGCTAGGTTAATTAGTCATTGTAAATTATCCCATGAGGAGGTTAGGGTTTATCAGGTTTGTCGGGGTTACTGGGACAGCGTGGCTCAAAGGGTCAGAAAGGCCTACACTGCAGTGTATCACTAAATATATAAATAAACTCCATGTTTATCCACGAGGATTCACAGGAGGGTTTGTAAATATACAGTATACTGACTTAAAACCCCTTATTGGTCGTACTGAAAGGAAGAGTGAGAGAAATGGACAGACAGAGAGGTTAAGAGGAGGATCCTAGAACTTTGCTCCCTGCAGTTGTTGGAAATCCAAGCAACACATGCAAAATGCTGGAGGAACTCAGCAAGCCAAGCAGCATCTATGGAAAAGAGTACAGTTGATGTTTTGGGCCGAGACCCTTCATCGGGCCTGGAAAAGAAGATGAGGAGTCAGAGTAAGAAAGTGGGGAAGGGGGTGGAGTAGGTGGCAGGGGAAGGAAGAACCACAAGGTGATAGGTGAAACTAGGAGGAGGGATGAAGTAAAGGGCTGGGAAGTAGATTGGTGAAAGAGATACAGGGCTGGAGAAGGGGGAATCTGACAGGAGAGGACAGAAGGCCATGGAAGAAAGAAAAGGGGGAGGAGCACCAGAGGGAGGTGATGGGCAGGTAAGGAGATAAGGTGAGAGAGGAAAATGGGAATAGGGGATAGTGAAGGAGGTGGGGGGGGGGGGGTGGTATTTCCAGAAGTTCAAGAACTTGATATTCATGCCATCAGGTTGGAAGCTACCCAGACAGAATACAAGGTTTTGCTCCTTCAACCTGAGTGTAGTCTTAGCGTGACAGTGGAGGAGGTCATAGATGGAATGAGAATGGGAATGGGAAGTGGAATTAAAATGGGTAGCTACTGGGAGATCCCGATTTTTTGGCGGACAGAGTGTAGATGCTCGGCAAAGTGGTCTCCCAATCAGCATCTTGTGTGTGTTGCTTTGCTTTCACTGCTGACTGAAAACTCCCACAAAGTTGCTGGTGACAAACCGTTTCAGTTTCTGCTCTCCTTTGGGTTCATCAGATGTGTGGGGAGGGGGAGCTTGCTAAATGGGCAACAGTTTGCTCTCCATATTGTACTACAAATTACAATAAGAAAATACGTTGAAAGATTAAATTAAATAAGTAATGCAATTGGCCAATTATACTACCAACCAGTACATCTTTGGACTGTTGGAGGAAAGTGGAGCACCCGGAGGAAACCCACACGGTCACAGAGAGAAAGTATAAACTCCTTACAGCCAGTGGTGGGAATTGAACCCAGGTTGTCTGTACTGTAAAGCATTGTGCTAACCATTGCGCTACTGTGCTGCCCCACTCATACACTATACTTGCAGGCATACTCAGTAAATCCAAGAAACGTAATAGAATCAATGAAAGACCGCGCACAACAGGATGGACAAACAACCAAGAGAACAAACTGTGCAAATTCAAAAGAAAAAGAAGAAATAATAAATAAATAAATAAACAAACAAACAAGCAAGCAATAAATATCGAGAACATGAGATGAAATGTCTTTGAAAGTGAGTCCATAGGTTGTGGGAATAGTTCAGTGATGGGGCAAGTGAAGTTGAGTGAAGTTATCCCCTTTGGTTCAACAGCCTGATGGTTGAGGGGTAATAACTGTTCCTGAACCTGGTGGGGTGAGTCCTGAGGCTCCTGTACCTTCTCCCTGATGGCAGCAGTGAGAAGAGAACATGGCCGGGGTGCACTGATCCCTCTGGGCGCACAGATGCATGGCCATGTGGTAACTGAAATACTCCCACGCATATGGTCTTTGTTGCCCCACAGCTAGAAAAAGTTTACAAAATGTGAAAGATTTTCTCAGTTGTATTGTATTTCTTATACCCTTCCATTAATAAATAAAATCAAATGTATGTGATTTTTGAATTTTAATTCTAAATATCGATATTATGTATATTACAAACAAATCATTTAAAGTACGGAACACAAAAAAGAAAAAATCTGTGTGAAGTACTGAGCACTTTTCAGACCATGTAAAAATTTCCTGCTCAGTCCACACAGCTGTAAAAAATAACTAGAGGGAGCTTTGCTTGGATGGTGGTGGTCCTTGATGATGGTTTTGTAAGTCAGGTTTCACTACACAACCAGCGTTAAGTGTGTATCAGGTAAATGTGTACAGCATTTTGGAAAGTCCATCAAGGTAGGATTTACATATTAGAGCCCTGGAGACTATTGCAGAAGAGAGGGAACTTAGATTTCAAAGTGCAAAGTAAATTCATTAGCAAAGTGAATATATCACCATATACAACCCTGAGATTCAATGTTTAGTTCACTATTCAGTAAATCCATAAAATAATAGCCATAACAGAATCAATCAAAGACTGCACCACTTGGGCATTAAACCACTGTGCAAAAAGAAAGAAATAATATTAATAATAAATAAGCAATAAATGTCAAGAACATGAGATGAAAAGTCTTTGAAAGTAAATCCTCTGGGTGTGGGAACAGTTCAGTGATGGGGCAAGGGAATTTGAGTGAAGTTATCTCCTCTGGTTCAAGAGCCTGATGGTTGAGGGGTAATAACTGTTCCTTAACCTGGTGGAACAACACACACAGAATGCCGGAGGAACTCAGCAGGCCAAGCAGCATCTATGGAAAAAAGTACAGTCTACGTTTCAGGCAGAAACCCTTCGGTGCAAGTTCTCAGGTTCCTGTAACTTCTTCCTGATGGAAGCATTGAGAAGAGAGCATGTCTTGGGTAGTGGGGGCCCCAGATGCTGCATGCTGCTTTCCTGCATCAGCATTTCATGTAGATGTGTTCAATGGAGGGGAGGGCTTTTCCCATGATGGAATGGGCCTTGTGCACTATTTTTAGTAGGAATTTCCTTTCAAGGGCATTGGTGTCGGGGTACATAATTCACAGAAAGTGAAGTCACAGGTAGACAGGTTGGTAACGAAAGCTTTTGGCATGCCTGCTATCATCAATCATTTAACTCAATTTAGAAACTGGGCATCGATGTTGTAATTGTACATTGTGGTAAGACCGCACAAGTAGCATTACATTCAGTTTTGATTACCCCGATAAAACAATAATGTTATTAAACTAGAAAAGGTGCAGAAAAGATTTATGAAACTGTTGCCAGGACTTGACAGACTGAGTTATGGGGTGAGGTTGGACTGGCTAGAACTTCATTCCTTGGAGTTTAGGAGACTGAGGGTGATCTTATCGAACTGGAGGGACACAGTTAGTGTGAATACAATGTCTATCTTTTTTAGGGAGATCATGTATTTCAGGGTAAAAAATTTAGAAGGGTCCTGACAGGCAATGAGGCTGGTAAGTTTATAGATGAGCTGGCAATGGAAGTGGTTAGGACAGGTACAATAACAGCTTTTAAAATACAGTTGGGCAGGTACATGGATAGGAAGTTTAGAGAAATGCAGGCCAAATTTGGGCATCTTGGCTGGCATAGACCAATTGAGCCAAAGGGCCTGTTTTCTGCTATATAACTCTACAACTCTCTGACTATGCGGTGCGATGTTGAAGCTGAAGTTGTATAAGATATCGGTGAGGTCTAATTTGGGGTATTATGTCAGGTTTTGATCATCCACCTGCAGGAAAGAAGTCAATAAGTCTGAAAAAGTACAGAGAAAATTTACAAGGATCTTGCCAGGACTTGAGGACTTGAGTTATAGGGAAAGGTTGAAAAGGTTAGAACTTCATTCCCTAGTGCGTAGAAGATTGAGGGGAAATTTCATAGAGGTATACTAAATTATGAAGGATATACACAGGGTAAATGCAAGCAGGCTTTTTCCACTGAGATTGGGTGAGACTAGAACTAGAGGTCATGGATTAAGGGTGAAAGATGAAATGTTTAAGGGAAACATGAGGAGAAACTTCTTCACAAAGAGTCATGAGAGTGTGGAACAAGCTACCAGTGGAAGTGGTGGATGCAAGTTTGATTTCAATATTTAAGAGAAGTTTGGATAAGTCTATAGATGGGAGGGGTATAGAAAGCTATGGTCTGAGACTAGGCAGATTGATAGTTTGACATGGAGTAGATGGGCTGAAGGGCCTGTTTGTGCTCTGTGGTGTTCTATGATTCTATGATTCCATGACTAGTTCTCATTTCCAACACTGCTAAAAGCTTCTTGAGGCAACAGATCTCACGAGACATCAGAGCATTGGCAAAGAGTTTGGGTGATGAGGTTGAGGTTTCAAAAGGAGGAAAGGGAAGTGGGTAGAGGGAACGTTTTAGGGAGGGAGTGAAGGCATAGCCATCAGTAGCAGAATGCAAAAGTGGAGACAGGTCAAGAGCCAAGAGGGTAATATTACTTGGAGGGGAAGGGTGAGGTGCATTGGGACATTGAACTGTAGATTGGCATCGTGCAGAGTACTCCAGTGGACGCCCCTCAGCAATAGGTATATCACTGTTGGGAGGGAAGGCCCAGCAGAGGAAGGTCGCAGTAGTCGGGTCTCTGGCCTACCTCTGTGTCTCAGAAGGGAAATGGGGAGAAGAGACATGCTGTGGTTATAGGGGTTTGTTAGGGGAACAGATAGGAAGCTCTGTGGGTGAGAAAAAGATTGCTGGATGGCATTTTACCTCCCAGGTGCCAGGGTCCAGGATATGTCATGGTGGGGGAGTCTAAGGCCAAAGAATGCAGCCTTAGAATAGAGGGTGGTCCTTTTAGAACAAAGATGAGGAGGAATTTCTTAAGCCAGAAAGCGGAGAACCTGTGGAATTCTTTGCCACAGGCAGCTGTGGAGGCCAAGTCTTCATGTATATTTAAGTCAGAGGCTGATAGATTCTTGGTTGGTCAGGGCACGAAGGGATATGTGGTGAAGGCAGGGACTGAGGAAAATTTGGATCAGCTATGACGAAGTGGCGGAGTAGACGCTGGACCAACCGGCCTAATTCTGTTTCTTTATCTTATGGTCTTATGCATCAACAATAATTGAACTTCAAAATCAAACCAACAAACATAACATTCAGGGGCAACTCAGCATCTGTGGAGAGGAATGAACAACCATGACCCTTCATCAGGCTTGTGTGCGTGAATGCCAGTATCTTGGATGCAGTTAGTGTGTTTGTGTGTGTGTGTCAGCTGTATGTTTCAATGTGATTATGTGTTAGCGTGTTAGTGTGTGTGCATACATGTGTACATCATTGTGATTGCGCTTTGGTGTGTCAATGTGTGTATACAAATGTACTGTGTGTTTGTTAGTGTGATAATGTGTCTTTGTGTGAGCATGATTGTGTGTGTTAGTCTGTCTATGTGGTTGTGAGTGTTGTTAGTCTGTGTATGCCTGTGAGTGCAATTCTGTGTGTGAGGGTGTAATTATGTGCGGGTGCATTTGTGAGTGTGAGTGTGAGTGTGAGTGTGAGTGTGTGTGTGTGTGTGTGTGTGTTCATGTTCAAGTTTATTGTCATTCAATCATGCACATGTATACAGCTAAACGAAACAACTTCCTCCGGACGGATGTACACAACACAGTACATATAACTCACATACACAACACATAAAGTAATACTACCACAAATACAACACAAGATACAAAGTAAACAGTATAATGCTGCTGGCGCTTCTTGTGTGATGAGACCTGGGTGGTGTGTGTGTGTGTGTGTGTGTGTGTGTGTGTGTGTGTTAGTGTCTCAGTGCCTTTACCATTATACCCTCTAACCAGCAAGTAATAAACACACTTGTCCCAGTTTGCGGAAGACTCTCATGTTACCAAGAGCCAGAGAAATGAGAAATGTACTGCTCCAACAACTCTGACACTTTCTGTGAGCCGCAACATTTAAGAGGTTGGATGAAGTTTGTTGTCAGTTAATCAGAATTAAATTGTTTTTGCCTCAGGCCCATCAACTTTGTTGTCCACGCTCCACCTGGTGGCCTGGTGCATTCACTGTAGGAAGCTTCCTCATCCTCACGTCCACTCCAGTTCCCTCAGTGATGATATCAACCCTGTATCAGGTCTTTCAATCTCTCCCCCCCGCCTCGTCTTTACGGACTCATAAAAGAGACTGCCAGCTGATAAATTAAACACCACCCTTTCAGCATATGAAACAACTTTTATTTTATTCTAAGCAATCATATAGCAATAAGTACAGTCGATGGACTAGGCAGAATTATTTTTACTGCACAGACTAGATGGGCTGAAGGGCCTGCTTCTGTGCTATACTGTTCTATGTCTGTAATTATCTCTTAATTTCAGAAGAGCAGGCTATTTGAAATCTAGATCTGTAAGCATGTGCGTAGAATATGGAACATAGAATAGTACAGCCATGAATGGACTCTTCAGCACGATGTCTGTGACAAACACAATGTCAAATTAGACCAAACTTCTTCTGCCTATATGTGATGCATATCCCAGCATTCTCAGTGTATTCATGTGTCTGTCTAACAACCTCCTAAACCTGTATTTTTATATTTGCTTCCACTGTAACCCACAGGTGCAGAAACTGACACTTGACCCATTGAGTCCGCTCTGCCATTGCCTCATGCTGATTTATTATCCCTCTCAACCCCATTCTCCTGCCTTCTCTCTGCAATCATTGATGCCCTTACTAACTAAGAACCTATTAACACCCACTTTAAAAATACCCAATGACTTGGCCTCCACAGCCACCTGTGACTATGAATTCCTCAGATTCATCACCCTCAGGCTAACAAACTTCCTCCTCATATTGATTCTGAAGGGGTGTCCTTTTCTGAGGCTGTGCACTCTGGTCCCTAGACTCCCCCACTATAGGAAACTCCTCTGCACGATCTCTCTATCTAGAATTTTCAATTTTTCATAAGTTTCAATAAGATCCCCCTTCTTTCTTCCAAACTCCACTGAATACAGACCCAGAGCCATCAAGCGAGCCTCATATGATAAGCCTTTCAATCCTAGAATCATTTTTGTGAACTTCTGCGGAATAATCTCTAATGCCAGCACATCCTTTCCTAAATTGCGGCACAAAACCGTTCACAGTACATTATGGAAATGAGGCCGTTCGACCCACAAAGTCTGTGATGGCTATCAACATTTGATATCAAAGACTTTAAAGACAATGTCTATCTTTATTTATCACCTGTTCATTGGAACATTGGAAAATGCATTATTTACATCAAATCAGACCAGCAGGAATTGTGCTGGGGGCAGACCACAAATATCACCATTCTTCCGGTCCAACAGAGCATATACCCAATACTTAATTACCAAAGCAGTACGTGCTTGAAACGTGGGAGGAAACTCACAAGACCGCAGAGAGAATTTAAAAACTCCTTGCAGACAGTGGTGCAAATCGATCATTGATTAGCCATCACTGCTGTTGTAAAGCCATTGCATTAACCACTATGCTACCATTCCACCCCAATTTCACCCTACCAATTTTAGTCTAATCCATTTTAACTTTCCCACATTCCCACCCAGCTTCCTCCTACTAGGGTGGGAGGCAGCAGAAAGGAGACTATAGACATGTTAGCCTGACATCAGGGGTTGGGAAATTGTTTGAATCGATTGTTAGGGATGAGATTACAGAGTACCTGGAGGCACATGACAAGATAGGCCAAAACCAGCATGGTTTCCTGAAAGGGAAATCCTGTCTGACTAACCTACTGCAATTCCTTGAGGAAATTACAAGCAGTATCGACAAAGGAGATGCAGTAGATATGGTGTTCTTGGTTTTTCAGAAGGCCTTTGACAAGGTGCCACACATGAGGCTGCTTAGCAAGATAAGAGCCCATGGAATTACAAGGGAGTTACCAGCATTGGCTGATCGGCAGGAAACAGAGAGTGGGAATAAAGGGATCCTATTCTGGCTGGCTGCCGGTTACCAGTGGAGTTCCACAGGGGTCAGCGTTGGGACCGCTGCTTTTTACTTCTACAGAAGTAGTTTGCCCAGAAGAAAGCAAAGGCAAACCACTTCTGTAGAAAAATTTGCCAAGGTCATCAAAAGATCACGATCACCCATGTCATATGATATGGCACATAATGAAAGGTGCAAAAATAATCTGCAGATGCTGGGGTCAAAGCAACACTCACAACACACTGGAGGAAGTCAGCAGGAACTCAGAGTTCCTCCAGCGTGTTGTGAGTGTTGCTAATGAAAGGTGCGGATGCTGCACACTAAATCAAAAGCAGAAACAGTGGAAGAACTCATCAAGTCTACAGTCTCTGTGGAAAGAGAAAGCACTTTATATTTCTGATCGGGCACCCTGCAGATCCTATTTCAAACTCCTACTTCTCAACTTAAACCAATGTCCTCTCGTTTTCAATACCCCTAGCACAGGAAAAAGATTCTGACTATCAATCCTATCTATACCTGTCCTTATGTTGGAGGTCAGCAGAATTAGAACAAGGAACAGGTTAATATCACTGGAATGTCACAAAATTTGTTGCTATGTGGCAGCAGTTCATTGTAATGCATAGTAATAAAAACAGTAAGTTACAGTAACAAATATACATAAAATAGAAAATTAAATTAAATAAGTAGCGCAAAAAAAGAGGGAAAAATATGAGGTAGTGTTCATGGGTCATTGTCCATTCAAAAATCTGATGTTGGAGGGGATGAACCCATTCTTGAAATGTTGAGTGTGTGTCTTTAGGCTCTTATACCTCCTCCCTGATGGTAGCAATGAGAAGAGGGCATGACCAGGGTGATGGGGGTATTTAATGACGGATGCCACCTTCCTGAGGAATCACCTTTTGAAGATGTCCTCAATGCTAGGGAGACTAGTGCCCATAATGGATCCGGCTGAGTTTACAAATCTCTGCAGCTTTTTCTGATCCTGGTCAGTGACCCCTCCATACCAGATGGTGATGCAACCAGTTCGATTGCTCTCTATGGTACATCTGTAGAAATTTGTAATAATCTTTGGTGAAATAACAGATCTCCTGAAACTCCTAATGAAATATCGCTACCTGTTGTGCCTTCTTTGTAATTTTATCAGTATGTTACACCCAGGTTATATCATTGGAGATGTTAACACCCAGCATCTTGAAACTGTTCACCTTCTCCAATACTGGTCCTTCGATGAAAGCTGGTGTGTGTTCCTTCAACTTCTCCTCAGCTTCCTTTTCTCCAGGGAACCAACCTGTCCAACCTCTCCCAGTAAGACCATAAGGCCGTAGACACAGGAGCACAATTGGGCCATTCAGCCCATTGACTCTGCCCTGCCATTCCATCATGGCTGATTTATTATCCCCCTCAACTGCATTCTCCTGCCTTCTCCCCATAATTTTTTATGCCCTTACTAATCAAGATTCTATCAGCCTCCACTTTAAGTATACCCAATGGCTTGCCCTCCACTGCAATCTGTGGACCTGAATTCCACAGATTCACCCGTCTCTGGCTAAAGTAATTCCTTCTCAGCTCTCTCTCAAGGAATGCCCTTCTATTCTGAGGCTGTGCCCTTCAGCTAAAAAAAAAACTAATGCCTTCCAGTCCAGGTAGCAGCTTGGTGAATCTCCTCTGCACTCTCTTCAGTACGATCTCAGCCTTTCTATAGTGTGGTGACCAGAACTGCACACAACCTCCAAGTATGGCCTAACCAGTGTTTCATAAAATTTCAACATAATGTCCTGACTCTTATATTCTGTGCCCAGATTGAGAAGACAAGTAAGATATATTGCCTCTTTACCACCCTATCTACTAAAGTTCATCGACTATGAACTTGGACATTAATTCCTTAATGCCTAACCATTTATCATACATATCAAATGCTTATTTAACTTTGCAGAGGGCATCACATTGTATTTGTTAGGATTAAGTTCCATCTGCCAGTGCTCTGCCCAATTTCCATCTGACCTCACTCTAGTTAAAGCCTTAGACAACCCTCCTCACTAATCATAACACCACATTATTGTGCTGTCTCCATATTGCCAATTATGCTCCTGCATTCACATCCAAACAGAATGGCATGGTAGTGTGGCGGTTAGCATAACGCTATAACAGAGCCAGCAATCAGAGCTCACAGTCTGTAGGGAGGTTGTGTGCTCTCCTTGTGACCCCGCTGGTTTTCCCCAGGAGCTCCAGATTCCTTTCACGTTCCAAAGACAGAAGGGTTAGAGTTAGTAAGATACGGGCTTGCAAAGATGGCGCTGGAAGAGTGGCTACATCTTTGGCTGCCTTCAGCACATCCTCGGACTGTGTGGACGATGACACAAGTGATAGCTTTCACTGTATGGTTCAATATCCATGTGACAAATAAAGAAAATCTTTAATATTTACATTGTGAATATGTATCATAAGCAGTAAAGAGCCACACACCAAACCCTGTGGAATCTCTCTTCATACATCAACCTGTCCATCAAATCAAATCAAGTTTAATTATCATTCAAACCTTACATAGATACAGCTGAACGAGACTGTGTTCCTCTGGGGCCAAGTGCAAAAAATTCAAAATGTCGAGCAAATTCAGAATATCGAGCAACCTATTGAATCTTTTTTGTAACAGCCTCCAGTACAGATACTACTAATCTTAAGTATATAAAAAACAAACTATATACAACACTACAGATACTGTTCCATTAATAGCCCTGAAACATCTGTCGAATCCAGGGAATTCTATAGTTACCCATCCACCATTCATTAAGACTCTCAGATACACAATATTGCAGTTGACTTATCAGCCTTTGTTCATTCAGTGTACATAGATCATAAACCATTACAGCACAATACAGGCCTTTCAAACCACAATGTGGAGCCGATTTTATAAACTACTCTTAAATCTGTCTAACCCTTCCCTCCCACAAAAAGCCCTCCATTTTTCTTTCATCCATGTGCTCATCTAAGAGTCTCTTAAATGTCCTCAATATTCCTGCCTCTACCACCACCCCTGGCAACACGTCCCACGTACCCACCACTCTCTGTGTAAAAGACTTACCTCTGACATCCACCTCCCCCCCCCATACTTCCGTCCAATTGCCTCAACATTATGTCCCCTTCCATTTTCTATTTTCACCATGGAGAGCATTTTAACTGGCTGCAACACTGTCTGGCATGGGGGTGGGGCAGAGGTCGACTGCACAGGACTGAAATAAGCTGCAGAGGCTTATAAGCTCAGTCAGCTCCATCAGGGGCACTAGCCTCCATAGTATCCAGGACATCTTCAAGGAGCGATGCCTCAAAAAGGCGCCATCCATCATTAAGCACCACCATCACCCAGGTCATGCCTTGTTCTCATTGCTACCATCAGGGAGTAGGTACAGGAGCCTGAAGACACTCACTCACCGTTCAGGAACAGCTTCTTCCTCTCTGCCATCAGATTTCTGAATGGACATCGTACCCATGAAGACAACTTCACTATTTTTTAATTTCTATTTTAGTACTACTTATTTAATTCAACTATTACTGTAATTCACATTTTTCTCATTATTATGTTTGCGTTGTATTGCTGCTGCAAAATATTAAATTCCTCAATATATGTCAGTGGTATTAAACCTGTTTCTTGCACACCTCTATCACCTGACATCTTTTTCATAGAAATTCTCAGCCCCTTACTCCCTGTAGTTTCTTGTTTATCTTTCATTATTAGTTTTTATGTCTTCTACCATGCAGAGATCCGAAATTATCTCTCTTTTTTCCATTATTAATTTTCCGGATTCATCACATCTGGGACCAATGTTCCCTTTAACTACTTTTCTTGCTTTTTATATACCTACAGAAGCTCTTGCTATATTATTTGTTATTTAATTCTCCGTTCTACGTTCACCTTCTCTCCAGAGCTATATTTTTTTAGCCATTCTTAACTGATTTCAAAATTTGTTGTTTTTCCAACCCTCCAGCCAATCACCAATCTTCATAATATATTGTAGCAAGCCTCTTTATTCAGTTTGGTTCTATTCTGAACTCCCTGAGTTAGTCTTTCCTTAGAACCTTCCTTTCTCAGCAAACGTACCATCGCCAGTCTTAATGAATGGTCCTAGCCAAAACATCAGCTCTTTCTTCCTCTTCACAGATGCTGCCTGACCTGCTGAATTCCTTCAGTATTTTGTGTGTGTTTGCGGACATCATCACTATTTTTCATAAGCTTTTCGCTGCATCTCGGTATAAACTGAATACTTTATAAAATTTCTCATCCCCCCTCCCCCTTCTCTCTTCTTTGCATTCTGGCTCTTATCTTACCTATTTTCTTCCCCTCATTTGCCCATACATGCCCTCTGGTGCCCCTCCTCCTTTCCTTTCTGCCATGGTCCACTCTCCTGTCTTATCAGATTCCATTTTCTTCAGCCCTTTATCTTTTCCACCTATCACCTCCCAGCTTCTCACTTCAACCCCTCCCCTACCCACCTGGCCTCACCTATCAGCTTCTCTTCCTCTTAAAACCAGTTGCTTCAGGCAGGTAGGTCTTGTCAACCGTGGTTGGCAGCTCATCCAGGAGAAGGAAAACTCTGATCTCAATCCTCAGCTGCCACAGGGAAGGCTTTGGGAGTAAACCCTGAGGGAAAAATTTGGGGTTGGAGTCACTATATTGAGTTCAATGCCTACTGGCAACTCCTGCAACGCCGCTGGTGCCAAACTGCGTCAGTCTCTGCCCTTCCTTTGCATTTATCAGCTGCGTGGAGAAGGTGAGCCTGCTTTATGGACAACAGCTTACTCTCCATGTCGTACTGCTCTGGCTTGCATACTGGCATAGAGAGCTAATGCACAACTACCATGGTCGACCACAGCCAATTGAGGGCCTCAGTCCGGTCCCTTCAGTATAGGAAGTATGTGAGAGCTTTAGAGATGGTGCAGAGGAGATTAGCCAAGATGCTATCTGGATTAGAGATCATGTCTTATGAAGAAAGGTTGAGTGAGCTCGGGCTTTGCTCTTTGGAGTGGAGGATGAAAGGGAACTTGATAGAGGTTTGTGATGATGATATGAGACACAAAGAAAGTGGACAGCCAGCAAATGTTTCCCAGGGTGAAAATGACTAAGACAAGAAGGCATAATTTTGATATAGGGGGAGACATTAGACAGAGTTTTTACACAGACTGGTGGGCGTGTGGAATATTCTTCCAGGAGTGGTGGTAGAGGCAGATACATTACTGATATTAATGAGACTCTTAGACAGGCACATGGATGAAAGAAAATGGAGGGATTTGTATGGGAGAGAATAATTAGATTGATTTTGGAGTAGGTTAAAAGTTGGCACAACATAATGGGCTGAAGGGATTGTACTGTTCTATGTTCTATGCTCTAAGTTCAACCTATCCAATCTCTCCTCATGACTAATGTCCTCCAATCCAAGCAACGTCCTGTTGAATATCTTTTTTGTTCTCTCCAGTATAATCGCATTCTTCCTAGTGTGGATAGCAAAACAGAACTCCGCACTCTAGGTGCAATCTAACCGGTGTTGTAAACTATTCCCAAATCCTGTTTTCAATGCCCCAGCCTATGAAGGCAAACATTCAAAGCCAATATTCTGTTATTACTTTTCCCTTTGTACTACATTAATGTAATTATGTTTGCGATGTTCTTAGTTTAGTTTAGGTTACGCTCAGTGGCCACTTTATTAGGTACACCTGAATACCTGCTCGTTAATGCAAATATCTAATCAGATAATCATGTAGCAGCAATTCAATATATAAAAGCACGCAGACATGGTCAAGAGGTTCAGTGTTGTTCAAACCAAACATCAGAATGAGGAAGAAATGTCATCTAAGTGACTTTGACCATGGAATAATAGTTGGTGCCAAATGGGGCGGTTTGAGTATTTCAGAAACTACAAATCTCCTGGGATTTTCATGCACAGCAATCTCTGGAGTTTACAGAGAATGGTGCAAAAAACAAAAAGTATCCAGTGAGTGGCAGTTCTGTGGGTGAAAACACCTTGTTAATGAGAGAGGTCAGAGGAGAATGGCCAGACTGGTTCAAGCTGACAGGAAGGTGACAGTAACTCAGATAACAATGTGTTACAACAGTGATGTGCAGAAAAGCATCTCTGAATGCACGACATATTGAACCTTGAAGTGGATGGGCTACGCAGTAGAAGGCCATGAAGGTACGTAACAAAGAGGCCGCCGAATGTAGTTTAGCGTAATTTAGCTTTGTTTTATTTAGAGTTACAGCACAGTAAGAGGCCCTGTTGCCCAGTTACACCCATGTGACCAATTAACCGTACATCTTTATGATGTGGGAGGAAACTGGGGCACTTAGAGGAAACCAATGCAGTGATGGGGAGAACGTACATTCAGTGATGAGAGTTAAAAAGCGGTTGATTAGCATAAAGCATTACACAAGCCTCTACACTACCCTCTCAGATTCACCTTCAATAGTTCACCTTTCACCTTAAACCTATGACCTCCGTTTCTAGTCTCACCCAGCCTGAAAGGAGTGAGCCTGCAAACAGTCACCCTATTACACCTCTCAGAATTCTGTATACAGTACATCTATAAAATATCCGCTCATTCTCCTGCTACTCCAGGGAATAAAGCCCGAACATATTCGATCTTTCCCTATAACTCGTTTTTAAAGGCTTTGTCTTTAAGGGTCAGTAGGTAGCTGATGCTTCACTGTTTATCTTGGTCATCCCTGAATACTGTTTTCTTTTCAACCTTTTGGATGTTACTGTGACCTGCTGATATTTAGATCTTGTGCTGGATAGTCAGCCTAAGGCAAGGCTGAACTAGGTATAATTTATGTATAATTTATAGATTAGAGAGTATAGATCAGTGCAGCACAGGGCATTCCTTTTCAGCTAATTAAATCAATGACTCCAAATTAATATAATCCCTTTCTCCCACACATTGACCAGCCGTACGCACCATATTTCAGGAGATCTATTGAGAGTGTCCCGACCAGCTGCATCACCATCTGGTGGAGGAATTGCAAGGCATCTGACCACAAATGGCTACAAAGGATTGTGAGGATTGCTGAGAGGATAAATGGGGTCTCTCTTCCAACCATCCAACATACTTAACAGGAGATCTGCATATGCAGGGCCCTTAGCATTCTGAACGATCCCTTCCATCCATCCAACAACCTCTTTGACTCCCTACCATCAGTCAGTAACTACTGTAGCATTAGGCCAAGAACTGATAGGATGGGAGGCAGCTTCTTCCCCCAGGCTGTGAGTCTACTGAACTCCCTGCCACCACCCAGGTCTCATCGCGTATGAAGCGTCAGTGGTGTTACACTGTTTACTTTTTAACTTGTGTTGTAAATGCACCTTATTATTTGTGGTGATATTACTTAGTGTGTGTGAGTTACGTGTACGGTGTTGTGCATCTTGTTCAGGAGCAACATTGTCTCTTTTGCTGGTATACCTGTATACAGTTGAATGACTATAAACTTGAGCTTGAACTCGACCTTACATAGCCATGTACTTATCTAAGAGTTTCTTAAACCCACATTTGCTCTCTGCCTCTACCACCACCCTAGGCAGGGAATTGCACACACTCAACTCTCTCTGTGTGAAAGATTTGCCTCATATATCTGCTTTACACTTTCCCCCTCTCTTTAAGGTAAGTGGGAGGAAAGTTCAGGTGTAATAAATATATAGAGGATATTCTCTTATGAGGATAGGTTGAGCAGGTTACAGGTTTTCACTTTGGAGCAACGGAAGATGAGAGATGACCTGACAGAGGTGTTGTTGTTGTTCGTCCATCGTCGTCATCGATGAGGACCTCGACATCATTATGATGGTATCGAGACTAGCGCGTGATTTGGATTTAAGTGAGGGAGAGTTGCGCAGCGTCAGCCTCACTCTCTCTTCCCAATTCCCATCTGGATCCAGTGGCAAGACAGAGTCGAGACAGCTGGAGATGGGACTAGGCGCAGTGGATGACCAGGACGTCTTCTGTGTCTTGTCCTGCTCTACGCGTTCCACCACGCTTGCAGAGACTGCCTTCTTGACCGTTGGACCTTCCATTGGTCTCGTCCGCTCAATCTGCCAGAGTCTGTCTTCACATGCTGGGATAGACAACTCCCTATCACACCGAGGGTTCGAGACCCGTCGGCTACCCTCACCTGGTTTAGCCGGCTTGTCGAAGCCGTTGCCCGGGGTGTGGCCACTGTCGCATGCAAACAGTTACGGGGAGCCACAGGTGAGAGTTCAGTGCCAGGTGGGGACCAAAGGTGGACAAATCGCCCTGAAAAGGACGCGACATGTTCCCCCACCAGAGGTGTTACCCCTTCCTGACACCCGATACACCCCTAACAGAGGTGTACAAGATGATAGAAGGCATAGATCAAGTGGACAGCCTGAGGCGTTTTCCCAGCGTGGAAATGACTAGTATGAGGGGGCATAATTCGCAGGTGATTGGAGGAACGTATGGGGGGGGGTAATATCATCATCATCATCATTACGTGCCGTGTCGTATGACGTGGGAGATCATGGTCTCCATGGCCAGTATTGTTCTTGGCAAATTTTTCTGCGGAGGTGATTTACCATTGTCTCCTTCTGGGTAGTGCCATCACAAGACAGGTGACTCCAGCCATTATCTATACTCTTCAGAGATTGTCTGCCTGGCATCAGTGGTCGCATAACCAGGACATGAGATCTGCACCGGCTGCTCATACGACCATCCACCACCTGCTCCTATGGCTTCAGATGACCCTGACCGGTGGGGTGCTACAAGGCGCTACACCTTGCCCAAGGTTGGTATGCAGGCTATCAGAGAGAAAAGGCATGTTACACCTCCTTTGGTAGAGACATATCTCCTTCCCACCAGTAAAATAGGGAATGCCAGTGGTGGTTTGTGACGGAGCGTGGTGGGTACGTGGAAAGCCTTGCCAAGAGTGACGATAGAGGCAGATACCCTTAGATAGGCACATGGGTGATAGGAAAATGGAGGACTATGAAGGAGGGAAAGGCTAGATTGATCTTAGAGTTGATTGAATGGTCACGGGCTGAAGGGCCTGTGCTGTGCTGTAGTGATCTATGTTCCAATATCATGAGGTGAAAGACCAGTACTGTGCTGTTCTGTTCTATGTCCTGTTATTCTCTGAGATGTTGCTGCAAACTGTTTTTTCATTCAACACACATCAAAGTTGCTGGTGAACGCAGCAGGCCAGGCAGCATCTATAAGAAGAGGTACAGTCGACGTTTCGGGCCGAGACCCTTTGTCAGGAGTTGTTTTTTTTTCATTCGGCTGGCATCTCACTCTAGTTATGAACATGACAATAAACTTGACAAATTTTGGTTTTCCTAGCGAGAGCGGGCATGGAAAGGACTGGCACCGTTCCAGCCACGCCAGAGTGGGAAGGAAGACAAAGGATTTACAAGGTGGGAGCCTGCAGTAAATGACAGGACTCTTGCCCAGATGTCTGACACAGGCAAGGAAGGAGTGTAGGTTGAGCCGGGGCTGGGGTAAAAACCTGAAGCAATTAAACACTGTTTACTTTAGGTCTTTGAGGAGATCTCCACCTGTACCAGAAGCCTGATTTTCCGCTAAGCAACTCACTAAGAGAACCATAAATATGCCACTGATTCTGAACAGGATATGGAGTTTATTAGGGCCAATTATATTGCCAACATAAATAAGTAAATCCCCCAATGAGCTAGTTTATGGATATAATTGCATGGATACTAAGGACTCGTGACATTATACATAGAAATATCAGCAGATTTAATTTCCTTTTAAAAGTGCTGGCTTGGCTTTTAACCCTTCATGTGCCAGGCAGTAGCAGGGTTCCAATAATAACATGGTTGTAGCTGTTAATAAGTCAATGGGATCAACTTCTCTTTTAAGATTTTATTGCATTAGACTTGCAATGCAAGGTGTCGAATAGAGGGTCCTGCTGACAGAGATCTGACACATCATGTTTGACATTGTTATGGTTTATTATTAACAGAAGTATCGAGATAAAATGAACAGCTTGTCTTGCATACTGTTTATATTGCGCTCCCTGCCACCTCCCAGGTCCCATCATATATGAAGCACGGGTAACAGTATACTGTTTATTTTTTGACTTGTGTCATAAATGCACCTTGTTATTTGTTAATTTATTTCTGGTAATGTTACTTGATGTGTTCTGTGTGAGATATATTGTACTCAAAGGTGAACAGTCCATATTATCATACTAGGAGACCAGTTAATAGTTTTATAACAGCGGAAAAGAAGCTGTCCTTGAGCCTGGTGATACGAGCTTTCAAGCTTTTGTATCATCTGCCAGATGGGAGGAAGGAAAATAAACAGCGGGGGTTCCCAATCTTTTTTATGGCATGGACCCCTACTATTAACTGAGGGGTCCATGGACCCCGGGTCTAGAGGAACATTGTTTCATTGGTGGTATACATGTTTAAAGTTGAGTCATAATAAACTTGAACTTAAGATCAAATCATTGCACAGTGCATTGAACTAGAATAAGGTAAAATAATAACAATGAAGGTTAAAGTGTAAAAGCTACTGAAAGGGTGTAGTGCAGGTAAATGATAAAGCGCAAGATCTTAATAAGGTAGGTTGTGAAGTCATGTGTTCATCTTACCTCGCAAGAGATCTGTTCAAGAATCTGAAATTAACCTGAACCTAAGTGGTACATGCTTTCAGGGTTTTGTATCATCTGCCCGATGGGAGAGAGAAGAAAAGAGAACGCTCGGGGCGGGTGGGGTCTTTGATTATGATGGATGCTTTACCGAGGCAGCAAAAGGTATAGATAGAGCCCTTGGCGTGGAGGTTGCTTTCTGCGATGTGCTGAGCTGAGCTGTGCCCACAACTCTCTGCATTTTCCTGTGGTCACGTGCAGAGCGGTTGCCATTCCAAGCCGTTACACTTCCAGACAGAATGTTTTCTATGGGGCATCGATGAAAATTGATCATCTTTAGCTCCTGGAGAAGTAAAGGCATTAGTGAGCTTTCTTGGCTGTGGGGGTATCTACGTGATTAGAATGGGACAGGCTATTGGTGATGTTCACTCCTAGGAATTTGTAACTCTCAACATCTCAAACTCAACTTTGCTGATGTAGACAGGAGCACGTGCACGGCACCCCACTCCTTTCAGAAGTCAATGGCCAACTCTTTTGGTTTGTTGGCATCGAGGGAAAGGATGTTGTCATGACACCGTGTCACTAAGCTCTCCGTCTCCTTTCAGTATTCCGACTCATCGTTATTTGAGATGTGGCCAACTATAGTGGTATCATTTGAAAACCTTCACGTGCATCATCGAAATTGGCAAATTGGTTTATCATTGTCACATGTACTGAGGTACAGTGAAAGGCTTTTTATTTAATTTCTGTTGTTGCATTAGTTATCTTAATTTAACTATTTAATATATACATAAATATTTACAGTAATTCAGTTTTTTTCTACACTTATCATGTATTGCACTGTACTGCTGCCAAAAAGTTAACAAGTTTCATGACATATGCTGGTGATATTTAACCTGATTCTGATTGCTTTGCATATCGTTCATACAAATCAATTAATTACATGATGCATTGAGGTAGTACAAAGTAAAACAATACCAGAATGCAGAATAAGTATAACGGTTACAGAGAAAGTGTAGTACTGGCAGACAATAAGGTACAAGATCACAATGTGAGTCCATCTTATCGTACCAGGAGACTATCTAATAGTTTTATAACGGCGGAAAAGAAGCTATCCTTGAATCCGGTGATACGTGCTTTCAAGCTTTTGTACCTTCTGCCAGGTGGGAGGAGGGAAAAGAAAGAACTGTCTTTGATTTTGCTGACTGCTTTACCTAATGAAGTCCACTTAATTACCTAGGCTACTCTGACAGAACCTCTCAAATCCACAGTCTCTGACATGAAGAAGGACAAAGGCCACTGTTGAGACTTGGAAGAAACTTAGGCAGGGATTGGTTTCTCCAGAGCAAAGGGGGCTGAAGGATGAGCTTACCAAGGTTTATAAAGTCATGGAGGCATAGATAAGGTGGATGGACACAGAATTTTTTAAAAGAGTAAAAGGGGTCTTGAATTCAGGGGCAGAAAAGTAAATTTATTATAAAAATGCATATATATATCACCATATACAACCTTGTGGTTCATTGTCTTGCATGCATACTCAATAAACCCATAGGATAATAACCTTAACCGAATCAATGAAAGACCATGAGTGTTCAACCAGTGTGGAAAAGACAGCAATTTGCGCAAAAAGATCAAAGTACATTTATTATCAAAGAATGAAAAAATTATACAATTTGTTGAGATTTGTTTGCTTACAAGCAGCCGCAAAGCAAGAATCCCAAAAGAACCCAATTAAAATGCACTTTGGTAGTAGAAATAGATGTGCAGACTATTTTCTAAATGGGGAGAAAATCCGAAAATCTTGGGAGTTCTTGTGCAGAACACCCTAAAGGTTAACTTGCAGTTTGAGTCGGTGGTGAGGAAGGCAAATGCAATGTTAATATTCATTTCAAGAGGTCTAGAATACAAGAGGAAGGATGTGATGGTGGTGAGACCTCACTTTGAGCATTGTGTACAGTGTTGGGCTCCTCATCTAAAATAAAGATGTATTGGCATCTATGTTTTATAGTCTTATGACCTTAAAAAAAAAGTCCAACCCCCAATGCTCATTGAGAATGAAGGAAAACACACATCATACAAACAATAAAAGCGAGCAACAACAGCATTCCTTACCAAATTGAGTCCTAAGATGCAAATCCCCCGAGCAGCCCGGAGTAGGCCCAAAGCCTCGGTATTCAGTTCATCGCATTGCTAGGGCAAACCGCCCCTAAGGTCACAGACACAGCAGCCAAAGGGAAAGAAATAATAGTAATAATAATAAATAAATCAGCAATAAATATCAAGAACATGAGATGAAGAGTCCTTAGGCTGTGAGAACATTTCAGTGATGGGGCAATTGAAGCTGAGTTAAGTTATCCACCTTGGTTCAAGAGCCTGATGGTTGAGGGGTAATAATTGTTCCTGATCCTGGTGGTGTGAGTCCTAAGGCTCCTGTTCCTTCTTCCTGATGGCAGGAGTGAGAAGCAAACCATGTCCTCCAGGGAGCGCGAAGCGCAGTATCAAATATCGCTGTGATGATTGTACGCTCTAGTATCAAGTATAAAGTACAAAGTGTAATGTTCTGGGTGGTGGGAGCCCCTGATTCTGAATGCTGCTAAGGTGAGGGCAAGAGGTTTATAAGGGATCTTGGAGTATATTTTTTCACACAGAGGGTGTCGGATCTATGGATAGAGGACAGTGCAATGCTAATGTTTTAAATACATTTGGACAGGTACATGGATAGGAAAGATTTAGAGGGATATGGGCCAATCAGACAAATGGGACTTGCTCAGGTAGTCATATCAGCAGGATTGCAAGAGTCTGCAGAAGACTGTAGACTCAGCCAGCTCCACAATGGTCTCAATACTATCCACCATTGAGGACATTTTCAATAGGGGGAGCCTCAAGAAGATAACATCTGTCACTAGAGACCCTCATCATTCTGTTTGGGTGGCAGAGTCGAGATATAGAAACATAGAAACATAGAAAATAGGTGCAGGAGTAGGCCATTCGGCCCTTCGAGCCTGCACCGCCATTTATTATGATCATGGCTGATCATCCAACTCAGAACCCAGCTTTCCCTCCATACCCCCTGACCCCTGTAGCCACAAGGGCCATATCTAACTTCCTTTTAAACATAGCTAATGAACTGGCCTCAACAGTTTGCTGTGGCAGAGAATTCCACAGATTCACCACTCTCTGTGTGAAGAAGTTTTTCCTAACCTCGGTCCTAAAAGGCTTCCCCTCTATCCTCAAACTGTGACCCCTCGTTCTAGACCTCCCCAACATCGGGAACAATCTTCCCGCATCTAGCCTGTCCAATCCCTTTAGGATCTTATATGTTTCAATCAGGTCCCCCCTCAATCTTCTAAATTCCAACGAGTACAAGCCCAGTTCATCCAGTCTTTCTTCATATGAAAGACCTGCCATCCCAGGAATCAATCTGGTGAACCTTCTTTGTACTCCCTCTATGGCAAAGATGTCTTTCCTCAGATTAGGGGACCAAAACTGCACACAATACTCCAGGTGTGGTCTCACCAAGGCCTTGTACAACTGCAGTAGTACCTCCCTGCTCCTGTACTCGAATCCTCTCGCTATAAATGCCAGCATACCGTTCGCCTTTTTCACCGCCTGCTGTACCTGCATGCCCACTTTCAATGACTGGTGTATAATGACACCCAGGTCTCGTTGCACCTCCCCTTTTCCTAATCGGCCACCATTCAGATAATAATCTGTTTTCCTATTTTTGCCACCAAAGTGGATAACTTCACATTTATCCACATTAAATTGCATCTGCCATGAGTTTGCCCACTCACCCAACCTATCCAAGTCACCCTGCATCCTCTTAGCATCCTCCTCACTGCTAACACTGCCACCCAGCTTCGTGTCATCCGCAAACTTGGAGATGCTGCATTTAATTCCCTCATCCAAGTCATTAATATATATTGTAAACAACTGGGGTCCCAGCACTGAGCCTTGCGGTACCCCACTAGTCACTGCCTGCCATTCTGAAAAGGTCCCGTTTATTCCCACTCTTTGCTTCCTGTCTGCTAACCAATTCTCCACCCACACCAATACCTTACCCCCAATACCGTGTGCTTTAAGTTTGCACACTAATCTCCTATGTGGGACCTTGTCAAAAGCCTTTTGAAAATCCAAATATACCACATCCACTGGTTCTCCCCTATCCACTCTACTAGTTACATCCTCAAAAAATTCTATGAGATTCGTCAGACATGATTTTCCTTTCACAAATCCATGCTGACTTTGTCCGATCATTTCACCGCTTTCCAAATGTGCTGTTATGTCTCTACCAAAGAAGGTGTAAGGCACTCCTTCCCTCTGCTAGTCTGCAGGTCACCCTTGGGCAAGATGTAGTACCTGCTTAACCTGTGATCAGGATCACGTGATGCCATGGGAGCAGGTGGTGGACGGTCGTATGAACAGCTGGTGCATATCACAAGTCCTGGTTATGTGACCACTAATGCCAGGCAGACAATCTCTGAAGAGTATTGATAATGGCTGTGGTCACCCGTCGTGTAAGGACACTGCCCAGAAGAAGGCAATGACAAACCACTTCTGTAGAGCTATTTGCCAAGACCAATCATGGTCATGGAAAGACCATGATCACCTACTTCATACAACACGGCACATAATGACGATGATGGTGACCGTCCTGTACGTGTCCTCTTCTCGTTGCTACAATCGGGAAGGAGTTACAGGAGACTGAAGAACTACAGGCAATGATTCAGGGACAGTTTCTTGCCCTCTGACTCTGATTTATGAATGGTCCATGAATCCATGAATACGACCTTATTATTCCTTCTGTTTTGCACTGCTTATTTTGTAAATTGTAGTAGTTTTATATCTTTGGACCGTACTGCTGCCACAAAACAACAAATTTCACTTCAGTATGAGGGGGCATATTTTAAGGAGTTTGGAGGACATTATAGGGGAGGTGTCAGAGATAGGTTTTTTTTAAAACAAAGAGTGTTGGGTACATGAAAAATGCTGTCAGGCTAGAGGTATTGGCAGATACATGAAGGAAAATTAAGAGAATCTTATATAGACACATGGGTGAAAGAGAAATGGAGAGCTATGTGGGAAGGAAGGGTTAGATTGATTTTGGAGTAGCTAAAGGGGCGACACAACATTGTGTGCCGAAGGGCCTGTACTGTGGTGTACTATAAAACCATATTAAATAGGAGCAGGGTAAGGCCATTCAGCCCATCAAGTCTGGTCTGCCATTCAGTCATGGCTGATATATTATCCCTTTCAGCCCATTCTCCTGCCTTCTCCACATAACCTTTGACTCCCTTGCTAATCAAGAACCTATCAATTTAAGTATGCCCCATGACTCTGCCTCCACAGCTGTCTGTGTCAATGAATTCCATAGTTTCACTACCCTCTGGCTAATTAAAATTCCTCCTCATTGTTGTTCTAAAGCAGGAGTTTCCAAGCTTTTTTATGCCATGGGTCCTTGTCATTAACTGAGGGGTCCGTGGATCCCAGGTTGGGAACCCCTGATCCAGAGGGATGTCCTTGTATTCTGAGTCTGTTCTATTTTCTACATAAGACAATGATAATAAAACTTGATCCTGCTTCATGAATGAGTTGGGCCAAAGGGCTTGTTTCTGTGCTGTATAACTCCAAGCAAACACAATGAAAGAGAGACTCCACTCAGTCTCACACTCTGCGTGGCCTTGGTTGTAGCGAGAGCTAGGCCTCATGCCAGGGGCTTGCCTTTTGCAGCAGTCCAGGAGGGGAGACGCTGGAGGCAGTATGGCACACCATTCATACTGGTTTGATGGCTGGAACAGTGCTACTCTCCAGTGTTCGCTCAGAGGAAGACAAGCTAGGTTACATGAGTGCATGCATACATTCACCTGCAGATTGCTCAGGACTGCTTGTTCTTCCCAACAACACCCAAGCACAATCAATTTACAGGATTGTCACTCACTCAGGAACTTGGTCTATATATTTTTTTTTGAGTGACTGTATGTTTACTGCTATCTTTGTTCATTATGTTTGGGAGGAGAGAGAGCAGCGCACCGTGCGTGCGCAGCCCTCCGGTGAAAAATGATATTGTATCCGATAAATAGGGGCCGTGGACAATTCTGATTTGATGGAGAATGGATGTGAAACCACAGAGGAACATCTGGAGAAATTTCTGAAACGCCCATTCGCTGCTGTTTTTACTGTGTGGTCGGGAACCTTCCGGAGGGAAGGCCTCAAAATCCCCAGCATTGCCTGCTGTTGGCGACCGAGATTGAGGTCGAATCGTTCGGACAGAGATGGCGCTCAGTACTCGGTGTTGGGGAGCTCATCGGGGGCTCGAAGTTTTCGGATGACTCAGAGTCAGACCGTGGTCGGGCATGGCAGGGAGAGTTTTTCTTCCTTCTCCCGTCTGCGTGAGATGTGGGGCATTTGAGAGACTTTGAACTTTTACTGTGCTTATGGACTTCTTCATCAAGTTATGGTATTGTTGCACTGTTGTAACTATACGTTATAATTATGTGGTTTTGTTAGTTTTTACAGTCTTGGTCTGTCCTGTGTTTTGTGATATCACACCGGAGGAAATATTGTATCATTTCTTAATGCATGCATTACTAAATGACAATAAAAGAGGACTGCATGTCTTCGTAATCTAATCTAATATGACACGATCATTATGTGCTGTGTAATATGACACGATCATCATGTGCCGTGTTGTATGACATCATCATCATGTGCCGTGTTGTATGACATATGCAATCATGGTTTTCTGTGATCATGATTGTTTTGGCAAACTTTTCTACAGAAGTGGTTTGCCAGTACCTTCTCCTGAGTTACAGGACAGGTGACCCCAGCCATTATCAATACTCTTCAGAGATTGTCCGCCTGGCATCAGTGGTCGCATAACCAGGCCTTGTGACGTATTGCTAAAGAAAATCTACTATGAACGCCGGAAAGAAAATTAATCTCAGAATAGTATATGGTGACATTTACATACTTTGATAATGAATTTACTTAGAACTTTGATCTTTGAGTTCCTTAGTTAAATTAATGATTTATCAATCTCACTTCACACTCTCTTCTACCAATTAGAGACTCTGTAATTTCTGGCTTCATGAAAAAAAGCAGAATTAGAAAGTTCAAGGTGCAATGGTGAGATTTAAACATAAATTTCTCTCCGTTATTTTGCAGAAGCTTTTGGATTCCTGGGCCAACAACACCAGCAATATTCTGCTGTACACTCCATACAAATTACATCCCTTGAGTGGGCCAACACGATAACTCTGAGGTGACAAAGTTTTGCATGAGGCATAGTCTGTGCCAGAAACAGGCTATCAATTACTTCCCTGGAGTCTTCATCATACCTTCTGTTTCCACCACACATTATGCAATTAAAATTATAACAAGAAACAGATCAAAAAATTAATTTGAAATGCACACTTTCTGTTTCATCTGTACCTTGGAGAAGACACTGGGCAGACAGTTCGAGTGGCATCTTTTAATAGAAGCACAGTCTATCAAAATAAATGAAAGGACAACTAACAGTTTGTTCCATTGTAGAGGTGTTTCTTGTCCAATGTTATATTCAGATGAATCACGGCTTAGCATGGCCTCTCTTCTCCCAGTCTGTCTACACTGCTCTCTAGTTCGGTAAAGCAGCCACCGTACTGAAAGACCCCACTGACCCCAGCCATTCTATCTTCTCCCTCTTCCATCAGAAGGTACAAAAGTCTGAAAGAACATACCTACAGGCTTAAGGACTGCATATGTCCCACTGTTAATGGACTTATGAAGATATGATAAGATGGACACTTGGCCTTAGAAGTCCATCCTGCAGTCTTGTAATTTATTGTTTATCTGCGCTGCACTTTTTAGGTAACTTTACACTTTATCCTGCATTGTTATTGTTTCACCTTGTTCTGCCTCTGAAGGAGGTGGCTGAAGGCATTAGTAATGGTCGTTCGGGAATCACAAGATTCTGGAATGGTTCCAGAAGACTGAAAAATTGCAAATATCTCTTCACTCATCGAGCAGGAGGAAAGGCAGAAGAAAGGGAACTATAGGTCAGTTGGTCTAGCCTTAGTGGTTGGGAGGATGTTGGCGTTGATTACTAAGGATGAGGTCTCAGGTTACTTGGAGGCACATGATAAACTAGGTCATAGTCAACAAAGTTTCCTCAAAGGAAAATCTTGCCTGACAAATCTGTTGGATTTCTTTAAAGAAGTAACAAGCAGGATAGACGAAGGAGAATCAGTGGACATTCTATACTTGGATTTTCAGAAGGCCTTTGACAAGGTGCTGCACATGAGGCTGCTTAGCAAGCCACGAGCCCATGGTATTACAGGAAAGATTCTAGCATGGATAAGGCATTGGCTGATTGGCAGGAGGCAAAGAGTGGGAATAAAGGGAGCCTTTTCTGCCTGGATACCAATAACTAGTGGTGTTCCACAGGGGTCCGTGTTGGGACCGATTCTTTTTATGCTATATGTCAATGATTTGGATGATGGAATTGATGGCTTTCCTGCAAAGTTTGCAGAAAAAATGAAGATAGGTAGAGGGGCAGGTAGCTTTGAGGAAGAAGAGATGCTACAGAAGAACTTAGACAGATTAGGAGAATGGTCAAATAAATGGCGGATGGAATACAGTGCCGGGAAGTATATAGTCATGAATTTTGGTTGAAGAAGTGGAACGTTTGACTATTTTCTAAATGGAAAGAAAATACAAAAAGCTCTGTCATGATGAAGGAAAATTTGAAGTTAGCATTCGTTTCAAGAGGACTTGAATATAAAAACAAGGATGTAATATTGAAATTTTATAAAGCACTGGTGAGGCCTCATTTGGAGTATTATGAGCAGAGTGGGCCCCTTATCTTAGAAAGGATGTGTTGAAACTGGAGAGGGTTCAAAGGAGGTTCACAAAAATGATTCCGGGATTGAATGGCTTGTCATATGAAGAGCGTTTGATGGCTCTGGTCCTGTATTCACTGGAATTCAGTAGAATGAGAGATGACCTAATTGAAGTCTATTGAGTGGTGAAAGGCCTTAAAGGAGTGGATGTGAGGAGAATGTTTCTTATGGTGGGGGGGGGGGTCCATGACCAGAGGACACAGCCTCAGGATAGAGGGGCATCCATTTAGAACGGAGATGAAGAGGAACTTCTGGTGAATCGGTGGGATTCTTTGCCACAGACAGCGGTGGAGGCCAAGTCCTTGTGTATATTTGAGGTGGAGGTTGATAGATCAGGGCATGAAGGGGTACGGGGAGAAGGCAGGAGATTCGGGCTGAGAGGAAAATTGGATCAGCCATGTTGAAATGGTGGAGCAGACTCAATGGGCCAAACGGCCTACTTCTGCTCCCATATCTTATGATCTTAGGGCCTACCTGACCGCACTGTATAATTAATGATTTGATCTCTATGAACAGTATGCAAGGCAAGCTTTTCGCTGTATCTTGATTCAGGCTACAAACACCAATACCTGCTTCTCTGCTCATGACCACAATAAAGCTACAGAAAGTTGTGGACACAGCTCAGCACGTTACAGAAACCAGCCTTCCTTCCTGGATTCTGTCTTTAGCATATGTCGATTAGATGTACAGAAATTCTTGCTCCATGGAGAAATTGGCTAATCCGAAGGGGCATAATTTTAAGGTGATTGGAAGAAAGTATAGGCAAGGATGTCAGAGGGAAGCTTTTAACACAGAGTTGAGGGCGCTCGGAACATGTTGCTAGGGGTGGTAGTAGAGGCACATGCTTAGGGACATGTTTAAGAAACTCTTAGATAGGCACATGAATGATAGAAAAATGGAGGGCTATGTGGGAGGGAAGGGTTAGGTTGATCTTAGAATAGATTAAAAGATTGGCACTGCATCATGGGCTGAAGGACCTGTACTGTACTGTGGTGTTTTATGTTTGATGTTCTATCTCACAGCATCAGTAAAGCAGCCAGTATAATCAAAGACCCCACTCATGCTGACATTTTCTCTTTCCTTGCTTTCCGCAGGGATCACTCCCTACGCGACTCCCTTGTCCATTCGTTCCCCCCCCCCCATCCCTCCCCACTGATCTCCCTCCTGGCACTTATCCTTGTAAGCGGAACAAGTGCTACACATGCCCTTACACTTCCTCTCTTACCACCATTCAGTCCTTCCAGGTGAGGCGACACTTCACCTGTGAGTCGGCTGGGGTGATATACTGCGTCCGGTGCTCCCAATGTGGCCTTCTATATATTGGCGAGACCCGACGCAGACTGGGAGATCACTTCACTAAACACCTACGCTCTGTCCGCCAGAGAAAGCAGGATCTCCCAGTGGCCACACATTTTAATTCCACGTCCCATTCCCATTCTGATATGTCAATCCACGGCCTCCTCTACTGTAAAGATGAAGCCACACTCAGGTTGGAGGAACAACACCTTATATTCCGTCTGGGTAGCCTCCAACCTGATGGCATGAACATTGACTTCTCTAACTTCTGCTAATGCCCCACCTCCCCTTCGTACCCCATCCGTTATTTATTTATATACACACATTCTTTCTCTCACTCTCCTTTTTCTCCCTCTGTCCCTCTGACTATACCCCTTGCCCATGCTCTGGGTTTTTCCCCCTCCCCCTTTTCCTTCTCCCTGGGCCTCCTGTCCCATGATCCTCTCATATCCCCTTTGCCAATCAACTGTCCAGCTCTTGGCTCCATCCCTCCCCCTCCTGTCTTCTCTTATCATTTTGGATCTCCCCCTCACCCTCCCACTTTCAAATCTCTTACTAACTCTTCCTTCAGTTAGTCCTGACGAAGGGTCTCGGCCCGAAACATCATTTGTACCTCTTCCTGGAGATGCTGCCTGACCTGCTGCGTTCACCAGCAACTTTGATGTGTGTTGCTTCTCTTTCCTGTGTTGGGCAGAAGATCCAAAAACCCAAAAGCACGTAGCACCAGATTCAAGGAAGAGCTTCTATCCTGCTGTTATAAGGCCAGTGAATGGACCTCTTGTATGATAAGGTGAACTCTTGACCTCAGTCTACCTCATCATGGCCTTGGACCTTATTGTCTGCCTACAGTGCATTGTTTCTGTAACTCTAACTATTTATTCTGTTTTCTTTCTTTGCTTTTCATTTGCAGGTACTGATATGGTTATATGATCTTTATGGATAGCATGCAAAACAAAATTTTAAAGAGTTTCTCCATAGAGATGACACTAAATAAACAAATTTACCAATTTATGAGTTTAAGGCATGATCTGGGAGCTTCACAGGGTAAACAATTGCACTAGAGTGTGTAGACGAAATTCACTGGGGTATTGCTTGAGATGGTCCCACAGTAAAGGTTCCTGACACAGTGGCATCCAGAAAACAACCTCTCCCTGAATGTCACAAAAACAAAGGTACTGGTTGTGGACTACAGGAGGAATAGAGTCAGGCTAACCCCTATTGACATCAATGGATCTGGGGTTCAGAGGGTAAAAAGTTCCTTGGCATACACATCACCAAGGATCTCATGTGGTCTATGCATACCGGCTGTGTGTTTGAAAAAAGCACTACAGCACCTCTTTCACCTCAGCCGGTTGAAGAAGTTTGGTATGGGTCTCCAAATCCAAAGGATTTTCTACAAGGGCACAATTGAGAGCATCCTGATTGGCTGCATCACTGCCTGGTATGGGAACTGTATTTCCCTCAATCGCAGGACTCTGCAGAAAGTGGTGTGGACATCCCAGCCCATCTGTAGATGTGAATTTCCTACTATTCAGGACATTAACAGAGATAGGTGCGTAAAAAGGGCCCGAAGGATCACTGGGGACCTGAGTCACCCCAACCACAAACTGTTCTAGCTGCTACCATCTGGGAAATGGTACCGCAGTATAAAAGCCAGGACCAACAGGCTCTGGGACAGCATTTTCCACCAGGCCATCAGACTGATTAATTCACGCTAGTACAATTGTATTTCTATGTTATATTGGCTGTCCTGTTGTATGTAATATTTATTACAAATTGCTGTAAATTGCACATTGCACATTTAGACGGAGACGTAACGTAAAGATTTTTACTCCTCATGTATGTGGAGGATGTAAGAAATAAAGTCAATTCAATTCAGTAATGCTACAGGATGACGGGGTGTTGAAGAAACCATTTGGCACAAGGGCATTGGATATAGGAATTGGGTCGTTACGTCACAGTTGTACAAGGCACCGGCAACTCTGCAACTGGGGTATTGTATACAGCTTTAGATACTCTGCTATGGGAAAAAAATGTTATTAAGATTGAAAATTGCAATGGGCGTTTACAAGACTGTCGTCAAGACTCAAGAGCCTGAGTTGCTGGGCAGGCTCGGACTTCATCCGTTGCAACATCGGAAATTGAGGGGAGATCATAAAATAATGAGAGGCGGGGATACAGTAAAGACACACAGTCTTTTCCCCAGTGAAAAGGAACCAAAAGCTAAAGGCACAGGTTTAAAGTGAGAGGGTAAAGATATAAAAGGTGACCTGAGGGACAGCTTCTTCACACAGAGAGTGGCCCATACATGGAATGAGTCGCCAGAGGCAGCTACCAACC
Source organism: Mobula hypostoma (assembly GCF_963921235.1). Classification (NCBI taxonomy): domain Eukaryota; kingdom Metazoa; phylum Chordata; class Chondrichthyes; order Myliobatiformes; family Myliobatidae; genus Mobula; species Mobula hypostoma. The sequence goes on from NC_086100.1 coordinate 192,496,423, forward strand.
CAACGTTTAAAAGATATTTGGACAGGTAAATAAACACGAAAAGATTAAGTTCAAAGTAAATATTATATTCAAAGGACATCTATGTCACCATATACAACCTGGATTCATTTTTCGAGCTGGGGCTCCTACCTGGGCTCCATTGCCCCTTTGTTTAATGGTATTGGACCATGGCATAAAAAAGGTTTGGAACCTCTGGTTTAGAGGGATATGGGCCAAACGTGGGTCTGTCTTAATGGTTATATGAATGAATTGGGCCAAAGGGCCTATTACTATGCTGTATAACTGATTGGATGATACGGAGGGGAGACTGATCTCACCAATTCTCCCATCTCCGCCATTATCGCCTCAATAAAATTTGCGACTAGATCGGTAAGAGGGGCAAACTCCATACACAGTCAGTGAATTATGAAGGCTGAAGTTGGAACACTGACAACAAGTGTAAGCCCATGAAACCGTGGGATATAGGAGCATATTCGGCCACTCAGAGTGCTCCATGTTGACTATTTTTTCCCATTCTCTCATCTTCTTCCCGTAGCCATTAACTCCCATACCAATCAAGAGCCTGGCAAACACTGCCTTAAGTATGCCCAGCGACTTAACCTCCACAGCCATCTGTGGCAATAAATTTCACAGACTTACCACCAAATGGATGAAGACTGCACATCCCTTTATTCTGAATCTGTGCCCTCAGATCCGAGACATTCTTACTAATGTAAAAATACTCACTATGTCCACTCCATCCAGTCCGTTCAGGGCTTGGTTGTGTTGTTCTGATGTGAAGATTGTGGAGTCCTTGTCAGACAAAAACCTGGATTCCTATAACACCTTTACTGAAGCTAAGATACTTAAATTGCTTCACAACGCACCAAGCATAACATAACATTAAGCCTGAAGTGGCAGAGAAGACATACAGTATAGCTTGAGTCCTCATGAAGGGCCTCATGCTGAAACATTAACTGCTTATTTCCCTCCATGGGTGCAGACTGACCTGTTGAGTTCATATTGCGTTGGTCATGGGGTGGCCCTGTAGCTTAGCTCTTAGTGTAATATATTACAGCGCCAGCAATCTGGGTTCGATTCCTGCCACTGTCCGTGCATTCTCTCCATGATCACGTGGATTTCTCCCGGGTGCTGCGGTTTCCTCCCACTTTCCAAAGATGTATGGGTTGGGTCAGTAAGTTGTGGGCATGCTACCTTGGTGCTGAAAGCATAGCAACACTTACAGGCTTCCGCCAGTGCATATTCAGACTGTGTTCGTTACTGATGCAAACGATGTATTTCACAACTCAAACAATCCAGTTCTGATGAAGGGTCTCAGCCCAAAACATTGACTGTTTACTCTGTTCCATAGATGCTGCCTGGTCTGCTGAGTTCCTCCAGCATTTTGTGTGTGCTGCTCCGATCTCCAGCATCTGTGGATTTTCTCTTGTTAATGCATTCCGCTGTACGTTTCGATGTACATGTGGCAAATAAAGCTAATCCTTATCTCATTATTTGCCATGAGTTCTGTGGGCCCCTGTGACTTTCTGTTGAGTGTTGAGCTTCAGGGTTTCGTGAGCACCTGTATTTACTAATTGTTAGAGCTGTTAGGCCCAGGAACTTTCTGTTTGGTCTTGTCAGGTTGATTGTGACGGGCATGTGATTCCCATGTTCTACGATTATTTAAAGGGGACTCTCAGTGTGCTCTGTAAGCGGAGTCCTACTGTGTGTTTGAAGAATTATTTGTCTCGCAGTGTTGCTTGGTTGTGCCTCTGATTATCTTTTTTTAATTTATTCATTTATGGGATGTGGGCATCGCCCGCTAAGCCTGCATTTATTGCCCACCCCTAGCCGCCCTTTAGAAGGTGGTGATGAGCTGCCTTATTGAACCACTGCAGGTACACCCGCAGTGCTGTTAGGGAGGGAATGCCATGATTTTCACCCAGTGACAATGAAGGAATGGTGATATGTTTCCAAGTCGGGTTGGTGAGTGACTTAGAGGGAGTTTTCCAAGTGGTGGTGTTCCCAGGTATCTGTTGTTCTTGACCCTCTAAATGGTAGTGGTCGTGGGTTTGGAAGGTGCTACATTAGGAACTTTGGTGTGTGGTTGCAGTGCATCTTGTAGATAGAACACACTGCTGAAACCGTTCATCGATGGTGGAGGGATTGGATGCTTGTGGAAGGGGTACCAATCAAGTGGGCTGCCTTGTACTGGATGGTGTCGAGGTTCATGAGTGTTGATGGAGCTGCACTCATCCAGGCGAGTGGTGAGTATTCCATTACACTCCTGACCTGAGCCTTGTAGATGGTGGACAGGCCTTGGGGAGTCAGGAGGTGAGTCACACGCCGCAGGTTTCCAAGCCTTTGACCCGCTCTGGTGGCCATGGTGTTTATATGGCTAGACTAGTTCAGTTTCCCGTCAATGGTAACCCCCAGGATGTTGATAGTAGGGGATTCAGTGATGGTGATGCCACTGAATGTCAAGGAGAAATGGTTAGAGCCTCTCTTGTTGGAGATGGTCATTGCCTGGCACTTGTGTGGCTCAAATGTTACTTGCCACTTGTCAGCTCAAGCCTGGATATTGTCCAGGTCCTGTTGCATTTGGGGATGAGCTGCTTCACTATCTGAGGAGTCACAAATGGTGCAGAACATTGTGCAGTCATCTGTGAACATCCCCACTTCTGACCTTATGCTGGAGGAAGGCCATTGATGAATCAGCTGAAGACGCTTGGTCCTAGGACACTTCCCTGAGGAACTCCTGCAGTGATGTCCTGAGGATGAGATGATTGACCTTCAACCACCACAACCATCTTCCTTTGTGTCAGGTAAGATTCCAACCAGTGGAGGGGATTCCCCCAATTCCCATTGACTCCATTTTAACTAGGGCACCTTAATGCTGTACTTGGTCAAATGCTGCCTTGATGTCGAGAGCTATCACTCTCACCTTGCCTCTGGTATTTAGCTCTTTGGTCATTGTCTGGACCAAGGAGGTGATGAGGTCAGGAGCTGAGTGACCTTGATGGAACCAAACTGGGCATCAGTAGGCAGGATATTGCCGAGTAGGTGCTGCGTGATAGTTCTGTTGATGACCCCTTCCATTACTTTGCAGATGATTGACAATAGGCTGATAGGGCGGTAATTGTCTGGGTTGGAGTTGTCCTGTTTCTTATGTACAGGATATACCTGGGCAATTTTCCACATTGCCAGGTAGATGCCAGTGCTGTAGCTGTACTTGAACGGCTGGCTAGTGGTGCGGCAAGTTCTGGAGCGCAAGTCTTCAGGAATATTGCTGGGATTTTGTCTGAGCCCGTAGCTTCGCCGTATCCAGTGCTTTCAGCCATTTCTTGATATCACATGGAGTGAATCGGATTGGCTGCATACTGCCTGACATCTGGGATGCTGGGGACTTCTGGAGGAGGCTGAGCTGGATCATCTACTCGGCACTTCTGACTGAAGCTTGTTGCAAATGCCTCAGCATTATCTTTTGCACAGATGTGCTGGGCTCCTCTATCATTGAGGACGAGGATATTTGTGGAGCCTCCTCCTCCAGTGAGTTGTTTGATTGTCCACCACCATTCACGGCTGGAGGTGGCAAGTCTGCAGAGCTTAGACCTGATCCATTGGTTGTGGGACCACTTAGCTTCGTGTATTACTTAGACCTGTTGGTAGTCCTATGTCCAGCCTCCTGTTTCCGCTTCTTCAGGGGGAGTTTGCTGTTCCTCCACTCCTGGGCCGAATCATGTCAGCACTTACCAACACTGAGGCTGCCATCCACTACACCTGGGTTGAGTTGGTACCAATGACCACCATGACAGAGAGAGCCGCCATTCCTCTGCACTTGGGTCCAGTCAGCGAGCGTGCACTGTGACAACACTGGTTCGGCCACAGTTGGACTGTTGAGTGCGGTACTGGTCACTGCATTGCAGGGAGAATGTGGACACTCAATGATTCAGGAACAGTTTCTTCCCCTCTGCCATCTGATCTCTGAATGGACTTTGAACCCATGATCACTACCTCACTACATTTTAATTTCTATTTTTGCATTACTTATTTAATTTAACTATTATATATATATTTACTGTAATTCACTGTATTTTTTTCTATTATTGTGTGTTGTATTGTACCACTGCCACAAAGACAACAAAATTTCAGGTAATATGCTGGTGATATTAAACCTGATTCTAGTTCTGATTCATTCTCAGGAGGGCATACTTTTGAGGGAGCGGGGTAAGGAGATTTAAAACACAAGAGATTCTGCTGGAAAACTTAAGCAACACACACAAAAAGCAGGAGGGACACTACAGGTCAGAGAGCATCTATAGAGGGGAGTGAACAGTAGACTTTCTGGGCTGATACCCTTTATCAGGACTGGAAAGGAGGGAGCAGAAGCTAGAGTAAGAAGCTGGGAGGAGTGGCAGGAGTACAAGCCAGTAGATAATAGGTGAGACCAGATGGGTGGGTGGGTGAAGAAGTTGTCTTTCAGATCCTTTTTACATTTTTCACTTATCACATTAACCAATACCCTCTAATTTTTAGTTCCCCTTCTCAGTTAACCCTAATGATTTTATGCACCTCTTTCAGGTCAGCCTTCAGTCTCCTACACTATGTGACGTCAGCCTTCAGTTTCCTACAATATGTCACAACGAATAAAGTCCTTTCCTGCCCATTCTCTCCCTGTAATTATAATTATCTCCAAACCGTGTTTCAAGGATGAGCAATTTTATGGTCTGCGGTGTCAGTCTATCTGAGGATCCATATTGGGCCTAGCACATCAATGCAGTTACAAAGAAGACACAACAGTGGCTATATTTTATTTTGAGTTTGAGGAGATTTGATATGTCACCATGGACACCCGCAAATTTCTACAGATGTACTATGGAGAGCATTCTACCTGACTACATCACTGTCTGGTATGGGGGGTAGGGGGCACTGCACAGGATCGAGAAAAGCTGCAGAAAGTTGTGAATTTAGTCATCTCCATCATGGACTCTAGTCTCCATAGTATGCAGGATGTCTTCAACAAGCGGTGCCTCGAAAAGGCGGCGCCATCATTAAGGGTCTCCATCACCCAGGACCTGCCTCTTCTCATTGCTACCATCAGGAAGGATGTACAGAAGCCTGAAGGCACTCAAGGATCCAGGAACAGCTTCTTCCTCTCTGCCATCAGATCTCTGAATGGACATTAAACCACCTCACTACTTCTTATTTCTCTTCTTCCACTATTTATTTAATGTAACTTTTTTAATATATACTAATGTAATTTATTTTTTATTATGTATTGCAATGTACTGCTGCCACATAACAATAAATTTCATGACATATACCAGTGATATTAAACCAGATTCTGATTCTGAAGATTAGACAGACAATATCTTTTTCCCAGAGTGAAAATGTCTAATACTGGAGAGCGTACATCTGAGGTGAGAGGTAGTAATTTCAAAAGAGATGTGAGAGGCAAGTTTTCTTACACTGAGAGGTGGATGCCTGGATTGCACTGCCTGGTGTGGTGGTAGAAGCTGTTACATTAGAGACTATTAGGAGACGTTTATTAGGCACATGAATATGAATTTGAGGAAAATGGAAGGATATGGATATTGTGCAGGCAGAAGAGATTAGTTAGTTATTTGATTACTAATTTAAAATGGATTCAGCACAATGTTGTGTGTCAAGGGGCCTGTCCCTGTGCTGTACTGTTCTATGTTCTATGTTTCAGATTCAGATTAATTTATTTATCACAGGTACATTGAAACATGCAGTTAAATGTGTTGTTTGCGTCAGCAACCAACACAACCCAAGGTTGTGCTGGGGGCAGCCCACAAGGGTCGCCACGCATTCTGGCAACAACATAGCATGGCCAACATGTTCAACAGAACAACACAATGAACCACAACAGGTATACAAATTTAGTTAAAAGTGCAGAGACTCCAGGCTAAATCAAACACACTAATGCACGACAGGAAATAAGACAGTGAGCGGGGTGGGTGGGGGACATTACTGAAAGTTTGAGAAATCGATTCTCATGCCATCAGGTTGGAGGCTACCCAGATGGAATATTAGGTGTTGTTCCTCCAACCTGGTTTGGCCTCACATGGATGGACATATCAGAATGGGAATGGGAAGTAGAATTGAAATGGGTGAAGGAAATCTGTTCAAGAGGGAGCTGTGCTACATAGGAGCAACCTGTGCTGTGCCACGGAGAACAAGCGACAGCTGCGAAAGGAGAGAGTGAACAACCAAAAGACCCGACACTAACCACAGCCACCACTTACTCTTGTCCACACTTCATCAGAATATCACGAAATGGAGAAAATTGATCAAATTATTGTGCGCAAGACTGACCTTTTTCTGTGAATCTTCCATGAATAATAGATTGTTTTCTGTAACATCTGTGCCTTGAGCCCAGCTGCATACAGGCATGAAACGACATCTGCTCCTGCTAATACAGAAGGGAAAAACTGAGCAAAGCTGTATATCAGTGTCAGATCAGTTCATTCTCTGCCTCCTGGGACAGAGCCTCGTGGGTTACAGCCCCATCCTTGGAAACAGGTGTGTAATGTTGTCTGGCTTTGGTGAGGTGCAACAATGGAACTTAAGAAGAAGGAATAGGAGTCGATTGTCTGTCCCTCTGAGCCTGCTTCACCATTCCTCTGGATCATGGCAGCTCCATGAGCTGACGTGATGAAATGATTTGGAGAGGCAACAGGCAAAACAAAGTTTTTCACTGTACTTCAGAACATGTGAGAATAATAAACCACTTTACCAATTTTCCCCTCCAAAAGGACCACAACCTTGTCAATGTTTGCCCCATTTACCTGGAGAACTATGTTGGCTGGAGTCAGGACTTGGTGCTTTGGCTCTTGGTAGGATCACCCATGCCTAACAGTTCAAAGGGCAGAGGCCAGACTGAGTGGTCCATCAGTCCTGCAGGTTTGCAGGTTCAGCTCAGGGCTAACAACCCTGACTGGTAAAACAAAACTGTTACAGAAACAGCAATGAAGAATCCTTCTACAACTGAATGTGACAGTATTCCTGAGTCTCCAGCCAAAACTTGCATGACTAACAGTGGTGCAAACCAGTAAGAAGCAAGTGACATGATGAAGGAAGCCCTGAACACCGCCAGAGATGGAGGACCTTCATTGCTGCCCTAAGCACCAGCGGCGTAACGGGTAGTAAGTAAGTAAGTCTTATCTCTATCCATGACAATGATTGTTCTTGGCAAATTTTTCTTCAGAAGTGGTTTGCCATTGCCTTCTTCTGGGCAGTGTCTTTACAAGATAGACATTACTAATATTCTTTAGATATTGTCTGCCTGGCATCAGTGGTCGCATAACCAGGACTTATGACATGCACCAGCTGCTCATACGACCATCCACCACCTGCTCCCATGGCTTCACATGGCCCTGTTCATGAATTTGCTAAGCAGGTGCTACACCTTGCCCAAGGGTAACCTGTAGGCCAGCAGAGGGAAGGAGCACCTTACACTTCCTCTGGTGGAGACTTATATGCACCCTGCCACCATGGTAGTATAGCGGTTAGCACGACGCCATTAGCATTTGGGGAAAAGCAGTTCGGAGTTCAATTCCAGCATCATCTGTAAGAAAAGTGAATAGTAACAGTCCTTTCCCCAGGGTTGGGGGGCATGGGTTTAGGATGAGAGGGGATAGATTTAATGGCAACAAGAAACTCAAGTTTTTCCACACAGAAGGGTTTCATATATGGAACAAGCTGCCAGAGGAAGTGGTTGAGGGAGGTATAATAGTATAATTTAAGAAGCACTTGGGTATATGGAAGAACAGGCCTTAGAAGGCCAACATCAGGGAATTGGGACTAGTCGGATGGCCACTGTGGTCGGATGTACTGGTTAGGCCGTTGGGCCTGTATCAAAGCTCTGTTGCTCTATGGCCCTATGATTCTCTTACTGGGTACATGAAAGTATTAGTTTATTATTGTCACATGTACTGAGCTCTAGTGAAAAACTTTAGCCTGCATGCCATCCACACCTCTCATGCCATACATTAGTGACACGAGCTAGAGCAAAAGGAAAAAGTAAATCGAATGCAGAATATAGTGTTACAGTTCAAAGTTCAAAGTAAATTTATTATCAAGGCCTCGTCTTGCTGCTGCCATCAGAAAGAGGGTACTAGAACCTCAGGACTTACACCCGCAGGTTCAGGAACAGCTCAACCATCAGGCTCTTGAACCAAAGGGGATAAATTCACTCAACTTCACTTGCCTCATCATTGAAGTGTTCTCACAACCATTGAACTCACTTACAAGGACTTTTCATCTCATGTTCTTGATATTTATTGCTTATTCATTTACTTATCATTATTGTTTCTTCTTTTTGCATTTGCATAGTTTGATGTCTTCTGCACCCTGGTTGAATGCCCAGGTTGGGTGGCCCTTCATTGATTCTGTTATGGTTATATTCTATAGATTAGTTGAGTGTGCCCACAAGAAAATGGATCTCAGAGCTGTATATGGTGACATATACTCTATGTACTTTGATGATAAAATTTACTTTGAACTCTGATACACTACCCTGAGATTCATTTTCTTGTCAGCATTCTCAGTAAATACAAGAAACACAACAAAATCAATGAAATCCCAAACACAAGACGGAAAAACAGCAAACAGTGCAAGTACAAAAAGAAAATAAAACAAACAAACAAACAAATAAATAAATAAACAATAAGTATTGAGAACATGAAGAGTCCTTGAAAGTGAGTCCATAGGTTGTGGGAACAGTATAGTGAGTGAAATTGAGTGAAGTTATCAGCTCTGGTTCAAGCGAAAGTGTAGTGGAGGCATGCAATAGGGTGCAAGGACCACAAGGAGGTCGATTGAAAGGTTGTCTTTGTCATACAGGGGGTTAATTCAAGTTTGCTGTAACAGTGGGATAAAAGCCATCCTTGAATTGGCTGGATTGAACCCGAGTCAAACAGCAGAGAGGGGATTAGCACTATTTGATGTGTCTCTACACCTCCAACCTTTCATGAGTACGTTTGAAGTGTTGTCACATATGTCGCAAAATTTATTGCTTTCAGTACAATACATAAAATATACTATGAATTACAAAAGGAAATATACTGTTTATATACTACTGTGCAAAAGTCTTAGGCAAATGTAAAAGTGGTAATGTAAAGTGAAGATGCTTTCAAAAATAATGAAATGAAAAGTTCCCATATATCAAAAAATTATAATAAAAAGCAGTAAACTGTCATAAAATATTAAATCAAATCAATACTTGGAGTGAACTCTCTTTGCCTTTAAAACTGCATCAATTCTCTTAAATATATTTAGGTATATGGCGTGCAGTTTTAGTTAAAAAAATCATCTGGTAGAATGTTCCAGGCACCTTGTGGAACTTGCCACAGTTCTACAGACTTTGCCTGTCTCACTTGCTTCTGTCTCTCCAGGTATTCGCAGGCAGCCTCGAAGATGTTGAGATCAGGGCTCTATGGAGGCCGTACCATCTGAAACAATGTAGAAAATCTAGGTGCACTGTGTATGTACTTTGATAATAAATTACATGTGTTCATTGCTCATTCAGAAATCTGATGGTGCAGGGAAAGAAGCTGTTCCTGAAACATTACGTGTATGTCTTCAGGTTCCTGTACCTCCTCCCTGATGATACCAATGAGAACAGGACATGTCCTGAGTATTGAGAGTCCTCAGTGATTAATGCTGCCTTTTTGAGGCACTGCCATTTTAAAAATGTCCTCATTAAGATTGAGGCTAGTTCCCATGACGGGAACTGGCTGCGTTCGCAACCCCCCACAGCTTTTTCCGATCCTATACAATGACTTCTCCAAAACAGGTGGTGATGCAACCAGTTAGAATGCTCTCCACGGTAAACCTGTAGAAACTTGCTTGAGTGTGCAGTGACATACCAAATCTCCTAAAACTCCGAATGAAATATAATCACTGGCGTATTTTCATCTTAATTGCATCAATATGTTGGACTAAGGATAGATCTTCAGAGGTATTGACACCCTGGAACTTGAAACTGCTTGCCTTTTCCACTGCTGACTGCTCACTCAATGAGGACTGGTGTGTGTATAGGCACATACATTCATACTGACCATTTGTCCAGAGTGAACAGGACAATATGCAGTTTGCCAGATGGTGTGTATCTTCTAGTAACTGTGCTGATATCCTCAAATGAAAAGCAAAATAGCTTTTAGTTATTAGTGTAGGCTGCTTGACTGGCCTAGTCCAAATCAGTGATGATGTGTATTTAATATTGCAATAAAATTTGAGTAATATTGTATCTGTATTGGTTGATTAAGCATTCCTGTTTGTTTAAGTAATTAATTAAGGGTTATATGTATAAATAAGTGAATTGCACATGTCATCATGCTATCACGTGATACGAACGTGCCTCACTTAAAGTAAACTCAAGTTAAACCTGCAGTTTAGACTCCCGTGTCTCTGTTTGAATTATTTTAATGTTTGAAGTTACAAAATATAACAAGTGAGATCCTGGTTAACCCTTGTGGAAGCCAAATGCCTCACCTTGTTGACATGTTCACCACCAGTAGTTTGACTAGTCTGAATGCAAGTCCACTAGAGGCTGAAGAAATTGGCCTGTCCTGAGTATGTGTAGTGAGGTAAAGTCATGGGGTCAATTTCTGATTGAACATGGAGCTCATGAACACTACCTCATATTTAATTTAATTGCTTATTTAATTATATATATATATTCTTATTGAAACTTGTAGTTTTTATTATGCTGCCACATAACAGCAAATTTCAGGACATATGCCAGTGATATTAAACCTGATTCTGATTCCGATGTGATGAGTTGGAGAGTTGGAGGGAACAATGGGGCTTGTTTTACTGTTGTTGTCTTGTTGCGTGTGGAGTTCAGTTCTGTTGTGTTCTGTGTTGTTCTACTGAGAATTGTGGGTATGCTATGTTGCCACTGGAATGTGGCACTTGCAGGCTGCTCCCAGCACATCGTGGGGTGCGTTGGCTGTATGATGCATTCCATGATGTTAGCTGGTAAATCCATACCTGTATTTTACCGCCTTTCATTTTCCACAGTAATCTCGTCAGTTGTCTTCTAGAAATTTAACAATAATACATCCACGTTTGAAACTGATACCAATTGGCAATTGATTCACTGTTGTTCCATAATTAGATTAGATTAGATTAGATTATGAGGACACGCAGTCCTCTTTTATTGTCATTTAGTAATGCATGCATTAAGAAATGATACAATGTTTTTCCAGAATGATATCACAGAAACACATGACAAACCAACTTAAAAACTAACAAAAACCAAAAAAATTATAACATATAGTTACAACAGTGCAAAACAATACTGTAATTTGATAAGAACAGACCATGGCACAGTAGACGTCTCAAAGTCTCTCGAAAGTCCCATCATCTCATGCAGACAGTAAACCTCCAGCGCTGCCAACTTGCTGATGCAGCATACTGGAAGCATCCGACCACAGTCCGACTCCGAGTCCGTCTGAAAACTCCGAGCCTCCAACCAGCTCTCCAACACCAAGCACCATCTCTGCCGAGCGCTTCAACCCCGGCCCCAGCAACAGGCAATAGGCAAAGCCGAGGATTTGGGGCCTTTGTCTCCGGAGATTCTCGATCGCACTGTACCAGCAGCAGCGAAACAGGCATTTCAGAAGTTTCTCCAGGTGTTCCTCTGCGCTTCTCACGGCTGTCTCCATCACATCCGGATTGTGCACGGCCCCCTAGTTAACACATAATCGATACCATTCGGAATGGCCACGCACGCTGTGTCGTGCCGCCATCTTTTCCTCCCTCAATCTCAATATTTTGAGATAAAGTGAAGACCTTTGTTTGAATTCCATCCTGACAGGTCACTGTCAACATTGTACATCATACTGCAGTGGGAAATGTTATCACAAAAAGTTCACATGAGTTAGAGAGAGAGACAGGGAGTGAGAGGAGAGAGAGAGAGAGAGACAGGAGAAGAGAGAGGAAGAGAGGGAGGGAAGTGAGAGAGGGGGAGAGTGGTGGGAGAGAGAGGAGGAGAGAATGTGGGGGGAGACAGAGAGAGAGAGAGAAGTAAAGAGACTTGATAAAGCTGTGAATGCAGATTGGAAATGTTGCTGAGGCCTGACAGAAAGAGTGAATGTGAGAACAGGACACAAAAGTAAAAGTCAAAGTAAGTTTATAATCAAAGTCCATATATGTCACCATATACAACCCTGAGATTCATTTTCTTGTGAGCATTCTCATTAGAGCAAAGAAATACAATAAAATCAATGAAAAACTGTGCACAAAGACCGACAAAAACTAATGTGTAAAAGAAGACAAAATGTACAAATACAAACAAATAATAATAAATAAGTAAATAAGTAATACTGAGAACATGAATTGTACAGTCCTTGAAAGAGAGTCCATAGGTTGCAGAAACGGTTCAGAGTTATCCACACTGGTTCAGGAGCCTGACGGCTGGAGAGTAAGAACTATTCCTGAACCTGGCGTTGTGGGTCCTGAGGATACTGTACCTCCTTCCTGATGGCAGGAGCAAGAAGAGAGCATGGCCTGTATGGTCGGGGTTTTTGTGGCAGCACCCTTTGTAGTAGTGCTCAATGTTGGGAAGGGCTTTTCCTGTGATCGACCGGGCTGTATCCACCGCTTTCTGTCTGCTTTTGCAACAAAAAGCCTACAAAAATATAACAGAATGCTGTGTCGCAATCACGGAGAAAGTTCAGCACAAGTAGACAAATGTAGTGCAATATCCACGATGAACTAAGATCAAGAGTTCATTGGCAAGAGGTCCATTCAGCAGTAGGGTAGAATCCTTGAGCCTGGTAGCATGTGCTTCCAAGATTTTGTGTCTTCTGCCCGTTGGGGAGGGGGTGAAGAGAGAATGACTAGGGTGGGAGAGGTCCTTCATTGTATTGACATCACAAATACAGAATATTTGGACAAATATTTTAAATGTTCAAGGAGAAAATTCCAATGCTACTTTGGCCACATTCAGGCAAACACAATCAGTGTAGATGACCAAGCAGGTTGATATTGACCTGTTGACACAAAAGGCCCATTTGATTGCTGTTTCTCCAGGTTATATTTCTCTGCGTCCTTCCTACTTCACTACATTTTTTTAGTTAAAAGATTCATTCCAAATTCCTAACAGGGCCCCCTACTCCCTTCCCCCTCCATTCAGATCTACTTCCTCCCCCTCCATTGGAACTCTGAGCCCCGTCTCCTTCAGTTTGTTGGACAGGACAACGTAGATGGGGATGGCAGAGAGGGGAAGTAGGGCTCTAACAATTGACATGTAGTCATTTATTGGAGAGCCAGGGATAACAGTTCAAATATTTTTCAGTAATAAAAACCAATTCCCTAGTCCTTTTTTTTGGCTAATCACCCACACATGGTATTGTTTTTCTCTACAGTCTCCCCTCTGCCAACGATTGACAAATTATTCTTGAGAGACTGTATGAATTTGAGCTCTAATGGTTTCTCCTCAGGGGCCCATCCTTGTTGCATATGTGTGACCTGGCAACCAATGCTATCTGGTAGCCAGAGCCACACGCTAACCCAGCCGTGCATTAACCCCCTCCATTCCCATCCAGGACAAATGGGAGAGCTGGTAGAGTTACACAAAATTACAAGTAGGTAACAGCAATCTCTTCCCCACAGCCGAAAAGTCCAGGAAGGTGAATATTGAAAGGCCTAGATGGAACGAGTGCAGAGGGGAAGTTTCCTGTCGTGGGGGAGTCCAGGACCATAGGGCAAAGCCTCAGATTGGAAGGACGTCCCTTTAGAACAGAGATAAGGAAGAATTTCTTCAGCCAAAAGGCAGTGAATCTGTGGAATTCTTAAGACATAAGAGCAGAATTAGTCTATTCAGACCTTCGCGCCTGCTCTGCCATTACATCATGGCTGATTTATTATCCTTTTCAATACCATTCTCCTGCCTGCTCTCCATTACTTTTGATACCCTTATTAATCAAGTACCTATGAAAGTCCTCTGGACCTCCTACTGCACAAGCATATTGTTTCTTAGATATCTTTGGGCTGCGTGGGTGAAGACCGGAGCACCCAGAAGTGAGAACATTCAAGTTCCTTACAGGCAGTGGGGGGATTTGAACCCGGGTTGGTGTAACCACTATGCTTCCATGCTGCCCCACAGTACGAGAGATTAAAAGATGACCTTTTGATCTCTCAGTCTAGCTCACTGAGGCCCTAAGACTTTATGTGTATACCTGCACTGCACATTCTTGGTAATTTTAACATTTTATACTAGATTCTCTACCTCTAACTCAAAAGGGAACTAGGGCTTTACTCTCTGGAGAGAAGGAGGATGAGAGGAGACATGATAGAGATATGCAAGATATTAAGAGGAATAGATAGAGTGGATAGCCAGCGCCTCTTCCCCAGGGCACCACTGCCCAATACAAGGGGACATGGCTTTAAGGTAAGGGGTGGGAAGTTCAAGGGGGATATTAGAGGAAGGTTTTTTTACTCAGAGAGTGGTTGGTGCGTGGAATGCACTGCCTGAGTCAGTGGTGGAGGCAGATACACTAGTGAAGTTTAAGAGACTACTAGACAGGTATATGGAGGAATTTAAGGTGGGGAGTTATATGGGAGGCAGGGTTTGAGGGTCAGCACAACATTGTGGGCCGAAGGGCCTGTAATGTGCTGTACTATTCTATGTTCTATCTTGTTCTATGTTCAACGCGCATATGTATGGAATGATCTGTCTAGATGGTATACATTCACTGTATCTCAATACATGTAACAATAATAAACCGATTTCTAATAAATACTAAATGCTCTCGTTTCCTTCTCTGCCTAGGAGCAACTGCATCTTCTCCAAGTATATCAACTCAAGTTGGATAAGTCACCGAGACCGGATGAGATGTACCCCAGGCTACTGTGGGAAGCAAGAGAGGAGATTGCGAGCCTCTTGCAATGATCTTTGCATCATCAATAGGAAAGGGAGAGGTACTGGAGGATTGGAGGGCTGAAAATGTTTTTCTTTGTTCAAGAAAAGGAGTAGAGATAACCCAGGAAATTATAGACTAGTGAGTCTGACTTCAGTGGTGGGCAAGTTGTTGGAGAGGCAGGATTTATGAGCATTTGGAGAGAAATAATCTGATTAGGGATAGTCAGCATGCCTTTGTCAAGGGTAGGTTGTGCCTTATAAGTGTGAGTGAATTCTTCGAGGATGTTACAAAACACATTGATGAAGGTAGATCAATAGATGTAGTGTATATGGATTTCAGTAAGGCATTTGATAAGGTTCCCCATGCGAGGCTCCTTCAGAAAGTAAGGAGGCATGGGATCCAAGGAGACCTTGCTTTCTGGATCCAGAAATGGCTTGCCCACAGAAGGCAAAGTGTGGTTGTAGATAGTTCATATTCTACATGGAGGTCAGTGACCAATGGTGTTCCACCGGGATCTGTTCTGGGACACCTCCTCTTTGTGATTTTTATAAATGACCTGGATGAATAAGTAAAGGTGGGTTAGTAAGTTTGCTGATGGCACAAAGGTTGGGGAAGTTGTAGATAGTCTGAACAGCGGGACATTGATAGGATGCAGAACTGGGCTGAGAAGTGGCAGATGGAGTTCCACCCAGATAAGTGTGAAGTGGTTCATTTTGGTAGGCCAAATTTGAAGACAGAATATAATATTAATGGTAAGATGCTTGGCAGTGTGGAGGATCTGAGAGATCTTGAGGACCATGTCCATAGGACACTCAAATCTGCTGTGCAGGTTGACAGTGTTGTTTAAAAGGCGTATGGTGTGTTGGCATTCATCAACCGTGGGACTGAGTTCAAGAGCCGTGAGGTAATGTTACAGCCATATAAGACCTTGAACAGACCCCACTTGGAGTACTGTGTTCAGTTCTGATCTCCTCACTATGGGGAGGATGTGGATACTATAGAGAGTGCAGAGGAGATTTGCAAAGATGTTGCTTGGATTGAAAGTGTACTTTATGAGAATAGGTTGACTGAACTTGGCCTTTTCTCCTTGGAGCGACAGAGGATGAGAGGTGACCTGATAAAGGTGTATAAGATGATGAGAGGCATTGTTCATGTGGATAGCCAGAGGCTTTTTCCCAGGGCTGAAATGGGTAACATGAGGGGGCATATTTTTAAGGTGCCTGAAAATAGGTACAGAGAGGATGTCAGGGGTACATTTTCCACACAGAGAGCGGTGGGTGGGTGGAATGCACTGCCCGCGGCGGCAGTGGAAGCGGATACAATAGGGTCTTTTAAGAGCCTCTTAGATAGGTACATGGAGCTTAGAAAAATAGAGGGCTACATGGTAAGGAAATTTGAGGCAGTTTCTCAAGTAGATTACATGGTCGGCACAAAGATGTGAACTGAAAGGCCTGTAATGTGCTATGTTCTATGTTCTATGTTCAGCCCTGGTACTGTCATCGCCGATTAACTGGACTCTGACATCTCCATAAGACCATAAGAGTAGCAACAAAGTTAGATCATTTGGCCTGCTAAGTTTGCTCCACTATTCCATCATGGCTGATTTATTATCCCTCTCAATCCCATTCTCCTGCCTTCTCCCCGCTTCTCCCCATGACCTTTTTTTTACCCTGACTAATCTGCAATCTATCAACCTCTGCTTTCAATATATCAAGAACTTGGCCTCCACAGTTATCTTTTGCAATGAATTCCACAGATTCACCACCTTCTGGCTAGACAAATTCTTTCTCGTCTCTGTACTAGCTATAACATTACGTCTATTCTGAGGCTATGCCCTTTGGTCCTAAACACCTCTACTATGGGAAATATCATCACCACATTTAATCTATCTCGCCCAGCAGTTCCCAAACTTTTTATTGCCATGGACCAATGCCGTTAAACAAGAGGTCAGTGGACCCCAGTTTAGGAACCCCTGAGGTTCTAGGCCTTTCAATATTCAGTGTTTTAATGAGATTCCCCCCACCCCATTCTTCCAAACTCCAGTGCGCACAAGCACAGAGCCATCAAATGCTCGTTGTATGTTAAGCCTTTCTTCCTGGAATCATTCTCATGAACCTCCTCTGGACCCTGTCCAATGCCATTACATCAACTCAACCATACTTTGTTTACCTGCGTGGAAGGTGAACAGGTTAACCCCTGTCACCAAGCTGTTTGGAAGTTTGAACAAAGAAATGACATTTTTACACAGAAATTGAGTATTTCTGTTTACATAATTAAAAAGCTATCATAATACATATTTTGGTAGATAATACTTTGTAATACTTAGCAAGATAACTGTCCAATAAAATTTTTATACTTCGTCTGGCAAGGTGCCCCAGTGCCCTCCCTCAATGCAGAGGCAGCCAGGTTGGGGTTGGAGAGTTGTGGTAATACTATACTGGCGGCAGAAGCATGACAACATTCGCAGACTGCTCAGCACAATCCTCGATTCGATTTGATGCAAACGACGCATTTCGCTGTACGTTTCAATGTAAATGTGGCAAATGAAGCCAATCTTTCAGTCCTTTTTTCTTTCTGTCTTCTCCTGGTTTCTTGGTTCCCAGGCTTCGACAGAAAGTTGGTCCAAAGGAGAGTTGGGCTTTAAGGGTTCTGTTCGGGTGACTGCACTATACACTCTGCCTCTGTCCCTTTTATCACCTTGGCTCTTGCCTCACTGAATTTCCACACTTTGAAAAGAACTGTACCAAAGGAAGTCCAGCTCTCAAAAGTTTTGTTCAGCTTGAGACCATCCAGTATCTGCACTCTGTTCTGTCAGCACACCATTTTAACCTTTCCCTTGCTCCAGCCTCCACTGTCCCATTCCAGTTAGTTCTCTCACTGTTGTGCTTAATTTCCCCTCTCTCTCTCCCAGTTGCTAAAAGCCACAATTAAGTTTTCACATCTGACCTTTCAACATTATGTATGCACTACCTTTGCTGTTTTCTGAGATTAGCACTTAAGCACCAACAATAGACATAGAACACTTACTGCACAGTACAGGCATTTCAGCCCATCTTTTAATCTACTCTAAGATCAATCTGAATCTCTCTTCCTGCAGAGCCCTCCATTTTTCTATCATCCATATTCCTATCTAAGTGTTTCTTAAAAGTCCTAACACATCTGTCTCTACCACCAATCCTGACAGGGCATTCCATGCACCCACTACACTGTGTAAAACACTTACCTCTGATATCCACCTTACGCTCTACTCCAATCACCTTAAAATTGTGGCCGTTGGTATTACCCCTTTCTGTCTTGGGAAAACGTCTCTGGCTGTTCACTCTATTGATGCCTCTTTTCATCTCGTACACCTCAATCAACTTGTTTCTCATGATCCTTCACTCCAAAGAGAAAAGTTCACTCTTTTCCTCATAAGACTTGTAAATCCTACTTCCATCAGATGAGCAATCTACATTAGGACAAGCTGGAGACCAACTTTAGCAGCTAAGCAGTCTGGCATGGGAACTTTTAGACCATAAGACCATAAGATGTGGGAGGACAATTGGGTCATTTGGTCCATCGAGTCTGCTCTGCCATTTCATCATGGTTGATCCATTTCCTTCTCTAGGTGTCAAGGTCTCTGAGGACCTAACCTGGCCCCAACATATCAATGTAGCTATAAAGAAGGCAAGACAATGGCTATATTTCATTCGGAGTTTGAGGAGATTTGGTTTGTTACCTAAAACACTCAAAAACTTCTACAGAAGTACCATGGAGAGCATTCTGACTGGCTGCATCACTGTCTGGTATGGGGGTGTGGGGGCTACCGCACAGGATCGAAGGAAGCTACAGAAAGTTGTAAAATTAGTCAGCTCCATCTTGGGTACTAGCCTCCGTAGTGTCCAAGACACCTTCAAGGAGCAGTGTCTCAGAAAGGTGGTGTCCGTTTTTAAGGACCATGATCACAATCACCCAGGACAAGCCCTTTTCTCATTGTTACCATCAAGAAGGAGGTACAGAAGCCTGGAGGCACACACTCTCTGACTCAGGAATAGTTCTTCACCTCGGTCATCCAGTTCCTAAATGGACACTGAACCCATGAACATTCCCTCACATTTTTATATTATTTCTGTTTTTGCACTATTTTTTAATTTAGCTATTTAATATACATAAAATTACTTACTGTAATTTATTTATTTATTCTGTATTATCATGTATTGCATTGTACTGCTGCTGCTAAATTAACAAATTTCATAACATTTACCGGTGATTCTGATTCTCTCAGCCCCAATCTCCCACCTTCTCCCCATATCCCTTCATGCCCTGACCAGTCAACTATCTATTAACCTTTGCCTTATATATATATTAAGACTTGGCCTTTACAACTGTTTCCTGTGGCAAAGAATTCCACAGATTCACCACTCTGGCTAAAGAAATCCTTCCTCATCTCCCTTCTAAAAGGACATCCCTCTAATCTGAGGCTGTGTCCTCTGGTCTTAGTCCATGCCCCCCCCCCCACTATAGGAAACATCCTCTCCACATTCACTCTCTCCAATTGATAGGTTTCAATTAGGTCACCACTCATTCTTCTGAATTCCAGTGAGTGCAGGCCCAGAGCCTTCAAACACTACCCATAGGACAAGCCTTTCAATCCTGAAATCATTTTCGTGAATCTCCTTTGAACCCTCTCCAGTGTCAGCACAGCCTTTCTTAAATAAGGGGCCCAAAAATGCTCACAATACTCCAAGTGAGGCCTCACTAGTGCTTTATAAAGCCTCAGCATTACATCCTTTTTTTTCTGCTTCAGTATCATAAGCAAGTAAATGTTTCATCTGATTTACTATGTACAGTATCTGATTTATTTATTATTGTGACAGGTACTGAGATACAATATAAGTCTTTGTTAGGTGTGCAATCTATACAGATCATTTCATTGCTGCAGGACACTGAAATTG
Organism: Mobula hypostoma; assembly: GCF_963921235.1. NCBI lineage: Eukaryota > Metazoa > Chordata > Chondrichthyes > Myliobatiformes > Myliobatidae > Mobula > Mobula hypostoma. Next base: position 192,516,233 of record NC_086100.1, read on the forward strand.
TACAAGGGAAAACAGTAACAGACTGCAGAGTAAAGTATTACAGTTATGGAGGAAGTGTAGTGCAGGCAGACAATAAGATGTAAGGTCATAACGAGGTATATTGTGAGTGCAAGAGACGAGGAGCCGATCAGTTGTCTTATACACTCATTGGCCACTATTAGGTTCAAAGGTTCATAGGTCCCATTTAGTGTCAGAGAAATGTATGCCATGTATATCCTGAAATGCTTTTTCTTCACAAACATCCACAAAAACAGAGAAATGCCCCAAAGAATGAACAACAGTTAAATGTGAGAACCCCAAACTCTCCCCTCCCAAGTGTAAGCGGCAGTGAGTAACAATCCCCCCTCCCCTACCAGCAAAAAAAAAGCAAGCATTGGCCCCATCACCGAGCACTCAGCGTGAGCAAAGCAATAGCAAAGACACAGACTGGCAGCTACCCCAAAGACTTCACATTTCACCCAGTATTTGACATACCACAGGTTCTCTCCCTCCCTAATAAGGGAGAAAGAGGTGTCTCCATTTTCCCAGCGAGCAGGGAGACATACTAGCAACTCGCTGGTTTACGATGTTAGAAGTCCATTACGTCGCTTTTTTCGAGCTCTGTGCCTGAAGATCTCAAAGATCTCCTGATCTTCGGGCCCATAGCAGTAGATTTTCTGACTCCCCCGACGTCACACAGGTCCAACAGAATAGCCACTGAGTGTATGTACGTGGTCCACTGCTGCTGTAGCCCAGCCATTTCAAGGTTCAACATGTTGTGCATTCCGAGAGGCTCTTCTGCACACCACTGTTATAACACATTGTTATTTGAGTTACTGTCACTTTCTGGGCACCTTTAACCAGTTTGGCCATTTTCCTCTGACCGCTCTCATTAACAAGGCACTTTTGCCCATAGAAATGCCACTCAGTAGATTTTTTTTTGTTTTGACACCATTATCTGTAAATTCTAGAGAATGTTGTGCATGAAAATCCCAAGAGATCAGCAGTCTCTGAGATACTCAGAACACTCTGTCTGGCACCAACAATCATCTTACGGTCAAAATCATTTAGATCACATTTCTTTCCCATTCTGAAGTTTGGTCTGAACCTCAGGACCATGTCTGCAGGCCTTAGTACATTGAGTTGCTGCCACATGATTGGCTGATTAGATATTTGCATTAACGAGCAAGTGTACAGGTGTACCTAATAAAAAGGCCACTGAGTGTAACAGCAGGGTAGATGCTGTCCTTCAGCCTGGTGGTACATGCTTTCAGGTTTTGTATCTTCTTCCTGATGGAAGAGACAAGAGAGAATGTGCAAGGTGGGTGGCTCTCTGGTTATGGTCATTTCTACCTCCTGCCCAAGATCCACAAACCTGACTGTCTGGATAGGCCCATTGTCTCTGTCTGTTTGCCCAAATGAACTCGTGTCTACATACATCAACTCCGCACTGTTCTATTCCCCTTGGTTCAGCCCCTTCCCACCAACATCCGTGACACTTCACAAGCTTTCAATCTCCTCAACAACTTTCAATTCCTTGGCTCTGATCGCCTCATTTTCACCATGGATGTCCAGTCTCTATACACTTCTATCCCCCAGCCTTAAAGCTTTCTGCTTCTTTATCAATAAAAGGACCAACCATTTCCCCTCCACCACCACCCCCCTCTGTCTGTCAGAACTGGATCTCACCTTCAACAATTTCTACTTCAGCTCCTCCCACCTTTTCCAAACATAAGGGGTTGCCATGGGCACCCGCATGTGCCCCAGCAACGCCTGTCTTTTTGCTGGAAATTTAGAACAGTTCATGTTCAAAGCCTTCCCTGGTAATGATCCTCAACTCATCCTCTGCTACACTGACAACTGCATTGGTGCTGCTTCATGCACCCAGGCTGAGCTCGACAATTTCATCAACTTTACCGCCAACGTCCACCCAACACTTAAATTCACTTTGTTCATTCTTGACGCCTCCCCTCCCCTTTCTCAATCTCTCTCTTTCCATCTCTAGAGACAAACTGTCCGCCAACATCTTTTATATTTTTACAGGAGACAGCGTGGGATAGTCAAGATACCATGGCTATCTCGACTATCCCACGCTGTCTCCTGTAAAAATATGATTCCCTTTACTCAGTTCCTTCATCTCCATCGCATCTGTTCCCAGGATAAGACTTCAGAGATATCCTCCTTTTAAGAGCAGGGATTCCTTTCCTCTACCATTGATGCTGCCCTCACACGCATCTCCTCCATTTTCTGGACATCTGCACTCACCTGATCTTCCAGCTGCCTTAACAAGGTTAGAGTGCTCTTGTCCTCACCTACCACCACATGAACCTCCACATTATTCAACACATCATTCTCCGCAATGTCCTCCATCTTCAACAGGATCCTACCACTAAACACATCTTTACCTACCCTCCCACTCTTTGCTTTCTGCAGGGATCACTCCCTCCTTTTGTCCATTTGTCCTTCCCCACTAATCTCCCTCTTGGCTCAGACTCCTGCAAGCAACATAAATGCTACACCTGCCCATTCACTTCCTCCCTCACCTCTATTCAGGGCCCCAAGCTGTCTACCCATGTGAGGCAACACTTCACTTGCAAATCTGTTGTGGTCACTTACTGTATCCAGTGATCCCAATGTGACCTCTTCCATATTGGTGAGACCTAACATAGACTGGGGATCTGGTTTGTTGAGCACTCCCACTCCTTCTGTCTAAGCGGAATTTCCTGGTGGCCAGCCATTTTAATTCCTGTCCCCATTTCACAACATGTAGTTCCATGGCCCTCTCTTGTGCCACAATGAGCCCTCTCCCAAGGTGGAGGAGCAACACATTATATTCTGTCTAAGTGGCCTCCAACCTGATGGCATAAGTATCGATTTCTCCTTCTGGTATAAAGAAAATTTATAGATTATCCCTCTTCTTCTTCCTCCTTTCCTCTTTTTCTATTCCACATTTTGAACTCTTACCTCTTCTCCTCACCTGCCCAACACATGCCCCTGTTGTCCCCCTTCTTTCCTTTCTCACACAGTCCACTCTCCTCTCCTCTCAGATTCCTTCTTCTCCAGCACTTGACCTTTACCACCCACCTGGCTTCACTTATCACCTTCCAGCTATGTTTCTTCCCCTCCACTTCACCTTTTTATTCTGATATCTGCCCTTTTCCTTTCTCGGTACGATGCATTGACTGTTTATTCATGTCCATAGACGCTGCCTGACCTGCTGAGTTCCTCCAGCATTTTGTGTGCGTTGCTTAGATCACGCTGGCTGCGTTGCCGCGGCAGCAAGAAGGGTCCTTGGAGGGAGGCTGCTGAGAGGTGTCCACAACTCGCGGCAATTCCTTGCGATCATGTACAGAGCAGTAGCCATCCCGAGCTGTGGTATGTCCAGGTATGATGCTTCCTGTGGTTTTCAATAAAAAATGGTGAGGGTCAAAGGAGACATGTCAAATTTCTTTCGCCTCCTGAGGAAGCAGAGATAGTGGTGAGCTTTCTTGGCCGTGGTGTCCCTGTGGATGGATCAGATCAGGCTAAAGGTGATGCTCTCACCTTGGAACTTGAAGCTCTTGACGTTCTTTACCTCAGCACGGTTGATGTAAAGAGGAGTTTGTGCGCAGACCCCCTTCCCGAAGTCAATGTCTTGCTCTTCTGTTTTGCTGACTCTGAAGGGCGGTCGTTCCAACACCAAATTTGATTTATAAATGGGAGGTTTAAGGAATACGATTAAGTTCAAGAAAATAAGGTGTGGCATGGTGTTCAGCGCAAAGCTTTACAGTACAGGTGACCCAGGTTCAATTCCCCACATTGCCTGTAAAGAGTTTGTACATTCGTCGCCATGACCGACCACTGTGTTTCCTCCGGGCACTCTGGTTTCCTTCCACTGTCCAAAGATGTACCGGGGGTGGCGGGTGATTTCTGGGTAGTGTAACTCCATGAGCTGAAAGGGCCTATAAAATAACTTTTTAAAAGAGAAATGAGCCAATAGACTGTGAGACAAAATCTACGTAAATCAGATAGGTTTTCATTTTCCTGGTTTCTTACCTCAGCTGTGAAAGTGTTAAATTCTTTGTTTTAGCTTGATGGCTTAATGGTTGAGCATTTCAAAGTATTCTTTATTTATTCTGACAAGGAAATGCCATTATAAAGCCTATCAGTTCAATAATAATGAGAACCATGCCTGTCAGCTTGTGTCAGTTTACACTCAGCCATTGTGAATTATGCATTGTATAGCAAAGCATTATCAACATTTTAGGGCTTTGGAGGGCTGAGATGTCTTTTTCTGAGACAAATAATACCAGGTTAGTCCGAGAGAATGGACGGGATTCCCATCTCCGACAACTGCATGAAGAAGGCTTGTGCCTTACACAGCATTTCAGTGTGTTGCGGCCAATGAAACGTAGCACAGGTGTGAGATCTACGAGTCTGTGGTGACCAGTACAATCATGTTTGCTGTTGTGTGCTGGGGCCACAGGCTGAGGGTAGCAGACACCAACAGAATCAACAAACTCATCCGTAAGGCCAGTGATGTTGTGGGGATGGAACTGGACTCTCTGACGGTGGTGTCTGAAAAGAGGATGCTGCCTAAGTTGCATGCCATCTTGGACAATGTCTCCCATCCACTACATAATGTACTGGGTGGGCACAGGAGTACATTCAGCCAGAGACTCATTCTACCGAGATGCAACACAGAGCATCATAGGAAGTCATTCCTGCCTGTGGCCATCAAACTTTACAACTCCTCCCTTGGAGGGTCAGACACCCTGAGCCAATAGGCTGGTCCTGGACTTATTTCCTGGCATAATTTACATATTACTATTTAATTATTTATGGTTTTATTACTATTTAGTTATTTATGGTGCAACTGTAATGAAAACCAATTTCCCCCTGGATCAATAAAGTATAACAATGACTATGACTATGACTATGACTATCATCCACTTACAACATTAATTCAGCTCCTCTCATCACAGATGCTGCCCGACTCACTGAGTGTTTCTCTTTTAGTTGGTGTAGAACATAGAACATTACAGTACAGTACAGGCACCTCAAGCCACTGTGTCATGCTGACATCTTAACCTGAGCCAAGATCTATCCAACCTTTTCCTCATGCATAAAGCTCCATTTTTCTGTCATCCATATGCCTATCTAAGTACCTAATGTATCTGCTGCTACCACTACCCCTAGCAGGGCATTCCAAGCACCCCCCACTCTGTGTAAAAATCCTACCTCTGATATACTCCCTATTCTTTCTTCCAATTGCCTTTGAAGTATGTTCTTTTGTATCAGCCAATGCCATTCCGGGAAAAAAAATGTGAGCTGTCCACTTTATCTGTGCCTCTTATCATAGGGCGGCATGATAGCATAGTGGTTAGCAAAACACTTTACAGTACAGGCAACCTGGGTTCATTTCCAGACACTGCCTGTAAGGAGTTTGTACGTTCTCCCCATTACCACGTGGGTTTCCTTCGGGTGTTCCAGTTTCCTCCCACAGTCCAAAGATGTACCGGGTAGTAGGTTAATTGGTCATTGTAAATTGTCCTGTGATTAAACTGGGATTAAATTGGGGGATTGCTGGTCGTCATGGCTCGTAGGGCTGGAAGGGCCTATTGAATGCTGTTTCTCAATAAATAAATCATATTCACCTCCATTAAATCTCCTCTCATCCTCTTCACTCCAAAGAGTAAAGTCCTAGCTTACTCGACCTTTCCTGATAAAACATGCTCTCTAATCCAGGCAGCATCCTGGTAAATCTCCTCAGCACCCCCTCTAAAGCTCCACATTCTTCCCATAGTGAGCTGACCAGAACTGATCACAATACTCCAAACATGGTCTAACCAGAGTTTTATGGAGCTATGTATTTAGAATCTGAAGTATTTTGCATGTGACATCTCCAGCACTATTTCTCTGAACTACCCTCGTTCACCAGACCCTCTGTACAGATTGTACCTCAGTTAAACAGCACCAAAGGAAATGGAACATTGAAAAGGACCTGTCCTTCAGCCCACAATGTCTGCTCCAAACATGAAGCCGAATTTCTGCCTGCTCATGATCCATATTCCTCTATTTTCCGTGTATTCATGTATTGGTCTTAAAGCCTCTTAACTGCCTCACTGTTGTATCTGGGGAGTATGGGGTAGCACCTCTGGTGAAGGGGCTTGTTGTCGTGTCCATTCCGGGGCAGCTCACTCACCTTTGGTCCCCAGCAGACATTCAGCCCTCAGCTGTGGCCCCAAGTAGCTGGTTGCATGTGACAGCAGCTACACTCCAGTACACCGCTTCGACAGCTGGGCTAAACCAGGTGAAGATAGCTAGTGGTCTCATACCCCTGTGAGATCCCGTGGCTAGGAAGGCGGTACTGCAATCCTCTGTGGAGAGCAAGGGGCATGACAAGGCACAGAAAAATGTTAAGGTCATGCACTGCAACAAAGGAAGACCCCAGTTTGTGACACTTGTTCGTATCACTGGACTTAAACTTCTGAGGTCAAGAGAGAGAAACTGTCCCAGTGCAACGGCTTTTTCACATTAAAAACTTCCAGCGGAGGTTTCCTGTCACTGTCGGACATGATGGACAACCACCACCCCTAGTGGCACACTCTAGACCCTCTCTACTCTCTGAGTAAGAAACTTGCCCACCTATTTCCTTTGAACTTACCTACTCTCACCTCAAATACACATACTCTGGTTTTTGACATTTCTACCTTGGGAAAGATTCTGGCTGTCCACCTCTGCTGCTACTGGGTGTCCCCTTAACCTCCTACACTCCAAGGAATAAAGTCTTACCCTGTTCAAATTCTCCCTGTATCTCAGGCCCTCAGGTCCTACCTCCAGCTAATAAACTTTCCCTCCGGTTGAATGATGTATCTTCTAAAACAGGACAAACTGTAATGAATACGATACTTCCAAGTGTGGTCTCTTCAATTCTAAAGATGAAAGATCAGCTTTATTTGTCACAGGTACATTAAAATATTGAAACATACAGTGAAATGCGTCATTTTAAGAGAAGAACAAAGGCTGCCCAAATTGTGTTGGGGGCAGCTTCCAACTGTCAACATGCTTGCGGCACCAACATTGCATGCCCACAACTTATTAATTATAAGCAGTATGTCTTTAAAGGTCGGAGGAAACTGGAGCACCAGGAGGAAACTATGTGGTCATAGATCAATGCCCCTTGTTTTATGTTATTAACTTATTACAGAACGGGCCCTTCCAGCCTAACAAGTTGCACCACTCAGCAACCCACCTATGTAACCCGATCTTCCAGCAAGTGCAGAAAGCATTTTGCTAAATACTCAGCTGTTTTCCCTACTCTCTCCCACTGATACTGCTTGACCTGTTTAGCATCCCAAGAATTTCCCGTTTCCACTTTGCATTTCTGGTAGGTGCAATAGAGTCATAGAGCATTGCCGCACAGAGGTAGGTCCTTTGGCCTGTCTAGTCCGTGCCAGTCCATCTTCTGCCTAGTCTCACCTACATGCACCCAGACTTCAGTCCTCTATATTCCTCACATCTATGTACCTATGCAACTTCCTGTTAAATGCTACAAATGAACCCACATCCATCACTTCCACTGGCAGTTCGTTCCAAACATGTCACTCTCTGAGTGAAGAAGTTCTCCTTTAAATATTCCACCTTTCACCCTTAACCCATGACCTCTAGTTCTAGTCTCACCCAACCTCATCCTGCTTGCATTAACCCTATCTATACCCCTCATAATTTTGTATACCTCTGTCAAATACCCCTCATTCTCCTATGCTCCAGGGAATAGAGTCTTCAAACTTTCCCAATAACTCAGGTCCTCAAATCCCGGCAACATTTGTATACTTTATTCAACTCATTAATATCTAGGTGACCAGCTTTCTACACAATAGTCCAGATTTGGCCTCACCAATGTCTTATACAACTTCAATGTATTGAAGACGGTAAATGGAACATTGGTTTTCATTGCACTGAGGTGGTGTGTTAATGAAGTACAAATTGTCCCAACTGTACCTGGTGTTGGAGAGATCAGTCCTGGAACTCTAAGTACAGTTTTATTCCCCTTATTTAAGAGACAACACATTTGCCTTGGTAAGTGAAAGTTCATTCACTTGGTTCGTGGGTTCCATTATGAGGAAAGATGACCTTCTCATTCTGGATTTCAAAAGAATGAGATGACACTAAAATATAAGATTGCGAGCGTGATTAATAGTGGTGAAGGCTGACAGGATGTTCCCCTGTTGGGAGTATCAAGAGTCAAGGAGAAAATTGCTCACAAAATATTTCAGGAAATTAGCTTGGTGACTTAAGACATGGAAAAGGTGGAATTTATTCTCTATGGATGGCAAATCTTCAGAATTTTTAAGCCTAGAGAGACTGGATCTGTAAGTTTGAGCAGCACAGCCTGGATACAAGCCCTTCAGCACAATGAGTCCATGGCAATCATGGTGCTCACCCAGCTAGTCCCAAATCCCTGCGTTCGGCCCATTTCCCAAGTCCACCCATCTTCGTACCTGTTTAAGTGCTTCTTAAATGATACTACTTGTACCTGCTTCAACCACTTCCTCTGGCAGCTTCTTCCATCTCCTCATCATCCTCTGTGTGAAAATATCTTGTGCTTCAGGTTCCTTTCACCTCACACCCTAAATCGATGCTCCTAGTTTGATTTTATTTATTTATTTAGTGGTTCAGTACAAAACTGTCCCTTCTGGGCACTGCCTAGCAGTCCACCTATTTAACCCTAGCCTAATCTCTGTGTGTAGCCACATTCGTAAAGCTGCGATACAGGCACAGAGTGGGAATAGAATGAATGAGCTGGGAGCGGAGGGTTGGTATTCGTGGTTGACCATTGTGTTAAATCTGCGAGCAATTTAATTATTTGGATGTGCCATGTATTACTGTGAAGGAATTTGGTATGTCAACAAAAACATTCAAAAAATTCTATAGATGTACCATGGAGAGCATTCTGACAGGCTGCATCACTGTCTGGTATGGGGGATGAGGAACTACTGCATAGGACTGAAAGAAGCTGCAGAGGGGCGTAAATTTAGTTGGCTCCATCTTGAGTACTTGCCTACAAAGTACCCAGGACATCTTCAAGGAGCTGGGTCTCAGAAAGGCAGCGTCCATTATTAATGATCTTCAGCACCCAGGGCATGCCCTTTTCTCACTGTTACCATCAGGAAGGAGGTACAGAAGCCTGAAGGCACACACTCAGCGATTCAGGAACAGCTTCTTTCTCTCTGCCATCCGATTCCTAAATAGATGTTGAAGCCTTGAACACTACCTCACTTTTTAAAAATATATTATTTCTGTTTTTACATGATTTTTAATCTATTCAATAAATGTATACTGTGATTCAATGATTGTTTGACATGTTTATATATTTATTATTTTTTTCTTCTTCTATATTATGTATTATGTTCATGCGTGACCAAGTGGTTAAGGCGTTCATCTAGTGATCTGAAGGTCGCTAGTTCGAGCCTTGGCTGAGGCAGCATGTGTGTCCTTGAGCAAGGCACTTAATCACACATTGCTCTGCGACGACACCGGTGCCAAGCTGTATGGGTCCTAATGCCCTTCCCTTGGACAACATTGGTGTCGTGGAGAGGGGAGACTTGCAGCATGGGCAACTGCCGGTCTTCCATACAACCTTGCCCAGGCCTGCGCCCTGGAAACCTTCCAAGGCGCAAATCTATGGTCTCATGCGACTAACGGATGCCTATATATATTATGTATTGCATTGAACTGCTGCTAAGTTAACAAATTCACAACACGTGCCGGTGACAATAAACTTGATTCTGATTCTAATCAGCTTTGTTAATTTTATTTATTTATTTATAGATACAGTATGGAACAGGCCCTTCTGGGCTAACGAGCTGCTCTACCAAGCCACCATATTCGGTCATAGTAAACTGATCTGAGACAACTTGCAATGACCAATTAAGCTATTATCTGGTGCGTGTTTAGAGGTTGGGAGGAAACCCACACATTCACGGGGAGGAACATACAAATTCCTTACCGATGATGTCAGAATTGAACTCCAATCTCCGAAGCCCCAAGCGGTAATAGCATTGTATTAACCGCAAAGCTACAAAGTTTTGGACTCCCCTGCCTGGGGAAAACGATACCATCCTTATCTCTGTGCTAAATAGAATGGCTGATTAGATAAATGGCCTGGTGGGGGGGTGGGCAAGAAACTTTTAAACAGGAATGAAGTTTTTGATTTTGTCCTTTCCAGACGGGAGCTTCTGGAGAAGGCAGTTTGCAGGTTCGGTGCTATCTGCAATGACCTGCCTGCTTCTTTATCTTGGTCTCCTGGTAAAGATTTATTGCTTCAAGAACCATCACTAAAACAAGTCTTCTCACCACTAACATGCTGCAGTCTCTGGGATCTTACTGCGTTTAAACTTGCTGTAGGAGTTCCTCAGCCACACACACAACACGCTGGAGGAACTCAGCAGGACAGGCAGCATCTACGGAGGAGAATGAACAGTCAACGTTTCGGGCCGAGACCCTTCATCAGGATTGGAAAGGAAGGGCGATGAAGAGAGAATAAGAAAGTAGGGGGAGGGTAAGGAGGACAGGCTAGCAAGTGATAGGTGAAGCCAGGTGAGGGGGAAGGTGGGTGGATGGGAGAGGGGAGATGAAGTAAGAAGTTGGGAGGTGATAGGTGATAGAAGAAAAAGAAATCTGATAGGGCAGGAGGGTGGACCATAGTAGAAAGGAAAAGATGGTGGGCACCAGAGGAAGGAGATGAGCAGGGGAGAAGGGAAAGGGTAAGGGGGAAACAAGAATGGGGAACAGGAAAAGAGAGAAGGGGGAGGAATACCTTTGCTTCTTTTTTCTTCTGTTCCTTTGTTATGTTTTTCATCCCGTATCCCTCCTCTTTGTTCTCTCTCCTTCCGTTTCTCCTCCTCCTTTTCCTCCCCTCCATTGTCTCCTGCCATCTCCTGGCTGGGCCTCAGCATAACGCAACACAACGGTCCCCACTTTTCCGTGATTGGTTGTCACTAAAACACCAGCCCCCCCCCTTCTCATCCATCCCAGCCCCCATCCCCACATCCATCATCTGCAGAGCAACACAAGATGAGGTGGCTTGGCGTCTTCAGTCTAGGTGGTGTGAAACATCTGGTAAATAACACATTAACAGCTTACGCTGCATCGCTGGTCCATATGGAGTGTGAAGGAATCAGCTGCCTCACAGGCGGAGGAGAAAGGGAATGTTTCTGTTGCTTAGCGACCCTTCCATACGGCAGGAATTTCTCTTTTGTCTCGGAGTTCTTGGCTGGTAACAGATCAGGACACCAACATCTGGCACTGAGAGAGAATGTGTGGATGGATGGAGTAATATCAGGCCTGGAGCTGAGGGCGGATAAATATCGAATAGGAACTGGTACGTGACTGCAGTGTCAATCCTTTTTCTCCCTCTACAAATGCTGCCCGTCCTACTGAGTGTTTCCAGCATTTCCTGACCTTATTATTGAATAGAAAAATAGGTAAAATTAGCTTATGATTGTTACACATACCGAACTACAGTGAAAAATTTGGTTTCATCATAAGACCATAAGATATAGGAGTAGAATGAGGCCATTCAGCCCATTGACTCTGCTCTGCCACTTCATCATGGCTGATCCATTCTCCCCCTCAGCTCCAGTCTCCTGCCTTCTCCCCATAACCCTTCATGTCCTGACTAATCAAGAATCTATCAACCTCTGCCTTAAATATACCCAATGACCTGGCCTCCACAGCCACCTGTGGCAACAAATTCTACAGATTCACCACTGTGTGGTGCTTTCACATCAGTGCATTCAGGTAGTACAAGGGAAAACAATATCAGAATGCAGATCAAAGAATTACCGTCGCATAGGAAGTGCATAACGATTGTGAGGTCAAGACCCTTCACTCAACTCAACTTCACTCTCCCCATCATTGAAATATCTCCACAGCCAATGGGCTCGCTTTCAAGCACTCTTAATCTCATGTTCTCAATATCTGGTGCTTACTTATCTATTATTATTATTTCTTTCTTTTTATATGTGCACTGTTTGTTGTCTTCTACACTCTGAACATCGAAGTTGAGCGGTCTTTCGTTGATTCTGTTTAGTTATTAATCTATAGATTTATTCAGTGTGCCCACAATAAAATAAATCTCAGTGTGCTATATGGTGACATATATCTGCACTTTGATAATAAATTTACTTTGAATTTTGAAGGGGACCATTCAGCAGTCTTATAACAGTAGGACAGAAGCTTAAAGTTCGAAGTAAATTTACTATCAAAGTAGACCAGACACTATCAAAGGACACCAGAGAGATTTGTTTTCTTGCGGGCATTAACAGTAGAACAAAGAAATATGATAAATAATTTAAAAGTACACAAAATGAAGACCGGCAAGCAACAGATGTGCAAAAGAAAACAAGCAGAGCAAATATTAAAAAAATCAAATAATACTAAATAAATAGGTAAACAGATAATACTGAGAATGCAAGTTATCAAGTCAGGAAGCTGTACGTGAGTCTGGTGGTACATGCTTTTAGGCTTTTGCATTTTCTGTCCAATGGGAGTGTGGTGAATAGACAATGTCCAAAGTGAGTCACATCTCTAATTTTGTGCTAAAATTCTCCATTAAGTTTTTAATTCTCTAATTTAAAACCAAAACGAGGAGTGTTGTACAAACCTCCAAGTCTGCCCTGTCATTCCAAATTCAGCCAGTTTTTCCACCCACTTCGCCATATCCCAAGATATCCAAGATTAGTTTATTCTGAGCCTTACTATATTTGACTGGTGGGCATCCAGATTTTTGTGGCATCAGGATTCCCACAGATTAACAAACCACCAAGTGAAAGCACTTCAGAACTCTGCCTCCTAAACCATCCAGTTTCCAGAAACGTTATCTCCTCTCAGAATCTGCGGAGTCTCAGTGAGATTGGCTCCCAGTTTCCCAAGTTCCAGTGAACTCAGGTCAGTCTACCCACGGAACAAGACCCTCATTAAACTCGTGAATCTGCCGTGCACAGACTCCAAGGCCTGCTTATCCATCCTTAAGCAGAATGGCAAAAGTCGTGCTCAGTGCTCCAGATGTGCCCAGACAAAACCTTATACAGCTGCATTGAAACCTCTAAGCTCCAACCATGCAGTAAAATCCAATGTCTCATTTCTAATGACCATCAGCCTTTCAAATGACCAATTCTACCTACGTATTCAGATTCAGATTCAGGTTTATTTATCAGATGTACATTAAAACATCAAAGGTTTCAAAGATTGCACTGGCAAGACACTGCAAAGCTTTGTGGGCAGCAAACAGAACTACTAACTATTCTATTAAATATACTCTTTCTGGACTATGAGCACTGCAATCCGCAGCCTGTAATTTCCCATTGGGAGTTGTGCTTTTGAATCATCAGTACGGTCCAGCATTTTTGTGGTTTCCTGAAGGACTCGATGAACCGTACTCTCGAGAATGCAGGTACAAGCATGGGGTCCACTGCTGAAGCGGACTTGGGACCAGATTGACATAGTAGGCCTGGGCCCGAGAGTGGAAAACGAGCCAATGTTTAGCTGATTTAAGTGGTGAGCCAGATTAAAAAGGTCAAGGTGTCGAGGCTGAGGGTGAAGGACGAACCTGTGTTCAGCTCACTGCTCCATAAGGCTTTATTCACCTCAGCGCTGAACTGACTCAGCAGCTGTGGCCTGCAGCCATTGGCACCCACCTCAGCGCTGAACTGGTTCGGCAGCCGTGGCCTGGAGCCATCGGGTTCCTGAACCAGCCGCAGGGCTGAACTGGGTCTGTGGCTCTGGACTCACTTTCGGATACTGCAGTTCATGTTCTGTGTGTTATTGGTTTACTATTTTTATTGGCTGCACGACTTGTTCTTTCTTTCGAACATTGGGTGTCTGTTGTGTGGGGATTTTTTAGTGTGTTCTATTGTGCTCCTTTGTTTTGTGGCTGCCTGCAAGACAAATCTCAAGGTTGTATATGGTATACATTGTTAATAAACATACTTTGAACTTTCATCTTTGAACTTTGCAAACATACATCGAAATGCGTCATTTGCATTAAAAACCAACAGACCCAAGGACGTGCTGGGGCAGTCTGCCTGTGTCGTCACACATTCTGGTGCCAACATGGTTGTGCACTTGATAATAAACTGGATTTGATTATCTGATTTACTTCTGGGCTGGTTTGCTAGGTTCTTAGGTGCTGAGGCAACCACAAATGAGGCAGAAATCACCTGGTGATGTTCTGCACCTTCAGCAGTTTGCACTGAGTTTCTGAGAGCTCCTGATATACAGACTCACTGTTGTCAATACTAACTCCAAGGCTTCCTTTTCCACATGGGCTGGCGACCCTCAGTATTCAGTGGGTCCACAGACGCTGCCTAGTCTGCTAAGTTCCTCCAGCATTTAGTGTGTGTTGCTTTGGATTTCCAGCATCTATAGAATTTCTTATGTTCAGTAGACAATGTTGCTCTTCTTCGAGGAAGCTCTCAAAACATTGTTGAATGTTTCCCTCTCTCCACCTGGTCATCACTTCCAATGTCCAATGTGTGATATGTGAGTGATATGATCCTGTTGAGTTGGCTTTAAGTTTTGGGGGCATTGGGATGGGAGGGGACACACTGTCTATCTTCGGAAATTGTTGTATTGCCAGAATCGTTGGTTCCTCTCAGTGATGCAACACTCAGCATCCTAGCATGATAGGTCAACCTGCGGCCTGCTAGACCATGATTTTATTATAGATGTAAAGTCATGATCTTCACACATCCTTTCTTCCAAAAGACCAAGGGTTCTGTTGGCACTCTGAAGGCAGTGATGAACTTTAATGTGAGAGTTTCTGCCAAGGCTGGAAATCCGGAGAAACCCACAAATTGCTGGAGGAAATCAGCAGCTCAGGCAGTGTCAATGGAGAGAAATGCAGCATATCTCTATCAAATACCCTTCAGTTTTCTATGTTCTGTCCTAATCTATTCAATCTTTTCAAATAACCTAGGTCCTCCAGACCCGGCAAAATCCTTGTAAATTTTGTCTGTACACTTTCAGTCCATATCGATATCTTTCCTGTAGATAGGTGACCAAAAATGCACACAGTACTTCACACTAAATCCCAGCCGGGATATTGTGTGGGCAAAAGGGATTAGCTTGGTTGAGCATTTGATTACTAATTTAATTAGGCCTGGCACATCTTTGTGGGCCGGAGGGCCTGTTCCTGTGCTCTGCTGTTCTCTATTGTGTGTTAACTTCTACATTGGTGAAGTCCAGTGTGCCAAGGACTTCTTTGCCAACCTGTCTAACAGTGTCACCACAGTCAGAGGATGAGGAGCAGCTGAGGTAGAAGGAGAAAGCTATGAGCTTCACCCTGCTAATCATCCCACAGTTATGTGCTGAGTCCTGATTGAATTACAGATCTCCTGCTGGCAGGCTCGACGAGCGAGGCCTCATGCCAAGTCGAAGGAAACGGTGCCCGCTGCTTGTTTAGTCAACAAGAGGCAGCTGAGAAATAAATATTTCAAATGTCACGCCACCAGTGGTGTGCTGAAAATAATAAATTCCAGCTCGTGTATGGAATGTAGAAGCAGGCTCTGAGCATCCTGGTGTTGTGCCTTGCCAGACAATGGAAACGGGAGGGGAGAGGAAGGGGATTTCTAAAATGTCTGCCTTCTCTGTGACCATCCTCCCTCCAGCTAGTGTGGGACTTTGCTGGGTTTTAGAACATAATTTCAGAATAAGTTTAACACCACTTTTGTTTTTAGAACATTGAACATAAGACCATAACACAGTAAGATACAGAAGAATTAGGCCATTTGGCCCATCAAGTCTGATCCACCATATTCCATCATGGCTGATCCATTTCCATCTCAGCATCAGTCTCCTGCCTTTTCCCTGCAATCCTTCATGCCGTGACTAATCAGGAACCTATCAAACTCTCCCTTAAATATACCCAGTGACCTGGCCTCCACAACCAGCTGAGGCAACAAATTCCACAGATCCACCATTCTCTGGTGAACAAAATTACTTCTCCTCGCTGTTCTAAACGGAAGTCCCTCTATTCTGAGCCTGTGCCCTCTGGTCCTAGACTCCAGCACCACAGGAAACATTGCCGCATCCACTCCATTGAGGTCTATCAACATTCGATCTTGTGTTTGTTGTCTGTCGTTTCTGGCAATGGTATAAAGCTGTGCGGGAGGAGTTTTATAGTGAAAAAGCCCTTGCACTGGGGCAGTTCCACTCTCCCAGCCTCAAAAATCTTGACTCAATGGTACGAAATATCCTAGTGGGAAGGTCTGTTAGTGCTGCACAGTGGGGTTTAAACTAGAGTTGCAGGGGGATGCAGTCCAGAGTGCCAGAATAGTTAGTGGAGAGGTTGTGGAGGAGATGTTGGTAAATCCTCAGACTAACTTAGAAATCAGAAGATTGAGCATGGTGCGACAAAATCGAAAAGGGTGAGTGCAGGACTGAAGGTGTTGTAACTGTATGCACGCAGTATACGGAAGAAGGTAGGTGAACTTGCAGCGCAGTTGCTGATTGGCGGGTATGATGTTGTAGGCATCAGGGAATCGTGGCTGAAAGATTATAGCTGGGAGCTTAATGTCCAAAAATACACCTTGTATCAAAAGGATAGGCAGAAAAGCAGAGGGGGCAGCATTTCCCTGTTGGTAAAAAAATGAAATCAAATCATTAAAAAGAAGTGACATAGGGTTGGAAGGTATTGAATCTTTGTTGATAGAGCTAAGGAACTGCAAGGGCAAAAAGATGCTGATGGGAGTTGGATTACAGGAGGAGGATTTCTAGAGTGCCTAAGAGATGGAATTTTAGAGCAGTTCGTGGTTGAGGCCACTAGAGGATCAGCTGCTCTGGCTGTTCTAGATTGGGTGTTGTGCAGTGATCACAACTGATTAGAGAGCTTAAGGTAAAAGAACCCATAGGGACAAGTGATCATAATATGATCGAATTCACCCTGAAACTTGAGCAGAAGCTAAAGTCAGATGTCTCAGTATTACAGTGGATTACAGGGAATTATTGAGGCCTGAGAGAGGAGTTGTCCGGAATTAATTGGAAAAGAACATTGGCAGTGATGATGGCAGAGCTGCAATGGCTGGAATTTCAGGAAGCAATTCGGAAGGCACAAGACATATACATTACAAAGAGGAAGAAGTATTCTAAAGAAAAGATGCAACAACATTGGCTAACAAGAGGAGTTAAATCCAACATAAAAGCCAAAGAGAGGGCATATAGTAGAGCAAAGATTAGTGAGAAGTTAGAGGATTGGGAAACCTTTAAAAACCAAGAAAAGGCAACTAAAAAAGTAATTTAGAAGATAAAGATGGAATACAAAAGTGTGCTAGCCACTAATATTAAAGAGGATGCCAAAGGTTTCTGCAGACACATGAAGTGTAAAAAAGAGGCGAGAGTGGATATTGGACTGGTGGAAAACGATGCTGGACAGGTAGTATTGGGGACAAGGAAATGGTGGATAAACGGAACATGTATTTTGCATCAGTCTTCACTATGGAAAGCACTAGCGGTATGGTGGAAATTCCAGGTGTCAGGGACTTCAATTTCAACGTTTTAGAGAAGTTCGGATAGATACATGAAGTTAGGGGTATGGAGGGCTACGGTCTGGTGCAGATTGATGGGTGTAGGCAGTTTAAATGGTTCAGCATGGACTAGATGGGCTGAAGGGCCTGTTTCTGTGCTGTAGTTTTCTATGACTCTAAGACTATTGTACAAGACATTGGTGAGAGCATTGTAGAAGATTACTGAGACTCAAGGTTTTGAGTTCTAAGGAGAGTCTGGAAAGGCTGGGGCTCTTTTTTTTGGAGTGTAGGAGGCTGACGGGAGATCTTGTAGAGGTAAAGAAAATCACGACAGCTATAAAGAAGATTGATTGTCACATCAACACACTCAAAATGCTGGAGGAACTCAGCAGGTCAGGCAGCTTCTCTGGAAATGAGTAAACAGTCGCTGTTTCAGGCCAACCTCAGGACTGAGAAGGAAGAGGGAGGATAACGAGATAAAAGGGTGGAGGAAGGGGCAATAGGCTAGCTGGAGGGTGATTGGTGAAGCTAGATGGGTGGGAAAAGTCAAAGGCTTGAGAAGAAAGAATCTGATGGGAGAGGAGAGTGGACAATAGTAGGGTCACAGTGTTTTTCCCTAGGGTAGGGGAGGCTAAAACTAAAAAGGGCATAGGCTTAATGTGAGCGACGAAAGATTTTTAAAAAGAAACATGAGGGACAAGCTTTTCATACAGAGAGCAGTGGGTATCTGGAGAGAGCTACCAAAAGAAGTGTTAGCGGTGGGTACAATTTGGACACATACATAGCTAGGAAAGGTTTAAAGGGATATGGACCAAACACGGGCAAATGGGACTTGCTCAATTTGGCAAATGAGTCAGCATGGATAAGTTGGAACAAAGGGCCTGCTTCCAAGATGTTTGACTCAATGAGCTCTCTGGCCAGGCTTGGGATTAAGAGATCTGATGGAGCCTGTCAGTAAGAGGAGGTGAAGCTGGAGAAAAAATACTCCCAAGGTAGTGGGTCTCATGGGGAGATCACTCATAGCGTCTTAAAGCATTTCCCGCCAATAAATCACTTTGGAAGAACAACACACACAAAATGCTGGAGGAACTCAGCAGGTCAGGCTGCATCTACAGAGGGGAATAAACAGTTGGTGCTTTGGGACTGGAAAGGAAGGGAAAGATGCCAGAATAAGAACTTCTAAAGAGCAGCTATTTCTGTAGTCTGGAGCATTGTGAGCAGTTTTGGGCCCCTGCACTAAGAAAGGCTTTGGAGAGGGTCCAGAGGAGGTTAACAGAATGATCCCAGGAATAAAGAGGTTAACACATGAGGAGAATTTGATGGCTGTGGGCCTGTACTCACTGGAGTTTAGAAGAATTATCTTATTGAAACCTATTGAATATTGAAAGGGCTGGATATAGTGGATGTGGAGAGGATGTTTCTAATAGTGGGGGTGTCCAAGGGACACAGCTTTGGAATACAAGCATGGTCTTTTAGGCAGAGATGAGGAGGAATTTCTTTAGCGTGGGTGGTGAATTCATTGCCGTAGATAGCTGCAGAGGCCAAGTCATTTGATATATTTAAAGCGGTGGTTGAAAAGTTCTTGATTAGTAAGGGTGTCAAAGGTTACGGGAAGAAGTCAGGAGAATGGGGTTGAGAGGGGTAATAAATCAACCATGATGGGCTGACAGAACAGACTTGATGGACCGAATGGCCTAATTCTGCTTCTATGTCTTATGGTTTCATGGTCTTATGGTCTTAGTCTAGGAAACAGATCAGCCAGCTTACACATAGCAAGCTCCCACCAGCCAAGCGATAGTAGGAAATACACACGTGTTCAGTGGAAGGCCTTCAAGGACCAAGCTCCTGGGTCATTGAGCACTGGAGTGAAAATATTTCTGTGGTGGCAGCAGAAAAAATGACTTCAATCACTCTTCACTAAGCAGATGGAGACCTGAATGGCACAGTAGCATAGGTGTTAGTGCTAGCAGCAAGATTGGGGTTCGATTCCCGCCACTGTCTGTAAGGAGTTTGTACATTCTTCCCATGACCGCATGGACTTCCTCCGGATGCTCCAGTTTCTTCCTACATTCTGAAGACGTATGGTTAAAGTTAGGGTTGATGAGATGTGGATGTGCTACGTCAGTGCAGGAATCATGGCAACACTTGCAGACCGTCCAGTACAATCGTCGCTGATTTGACTTGATTTGAATAACACATTTGTCTGCTTTGATTTGGGACGTACATGTGACCAATAAAGCAGATCTTCAAGAACTTCAAATCTTTTCCCTCTGAATAACTGTGTGAAATTACCCCCTTAGGGACCCAAGGAATTGTGGGATTATTTTGTCAGCATCGTCCAAAGTTAAGTGAAAGTATGTGCGTAATCAGTGCCAAGTTCTGAATGTTACAATGTTCTCTCCACTTCAATCACCACCAGCCAGCCTCCTTCTCTCTCAGATTCTCATTTGGTCTTGGTGGGGAGGATGATGTGCCTGAAATAATAGCTTCAATCAAGAAAGTTTGATTGTTTAAGGTTGTCATAGCTGGAGAAGGTAGTAGAGATAAGTTCCCACTACCCATTAAATGTTCCCAATGGCGTGCGCCTCAAGTAACCTCTGACAACAAAGTCCAGCTCCTGGCCTTCATGTGTTTTTCAGCTATTAAGCCTGGAGGAACCATTTCTACTGACAAGAGAAGGGGCAAAGGTCTTAAAACCAGTCACTTCGGATAGATGGGGCTTGACAGCCGTGGTTGGCAACTCATCGAGGAGAAAGAAAACTCTGATCTCAAACCTCTACTGCCCTATGGGGAGGTCTTAGGGAGTAAACCCCGAGGAAATATCCAGAGCTGGAGTCCCTAAGGCAATCATGTGTTCAATGTTGACTGGCAACTCCTGCGACACCACTGGTGCCAAACTGTATTGGTCTCTGTCATTCTTTTGGATTCATCAGCAGCATGGAGAGGAGAAGACAGCTGTATGGGCAACAGCTTGCCCTCCATATCATGCTGTCCTAACCTGTGTACTGACTGACAGACAGCTAGGAGTCAACATCCATGGTCGACCCTAACCAATGGAGGGTCTCAAATCAAGGAAGGTTAATTACCCTTCCTGCTTATAAAATTGTGAAGGATGTTAATCACAGCTTTGAAGTTCATCTGTAACTTGCCGTGGGATCTTAGCTCCTTCAGCAGCACCATGATTTGAGGCCGTGAACTCTTGCTCCAACCATTCATTGCAAAACCGCACCCTTCCCTTTCCAATGAAATTATAAACAATGACGGTTTCGTGCAGGGATAGCTAGAAGGAATAAAATGGCCACCAAGAATGTCTCTATAGATTCACACATGGCCACAAGGAACATCCCTATAGATTCGCAAAATGGCCACCAAGAATGACCCTATAGATTTACAACATGGTCACTAGGAACATCCCTATAGATTTGCAAAATGGCCACCAGGGATGTCCCTATAGATGTTGTGTATTTAATATTTCAGTAATATTTGAGTAATCTTGTTTGATTACTTGTTTAATTAAACGTTCTTGTTTGTTTAAATAAATCATTATGGGCTATATGTAAAATTATGTTAATTGCACAGGTCATCATGCTACCACGTGATACGTGCGTGCCTCACTTTAGGTAAAAGATGAAGTTAGATTCACATTTTGGACTCTTGTGCCTTCCTTTAAGCTTAATGTTTTGAAGTTACAAAACATAATACTGTAGTGGTGCGCTACAGACAGCGCTAGAATAACGACACGTAGTCAGTGAGTTGGAGTTGCGATAAAAAAAGATTTATTCAAACTTCGCGTCCTCCTTTAAAGCCTTCCCGTTCCCGCCCTCCCCGGGTGGGACTACTGTGGGGAATGCATATTCCCAGACCCTTTCCACGTGTGGGATTTTCCCCCTGCTGGTGAAGATGGCCTGGCGCCCTTTTTGGGGCCGGCCCTCTGCCTGCGCGCGTTGTTGTGAGCCGATTCGTGTGTGCTGGAAAGTGGGTCACCACAATACATCTAATATTTGATTTTCATCCTGAAAAGGGTCTCTGAATATCTTCTCAATCTATGCCTCTCTTACCCTTACAAATCTCTATCAGATCACCACTCAGAAAACAACCCACACTTGTCCAGCCTATCAATATAGCTCTAATCCAAGCATCCTGGTAAACCCCTTCTGCACCTTCGCCACAACCTTCATATCCTTCCAATAATAGGGTCAGAATTGGAATCAGGTTTATTATCACAGATCTAAATCATGAAATTTATTGTTTTTTATGAGACAGCAATATAGTACAATACATAAAAAATTACTATAAAATTACAATAAAAAAGATAAATAAATACTGCAAAAGAGGAATAACCAGGTAGTGTTCATGGGTTTATGGATCATTTCAGAAATCTGATAGCAAAAGGGGGAAAAGCTGTTTCTAAATCACTGGGTCTCCAGGCTCCTGTACCTCCTCCCTAATGGTACAGTACTGTTAAGAAGTCTTAAAAGGGCATCCGTTAGTCTTACGAGACCATGGATCTGCGTCTGGAAAGTCTTCACTCTCCAGGGCGCAGGCCTGGGCAAGTTTGTGTGGAAGACCAGCAGTTGCCCATGCTGCAAGTCTCCCCTCTCCACGACACCAATGTGGTCCAAGGGAAGGGCACTAGGACCCATACAGCTTGGCACCAGTGTCATCACAGAGCAATGTGTGATTAAGTGCCTTGCTCAAGGACACAACACGTTCCCTCAGCTGGGGCTCGAACTCATGACCTTCAGGTAGCTAGTCCAATGCCTTAACCACTTGGCCACGTGCCCACATATATAGCTAGGGTGCCTAAGTCGTTTGCGCAGTACTGTACCAACGAGAAGAGGGCATGTCCTGAATGGTGAGGGCCCTTAATGATGAATTCTGCCTTCTTGGTGAACCGCCTTTTGAAGAAGACCACTTTTTTTTTTAAAAGAAAACAACACTCTTACTAAATTTGTACATACTGTAACAGTGAGAATAACACCTGGTTCTTTACTGTCTTCTGTGGAGAGAAACTTGGCTTCCTTATTTTTTTTGGACTTTTACTGACTCCCATCCCACCCATGTACTTGACTCAATACTGACACTTGGTTCATGGGTAAGTGGAGCCAGACAATAAATCTTGACATTGTCAGTTACTGCCGTGTCCTGTGAGTAAAAAATGGAAAGGTTCTGACATTGAGTCACATCTGGAGAGATCGTATCTGGGGATTGTACTCAATAAGAGAAATAAAACACTGGAACATATTTTGGTGCAATGACTTGTTATCTTTCATCATCACTCTGTGATGGCACCCTTGAAATTTGTTACTACTGCATTAAGAAAATTCGAAAGCTCACCCACAGTGAACCGTCAGGATGTCTAGCAGTACATGTGGGAAGTACAGCGATGAGGAAGAAGGTGGAATCAGTGAGACGAGACAGCATCACAGCTACATTTCTCCTGCACCTCTAACGTTGGTGGTTCATAAGAAAACAAGAAAATAGGGACAGGGTGCTTTGAGTATTGTGGGCAGCTTAGGGTTCCTTATCTAGGAAAAGGTGTGCTGGCATTGGAGAGGGGGCCAAAAGAGCTTCACGAGAATGATCCCGGGAATGAAAAGGTTAATGTATGAGGAACATTTGATGGCACTGGGCCTGTACTCTCTGCAGTTCAAAAGAATGAGGGGGAATCTCATTCAAACCTATCGAATATTGAAAGCCTTTGATAGAACATGGAACATAGAACATAGAATAGTACAGCACAGTACAGGCCCCTCGGCCCACAATGTTGTGCCGACCCTCAAATCCTGCCTCCCATATAAGCCCCCAACTTAAATTCCTCCATATACCTGTCCAGTAGTCTCTTAAACTTCACTAGTGTATCTGTGTATAGAGTGGACATGGAGAGGATGTTCCTATAGGGGAGAGTCTAGGGCCAGAGGGTACAGCCTTAGAGTAGAAGAATGCCTCTTTAGAACAGAGATAAGGAGGAATTTGTGGAACAGAGGGTAGTGAATCTGTGGAATTTATTGCCACAAATGGCTGTGGAGGCCTAGTCATTGGGTATATTTAAAGCTGTGGACTCACTTGCTTGAATTTCAGTTCTGAAGTCTTACTTTTATTCTTTGCATGATTTTTTTTTCTGCACATTTGTTATTTGACAGTCATCTTTTTTAATTGTTTTTTATTAGGTTGCTTTGTTTTATTGCTGTCTCTAAGGAGATAAATCTTAAAGTTGTACATTGATTATAAATGTCCTTTGAACTTTGAACTTTGAAAATGTGGGCAAATGGGACTAGCCTAGATGGCATCTGGATCAGCAAGAATGAGTCGGCCGAAGGCTTTGTTTCCAACCTGTATTATGCCTGTATTAGGGTAATCTATAACACTAACATGATCATGATTGTTCTATGCTGGCCTCAACTCCTTTTTTGTGCCAGTTCCCCATTGTTGTTAGATTCCCATAATGGAGAACACCTGTGTGTGACTTTATTTAACATGCAGAGACTGACGTGTGGGCAGCTACCATGCGGTCAGCGTCCAGTGGCATGGAGTGCAAGATGACTAGAGACCCTTCAAGGCTGTTGTGATGTGTCATCATCTTCCGCCGCCTCCGCCGTTGAGATCGTGGTTGGATCGTTCCTTGCCTGTAACCTCCCCATTGACCTTACCACCATGGGTGACCCTATCAGGAGCGAAGCACCAGGTGGCTAATCTCCAGGCGGCATCACTCTCAGGATCTCAGCATCACAGGAACTCACAAGGCTCTTCACCACAACAAGGTGACGATCCTCAGAGAAAAGTTCCCCATTGCCCACAAATGTTTATCTATCTCCATCTTAGATGGATTTGTGCTCTGGCCTTCACCACCTTCAGGGGCAAAACATTCCAGAGATTCACTACACTCTGA
The DNA here is from genome assembly GCF_963921235.1 of Mobula hypostoma. Classification (NCBI taxonomy): domain Eukaryota; kingdom Metazoa; phylum Chordata; class Chondrichthyes; order Myliobatiformes; family Myliobatidae; genus Mobula; species Mobula hypostoma. The sequence continues at coordinate 192,540,608 of NC_086100.1, forward strand.
CAAAAGAAATTTCTACCAACCTCAGTTTTAAAGTGGATGGCTCTTTATTTTATTGTAACGGCCACTTGTTTGTGACTCTCCCAAGAATGAAAACATCTCTATCACGGCAGATCCCAGGGGTTCCCAACATTTGTTATGCCATGGACCTTTACCATCAACCGAGAGGTCCACAGAGCCCAGGTTGGAAACCTTGCCTTAGGGTCTTAATGTGTTTGAATAAGGTCCTCACTCGTTCCTCTGAAATCCAAAGAATGTTATCCCAACTTGTCCAGCCTCTCCTGGTTGGACAGCCCTCACATCCCATGAATTAACCTGGTGAATCTTCTTTGGACTGCCTTCAGTGTTACTATATTCCTTTTTAGATAAATGGACCTGTTCGTGTATCTAAGCTTCTCTTAAACATTATTGTTCGTTCTGCTACCACCACTTCCCTTGTCAGCTCATTCTGGACATCTACCACTCTCTGTGTGAATAATTTACCCCAGCATGCATCCTTAAAACATTTCCCCCTCACATTAAATGCATGTCTTTTTGTATTTGCTTACTACCCACGGAAAAAATCTGCCTGCCTACTCCATCTATGACTCTCATAATCTTATAAACTTCTATCATGTCTTCCCTCAGCCTCCGACGCACTGGAGAAAACAACCCAAGTTTGTCTAACCTCTCCTTACAGTACATGCTCTCTAATCCTGGCAGCTTCCTGGTGAACCTCTACAAAATATCCTCTTCTATCCTGCAGTGGGGCAACTGGAACTGCACACAGTGCTGCAAATGGATCCCTACCAAACTTCTTACACAGCTCCAGCATGATTTAGTGACTTTCAGAGACACAAGAAAATCTGCAGATGCTGGAACTCTTAAACAGCACACACAAAATGCTGGAGGAACTTGGCATGTCAGGAGCATCTATGGAGGGGAATAAATAGTCAATATACGGGGCCAAGACCCTTCATCAATCCCTATGATGGGTTTTGGACTGATATATCAACTGCTTATTCCCCTCCATAGATGCTGCCTGAACTGTTGTGTTTTTCCAGAATTTTGCATGTTCTTTGCGACTCTTACACTCAGTGCCAGACAGAAAAAAAGCAAGCACTGACTGAGAAGTAGGTGAGCGAATGGGTTGCTCTGAGAGCCACTTTAAACTTAGCGGGCTGAATTGCCTTCTATGCACCTTCTATAATGAAGCTTAGGCTGCAGGTTAAACCCACTTAGTGACTGCACTACAGTACACGTTGTAGAGGCCAAGACTTCTGCAGGACTCAAGGTCATTTCTGTCCTAGACTGAAAGACTGTGTGTAGTTGGAGATTGAGCCTTTGGGCAAGTCATCAGGCTGCAGCTCCGTCTAACTTCATTGGTTCAGGCACTGAGTATAAGAGTCAGGAAGTCATGTTGCAGCTGTATAGATATTGGTTAGGCCGCAATTGGAGCACCACGTACAGATCTGGTTACCCCATCACCCCATAGCACGAAATATGGGGAAACTTTGGAAAAAGGTGTAAAAGAGGTTCACCAGGATGCTGCCTGGGTTAGAGAGTATGACAAATCAGAATCAAGTTTAATATCACCGGCATATGTCGTGAAATCGTTAACTTTGCAGCAGCAGTACAATGAAATACATTATAATAGGGAAAAAAACTGAATTACAGTAAGTATATATATATAGTAGATGGCTAACGTAAATTAGTTGAGCATAAATAGAAATAAAAAAGTAATGAAGTAGTGTTCATGGGTTCAATGTCCATTCAGAAGTCGGATAGCAGAGGGGAAGAAACTGTTCCTGCATCATTGAGTGTGTGCCTTCACAGTTCAGTACCTCCTTCCTGATGGTAGCAATGAGAACAAGGCATGACCTGGGTGATGGGGGTCCTTAATGATGGATGCCACCTTTTTGAGTCATCGCTCCTTGGAGAGAGAGCAAACATGGACTGTTCTCCCTGGAATATCTATTTATTTATTTACTGTGATACAGCACGGAATAGGCCCTTCCAGCCTTTCGAGCCGGGTCTCCCAGCAATCCCCGATTTAACTCTGGCCTAAAACTGGGACAATTTACAATGACCAATTTTCCTACCAACCAGTACGTCTTTGGAGTGTAGGAGGAATCCAGAGCACCCAGAGGAAACCCACACGGTCATAGGGAGAATGTACAGGCAGCGGGGGGAATTGAACCCAGGTCGCCTGTACTGTAAAGCGTTGTGCTAACCACTATGCTACCATGCCGCCCAGAGGCTACAGGGTGAACTAATAAAAGGTTATAAAATTTTAAGAAGCATAGATATGAAAATAGTCAGAAATGTCAGATACTAGAAGGCAGCATTTAGAGTGAGTGAAGGAAAGTTCAGAGGAATTGTTGTGTATTTAGTATTTCAATAATATTTGAGTAATTTTGTGTATGATTAAGCATTCCTGTTGGTTTAAATAATTAATTATGGATTATATGTATAAATACATCAATTGCATGCATCATCACGCTACCACTTGACATGTGCGTGCCTTGCTTAAAGTAAATTCAAAGTTAAACCGCATTTTGGACTCCTGCATTTAATGTTTTGAAGCTAGAAAACGTAACAAAGATGTGCAGGGTGAGATTTTACACAGTGAGAGGTGGGTGCCTGGAATAGATTGCCTTGGGTGGTGGTGGAGGTAGATACGATAATGGTGTTTCAGAGGATTTTAGACAGACACGTGAATTTTCAGCAAATGGAGGGACATGGTCCATGGACAGGCAGAGTTTAATTCATCATTGTGTTCAGTAAAGACATCATTCACCAAAGGGTCTGCTCCTGTGCTGAACTCTCCTATGTTCTTGAAGGAGAGCCAAGATGTGTTGTCACCCATGAATCACCACAGTGTTTAACTTGACTTCCCTAGACTTCCCTAATGCAGATTATCTGATTGTTACCATTTTGTGGGATCCTGCGGTGCACAAATAAGTTGCCATGTTTTGCATGTCCCAAAAGTACCCACCCTGCCCAAAGCTTTTCATCAGCTGAATAAAAAGGAGAATGAGGGGAGATTTTGATAGAAGAATACAAAATTATGAGGGGTATAAACGGTAAATGCAAGCAGACTTTTTCCACTGAGGTAGGGTGAGACTAGAACTAGAGGTCATAGGTTAAGGGTGAAAGGTGGAATATTTAAGGGGAACTTGAGGAGGAACGTCTTCACTCAGAGTGTAGAACGAGCTGCCAAAGGAAGTGGTGAATGCAGGTTTGATTTTAACATTTAAGGGATATTTGCATAAGTACATGGATGAAGGGTGTTCCAGGTGTAGTTTAAAGGGTATAGGCAAATAACATTTTGGCAGAGACTAGACAGGCCAAGGGGTCTGTTTCTGTGTTGTAGTGTTCTATGACTGTGATTCTAGTCTATAAGATGCTTTGTGAAGTTATAGTTGCACGCTACAAGCAAGCATCGTGATCGAGCGTGCTGCAAAAGGGTTAATGTCTCTCCGCTATCAGGGAGCTGAGCGTCCATCATCTCTGCTCAGCTGAGGCGATAATTCATACAAGGGAGCGAGAGTGAAAGTTGAAGAAAAAAAAACGCAAACAACACGAAACACGTGCAAATTATCACTTAGCAGTCAGCGTGAAATATTCTGGAATTAATTTAATAGACACCCTGAGATGGCGAGAGTGGGGCGGGGTGGGTGGTGGGGGGAGAGGGAGAATTTATTAGGAAGGTTTTTAAACAAAGAGGCATCTTATCACCAGCTGTTGGTATCACTTTGCAATTAATAGAGCCAGTTAATAGAGCCACTGCCTCATTCAATGTCAAGTAAGGCCATTCACATATTGGGAACATCATTTTGACCTGAAGGATGACTGGGAAATTGGTAATTGTTTTTTTTATTGTCACATGTACCAAGATAAAGTGTAAAACCGCTTGACATGCAGACAGAGAATTTCAAGACATAAGTACAACGAGGTAGTACAAAGGGAAAGGCACTAATAGAATACAGAATACATTGTATGGAGAAAGTGTATTTCAGGGAGACAGTAAAGTGCAAGGTCATAATGAGGTACCCAGGTAAAGCCCTCCCCACCACTGATCACATCTACAAGGAGCACTGCCCCAGAGAAGCAGCATCCATCATCTAGGACCCCCACCATCAAGGCCATGCTCTCTTCTCACTGCTGCCACTGCGAAGGAGGTACACGAGTCTTAGATTCCACACCACCAGGTTCAGGAACAGTTATTACCCTTCAGCCATCAGACTCCTGAACCAGTGTGGTCAACTTCACTCACCACAGCAATGAAACTAATTCTAAAAACAACAGACTCACTTTTAAGGAGTCTTTACAGCCCATGTTCTCAGTATTTTGTTTTATTTGCACAGAATACCCTTTGCACTTTGGTTTTTGTCAGTCTTTGTCTGTTTATATTAGATTACATTAGATTAGATTATGAGGACACGCGTCCTCTTTTATTGTCATTTAGTAATGCATGCATTAAGAAATGATACAATATTCCTCCGGTGTGATATCACAGAAACACAAGACAAACCAAGACTAAAAAAAAAACTGACAAAAAACACATAATTATAACATATAGTTACAACAGTGCAAAGCAATACCGTAATTTGATAAAGAACAGACCATGGGCACGGTTAAAAAAAAAGTCTCAACTTCTCTCGAAAGTCCCATCATCTCGCGTAGACGGCAGAAGGAAGAAAAACTCTCCCTGCCATGAACCTCCAGCGCCGCAAACTTGCCAATGCAGCACCCTGGAAGCACCTGACCACAGCGACTCTTGATTCCGTCCAAAAACTTTGAGCCTCCGACCAGCCCTCTGACACCGAGCACCGAGCACCATCTCTGCCGAGCGCTTTGACCTCGGCTCCGGCCGCCAACAACAGGCAAAGCCGAGGATTTGGGGCCTTCCCCTCCGGAGATTCTCGATCGCACAGTAGCAGCGGCAGCGAAGCGGGCATTTCAGAAGTTTCTCCAGATGTTCCTCCGTGCTTCCCACGTCTGTCTCCATCAAATCAGGATTGTGCACGGTACCTACTTAACAAATACCGATATCATTCCGGAGCGGCCGCGCGCACTGCGTCGCGCCGCCATCTTCTCCTCCCCTCCTCCTATATATACAGTAGTTTTTCGTAAATTCCATAGTATCTTTATTCCTGTAAATATTTACAAGAAAATAAATCCCAAAGTAGCATATGGAACATAAACGTACTTTGATAATAAATTTACTTTGAACTATTCAAGACTCCAAGTGGCATTTGTTAAATAGACTGCGTAAAGTGGTGACACAGTGGCACGTCTAGTAGAACCTGTTGCCTTTAGCACCAAAGACTCTGGTTTCCAGGGTAATTTGGCAAATTGCTTCCAGAATTGACTTCATGATAGGTGACAAGAGGTGGTAGGAGAGGGCTGATTTTGTGATTGGATTCAGGTGGCTGGTAATGTTCCACAGCGATAAATGTTGGGACCTTCACTGCAGGTAACATACATGAATAATTTGGATGTGGGTTTGGAAGGTATAATCAATAAATTTGTGGATGATATGAAGTCTGGCGAAATTGTTGTGAAACATGAAGTTCAAAGTATATTTATAATCAAAGTGCACACAGTACTGTGCAGAAGTCTTAGGCACCTAGATTTTTCACGTGGTTTCAGATGGTAAGGCCTCCACAGCGCTCTGATCTCCACACCATCAAGGCTGGATGGGATTACCTGGAGAGACAGAAGCAAATGAGACAGCCAAAGTCTGCAGAAGAATTGTGGCAAGTTCTCCAAGATGACTAGAACAACCAACCAGTTGATTTTTTTTTTGTAAAACTACACGACAGTGTAGCTAAGAGTATTGATGCAGTTTTAAAGCCAAAGAGTGGTCACACAAAATATTGATTTGTTTTAGTTTTTGACTGTTTACTGCTCTTATCGTACGTTTATCTAGTTATGTTATATGGCTCAGAATGTTGGACAATATCTAGTAACATGAGGAAACGAATTGAAGCAGCAGAGATGTTGTTTTTGAGGGGGATGCAAAGAATAACATGGACGAAACGAATATCTAACGAGGATGACATGAACAGAGCAAACACAAAAAGAGAAATAATGTATGAGATCATGAAAAGGCAACATAACTTCATTGGACATGTGATTAGGAAAGAGGAGTTAGAATGCACGGTAATTATGGGAAAGATTGAAGGGAAGAAAGCAAGAGGAAGACAAAGACAAATGATGATGCAGACAGCAGCCAGAGAACTGGAAATGAATACCAATGAATTGATCCACTGACCCGAAACAGGAGTGTGTGGGCCATGGCAGTCAAAGCTCAAACTGGGCATGGCACCTGATGCTGATGATGATGACTGCTCTTATAGAAATTTTCTGATATTTAGAAATTTTTCAGTACATTTACTTTTGAAAGCATCTTCAATTTACAAGTTTTTTTTTACATGTGCGCAAGACTTTTCCTCAGTACTGTATGTGTCACCAAATGCAATCCCGAGATTCATCCCCTTGAAGGCATTCACAGTAAATGCATAGAAACACCATCGAGTCAATAAAAGACCACACACAAGAGGAACAAACAATCCATGTGCAAAAGACTGCAAACCGTGCAAATACAAAAAGAATAATAATAATAATAATATAAAAATATATAATCAATAAATATCAAGAACATGAGATGAAGAGTCCTTGAAAGTGAGTCCTTTGGTTGTGGGAACACCTCACTGGCGGGGCAAATGAAGTTGATTGAAGTTATCTCCTTTGGTTCGAGAGCCTGATGGTCGAGCGGTACTAACTGTTCCTGAATCTGGTGGCGTAAGTCCTGAGGCTCCTGTATCTTCTTTCTGATGGCAGAAGTGAGAAGAGAGATGACCTGGGTGATGGGAGTCCCTGAAAATAGATGCTGCTTTTCTGCGACATTTCATGTAAATGTGCTCAGTAGTGGGGAGGGCTTTACTCATGATGGACTGGGCCATACCCACTACTTTTTGTAGGATTTTTCATTCAAGTGCATTGGTGTTTCCATACCAGGCTGTGATGCAGCCTGTCAATATACTCTCTACACTATACATCTATAGAAGTTTGTCAAAGTTTTAGATGTCATGCCAAATCTTCGCAAACTCCTAAGTAGAGGCGCTGCCGTGCTTTCTTCATAATTGTACTTACGTGCTGGCCCCAGGACAGATTCTCTGTAACAATAACACTGAGGAATTTAAAGTTGCTGACCCTCTCCAACTCTGATCCTCTGATCAGAACTGACTCATGCCCTCTGGTTTCCTCCTCTTGAAGTTAAATCGGCATTACAGCAATGGTTTGCAGAACAGCATCTCTGAACACACAGCACATTGAACCTTGATGTGGATGAGCTACAACATCAGAAGACCACAAACATAAACTCAGTGGCTGCTTTATTAGTTACAGGAGGTACATAATAAAGCATGCACTGAGTGTATAGGTAAGTACACTGTCCTGTACTCTTCTATATTCTATTTTTTATATCACTGACTTTTCATCATCACCAAGTTTAAGTCCTGGAACTCCCCGCTCCTCTAACACTCCATCAGCGCCTTCAGCAAGGTAACTGCAGGGGCTCATGGTTGCCTTCTCAGGGGTAATTAGTAATGAGCAATAAATACTGCCATTGATAGCAATACCCAGATCCCAAAGAAAATGAATAAACATAAAAACAAATGTTGTCTCACTTTCCTCCCTGAAGGAGGTTGGTTTGTAATATTCAATAATTTCATTTCCTTGCACCCATTGGGAGAATGAGTGAGGAAGGAATTATTCAGCGATCTGTGAGCTGTGTTGCAAAGGATTTTCATGGGAATGCAAATAAAAGCTTGCCATTTGTTGCTGATACAGAAAACATCCACTGACGGTGGTCGTACATGAGGAGCAGTGATCACAGAGCCATAGAGTCAGTCCAGCTCATCCATGCCACCTAGATGACTCTCTGAGCCAGTCCCATGTCCCTCTAAGCCTTCTCTATCCATACTTATCCAAGTGTTGTTTGAATATTGTACTTTGCTTTTGCTGGAGCAAGTGGAGGGGGGGGATGGTTGATGCTTGTGCATGGGGGGGAAGGAGGGGTCCTTGGGGTTCTAACATCTGTCATTCTTTTTTTTGACGTGGGGGTTCTTCTGTTTCGTGGATGTCTGCGAGGAGTAAGAATTTCAGGTTGTATACTGTATACATTCTCTGATATTAAATTGGCCCATTGAACCACTGAAATATTAATTGTGCCTGCCTTTACCACTTCCTCCAGCAGCTCATTTCAAATGCTTACCACTATCTGTGTGAATGCATGTCCCTCAGGTCTCCTTTAAAACTTTACGCCTCACCTTAAACTCTTGGCATTGTCGAGGATCCTTCCCACCTGTCCCACAAACTCTTTGACCCCCTACCATCATTCAGGAAGTACCTTAGCATTAGAACGAGGAACGTTAGGATGGAAAACAGCTTCTTTCCTCAGACCGCGAGATGACTGAACTTCCTGCCACCACCCAGGTCTCATCACGTATGAAGTACCAGTAGCGTTATACTGTTTACTTTTTAACTTGCATCGAAAATGCACCTTATGCTAAATGGAAATCTTCTGGAATATATTTTATTCTTTGTAAGTTTATTTGTGATAATATTATTTTATGTGTGTGGGCACGTGGCCAAGTGGTTAATGCATTGGACTAGCGACCTGAAGGTCGTGAGTTCGAGCCCCAGCCGAGGGAACGTGTTGTGTCCTTGAGCAAGGTACTTAATCACACATTGCTCTGCGATGACACTGGTGCCAAGCTGTATGGGTCCTAATGCCCTTCCCTTGGACAACATTGGTGTCGTGGAGAGGGGAGACTTGCAGCATGGGCAACTGCCGGTCTTCTATACAACCTTGCCCTGGCCTGCACCCTGAAGAATGAAGACTTTCCAGGCGCAGGTCCATGGTCTCGTAAGACTAACGGATGCCTTTAAGTTAATTTAATGTAATTTCCCTTATGTGTTGTGTGTGAGTTTATGTACTGTGTCGTGCACCTTGGTCTGGAGGAACATTATAAACACAAGAAAGCCTGCAGATCCTGGAAATCCAGGGCAACACACACAAAATGCTGGAGGAACTCAGCAAGTCAAGCAGCATCTATGGAAATGAATAAACAATCGAAAGTTTCAAGCCGTCTGAATAGCCTCTAACCTGATGGCATGAACATTAATTTCTGCTTCCATTATAATAAAATTTCCCTCCCCTCCCCTCTATTTCTATTCCACACTTTAACCTCTTATCTCTTCTCATGTGCTTATCACCTCCCTCGGTGACCCTCCTCCTTCCCTTTCACCCATGGTCCACTCTCCTCTCCTATCAGATTCCTTCCTCTCTAGCCCTTTTCCTTTCCTACCCACCTGGCTTCACCTATCACCTTCTGGCTATTTTCCTTCCCCTCCCCGCACCTTTTTATTCTGGTGTCTCCACCCCCCCCCTTCCTTTCCATTACTGAAGAAGGTTCTCAGCCAGCAATGCTGTTTATTTATTCATTTCCATAGATGCTGCCTGACCTGCTGAGCTCCTCCAGCATTTTGTGTGTGTTGTTCTGGAGGAATATTGACTCATTTGGTGGTAAACATGTATATGGTTAAATGACAATAAACTTGAACTTGAGCAACACATCCTAAATGCCGGAGGAACCCAGCAGGTCAGGTTGCCTCTATAGAGGGGAATAAATAAACAGCATTTCAGGCTGATAAGCTTCAACAGGACTGGGAAGGAAGGAGGCAGAAGCCAGGGTAAGTGGTTTGATGAGGTAGATTGTGAGGTCAAGAGTCTATCTTAATGTACTAGGGAACTATTCAACAGCCTTATAATGTTGGGTCTAATAACCAATCTGTCTTTAAGCCTGGTAATACATATTTTCAGGCTTTGGTATCTTCTGTCCAATGAGAGGAGAGAGGAAAGAGAGAAAGACTGGGGTGGGTGAGGTAACTGATGGTGCTGGCTGCTTTAGTGAGGCAGTGAGAAGTGTGGACGGAATCCATGAAAAGAAGACAGGATCCCACGATGTGCCTCAACTCTCTGCAGTTCCTTGCAGAGCAGTTGCCTTTACAGTGATGCACCTTGAAAGGATACGATTCTTTCTATGGTGCATCTATAAAAAGTGGTGAGGGACCACGTGAGATCAAGAGGGTTGGGCCAGAACAGGCTATTGTTGATGGTCTTTCCTAGAAACTTGAAGCTGTCAAACCTCTCAATCTCAGCACCACTGATATAGACAAGAGCACGTGCACTACCCCTTTCCTTAAATCAATGACCAGCTCTTCCATTTTCCCAATAACCCTCAATTAGAAGCCAGGATTGATAGCAGATATAGTTCCATAGTCAAAATTTTCACCGGCACGACCCCATCCTGTGTCTCTCTCAGCCTGCTCTCCTTCCCAATCTGGGGAGCACCTCCACAGCCTACAGACAAAGGTGGCCTTCTGCCCGTTTCACTGTGTTAACTAGAGAGCTGGAGTTGGCAAAGGGTTGAATAAATTAAAGCGGGATCCATGCCAGTGCATCCTCAAGTTATTCCTCAAGGGCTCAGAGGAGCAGGAGTCACCCTATACTCACCCATCCCACCACGCTGTGGAGGCAGAGAGGGTTGATTCTCTGAATGCAAATGACCAGTTGTCTCCCCATTTTTACTGATGTACCAAGCAAAAGCATCCTAACTGGGTGCTTGCAATGGGAATGGATCTGCACATCATCACAAGATCAGCACATCTCTTAAGTGGATATGGACAATGTAGTGTATACACTTGTAGTTCACTTTCTGAGCACTCTGAAAAGCTGCTTTTAGGGTCTGTACGCAGTTATTACCCAACAACCACCAGGCTCCTGAACCAGCGTGGATAACTTCATTCACCACTATTCTGTCAGCTCTGTCAGTCTCAGTCAGTCAACACTGAACTGATTCCACAACCTACAGGCTCACTTTCAAGGAATTTACAACTCATGTTTTCAATATTATTTATATATTAATTACATAACTTAAAAATATATATATATTACTTACATAATTTGTCTCCTTGGCTGTTTGTCAGTATTTATTTAAAATGGAACACAGAATAGTACAGCACAGTACAGGCCCTTTGGCCCACAATGTTGGGCCGACCCTCAAACCCTGCCTCCCATATAATCCCCCACCTTAAATTCCTCCATATACCTGTCTACTAGTCTCTTAAACTTCACTAGTGTATTTATGTATAGTTTTTCATAAATACTATTGTATTTCTTTATTTGCCTGTAAATGCCTGTGAGAAAATGAATCTCAGGTGACATTTACATACTTTGACCATAAACTGAAGTTGATTTTGACTTTCTTCCTCTTCTTAAGCCCATCACTCCTACTGAGCCATTGGCCGCCAACAGCAGCTCGCCAGTGCCCTTTGACCTGGGTCAAAAGTTGATCCGCCCTGTGGCTTCCGCTTTCATCAAACGACTTCATACGTCTTCCAGGTGAGGATATTTCCTCTCCTAGGGATGAGGTCTTTTGGGCTTCTGTAAGCTTTTCTGTAGCACTGGGTTTTTACAGGATGGGATTGCTCCTTTTACAGCTGATTTAGGGACTGCTCATGCGTAGGTGACTTTGACTGTAGAAATACAAATATTTCTACTTCCTGACTCTGCACAGATAAGGATATCTACTTTTGGGTCGGATCTCCACAAATAAAGCAGATTATCCACATAAAAATTGCTGGTAAACACAGCAGGCCAGGCAGCATCTCTAGGAAGAGGTACAGTTGACGTTTCGGGCCGAGATCCTTCGTCAGGATTAACTGGAAAAAGAGATAGTAAGAGATTTGAAAGTGGGAGGGGGAGGGGGAGATTCAAAATGATAGGAAAAGACAGGAGGTGGAGGGATGGAGCCAAGAGCTGGAAAGTTGATTGGCAAAAGGGATATGAGAGGATCATGGGACAGGAAGCCTAGAGAGAAAGAAAGGTGGGGGGGGGGGGGAAGCCCAGAGGATGGGCAAGTAGTAAGAGGGACAGAGGGAGAAAAAGGAGAGAGAAAAAAATTAATAATAAATAAATAATGGGTGGGTACGAAGGGGAGGTGAGGCATTAGTGGAAGTTAGAGAAGTCAGTGTTCATCCCATCAGGTTGGAGGCTACCCAGACGGAATATAAGGTGTTGTTCCTCCAACCTGAGTGTGGCTTCATCTTTCAGTCGAGGAGGCCATGGGTAGACATGTCAGAATGGGAATGGGACGTGGAATTAAAATGTGTGGCCACTGGGAGATCCTGCTTTCTCTGGTGGACAGAGTGTAGGTATTCAGTGAAATGGTCTCCCAGCCTGCGTCAGGTCCCGCCAATATATAGAAGGCCACATTGGGAGCACCGGACGCAGTATATCACCCCAGTCGACTCACAGGTGAAGTGTCGCCTCACCTGGAAGGACTGTCTGGGGCCCTGAATGGTGGTAAGGGAGGAAGTGTAAGGGCATGTGTAGCACTTGTTCCGCCTTCAAGGATAAGTGCCGGGAGGGAGATCGGTGGGAAGGGATGGGGGGGACAAATAGACAAGGGTATCACGTAGGGAGTGATCCCTGCGAAAAGCAGAGAGAGGGAGGGAGGGAAAGATGTGCTTTAGTGGTGAGATCCCATTGGAGGTGGCAGAAGTTACAGAGAATAATATGATGGACCCGGAGGCTGGTGGGGTGGTAGGTGAGGACAAGGGGAACCCTATTCCTAGTGGGGTGGCAGGAGGATGGGGTGCGTGAAATGGGAGAGATGCGTTTGAGAGCAGAGTTGATGGTGGAGGAAGGGAAGCCCCTTTCTTTAAAAAAGGAGGACACCTCCTTCATCCTGGAATGAAAAGCTTCATCCTGAGAGCAGATGCGGCGGAGACGGAGGAATTGCAAGAAGGGGATGGCACTTTTGCAAGAGACAGGGTGAGAAGAGGAATAGTCCAGGTAGCTGTGAGAGTCCGTAGGTTTATAGTAGACATCAGTAGATAAGCTGTCTCCAGAGATAGAGACAGAAAGATCTAGAAAGGGGAGGGAGATGTCGGAAATGGACCAGGTAAACTTGAGGGCAGGGTGAAAGTTGGAGGCAAAGTTAATGAAGTCAACGAGCTCAGCATGCGTGCAGGAAGCAGCGTCAATGCAGTCATTGATGTAGCGAAGGAAAAGTGGGGGCCAGATACCAGTATAGGCTTGGAACACGAATTGTTCCACAAAGCCAACAAAAAGGCAGGCATAGCTGGAACCCATACGGGTGCCCATGGCTACACCTTCAGTTAGGAGGAAGTGGGAGGAGCCAAAGGAGAAATTATTAGGAGTAAGGACTAATTCCGCTAGGTGGAGCAGAGTGGCAGTAGAGGGGAACTGGAATCCAACATATTATCCACATGTTGCCCAGTGATGTTCCACGGGGTCCAAAAAACACTCATGACATATAGAGATGTGCAGAGAAGAAATTGGACTTGCGTCAACTAATTTCTCTGGCAGCCTGCCTATGTATGCACCCCATCTGTATGAAGAAGATCCATTATAAATTTTTTATCTCACACCTCAACTCTATTCCCTCCAGTTATTAATTCCCCTTCCCTGGAAAAATGATGTGTGTCTTCACCTTATCCATATCCCTCATGATTTATTTACCTCTGTGAGGTCATCACTCAGTCTATGTTACTCCAAGGAAGACAGCCTTAGCCTGTCCAACCTCTCCCTATAACTCAGGCCCTCAAGCGCTGGTGATACCTCGTAAATCATAAACACGAGAAAATCCGCGAATGCTAGAAATCCAAGCAACAGACACAAAATGCTGGAGGAACTCAGCAGGTCAGGCAGCATCTATGGAAATGGACAGGCAGCTGACATTTCAGGCCGAGACCCTTCTTCAGAACTGAGAAGGAAGGAGGAAGATACCAGAATAAAAAAGTGAGGGGAGGGAAGGAAGATAGCTATAAGGTGAAAGGTGAAGCCAGGTGGGTGGGAAAGGTCAAGGGCTGGAGAGGAAGGAACCTGATAGGACAGGAGAGTGGACCACAGGAGAAAGGTGCTCAGGTGGAAGTAATAGGCCGGTAAGAAGAGGTAAAAGGTCAAAGTGGGGAATAGAGGAAGGGTGGGGAGGGGTAATTTGCTTCTCAGAAGGAGATATTGATATTCATGCCATCATGTTGGGAGGCCACCCGAACAGAATATCAGGTGTTGCTCCTCCACCCTGAGGGTGACCTCACCTTGGCACAAAAGGTGGCCATGGACCAACATGTTGGATGGGAATGGGAATGGTAATTAAAATGTTTGGCCACTGGGAAGCCCTGCTTGTGGAAGATGGTGTAGAGGTGCTCGACAAAGTAGTCCTCCAATTTACAATAGGTCTCACCGATGTAAACCTTCTTTGCATTCATTCTAACTAAATAACATCTTTCCTATAACAGGGTAATCACAATCTGGGAAGCTCCTCTCTAAGAACCCCTCTAAACCATTTTGCTTTTAAAGATTAGCTTTATTTGTGACATGTACAACCAAAGACATGGTGAAATGTGCACATCGTATCAACAACCAACACTGTTGGAAATGTACTGGGGGCAAAAGTGTTGCCATGGTTCCAAAGCCGGCATACTGTGCTATACCACAACTAACTAATCTTTACTAATCCATACGTCTTTGGAATGTGCAAGGAAATTGGATCACCTGAAAGAGACCCACACAGTCACAGGGAGAGTATATAAACTTCTTACAGACAGCAGTGGAAATTGAATGCTGACCTTCCAATCGCAGGTGCTATAACATAGAAACATAGAAACATAGAAAATAGGCGCAGGAGTAGGCCATTCGGCCCTTCGAGCCTGCACCGCCATTCAGTATGATCATGGCTGATCATCCAACTCAGAACCCTGTACCAGGCTTCCCTCCATACCCCCCGATCCCTTTAGCCACAAGGGCCAGATCTAACTCCCTCTTAAATATAGCCAATGAACTGGCCTCAACTGTTTCCTGTGGCAGAGAATTCCACAGATTCACCACTGTGCCGTGCGATGCACTAAAATGATGGCCTCCAGTTTTAAACACAAAAATCCTCACTTCCACCCTACCTATGCCTCTCATAATTAAATACCTCTCTCTCTGAATGAGTCTCGCTATGCATGTCTCACTGGTATAGATTGTGATCTACCTTGGTATTAGTCTCTGCAAAGGTTTCATTAGCTATCGAGTCAGAGGTCCCTGGCAGACTCTGATGAGGGTCCCACTGGTACCTGCAAAGTGATATACAGGTCAAACATTTGAGGTACTGTTCAAAAACTTAGGGAAGCCTCAGGGAAACAGCCAATCACTGCTATTGAAATGTGAATTGATAATTGCTTTATTATTGTCATATGTACCAAGGTATTGTCAGAAAACATTTTATTTTGCCTGCCATCCATACAAATCATTTATACCACAAAGATCATAAGACATAGAGCAGAATTAGGCCACTTGGCCTATTGAGTCTGTACTGCCATTCCATGATGGCTGATTTGTTATCCCTCTCAAGCCTATTCTCCTGTCTCCTCCCTATAACATTTGACACCCTGACTAATCAAGTCTATTAATCCCCCCTCCCATTAAATATACTCAAAGATATGGCCTCAACAGCCATCCATGGCAATAAATTTCATAGATTCTTCACCCTCTGGCTAATGAAATTCCTCCTCATCTCTGTTCTAAATGGATATCCTCCATTCTAAAGCTGTGCCTTCTTGTCCTAGACTCCCCTACTGAAGGAAACATCCTCTCTACATCCATTTTGTTTAGGCCTTTTGTTCCCAGGATCATTCTCCTGAACTTCCTCTGGATCCTCTCCAATGCTGGCATATCTTTCTTAGATAAGGGTCCCAAGACTGCTCATAATACACCAAGTGTGGTCTGAACAACGCCTTATAAAGCCTCAGCATCACATCCTTGTTCTTATATTCCAATCCTCTCAAAATCAATGCCAACGTTGCATTTTCCTGGCTTAGCACTAACTCAGCCTGCGAGTTAACCTTTAATGAATTATACACAACGACTCCCAAGTCCCTTCGCACCTCTGAAATTTTGAATTTTCTCCTTCTAACAAAGTGTATGAACATATACTTCCTTGCACTACAGGTCCCCTGCAGACAGAAACAGGTGAATTGATTATGGGGAGCAAGGACATGGCAGACCAATTGAATAATTACTTTGGTTCTGTCTTCACTAAGGAGGACATAAATAATCTTCCAGAAATAGTAGGGGACAGAGGGTCCAGTGAGATGGAGGAACTGAATGAAATACATGTTAGTAGGGAAGTGGTGTTAGGTAAATTGAAGGGATTGAAGGCAGATAAATCCCCAGGGCCAGATGGTCTGCATCCCAGAGTGCTTAAGGAAGTAGCCCAAGAACTAGTGGATGCATTAGTGATAATTTTTCAAAACTCGTTAGATTCTGAACTAGTTCCTGAGGATTGGAGGGTGTCTAATGTAACTCCACTTTTTAAAAAAGGAGGGAGAGAGAAACCGGGGAATTATAGACCGGTTAGCCTAACATCGGTGGTGGGGAAACTGCTGGAGTCAGTTATCAAAGATGTGATAACAGCACATTTGGAAAGCGGTAAAATGATCGGACAAAGTCAGCATGGATTTGTGAAAGGAAAATCATGTCTGACTAATCTCATAGAATTTTTTGAGGATGTAACTAGTAGAGTGGATAGGGGAGAACCAGTGGATGTGGTATATTTGGATTTTCAAAAGGCTTTTGACAAGGTCCCACACAGGAGATTAGTGTGCAAACTTAAAGCACACGGTATTGGAGGTAAGGTATTGGTGTGGGTGGAGAATTGGTTAGCAGACAGGAAGCAAAGAGTGGGAATAAATGGGACCTTTTCAGAATGGCAGGCGGTGACTAGTGGGGTACCGCAAGGCTCAGTGCTGGGACCCCAGTTGTTTACAATATATATTAATGACTTGGATGAGGGAATTAAATGCAGCATCTCCAAGTTTGCAGATGACACGAAGCTGGGTGGCAGTGTTAGCAGTGAGGAGGATGCTAAGAGGATGCAGGGTGACTTGGATAGGTTGGGTGAGTGGGCAAATTCATGGCAGATGCAATTTAATGTGGATAAATGTGAAGTTATCCACTTTGGTGGAAAAAATAGGAAAACAGATTATTATCTGAATGGTGGCCGATTAGGAAAAGGGGAGGTGCAACGAGACCTGGGTGTCATTATACACCAGTCATTGAAAGTGGGCATGCAGGTACAGCAGGCGGTGAAAAAGGCGAATGGTATGCTGGCATTTATAGCGAGAGGATTCGAGTACAGGAGCAGGGAGGTACTACTGCAGTTGTACAAGGCCTTGGTGAGACCACACCTGGAGTATTGTGTGCAGTTTTGGTCCCCTAATCTGAGGAAAGACATCCTTGCCTTAGAGGGAGTACAAAGAAGGTTCACCAGATTGATTCCTGGGATGGCAGGACTTTCATATGAAGAAAGACTGGATGAACTGGGCTTGTACTCGTTGGAATTTAGAAGATTGAGGGGGGATCTGATTGAAACGTATAAGATCCTAAAGGGATTGGACAGGCTAGATGCAGGAAGATTGTTCCCGATGTTGGGCAAGTCCAGAACGAGGGGCCACAGTTTGAGGATAGAGGGGAAGCCTTTTAGGACCGAGATTAGGAAAAACTTCTTCACACAGAGAGTGGTGAATCTGTGGAATTCGCTGCCACAGGAAACAGTTGAGGCCAGTTCATTGGCTATACTTAAGAGGGAGTTAGATATGGCCCTTGTGGCTACGGGGGTCAGGGGGTATGGAGGGAAGGCTGGGGCGGGGTTCTGAGTTGGATGATCAGCCATGATCATAATAAATGGTGGTGCAGGCTCGAAGGGCCGAATGGCCTACTCCTGCACCTATTTTCTATGTTTCTATGTTTCTATGTTACATTCCATTTGAGACTTCTTTGCCCATTTCCCCAATCGGTCTAAGTCCTTCTATAGACTCTGTTTCCTCAACACTACCTGTGCCTCCATATATCTTTGCATTGTCTGCAAACTTGGCCACAAGGCCAACAATTCCATCATCCAATCATTGACATATAATGTGAAAAGTAGTCCCAATATCAACCTATACAGAACACCACTAGTCACTGGCAGCTAACCAAATTAGGTCATCTTTATTCCCACTCTTTGCCTCCTGCCAGTAAGCCAATCTTCTATCCATACTAGTATCTTTCTTGTAATACCATGGGCTCTTAACTTGTTAAGCAGCATCATGTGTAGCACCTTGTCAAAGGACTTCTGAAAATCCAAGTAAACAACAACATTCACTGACTTTCTTTTTTCCTTTTTTTCCTGTCTGTTATTTCCACAAAGAATTCCAACAGATTTGTCAGGCAAGGTTTTTCCTGAAGGAACCATGCTGGCTTTGGCCTATTTTATCAAGCACCTCCAAGTACCCCAAAGCCATATCTTTAACAATGGACTCCAACATCTTCCCAGCCACTGAAGTTAGTCTAACTGGCTTATAATTTCCTTTCTTCTACCTCCCTCTTTTCTTAAAGAGTGAAGTGACATTTGCAATTGTCTAGTCCTATGCAACCATTCCAGAATCTAGTGATTATTGAAAGAGCACTACTAATGCCGCTACAATCTCTTCAGCTATCTCTTTCAGAACTCTGAAATGTAGTCCATCTGGTCCATGTGGCTTAACTACCTTCAGATCTTTCACAAACAAGAGAAAATCTGCGGTTGCTGGAAATCCAAGCAACACACACAAAATGCTGGAGGAACTCAGCAGGCCAGGCAGCATCTATGGAAACAAGTACAGTATAGTTGACGTTTACGGCCCAGACCCTTCATCAGTCCTGACCTTGCTCTCAATGTCAATAAGATCAAGGAATTTGATTGCAGAGAGCATTCTAACTGGCTGCATCACCATCAGATATGGGGAAAGGCTATTGCACAGGACAGAGGTACAGAAGCCTGAAGGCACACACTTAGTGATTCAGAAACAACCTCTTTGCCTATACCATTTGATTTCTGAATGGACATTGAATTCATGAACATTATCTCACTACTTTTTTATTTCTATCTTTTGCACTATTCCTGGGTGTCAACATCTCTGAAGATCTATCCTGGACCCAACATATCGATGCAGTTACAAAGAAGGCATGACAGTGATTACATTTCATTAGGAGTTTGAGCAGATTTGAAATGTCAGCAAAGACACTTGGAAATTTCTTCAGATGTAACGTGGGGAGCATTCTAACTGGTTGCATTACCACCTGGTGTGAAAGGGCCACTACAGAGGATCACAAAAAGCTGCAGAAATTTGCATCTCAGCCAGCTCCACCATGGGCAGTGGCATCCCCAACGTCAAGGACAGTTTCAAAAGCTGATGCCTCTAGAAGGTGGTATCTATCCTTAGAGACCCCCATCTCCCAGGACATGACCTCTCCCCTCTTCTCATTGCTACCATCAAGGAGCAAATACAGAACCTGCAGGCACACACTCAACATTTCAGGCCAGCTTCTTCTCCTCCATCATCAGATTTCTGAATGGACAATACATCCATAAACACTGCCTCACCTTTTTTCCCTTTCTTTTTGTATTAATTAATTAATTCAGTTTTATATATACTTCTTATTGTATTATATATGCTTTTATTATTATTTATTGCAATGTACTGCTGCCAAAAAATAGCAAACTTCTCGACGTGCTAGAGATGTAAACTCGATTCTGATTCTTTCAAAGGTTTCAAAAGTACATTTAATGTCAAAGAAATGTATACAAATATACATCCTGAAATTCTGACTCTGATTCTGAAATTAGATAAAGCCATAGGACACAGGAGCAGAATTTGGCCATTCAGTGCATCACATCAGCTTCACCACTCCATCATGGCTGATTTATTATCCCTGTCAACCCCCTTCTCCTGCCTTCCTCCCATAACCTTTGATACCCTTATTAATCAAGAATTTAGCAACCTCCACTTTAAATACACCCGATGACTTGGCTTCCACAGCTGTCTGTGACAATTAATTTCACAGATTCACCAGCCTCTGGCTCAAGAAATCCATCCTCATCTCTGTTCTGACCGGAGATTATTCTGTTCTGAGGCTGTGCCCTCTGGTCCTATACTCCCCCACTCTAGGAAACATCCTCTCCACATCTACTCTGTCCAGGCCTTTCAATATGCAGCAGGTTTCAGAGATCCCCCTCATTCCTCTGAACTCTAGTAAGTACAGGCCTCAAGCCATTGAACATTCCTCATATGTTAACCCTTTCATTCCTGGGGTTATTCTCATGAATCTGCTCTGGACCCTCTCCAAAGGCAGCACAACCTTTCACAGATAAGGTTCTCTAAACCACTTACATGGTCTGACCAATGCCTTAAAAATCTGCAGTATTACATTGTTTCCTTGACATCCTGGTCCTCTGGAAATGAATGCCAGCATTGCACTTGCCTTCGTTACTACCGACTCAACCCGGAAGTTAACCTTCAGGGAATCCTGCACGAGGACTCCCAAGACCCTTTGCTCCTATGATTTTTGCAATTGCTCCCTGTTTAGAAAAGGAATCTCTGCCTGTATTCCTTCTTCCAAATTGCATAACTATACACATGATCTGCTGCTGAGAACAGCTTACCAAGAGGCACCTTGGGATAATAATGAATCACAGGTATATGGCAATGAACATTAAGATCCCATAATAGAACATGGAACATAGAACAGTACTGGCCATTCAGCCCGCAATGTAATGCTGATCATTTAACATACTTCAAAATCAATCTAACCCTTGCCTCCCACAGAGCTGTCTCTTTTCTTTCATCCATAAGCCTGTCTAACAGTCTATTAAGTGTATCCAGTGTATCGGCCTGGCAGTGAGTTACACGCACCCACCACTCTCTGTGTAAAATACCTACCTCGGATATTCCTATCTGTACTTTCCTCCAATGACCTTGAAATTATGCCCCCTGGTATTAACCATTTCCACCTGGGAAAAGGTCTCTGGGTGTCCACTCTATCAATACCTCTTATTACCTGGTACAAGTCTCTATCAAGTCTCCTCTTATCCTCCTTCACTCCAAAGAGAAAAGACCCCAGTTTCCTCAACCTATCCTCATAAGATAAGACATCAGAATCAGGTTTAATATCATTGGCGTATGTTGTGAAATTTGTTGTCTTTGTGGCAGTAGTACAATGCAATACATAATAATAGAGGAAAAAAAACTGTGAATTACAGTAAATGTATATATATCAATTAAATAAGTACTGCAAAAATAGAAATTAAAAAATTAATGAGGAAGTG
Source organism: Mobula hypostoma (assembly GCF_963921235.1). Lineage (NCBI taxonomy): Eukaryota > Metazoa > Chordata > Chondrichthyes > Myliobatiformes > Myliobatidae > Mobula > Mobula hypostoma. The sequence goes on from NC_086100.1 coordinate 192,561,856, forward strand.
TTCATGGGTTCAATGTCCATTCAGAAAACACTGTCTAATCCAGGCAGCATCCTGGAAAGTCTCCTCCTTACCCTCTCTAAATCTTCCATTTAGCTTTATTGTAAGGATTTATGGTATAAATAACTCTTTATACAATAATGTAAGTATAATATCCTTACAACAAATTGATAAAGGATATTGTTTGATTGAGGGATGAACTTGGGCTGGGTCTGCTTCGAAGAAAAGCCTGATAGCATCTCCATCTTGGTAATTACAGGGTTAACACCAACAGCAAATGAATGTTTCCACTTTCAAGACTGTGGTTCACACAACATCTGGCAAAGTGATTTTTTTTTTAGATTTGTCACAATTTATTACTGTAAAATAAAATCAAAGGCATGCAGAGGATCGGCAGACCATGACCTGTTCATCACCAACCAGTTCCCAAGGTAAAAATTTTCAGCTCATAGAAAACAAGTCATCAGGTTAACCTCCAACTGTCACAATAAAAACAGAAAATGCTCAAAGTGGACGGTCAGACCGCACCTGTGGAAAGAGAAGCAGAGTTAGTGTTCGAGGGCACAGATTTTTCTTTAGAACATAGAACAGTACAGTACAGAAACAGGCCCCTTGATCCACAATGTTAAGCCAAACCAATTAAGCTCATAATTAAACATTTTTTTTAGATTATGAAGACACGCAGTCCTCTTTTATTGTCATTTAGTAATTCATGCATTAAGAAATGATACAATATTTCCTCTGGTATGATATCACAAAACACAGGACAGACCAAGACTGAAAAAACTAACAACATCACATTATTAATTAAATTAAACTAATCCCTCTGCCACACAATGTCCATCTCTTTTCTTTTCCTTCAGAGCCCCTTCAATGCATTTGTCATTTGCATCCGCTACCAGCACCTCCCCCTCGACCCTGCCCCTCCCGTGGCAGTGCATTCAGGAACCCACCATTCTCTGTGATAAGAAATGTGCCCTGCACATCTCCGTTGAAATTACCCCTGCTCACGGAAAATGCATATATAAACATTTCAGCCCTAGGAGAAAGATAGTGCTGCCCACTTTCTGCCTCTCATAATTTTATAAACCTTTATCAGGTCTCCGCCTCACCCTCCACCACTCAAGAGGAGAATCCCAAGTTTGTGCGACCTCTTCTCAATGCCCTCTGATCCGGGCAGCACCCTGGTAAAGAACTGAGCGAGTCAGGTGTAAATTGCAGACAAGATGGAATGGGGTGGAATGGATAGGACAAAAGGGAACATGTCTGACAGGGCTGCCACACTGATAAGCTGCTGATGTATCATTCTAGCTGACTGGTCACGGGAGGGAGTTAGGGAGAAAGAGAGAGCAAACAGAGGAGTGTGGAAATAATATGAAAAACAAACCTTTAATTCCTGCTGCTGTCAGTAAAGCTGGGTGGTGGGATGGAGATACATCTTCACCAAAGGAGGTGTAAGGTGCTCCTTCCCTTCACTAGCCTGCAGGTCACCCTGGGGCAAGGTGTAGCATCTGCTTAGCCACCCACTCCTACCACCGATCAGGGTCATGTGAAGCCCTGGGAGCAGGTGGTGGATGGTCGTACGAGCAGCCGGTGCAGATCACAAGTCCTGGTTATGTGACCCCTGATGCCAGGCAGACAACCTCTGAAGAGTATTGATAATGGCTGGGGCCACCTGTTTTGTAAAGACACTGCTCAGAAGAAGGCAATGGCAAACCTCTTCTGTAGAAAAGTCTACCAAGAACAATCATGGTCAAGGATAGAGAAAAGAATAAGAACAAAAGATGGAAAGACAGATAAAGACCATGATCGCCCACGTCATATGACATAGCACATGATGATGATGCCTGTAAGGAATATTTATGTTCTCCCCATGACAACATGAGTTTCTTCTAGGTGCTCTGGTTTCCTCTCACATCCCAAAGATATATGGATTTGGGTTCCGAAGGTGTGAGCATGCTATATTGGTGCTGGACACATAACAATATTTGCAGGCTGCCCACAGCACATCCTTTGTACTGTGATGGCCATTAACTCAAAAGATGCATTTCACTGTATGTTTTGATGTTTTGGGGTGCATGTGACAATTAAAGATAATCTTTCAAAGCATTAGGAAATCGCCATAAAATCAGTCAGCGAAGGTGGAGAGGTACAGATCTAAGTTAATATTACCTACAGTAGAACTGGAAATAAACAGAAAAATAGAGTCAACTGAATTTGTAGCATTTGATACTGGGTGCAGAAGGATGCAACATGTACAAAGTAAATTTATTATCAAAGTGCATATTTGTTACCGTATACAACCCTGAGATTCATTTACTTGTGGGCATACTCAATGAACCTATAGAATAATCATAACAGAACCAACCAAAGACCACCCAACTACAGCATTCAACATGAGTGCAGAAGACAACAAACTGTGCAAATACAAAAAGAAAGAAATAATAATTATTAATAACTAAGCAGTAAATATTGAGAACATGAGTTGAAGAGCCTTTGAAGGTGAGTCCATTGCTTGTGGGAAGATTTCAATGAAGGGGTAAGAGAAGTTGAGAGAAGTTATCGTCTTTAGTTCAAGAGCCTGATAGCTGTGGGGTAGGAACTGTACCTGTTCTGGTGGTGTGAGTCCTACAGCTCCTGGACCTTCTTCCTGATGGCAGCAGCAAGAATAGGACATGTCCTGGGGGGGTGGGAGACCCTGAGAATGGATGCCGCTTTCCTGCAAAAACATTTCATGTAGATGTAGTCAATGGTCGGGAGGGCTTTACCTGTGATGAACTGGGCCATATCCACTGCTTTTGTTAGGATTTTCCATTCAGCGGCATTGGTGTTTCCATACAAACCTAAGTTAATGCTCCTCAGACAACAAACAACAAACAACAACAGGAATTCTGCAGATGCTGGAAATTCAAGCAACACACATCAAAGTTGCTGGTGAACGCAGCAGGCCAGGCAGCATCTGTAGGAAGAGATGCAGTCAACGTTTCAGGCCGAGACCCTTCGTCAGGACTAACTTCATCCTGACTTTGTCCTGATGAAGGGTCTCGGCCTGAAACGTCGACTGCACCTCTTCCTAGAGATGCTGCATGGCCTGCTGCGTTCACCAGCAACTTTGATGTGTGTTGCTTAATGCTCCTCAGGTTTATATTGGGCATTGTACTGGCCCATACTGGCAAAATGCAGGAAGTTACAGACTGATAGGAATTGGGATGGAAAAGAAAGTATCTGATCTGTCCTTTGTTTCCCCAATGTAGATGAAACAGTACTTTAAAGAGGGAGGTGATCAACTGTGTTTTGTACTAGGGACAGAAAGTAGGAGAGAAAGGGGGTGGGATTCAGATTCAGAATCAGGTTTAGTATCACTGACCACTGAGATATATCATAAAATGTATTGTTTTATGGCAGCAGTACATTGCAAGATATAAAAGATACTATATATTACATGAAGAAAAAAACTATACATATATAAATCAGTGCAAAAAAGAGACCAAAAATAGTGAAGCAGTGTTCATAGGTTCATGGACTGTTCAGAAGTGTGATGGTGGAGGGGAAGAAGTTGTTCTTAAAATGTTCAGGCTCCTGTACCTCCTCCCTGATGGTAGCAATGAGAAGAGGCCACTTACTGGGTTCTGAGGGTCTTTTGAGGCATTGCCTTTTGAAGATGTCCTTGGTGCTGGGAAAGCTAGTGCCCATGATGGATCTGACTGAATTTACAACCCTCTGCATCTTTTTTCCAGGGAGAGAATATGGGAAGCTAGGTAGAAAGCTGAAAAGCAGGGGCTCAAGGGTAGTAATCTCTGGATTGCTGCCTGTCCCATGCACTAATGAGGGTAAGAATAGTATGATTTGGCAGACAAATGTGTAGCTGAAAAATTGGTTCAGGGAATGGAGTTTCAGATTTCTGGTTCATTGGAATCTCTTCTGGGAAAAGTATGACCTGTACAAAAGGGACTGGATACACCTGAACTCAAGGGGGACCAATATCTTTGCAGGTACTTTTGCTGGAGCCATCGTGGAGGATTTAAACCAGTTTGGTAGGGGAATGGAACCAACGTGTTAGGTCAAAGGATTGTATAGTTGTTGTAAGGGTAGAGAGACTGGGAGGAAGGATAGGCAGTGGAAAACAACAGTCATTGGGATGGGTTGAAGCGTGTCTATTTTAATGCAAGAAGTATCAGAAACAAGGATGATGAACTTATAGCACAGTCAGTACATGGAACAATGGCATTGTGACTATTATGGAGACTTGGCTGTCACATGGAAAGGAACAGCAGCTGGATATCTGGGAATTAGTTGTTGCAAAAGAGACAGAGAGGGAGGAAGGAAAAAGAGGTGGGGGAGTGGCTTTGATAATCAGAGATAATATCACAACTGCAGAAAGGGAGGACGTCATGGAGGTATCGTCTACTGAGTAAAAGTAGGTGAAGTTAGAATCAGAAAGGGGGCAATCACTCTATTGGGAGTACTCCATAGACACTCCCCGCCCTTCCCAATAGAAACAGAGACACTGAGGAGCAGATCGTGAGGCAGATTTTGGAAAGGTGCAAAAATAATAGGGCTGTTGTCACGGGTGACTTCAACTTTCCTAATAATGATTGGCACCTCCTTAGTGCAAAAGGCTTAGGTAAGACCATAAGACCAGAAGATATATGAGCAGAAGTAGGCCATTTGGCCCATCGAGACTGCTCCGCCATTCAATCATGGGCTGATCCAGCTCTTCCAGTCGTCCCCACTCCCCTGGCTTCTCCCCCATACCCTTGATGCTCTGGCTAATCAAGAACCTATCTATCTCTGCCTTAAATGCACCTAATAACTTGGCATCCACAGCCGCTTGTGGCAACAAATTCCACAGATTTACCACCCTCTGACTTAAGTAATTTCTCCGCATCTCTGTTCTAAATGGACTTCCTTCGATTCTGAAGTCGTGCTCTCTTGTCCTAAAATCCCCTACCATGGGAAATAACTTTGCCATATCTAATCTGTTCAGGCCTTTTAACATTTGGAATGTTTACATGAGATCTCCCCTCATTCTCCTGAACTCCAGCGAATACAGCCCAAGAGCTGCCAGATGTTCTTCATACAATAACCCTTTCATTCCTGGAATCATTCTTGTGAATCTTCTTTGAACCCTCTCCTATGTCAGTATATCCTTTCTAAAATAAGGAGCCCAAAAGAGAAATTAGGGATAGTATCAATTCCAAAGAAGTAGCATACAAATTAGCCAGAGAAAGTGGCTCACCTGAGGACTGGGAGAAATTCAGAGTTCAGCAGAGGAGGACAAAGGGCTTAATTAGGAAGGGGAAAAAAGATTATGAGAGAAAACTGGCAGAGAACATAAAAACGGACTGTAAAAGCTTTTATAGATATGTAAAAAGGAAAAGACTGATAAAGACAAATGTAGGTCCCCTGCAAACAGAAACAGGTGAATTGATTATGGGGAGCAAGGACATGGCAGACCAATTGAATAATTACTTTGGTTCTGTCTTCACTAAGGAGGACATAAATAATCTTCCAGAAATAGTAAGGGACAGAGGGTCCAGTGAGATGGAGGAACTGAGCGAAATACATGTTAGTAGGGAAGTGGTGTTAGGTAAATTGAAGGGATTGAAGGCAGATAAATCCCCAGGGCCAGATGGTCTGCATCCCAGAGTGCTTAAGGAAGTGGCCCAAGAAATAGTGGATGCATTAGTGATAATTTTTCAAAACTCGTTAGATTCTGGACTAGTTCCTGAGGATTGGAGGGTGGCTAATGTAACCCCACTTTTTAAAAAAGGAGGGAGAGAGAAACCGGGGAATTATAGGCCGGTTAGCCTAACGTCGGTGGTGGGGAAACTGCTGGAGTCAGTTATCAAGGATGTGATAACAGCACATTTGGAAAGCGGTGAAATGATCGGACAAAGTCAGCATGGATTTGTGAAAGGAAAATCATGTCTGACGAATCTCATAGAATTTTTTGAGGATGTAACTAGTAGAGTGGATAGGGGAGAACCAGTGGATGTGGTATATTTGGATTTTCAAAAGGCTTTTGACAAGGTCCCACACAGGAGATTAGTGTGCAAACTTAAAGCACATGCTATTGGGGGTAAGGTATTGGTGTGGGTGGAGAATTGGTTAGCAGACAGGAAGCAAAGAGTGGGAATAAACGGGACCTTTTCAGAATGGCAGGCGGTGACTAGTGGGGTACCGCAAGGCTCAGTGCTGGGACCCCAGTTGTTTACAATATATATTAATGACTTGGATGAGGGAATTAAATGCAGCATCTCCAAGTTTGCGGATGACACAAAGCTGGGTGGCAGTGTTAGCAGTGAGGAGGATGCTAAGAGGATGCAGGGTGACTTGGATAGGTTGGGTGAGTGGGCAAACTCATGGCAGATGCAATTTAATGTGGATAAATGTGAAGTTATCCACTTTGGTGGCAAAAATAGGAAAACAGATTATTATCTGAATGGTGGCCGATTAGGAAAAGGGGAGGTGCAACGAGACCTGGGTGTCATTATACACCAGTCATTGAAAGTGGGCATGCAGGTACAGCAGGCGGTGAAAAAGGCGAACGGTATGCTGGCATTTATAGCGAGAGGATTCGAGTACAGGAGCAGGGAGGTACTACTGCAGTTGTACAAGGCCTTGGTGAGACCACACCTGGAGTATTGTGTGCAGTTTTGGTCCCCTAATCTGAGGAAAGACATCTTTGCCATAGAGGGAGTACAAAGAAGGTTCACCAGATTGATTCCTGGGATGGCAGGTCTTTCATATGAAGAAAGACTGGATGAACTGGGCTTGTACTCGTTGGAATTTAGAAGATTGAGGGGGGATCTGATTGAAACGTATAAGATCCTAAAGGGATTGGACAGGCTAGATGCGGGAAGATTGTTCCCGATGTTGGGGAGGTCTAGAACGAGGGGTCACAGTTTGAGGATAGAGGGGAAGCCTTTTAGGACCGAGGTTAGGAAAAACTTCTTCACACAGAGAGTGGTGAATCTGTGGAATTCTCTGCCACAGCAAACTGTTGAGGCCAGTTCATTAGCTATGTTTAAAAGGAAGTTAGATATGGCCCTTGTGGCTACAGGGGTCAGGGGGTATGGAGGGAAGGCTGGGTTCTGAGTTGGATGATCAGCCATGATCATAATAAATGGCGGTGCAGGCTCGAAGGGCCGAATGGCCTACTCCTGCACCTATTTTCTATGTTTCTATGTTTCTAAAACTGCACAGAATACCTCAAGTGTGGTCTCACGAGTGCCTTATAGAGCCTCAACATCACATCCCTGCTCCTATACTCTGTTCCTCTAGAAATGAATGCCAACATTGCATTCGCCTTCTTCACCACCGACTCAACTTGGAGGTTAACCTCTAGGGTATCCTGCACAAGGACTCCCAAGTCCCTTTGCATCTCTGCATTTTGAATTCTCTCCCCATCTAAATAACAGTCTGCCCTTTTATTTCTTCCACTGAAGTGCATGACCATACACTTTGCAACATTGTATTTCATTTGCCACTTCTTTGCCCATTCCCCTAAACTATCGAAGTCTCTCTACAGGCTCTTTATTTCCTAAACACCACCTGCTCCTCCACCTATCTTTATATCATCGGCAAATGTAGCCACAAATCCATTAATCCCATTGTCCAAATCATTGACATACATCACAAAAAGCAGCCATCCCAACACCGACCCCTGTGGAACTCCACTGGTAATCGGCAGCCAGCCAGAATAGGATCCCTTTATTCCTATTCTCTGTTTTCTGCCAACCAACCAATGCTCCACCCATGCTAGTAACTTCCCTATAATTCTATGGGCTCTTATTTTGCTAAGCAGCCTCATGTGTGGCACCTTGTCAAAGGCCTTCTGAAAATCCAAGTACATCACATCTACTGCATCTCTTTTGTCTACCCTGCTTGCAATTTCCTCAAAAAATTGCAGTAGGTTTGTCAGGTAGAATTTTCCTTTCAGGAAGCCATGCTGACTTTGGCCTATCTTGTCATGTGCCTCCAGGCAATTCGTAATCTCATCCCTAACAATCAATTCCAACAACTTCCCAACCACTGATGTCAGGCTAACAGGTCTATAGTTTCCTTTGTGCTGCCTCCCACCCTTCTTAAATAGCAGAGTTCCAGTCATCCGGTACAATGGCAGATCAGTTGATTCTTGAAAGATCATTGTTAATGCCTCCGCAATCTCTCCAGCTGCTTCCTTCAGAATCCAAGGGTACATTCCATCAGGTCCAGGAGATTTGTCCACCCTCAGACCATTAAGCTTCCTGAGCACCTTCTCAGTCATAATTTTCACTGTACAAGCTTCACTCTGGAATGTCTGGTAGACTGCAAATGTCTTCCACAGTGAAGACTGATGCAAAATACTCATTCAGTTCCTCTGCCGTTTCTACCTCTCTCATTACAATATCTCCAGCATCATTTTCTATTGGTCCTATATCTACCCTCAACTCTCTTTTACCCTCTATATACTTTAAAAAGCTTTTAGTATTGTCTTTAATATAAGTCGCCAGCTTCCTTTTGTAATTAATTTTTTCCTTCCTAATGACCTTCTTAGTTTCCTGCTGCAAGTTTTTAAAAGATTCCCAGTCCTCTATCTTCCCACTAGCTTTGGTTTCCTTCTATGCTCTCTTTTTTTTTACTTTGGACCTGACTTCACTTGCAGACACGGTGGTATCCTTCTTTCATTAGAAAAATCTCTTGTTATTTGGAATATATCTCTCACTTCCCTCATTTTTCGTAGTAACTCCAGCCATTGCTGCTCTACTGTCCTTCCTGCTAGTGCCCCTTTTCAGTCAATCTTGGCCAGTTCCCCTCTCATGCCATTGTAATTTCCATTATTCCACTGAAATGCCAATACATTGGATTTTATTTTTTCCCTCTCAAATTTCAATGTGAACTCAATCATATTGTGATCACTTTCCCAATGATTCCTTAACCTTACGCTCTCTTATCACCTCCAGATCGTTGCACAACACCCAATCCAGCACAGTTGATGCCCTGGTGGGCTCAACAACAAACTGTTCTAAAAAGCCATCCCTTAGATATTCCACAAATTCTCTCTCGTGAGGTCCAGTACTGGCCTGGTTTTCCCAATCCACTTTCATTTAAAATCCCCAACGATTATCATGACATTGCCTTTCTGACACACCTTTTCTATCTCCTGCTGTAATTTGTAATCCACATCCTGGCTGCTGTTTGGAGGCCTGTATACAACTGCCATAAGGGTCCTTTTACCCTTGCCATTTCTTAACTCAACCTATAGAGACTCTATACCTTCCGATCCTATGTCATCCCTTTCTAATGATTTTATATTCTTTCTTATACAGGGCCACAACGTCATACTTGCCAATCTGTAGCTGAATTTCAAGATCGTCCATTTTATTTTTTATGCTGTGTGCATTCAAATACACTTCCAGTCCAGTATTTGGTGCTTTCTGTTTTATAACTGCACCATGCCTCTATGGCCTTGAATTGAATTGAATGATCTTTATTGTCATTACATAGGTACAATGAAACTCTGTTTGGCTTCCTCTCAGGCAATTAAATAAAGTGGTAGATAAAAACAAGACAGTAATAGAAAAACAGTATTAAATAGATAAGTAGCAGAAAATAAGTTGCAGCAGCACCAGAATATCACAGTAATGCACAAAGTGCCGTTAGTGCAAGTATTTGAGTCCTTGTGTATGCATTTGTGTGCTCAGTTTCAGTCATTGTTCTGTGGGAGTGGTGTGATGGAGGCCACAGCTCTGGGATAGAAGCTGTTCCTCAGTCTATTTGTTCTGGCTTTTAGTGTCCTGAACCTTTTGCTGGACGGCAGCAGGTCAAACAGGGAGTGGCCGTGGTGTGTAGTGTCTCTGGTTATGCTGATTGCTTTCCTCCTGAGTCTGCTGGAATAGATGGTGTCCAGTCCTGGGAGCTCCAGCCTGACAATTCGCTGGGCCGCCTTCACCACGCGATGCAGGTCTTGTCGCTCAGCGGCTGTGCAGCTGGCACACCACACTATGGCGTTGTCGGTCAGGATGGTTTTAATTGTGCTTCTGTAGAAGTTAAGCAACAGCTTTTGTGGGGGTTTGGACTGTTCCAGTTTTCTGAGGAAGAAGAGTCGTTGTTGTGCCTTTTTTACAAGCAACGAGGTGTTGGTGGTCCGTGTCAGCTGTTTTGACAACATAACTCCAAGGAACTTCAGATTTTCCACACTTTCCACTACCTCTCCATGTATATGGAGGGGGGGGGGGTGTACTCTGTCCTTTGATCTCCTGAAGTCAATGATCATCTCTTTTGTTTCAGAATTGTTAAGACCAGGTCATTGTCCTTACACCACTCCTTCAGATGATACACCTCAAGCCTGTGGGCTGTTTCATACTCGTCCGAGATCAGGCCAACCTCTGTAGTATCGTCCGCAAATTTAATTATGGAGTTGGAGATGTAGATGGGGGTGCAGTCATGTGTGAAGAGTGTGTAGAGCATAGGGCTCAGCACACAGCCCTGCGGGGTGCCTGTTTTTAAGATGAGGGTGGTGGAGGTGTGCTTACCAGGTCGTTATCCTTACACCACTCCATCAGATGATCCACCTCAAGCCTATAGGCTGTTTCATCAACACACATAAAAATTGCTGGTGAATGCAGAAGGCCAGGCAGCATCTATAGGAAGAGGTACAGTCGACGTTTCGGGCCGAGACCCTTCATCAGGACTAACTGAGAAAAGAGATAGTAAAAGATTTGGAAGTGGGAGGGGGAGGGGGAGATCCAAAATGATAGAAGAAGACAGGAGGGGGAGGGATGGAGCCAAGAGCTGGACAGTTGATTGGCAAGAGGGATATGAGAGGATCATGGGACAGGAGGCCCGGGGAGAAGGAAAAGGGGGAGGGGGAAGCCCAGAGGATGGGGAAAAAGTACAGAAAGAGGGACAGAGAGAGAAAAAGGCAAGAGAGAAAAAAATTAATAATAATAATAAAATAAATAAATAATGGATGGGGTACAAGGGGGAGGAGGGGCATTAACGGAAGTTAGAGAAGTCAATGTTCATGCCACAGGTTGGAGGCTACCCAGACGGAATATAAGGTGTTGTTCCTCCAACCTGAGTGTGGCTTCATCTTGACGGTAGAGGAGGCCGTGGATAGACATATCAGAATGGGAATGGGACGTGCTTCATCCGCATCCAAGATCAGGCCAACCACTGTGGTATCGACCGAAAATTTAATTATGGAGTTGGAGGTGTAGATGGGGGTGCAATCATGTGTGAAGAGTGTGTAGAGCATAGGGCTCAGCACACTGCCATGAGGGGTGCCTATTTTTAAGATGAGGGTGGTGGAGGTGTGCTTACCAATTCTGACTTGCTGTGGTCGGTCTGTGAGAAAGTCCGTGACCCGTGAGCACGGGGAGGAACCAAGGCCAAGAGTGTTCAGTTTGCTGACCAGTTTGTGGGAGATGACTGTGTTAAATGCAGAACTGAAGTCCACAAATAACATCCTCACATAAGTGTTCAGTTCCTCTAAGTGAGTTAGAGCAATATGGAGGGCTGTTGTGATTGTAACTCTTCCTTCTGGCTGTGATTATGCCTGTCCTTTCTATCATCTCTGTTTCACGCTATCTTTGATTTATTTCTGCTTTCCCCTTCCTCAGCCCTATCACTCCGGTTCCCATCCCCCTGCCAAATTAGTTTGATCCCTCCCTAACAGATCTATTGAACCTGCCTGCTAGGATATTGGAACCTTTTGGGTTCAAGTGTAAACCATCCTTTTTGTACAGGTCATACCTCCCCAGAAGATGCCCCAATGATCCAAGAACCCGATACCCTGCCCTCTACACCAGTCTCTCAGCCACACATTAATATGCCTGATCATGCTATTCTTGCACTCATTAGCACATGGCACAAGCAGCAATCTTGAGGTTACTACCCTGGAGATGTGGCAGAATGTGTTAGTTGTGCCAAAGAAGGATTCCTGACACAATATGTAGACAGATCAATTAGAGGAGAGGCCATGCCTGATCTGGTAGTAGGCAATAAATCTGGTCAGATGTGATATTAGATGAAGTATATTTTGCCTGGAGATCTATGACTCGTGGTGCTCTGAAGAGATGTGTTCTGGGAGTCGTGCTCCTTGTCAGTTTTATAAATGACTTGAATAAGGAAGGGGAAGGGTGCATTACTAAGTATGCAAATAACACAAAGGTCGGTGGCATTGTGGAGATTGTGAAAGGCGGCTACAGAGGGGCATTGATAGGATGCAGAGCTGGGCTAAGCAGTGGCAGATGGAGTTCAATCCAGAAAAGTATAAAGTAATTTTCTTTGGAACATCAAAGATGAAGACAGAATGGCAGGATTCTTAACACAATGGATGAACAGAGAGATCTTGTGGTCTACTTCCACAGACCCTTTAAAGTTTCCGCACAAGTTGATTAGGTGGTTAAGGTGTGTGGTGTGTTGACTTTCATTAGTCAGGGATTGTGTTCAGGAGCCGTTAGGTATTGTTGTAGCTTCATTTTATAATCGACTGCAAACTTTCAGTTCTCTTTCTGCTGGTCTCTTCAATTTCAACAATCTCCCTCAAAAGATAATTGGCAGGTCAGATTCTTTGAACTACGCTCCTAAACTGTGGAAGTCAATACCTAAAACTATAAGGGATGCAGACTCAGTTGACTGCTAAACACCAGTTCAAAACCTATATATTTAATCTTGCTTTTAACTAACATCTTTCTGTCTCATATTTTCATGTTCATTTTTATTTTTAATTTTATTTTCATGTTTGCATTTTATCCCAATGAAAAGCATATCGTATGAAAAGTGTGCTATAAATAAATGATTTCTATTATTAGCTTCTGAAAATTTTTACTCAACTCAAACTGGTAATACCTGAGGTATGGGCAGAGTTAAGTACATTCATTTCTCAATTGCTAAGAAATTTAGAACTATTCTAGTGATGTTTAGCATTGTGGCTGTCTGGAAATTTGCATAAATGTTGCTGTGTAGGCCTAATTGTCTACTGCTATTGTGTAGTTCCTTTGGGAAGACACCAGTTGAGGATATCACTGTCAGGACAATGTATGTCTTGTTCATGTTCCGTAGTCTTTCAATTTCCTCTTTTAATTCAGCATATTTCTGGTGTTTTCACTTACTGATTCTGTTTGCTATGTGTGTTTGGAATGGCTATATCTAGGAAGTAAGTTGTTCTTGCTTGTTTATCCTGGATTATTATAGCCGGACGGTTCTTATGGATTGTCCTATCTGTATAACAGATTGGTCATAATATAATTTGTGGGACCCTGACTCTAAAATTGGATCAGGCTTGTATTCATAATAAGGATTGGTTTCTTTTATGAGTTTTATTGTATAAGGTATTCCAATTAGAAGGAGAGTCTAGGATTTAAGGGCATAGCCCTTAAAGGGACGCCCCTAAGAAACTGAAATGAAGACCCTTCTTCAGCCAGAGGGTGGTGAATCTGTGGAATTCACTGCCACAGAGGGCTGTGGAGGCCAGGACATCAGGTGCACTTAAGGCAGAGACTGATAGTTTTTTGATTGGTGGGGGACATTCAGGGTTACAGGCAGAATGCGGGAGAATGGGGCTGAGGAAAACACTCAGCTGAGATTGTATGGTGCAGCAGAGCTGATGGGCTGAATAGCCTAATTCAGCTCCTATATCTTCTGGTCTTATGGAAGGGACGGTGTTGTCATGAAAATGACGAGTCACCGGCAGATGTAAGCCAACAATTCAATTCTTTCTTCAGCATGTTTTATCCTTCTGAGCTGTAATCTGTTACTACTTTAAAAATTGAATTAGAATTTACTGACACCTCACGCGACGGCTTGAGTTTAGAGCTGCTACTGTATGTTTGATTATCAGAGCCCAGCTCCTCAGGCATCAGATGCTCCATTTAGAACTGAGAGAAAGAAGCAGTGCTACCTCGTTAGCAGCTCCGACCAGCTGCTGAATTACATTAACACCTGCCGATTGATTATAGTGAAAGAAAACACTCGGAAAATGGGCGGGATCGGGATGTTATCACGGGGGGCGGGGGTAGACGGCTGCGTTTGGAAGAGGAGAGAAAGAAGGATTCGCACAAAGTAACTGGCTCTGTTGCCAATTGTACCAACCCTGTCCCTGTTGGTCGTTGACTTCCAGAAGGTGGGGGGATGTGGTGCACCTTCCCCCACTTACACCAAGGGGGCTGAGGTTGAGAGGGTTGACAGCTTCAAGCAAACATTGCCAATAGCCTGTCCTGGTCCAACCACATGGTCGCCATGGCCAAGAAAGATCACAAGCACCATTACTTCCTCAGGGGGCTAAAGAAATTTTGTCCATCACCTTTGATCCAATCAATATGGTCCCCTAATGATGCACCGGAGAAAGCATCAAGAAGCCATGTTGGTCCAAGGTCTCCTTTTGTGCCAAGATGAGGCCATCCTCAGGATGGAGGAGCAACACCTTATATTCCGCCTGAATAGCCTCCAACCTGATGGCATGAACATTCATTTCTCCTTCTGGTAAAAAAACATCCCTTCCTTCCCACTCCCCTCTTCCTCCATCCCTACTCTGGCCTTTTACCTCTTCTCACCTGCCTATCACTTCCTCCGAGGTTCCTTCCTCCATCTCATTCTCCTATGGTCAACTCTCTTTTCCTAACAGATTCCTTCTTCTCCCACCCTTTACCTTTCCCACCCGCCTAGATTCACCTATCACCTTCTAGCTATCTTCCTTCCCCTCCTCCGACCTTCTTATTCTGGCATCTTCCCCCTTCCTTTCCAGTCCCGATGAAGGATCTCAGGCTGAAATGTAAACTATTTATTTATTTTCACAAATGCTGCCTGACCTGCTGAGTTCCTCTAGCAATTTGTGTGTTTTGCTCTGGATTTCCAGCATCTGCAGACTTTCTCAAGTATAGAAAGCATTCTATCTGGATTTATCACAGCTTGGTAGAGCAACTAGTCTACCTGAGACCACGAGAAACTGCAGAGAGTTATGGACACAGCTCAGCATGTCATAGAAACTACCTTCCCCTCTTTGCACTCTGTCTAGACATTCTTCAGCCCTACTAAAGCAACCAACACAATCTAAGACCTCTCACACCCTGGGCGTTCTCTCAACAGGCAGAAGATACAAAAGCCTGAAAACACATGCTATCGAGAGCAAGGACAGCTTCAATCCCACTGTTATAAGATGTGGAGAGGATGTTTCCTATAATGGGGAACTCTAAAGTGTTGTTTTGTGGCAGCAGTACATTGCAATAAATAATAATTAAAAATCTATAAATTGCAATAATTAAATGAGAAGTGCCAAAAGAGAGCAGAAAAAAATTGACAAAGTTCTTTTTTTCCCCAGTCCTGATGAAGGGTCTTAGCCTGAAACATCAACTTTTATTCATTTCCATCGATGCTGCCTGACCTGCTGAGTTCCTCCAGCATTTTGTGTGTTTAGCCTTGGATTTCCAGCATCTGCAGACTTTCTCAAGTATAGAAAGCATTCTATCTGGATTTATCACAGCTTGGTAGAGCAACTAGTCTACCTGAGACCACGAGAAACTGCAGAGAGTTATGGACACAGCTCAGCATGTCATAGAAACTACCTTCCCCTCTTTGCACTCTGTCTAGACATTCTTCAGCCCTACTAAAGCAACCAACACAATCTAAGACCTCTCACACCCTGGGCGTTCTCTCAACAGGCAGAAGATACAAAAGCCTGAAAACACATGCTATCGAGAGCAAGGACAGCTTCAATCCCACTGTTATAAGATGTGGAGAGGATGTTTCCTATAATGGGGAACTCTAAAGTGTTGTTTTGTGGCAGCAGTACATTGCAATAAATAATAATTAAAAATCTATAAATTGCAATAATTAAATGAGAAGTGCAAAAAGAGAGCAGAAAAAAATTGACAAAGTTCTTTTTTTCCCAGCCCTGATGAAGGGTCTTAGCCTGAAACATCAACTTTTATTCATTTCCATCGATGCTGCCTGACCTGCTGAGTTCCTCCAGCATTTTGTGTGTTTAGCCTTGGAGTTCCAGCATCTGCAGACTTGCTTGTGTTTGTGAAAAGTAGTGAGATGGTGTTCGTGGGTTCATTGTCCATTCAGAAATCTGACTGAATATGTGTCTTCAGGCTTCTATACCTCCTCCCTGTTTTAGCAATGAGAAGGGGTATGTCGTGGTTGATGTGGATCCTTCATGATGGATGCCGCCTTTTTGAGGCCTCACCTTTTGAAAGTGTTCTCTGTGCTGGTGAGGAGAGTGCCCATGATGGAACTGACTGAGTTTGCAGCTTTCTGCAACCTTTCCAATCCTGAGCAGTGACCCCTCTGTACCAGGCAGTGATGCAACCAGTTAGAATGCCTGCCATGGTACATCTGTAGAAATTTGTGAGCCTTTGGTGAAATATCAAGGCTCCTCAAATTCATAATGAAATACCTTCGCTGTTGTGCCTTTTTTGTAATTGCATCAGTATGTTGGGCCCAGGATAGATCTTTAGAGATGTTGAAACCCAGGAACTTGAAACTGCTCACCCTGTCCACTGCTGATCCTTCTATGAGGACTGGTGTGTGTTCTCTCATCTTCACCTTCCTGAGTCCACAGTCAATTCCTTGAGTGCAAGGTTGTAGTTGTTACACCACTGTGTTTGGTTCATGTCCCTCCAAACTTTTGCTGTCCGTGTACCTGTCCAAGTGTTATTAGATTAGATTAGAGTAGATTCAGCTTTATTGTCATTGTGCCGAGTACAGATACAAAGCCAATGAAATGCATTTAGCATCTGACCAGAAATGCAAAGAATAGTGTTATTTACAAAAGAACTGTGAATAAAAAAAGTGCTACAGCACACAAATATAAAAGTACTGAGACAGTACAATACGGATGCAATACTGCTTAGCACTGTGATGTGAGGTTCAGCAGGGTCACAGCCTCAGGGAAGAAGCTCTTCCTGTGCCTGCTGGTGCAGGAATGGAGGCTCCTGTAGCGCCTACCGGATGGGAGGAGAGTAAAAAGTCCATGGTTAGGGTGAGATGCATCCCTGATAATGCTTTTCACCCTGCCCAGGCAGCGTTTATGCTAGATGTTCTCAATGGTGGGCAATTGGGTGCCGATAATCTGCTGGGCAGTTTTCACCGCACGCTGGAGTGCTTTGCGGTCCGATATGGGACAATTGCCGTACCACACTGAGATGCAGTTGATGAGTATGCTCTCAATGGTACAGCGGTAAAAGTCCGTCAGTATCCTGGGACAGAGGTGAGCTTTCTTCATGCTCCGCAGGAAATAAAGGCACTGTTGCGCCTTTTTGATCAGGATGGAGGATCAGGATTGATCAGAATTATTTGCACGTTGCTATTATCCTGGCAATTCTCTCCTCATAGCTGAAGCATTTGGCATGTCCCTGTCGACCCTCATCAATTTTTATCGAGGTACCACAGAAAGCACACCCTCTGGATGCATTAAGATTCAAGAATTAAGCTTGTTTATTGTTATTCAAAGTTCAACATAAATTTATTATCAAAGTACATATATGTTACCATATACAGTCCTGAGATTCATTATTCAATATTTCCATAGAATAATAAGCCAAAACAGAATCAACTTGGGCGTTCAACCGGTGTGCAAAAGACAGCAAACTAAGCAAGTACAAAAAGAAAGAAATAATAATAATAATTAATAAATAAGCAATAAATATCTAGAACATGAGATGAAGAGTCCTTGAAAGTGAGTCCATATGTTGTGGGAATATTTCAGTGATGGGGCCAGTGAAGTTGAGTGAAGTTATCCCCTCTGGTTCAAGAGTCTGATGGCTGAGGGGTAGTAACTGTTCCTGAACCTGGTGTTGTGAGTTCTGCAGCTCCCGCAACTTCTTTCTGATGGCAGGACATAAGTGTAAAGGGGAACAAAATCTTTGTCACTCTGAATTCCATGCAGTGAATAAAACACAAAGCATAAAGAACACAACAAAAAAAACAAAATAAATATAAATAAGCTGCCCAACAACCCCGTGATTTAACCACAACCCAATCACAGGACAATTTACAATGCCCAATTAATCTTCTAACCGGGCAACAAACACAAAATGCTGGAGGAACTCAGCAGGTTAGGAAAAAAGTACAGTTGATGTTTCAGGCCGAAACCCTTCGGCAGTCCTGCTCAGTTCCTCCAGCAACTTGTGTGTGTTGCTCGGATTTCCAGCATCTGCAGATTGTCTCTTGCTGGTGATTTAATGTCATAACCGTGGTAGGACATCAGAGCACCCGAAGGAAACCCCTGCAGCCGTGGGAGGAACGTACAAGCTCCTTATAGGCGGAACTGAATTCCAAACTCTGGAATGCCCCAAGCTGTAATAGGTCCGAGCTAACTGCTGTACACTACATACTGAGATGGATTGTATGCATCTAAAGTGACGCTAGGCACAGGAGTGTCTGTACACGAGGTGACTCCGACAGGAAATGATAAGGTAGTGGTGGTGGGATGGGTTAGTGGTTGGAGGTGGTGATCAGCCTGACTGTTTGTAGATGTTTTTGAGTCTGGTGATCCTGGCATGGATCCTGTGTAGCCTCCTCCCTGATGAGAGTGCGATAAATAGACCATAAGCAGGGTGGCAGGAATCCTTTATGATATTGCTAGCCTTTTGCTTGCATCTTTTAGTACATATGTCCTTGGTAGTGGGAAGGCTGGTACCAGTGATGCATTGGGCTTTGGGATTTTGGATATTTTCACAAGGTTCAATTTTATCATTCATCTAATAGACAGTCACCCAAAGATCATCAAGAATAATACCACAGTAAATTATTTTTGTAGTTCTATAATATACCAGAAGAAGGTTTTAGTGGCACAATAGACTAGTAACCACAGCACCATTTATTTAAGGGCCTGTACAAATCTCAAACGGTGGCTGGGGAATTTAAATGCAATGAGTTAAATAAATCTGCATTTAGATGTTTGTGTCGGTAATCGTAAACATTAAAAATTATTGGATTGGTATAAAAACCCATCTGGTTCACTGATGTCCTTCAAAGAAGAGAAGCAGAGAGCGCGATGTATCTTTCCTCATCCAGTCCCCATACATCGCTCCAGTTTGTTAAGGATGGAAGATACAGGTGGTGCAGTGACACTGACGGTAGAGTCAGCATAATAGTGGAGCAGTTAGTGTCATGTTATTACAGTGCCATCTATCAGCAATCAGGGTATTCCTGCCACTGTCTGTAAGGAGTTTATTTTGTATATTCTCCCCATGATCGTGGTGCTCCGGTATTCCCCACATTCCAAAGATGTACAGGTCATCCCCACCCCCCACTCCTCTCCTTCACCATTCCCCATTCCCGTTTCCCTCTCTCACCCTACCTTACCTGCCCACCCTCCTCCCCCTTCCCTTTTCTCCATGGCCTTCTGCCTGATCCTATCAGATTTCCTCTTCTCCGGCCCTTTATCTCTTTCACTACTCAATTTCCCAGCTCTTTACTTCACCGCCTCCCCCTCTCCTAGTTTCACCCATCACCTGCCACCTTGATTATGTCCTCCCTTCCCCCCACCTTCTTACCCTGACCTCTCCCCTTCCTTTCCAGTCCTGATGGAGGGTCTCGGCTCAAAACGTCAACTGTGTACTCTTTTCCATAGATGCTGCCTGGCCTGCTGATTTCCTCCAACATTTTGTGTGTGGCGTAGCAAATTGTTATGCTGTTGCCAGAAGCATGGCGACACTTGCAGGCTGCACCCCCTAACTGTAATTTGGACTGTTTTGGTAATTGTCATAAATTACATATATTACTTTATGTTTCAATGTATATGTGACATTTAAAGCTAACCTTCAATTTTTGCCCTTAGTGCCCTACAATTTCAGTGACCTGAGTTCGATCCTGACCTCCAGTGCTGTCGGTTTGGAGTTTGCATGTTCCCCCTGTGGCCAAGTGGGTTCCTTTTGGTAGCTTCAGTTTCCTCCCCGATCCTAAAGTCCAATTAGGCCACTGTAAATTGTCCCTAGTGGGTCAGTGAGAGGTAGATGTGGGAGAGAATAAAGTAGGATTAAGAAATTAAAATTGTAGACTGGAAACTGAAACAAGTCCTGAAAATGCAGGAAAAACTCAGCAAGTCAGGCAGCTTTTGCAGAAAGAGAAACCAACTGTGTTTCAAGTCTGAGACCCTCCTACAAAACCTGGGAAAGTGTGAGACAAGTAGTAGATACTGCATTAGAGAAGGTAAGGGAGGGGATTAATGGAACACAGGGAGTACTTTTAATAGATTGAGTCAAGACGACATAGATTAAAATCAGTTTAGGCTATTACGTGTATGCAATGTGTTGCTAATGATAGGCCTGCGGACATACCCTGTTTTATTTTATTTCATTTTATTGTATTTAGAAACAGTGCAGAATAGGCCCTTCCAGCCCTTCCAGCCACACCACGAGCAGCTCCTGATTTAACCCTAGACTAACCACAGGGGAGTTTACAATGACCAATTACCCTACTAGCCGGTATGTCTTTGGTCTGTGGGAGGAAACCGGAGCACCCGGGGTAAATCCATGTATTCCACGGGGAGGACGTACAAACTCCTTACTGGAATTGAACTTTGAACTCCAGTGCTCCAAGCTGCAATAGTGTCACGCTAACCGCTACGCACCAGACTGTGAGCCAGATCATGGTTACAGCTGTTCCCACCAATAAGGAGGTCTACAGGAGGGGACACCTCAAGAAAGTGGCATGCATCAGCAGGGGACTCCCACAGTTCAGGCCATATTTAATTCTCAATATGCTAATATTTTGTTTCCTGAGATTTTTTCCTGTGTCTGGTATATGTTTAGTGGCTTCACCATGGTCTAGAGGAACGTTGTTTCATTTTGTTGTATATATGTACAGTCAGATGACGATACCTTGAACCTGAATGCTGGCGATATAGGAGCCTGAAGACGCACAACTCAATGTTCAACTACAGCTTTTTTCCTATTGCCATCAGGTTCTTGACCGAAATTAATGACCCTGACGCTACCTCAGCCTATGTTCCTTTCTCAAAGTCAAAGTAAGTTTCATTATCAAAGTACATATATGTTATCATATTCACACCCCACACATGGAAAGAGGTATACAGTCACGCAGCGTGGAAAAATTCAGAGCAAATTTATTATAGCAGTACATATATGTCACCATATACAACCCTGAGATTCATTTGCTAGTAGGCATTTACAGAAAAATAAAAAATACGACAGAATTTATGAAAAACTATACATAAACAAGACTGTCAAACAACCAATGTGCAAAAGAAGACAAATTTGTGCAAATAGTAAATAAATAATACTGAGAACATGAGTTGTTGAGTCATTAAACCTGAGCCTGTAGGTCACAGAAACAGCTCAGAGTTGTGTTGAATGAAGTTATCCACATCGGTTCAGAACCCTGACAGTCGCAGGGTAAAAGCTGTCCCTGACCTGGTGCTGTGGACCTGGGCGCCCTGTACTTCCTTCCCGGTGTGAGTAATGAGAAAAGAGCATGGTTGGTGGAGGTCCTCAATGATGGATGCTGCTTTCTTGTGGCGGAGCTCCATGCAAGTGTGTTCGATGGTGAGAAGGGCTTTGCCTGTGATGGATTGTGCTGTGTCCACACTTTCTGCAGACTTCTCCATTGCTGGATATTGGTGTTTCCATACCAGGCCGTGATGTAGCGAGTCAGGATACTCTCTACTTTGCAACTGTAGAAATTTGTCAAAACTTTTGGTGACATGCCAAATCTGCACAAGCATCTAAGAAAGTAAAGGTACTGTTGTGCCTTCTTTCTGATGACACTTATGTGTTGGCCCCAGGACAGACCTTCTGATATGATAACCATAAGATCATATGACATAGGAGTATAATTAGGCCATTCAGCCCATCAAGTCTACTCAGCCATTCCATCATGGCTGATTTATTATCCCCCTCAATCTCATTCTCCTGCCTTCACTCCATAACCTTTGATGGAGCAATTAATCAATCTCAGTTTAAAACATACCCAAGGAAATTAACACCAAGGAATATAACACCAAGGAATTTAAAGTTACTGACCCTCTCCACCTCTGATCCCCAAATTAAAGACGAGCTTGTAGACCACCTGCTTCCTCCTCCTATAGTTAATAATCAGCTCCTTAGTTTTGCTGTTGTTGAGTGAAAGGTTATTGTTGTGGCATCTTTCAACCAGATTTTCAGTCTCCTTTCTATATGCCAATTCGTCACCATCCATCTCTCCATATCTCTCTCTCCCTCTCTCTCTGTCACTTGTTATTTTTATTTTGTTGTTTATTTTGTTCACGTGTACGCTTAATTTATGTTAATTTAAATTTAAGTTAGCTTATGCTTGTCCTCATCCTGTGCTGCACAGAGCTGCTGCTTCTCAAAGCCAGTTTTCATGGCATTTATCACGTGCCAACAGTAAACACGGAATATAAAACACTGAAATAAACTGGACGAGACTCTCTGAACACTCCTAGACTGTTTGAACAATTTGATGTTTTATATTCTATATTTTTCTCTTATTTTTTGCTGTTTGTGTGATTTGTTTTTTTGAACGTTGGGTATTTGATGTTTTTCACCAGGTTCCAAGGTGTTTTTTAGTTTCGTGGCTGTCCGTGGGAAGACAAATCTCAGGGTTGTATACTGCAGGCATACTTTGATAATAAATGTACTTTGGATCTTTGAACTTTATACCTGATGAATGTCTGAAGTCACTCACCCCGGGTTCAAGTACAGTTACTTCCTTTCAGTCAATCAGTTCTTGAACCAACCAGCAGAGTCTTACTCATCACAGGACAGCAACGTTATGACTGAGCACCTTGCACTAAAACCAACTTTGCTTTTTTGTTTGTAATTGTGTTCTTTTTTATATTTTTCTTGTGAATGCTGCTTATCTGATACCTTGTGCAAGTTTTGTATTGCAACTGGGCACACATGTACTTGTGGTATGTCAATAAACTTGACTTTGATCTTTAACTTTGCATTTTAAGCCATGAACTGGAGGAAGGGGTGGCAGATTACTTTTGTATCAGAATGCAGAGGCACAACACGCACAGCTCAAGGGCTCCTGGCATCTTGCCTGTAACAAAGCTCACTGAAGATTCAAATGTCCTGACATTAGATCCTGACCCGAAACTTCACCTCCACAGATGCTGTTTTACCACTGAGCTCCTCCAGCCATTTGTTCATTTCTAACCAGTCAGCTCCCTCTTGTGGGCATGGTTACCCGTAATCAGCAAAGGGCCAAGTATTTCAGCCTCAGTCGAATGAAGGAGCTTGAGTTTAACAACTTCTCACACTGGAGACAAGTGAAACTGGGCACCATAGGTCCATTCAGGAATTCAGGAGGTGAAGCAGCATCTATAGAAGAGAATAAACAGTTGTTGTTTTGAGCTGAGACCCTTCATCTGGACTGGAAAGGAAGGGGGCAGAATAAAGTGCAGGAAACAGTAGGAGTACAGACTTGCAGGTGATAGGTGGAAGATGTCAAGGACCGAAGAAGAAGTAGTCCAAAAGGAGAAGACTGTGGGCCACAGGAGAAAGGGAAGCAGGTGAGGAACAAGAGGGAGGTGATGGATAGGTCATGAGGGTAGAGGAGAAGAGAAGAGCGAGAAGGTACTCAGACTACAGGAATGGAAGGCGGGGGGGGGGCTGTGGAAACAGGAAGGAGTGGCTTCCGGAAATTGAGGAAATTGAAATTCATGGCATCAGGTTGGAGGCTTCCCAGATGGAATATGTAGTGTTGCTCCTTCAACTTGAATGAGGAGTATCCACTTGTGAGGCTGCTTTCAGGAAGCTGTGGACCTGCATCCCATGATTGCTCCGTAAATCAATGCTTCTAGAGGTCCGGCCACTTACTTTCCCTAAACATTTGACCTCCAAAGGTGTAACAACTCACACCAGTTCTGATTAAACTCCACTTGCCATTTCTCTGACCAGATTTCCAACTGATCTATATCCAGCTGTATCCTTTGATGGACCTTCCTGTCCATCCATGACTCCACAATTCCCAAGCAATAGACACACTTTGTACTTACCCAGTCACTTTATAATTATGACTGTGAGGCTAAAGCACTGATCTAATGACATAATTAAGTTTGCTAGTGTCATCAGTCAGGGTTTCAATCTCCCTCCTATTTGCCAATTTGTCACCACCTTTGACTTGGCCAATGGCCGTGATGTCGTCAGCAAACTTAATTATGTCATTAGACTTGCTGACGTTCAATGTCAGCAAGTCCAGGGAACTATTATTGACTTCAGGAGGAGGAAACCATAGGCCAGTCCTGATCAGTATATCAGAAGTGGAGAGGGTCAACAACTTTAAATTCCTCGGTGTTAGCATTTCTGAGGATCTGTCCAGGCTCCAGGACATAAGTGCCATTATGAAGGGATCACCTCTACTTAGAAGTTTATGAAGATTTGACATGATATCTAAACTTTGACAAATATCTATACATGTGTGGTGGAGAGCATATTGACTGGTTGTATCATGGCCTAGTATGCAAAAGCCAATCCCCTTGAATGGAAATGCCTACAAAAGGTGGTGGATACAGCGCTGTACACAGAGTGCTGTTGCAGGAAAGCAGCATCCATCACCAAGGACCACCATCATTCAGGCCATGGTTTATTCTTGCCACTGCCATCAGGAAGAAGGTACAGGGGTCTCAGGACTCACACCACTAGTTTCAGAAACAGTTTCATCAACCATCAGGCTCTTGAACCAAAGGTGAAAATTTCACTCAACTTCACTTGCCCTATGGCTGAAATATTCCCACAACCTATGGACTCACTTTCAAGTACTCTTCATCTTATGTTCTCAATGTTTATTGCTTGTTTGTTTATTTATTATTATTACCGCTGTATTTTTATTTTTTTCTCATTTCAAGCTGGTAAAACCTGAGGTACAGGCATAGCCGAGCACCCTCATTTCTTAATTGCGAGGAACTTCCAGATTATTCTAGAGGTGTTTAGTGTTGTCAGTTTCTGGAGATTTACATAACTATTGCTGTGTAGGCCTAATTGTTTAATGTTATTGTGTGGTGAAGTTGAGATGGTACCAGCTGTAGGTATCACTATCAGGACAATATATACCTTGTTCATGTTCTAAACTCTTCCAATTTCCTCTTTTAATTGAGCATATTTCTGGTATTATTCACTTATTGATTTCTGTATGTTTGGTGTATTTGGAATGGCTATATCTATTTAGTACATTGCTCTTGCTCATTCATCTTGTAATATTATGGCTGGACAGTTATTATGGATGTCCTGTCTTAAAAATGGATCGCTCATAATATAATTTCTGGAACTCTGACTCTAAAACTGGATCAGGCTTGTATTTATAGTAAGGTATGGTTTCCTTTATGAGTTTGTATTTTAAAGCAAGATTTTGGTGAGTGATGTTTGTCACTCGATGGTGCCTGTGTAGGTAATCAGATTGAGTAAAACTGCTACAGGATCCTGCAATGTGTTGGATTGTCTCTGGTTTCTCTCGGCATTTTCTGCATTTATAAACGTGAATTTTTTGCTCTTTTATTATGCATTTTTGGTCCTGTATTGCCACAAGGAACCCCTCGGTTTCTGGGAAGAGTTCTCCAACTCTGAACCAGGCATTCGACACTTCCTTGTCGACAGCTAGTCTGCTCAGATTATGGGGATGTCTTCCATGGAGGGACTTGCTCTTCCATTCAGTTAGCTGTTTCTTCAACAGTGATGATACCTTACTTTTTCTGGGTGGTGCTTTCATTTAAGTTTAGTTTTTGTGTGCTTCTTATCAGAATTACATATGCTCATGGGGAGTGTTGAATCCCATTTTCATTGATGAAAATATATTCTTAGAAGTTTTATCTGAGATGTGTAAATTTTTTAATGTCTGTTATTCCTCTGCATCCTTCTGTTCTAGGTAGTGTTGTGGCGACCCATTTTCTGACCCCCACGAACCGGCTCACGAAACAGCGCGCGCAGGCAGAGGGCCGGCAGCAAAAAGGGCGGGAATGGAAAGACTTTAAAGCGGGCCGCGAAGTTTGAATAAACCTCTTTCATCGCAACTCTAACTCACCGACTCCGTGTGGTTATTCTAGCGCTGTGTGTAGCACATCGCTACAATTGGTGACCCCGACGGCCCAAACGATATTTGGACCAGAGATGACCGACGCTGCATCTGTTCACGCAGTTTCGTTAAAACTGCCAAGCTTCTGGACGCTGCGACCCCATTTATGGTTCGAACAAGCAGAAGCACAATTCCACATTCGGCAGATAACTTCGGAGTCCACTCGCTACTACTACGTGCTGAGCTCCCTCGACCAGGAGACTGCTGCACAAGTTGAGGAGTTTATACAGTTGCCCCCGGAGGACGGCAAATACACAGCATTCAAAACCCTGCTCATAAGGACTTTCGGACTCTCACGGCACGAACGAGCGCGCCGCTTAATGCACCTGGATGGTTTGGGAGACAGGCCGCCGTCAGCATTAATGAACGAGATGCTGGCCCTGGCTGAAGGACACAAACCCTGCCTCATGTTTGAGCAGGCGTTCCTAGAGCAACTGCCCGAGGACATATGCCTGCTGCTGTCCGACGCAGATTTCAGCAAACCCCGGGAGGTGGCGGCCCGAGCAGATGTGCTGTGGAATGCCAGGAAAGAGAGAGGGGCGTCCGTCGCACAGATCACCAAGCCGCGTGCCCAATGACAGACCAGACCAGGCCCGGCAGCAGAGCCTACAAAACCCGGCGACGGGAGTGAGGAGCCCAACGAACAATGGTGTTTCTACCACCAGCGGTGGGGCACGGAGGCCCGCCGCTGCAGACCGCCCTGCAAATTCCCGGGAAATGCCAGGGCCAGCCGCCGCTGTTGGCTACAGCGGCTGGCCATCAGGACAGCCTCCTGTACGTCTGGGACAAGCAGTCGGGACGCCGCTTTTTGGTCGACACCGGAGCGGAGATCAGCGTCTTACCTCCAACGAGTTACGACACCCGCAACAGAGAACCGGGACCCACCCTGAGGGCCGCTAATGGCAGCACAATACGAACCTACGGCACCCGCACGGTGCGGCTACAGTTCAGCTCCAGCCGGTTCACGTGGGACTTCACACTGGCCGCCGTGACCCAACCACTCCTGGGGGCAGATTTTCTACGAGCCCACAGCCTGCTGGTCGACTTGCAAGGGAAGCGACTCGTCCACGCCAAGACTTTTCAAACGTTCTCCCTGGGTGAAGCACAGTTGCCAGCCCCACACCTGGACTCCATCACACTGTCCAACGATGAATTCACCAGGGTCCTGGCGGATTTCCCATCAGTACTGACACCGCAGTTCACGGCAGCCATGCCCAGACACGGAGTACAGCACCACATCCCAACCCAGGGACCACCTCTCCACGCCCGTGCTCGAAGGCTTCCCCCGGACAAGCTCCGACTGGCGAAGGAGGAGTTCAAGAAGATGGAGGAATTAGGGATCATACGACGGTCCGACAGCCCCTTCACATGGTGCCCAAGGCAACGGGGGGCTGGAGACCATGCGGTGACTACCGCAGACTGAACGAGGCTACAATGCCAGACCGCTACCCTGTGCCGCACATTCAAGACTTCGCAGCAAACCTACACGGCGCAAGGATCTTTTCCGAGGTAGACCTCGTCCGGGGATACCATCAAATCCCTGACATCCTCATAGCCAGCAGTAGTCGGCAGGAGCATCTGTCCCACCTCCGCCAGCTCTACTCCCGCCTGAGTGAATTCGGCCTTACAATCAATCCAGCCAAATGCCAGTTCGGACTCGACACCATCGACTTCCTGGGCCACAGGATTACTAAAGACGGGGCAACCCCGCTGCCCGCCAAGGTAGACGCGGTCCGCCACTTCCCCCGACCCAACACAATCAAAGGCTTGCAGAAATTCGTGGGTATGGTGAATTTCTACCACCGTTTCCTCCCCTCAGCAGCCCGAACCATGCACCCCTTGTTCACTCTAATGTCGGGTAAGGGCAAGGACATTACCTGGAACGAAGAGGCCGCAACCGCTTTCGTTAAAACCAAAGAAGCCTTGGCAAATGCCGCGATGCTAGTGCACCCCAGAACGGATGTTCCTACTGCCCTCACGGTGGAAGCATCCAACACAGCAGTCGGTGGGGTGCTGGAACAACTCATCGAGGGTCGCTGGCAACCCCTGGCGTTCTTCAGCAAACACCTACGACCACCCGAACTCAAATACAATGCTTTCGACCGGGAGCTATTGGCACTATACCTGGCAATCCGGCATTTCAGGTACTTCTTAGAAGGTAGGCCCTTCACCGCGTTCACAGACCACAAACCGCTTACCTTTGCGTTCATTAAGGTGTCCGACCCCTGGTCGTCCCGCCAGCAGCGACATCTGTCCTACATCTCCGAGTACACGACGGACATCCGGCATGTCTCTGGAAAGAACAATGTCATGGCAGACGCACTTTCCAGACCTACCATACAGGCCCTGTCCCAGGGGGTGGACTATGCAGCGCTGGCAGAGGCACAGCAGGCAGACGCTGAGATCCCCAGTTACAGGACTGCAGTCTCCGGTTTGCAGCTCCAAGACCTCCCCGTAGGCCCAGGTGAGAGGACCCTACTATGTGACGTAGCTACCGGCCAACCCCACCCCGTCGTCCCAGCAGCCTGGCGCCGGCGGGTGTTCGAATCCATTCACAACTTAGCACACCCCTCCATCAGGACAACCGTCCGGCTGGTCGCCAACAGGTTCGTGTGGCATGGACTTCATAAACAGGTCAGTGAATGGGCCAAAACGTGTATGCAGTGCCAAACGGCCAAGGTGCAGCGGCACACAAAGGCTCCACCGCAGCGGTTCGAACCCACCCGCCGGAGGTTCGACCACATCCATGTGGATATCGTGGGGCCCCTGCCAGTGTCACGAGGAGCGCGGTACCTCCTAACTATGATAGACCGGTTCACCAGATGGCCAGAGGCAGTCCACTCACCGACACCACCTCCGAATCCTGCGCCCGAGCACTGATCGCAACCTGGGTAGCACGCTTTGGGGTACCGGCCCACATTACCTCCGACAGAGGGGCCCAGTTCACCTCCAGCCTGTGGTCGGCTATGGCCAGACTTTTAGGAACACAGCTACACCACACAACTGCCTACCACCCACAGTCGAACGGACTAGTGGAGCGCTTCCACCGTCACCTGAAATCGGCTCTCATGGCCCGCCTGGAGGGGCCTAACTGGGTGGACGAACTTCCCTGGGTCCTGCTCGGAATCTGCACGGCGCCCAAAGAGGATCTACACACCTCGTCGGCCGAGTTGGTGTACGGCGCGCCCCTGGTCGTCTCAGGAGAGTTCATACCAGCCCCAAGGGGGCAAGAGGAAGAACCCACAGCAGTCCTGGACAGACTACGGGAGAGGCTCGGTAACCTGGCCCCCATCCCCACTTCACAGCACGGACAGAGCCCGACCTGCGTACCCAAAGACCTGCAGAACTGTAAGTTTCTTTTTGTACAACGGGGTGGACACCGGGCACCGCTACAGCGGCCCTACGAGGGGCCGTTTAAGGTGATCAGCAACAACGGGTCCACGTTCGTGCTGGACACTGGGGGGAGAGAGGAGGTTTTCACGGTGGACTGACTCAAACCGGCCCATGTGGACTTGGCACAACCGGTCCAGGCTCAGGCACCGCGGCGCAGGGGCAGACCTCCCAAACAGAGGCCGATCCAGACTGCGGACATTGGGGGAGGTATCGCCGGTTCTGGGGGGGGGGGGTTAAGTGGCGACCCACTTTCTGACACCCACGAACCGGCTCACGAAACAGCGCACGCAGGCAGAGGGCCGGCAGCAAAAAGGGCGGGAACGGGAAGGCTTTAAAGCGGGCCGTGAAGTTTGAATAAACCTCTTTCATCGCAACTCTAACTCACCGACTCCGTGTGGTTATTCTAGCGCTGTGTGTAGCACATCGCTACAGTGTTAACCTAAGTGCATTTGAAGGTACAAAATTTGTCATTTTAGTTCTTATTTTTCTTTATAAATTTTCCAGATCGGTTTTGGACCAAGATATTTTGCAAAAATATGTTAATATGGGTATTGAGGAAGTGTTTATTGTCTTTGTTATATTTTTACTATTACTATTTATTTTTTCTCAGCTCAAGCTGGTTATTATTACTATTATTAACCTTTCTTTTTTTTGTGTTTGCAAAGCTTGTTATCTTTTGCACATTGGTTGTTTGTCCGTCCTGCTGGGTGCAGTCTTTCATTGATTCTATTGTGTTTCTTGCACTTACTGTGAATACGCACAAGCAAATGAATCTCATGGTTGTATCTGGTGACATCGATGTACTTTGATAATAAATTTACAATGAACACTCAACAGCCCATTTCCCCCACCACCGTCTTGTTCTGTCTTCTTCCCCTTCCTTTCCAATGCTGATGAAGGGTGTCGACCCAAAATCTCAAAAGTTGATTCCTCTCCATAAATACTGCCTAACCTACTGATTTCCTCCAGCTTTTTAAGACCATAAGATATAGGAGCAGAACTACACCCATTTGTCCCATTGAGTTTGCTATGCCTTTCCCGATGTTGGGGAAGTCCAGAACGTGGGGTCACAGTTTGAGGATAAAGGGGAAGCCTTTTAGGACCGAGATTAGGAAAAACTTCTTCACACAGAGAGTGGTGAATCTGTGGAAGTCTCTGCCACAGGAAACAGTTGAGGCCAGTTCATTGGCTATATTTAAGAGGGAGTTAGATATGGCCCTTGTGGCTACGGGGGTCAGGGGGTATGGAGGGAAGGCTGGGGCGGGGTTCTGAGTTGGATGATCAGCCATGATCATAATAAATGGTGGTGCAGGCTCGAAGGGCCGAATGGCCTACTCTTGCATCTATTTTCTATGTTTCTATGTTTCTATGTCTGATCCATTTTTTTCCCTCAGCCTCAATCTCTTGTCTTCTCCACATATCCTTTCATGCCCTGACCAGTCAGGAATTTATCAACCTCTGCCTTAAATAGACATAAAGTCTTAGGCTCCACAGCCACCTGTAGCAATGAATTCCACAGATTCATCACCCTCCAGCTGAAGAAATTCCTCCTGATCTCCGTTCTAAAAGGACACCCCTATATTCTGAGGTTGTGTCCTCTCACTCGAGGCTCCCTCACCTAGGAAACATCCTCTTAACACCCACTCTATCAAGGCATTTCAACATTCAACAGGTTTCAATTAGGTCACCCTCATTCTTCTGAATTCTGGTGAATACAGGCCCAGAGTCTTCAAATGCTCTTCATATGACAAGCTGTTCAAACTTGGAATCATTTTTGTGACCCTCCTTTGAATGCTCTCCAGTTCTAGCACATCCTTTCTAAGATAAGGGGCCCAAAACTGCTCACAATACTCTAAGTGAGGCCCCACCAGTGCTTTATAAAGCCTCAGTATCATATCCTTGCTTTTTATATTCTAGTCCTCTTGAAATGAATGCTAAAATTGCATTTGCCTTCCTCACCCTGCAAATTAACCTTAGCGAATCTTGCACAAGGACTCCAAGTCCATTTGCGCCTCTGTTTTTTTGCATTTTCTCTCCATTTAAAAAATAGTCAACCCTTTAATTTCTTCCACCAAGGTCCATGACCGTACATTTCCTGGCATTGTATTCCATCTGCCATTCCTTTGCCCATTCTCCTAATCTGTCTAAGTCCATCTGTAGCCTCTCTACTTCCTCAAAACTACCTGCCCTCCACCTATTTTCGTATCATCTGCAAACTTTGCAACAAAGCCATCAATTCCATCATCCAAGTAATTGACATACAATGTGAAAAGAAGCGGTCCCAACACAGACCCCTGTGGAAAACCACTACTCACCTACAGCCAACCTGAAAAGGTTCCCTTTATTCCTAATCTTAGCCTCCTGCCATTCAGTCACTTCTTTTATCCATGCTAGTATCTTTCCTGTAATACTATGGGCTCTTAACTTGTTAAGCAACCTCATGTGTGGAACTTTGTCAAAGACCTTCTGAAAATCCAAGTACACAATATTAACTGATTGTCTTTGTCTATCCTGCTAGTTATTTCTTCAAAGAATTCCAACAGATTTGTCAGGCAAAATTTTCCCTTGAGGAAACCATACCTATTTTATCATGTGCCTCCAAGTACCCTGAGACCTCATCCTTAATAATTGATTCCAACATCTTCTCAACCACAGAGGTCAGACTAACTGGCTTAAAATTTCCTTTCTTCTACATCTCTCCCTTCTTCAAGAGTGGAGTGACATTTGCAATTTTCCAGTTTTCCAGATCCATTCCAAAATCTAGTGATTCTTAAAAGATCATTGCTAATGTCTCCACAATCTCATCAGCCACTACCTTCAGAACTCTGGAGTGTACACCACCTGGTCCAGGTGACTTACCTACCTTCAGACCTCTCAGTTTCTTAACAACCTTCTCCCTAGTAATGGTAACTTCACACTCTTCTGACTCCTGACACTCTGGAATTTCCACCATACTGCTAGTGTCTTCCACAGTGAACACTGATACAAAATACTTATTCAATTCGTCCACCATTTCCTTGTCCCCTATTACTACATTTCCAGCATCGTTTTCCAGCAGTCCGATATCACCCTCACCTTTCTTTTACACTTAATGTATCTGAAGAAACTTTTGGTATCCTCTTCAATATCATTGGCTTGCTTATTCCATCTGTAACTTCTTAATGACTTTTTTAGTTCCCTTCTGTTGCCTTTTTTAAGGTTTCCCAATACTCTAACTTTCCACTATTTTTTGCTCTATTATATACCTTCAATTAGGTTTTTATGTTAAATTTGACTTCTCTTGTCAGTCGCAGCCCTGTCATCCTGCCTGTAGAATACTACATCCTCTTTGGGATATATATATCCTACGCCTTACAAATTTCTCCCAGCAATTCCAGCTGTTGCTGCTCTGCCTTCATCCCTGCCAGTGTTCTTTTCCAATCAATTTTGACCAGCTGCTTTCTCGTGCCTCTGTAATTCCCTTTACTCCACTGTAATATGGATACTTCTGACTTTAGGTTCTTCTACTAAATTGCAGGGTGAATTCTTTCATGTTATGATCAATATTCCCTAAGAGTTCCTTTACCTTAAGCTCTCTAATCAATTCTTGTTCATTGCATAACACCCAATTTAGAATAGCTGATCCCCAGTTGGCTCAACCATGAGTTGCTCTAAAAAACCATCTTGTTGGCATTCTAGAAATTCCCCTCTTAGGACCCAGTACAATCTGATTTTCCTAATTTCCCTGAATGTTGAAACCTTGCTCTTTCTGTAATTTGTCAACCACATCTTTACTACTGTTTGGGAATCTGTATATAACTCCCAACAGAGTCTTTTTACTCTTGCAGTTCCTTAGCTCCAACCACAGTGATTCAACACCTTCCAACCCTACTCTTTCTAATGATTTGATTTCATTTTTTTTACCAACAGAGCAATGCCGCCTCCTCTGCCTTCCTGCAATATGGTACAATGTGTATCCTTGGGCATTAGGCTCCCAGCTATAATCTTCTTTCCGCCATGATTCAGTGATGCCTACAAAATCATACATGCCAATTTGTAACTGTGCTACAGGTTCATCTACCTTATTCTTTATACTGCGCGCATTCAAATCTAACACCTTCAGACCCGTATTCACCCTTTTTGATTTCGTCAGGCTTTTACGTTGCAACTCATCCCGCTGACTGCAATTTTGCCCTGTCAACAGCCTCTCCTTGCTAAGAGTCTCACCACACATTACCTTGTGAACCAACTACCTCAGCCTCAGCATTATCACTCCAGTTCCCATCCCCCTGCCATGTTAGTTTAACCCCCCCCCCAAACAACTCTAGCAAATTTTGTGTATGTTACTCTGAATTTCTAGCATCTGAAGAATCTCTTTTGTTTTTGAGAGCAACTTTGCGGCTCTGGCTTTAATTTCTCTGTTGTATCATGAATATGATATGATGTTGGTCTTGTTATTGCTTAAAGTGAGAGGCATGGTGTGGAAATACAGTAGATTACAGTCAATTGAGCCACTTATTTGGGACAACTCTTAACGAGCAACAACTAAATGACAAAATAGCTGGGATTTCCTTCGTTTATTTTGGACACTATGCACTTAATTGATCAGGAGGCTGTTTCTGAACAGTTTCTAACTAGCGTCAGTCACGTGAACTTGTGTGACCGTTGGACACTACATTATGCTTAGAGTGGACAGTTTTTAAAGAGCATCAGTTCAAAAAAACAGTGATTTTGTCACTGATAGTTGGCAAAGAATAAGCAGTAAGACAATGCAGAACTGTTTTGTCCACTGCTGCTTCAAGCATTCAGGCTTGGAAATGTCAGGAACGATCAACAGTGAAAATGAAGCAATTTCACTACTTCACCTAGTTAGGAACTACGAAGAATTTGAAAGTATCCACAATCATCTTGAATGTTACAATGAAAGGATGCAATCATTAAAAGCATTATATGAAAGCAGTCCATCGTCTGCACTGATTTTGTTCATTTACAGTCAATCAAAAGAACACGGGAGCATACACTGGATGAATTCTTCTGTCTAACTATTAGGAACGAATACACAGTTTTATAATACTGTAGTAGCATTGGTGTGTTCTAATTTGTTCTGTATTTCACTTAAATATGGAATTTATTAGTCAGTTAAACAGTAGTTTGTCTTTTTTTAATACCTTTTTAACTATTACCATGAAATTTTTCAACTGGTCCAAAATCTACTGGTCCCAATGCGTCCCAGTACCCCCGAATCCACTGTATTCTGCAACACTCACAACACGCTGGAGGAACTCAGCAGGTCGGGCAGCATCTGTGGAAACGATCAGTCGAGGGGGAACCCTTTGTCAGGACTGTAGGGGGAAGGGGCAGAGGCACTATAAAGAAGGTGGGGGGAGGGTGGGAAGGAGAAGGCTGGTAGGTTCCAGGTGAAAAACCAGTAAGGGGAAAGACAAAGGGGTGGGGGAGGGGAAGCAGGGAGGGGATAGGCAGGAAAAATGAATAGGGGAAAACACAATGGGTAGTAGAAGGAGGCGGAACCATGAGGGCTCACAACACGCTAGAGGAACTCAGCAGGTCGGGCAGCATCCGTAGAAATGATCAGTCGATGTTTCACGCCGGAACCCTTCGTCAGGACTGAAATACTGTATTCTGCTTTGGGGACGTAATAATGACGAGAGTACTTATCTCAGAATATTGGTTGAGGGATGAATATTGACAAGGGCATCCCAGCTCCCTTTCTAAACAGGATGGTAGGATCTTTTTATACACATTTTGGAGAGTGTGTAAAGTATTAACGAGAGCACTGGGTGATATGGCATGTCTGTAAAATGTAGCACAGTGGATTCCCCATAGATGCACCAAAGTATCGTATCACGTAACATACTTGTACCAAAGTATTAACCAGAACACTGGCTGGTATTGTACATCGATAAGAGAATGGCTGAAACAATGCCAGTAAGAAGTTTAATTTGCATTAGAATCACAGAGTCATAGAGTTATTCAGCATGGGAACAGGCCCTTTGGCCCATCCCATCCATGCAAACCAAGGTACGTTCCTAAGTTCAGCACAGTTCCTGTGGTTGACCTATACCACTCTAATACTTTCTTAATCCATGTACTTGTCTAAATGCATTTCACATAGAACAGCACAGTACAGGCCCTTCAGCCCACAATGTTGTGGCAACCTCTTAACCCACTCAAAGATCACTCTAATGTTTCCCCTACAGATAGCCCTTCAGTTCTCCTTAATACCTTAATACCTATTCTAAAAGCTCTTTAATGCCACTAAAGTATCTGCCTCTACAACATCCTTGGCAGTGTGTTTCACTTAGCCACCACCCTGACATCCCCCCAGTACTTTCCTTCAATCTCCTTAAAATTAAGCCCTCTCATTTCTGCCCTGGGAAAAAGGGCATTGGCTGTCCACTCTATCTATGTCTCTTATCATCATGTATACTTCTGTCACGTCACCTTTCATCTTGTTTCACTCCAAAAGGAAAAACATGCTTTAGTTAGCACTCATAAAGCTTGCTTTAATCTGCGCCTTTTCTAAGGCTTCTTATAACGAAGTGATCACAACTAAACCTTATTATCATATTCCCCTCTAAATTAGTTGATTGGTTTATCATTCCATCACCCCTCCCTGTAACTGGATCCTGGACTTTGTGATAGAGTGACCCCAGTTGGCAGCAACATCTCAGGCTTCATTACAATGAGCCCTGGTGCCTCCTCACCCATCCTGTGTGCTCAGTCACTGCTGTTCACACTCTTGACTCACGACTGACCTGCCAGATCCGGCTCAAATGAGTCATCAAGTTCTCTGAAGATATGACAGTGGTTGGCTTCATCAACCACTCAACCACATGTGGGCACATGGCGAAGTGGTTAAGGCATTGGACTAGTGACCTGAAGGTTGTGAGTTCGAGCCCCAGCCGAGGGAACGTGTTGTGTCCTTGAGCAAGGCACTTAATCACACATTGCTCTGCGACGACACTGGTGCCAAGCTGTATGGGTCCTAATGCGCTTCCCTTGGACAACATCGGTGTCATGGAGAGGGGAGACTTGCAGCATGGGCAACTGCCGGTCTTCCATACAACCTTGCCCAGGCCTGTGCCCTGGAGAGTGAAGACTTTCCAGGCGCAGATCCACGATCTCTCAAGACTAACGGATGCCTTTACTTTTAGGCCTCATCAACAACAGTGATGCGTTAGCATACAAAGAGAGGCTTGTCAAATGGTGTGAGAACAACCTGAGTCTCAACGTGGACAAGACAAAAGAGATGATTTTGGACTTCAGGAAGGCACAGGTTGACTACTCTCCATTGAACATCAATGGCTCTGTCATGGAGAGAGTCAAGACCACAAAGTTCCTTGATGTGTATTTAATGTACAATCCAACGTGGACCATAACACCTCAGCACTAGTCAGGAAAGCACAACAGCACCTACAGTTTCTGAGGAAACTGAGCCACGCAGGGATCCCCACACCCCTTCTAACAAATTTCCACAGGAGCCCAGTCAAGAGAGTCCTGTCTGGCTGCATCAATGTGCGGGCTGGAAGCTGTAAGTTATTGAACTGCAAGACCCTACAGAGGACAGTAAAAACCGCCGACAGGATCTGCGGGGTCTCCCTGGCCCTTATTTGTGTCATTTACTAGGAGTGTTGTCCGAAGCACCCGAAGCATTGTTGAGGATCCCTGACACCCATCCCACAATCTCTCTGACCCACTACCATCAGGAAGGAGGTACAGGAGCATCAGGACCAGGACTGCCTGACTGGGTAACAGCTTCTTCCCTCAGGCTGTGAATATCTTGCCACCACTGTTTACTGTTTACCCGTGCTGCCCACTACATGCATTTTGAATTATTTATTATCAAGTTAGTTGTGGTAATATTTTGTTTTATGTGCTGTGTTTGATATATATTTTGTGGGTGCAACATTGTTTGAAAGAACGATGTTCATTTGGTTATATATATGTACTGTACATCCAGATGACCATAAACTTGGATTTACCTAAACTTTAACTAATACTGAGGCAGCTTGTTCCATATACCTACTGCCCTATTCAAGAGAACCAGAACATAAAAGCAAGGATGTCATGTTGAGGCTTTATAAAACATTGGTCAGATCGCAGTTGGAATATTGTGAGCAGTTTTGGGCCCTTTATCTAAGAAAGGACATTCTGGCATTGGAGAAGGTCCAGAGGAAGTTCTCATGAATGATCCCAGGAATTTTCATCTGAGAGGCATTTGATGGCACTGGGCCTGTACTCACTAGAGTTTAGAAGAATGAAGCCTATCGGATATTGAAAATCCAAAACAGAGTGGATGTGGAGAGGATGCTTCCTATATTGGGGATTCTAGGACCAGAGGGCACAGCCTCAGAATACAAGGACGTCCCTTTAGAACAAAGATGAGGAGGAATTTCTTTAGCCAGAGAGTGGAATTCATTGCCACAGACAGCTGTGGAGGTCAAGTCATTGACTATATTTAAAACAGAGGTTGATAGGTTCTTGATTAGTAAGGATGTTAAAGGTTACAAGGAAAAGACAGGAGAATGGAGTTGAAAGGGATAATGAATCAGCCTTGATGGAATGTTGGAACAGACTCAATGATCTGAATGGCCTAATTCTGCTCCTATGTCTTATGGTCTTATGTATTTCTGAAAGCCACTTAAACTCCACCAAACTTCCTGATTCCACCAGTACATCTGGTGACTATTCTGGGTACCTGCCACTCCCTACATAAAAAACCTGCCCCTCACATCACCCTCAAATGTCCCATCCCTAACCAAAGCATATCCCCTGGTGTTTGACATTTCCACCATGCTGAACAGATTCTGACTGTCTGTCCCCATAACTTAAAAAAATCTCTCCCCTCAGACTGACGCTATGAGTGGAACAAATTTCTGACTTAGGAGAGAGGGTGTGAAAGTGGAGGAATGAGAGAGAGCATGATTAATACCAGAGGACAAAGGGAACAAAGAATGAGAGGGTGAAAATGAAAGAAAAAGTCAAGAAGGAAGAAAGGAAGGTGAAAGACAGAGAGAAAGAGACCTTGAGGAAAGAGAAGGAAGAAATGAAAAAGAGATTCAGCACCGTGTGAAAGTCTCAGGCACATATACATAGCTAGAGTGCCTAAGACATTTTGCACAGTACTGTATTTGTCAACGTGGAGCAGAGAGCGAGTTTATAAATCTGGCCGGAGCAAAGGATTTGGGAATGGTGAGGGTGGAGCGCTGCGGGAGGGGTGTGGAGCAGGTGGCAGGCCTGAGACACCAGGCAAGGTCATTTGATTGCAAACAATTGGTTTGTTGATCATTACAGAATGTCTCTCTGGTGCTTCCAACTCCCTCCCCTCTCCCTTCCCCTTTTCCCAACCATGATTCCCCTCTCCCTGCCCCCTTCCCAATCTCAGCCCATAATAGAGACCGATATCGGTATCAGGTTTATCATCAATCACATATGTTTTGAATTTTGTTTTTCATTATGGCAGCAATACAGAACAATACATAAAATTTATTCACATCTTTTCATTTATTCTTTTTCCAGACCTGATAAAAGGTCGCAGCCCAAAACGTCGACTGTTTTACTCTTTTCCATAGATGCCACCCTGCCCCCTGAGCTCTTCCAGCATTGTGTGTGTGTGTTACATAAAATCACTATAATATTGCAGGATAGAGAGAAAGGAAGGCAAGAACATGGAGAAATGTTTAGGGATCAAAAGAGCAAAGGTCAAAAGAATAAAAGAAAATATAAAGGAAAAGGAATGTGAGAGGAAGAGAGAATGATGAGAGTGGGTCGTGAGAAGCTGCCAGTTTGGACATAATTATGATGGAAACGATGCCTTAATCTTGGATCAGGGAGGTCTCTCTCGTGCTGCTCAGCAAACAAGTCACGTACGAAAAGTCGCACGAAGTTTAAAGTTATAAATATATATATGTTTTCCTGCACAGGCCCATCAAACATTACATCGGCTGTTAATTAATACAATTACGAGCTGCAGAAGTGACAACAGAAGTCAATTAGAACCAACAGAGTGACATGTTTCATTGTTGTAATATGCCAGATGTTATTCGGGAACATTACAAGGGTTTAGGTGGGGGGAGGGTTTGGTTTTCTGGGCGCAGAACCGGCAGCCTTCCGGAAGAACCGGGCAATGGACAACAGGAAGACAGCCTGCAAATCCCCTCTACCTAGAAAAATCTCACGCCACCCACCCCCACCTCATCCTTTCGCTTCGGCTTATTAATGAACTACCTACTTTCAATATTCATTAAACAGCTGGCCTGACAGATGTGACGAATACTCTCAAGACCCAGAGAGAGAGAAAAAAAATTACTTCCCATCTGGCTCCCCAGCTCTGTAAAAGATACGAATCTTCTCTCTTTCCCCTAGTTAGGGAATGAGAGAGGAAAAGCCCATTGCAATGTCAACATCTGCTCGCCTTTTTAAACACTGTGTAAAAGACAGTGACATTTTAAGCAAATGATGCTTGTAACTCTCTTTTATATTATTTGCCATCTATTCCTCATTAGAGCCGATGCTGTAGCTGCCTCAATGTTCTCTTTAATTTATTTGTTTATGACTTAAGACGATGTTAGATCTGCATGCCGTTTTGCATACTTTATTAGTGGCATATGGGGTGCATTTATCAACATTTGTTACGATCCAGACTAAATGATTTTGTTAACTCTTTTTTTAAATTTGAAACTTTTTTTTTCTCTTTTGTGGTGATGCTTTCTTCACTCACGGATTAAAATCAATTTCCTGACTATAGCTCTTTTTTGCCATTCATTACTGCTCAGTTGGGGTACAGGAAAGGAGGGAAGAAAGAGAAAGACAGGAAAAAAGGAAATAATGAGAGGGAGGAAAAGAGAGAGAGAGAAAGTAGGACAGAGAGAAAAAGAAAAAGAGAAAGAAAGAAATAACATAGGGATGAATAACCACCTGATCTGTTTGAGGTCCTGTTGAAGTGAAAATTAAGTAGTTTCTCAGACACTCGGGGATAACATCCCCAGTCATCTTCAAGATAGCTCTAGCAATTTTTGTTTACTTGAGAAAGAGAGAAGAAAGTAAAAAAAAGAGAACAAAAGAAGGAAGGAGAGAAGGGGAAAAAAGAGAAAAAGACGGTAGAGGTAGAATCATTTGGGGCTTTTAAGAGACATTTAGTTAGGCACATGGAAGTGAGGAAAATGGAGGGATGTGGACATTGTGGAGGCATAAGGGATTAGTTTGGTTGGCCATTTGATACCTAACGTATTTAGTTTGGCACAACATTACAGGCTGAAGGGCCTGTTCCTGAGTTATACGGTTGTATGTTCTTTGTAAAGAAAAAGAGGGAGAGAAAGAGTGAAAGGGAGAAAGAAAGAAAGAAAGAGGAGAGAGAGAAAGAAAGAGAGCAAAAGGGGGAAAAGAGAAAAATAAAGAAAAAGAGAGTGAAAGTAAGGATAAATATTACCTGATCTCTTTTTGTCATGTTGATTGATTGGGTATTAAGCATTTCCTCATCTCCTCAGACACTCAGGGATAACGCACTCAGTCGTCTTCAAAAAAGTTCTAGCAAATATTCATTTACTTAAGAGAGAAGGAAAGGAAAAAAGAAAGAGCAAAATAAAGAGAGAAATGGATTAAGAAAGAAAAGGGAAACAAGAGCCAAAGAGTGAAAAACAGAAAGAGTGAAAGAGGGAAAAAGCGAGTGAAAGAAAGGAGAAAAGAGAGAGCAAAAGAACAAAAGAGATAAATAAAGGGAGAAAGGAAGTGAGAAGGAAAGAAAAAAATAAAGTAAAAAGAGAGAGAGAAAAGAAGGTGAGTAAGGATGAATAACACCTGATCTGTTTTTAATCATGTTAATTTAATCTTGTATCTCTACAGTTAAGGATAATACCCCTGGTTTTCTTCAAAAAAAAAT
The DNA here is from genome assembly GCF_963921235.1 of Mobula hypostoma. Taxonomy (NCBI): domain Eukaryota; kingdom Metazoa; phylum Chordata; class Chondrichthyes; order Myliobatiformes; family Myliobatidae; genus Mobula; species Mobula hypostoma. Next base: position 192,603,152 of record NC_086100.1, read on the forward strand.
CCGGGAACAGATTATGTTTATCTGAAAGAGCAGGGATGGGGGACTCAGTTTAATATCTTATCTAAAAGTCAGAGCCTTACAAGGAGCAACAAACCCTCAGGTAACACCGGGCTGGATCTTTGTGCTCATCTTTCTGAGCGAGATTTGAACACACCATTTCTGGCCTTTGCTCAAGTGCAAAGGGTTAATAGACATCACTGCTTCTCCATTGCCAACGCTGTCTCACCCCAGTAACTCCTTGCCTTAAGTCTCCTTGGTGTTATTTATCAAATCAATTGGATAGCTATTTTAATATCTTTTTCCTCCGCCAAACTCATAGACCTACAATTCAGCACCTCTGTGCAACTGAACCTTGACTTCCTGACCAAAAGCCACAATCAGAAAAGATGGGCAACAATACCCGTGCCACAATTACCCTCAACACTCGTGCCCTACAACACCGTATCCTCAGCTGCTTCCTTTCAACCATTCAGTTCTTGAGCCAAAGTAATCACTACAGTGTAGTAACACTGACCAAATTAATCACTTTGCATTACAATAGAACTCACATTTCATTCTTCCTATCACGTTCCTCCTTGTAAATATCTTGCAAGATTTATCTTGCCAAAAGAGAGCATGACCCAGGTAAAGTGGGTGGATGGGGGATGGTGAATGAAGTATGAAGTTGGGAGGTGATAGGTGGAAGACGTAATGGACGGAAGAAGAGTTTTTTTATTACCAAGGAGAAGGTCGTGTAGGGTCTTTTAAAGAGCATTAAAGTGAATAATCCCTAGGGCTTGATGGGATATACCCCAAATTATCGAGAGAAGCAAGAGAAGAGATTGCTGGGGACTTGATCAATATCATTGTGTCCTGTCTTGCCAGAGGTGTAGTCCTTAAGGACTGGCAAGTAGCTTATGCTGTTTCCTTATTCAAGAAGGGACACAAGGAATAATCCTGGAAACAATAGACCAATAAGTCTCACATCACTGGCAGAGAAGCTATTGGAGAGACTTATTGATAAGATTGATAAGCATTTGGAAAACCATGGCCGAATTAGAAAGAGCCAGCATTGCTTTGTGTGAGGCGAGTCATGTCTAACTGACTTGCTTGAGTTTTTGGATGAAGAGATAAGGGAGATTGATGAAGGTAGAGCTGTGGATGTTGTCTACATGGATTTTGGTAAAGTATTTGGCAAGCTCCCTCATGGGAGGCTTGTCCATAAAATTAAGATGCATGGGATCCATGGTGAGTTAGCCAATTGGATTCAGAACTGGCTTGCCCATAGAAGACAAAAGGTGGAGGTAGAAGGGACTTACTCTAGCTGGAGGTCTGGGATTTGTGATGTTCCATCAGGATTATACTGGGACTTCTGCTGTTTCTGAGGTATATAAATGGCCTGGATGAAAATGTACATGGGAGGGCTAATAAGTTTGCAGATAATATTGTGGTGTTGTGGATAGTGTACAGGACTGGCAGAGAATACAATGTGATATAGATGAGCTGTAGATATGGATGTAGAAGTGGCAGGTGCAGAGAGTGGACCATGGGAGAAAGGGAAGGAAGAGGGACACCAAAGGGAGGTGATAGGCAGGAGAAGAGAAGGGAATGGGTAAGCAGGGGGCCAGTTTGGGGATTGGAAAAACATCGTTTTATCTTGCAGATAAAGTGGAGAGGGACAGAGAGACAGAGAGTCAAGTTTATTGTCAGGTGCAATTAAACATTGCATCAAGGACACAAACCATTGAAGTCAAAGTCAGAATCAGATTTAATATCGGCATGTGTTGTTTAGTGGCAGCAGTACATTGCAATACATAATAATAAAAACTGAGTTACAGTAAATTAAATAAGTAGTGCAATAAAAGAGGGATAACACACTGAGGAAGTGTTCATGGGTTCACTGTTCATTCAGAAATCTGAGTGGCAGAAGGTAAGAAGTTGTTCCTGAAACGTTGAGCGCATGTTTTCAGGCATACTTAATGATGAATGCCACCTTTTGAAGCATCGTATTTTGAAAGTTTCCTGGATGCTGGGGAGGCCAGTGCCCACGATGGTGATGCAATCAGTTAGAATGATCCCCACAGTACATCTGTAGGAAACTTGCTTTCTAAGTTCTTACCATACAGGGTTGTTGCCATTGATCTGACCTGGCCATTCTCCAAGGAATTAATCATCAATTATAAACAAAGTTTCTATTCGCACAACTTTTTCATCCTGTTTTTGCTTAAGTGCTCATGTTATAAATATATAATCATATTTCTCAGTTAGTAGTTTTAGTAAAAATAACCTGCTTACTTTAGAATATGCATAGTTAATTTTAAGGTTAATTTTAATTTACAGATCACTGTAATGGCAGCACTGTAGCGTAGTGATTAGCACAACGCTTTACAGTACCAGCAACCCAGGTTCACCTCCCACGGCTATCTGTAAGGAGCTTGAATGTTTTTTCTGTGGGTTTCTTCCGGGTGCTCTGGTTTCCTTCCACAGTCCAAATACCGGTTATTAAGTTAATTGATTATCATAAATTGTCCCATGATTTGGCTAGGGTGAAATCAGGGGTTGGTCGCGGGCACAGCTTGAAGGGCCAGAATCTCTGTTGTATGTCAATAGATAAATAAAGTTTGAAGTATTGGTATTTGGCTGTGCTTTTCCACTTATTAGATGTGGGAGGTGCTGTTAAAGTCACTATTAGCGATTCCTCAAAGAAACAGGCCTATTTTGAAGTGCTTCCACAAAGCTTTCAGAGTTCCAATGACAATGAAGGAACAACAGTTTCCCAATCATGATAAGTCGTAGAGTGGGTGTGGAGAGGATGCTTCCTATAGTGAGGGAGTCTAGGACCAGAGGGTACAGCCTCAGATTACAAGGATGTCTATTTAGAACAGGGATGAAGGGGGAATTCCTACAGCCAGAGGGTGGCGAATATGCGGAATTCATTCATAGATGACTGTGGAGGCCATGTCACTGGCCATATTTAGAGCGGAGGCTGATAGGTTCTTGATTAGTAAGGACATAAAAGATTACAGGGAGAAGGCAAGAGAATGAGGTTGAGAAGGATAATAAACCAGCCATGATGGAATAGTTGAGCAGACGTGATGGGCTGAATTGCCTAATATTGCTCCTACGTCTTATGGTCCTATGGATAAACAGCAAACTGACTGGCAGCTAATAGTTCAATCCTGACAGCAGATGCTTTTTGCACATTCCCTCTGACCAAGTCAACTTCCTCTGGGTGCTGCAGAGAGTGTAGTCGTTAGCACATCGCCTTACAATGCTAGCCAACATTGATTGCGGTTCAATTCCCACCGCTCTCTTCCCATGACCATGTGGGTTTCCTCCTGGTGTTTCTCCCACAGTCCAAAGAAATACATCTTAGAGTTAGTAAATTGTGGGCATGTTACGATCGTGCCAGATGCATGACAACTCTTCCCCCAGCACATCCTTACTGATCTGATTTAGGGCAAATGACACATTTCACTGTATGCTTCAATGTACATGTGACAAATAAAGTTAATTTTTAATTTTTAATCTTTAGATGTTGTCTACATGGATTTTAGTAAGGCATTTGACAGGATCCCTGATGGGATGCTCATCCAGAAGAGGTCTGTTACTGTGGTCTATATTGGGATCGCTGCTGTGTGCGATGTATGTAATTGACTTGCAGAAAAACATAGACGGGTGGGTTGGTAAGTTCACAGACGATACCAAGATTGGTGGCATTGTGGATGGTAGGAAGATTACCAAATAATGCAGTGGGGTATAGATCAGTTGCAGACAGGGGCAGTGAAATGGCAGATGGAGATAAACCCAATAAGGTGTGAAGTGTTGCACTTCGTGAGGTCAAATGTAAAAGGAAATTACACAGTTAATGGCAGGATCTCTAACAGTGTTGATGTACAGAGGGATTTTGGAGTCTAAGTTCAGAGCTCCCTAAAAGTGGCTGCACAGGTCGATAGGATGATCAAGAAGGCAAATGACATGCTTACCTTTACTAGTCGAAACTATGAGCTCAAGAGTCAGGAAGGTCTGTGCAGCTTTATAAAACTCTGGTTTGATTATATCTGGGGTATTACATTCAATTCTGGTTTTCCCGTGACAGGAAGGATGTGGAGACTTAGGAGTGGTTTATCAAGATGCTGCCCGGATTAGAAGGCATGTGATATAAGGAGAGGTTGCACAAACTTGGATTGCTTTCTCTGGAGTAACGCAGGCCAAGGGTTGACCTGATAGAATATTAGAAGATTATGAGAGGCATAATTAAAGTAGGCAGCAGATATCTTTATCCCAGGGTTGAAATGTCTAATACCAGAGGGCATGCTTTTAAGATGAAAGGGGGTAAGTTCAAAGGAGATGCACAGGGCAAGTTTTTACACAGAAAGTTGTGGGTGCCAGGAATGCACTGCCAGGGTTGGTGGACGAAGCAGAAATGATAGAGGTGTTTCAAAGTCTCTTAGACAGGCACATGTATGTGCAGAGGATATGGACCATATCCATTTCCATAGATCAGGATATGGACAAAGTGTAGGCAGAAGGGAGTAAATATCTTTGGGTTTATTAGTTTGGTCTGAAGGGCTGTTTCTGTGATGTAATGTTGTATGTCCTATCTTCTCTCTTCTACATGCTAAGGACAACCGTGTGAAACATAGCAGGACAGGGAACATCTCTGAAGGCAAATGGAGCCTTGGCATTTCAGAGACCCAAGAGGTTCTACTGATCCTGGAAATCCAGAGCAACGCCCACAAAATGCTGGACGAACTCAGCAGGCCAGGCAGCATCTATGGAGATGAATAAACAGTTGACTTTTTGCCTCCTGATGAAGGGTCTTGACTGCTTATTTCCCTTCATAGGTTCTGCCTAGCCTGCCGAGCAGCATTTTGATTGTGTCAACATTTCAGGTTGAGATACTTCATCTGGACAGAAAGAGCAAATTGGTAAATGGGTTGTCCATTGTCCATGTTTCAGATTGTGACCCCTTATCAGGATCAACCCAAATCCAGATGAAGGGTCTCAACCCAAAATGTTGACTGTCCATTGATGAATTCCTCCAGCATTTTGTGTGTTAATACCCAGAATGGTAAATTGGTCTTTTGATAAATTGATATATTTTCTGCACAGAACTTTCTGACTCTTGAGCTCATAGTTTCGACCAATAAAGGTAAGCATGCCATTTGCCTTCTTGATCACCCTATCAACCTGTGCAGCCACTTTTAGGGAGCTCTGAACTTAGACTCTAAGATCCTTCTGTACATCAACACTGTTAGGGATCCTGCCATTGGCTGTGCAATTTCCTTTTACATTTGACCTCACAAAGACACAGCAGCAGAATTAGGCCACTCAGCCCATCGAATCCGCTCTTGCATTCCATCACTCGTCTCAACCCCGTTCTCTTGCCTTCTCCTTGTAACCTTTGATGCCCTGACTAACCAAGAGCCTATACTCAATGACTTGGCCTCCACAGCTGTCTGTGGCAAAGAATTCCACAGATTCATTACCCTCTGTCCAGTCCCTCTATTCTGACTCACACACTATAGGAAACATCCTCTCCATATCCATTCTGTCTGAGTCTTTCAATATTCGAAAGATTTCAATGAGATCTCCCCTTATTCGGTTACACTCCACTTGGTATAGGCCCAGAGCCATCAAACACTCCTCATACATTAACCGTTTCATTCCTGGAATCATTCTTATAAACCTCCTCTGGACCCTCTCTAATGCCAGCACATCTCTTCTTAGATAAGGAAGCCAAAAATGCTCACAAGTGCGGTCTGACCAGTTCCTTTTAAAACCTCAGTATCATATTTCTGCTCTTATATTCTCGTCCTCTTGAAATGAATGCTAACATTGCACTTGCCTCCCTCACCACCAAATCAACCTGCAAGTTAACCTTTAGGGAATCCTGCACGAGGACTCCCAAGCTTCTTTATACCTCCGATTTTTGAATTTTCTCCGTTTCGAAAATCGTCAATGCCTTTATCCCTTCTACCAAAGTGCATGGCCAAACACTTCCCGACATTATGTTCCATCAGCTACTTCACCTGAAGGATCTACCAGACTCTGATGATCTACCCTGGGCCAAACATATTGGTGCAATTACAAACAAGGCACGACAACGGCTATATCTCTGGTATGAAACCAAAGACACTTGCAAATTTCTACTGATATACCGTGGAGAGCATTCCAACTGATTGCATCAGCGTCTCGTGTGGAGAGGCCACTGCACAGGATTAGAAAAAGCAGCAGAAAGTTATAAATTCAGTCAGCTCCACCATGGGCACTAGCCTCCCAAGCATCCAGGACTCCTGCAAATAGCGATGCTTCAAAAAAAGTGGCATCCCATATTAAGAACTCCAATCACCCAGGACATGCCCTTTTCTCATTGCTACTATCAAGGAGGAGGTATAGGCGCCTTAAGGTAATCTCAACGTTTCAGGAACAGCTTCTTCCTCTCCACCACCAGATACTGAGTAACACTTCCTCAGTATTTTCCCTCTCTTTTTGCACTACATATTTATTTTTATATATACTTATTGTAAGTCATAGTTTTTATTACTATGTATTGCACCGTACTGTTGCTGCAAAACAAGAGAATTCACAATATATGCTGGTAGATATCACATTAAACCTGATTCTGAGTTTTGATTGTGAATCTTCACCCAATCTTCCAATCTATCCTAGTCCTTCTGCAGACTCCCTGATTCCTCAACAATACCTGCCCCTCCATGTATCTTTGTGTTGTCTGCAAACTTGGCCATAAAGCCATCAATTCCATCATCCGAATCATTGACAGATAATGCGAAAGCAAGCAGACCGAAGACCAGCCCCTGCGGAACACCACTAGTCACCGGTAGCCAACCAGAATAGGCTCCCTTTATTCCAACTCTTTGCCTCCCCCTAATCAGCTAATCTTCTATCCATGCTAATATCCTTCCTGCAATACCAATGAGCTCTTACTTAGTTAAGTAACTTCATATGTGGCACCTTGTCAAAGGCTCCTGAATATTCAAGTAAACACCAGCCATTGACTGCCTTTTTCTATCCTGCCTGTTAATTCCTCAAAGAAACAACCCAGATTTATCAGGCAAGATTTCCCTTTAGGGAAACCATGCTGATTTTGGCCTACTTTATCATGTGCCTCCAAGTACCAAGAAACCTCATCCTTAATAATGGACCCTAACATCTTCCCAACCTCTGAAGTCAGCCTAAATGGACTACAATCTCCTTTCTTCTGCCTCCCTCTATTCTTGAAGAGTGGAATTCTCCAGTCCTCTGGAACTCTTCAAGAATTTAGTGATTCTTGAAAGATCATTACTAATTCCTCCACAATCTCTTCAGCTACCTCTTTCAGAACCCTGGGTATAGGCCATCTGATCGGGTAGACCTATCTACCTTCAGACCTTTCAGCTTCTCAAGTACCGTCTCCTTACTAATAGCAACTACATTCACTCCTGCCCCTTGACACTCTCGAATTTCTAGCATACTGCTAATGTCTTCCACAGTGAAGACTGACACAAAATACTTATGAAGTTTGTCCGCCATTTCTTTGACCACTTCACTACCTCTCCAGCACTCCTGCATGCCACATTCTGTCAATGCTGCTGTAATGTCAAGGGTGGTTACCTATGCCTCATCTCCTTTTGTGGTGGCAAATCCGAATTGATAACTGTCCTTTGAACCATTCCATGATAATGTAGGGGTACAGAACAGAACTGTAGACATGAATCTGTACAGGAAGAGGCCATTACTGAAAGTTTCCTCTGCACACCAAGAACAACCCAAACTAGGCCCTGTCAATTAAGCAGATGTTAATGCGTGTGCAGCTCAGTGGAATAAAAATGGCATTATTTTTCCTGAGCTAATGTATAATGATGAGAGCCATCAAATTACAGAGCCATTAGATATTGCAGCCATTGGGGGAAATGCTACTTTGTGCACTGATGTGCTCACTTTTGTGTTACTTCAGGCCCATTGCTCAGCAAATTGCAAAATGTATCGAGGTTATGAGAGTTTAAAAAAGCATCACTTCAGATGATGCTGCCTCCAAAGTCTGGAAAACTCAGGGAAATTTACCTTCTCCAACATAAAACTACAAGAGAGATACTGTTTTCTCTACTTCTTTTGGTAGTCACTCCTTTAGACCATTGATCTATGTGACCAATTGAATTTGCTCCAGCACTCGAATGTGACTGATCCATTTTTCCTCTAAACCCTATTTTTCTGCCTTCACTCAGTAACCTTTGACACCGTTATAATCAAGAACCTATCAACCTCCACTGTAAATATAACCAAAGACTTACGTCCACAGCCATCTATGGGAATGGATTCCACAGATTCATCAACTCTGGCTAACAAAATTTGGGGTCAACACTGACTTGTTTCACCCCATTCTGTAGCTTCTGATGTGGCTAATGGAGGCCCTGAGTAAGCAGTGGATTGTGGATTCAGTGGCAGGTAGGACCTATGGGGAATGGGTGGGTGGGCAGCCATTGTGGGTATGGCTCACCCTGTATGGACCTGAGAGCCTCATTGCCAAATGAAATACCTTTGCACCATTTTGAATGTTCACGGGCCAGGGATTTCCAGGAGTCAGTGGGGATGTTACACCATTTCAGATGATCTCTGAGGAAGTCACTGTTGGATGAATTATTTTCAGATTTAGCTGGTTAACAAACAATAAACCCTTCCAATCCCATCATTAGATCCAACATCTATGTATACCTTTACTTTCCATGAATGTCTTTATAAGGAGAAGTTGGGTTGTTTTATGACCATAAGACATTGGAGCAGAATTAGGCCATCCAACCAATTGAGTCTGCTCAGCATTCAAACATGGCTGATTTATTTTTTCCTCTCAATGTCATTCTCTTGCTTTCTCTCCATAACCACTGACACACTTACTAATCAAGAACTTATCAATCTCTCATTTTAATGTGCCCAAGGACCTGCCTTCCACAGCCAATGTGCCAATGTATTCCACAGGATCATTGAACTCTGGTGGCCAAAGAAAATCCACCTCATCTCTGTCCTAAAGAGTCATCCATCTATTCTTAGGTTGTGCCCTCTGGTCCAGTGAGTGGCAAAAATGCCTTATTAATGAGAGAATGGCCAGACTGGTTCAAGCTGACAGGAGGGTCACCCAAATAACCATACATTACAACAGTGGTGTGCAGAAGAGCATCTCCGAAATTGCAAAACGTTGAACCTTGAGGTGGATAGGCAGCAGAAGACCATGAATGTACAATCAGTGGCCACTTTATTAGGTACAGGTGGTATGTAATAAATTATCCACTGAGTGTATGTTCTATGTTTTATGTTCTATGTTCTATGATCTATGTTCTTGGAAGGCAATTTACTCACCGTTTTCTCCTACGTCACAATTACAATAAATTATGGAGGTTTCAATCACAAACAAAAGAAAATCTGCAGATGCTGGAAACCTGAGCAATACACACAAAATGCTGGAGAACTCAGCAGGTCAGGCAGCATCTATGGGAAAAAGTAGTCGACATTTTGGGCTGAAACCCTTCAGTAGGTAATTATGGAGGTTTGACAGGATTTACAGTAAAGATTTAGAGCAGGGGTTTCCCAACCTTTTTTATGCCATGAACCAATACCATTAAGCAAGAGGTTCGTGAACGCCAGGGTGGGAACCCCTGGTGTAGAGGGATAGGGGCCAAATGCCAGAAATGGGACTATCCTCGATAGGGCACTTTGGTTGGCATAGACAAGTTAGACAGAAGGGCCTGCTTCCACTTTGCATTACTTTGTGACCATGTCTAATTCTGAGTGATGGTATGTTGGAGAATCTTGGACTCTGGGGTCAGCCATTTGAATCTCTGCTGAGGTGAAATTACTTACTTACTGACCATTATGCTGCTGGCACTTAGGGCAGCAACAAAGTTCCTCCATCTCTGTCCATCCATGGCCATCTTCTCTATTGTGCCCAGGTGTGGTTCAGAGTCCTCATTTCTGCCTCTACGGTACAGCGCCAAGTTGTCTTTGGTCTCCTGCGTTTCCTCTGCCCTTCAGGGGTCCAATGAGGTGCTGTCTTGATGAAAGCAAAATCGGTATTGGATTATTATTATCATATGTACCAAGATATAGTGGACGCGCTCCACTGCACATCCATAGAAATTTGTAAGAATCTTTGGTGACATGCCAAATCATTTCAAACTCCTAATGAAGTAGAGCCACTGGTGTGCCTTCTTCGTGAAAACTAATCCTACACTAATCTTATATTCTCTTCACAATTCCATCAACTGCTACTGCTTGTACTCTCACTCTCATTCTCACTCTCTTTTCTCTCTTTCTCTCACTCTCACTCTCTCGCTCTCACACTCTCACACTCTCACACTCCCTCACTCTCTCACTCTCACTCTCTCTCTCACTCTCACACTCCCTCACTCTCTCACTCTCTCTCTCTCACTCTCACTCTCACTCTCACTCACTCCCACTCTCACTCACTCACACTCCCTCACTCTCTCTCTCTCACTCTCACTCACTCCCACTCTCACTCTCACTCTCTCTCTCTCTCACTCACTCTCACACTCCCTCACTCTCTCTCTCTCCCTCACTCTCTCTCTCTCTCTCTCTCTCTCTCTCTCACTCTCTCACTCTCACTCTCTTTCTCTATCTCTCACTCTCACTCTCTCTCTCTCTCTCACTCCTGCTTCCTCAGAGCTATCCAATTCCAATTTCAACCATGGGGACATCCAGCCAAGATTTCTTCGCAGAATTTCTTGTGTGCATGAATTCCACACTCTTAAACTCAGCACCCTATCACAACCACCAAATATTTGATTCTTTATATTTCAGAACAGAAAACGAAGCTGGGCTTTTTCAATAACTATCTGCTCTAACTAATGTCTCCCCTGTGATGTGCCACCAATCAAGAGGAAAAAATATCCACTTCCCCGCGACATTAAGCAGTCTGTTAGAGACGGGGAAAAGCAAATGGAACAAGAGACCAAATGTCCCCCATTAGGCAGAGTTAGAAGACTGGAACATAAAAAGAGCATTTAGATTAGATGTAGATAAAGACAAGAAAATTCCTCAAAAATAGAAACTTAACTACTGTAAATATCCACCTTTCCATTTTACTCTTTCTTAATATACCTGACAATAGATAGTGTTGGATCTGATGATTTTGTGATCCAGAGGTTCAGAAGTCAAGGATTAGCGTTAAACTTTTTGGTACAACAGTTTTATTAAATATTAGGACAAAGAAAGAACAAAGAAGACAGGACTAAGAAAAAAGTCCCAATTGTCTCATACTCAAACTACAGATAACAACTTCACAGTGATAACAATTAACCCATAAAATAGCCAGATTCAAGTGGTGTGACACTTGTTACAGAACAGTCGAGAAACTTCTAGGAAGTGCTGAAATAGTGATACTATAATTACTGGGAAATTTAATAAACTATTACATGTATTTACTGATTATATAAAAATTATAAGCAAAGTTAAACAAAAAGAAAAAACTCACTGTCATAAAGCAATGACATATAAGTAATATACAATATGCATATTTAAAGAACAACTCTAAATTTGCCATGCAAGATGATAGGGTGGTTAAGGAGGTATATGGATTGTGGCCTTCATTAGTGGTAAGGGGAATGAGTTCAAGGGCCATGAGGTAAACTTGGGAATATTGTGTCCCGTTTTGCTCGCCTCATTACAAGAAGGATGTGGTAACTTTACAGTGGGTAGCGAGGAGATTTACCAGGATGCTGCCTGGATTAGACAGCATATTTTAGAGGGCATAATGTTAAGGTGATTGGAAGAAAGTGTGGAGTTTTGTCAAAGGGAAGTTTGTTATAGAGAGGTTGGTAGATGGGTGGAATGTGCTGTCAGGGGAGGTCGTAGAGGCAGATACACTAGGGCCATTAAGATACTCTTAAAAAACGTATGAAATAAAAATGGAGGGCTATGTGGATTAAATTGATCATAGAGCAGGTTAAGTGGTTGGCTTAACATCATGGGTCAAAGGGCATGTACTATGATGTATTATTGTACAGAGCACTCTAACCGGTTGCATCACTATCTGCCTGCAAAAAGTTGTCAACTCAATCCGTTCCATTATGGGCACAAGCCTCTGCAGCATCAAAAGCTCCTTCAAAAGATGGCATGCATTATTAAGGACCCCCATCCCCCAGGACATAAGATCATAAGATATAGGAGCAGAATTAGGCCATTTGGCCCATTGAGTCTGCTCTGCCAATTCATCATGACTGATCCAATTTTCCTCTCAGCCCCAGTCTCCTGCCTTCTCCCCGTATCCTTTCATATCCAGAGCAATCAAGAATATATCAACATCTGCCTTAAATGTACATAAATACTTGGCCTCCACAGCTGCCTGTGGCAAAGAATTCCACAGACTCACTGCTCTCTGGCTAAAGAATTTCCTCCTAATCTCCATTCCAAAAGGACACCCCTCTATTCTGATGCAGTGTCCTCTGATCTTAGACTCTCCCACCACAGGAAACATCCTCTTCACATCCACTCTATCGAGGCATTTCACCATTCAATAGGTTTCAATGAGGATGCCCCTCATTCTTCTGAATTCCACTGAGTAGAGGCCCAGAGCTATCAAATAATCTTCATATAGAACCCTGGAATCATTTTCATGAACCTTCTTTGAACCCTCTCTAGTTTCGGCACATTTTTTCTAAGATAAGGTGTCCAAAACTGCTCACAATACTCTCAGTGAGGCTTCACCAGTGCTTTATAAAGTTTCAACGTTGCATCCTTGCTTTTATATTCTAGTCCTCTTGAAATGAATGCTAACATTACATTTGCCTTCCTCTTCACAGACTCAATCTGCAAATTAACCTTTAGGGAATCGTGCGCAGGGACTCCCAAGTCCCTTTGTGTCTCGGTTTTTTGTATTCTCTCTCTATTTAGAAAATACTCAACCCTTTCAGTTCTTCTACCAAAGTGCATGACCATATAGTTCCAAACATTATATTCCGTCTGCCATTTCTTTGCCCAGTCTCCTAAACTGTCGAGGTTCTTCTGTAGCCTCTTTACCTCCTCAAAACTACCTGCCCTTCCACCAATCTTCATTTCATCTGTAAACTTCACAACAAAGCCATCAATTCTGTCATCCAAATCATTGACATATAACATAAAAAGAATCAGTCCCAACACAAACCCATGTGGAACACTACAAGTCATGGAGCCAACCAGAAAAGGCTCCCTTTATTCCCACTCTTTGCCTCCTGCCAATCAGCCAATGCTTTATCCAGGCTAGAATCTTTCCTGTAATACCATGTGCTCATAAGCAGCCTCAGATGTGGCACCTTGTCAAAGGTCTTCTGAAAATCCAAGTACTCAATATCAACTAGTTCTCCTTTGTCTATCTTGCTTATTATTTCTTTAAAGAATTCAAACAGATTTATTAGGCAAAAATTTCCCTTGAGGAAACTATGCTGGCTACGGCCTATTTTATCATGTGCCTCCAAGTACCCTGAGACTTCATCCTTAATAATCGACTCCCACATTTTCCCAAGCACTGAGGTAAGACTAACTGGCCTATAGTTTCTTTTCTTCTGCCTCTCTCCCTTCTTGAAGACTGAAATGACATTTGCAATTTTCCAGTCTTCCAGAACCATTCCTGAATCTAATGGTTCTTGAAAGATCATTATTAATGCCTCCATGATCTTCCAGAACCCAGGTGTATATCAGCTGGTCTAGGTGTCTTGTCTAATTTCAGACCTCTCAGTTTCCCAGGACCCTTCACTCTAGTTATGGTAACTTCACACATTTCATGACTCTGGTACCTGGAACTTCCACCAGAGTGCTTGTGTCTTCCACAGTGAAGACTGGTGCAAATACTTATTCAGTTCGTCTGCTAATTTCTTGTCCCCCCCCATGACTACTTCTTCAGCATTGTTTTCTGTTTGTCTGATATTCACTCTCACCTCTCTTTTACACTTTATGTGGCTGAAGGAAATTTTGGTATCCTCTTTAATATTATTGGCAAGCTTATTTTGATATTCCATCTTTACCTTTTCAATGTCTTTTAGTTGCCTTGTGCTGGTTTTTAAAAGCTTCCCAATCCTCTAACTTCCCATTAATTTTTGCTCTATTATATGCCCTCTCTTTGGCTTTTATGTTTGGGGTGACTTCTCTTGTTAGCCATGGTTGTGTTATCTTTCCTTTGGAATACTTATTCCAACCATTGCTACTCTGCCGTCATCTCTGCCATTGTTCCTTTCCAATCAATTCTGAGCAATTCCTCTCATGCCTCTTTCAATTCTCTTTACTCCATTGTAGCACTGATACATCTGACTTTAGCTTCTCCTTCTCAACTGTCAGAGTGAATTCGCTCATATTATAATGACTTGCCCCTGAAAGTTCTTTTATTTTAAGCTCTCTAATCAATTCTGTTTCATTGCACAATGCCCAACCCAGAATAGCAGATCCCTTGGTGGGCTCAACTGTGATGCATACCTGGGTCATTGTGCTCCGTAACCCCCATCCATTGTTCAGGAATGAAGTAATGCACAAATGTACCTTATAAATAGAGCACTTCAGAGGGTCTCATTTTGTACAAAGCATTGTGAACTTTTACTGAGGGAAGTGAAGAAGTGGCCTTCTGAAATATCTAAAGGGAAGTGTGAACACCATCAATATAATCCACCAAAAATATTAAGTGACAGCCTGGAGAGACGGCAACTGGGGCAGAATGGGCTGGCAACACAATCTGTGTCCTTTGGGAAGGGAGACAGCCACAAAAGCTACAATGAATCTAAGGGAAAGATACCCCCAGGGGTGCCCGAGAGGAGGGGAGGATGAGCACCCCAATCGGATGGACACAACGACATCAGACCCAGACAATGAACAAACGATGATGAGGAAGCAGTGTGCATGTGGCAAAATCTGCAAGAACGATCGTGGCTTGAAGATCCACCAAACGAGGATGAAGTGTTTGGCAGGAGCAGGAGCAGCACAATGCACAGGTGTCCAACCTGGTGAGACGAAGGAGGGGCCAGGCCCAGAGTCACCCCATAGTGCCCGGAAACTCCAAGTGTTGCAAACTAATCCCTCGAACATGAAGCCTAACAGGAGGCAGATCAAATGGCCTGCAGCTAACATGACTTCACTGTGGAAGCAGTTTGATGAAGATGTTAGCCAAATTCTGGAGGCAACGGCGAAGGGAGGGGTTGATAGGAAGCTGCAAGCCATGACAACAACTATTGTCAGTATATTCGTAGCCCATTCCTTAGTTAGAGCCTTCAGCATTTTGGGCATCGAGGGAGAGAGGAAGAGGAGAGCCATCCGCAGTACCACCGATGCGGCAGAGAGGGCCTCAAGATGGCTGTGGCTCAAAAGAGGGGAGCCATGGAGTCATAAGTAGCTAGCCATCTGGACACAAGCTGGGGTCTGATCAGCCCCGGCTGGGTCACCTGGAGGAGGTTGTATGATGTTGAAAGACCCGAAACACCCGATGATTCCAGGAACATCACTGAAGATGTGTCCAGAAGCATCAATAGAACTAAAGAATGGGCTACAAATATACTGACAATAGTTGTTGTCATGGCTTGCAGCTTCCTATCAACCCCTCCCTTCGCCAGTGCCTCCAGAATTTGGTTAACATCTTCATCAAACTGCTTCCACAGTGAAGTCATGTTAGCTGCAGGCCATTTGATCTGCCTCCTGTTAGACTTCATGTTCGAGGGATTAGTTTGCAACACTTGGATGTATGCACACAGTTTCTGATATCAAGCCCTTCTAAGATAAGAGATATGGTCGCATAAGAGTTTAGTGAGCTGCTATTACAGCTCAGGATATTGGAGTTTAGCATTCATTCCCAATGCCGTCTGTAAGAAACTTGTATATCCTTCCTGTGAGTGTACTGGTTTCCTCCAGGTGCTCCAGTTTCCTCCCACTGTCCCAAGGTGTACCGGTTAATTGGTCATTGTGAATTGTCCTGTAATTGGACAAGGGTTAAATAGATGGGTTGCTGATCTGTGGGCAGAAGGACCTGTTCCGCGCTGTATTTTTAAATAAAGTAAAAATAAATAAATAAATAAAGTGTGTTCATATTGCCAGGTGTGGCTCATTTCTTCCTTTGTCTGATGCTCCATGGAAATAAGTGTCCTTACGATGCATGTTTGCAGTTCCTGTTCCAGAGAGACATTTCTGCATAGCACAAGGGTGCAAACCCTGTAAGTCAATGGTTGAATATTGAAGGGCTAAGACTCTTACAGAGCCATATGTTTATCCTGGGAGGCTGGGTTTGTAAGTTCTTTTCCCCTCAGCAGAATAAAGAGATGAGTAAGTGCATATAGTGGCAGAATACCATCAGTCCGATCTTAATTGCAGGTGAAAAGCCTTCGTACTTTTCGCAGCTAATTAACAGATTACGTTTTTAAATGATTAAAAAGTCAGAGCTAATGCAGGTACTTTTGTTCATCACTTATTTAAAGGAACACAGCACTTTGTACTACACAACAGCAGAAGTAAATTAATTTACACCAATTAGCAAATTCTGCCGTCATGAATCATTGTCTCAGTTCAGTGTGTTTATCCAGGAAATTGAATTTATGCTTCTCAAACTTCGCCTTTTATAAACCAACTTGTATCTATTCAAGTTTTGACTGCGATTGGAGAGGAGGTACAGGAGCCTGAAGACCCACAATCAATGTTTCCAGAACTGCTTTTTCTCTGCAACATTGGATTTCCGAATGGCCATGAGCTACCCCATTACAATGGACAGCAAAGATTTTGCTTCCTGAATACTTTTGGATGTATCTTATGGATTTTGGGTTGCTGATCATGAAAATCATCATCAAATTTCTCTATCACACGCCATTTTTTTGAAATTGCCCATTTTATAATTCGAGTCCAAATAACTGATGCCAAGATTGAAGAAGGCACTTTTGTTGGTCCACAAATCAAACAGGTCATCAATATAAAGAAATTCAAAGAACTTCTAGTGGGACCAGAGAAAATTGCTTGGAAGACAGCCAAGGATGTTGTTAAAATTTTCTTGGCAACTACAGAGCACCAAACTACGTGCACTTGGTTGACAACATGGTGCAAGCTTACAAAACCATGAAGTGCAACGTGTCACGAAAGACTCATTTTCTGCATTCTCATTTAGACTTCCTCCCTGCAAACCTTGGCGCTGTCATTGACAAACATGGTGAAAGGTTTCACCAGGATATAGGGTCACAGCAAAACAGTATCAGGGCAAATGGAATCCTTTAATGCTGGCTGCTTATTGTTGGACACTTAAGCGAGAAGCCTCAGAGAAATAGTTGAACTATCGTTGTGTCAGCATGATTATGCAATTAAATGCATTATATTCAATAAAAGTTCACTTCTTGTTTCTGCAAATTCCTGCTTGATACCAGTAGTCTGAAATTACATTTATGCTCAGCTTCAAGCAGTCCATCATAAACAAAGAAAAACTTCTAAGGAAGCAAGTGTTTGAAAAAAATTGTAGTCCAGTATTACCTGCATTATTTATATAACTTATAATTTGTCATTCTTTGTTTATGTATAGTTTTTCATAAACTGCATTGTATTTCTTTATAATGCACACGAAATGCTGGAGGAACTCAGTAGGCCTAGAAGCATCTATGGAAAAGGGTATCGTTGACATTTCAAGCCGAAACCCATTGACAGGACAGAATTAATACTCTTTTCCATTGTTGCTGCCTGACCTTTTGAGTTCCTCCAGCATTTTGTGTGTGTTGCTTGGATTTAAAGCATCTGCAGATTTGTTCTTGTTTGTGATTGTAGTTCCTTATGTTAGACCATAACACCATAAGGCATAAGAGCAAATTACGCCATTCAGCTCATCGAGCCTACTTCACCATTCCATTATGGCTAATTTATTATTTCTCTCAACCCCATATTCCTGCCTTTTTCACGTAACCTTTAATGCCTTGACTAATCAGAACCTATCAACCTCTACTTTAAATATACTTAATCACTTGGCTTCCACAGCTTTTTGTGGTAATCAATTCCACAGATTCACCACTACCCTCTGGCTAAAGAAATTAGAAACATAGAAACGTAGAAACCTACAGCACAATACAGGCCCTTCAGCCCACAAAGCTGTGCTGAACATGTCCTTACCTGAGAAATTACCTAGGGTTACTCATAGCCCTCTATTTTTCTGAGCTCCATATACCTGTCCAGGAGTCTCATTAAAAGACCCTATCATATCCACAATTCTTCCTCATCTTGGATCTAAATGGATACCCTTCATTTAGAGGGCTGTGCCCTCTGATCCTAGGCTCCCCCACTACAAGAACTATCCTTTCCATATCCACTTTATCTAGGCTTTTCAATATTCAGTAGGTTTCAATGTGATTGCCCTCCCCCCTCTCTCCTCATTCTGATACGCTCCAGCGAGTTCAGGCCCAGAGCAATCAAACACTCCACATATGTTAATACTTTCATTCCTAAAATCATTCTTGTGAACCTCCTATGGACCTTCTCCAAAGCCAGCACATCTTTTCTTAGGTAAGGGGCCAAACCCTCTTACAATATACCAAGTGTGGCCTAACCAAGGGTATAAAGCCACAGCATTATACCCTTGCTTTTATATTCTAGGTCTCTTGAACATTCATTTGCCTTCCTTACCACCGACCCAGCCTGCAAGTTAACCTTTAGGGAATCCTGCGCAAGGACTCCCAAGTCCCTTTGCACTTCTGATTTTTGAATTTTCTCTAAATCATTAACACATAAAGTGAAAAGACGCGGTCCCAAACCGAACAGTAACTGGCAGCCAACCAGAAAAGGTTTCCATTCTTCCTTCTGTAGTGTTGAGGAAGCAGGGATTCTGCAGAAGAATTTAGACAGATTAGGAGAATGAGCAAAGAAGTGGCAGATGGATTGCAGTGTAGGGCAGTGTATGTTCTTGCAGTTCTGTAGAAGGAATAAAGGTGTAAACTGTTTTCTAAACGGGGAGAAAATGCAGAAATCAGAGGTCAAATGGGACTTGGCAGTCCTCATGCAGGATACCCTAAAGGATAACTTGTAGGTTGAGTCTGTGATGAGGAGAGCAAATGCAATGTTAGCATCCATTTCAAGAGGACTGAAAAAAAGATAGCACCTCAGACGACATCTTCCAGATAGTCAATCATTTCAGATTTTCTACGTCTTCTACGTACTATTTCTATCTTAATTTTGTTTTCAAAACTGTTGGAGTCTGTGACTTACAGTCTGTAGTTCAATTGAGTGAGCTAGTGCACTGTTGTCCCTGAGAAAATTCCAGGAGAGAAATACGAGCATGAGCTACCACGAGACGAGAAGCCATGGTCAACTACATTTCTCACTGATTAAAGCATCGAGGAAGATTGGAACAGTGAGGCAAGTGTGGGGGAAAGCAGGCGGTTCTCGGAGAGGCCACTAGTTCATGTTGTTATCCTCGGTGAGGTTGTTAGTCCATGTTACTTTCCTCGGAGGGACAGCTGGTTTGAGTCACTCCCCTTGGAGGGGCTGCTGGGTCCCGATGCTCTTGGAGATGTTATCGAAATTCTGAGATCGATGGATTGGACTGCAGTACAAACTAACCTCAGTTCATTTTAGCCACTTTATGTTCGATTTTTTTGTGTTCTCGTCCATTCTTGTTTCTGATTGGCGGGCTGGGAGTTTGAGCGATTTGTTAATTTTTGTGCAAGGGAGGGGTTGGGGGGTGCTGGAGGTTTGCAAATGTTTGTGTCCTCTTCTTTTTGTGTGGGAGAGGGGTGTCTTCCTTTCAACTAACATGGTTTTCTGTATTTTATGGCAATCTGGAGAAGACAAATATTTTGCATACGTACTTTCATAATCAAATGAACCTTTGAGCCATTAAAAACAAGAATGTGATGCTGAGGCTTTATAAGACATTGTCAAATTGCATTTGGGGTATTGTGAGCAGTTTTGGGTCCTTTATCTAAAAACGGATGCCCTGGCATTGGAGAGGGTCTGGACAAGGTTCATAAGAATGATCCCAGGAAGTAAAGGATTAACCACGAAGAATGTTTGATGTCTCTGAGCCTGTACTCGCTGGAGTTTAGAAGAGTGAGGAGAGATCTCATTGGAACCTATTAAATATTGAAAGGCCAAGATAGAATGGATGCGGAGAGGATGTTTCCAATACTGGGGGAGCCAAGGACCGGAGGACACAGCATCAGGATACAAGAACACAAGAACGTCCTTTAGAACAGAGATGTGGAAGAATCCCTTTAGCCAGAGGATGGTGAATGTGTGGAATTCATTTCTACAGTCAGCTGGGGAGGCCATGCCTTTGGGTATGTTTAAAGTGGAGCTTGATAGGTTCTTTATTAGTCAGGGCATGAAAGATTGAGGGGAGAAGGCAGGAGACTGGGGCTGAGAGGGAAATGGATCAGCCATGATGAAATGGCGAAGTAGATTCAATGGGCTGAATGGTCTCATTCTGTTCTATATCTTAACGACTTTGGATTTTCTTTTCTCCAAACAGAAAGACAGAAGGGCAAACATGCGACCGAGAAAGGGCAGAAGGAGAGAAAACTTGTTGAACGGGGAAGAGCTGAAATATTCTTTTAATCCTCCTTCTCCTCATTAAGCCAGCTGACAGCTGCGATGTGAGGCAGAATGAACAATCACTGATCCCTGCACACTTAGCCAGCCGATGCCGTGTTAAAGATTGCTGCCTCGATCAGTAAGTATTCCCTTAAGGCAGGCCCATCTGTCCCTTACATTCAGCTATGACAGAGAGTGAGGCAAAGGGGGAAGAGGAGGGAGAAGATGCGTTCCGAGTATTCCTCTCCCTGGGGTTCTCCCTATAAATTACCGTTATTGGCCTTCATTTCCATGTTTAATCAGCAACATAGGAGGGAGGAGAATTTTAATTAAAAACCCCCCTGTAAACTTGTTCCTGGTGCACTTCAGCACAGAGGGCTTGAGAACCCTCATGGCCCTTCATGCTGCAGTGCTGTGTGTTAACCCGTGAGTGCAGGGCTTGAGGGCGTCAACCGTTTAGATTCAGATCTGCGGCGTCAGCAGATATTTCCGCCCAGGGAGCCATTCTGGTTCTACAGCTCGGCTTAAATGAGCCCGTAAATGAACATTTAATAATCTTACCGCACTCTTACATACCAATATTCAGCATTCACCAAGGACTTCCCCCGGGCAGCTGAACAACTGCTGAACTATGAGATAAAACCAGCACAGTAAACAATGGGGTACTGCAAGGGATGCGAATCTCCAAAATTGCCCTGGATTCAGAGAAAGGAAGGGTTAAGATCAGATTTATTTGTCAGAGGTATATTGAAACAGCAAATCAAACAATGAAATGCGTCATTATATCAACAACCATAAGGCCATAAACAGCAGAATTAGGCCATTCGGCCCGTTGAGTCTGTTCCACCATTCCATCGTGGCTGATTTATTATCCCTCTGATTCCCATTCTCCCCCTAATGTTTAACGCCCTAACTAATCAAAAACCTACCAGCCTCAGCTTTAAATATACCAAGGACATGACCACCACAGGTATCCATAGCAATGAATTCAACAGATTCACCACAAACCTGGCTAAAGAAATTCCTCCTCGTCTCTGTTCTAAGGCAATGTCCTTCTACTCTGAGGCTATGCCCTCTGATGCTAGACTCTCCAACTATTGGGAACATCCTTTCCATGTCCACTCTATCTAGGCCTTTCAATGAGATCCCCCCGATTCTTCTCAGCTCCAGCAAGTACAAGCCTAGAGCCATCAAAAGTTCTGGCACAGCCCAAGGATGATGCTGTGGGCAGCCCGTAAGTGATGCCATGGTTCTGGTGCCAACATAGCATGCTAACGACTTACTATCTGTAACTCGTACATCTTTGGAATATGGGAGGAAACCAGAGCACCCAGAGGATAGTCACATAACCCTAATCTGCAAAGAGCAACGTGAAGAACAAAAAACCATCACCAGCAACAAAAACTATATTTGTTTTGTAGTTAATTTGCTTTGGGATGCTATTGCATACAAGAGTATCAAACACAGGAAATAAAAGACTGTTTGGAAAAAAAGTACAGTGTCATCCAATGGGGAAATCATTGAGTACATCTATAAGGAGTACTGGCACAGGAAACAGCATCCATTATCAAGGACTCTACCACTCAGGTCATACATTATTCTCGCTGCTGCCAATCGGTAGCAGATAAAAGAGCCTTATGTCCCACATCACCAGGTTCAAGAATATTTATTACACTACAACCACCATGGATAACTTCACGCACCTCAGTGGTGTACTGACTCTGCCACCAGTGGACTCACTCTACAACTCAGTATTATTTATTTATGTTCTTATTTATTATTTGCACAATTTGTCCGCTTTTGGACATGGCACTCAGTTACAGAGAAAGATTGAATAGGTTAGGACTTTATTCCCTGGAGCGTAGAAGAATGAGGAGAGATTTGATAGAGGTATATAAAATTATGATGGGTATAGATAGAGTGAATGCAAGCAGGCTTTTTCCACTGAGGCAAGGGGAGAAAAAAACCAGAGGACATGGGTTAAGGGTGAGGGGGGAAAAGTTTAAAGGGAACATTAGGGGGGGCTTCTTCACACAGAGAGTGGTGGGAGTATGGAATGAGCTGCCAGATGAGGTGGTAAATGCGGGTTCTTTTTTAACATTTAAGAATAAATTGGACAGATACATGGATGGGAGGTGTATGGAGGGATATGGTCCGTGTGCAGGTCAGTGGGACTAGGCAGAAAATGGTTCAGCACAGCCAAGAAGGGCCAAAAGGCCTGTTTCTGTGCTGTAGTTTTTCTATGGTTTCTATGGCACGTTTGTCAGCCTTTGTATAGTTTTTTATAAATTCTGTTGTATTTATTTACTTTCCTGTAAGATGTCTGCTGGGAAAAAAGAATCTCAAGGTAGTATATGGAGACACATACATACTTTGCCAGCCGGTGTAGTGGCATCAGTACCGGACTTTGAGGCAAGGGGTCCCGGGTTTGAATCCAGCCGGCTCCTTGCATGCTTTCCATGGCGCTGGATTGAGCATTGAGCTAGCAACCTGACCTTGTAAAAAAACAAATAAAATGGTGAAGAAACAGCAAGGTCGCCATTTGATGTGCCACAAGGCACAGAGGGGAATAACAATACATACTTTGATAATAAATTTACCTTGAACTTTGAGCTTAGTGGCTCTTGCCCTCACTATTAAGTTGAATAACAATTATAAAGGAAAACTCTCTTTCCCCGTTTCACAGAATCCATTTAACCTCCAATTTTTCCTAGATTTCCTTTGAGGTATCAACCTGAGTTTAGCATTCACTTCTAGAGGATTAAACTATGAGCACAAGGCTTATATGGCTGAGGCTTTTTAAGGTCTTGTGCAGGCCACATCTGGAATATTTCGAGCAATTTTGATGCCCGTATCTAAGCAAGGATGTGCTGACCTTGGAAAGGGGCCAGAGCAGGTTCACAAGAATGTTCTCAGGAATAACCTATGAGGGACATTTGATACCTCTGGCTCTGTAGTGATGGAGT
Organism: Mobula hypostoma; assembly: GCF_963921235.1. Taxonomy (NCBI): domain Eukaryota; kingdom Metazoa; phylum Chordata; class Chondrichthyes; order Myliobatiformes; family Myliobatidae; genus Mobula; species Mobula hypostoma. Next base: position 192,626,605 of record NC_086100.1, read on the forward strand.
TCAGAAGGATGAAGGCAAAACTCATTGAAACCAACCAAGTACTGAAAGGCCTGGATAGACTGGAGCTGGAGAAGACATTTCCATTAGTAGAAGCAGTTAGGATCTGAGGGAACTGCCTCAGAATGAAGTGATGCCCCTTTAAAACAGAGAGGAGATGGAATTTCTTTATGTTATTTATTTACTTAGAGATACTGACCAGAATCAACCCTTCCGACCCTTCACGCCACACAGGCAGCAATCCTCCAGTTTAACTGCAGGACAATTTACAATAGCCAATTAATTTACCAAATGGTAAATCTTTGGATTGTTGATGGAAACCGGAGCACCCAAAGGAAACCCATGCTTTCCACAGGGAAGACATAAAAATGCTTTACAGAGGATGCTGGGATTGAACTCCAAACTGTGATGCCTCGAGCTGTAATAGTGTCACGTGATCCACGACATTACCGTGGCACCTCAGGGGGAAGTGAATCTGTGGGATTCGTTGCCAAAGAGGGAGGCCATGCTACTGGGCATATTTAAAGGGTCTTGATTGGTAAGAGCGCTGAGGGTTATGGGGATTACTACACCTTGCAGCTCTTTACATTCCAATTTGATTTAATGACCAGACCATAAATTACCCAGTTAGGATATTTTCATTACAGGTTAAGTACCCCTTATCTGAAATTTCAAAATCCGAAAACCTCAAAAATCCAATTTTTTTTGAGCTCTGACATGACACCACAACTGGAAAATTCCACAAGGCATTTGGAAGAATCCCAAGTGACTCACAAGTCTTTGCGCACCACAGTCAGTTCTGAGAAGTGACCTCACATATGTAATGAACAGGAAATAATGAAAAATAGAAAAACATGGCATAAAATGAAAAATTAAGATCTTGATCGTATATTGTCTGCGTCAGAGTGAACATATGCTACTTAACGGTACGCTAATCGTGAAACAGACAAAGATCTATCACAATTAACTGAAAATTGAAGGTAATTGTGAATATTCAGCAGGTTGGTTTCAGAAATTTAGGAAATTTTTTAAACGTGTCTGCTGATCACAAAAATCTAGCACCAGAATAAATCTAAGATGCTGATTCTTTTTCTGCATTACATAACGGCATTAAAAATTTTTAATTGTCGCTGATGAAAATCTAACACCAGAACAAGTCTATAATTCTGATTGTTTTTATAGCTTACATGAAACCTATAAAAAAGTAAAATACAAATACATTGTACTGTAACCTTTTAATCACGACACGGTATTGTAGGTGGAGACTGACAGTCTGCCGTTGTTTGTTGTTAAACAGCTGATTCAGGTATTCTCCCGATGCTGTTGTGCTGCTTTTGTTACCCTGAACACTTTATATTTTCATTACATTAATGGTACATAACAATTTTTACTGTTAAGTACATCTGTGTGATGAGCAAGCGTAAGGCAAAGACTGCTTACCAGTACCACATAAACTCAGAGGTGGAAATGATAGCGATCCCAAGCTATCTCACTATAGATTTCCATAATCTGAAATATTCCAGCCTCAAGCATTTCAGTTAAGGGGTACTCAACCTATAGTACAGAGGAGAAGTTGGTGAGAATACTTGATGATATGCTGAAACTCTCTAACCCTCTAACAAAGTCGAGACGCTGGCATGTCTTCCTTGTGATCGCACTTGCAATTGAAAAATCATTTAGTTTTCCTTTTTCTCTGCCAGTAATTTCAAATATTTATTTGCATTCCATTTCGATCTGCTTCAGACGGTTTGGTCTCTTGGACCAGTTGAGCTAAAACACCATGACTCTATAACCCTAGGCTTTGTTAGCTGCTTAGTTCTACTGACGGTCAACCAATCCTTGCAGACCTTCACTTGGTCAGATGCCTTCTTTTCTGTTGAAAAGAAATAATGCACTGTAGATGCTGAAAATCTGAAATACAAGTGGAAAATTCAAGGAATAGCCAACCAGTCAGGCAGCATCTGCAGAGGGAAAAAATATGAATGAAAATTTTGGGACAATGAATCTTTCTTCTGAAGTAGGAATGAGAACATAAGACACAGGAATTTTGATTTTTACCGTCCAGTACCATCATAGACACCATCAAGGACATCTGTAAGAAGTGGGACCCCCATCACCCAGGACATGCCTTCTTCTCATTGCTACCATCAGGGAGGAGGTACAGGAGCCTCAGCCATCAGATTTCTGAACAGTCCATGAACCCATGAACACCACCTCACTAATCTTCTTCTGTACTATTTATTTATTTTTGCAACTTACTGTCATTTTTATGTCTTGTACTGTACAGCTGCCACAAAACAACAAATGTCACGACTTATGTCAGTGATAAGTTGTAGGTCAAATATGATGGCAGAATATAGTATTAATGGTAAGACTCTTGGCAGTGTGGAGGATCAGAGGGATCTTGGGGTCTGAGTCCATAGGACACTCAAAGCAGCTGCGCAGGTTGACTCTGTGGTTAAGAAGGCGTACGGTGTATTGGCCTTCATTAATCATGGATTTGAATTTAGGAGCCAAGAGGTAATGTTGCAACTATATAGGACCCTGGTCAGACCCCACTTGGAGTACTGTGCTCAGTTCTGGTCACCTCACTACAGGAAGGATGTGGAAACCATAGAAAGGGTGCAGAGGAGATTTACAAGGATGTTGCCTGGATTGGGGAGCATGTCTTATGAGAATAGGTTGAGTGAACTCAGCCTTTTTTCCTTGGAGCGACGAAGGATGAGAGGTGACCTGAGAGAGGTGTATAAGATGATGAGAGGCATTGATCATGTGGATAGTCAGAGGCTTTTTCCCCAGGGCTGAAATGGTTGCCACAAGAGGACACAGGTTTAAGGTGCTGGGGAGTAGGTACAGAGGAGATGTCAGGGGTAAGTTTTTTACGCAGAGATTGGTGAGTGCATGGAATGAGCTGCCAGCAATGGTGATGGAGGCAGAAACAATTGGGTCTTTTAAGAGATTTTTGGATACGTACATGGACCTTAGAAAAATAGAGGGCTATGGGTAAGCCTAGTAATTTCTAAGGTAGGGACATTTTCACACAACATTGTGGGCTGAAAGGCCTGTATTGTGCTGTAGGGTTTCTATGTTTTCTATAATAAACCTGATTCTGATTATCAAAGGAGTTATCCCTGAGATGGTGTGACTGCAGCATGAGGAGGGAGAGAGAGAGAAAGAAAGATAAAGAGAGAGGGAAAGCAAGAAAGAAAAAGAGAGAGAGGAGAGAAACAGAGAGAGAGATAAAGAAAAAGAAAGAGAGAGAGAGAGAAGAGGGAGAAACAGAGAGAGGAGAGAGAGAAAGAGTTAGAGAGAGAGTGGAGAGAGAGAAAGACAGAGACAGGGGAGAGAGGAAGAAAGAGATAGAGAGGAGAGAGAGAAATACAGAGATAAAGGAGAAAGGGAGAGATAGAGGGAGGGGGGTAGAGAGAGTGAGCCTTCTGTTGGTGCCATGAAGAATGAGACTTGAGCGAGCAGCTCCAATGGAAATCATCAAATATTCCCTTTTTAGGCTGCTACAGATGAACTCCACAGTTACAGCCATGAACAAAACGAGAATTAATTTAACTTTCTTAATATATGTATATATATACTTCTTACTGTAGTTTATAGTTTCTATTATATTGTTTTGCAATAAAGAAACGTATTTTGTCTGCTGCAAACAACACATTTTACAACATATGCTGGTAACATTAAACCTGATTCTGATTCTGAGAGATTAGGACAGTTAGACTTATATTCACCAGCATTGAGAAAATAGAGAGGAAATATCTTAGAAACACACAGAACTTTATCGGGACCGAACAGATCAGATGAAAGGTGTTCCCAATGACAATGGAACTCAGGGCCAGAGTTCATAGGAGGTAAACTACTTGTGCCTGAGATGAGGAGAAATTTCTTCCCCCAGGGACTGGTGAAGATGTGGAATTCTCTTCTACAGAACACCATTGAAGCCTAATCATTAAATAGATTTGAGCAGGAATTTAGTATCTCTCTAAGGGCCAGAAAGTGAAGGAGAAGTGGAGAGAAATATGGAAGAAGATATTGCATTTGGATGTGCAAGAACCTGCAGATACTGGAATCCGGACCAACAAACAATTTGTGGAGGGAAAAAGAATTGCCAAAGTTTCAGGTCAGAACTCAAAATGTTTCTATGCAAAGTTTCAACCTGAATTGTCAACAATCCCTTCCTCCCGCAAATGCTGCTCGACCTGCTCTTCCAGCAGATCGTTTGTTGCTATTGAATTTATTTGGTCAGTCATGATCACATTAAATAATTGAAAAGTCTTGATGGGCTGAATGGCCTACCCCCGCCCACATTTTCTATGTTTCATCCTGGTGATCAAAGTGTTATGTCAACCCACATCATTAGTATGGAAGTACTGGCTGTTAACTCGTCACTGCTCAGAGAACCTGCTGTATGCATGTTGACTGCCTACATTATAAAAGTGCACCTGCACTTTTAAAGCTCTTTGCTGGTTTTCAAACACTTTGCGGTGTATTGAAGCTATCAACATCAAAGTCAAGTTTATTGTCATCTGCGCAAGTCCATGAACGTACAGGTGCAATGAAAAACTGTGGTGGTGGCACAGTAACGTAGGGGTTAGCACACTGCTTTACAGTGCAGAGACGACACGGGTTCAATTCCTGCCGCTGTTTGTAAGGAGCTTGTGACTGCATGGGCTTCCTTCGGGTGCTCCCGTTTCCTCCCACAGACCAAAGATTTACTGGTTGGTAGCAAACACGAGGAAATCTGCAGATGTGGGAATTTCAAGCAACACACATAAAAGTTGCTGGTGAACACAGCAGGCCAGGCAGCATCTCTAGGAAGAGGTGCAGTCGACGTTTCGGGCCGAGACCCTTCGTCAGGACTAACTGAAGGAAGAGATAGTAAGAGATTTGAAAGTGGGAGTGGGAGGGGGAGATCTGAAATGATAGGAGAAGACAGGAGGGGGAGGGATGGAGCCAAGAGCTGGACAGTTGATTGGCAAAAGGGACATGAGAGGATCATGGGACAGGAGGCCCAGGGAGAAGGAAAAGGTGGAGGGGGGAAGCCCAGAGGATGGGCAAGGGGTATAGTCAGAGGGACAGAGGGAGAAAAAGACAGAGAAAAAGAGAGAGAGAAAAAAATATATATAATAATAATAAATAAATAACGGATGGGGTACGAATGGGAGGTGGGGCATTAGCGGAAGTTAGAGAAGTCAGTGTTCATGCCATCAGGTTGGAGGCTACCCAGACGGAACATAAGGTGTTGTTCCTCCAACCTGAGTGTGGCTTCATCTTTACAGTGGAGGAGGCCGTGGATAGACATGTCAGAATGGGAATGGGATGTGGAATTAAAATGTGCAGCCACTGGGAGATCCTGCTTTCTCTGGCGGACAGAGCGTAGATGTTCAGCAAAGCGGTCTCCCAGTCTGCGTCGGGTCTCGCCAATATATAGAAGGTCGCATCGGGAGCACCGGACGCAGTATATCACCCCAGCCGACTCACAGGTGAAGTGTTGCCTCACCTGGAAGGACTGTTTGGGGCCCTGAATGGTGGTAAGGGAGGAAGTGTAAGGGCATGTGTAGCACTTGTTCCGCTTACACGGATAAGTGCCAGGAGGGAGATCAGTGGGGGGGGATGAATGGACAAGGGAGTCGCTTAGGGAGTGACCCCTGCGGAAAGTGGCGGGGGGGAGGGAAAGGTGTGCTTAGTGGTGAGATCCTGTTGGAGGTGGCGGAAGTTACGGAGAATTATATGTTGGACCCGGAGGCTGGTGGGGTGATAGGTGAGGACAAGGAGAACCCTATTCCTAGTGGGGTGGCGGGAGGATGGAGTGAGAGCAGATGTGCGTGAAATGGGGGAGATGCGTTTGAGAGCAGAGCTGATGGTGTAGGAAGGGAAGCCCCTTTCTTTAAAAAAGGAGGACACCTCCTTCGTCCTGGAATGAAAAGCCTCATCCTGAGAGCAGATGCGGTGGAGGCGGAGGAATTGCAAGAAGGGGATGGCGTTTTTGCAAGAGACAGGGTGAGAAGAGGAATAGTCCAGGTAGCTGTGAGAGTCCGTAGGTTTACAGTAGACATCAGTAGATAAGCTGTCTCCAGAGACAGAGACAGAAAGATCCAGAAAGGGGAAGGAGGTGTCGGAAATAGACCAGGTAAACGAGGGCAGGGTGAAAGTTGGAGGCAAAGTTAATGAAGTCAACGAGCTCAGCATGCGTGCAGGAAGCAGCGCCAATGCAGTCGTCGATGTAGCGAAGGAAAAGTGGGGGACAGATACCAGAATAGGCTTGGAACATGGACTGTTCCACAAAGCCAACAAAAAGGCAGGCATAGCTCGGACCCATACGGGTGCCCATGGTTACACCTTTAGTTTATCTGGTCATTGTAAATTATCCCATGATTAGGCTAGGGTTAAACTGGGCTTTCAGGGTGGTGTGGCTTGAAGAGGAGGAAAAGCCTGTCCATGTTGTATCTCAATAAATTTTTTAAAAACTTAACTTGCAGCATCACAGGCATTAATATCAAATTCACATCATTTCCAAAGATAACATAAACTAAACATAAGTTTTACAAAATTATGCGACAAACGCAATTAGAACAAAGTCCATTGTGGTGCAAAGTGGTCAAAGTCATCATCACGTTCCTATGCTGAGGTAGTGATTAAGGTTGTGCCAGTTGGTTCTAGAACTGAATGGATGAAGAGTGGTAGTTGTTCATGAACCTGTGTTGTGGGACTTCATGCTTCTATACTTCTTGCCCAATTATAGCTGTGAAAAGATGGCATGGCCAGGATGGTGGGGACCTTGGTAGTGGATGTTGCACTACCTCAATGAAAAATGTAGGAAATCATAAACACAAGAGATTCGGCAGAGCTTGAAATCTAGGATCGGAAGGATCTCGGCCAAAAACATCGTTTGCTTATTCCTCTACGTAGATGCTGCCTGACCTGCTGAGTTCCTCTGGCATTTTGTGTGTGTCGCCATAGAAACGTAAGATATAGGAGCAGAATTAGGCCATTCCGCCCATTGAGTATGCTTCTTTTATTGTTTGCACAATAGTTCTTTCTTCATCGCACAGTGGATGCATGACTGTCTTTGTGATGTGGGGATTTTCGTGAAATCTGTTGTGCTTCTTTGTATTGTGGCTGCCTGCAAGGAGACAAATCTCAAGGTTATAGATGGCATAGATACTTTGATAATAAATGCGCTTTGAACTTTGACCCCTTCACCCCATTCTCCTGCCTTCTCCCTATAATTTTTGACACACTCACTAATCAAGAACCTATCAACCTGCACTTTAAATATATCCGGTGACTTGGCCTCCACAGCTGTCGGTGGCAACCAATTCCACAGATTCACCAAGTTCTGACTAAAGAAATTCCTCCTCATTTCTGTTTTAAAGTGACGTCCTTATATTCTGAGGTTGTGTCCACTGGTGTTAGATACCCTCACTATAAGAAACATCCTCTCCCCTCTATTTCAGCCTTTCAATATTCAATAGGGTTGAATGAGATCCCCAATCTCATTCTTCTAAACTCCAGCAAGTAAAGGCCCAGAGTCACCAAATGCTCCTCATACAAGAACTCTTTCATTCCTGGAATCATTCTGATAAACCTCGTCTGGACCCTTTCCAATACCAGCATATCCTTTCTTAGATATTGTTCATCACATGCCATGCTCTATGATGTGGGCGATCATGGTCTTTCCATGATCATGACTGATTTGGCAATTTTTTCTACAGAACTTGTTTGCCATTGTCTTTACAAGATGGGTGACCCCAGCCATTATTAATACTCTTCAGAGATTCTCTGCCTGGCGTCAGTGTTTGCAGAACCAGGACTTGTGGTAGGCACCAGCTGCTCGTACGACCATCCACAACTTACTCCCATGGCTTCATGTGACCCTGATCTAGGGAAAGGCGGGGTGCTACACCTTGCCCATGGGTGACCTGCAGTCTAGTGGAGCAAAGGAGAGCCTCAAACCTCATTTGGTAGGGATGTATCTCCACTCCGCCACTCTTTCTTAGATAAGGGGTCACAATAAAAATGTAGGTCCTCCTTTAACTAAACTCAAGACCACCAAGATCTGGACCTGGTGATGTGACAGTCAGCCTGAGATGCGTGGGCTCAGCAAACACCAGGGCCCTGAGTCGCTCACACTGGGACAAAACCACTTCCTTTGTTATTATGCTGAATATTATCTGTGATTTCACTCTGTCAGGTGATACATGTCAACAACAGTTCTGATATTATCATTGTAACACCTGAGGAGAAGCTGACGTTGAGACATATGTGCTGCTACCATATTATTCCTTCACAGTGAATTAAAAGAAAACTCGCCCCTTTGTGGGTTTCATGAGGAACCAGTTGGTAAACTGACAGCTGCTGTTTAAGGCAGCAATAGCCGAATACAGCGTCATCCAGGCCATGCTCTCTTCTCGCTGCTGCCATCAGGAAGGAGGTACAGCAGTCTCAGGACTCACACCACCAGGTTCAGGAACAGGTATTAACCCTTAACCATCAGGCTCCTGAACTAGCGTCGATAACTTAACTCATCTCAACACTGAACTGACTCCATAACCTATGGACTCACTTCCAAGGACTCTACAACTTAGTCCTCAGTATTATTTTTTGTTTATTTATCTATTCTTATTATTATCACATATTTTGTTTTTCTCTTTGTGTTTGCACAATTGGTTATTTGTCCATCTTTGTTGTGCACTTTTCCATTGATACTAGTGTGCTTCTTTGTACTTACTGTGAATGCCCATAAGAAAATGAAAATGATGAAATGTATCTGCTTTGATAATAAATTTACTTCGAACTTTGAACTCCAAGATTCAAAATTGTTTAATACCATTTCCTGTCCACAAGTGTAAAAGATATCAAAATGATTGCTACTCTGGATCTGATGCAGCACAAAGCAAATCACAATAAGTTAAAGAGCCTGAAACGTCGACTGCACCTCTTCCTATAGATGCTGCCTGACCTGCTGCGTTCACCAGCAACTTTGATGTGTGTTGGTTGTATAAATATATAAGATAGCTTATATAGTATACATAGAAACATAGAAATCTACACCACATTACAGGCCCTTCGGCCCATAATGTTGTGCTGAGCATTTAACCTACTCGAGAAGCTGCCTAGAATTTCCCTACCACATAGCCCTCTATGTTTCTAAGTGCTATGTACCTTTCTAAGAGTCTCTTAAAAGACCCTACTGTATCAGGCTCTACACCTTCGCTGGCTGCATTCCACGCACCCATCACTCTCTGTGTGAAGAACTTACCTCTGAAATCCACCTTGTACCCATTTCCAAGCACCTTAAAACTGTGCTGTCTCTTGTTAGCCATTTCAGACCAAGGAAAAGGCCTCTGGCTATCCAAATGATTAATGACTGTCATCATCTTTTACACCTCTCATCCTCCATTGCTCGAAGGAGAAAAGGCCAAGTTCACTCAACCTTTTCTCTTAAGGCATGCTCTCCAATCCAGGGAACATCCTCGTAAATATCCTCTGCCCTCTCTATAGTATCCACATCCTCCCTATTGTGAGGTGACCAGAACTGAACACAGTACTGTACTCCAAGTGGGGTCTAACTGAGGTCTTGTATAGCTGTAACATTACCTCACGGCTCTTGAACTCTGTCCCACAGTTGATGAATGCCAACACACCACACACCTTCTTAACAACACTGTCAACCTGCGCAGCAGCTTTGAGTGTCCTATGGACACAGACCCCAAGATCTCGCTGATCCTCCACACTGCCAAGAGTCTTACCATTAATACCATATTCTGTTTTCATATTTGACCTACTGAAATGATCCACTTCACACTTATCCGGGTTGGACTCCATCAGCCACATTTCAGCCCAGTTCTGCGTCCTACAGATGAACCGCTATAACCTCTGACAACCCCCCAGACTATCCACAACAGCCTCAACCTTTGTGCCATTAGCAGATTTACTAATCCACCCCTGTACTTCCTCATCCAGGTCAATCTGGCCCGGAGCTTAATCCCTGGGAGTGAAAGAATCTGCACCTAGAAGACACCTGGTGACAATTTAAAAGACTGGCCCAGGTCAGAGGATTCTGGTGAGCTGCTGTCAGTGCCCTATTCTCCCAAGGGGTGATGTGCTAAAGTAAATAAGTAGGTAAGTATTCATTCAAATACAGGGATTGCGCTGAAATCCAGACACTCTGTACATTGTGCATTCTGATATCTGAGGCCTCCGTTGGTCAGGGTCAACCATGGGCGTTGCATCCTAGCTGACTAGATATGCCAGCCAGGCTGTACAATATGGAGAGCAAACTGAGGCCCATGTAGCAGGTTCCCCCTCTCCACACATCTGATGAACCCAAAGGAACGACAGAGACCAATACAGTTCGGCACCAGCAGCATCACAGGAGTTGCCAGACAGCATTGAGCACAACGGTAGACTGCCTTAGGGACTCCAGCTCCGGATTTTTCCCTCAGGGTTTACTCCTGAAGCCTTCCCCATGACTGGGTTTAGCCACAAGGCAGCAGAGGTTTGAGATCAGAGTTTTCCTTCTACTCGATGAGCTGCCAACCACGGCTGATGAGCCCTATCTGCCAGAAGCGACTGGTTTTAAGGTACGTGGCCAAGTGGTTAAGGCATTGGACTAGCGACCTGAAGGTTGTGAGTTCGAGCCCCAGACAAGGCAGCGTGTTGTGTCCTTGAGCAAGGCACTTAAGAACACAGTGCTCTGCGACGACACTGGTGCCCAGCTGTATCATCCTTTGCCCTTCCCTTGGACAACATCGGTGTCGTGGAGAGGGGAGACTTGCAGCATGGGCAACTGCTGGTCTTCCATACAACCTTGCCCAGGCCTGCACCTTGGAGAGTGAAGACTTTCCAGGTGCAGATCCATGGTCTTGCAAGACTAATGGATGCCTTATATTATATTAACCCGCCTTTGCCCCTTCTCCTGTCAGCAGAAATGACGCGTGAAGGCCAAGAACTAGACTTGGTTGTCAGAGGCTATTTGAGACACACGGCATTGGGAGAATTTAATAGGTAGTGGGAGCTTATCCCCGTAACCACCCCCAGCTATAATGACCTTAAGGAACCCATTCTAATATAATGGATGCAGTTTGCACACTGGCTCAGTAACCACCAGTATATAGGATCCTATGGAATGCACCAGCAGTATGTTAAATCCAGATGGCAGGAAAGAGCTTAGCAAGGCAACATCACCTTGACAACATTGAATATTTGGATCATTTTAAACAAACCACAAGGGTTCCAACAGGGTGGAAAAACCACAGAAGGATCAGATTCCAGCAATATGGCTGTGCAGTGAAAAGCTATCAATCAGCTGGAAGGAGTGCAGAGAAAATTTACAAGGATGTTGCTGGGACTTGAGGCCCTGAGGCCCTGAGTTATAGGGAAAGGTTGAATAGGTTTGGAGTTTATTCCCTGGAGCATACGAGAATGAGGGGAGATTTGATCAAAGAATACAAAATTTTGAGGGGTATAGATAGGTTAAGTGCAAGCAGGCTTTTTCCACTGAGGCTGGGTGAGACTAGAACCAGAAGTCGTAGGTTAAGGGTGAAAAGTGAAATTCACATTGGGGGAACTTCTTCACTCAGAGAGTGGTGAGAGCTGCCAGAGGGGTCCTTCATAACACATGAGAAAGAAAGAAGTTTTTCTGGATAACAACAAAATGTGGGTGAAACCATGGTGTTGTATCTGGTAATATTTCATTTTATTTAGAGATACAGCATGAATTAAGGCCTTCTGGCCCAATGAGTCATGCTGCCCAACAACCCACCAATTCAACCTAGCCTCACCAACAACAATTTACAATGACCAAATATCCTACTAGGCGGTACATCTTTAGACTGTAGGAGGAAACCAGAGCACAGAGGAAACTGACACACTTCACGGGAAGGATGTACAAACTTCCGACAGATAACACTGGAATTGAACTCTGGACTCCAGCAAAGTAAAGAGACAAACAAAAAGTTGTGACAAACAAAAAGTTGCAGAAACTATAGGGTCTTTTAAAAGACTCCTGGATGGCTACATGGAGCTTCGAAAAATAGAGGATTATGGGTAAAGCCTAGGTAGTTCTAAGGTAGGGACATGTTCGGCACAGCTTTGTGGGCCGAAGGGCCTGTATTGTGCTGTATGTTTTTTGTGTTTCTATGTTTCTATCTTATACACAGACCAGAGCAAAAAAAAATCCTGGTACACCTACACACTTGCTCATTAATGCAAATATCTAATCAGCCAATCATGTGGCAGCAACTCAATGCATAAAAGCATGCAGACATGGTCAAGAGGTTCAGTTGTTGTTCAGACTAAATATCAGATTGGGGATGAAATGTGATCTAAATGACTTTGACCATGGAATGACTGTTGGTGCCAGATGGGATGGTTCGACTATCTCCTGTTTTTTTTCATGCACAACAGTCCTTAGAGTTTACAGAAAATGCTGTAAAAAACAATTTTAAAAATCATCCAGTGAGTGACTGTTCTGTGGCAAAAATGCCTTGTTAATGAAAGAAATCAGAGGAGAATGTCCAGACTAGTTCAAGATGACAGCAACCCAAATAACCACACATTACAACAGCGATGTGCAGATGAGCATTTCTGAATGCCCAACACATCGAACCTTAAAGTGGATGGGCTACAGCAGCAAAAGACCATGAACATACTCTCAGCAGGCACTTTGTTAGGTACAGGGATTAGTAGTTGGTTTATAATTGTCACATTTTCTGATGTACAGTGAAAAGTACTGTTTTGCATGCCATCCATACAGGTCATTTCATCACATCAGTTCATCAAGCTGGTACAAAGGAAAACAAAAAATGCAGAATAAAGTGTTACATTTACAGAGAAAGTAGAGTTCAGGTGGACAATAAGGTGCAAAATCATAATAAGGAAAACTATAAGATCAAGAGTCCTTTTGTATCATACTAGGTGACCACTCAATAGTATTGTAACTGCACGATTGAAGCTGTTCTTGAGTCTGTTGGTACATGATTTCAGGCTCTTGTATCTTCAACTTGAAGGGAGGGGGCAGGAACAGAAAATGTTCAAGGTGGGTAGAGTCTTTGATTATACTGGCTGGTTCACCCAGAGAGAGAGAGAAGTATAGATAGAGCCGATGAGGGGAGGCTGGTTTCTGTGATGTGCTAAACTGCAGTTTCTTGTGGTCACAGATAGAGCAGTTGTCGTACAAAGCCAGATAAAATGCTTTAGAAACATAGAAACATAGAAAATAGGTGCAGGAGTAGGCCATTCGGCCCTTCGAGCCTGCACCGCCATTTATTATGATCATGGCTGATCATCCAACTCAGAACCCAGCCTTCCCTCCATACCCCCTGACCCCTGTAGCCACAAGGGCCATATCTAACTTCCTTTTAAACATAGCTAATGAACTGGCCTCAACAGTTTGCTGTGGCAGAGAATTCCACAGATTCACCACTCTCTGTGTGAAGAAGTTTTTCCTAATCTCGGTCCTAAAAGGCTTCCCCTCTATCCTCAAACTGTGACCCCTCATTCTGGACCTCCCCAACATCGGGAACAATCTTCCCGCATCTAGCCTGTCCAATCCCTTTAGGATCTTATACGTTTCAATCAGATCCCCCCTCAATCTTCTAGATTCCAACGAGTACAAGCCCAGTTCATCCAGTCTTTCTTCATATGAAAGACCTGCCATCCCAGGAATCAATCTGGTGAACCTTCTTTGTACTCCCTCTATGGCAAAGATGTCTTTCCTCAGATTAGGGGACCAAAACTGCACACAATACTCCAGGTGTGGTCTCACCAAGGCCTTGTACAACTGCAGTAGTACCTCCCTGCTCCTGTACTCGAATCCTCTCGCTATAAATGCCAGCATACCGTTCGCCTTTTTCACCGCCTGCTGTACCTGCATGCCCACTTTCAATGACTGGTGTATAATGACACCCAGGTCTCGTTGCACCTCCCCTTTTCCTAATCGGCCACCATTCAGATAATAATCTGTTTTCCTATTTTTGCCACCAAAGTGGATAACTTCACATTTATCCACATTAAATTGCATCTGCCATGAGTTTGCCCACTCACCCAACCTATCCAAGTCACCCTGCATCCTCTTAGCATCCTCCTCACTGCTAACACTGCCACCCAGCTTCGTGTCATCCGCAAACTTGGAGATGCTGCATTTAATTCCCTCATCCAAGTCATTAATATATATTGTAAACAACTGGGGTCCCAGCACTGAGCCTTGCGGTACCCCACTAGTCACCGCCTGCCATTCTGAAAAGGTCCCGTTTATTCCCACTCTTTGCTTCCTGTCTGCTAACCAATTCTCCACCCACACCAATACCTTACCCCCAATACCGTGTGCTTTAAGTTTGCACACTAATCTCCTGTGTGGGACCTTGTCAAAAACCTTTTGAAAATCCAAATATACCACATCCACTGGTTCTCCCCTATCCACTCTACTAGTTACATCCTCAAAAAATTCTATGAGATTCGTCAGACATGATTTTCCTTTCACAAATCCATGCTGACTTTGTCCGATCATTTCACCGCTTTCCAAATGTGCTGTTATCACATCTTTGATAACTGACTCCAGCAGTTTCCCCACCACCGACGTTAGGCTAACGGGCCTATAATTCCCCGGTTTCTCTCTCCCTCCTTTTTTAAAAAGTGGGGTTACATTAGCCACCCTCCAATCCTCAGGAACTAGTCCAGAATCTAACGAGTTTTGAAAAATTATCACTAATGCATCCACTATTTCTTGGGCTACTTCCTTAAGCACTCTGGGATGCAGACCATCTGGCCCTGGGGATTTATCTGCCTTCAATCCCTTCAATTTACCTAACACCACTTCCCTACTAACATGTATTTCACTCAGTTCCTCCATCTCACTGGACCCTCTGTCCCTTACTATTTCTGGAAGATTATTTATGTCCTCCTTAGTGAAGACAGAACCAAAATAATTATTCAATTGGTCTGCCATGTCCTTGCTCCCCATAATCAATTCACCTGTTTCTGTCTGCAGGGGACCTACATTTGTCTTTATCAGTCTTTTCCTTTTTACATATCTATAAAAGCTTTTACAGTCCGTTTTTATGTTCTCTGCCAGTTTTCTCTCATAATCTTTTTTCCCCTTCCTAATTAAGCCCTTTGTCCTCCTCTGCTGAACTCTGAATTTCTCCCAGTCCTCAGGTGAGCCACTTTCTCTGGCTAATTTGTATGCTACTTCTTTGGAATTGATACTATCCCTAATTTCTCTTGTCAGCCACGGGTGCACTACCTTCCTTGATTTATTCTTTTGCCAAACTGGGATGAACAATTGTTGTAGTTCATCCATGCAACCTTTAAATGCCTGCCATTGCATATCCACCGTCAATCCTTTAAGTGTCATTTGCCAGTCTATCTTAGCTAATTCACGACTCATACCTTCAAAGTTACCCCTCTTTAAGTTCAGAACCTTTGTTTCTGAATTAACTATGTCACTCTCCATGTTAATGAAGAATTCCACCATATTATGGTCACTCTTACCCAAGGGGCCTCTCACGACAAGATCGCTAATTGACCCTTCCTCATTGCTCAAAACCCAGTCCAGAATAGCCTGCTCTCTAGTCGGTTCCTCGACATGTTGGTTCAAAAAACCATCCCGCATACATTCCAAGAAATCCTCTTCCTCAGCACCTTTACCAATTTGGTTCACCCAATCTACATGTAGATTGAAGTCACCCATTATAACTGCTGTTCCTTTATTGCACACATTTCTAATTTCCTGTTTAATACCATCTCCGACCTCACTACTACTGTTAGGTGGCCTGTACACAACTCCCACCAGCGTCTTCTGCCCCTTAGTGTTACGCAGTTCTACCCATATCGATTCCACATCTTCCCGGCTTATGTCCTTCCTTTCTATTGCGTTAATCTCTTTTTTAACCAGCAACGCCACCCCACCTCCCCTTCCTTCATGTCTATCCCTCCTGAATATTGAATATCCCTGAACGTTGAGCTCCCATCCCTGGTCACCCTGGAGCCATGTCTCTGTGATCCCAACTATATCATAATCATTAATAACAATCCGCACTTTCAATTCATCCACCTTATTACGAATGCTCCTTGCATTGACACATAAAGCCTTCAGGCGCTCTTTTACAACTCTCTTAGCCCTTTTTAATGCTTGCCCTGGATTTGTCGGCCTGCCACTTTTACTTTTCCCCATTGTACTTTTTGCTTCTACGCTCACTTTACACCCCTCTGTCTCTCTGCACTGGTTCCCATCCCTCTGTTGTGAACTAACCTCCTCACATCTAGCCTCTTTAATTTGATTCCCACCCCCCAACCATTCTAGTTTAAAGTCACCTCAGTAGCCCCCGCTAATCTCCCTGCCAGGATATTGGTCCCCCTAGGATTTAAGTGTAACCCATCCTTTTTGTACAGGTCACGCCTGCACCAATAGAGGTCCCAATGATCCAAAAACTTGAATCCCTGCCCCCTGCTCCAATCCCTCAGCCACGCATTTATCCTCCACCTCATCGCATTCCTACTCTCACTGTCGCGTGGCACAGGCAGTAATCCCGAGATTACTACCTTTGCGGTCCTTTTTCTCAACTCCCTTCCTAGCTCCCTATATTCTTCTTTCAGGACCTCATCCCTTTTCCTACCTATGTCATTGGTACCTATATGTACCAGGACCTCTGGCTCTTCACCCTCCCACTTCAGGATATCTTGGACACGATCAGAAATATCCCGGACCCTGGCACCAGGGAGGCAAACTACCATCCGAGTCTCTGGACTGCGTCCACAGAATCGCCTATCTGACCCCCTTACTATCGAGTCCCCTATCACAACTGCCCTCCTCTTCCTTGCCCTACCCTTCTGAGCTACAGGGCCAGACTCTGTGCCGGAGGCAGGGCCACTGTCGCTTCCCCCGGGTAAGCTGTCCCCTCCAACAGTACTCAAACAGGAGTACCTGTTGTTAAGGGGCACAGCCACCAGGGTACTCCCCATCACCTGCCTTTTCCCCTTCCCCCTCCTAACCGTGACCCACTTGTCTGCCTCCCGTGGCCCCGGCGTGACCACCTGCCTTCCACTCCTCTCTATCACCTCCTCGCTCTCCCTGACCAGACGAAGGTCATCGAGCTGCAGCTCCAGTTCCGTAACGCGGTCCCTTAGGAGCTGCATCTCGATGCACTTGGCGCAGATGTAGACGTCCGGGAGGCTTGGAGACTCCTGGGCCTCCCACATCCGACACCGAGAACAGCAAACTGCCCTCACAGTCATAATGCCCCTCTCCTCAAATAGCAACAGAAAATGAATGTCAAACCTTCCTCGCCTCGCCCGCTTCCGCCTAAGCCCGTTGAGCCAAAGCCCTTAAGTCTTCACTCTGCTCCCGGCTCACTCCGCAGCCCGCAAACTACGCTGCCCGCTCTATGAGGCTCTGTTCCTTTTAAATCTGCCGCGCTGCACTGCCCGACGTCACACGCCTGCGCAGTCCCGCCTCTCAGAAAGCCGTTGGAGAAAAAAAATAATGAAAATTTCAAAAATCTCTTTCTCGGCACTCCCACTCAGACTCTCAGACTCCTTCTTTGAATCAAATCATTTACAAAGGTGGTGAGGGTCAATGGGGACAAACCTCTTGAGCAAGGAGAGGTTTCAGTAAGCTTTTTGGCATCAACATGTTTGGATCAGACAGGCTATTGGTGATATTTATTCCCAGAAATTTGAAGCTCTTAACTCTCTCTTGAACTCAGCACTGTTGATGTAAACAGAGGTGTGTGCAACTCACCCTGTTCTTGAAGTTAATGATCAGCTCTTTTGTTTGTACTGACATGGGTCAACAACCCGGAATAATTCATGAGGTCACCATCTTGCTTTAATCATCGAGCCTACAAATAAACTTGAATTAATCAGATCTTTCATGACTGGATAAAGAACATTACAATGGCTGGGATTGGACTACTCCACAAGGACCACTTCAAAGTTTGGACAAACCAGCCTTGACTGCTAGAAACAGGGAGGCCTCCAGGAGTGCTGCAGATGGATTTGGATCTTAGACCACCCTGAACTTCTACTCCACCTTGAAGAGCAGACATATGGATACCAAAGCTGCCAATCTTGCTGGTTGCCAGGAAACACCCACATCAATGAGGTGGACATTTTCGATGAACTCTCCTTCTGGAGGACGAGCAGAAGTCCCTAGTGACGAGAACATTCTGTGTGGTACAAAGACAGGTGAAGAGAGGACCCGAAAAAAAAGGCAGAAATCCTTTGGCTGAAAGGGTCATCCCTGGAACTGATTTCTCCAGATTTAATGCTTGTCTTTTAGCTTCTCCCAGAAGAAGTGAATGGCGTCATGTTTTCATTATACTGCCATGTGTTAGCTCTTTGTAAACACAGATGGAAGGTTTCCACACTGGAATTAAATCATCACCTTCCTTTCAAATCCTCGTATGTTCTTGACCTCTCTCCTTCTCTATAACCTCCAAACCACCCAGAAGATGGCCACACTCCATATTCAATCAACACACACAAAATGCTGAAAGAACGCAGCAGGCCAGATAGTGTCTATGGAAAAGAGTAGAGTCAACGTTTTGGGCCGAGACTCTTCAGCAGGAATGGAGAAAGTAAAGATGAGGAGTAGATTTAAAAGGTGGGGGGAGGGAAGGAGAAACACAAGTTGATAGGTCCTGACGAAGGGTCTCGGCCCGAAACGTCGACTGTACCTCTTCCCATAGATGCTGCGTGGCCTGCTGCGTTCACCAGCAACTTTGATGTGTGTTGTTGATAGGTGAAACTGGGAGGTGGAGTGGTGAAGTAAAGAGCTGGGAAGTTGATTGGTGAAAGAGATACAGGGCTGAGAAGGCGGGGGATCTAATAGGAGAGGACAGAAGGCCATGGAAGAAAGAAAAAGGGGGAAGAGCACCAGAGGGAGGCAATGGGCAGGCCAAGAGATGAGGTGAGAGAGGGAAAAGAGGATGGGGAATGGTGAAGTGGCGTTACTGGAAGTTTAGGAAATCTATGCTCATGCTTTTTGGTTGGGAGGAACAGATGTACTTGGTGATGGGATCCCTTTGGAGATGGCGGAAGTTATGGAGAATTATGTACTGGACACAGAGGCTGGTGAGGACAGGAGGATTCCTATCCCTGGTAGGGTGTCAGGAGGATGGGGTGAGGGCAGATATGTCATCTCCAGTTACAAGGGAGAGATTGAGTGGACTAGGACTTTATTCCTGGAACGTAGAACAGAGTTGAGAGTTGAGGGGTGACCTGATAGACCTGATAAGATCATGAGGAGCATGGACAAGGTGAAAGCAAGTAGACTTTTTACTAGAGAGGAGGTGTGAAAAACAAGAGAGCACAGGTTTAAGATCAAAGATGAGGGATTTAAAAGCGACATCAGGGGCAGCTTCTTCAGATTCAGAGTTAGTTATTGCATGCACATCAAAATGAACATGTGCATTGGAGAAGGTCCAGAGGAGGTTCTCGAGAATTATCCCAGAAATGAAAGGTTAATGTAAAATGGCTCTGATCCTGTACTCACTGGTGTTTATAGATTATGAGAACACTCAGTCCTCTTTTATTGTCATTTAGGAATGCATACATGCATTAAGAAATGATACGTTTCTCCGGAGTGATATCACAGAAAACAGGACAAACCAAAGACTAACACTGACAGAACCACATAATTATAACATATAGTTACAGCAGTGCAAAACAATACCATAATTTGATGAAGAACAGTCCATAGGCACAGTAAAAAATAATAGTCTCAAAGTCCGGAGTTGATCGACTCCCAAGTCCCCGATAGCAGGCGGCAAAAGGGAGAAACTCCCTGTCATAAACCTCCAGGCACCGTCAACTTGCCGATACCGTGGAACCAGCCGACACCAACCGACCCCGAGTCCATCCGTCAGAAAACTCCGTGCTTCCAACCAGCCTCTCCGATACAGCCTCCCGAGCGCCATCCTCTGCCGAGCACCTTCAACCTCTCCCCGGCTGCTGAAACACGCAAAGCCAAGGATTTCGGGGCCTTCAGCTCCGGAGATTCCGGTTACCACATAGTAGCAGCGGTAGCGAAGCAGGCATTTCAGAAGTTTTCCAGATGTTCCGCTGTGCTGTCACGTCTGTCTCCATCAAATCAGAATTGTGCACGGTCCCCTACTTGACAAATAACAGATATTCCTCAACGAAGTGGCCGTGCGCGCTATCATCGCGCCGCCATCTTCTCCCCCCTCCCAGTGAGAGAAGAAAGAGGGGAGATCTCATTGAAACCTACCAAATATTGAAAGGCCTAGACAGAATGGATGTGGAGAGGATGTTCCTATAGTGGAGGAGTCTCGGACCAGAGGGCATCACCTCAGAATATGAGGACACCTTTTTAGAAATGAGGTGAGGAGGAATTTCTTTAGCCAGAGTAGTAAATCTGTAGAATTCCTTGCCACAGATAGCTGTGGAGTTCGAGTCATTGAGCAGAGCTTGATATGTTCTTGATTTGTCAAGGTGTCAAAAGTATGGGGAGAAGGCAGGAAAATAGAGTTGAAGGAATAATAAATCAGTCATGAAAGACTGACGGAGCAGAATTAATGGGCCAAATAGCCTAATTCTGTTTCCATGTCTAATGGAAATATAGAGTGAATAAAGCAAAGCCTACAATGTGACTTCTGGGATTGCTGATGTTCAACCACAGAGCGATTCAACCTGGACACATGACTTCCTGGAACACCGATGTTTGACGCTGAGCGTTTCGACCTGGACTTGTGACTTCCGGGATTGCTGATGTTCAACCATGGAGCACTTCAACCCAGACTCAAACTCCTGCCCAGACTCTTCATTTACTACCTCTCATCTCTGTCTCTAGATCCTAACCTGACCCCTAAATCCTCACTCCATTCCAAAACAATCCCTATAAACCTACAAATAATCAACTAAGTCTGAGCCATGACATTTGATTGGAATGTCAAATGAGCTGCCAGAAATAGTGGTTAGGGTTCAATCTGCAGGGACCAAAGAACGAGGTTTCCAACATTCCCCACCTCACCTTCCTTCTTTCAGACATTCCTTAACACTTGAGCAATACACTGGAGGAGCTCAGCTGGTCAGGCAGCATCTATGGAAATGAGTAAACAGTCAATGTTTTGGGCTGAGACCCTTTTTCAAGACATCTCTTTAACATCTACCATCCAGGTTATCTAGCCATTCAATCAGTAATGATGTTAATTATCTTTAATTATTTGTTGCATATGATTTTGTCATAGAAACAGGCCCTTCAGCCCAACTTGTCCATGCCGACCAAGTTGCCTACCTGAGCTAATCCTCTTTGTCTGTACTTGGCCCTCCGAACCTTTTCCATCAATAGACCTGTCCAAGAATGGTTTATATGTAACTGCCTCCACCATTTCTCCGGCAGCTCAACCCATATACTCAATAAGTCTCTCCTCATGTTCCTATTAAATCTCTCCCCCCTCACCTCTAGTCCCAGCTCCGGGGAAAAAGGTTGCACGTATTTAACCTACTAATGTCCCCCATGAATTGGTTTCTTGTGCAAAAAAACAATTTTTACAGAAGCCCCATTGAGAGTGTCCTGACCAGCTGCATCACCATCTGGTACGGGAATTGCAAGGCAAATGACCACGAGACCCCACAAAGGATCGTTGAGGACTGTTGAGAAGATAATTCCGGTCTCTCTTCCACTTATCCGAGATATTTCAACGTTCAAAGTAAATTTATTATCAAGGGACATATATGTCACTATTTACAACCCAGAGATTCATTTTCATGAATCATACTCAATAAATCTATTACAGAATACTAATCATAATACGAGGGATGATTGATAAGTTCATGGCCTAAGGTAGGAGTCGTCAATTTTAGAAAACCTAGCACATTTATTTTTCAACATAGTCCCCTCCTACGTTTACACACTTAGTCCAGCGATCATGGAGCATACGGATCTTGGACCTCTAGAAAATGTCCACAGCAGTGGTGATTGATAAGTTCGTGGTCTAAGGTAGAAGGAGATGAATGATACAGCTCTTGTTACATGCACATGCAGGTCAACTCTTTCAGTGATTATGCAGAAAGTTTGAAGTTAATAACTCATCAGGGTTGATTGATAAGTTTGTGGCCTAAGGTCGAAGGAGATGAGTTATTAACTTTCTGCATAATCACTCGAAGAGTTGACCTGCATGTGCACGTAATGAGAGCTGTATAACTCATATCTTTCTACCTTAGGCCACAAACTTATCAATCACCCCTGCTGTGGACACTTTCTGGAGGTCCAAAAAGTCTGAAGTCCATATGCTCCATGACCGTTGGACTACGTGTGTAAATGTAGGAGGGGACTATGTTGAAAAATAAATGTGCTAGGTTTTCTAAAATTGACTCCTCCTACCTTAGGCCACGAACTTATCAATCACCCCTCGTAGAATCAATGAAAGACCACACCAATTTGGGTGTTCAACCAGCGTGCAAAAGACAACAAACTGGGTAAACAGAAAAAGAAAAACAAACAAACAATAAATATCAAGAACATGAGATGAAGTCTGAGAAAGTGCTGTGTATGCAGGGCCCTTAGCATTGTCAATGATCCCTCCCATCCGTCCAACAATTTCTTTGACACTCTACCTTCAGGCAAGAGGTACCACATCATTAGGACAAGGACTGTTAGGATGGGAGACAGCCTCTTCCCCTCGGCCACGAGACTACTGAACTCCCTGCCACTGCCCAGGTCTCACCATAACAGTAGCATTATACTGTCTACTTTTTAAACTTGCAATGTAAGTACACCTTATTATTTGTGTTAATATTACATTATGTGTTGTGTGTAAGCGATATGTAGTGTGTGCTGTACAGTTTGGTCCAGAGGAACATTATTTCATTTATACAAGGATTCAGTTGAAATGACAATAAACTCAAACTTAAACTTGAATTTCACTCATGCATTTTGTTTGGATAAGACTGAGCATTTTTGCCAGCTATTACTGCTTTATCTTTTGATTGTATATTCAGACTTGTTTGACATGCTCCGGTAGGTCAGACAGTATAACATCAGCAAAGTTCAAAATTCATAGCAAGTTTATCATCAAAGTTTAAACACAAAAAAATTCTGCAGATGCTGGAACGCAGAGTAACACACAGAAAATGCTGGGGGAACTCAGCAGGTCAGGCAGCATCTATGGAAAGGAATCAGCAGTAAATGTTTTGGGCTGAGACCTTTCATCAAGACTCTTGACAAGTCCCAATTAAAGGATCTCAGCCTGACACATCAACATTTTATTTCTTTCCATGGATGCTGTCTGACCCGCTGAGTTCCTCCAGCATTTTGTGTTATTATAAAAGTACTTATATGTTACCATATACTACCTTGCGATTCATTTTTTTGCAGAAGTAAGAAGTACAATTTCAGCACTGCAGTGTAGCAGTTAGTACAATGTTTGACAGCACCAGTGAGAGGGGTTCAATTCTTGCCACTGTCTGTAAGGAGTTTGTAGGTGCTCCCACGACCATACGGGCACTCCAGATTCCTCCCAAAATCCAAAGGTGTACGGGTTAGCATCAGTAATTTCTGGGCATGCTGTGTTGGCACTGGAAGCAGGGCAATACTTGTGGGCAGTCCCCAGCACATCCTCGGACTGTTTTGGTTGTTGATGCAAATGATGCATTCACTGTATATTTTGATGATTTGATTCACATGCAACAAAGCTAACCTTTTCTTAAATTCTTTTATCCTTCCACCTGCCCTTTAAAGATTGTTATTGTATCTGACTCAGCTACTTCCTCCAGCAATTTATTCCACATTAATATCACCCTCTGTGTAATAATGTTGCCGCTCAGGAACCTCTTCCCTCTCATCTTAAACCTATACCCTCTTGCTCTTGGTTCCCTAAACCTGGGAAAAGACTGCGCACATTCACCTGATCTATGCTCCTCATGGTTTTGTACACCCGGAGTTATACTGTGTGACAGGGTGGAGATCTGTCTCTACCAAAGGTGGTGTAAGGTGCTCCTTCCCTCTGCTAGCCTGCAGGTCTCCCTTGGGCAAGGGTTAGCACCTGGTTAGCCCTCCCACACCCCGCCAAGATCAGGGCCACGTTGAAGCCATGGGAGGAGGTGGTGGATGGTCATATGAGCAGATGGTACATATCACAAGTCCTGGTTATGTGACCACTAACGCCAGGCAGACAATCTCCGAAGAGTATTGATAATGTCTGGGAGGTCACCGGCCTTGTAAAGACACTGTGCAGAAGGCGGCAATGGCAAACCACTTCTGTAGAAAAATTTGCCAAGAGCAGTCATGGTCAAGACCTTAGTCGCCCACATTATACGACAGGGCACGTAATGAATGAGTTATAGTGTCACAGGGCACCAGAGCATGGAAACAGACCCCTGCGCCCATCTAGTCCATGCCAGCATGATCTTCTGACTAGTCCCATCTATAGCCTCAGAGTTATAAGCACTACCTCGCCATTTCGCTCTCATGTTACACTATTTATTGGTTTTTATAATATTCTTATCGTCATTTAGAGTAATTTTTATCTAATGCACTGTACTGCTGCCGCAAACCAATAAGCTTCATGACATTTCAGGGGCAATAATCCTGATTCTGATTCCTACCACTCTCATCCACCTTTCCTAACTTAAGCCACAAGACTTAGGAGCAGAATTAGGTCATTTGGCCCATCAGGTCTGCTCTGCCATTTCATCATGGCTAATCCATCTTCCCCTCGCAGCCCTAATCTCCTGCCTTCACCCCATATCCCTTCATGCATTGACCACAGAAATCTACATCACATTACAGGCCCTTCTGCTTTCAATGTTATGCTGACAATGTAACCTACTCTAGAAACTGCCTAGAATTTCCCTACCGTAAAGCCCTCTATTTTTCTAAGCTCTATTACCTATCTAAAAGAGTCTTAAAAGACCCTATCGTATCTTCCTCCAGCACCGTTGCCAGCAGCACATTCCTTGCAACCACCACTCTGTGTGAAAAACTTGCCTCTGACATCCCCCTTGTACCTACTTCCAAGCACCTTAAAATTATGCCCCCTCGTGTTAGCCATTTCAGCCCTGGGAAAAAGCCTCTGGCTATCCACATGATCAATGCCTCTCATCTTACACACCTCTATCAGGTCACCTCTCATCTTCCATCGCTCCAAGGAGAAAAAGCCAAGTTCACTCAACCTGTTCTCATAAGGCACACTCTCTGATCTGGGCAACATCCTTATAAATCTCCCCTGCACTTTTTCCTTCTTGCAGAGAGGTGACCATAACTGAATACAATACTCCAAGTAGGGTCTAACCAAGGTCTTTTATAATTGTAACATTATCTCATAGCTCTTGAACTCAATACCACAGTTGATGAATGCCAACACACCATACGCCTTTTTTAACAACACTGTCAACCTGCATAGCAGCTTTGAGTGTCCTATGGACATAAACCCCAAGATCTCACTGATCCCCCACACTGCCAAGAGTCTTACCATTAATATTATATTCTGTCTTCAAATTTGACGGACAAAAATGAACCACTTCACACTAATCTGGGTTGAACTCCACCTGCCACTTCTCAGCCCAGTTCTGCATCCTATCAATGACCTGCAATAACCTCTGACAACACTCCAGACTATCCACAACAGACCTAACCTTTGTGTCATCAGCAAACTTACTAACCCACCCTTCCAGTTCTTTATTCAGGTCATTTAAATAAGTCACAAACAGGAGGGGTCCCAGAACAAATCACTGCAGAACGCCTCTGGTCACCGACCTCCATATAGAATACAAACCATCTACAACTACCCTTTGCCTTCTGTGGGCAAGCCAATTCTGGATCCACAAAGCAAGGTCTCCTTAGATTCCATGCTCTTGAGTTTCTGAATGAGCCTTGCATGGAGAACCTTAGCTATTGCCTTACTGAAATCCATATACACTACATCCACTGCTCTACCTTCATCAATGTGTTTTGCTGCATCCTCAAAGGATTCAATCAGGTTCATAAGGTATGACCTACTCTTGACAAAGCTATGCTAACTATCAGAGTGGGTCTCTCCAAAAGCTCATAAATCATGCCTCTCAGGATCTTCTCCAACAACTTGCCAACCACTGAAGACCAATCAAGAATCTATCAACCTCTGCCTTAAATATTAGTAAAGACTTGGCCTCCACAGCCGCATGTGTCAACAAATTCCACAGATTCACCACTCTCTGGCTATATCTGTTCTATAAGGATGCCCCTCCATTCTGAGGCTGTGTTCTTTAGTCCTCGACTCTTCCTCCACGTCACTCTATCAAGAGCTTTCACCATTCAACAAGTTTCAATTAAGTTGCCCCTCATTCCTCTGAATTCCAGTGAATACAGGTCCAGAGCCATCAAATACTCTTTATATGACAAGCTGTTCAATTCTGGAATAATTTCTGTGAACCTCCTTTGAACACTCTCCAGTTTCAGCACATCCTTTCTGAGATAAGGAGCCCAAAACTACTCACAATACTCCAAGGGAGGCCTCACCAGTGCTTATAAAACCTCAACATTACATCCTCACATTTATATTATAGACTTCTTGAAATAAATGCTAACATCACATTTGTCTTCCTCACCACAGACTCACACTGCAAATGAACCTTTAGGGAATCCTGCACAAAGAGTTCCTAGGCCAGTTGCACCTCAGATATTTGAATTTTCTCTCCATTGAGAAAATAGTCGACCCTTTTATTTCTTCAACCAAACTGCATGACCGTACACTCTCCAACACTATATTTTATCTGCCACTTCTTTACCCATTCTCCTAAACTGTCAAAGTTTTTCTGTAGCCTCTCCACGTCCGCAAAACTACCTGCACCTCCACTTTTTAAATATTATAATTGAACCCATGACTACCACTTCCACTGGCAGCTCGTTCTATGCTCACACCACCTTCCGAGGGAAGTAGTTCTTCTTATATAATTCACCTATCATCTCAAAACCATGACCTTTAGATCTGGTCTCACAAGCTGTAGGAGAAAAATCCTGCATGCATACACCCTATCTATCACCATTATGTGCTGTGCCGAATGACGTGGGTGATCGTGGTCTTGACCATGATTCTTGGAAATTTTTTTTCTATAGAATTGCATTGCCATTGCCTTCTTCTGGGCAGCGTCTTTACGAGCTGTGTGATCCCCAGCCTTTATTAATATTCTTCAGAGATTGACTGGCATCAGTGGTCGCATAACCAGGACTTGTGGTATGCAACACACATCAAAGTTGCTGGTGAACGCAGCAGGCCAGGCAGCATCTGTAGGAAGAGATGCAGTCGACGTTTCAGGCCGAGACCCTTCGTCAGGACTAACTGAAGGAAGAGTGAGTAAGGGATTTGAAAGTTGGAGGGGGAGGGAGAGATCCAAAATGATAGGAGAAGACAGGAGGGGGAGGGATAGAGCCAAGAGCTGGACAGGTGATAGGCAAAAGGGGATACGAGAGGATCATGGGACAGGAGGCCCGAGAAGAAAGACGGGGGGGGGGCGACCCAGAGGATGGGCAAGAGGTATATTCAGAGGGACAGAGGGAGAAAAAGGAGAGTGAGAGAAAGAATGTGTGCATAAAAATGAGTAACAGATGGGATACGAGGGGGAGGTGGGGCCTTAGCGGAAGTTAGAGAAGTCGATGTTCATGCCATCAGGTTGGAGGCTACCCAGACGGAATATAAGGTGTTGTTCCTCCAACCTGAGTGTGGCTTCATCTTTACAGTGGAGGAGGCCGTGGATAGACATGTCAGAATGGGAATGGGATGTGGAATTAAAATGTGCAGCCACTGGGAGATCCTGCTTTCTCTGGCGGACAGAGCGTAGATGTTTAGCAAAGCGGTCTCGCAGTCTGCGTCGGGTCTCGCCAATATATAAAAGGCCACATCGGGAGCACCGGACGCAGTATATCACCCCAGTCGACTCACAGGTGAAGTGATGCCTCACCTGGAAGGACTGTTTGGGGCCCTGAATGGTGGCAAGGGAGGAAGTGTAAGGGCATGTGTAGCACTTGTTCCGCTTACACGGATAAGTGCCAGGAGGGAGATCAGTGGGGAGGGATGGGGGGGACGAATGGACAAAGGAGTTGTGTAGGGAGCGATCCCTGCGGAATGCAGAGAGAGCGGGGGAGGGAAAGATGTGCTTAGTGGTGGGATCCCGTTGGAGGTGGCGGAAGTTACGGAGAATAATATGTTGGACCCGGAGGCTGGTGGGGTGGTAGGTGAGGACCAGGGGAACCCTATTCCTAGTGGGGTGGCGGGAGGATGGAGTGAGAGCAGATGTACGTGAAATGGGGGAGATGCGTTTAAGAGCAGAGTTGATAGTGGAGGAAGGGAAGCCCCTTTCTTTAAAAAAGGAAGACATCTCCCTCGTCCTAGAATGAAATGCCTCATCCTGAGAGTAGATGCGGCGGAGACGGAGGAATTGCGAGAAGGGGATGGCGTTTTTGCAAGAGACAGGGTGAGAAGAGGAATAGTCCAGATAGCTGTGAGAGTCAGTAGGCTTATAGTAGACATCAATGGATAAGCTGTTTCCAGAGACAGTGACAGAAAGATCTAGAAAGGGGAGGGAGGTGTCGGAAATGGACCAGGTAAATTTGAGGGCAGGGTGAAAGTTGGAGGCAAAGTTAATGAAGTCAACGAGCTCTGCATGCGTGCAGGAAGCAGCGCCAATGCAGTCATCGATGTAGCAAAGGAAAAGTGGGGGACAGATACCAGAATAGGCACGGAACATAGATTGTTCCACAAACCCAACAAAAAGGCAGGCATAGCTAGGACCCATACGGGTGCCTATAGCTACACCTTTAGTTTGGAGGAAGTGGGAGGAGCCAAAGGAGAAATTATTAAGAGTAAGGACTAATTCCGCTAGACGGAGCAGAGTGGTGGTAGAGGGGAACTGATTAGGTCTGGAATCCAAAAAGAAGCGTAGAGCTTTAAGACCTTCCTGATGGGGGATGGAAGTATATAAGGACTGGACATCCATGGTGAAAATAAAGCAGTGGGGGCCAGGGAACTTAAAATCATCGAAAAGTTTAAGAGCGTGAGAAGTGTCACGAACATAGGTCGGAAAGGATTAAACAAGGGGTGATAAAACAGTGTCGAGGTATGCAGTAACGAGTTCGGTGGGGCAGGAGCAAGCTGAGACAATAGGTCGGCCAGGACAGGGCAGGTCTGTGGATCTTGGGTAGGAGGTAGAAACGGGAAGTGCGGGGTGTGGGAACTATCAGGTTGGTAGCAGTACCTTCCTGATGGGGGATGGAAGTATATAAACCTTCCTGATGGGGGATGGAAGTATGTGGTATGCACCAGCTGCTCCCATGGCTTCACATGGCCCTGATCAGTGGAGGTGACTGGCAGGAGGCTAAGCAGGTGCCACACCTTGCCCAAGGGCGACCTGCAGGCTAGCGGAGGGAAGGAGCGTATTAAACTTTGGTAGAGCCATCTCCACCCCACCATCCAAACCCATTCATATGTCATAATTTTGCAATCTCCTATTAGAATGTTGAAAGGCATGGACAGGGTGGATGTGGCAAAGTTGTTTCCCATGATGGGGGAGTCTAGTACGAGAGGGCATGACTTAAGGATTGAAGGGCGCCCATTCAGAACAGAGATGCGAAGAAATTTTTTTAGCCAGAGGGTGGTGAATCTATGGAATTTGTTGCCATGGGCAGCAGTGGAGGCCAAGTCATTGGGTGTATTTAACGCAGAGATTGATAGGTATCTGAATAGCCAGGGCATCAAAGGTTGTGGTGAGAAGGCAGGGGAGTGGGACTAAATGGTAGAATGGATCAGCTCATGATAAAATGGTGGAGCAGACTCGATGAGCTGAATGGCCGACTTCTGCTCCTTTTTCTTATGGTCTCTAATAGATCTTATTCTTTCTCCTGTGCAACTTTCGGCCTCCTACACCCTGTGGAATAAAGATCTCACCTCTCCAACCTCTTGCTATAACCCAGTACCTTCAATCCTGGGAATATCCTTATAAATCTTTTCTGCACTCCGTCACTAAACCATTAAGACTCATCTTATTCCTGGCTTTCTCTGTGCTCGACACATCTCTGCACTTCCAGTCTTTACCACTGAAATCCAGCTTGCATCCGTCTTCCCCAGTTCAGACTCAGATTCATTGATCACAAGGGGGTGTAGAGTAGCAGTCCATATAATGTTCCTACAGCGCCAGTTGTAAGAACGTAGAGCAGTACAGCTCCGGAACAGGCCATTCGGCCCAGTGATGTTCCAAACTAGCTAAACAGCAAATCAAAAACACCCAAACACTAATCCCTCCTACTGACACCATGCCCATATCCCTCCATCTTCCTTGTGCCTATCCAAACGTCCCTTAAAAGCCTCCGATGTATTTACCTCCACCGCCATACCAGGTAGAACATTCCAGGCATCCACCACTCTCTCAGTAAAAACTTACCCCACATATCCCCCTTGAGTCCCCACCCCTCACCACCAATGCATGCCCTCTGATACTAGATATTTCCAAGATCAGAGTTTGATTTCCACACACCAACCCCCGTCTCCCCACCTGCTTGCCTGTAAGGAGTTTGTACTTTCTCCCTGTGACTGTGTGGGTTTCTTCTCTGGGAGTTCCAGTTTTCTCCCACGTTCCAAAGGCGTACAGATGAGGGTCAGTTAGTGTGGGTATGTTATGTTGGCACCGGAGGCATGGCGACACTTGTAGGCTGCCCCCAGCACATCCTCGGACTGTGTTGGTCGTTGATGTAGAACGACGCAAGCCATCACTAACTGGGGTTTGATTCTGACCACTGTCAGAGTTTGCACTTTCTCCCTGTAACCGTGTGGGTCTCCCCTGGGTGCTCTGGTTTCCTCCCACATTCCAAGGATGTGTGGTTAGGGTTCGTGAGTTGTGGGCATGCTGTGTTGTTGCCAGAAGTGTGGTGACACTTGGCTGTCCAGCAGAATCCTTGCCCATTTGATTCCAGAGTCAAAATAGCATGCCCACTATGTTCAGCAGAACAACACAAGCAGTGACAACAACAGAACTAAAAAAAAACAAGACAACAGAATGGTCACATCCCCTAAAACATTGATCACTTCATCCTTTCCACAGATGCTGCCTGACCTGCTGAGTTTGTCTATTTTTACTGATGCTATATTAGAACATAGAATAGTACAGCACAGTACAGGCCCTTCGGCCCACAATGTGCTGACCCTCAAACCCTGCCTCCCATATAAGCCCCCACCTTAGATTCCTCCATATACCTGTCTAGTAGTCTCTTAAATTTCACTAGTGTATCTGCCTCTACCACTGACTCAGGCAGTGCATTCCACGCACCAACCACTCTCTGAGTAAAAAACCTTCCTCTAATATCCCCCTTGAATTTCCCACCCCTTACCTTAAAGCCATGTCCTCTTGTATTGAGCAGTGGTGCACTGGGGAAGAGGCGCTGGCTATCCACTCTATCTATTCCTCTTATTGCTACATCAACCACCCCAGCAAGTTAGTCATTGTCTACCATCAATAAAGAGTTTGCTCTTGTTACACACTATGGACTGAGACCTTGGGCCACCACACTGCTCGTGCACTTGCTGTGCAGAGATTGTAATCTGATTAGGGATAGTCAGCATGGCTTTGTCAAGGGCAGGTTGTGCCTTTGAGCCTGATTGAATTTTTAGAGGATGTAACAAAACACATTGATGAAGGTAGAGCAGAGGATGTAGTGTATGTGGATTTCATTAAGGCATTTGATAAGGTTCCCCATGCAAGGATCCTTCAGAAAGTTAGGCATGGGATCCAGCAGACTTGCTTTGTGGATCCTTGAAAAGGGTGATTGTAGATGGTTCGTACTTTGCATGGAGGTCAGTGACCAGTGGTATTCCGTAGGGATCTGTTCTGGGACCCCTCCACGTTGTGACTTTTATAAATGACCTGGATGAAGTAGAAGGGTGAGTTAGTAAGTTTGCTGATGACACAAAGGTTGGAGATGTTGTGGATAGTCTGGAGAGTTTTCAGAGGAACATCAATAGGATGCAATACTGGGCTGAGAAGTGGCAGATGGACTTCATCCCAGATAAGTGTGAAGTGGTTCATTTTGGTAGGTCCAATCTGAAG
The DNA here is from genome assembly GCF_963921235.1 of Mobula hypostoma. Lineage (NCBI taxonomy): Eukaryota > Metazoa > Chordata > Chondrichthyes > Myliobatiformes > Myliobatidae > Mobula > Mobula hypostoma. Next base: position 192,658,645 of record NC_086100.1, read on the forward strand.
ACAAAATATAATATAAGTAGTAAGAATCTTGGCAGTGTGGAGGATCTGAGAGATCTTGGGGTCCATGTTAATAGGACACACAAAACTGCTGTGCAGGTTGTCAGTTTGTTAATAAGGTGAAAGGTGAAAGGTGTGTTGGCCTTCATCAACCGTGGGACTGAGTTCAAGAGCCGTGAGGTAATGTTACAGCTATACAAGACCTTGGTCAGACCCCACTTGGAGTACTGTGTTCAGCTCTGATCACCTCACTACAGGAAGGATGTGGATACTATCGAGAGAGCGCAGAGGAGATTTACAGGAATGTTGCCTGGATTGGATGGTGCATCTTATGAGAATAGGTTGAGTGCACTTGGCCTTTTCTCCTTGGAGCAATGGAGGATGAGCGGTGATCTGACAGAGGTGTATAAGATGATGAGAGACATTGATCATGTGGATAGCCAGAGGCTTTTTCCCAGAGCTGAAATGGCTAACACAAGGGGGCATAGTTGTAAGGTGCTTGGAAATAGGTACCGAGGGGATGTCAGGGGCAAGTTTTTCCCACAGAGTGGTGGGTGTCTGGAATGCACTGCCAGTGGCAGTAGTGGAAGTGGAATCAATAGGGTCTTTTAAGAGACTCTTAGATAGGTACATGGAGCTCAGAAAAATAGAGGGCTATGTGCTAGGGAAATTCTAGGCAGCTTCTGGAGTAGGTTACATGGTCAGCACAACATTGTGGGCCGAAGGGCTCGTAATGTGCTGTAGATTTCTATGTTCTATGTCACCTGTGTTTCCACCACCCCAGCAACGACTTTGGGGCAGCACAGTAGCGTAGTGGTTAGCACAACGCCTTGCAGTACAGGAGACCTGGGTTCAATTCCCACCGCTGCCTATAAGGGTATTGTCCCTTCTCCCTGTGACTGCATGGGTTTCCTCCGGCTGTTCCACTCTCCTCCACACACTCGAAAAATGTACCGGTTAGTAGGTTGACTGGAGACATTGCAAATTGTCCTGTGATTCGGCTAGGGTTAAATCAGTGGGTTGCTGTGTGGCCTAGCTGGAAAGATCTACTCTGTGCTCTATCTCAATAAATAAATAAATAAAGTACACCTACAGCATTTTCAGATGAGGTAAATGCAAATTAATTTCTACTTTCCCCATAGATGTTGCCTGACCTGCTGAGTATTTCCAATATTTTCTATCCTGTTTCCATTATTTTGCAGTATCTGGCATTGACCAGCATAACATAAACACACTTTCCAGAGAGAATCGCTGAAGCGGGTAAAACACACAATACCCCTCTCCCACTGCAAATCTGGCACTGTATTACATTCAACATAGAACGCTACAGTGCAGTACAGGCCCTTCAGCCCACAATGTTGTGCTGACCTTTTAACCATTTCATACACCTTTCCTGTAACCAAAATTGTACATAACACTCCTCTACAGTCTCTCTAACCCTTTGCGCTTAGAGCAGAGAAAAAATAATAAAGGCAAAATTATGAAGGGGTCTGAACAGAGATCATAGAACAGTACAGGTTCTTTGGTTTACAATGTTGTGTTGATCCTTTAATCTACTCCAAGATCAATTTTAACCCTTCCTTCCTACATAGCCCTCCATTTTGCTGTCATCCATGTAAGGTCTTTTAAATGTCCCTAATATATCTGCCTCTACCACAAAGCTACCTCTGACATCCCCCATATTTTCCTCCAATCACCTCAAAATTATGGCTCTTTGTTTTGGCCATTTCCACATTCGGAAAATGTCTCCAGCCATCCACTTGAACTATGCCTCTAATCACCTCTAACAAGTCACTGCGCATCAGCCTTCACTCCAAAGAGAATAGCTCTAGCATGTTCAAACCATCCTCATAAGACATGCTCTCCAATCCAGACAGTAACCTGAAAAAATCTTCTCTGCACCCTCTCCAAAGCTTCCACGTCGTTCCTGTAATGAAGCAATCAGAGTCAAACACAATACTCCAAGCGTGGTCTAATCAGGGTTTTAGAGAGCTGCAACATATACCCTTGTGGCTCTTGAACTCAATCTGCCGACTCAAGGTGGTCTTCACACCATTCACCTATCAGCTTGTGTGGTTACTTTGAGGGATCTATGGATGTGAACCCCAAGATCCCTCTGATCCTCCATGCTGTTAAGAATCCTGCCATTAACCCTGTACTCCATCCTCAAATTCAACCTTACAAAGAGAATCACTTCACACTTTTCCAGGTTGAACTGCAATAGGAAGTATAGAAACAGTTGTTTTTTTTAAAAAAACACACTCCCAGAAATGTTCAAAGACTGTGAAAAATATAACACTATTAACAAATGGTTCCTTAACATTGTCAGAGCTGGGGATGGTAATAGGGAAAAGCTCCCACTATTTATTAAATGCTCCCAATGGCGTGCGTCTCAAATAGCCTCTGACGACCAAGACCAGCTCTTGGCCTTCAAGTGTGGCTTAGCTACTAAGCCCAGCAGAACCATCTCTACTGACAGGAGAAGGGGCAAAGGCAAATTACTGACGCCTTAGAGATGATATGACGAGAGGCATTGATCGTGAGGATAGTCAGAGGTTTTTTCCCAGGGCTGAAATGGCTAAGAGTTTTAAAGTGCTTGGAAGTAGGTACAGAGGAGATGTCAGGGATAAGCTTTTTTTTAAAAAAAACGCAGAGAGGGGTGAGTGCGTGGAATGGGCTGCCGGTGATGGTGGTGGAGGTAGATAGAATAGGGTCTTTTAAGAGACTCTTGGATAGGTACATGGAGGTTAGAAAAATAGAGGGCTATGGGTAACCCTAGGTAATTTCTAAAGTAAGTACATGTTCTGCACAGCATCGTGGGGTTTCTATGTTCTAAAACCAGTCACTTCAGGCAGATGGGGCTTGTCAGTCATGTTTGGCCGCTCATTTAGGAGAAGGAAAACTCTGATCTCAAACTTTCAGTCTTGCAGCTATACCAACTCACAGGGAAGGCTTTGGGAGTAAACCCTGAGGGAAAAAAGCAGAGCAGGAGCCCTTAAGGCAGCCCTACATTGAGTTCAATGCTGACTGGCAACTCCTGAGATGCTGCTGGTGCCAAACTATTTTGGTCTCTGCCACATCTTTGGATTAATCCGCTGCATGGAGAGGGGTGCTCACTCAATGGGCAACAGCTTGCTCTCCATATCGTACAGCCCTAGCTTTTGTACTGGTTTGCATATCATGTAGACAACTAGTAGGACACAAGACCCGTGATTGACCCCAACCGGCAGAGGGCCTCATTAACAACTCACACATTCCTTTGCTAAAATTTGATGGCTTTATCTCCCAAGATTATGATTTCCAGCTCAATACTGTCTCCTTGTGGTCATTCTCTGTACAGCAACTTCAACCAGGGATCAAATTTTAGTTTAGTCCTTGGTAAAAAGATAAAGATTACTTGGCTCATGACCTCAAAACATACACTGAAATGTGTGATTTGCATCTATGACTAACTCAGTCTGAGGATATGCAGGAAGCAAGTGTTGCCATGCTTCAGAATAAAAATCAGGCTTAGTATCTCTGGCATATATAGTGAAATTTGTTGTTTTTTTGGCAGTACATTGCAATACATAACAATACAAACTATAAAATACAATAAGTATCTATAAAAAAGAAAACTAAAGTAAGGAGTGTAAAAAGAGGAAAAATATACTGAGGTAGAGTTCATGGGTTCATTGTCCATTCAAAAAATTCTGATTGTGAAGGGCAGATAGCTGCTTTTGAAATGAGTGTGTCTTCAGGTTCCTGTACCTCCTCCTCAATGGTAATAAGAGGGCATGTCCTGGGTTAGAGATTACCTTTGACCCATATGAGAGAATGAGAACATGATGGAATCAACAGGGACGCAAGTCATCCCTAAGTTGCAGTCGGCAGGTACCAGGGTGACTGTCGGGAGAGGAAAAAGGAATTGGCAGCTAATACAGAGTACCCCTGTGGCTGTTCTGCTCAATAATAAGTATACCGCTTTGGATACCATTGGGGTGGGAGTGGGGAAACAACCTGCAAAGTTGAGGCTACAGCAAGCAAGTCTCCAGCACTCTGAGTCTGGCTCTGCAGCTCAGAAGAGAATAGCAGAGTACAAGCAACACACAAAAATTGCTGGTGAACGCAGCAGGCCAGGCAGCATCTACAGGAAGAGGTACAGTCGAGGTTTGGGCCAAGACCCTTCGTCAGGACTAACTGAAAGAAGAGCTAGTAAGAGATTTGAAAGTGGGAGGGGGAGGGGGAGGGGGAGATCCAAAATGATAGGAGAAGACAGGAGGGGGAGGGATGGAGCCAAGAGCTGGACAGGTGATTGGCAAAAGGGATATGAGAGGATCATGGGACAGGAGGCCTAGGGAGAGAAAAAAAAAGGGGGAGAAGAGAAGCCCAGAGGATGGACAAGGGGTATAGTGAGAGGGACAGAGGGAGAAAAAGGAGAGAGAAAGAAAAAAAATAATATATATATATATATATATATATATATATATATATATACATACATACACACACACACACACACACACACACACACGGGTGGGGTACGAGGGGGAGGAGGGGCATTAACAGAAGTTAGAGAAGTCAATGTTCATGTCATCAGGTTGGAGACTACCCAGACGGAATAGAAACATAGAAACATAGAAGATAGGTGCAGGAGTAGGCCATTCGGCCCTTCGAGCCTGCACCGCCATTTATTATGATCATGGCTGATCCTCCAACTCAGAACCCCGCCCCAGCCTTCCCTCTATACCCCCTGATCCCCATAGCCATAAGGGCCATATCTAACTCCCTCTTAAATATAGCCAATGAACTGGCCTCAACTGTTTCCTGTGGCAGAGAATTCCACAGATTCACCACTCTCTGTGTGAAGAAATTTTTCCTAATCTCGGTCCTAAAAGGCTTCCCCTTTATTCTCAAACTGTGACCCCTTGTTCTGGACTTCCCCAACATCGGGAACAATCTTCCTGCATCTAGCCTGTCCAATCCCTTTAGGATTTTATACGTTTCAATCAGATCCCCCCTCAATCTTCTAAATTCCAACGAGTACAAGCCCAGTTCATCCAGTCTTTCTTCATATGAAAGTCCTGCCATCCCAGGAATCAATCTGGTGAACCTTCTTTGTACTCCCTCTATGGCAAGGATGTCTTTCCTCAAATTAGGGGACCAAAACTGCACACAATACTCCAGGTGTGGTCTCACCAAGGCCTTGTACAACTGCAGTAGTACCTCCCTGCTCCTGTACTCGAATCCTCTCGCTATAAATGCCAGCATACCATTCGCCTTTTTCACCGCCTGCTGTACCTGCATGCCCACTTTCAATGACTGGTGTATAATGACACCCAGGTCTCGTTGCACCTCCCCTTTTCCTAATCGGCCACCATTCAGATAATAATCTGTTTTCCTATTTTTGCCACCAAAGTGGATAACTTCACATTTATCCACATTAAATTGCATCTGCCATGAATTTCCCCACTCACCCAACCTATCCAAGTCACTCTGCATCCTCTTAGCATCATCCTCACAGCTAACACTGCCACCCAGCTTCGTGTCATCCGCAAACTTGGAGATGCTGCATTTAATTCCCTCATCCAAGTCATTAATATATATTGTAAACAATTGGGGTCCCAGCACTGAGCCTTGCGGTACCCCACTAGTCACCACCTGCCATTCTGAAAAGGTCCCGTTTATTCCCACTCTTTGCTTCCTGTCTGCTAACCAATTCTCCATCCACATCAATACCTTACCCCCAATACCGTGTGCTTTATGTTTGCACACTAATCTCCTGTGTGGGACCTTGTCAAAAGCCTTTTGAAAATCCAAATTTGGTCCCCTAATCCACTGGTTCTCCCCTATCCACTCTACTAGTTACATCCTCAAAAAATTCTATGAGATTCGTCAGACATGATTTTCCTTTCACAAATCTATGCTGACTTTGTCCGATCATTTCACCGCTTTCCAAATGTGCTGTTATCACATCTTTGATAACTGACTCCAGCAGTTTCCCCACCACCGACGTTAGGCTAACCGGTCTATAATTCCCCAGTTTCTCTCTCCCTCCTTTTTTAAAAAGTGGGGTTACATTAGCCACCCTCCAATCCTCAGGAACTAGTCCAGAATCTAACGAGTTTTGAAAAATTATCACTAATGCATCCACTATTTCTTGGGCTACTTCCTTAAGCACTCTAGGATGCAGACCATCTGGCCCTGGGGATTTATCTGCCTTCAATCCCTTCAATTTACCTAACACCACTTCCCTACTAACATGCATTTCGCTCAGTTGTCCATCTCACTGGACCCTCTGTCCCCTACTATTTCTGGAAGATTATTTATGTCCTCCTTAGTGAAAACAGAACCAAAGTAATCATTCAATTGGTCTGCCATGTCCTTGCTCCCCATAATCAATTCACCTGTTTCTGTCTGCAGGGGACCTACATTTGTCTTTACCAGTCTTTTCCTTTTTACATATCTATAAAAGCTTTTACAGTCAGTTTTTATGTTCCCTGCCAGTTTTCTCTCATAATCTTTTTTCCCCTTCCTAATTAAGCCCTTTGTCCTCCTCTGCTGTACTCTGAATTTCTCCCAGTCCTCAGGTGAGCCACTTTCTCTGGCTAATTTGTATGCTTCTTCTTTGGAATTGATACTATCCCTAATTTCTCTTGTCAGCCACGGGTGCACTACCTTCCTTGATTTATTCTTTTGCCAAACTGGGATGAACAATTGTTGCAGTTCATCCATGCAACATTTAAATGCTTGCCATTGCATATCCACCGTCAATCCTTTAAGTGTCATTTGCCAGTCTATCTTAGCTAATTCACGTCTCATACCTTCAAAGCTACCCCTCTTTAAGTTCAGAACCTTTGTTTCTGAATTAACTATGTCACTCTCCATCTTAATGAAGAATTCCACCATATTATGGTCACTCTTACCCAAGGGGCCTCTCATGACAAGATTGCTAATTAACCCTTCCTCATTGCTCAAAACCCAGTCCAGAATAGCCTGCTCTCAAGTTGGTACCTCGACATGTTGGTTCAAAAAACCGCATACATTCCAAGAAATCCTCTTCCTCAGCACCTTTACCAATTTGGTTCACCCAATCTACATGTAGATTGAAGTCACCCATTATAACTGCTGTTCCTTTATTGCACACATTTCTAATTTCCTGTTTAATACCATCTCCGACCTCACTACTACTGTTAGGTGGCCTGTACACAACTCCCACCAGCGTCTTCTGCCCCTTAGTGTTACGCAGCTCTACCCATATCGATTCCACATCTTCCCGGCTTATGTCCTTACTTTCTATTGCGTTAATCTCTTCTTTAACCAGCAACACCACCCCACCTCCCCTTCCTTCATGTCTATCCCTCTTGAATATTGAATATCCCTGAACGTTGAGCTCCCATCCTTGGTCACCCTGGAGCCATGTCTCTGTGATCCCAACTACATCATAATCATTAATAACAATCTGCACTTTCAATTCATCCACCTTATTACGAATGCTCCTTGCATTGACACACAAAGCCTTCAGGCGCTCTTTTACAACTCTCTTAGTCCTTATACAATTATGTTGAAAAGTGGCCCTTTTTAATGCTTGCCCTGGATTTGTCGGCTTGCCACTTTTACTTTTCTCCTTAGTACTTTTTGCTTCTACCCTCACTTTACACCCCTCTGTCTCTCTGCACTGGTTCCCATCCCCCTGTTGTGAACTAACCTCCTCACGCCTAGCCTCTTTAATTTGATTCCCACCCCCCAACCATTCTAGTTTAAAGTCACCTCAGTAGCCCTCGCTAATCCCCTGCCAGGATATCGGTCCCCCTAGGATTCAAGTGTAACCCGTCCTTTTTGTACAGGTCACACCTGCGCCAAAAGACGTCCCAATGATCCAAAAACTTGAATCCTTGCCCCCTGCTCCAATCCCTCAGCCACGCATTTATCCTCCACCTCATCGTATTCCTACTCTCACTGTCACATGGCACAGGCAGTAATCCCGAGATTACTACCTTTGCGGTCCTTTTTCTCAACTCCCTTCCTAGCTCCCTATATTCTCCTTTCAGGATCTCATCCCTTTTCCTACCTATGTCATTGGTACCTATATGTACCACGACCTCTGGCTCCTCACCCTCCCACTTCAGGATATCTTGGACACGATCAGAAATATCCCGGACCCTGGCACCAGGGAGGCAAACTACCATCCGGGTCTCTGGACTGCGTCCACAGAATCGCCTATCTGACCCCCTTACTATCGAGTCCCCTATCACAACTGCCCTCCTCTTCCTTGCCCTACCCTTCTGAGCTACAGGGCCAGACTCTGTGCCGGAGGCACGGCCACTGTCACTTCCCCCGGGTAAGCTGTCCCCCCCAACAGTACTCAAACAGGAGTACCTATTGTTAAGGGGCACAGCCACCGGGGTACTCCCTATTACCTGACTCTTCCCCTTCCCCCTCCTAACTGTGACCCACTTGTCTGCCTCCCGTGGCCCTGGCGTGACCACCTGCCTGCAACTCCTCTCTATCAACTCCTCACTCTCCCTGACCAGACGAAGGTCATCGAGCTGCAGCTCCAGTTCCATAACGCAGTCCCTTAGGAGCTGCATCTCGATGCACTTGGCGCAGATGTAGACGTCCGGGAGGCTTGGAGACTCCAGAGCATCCCACATCCGACACCGAGAACAGCAAACTGCCCTCACACTCATACTGCCCCTCTCCTCAAATAACAACAGAAAATGAATGCCAAACCTTCCTCGCCTAAGCCCATTGAGCCGAAGCCCTTAAGTCTTCACTCTGCTCCCGGCTCACTCCGCCGCCCGCAAACTACGCTGCCCGCTCTATGAGGTTCTGTTCCTTTTAAATCTGCCGCGCTGATAAAATAAAAGGTGTTGTTCCTTCAACCTGAGTGTGGCTTCATCTTTACAGTAGAGGAGGCCATGGATAGACATGTCAGAATGGGAATGGGATGTGGAATTAAAATGTGTGGCCACTGGGAGATCCTGCTTTCTCTGGCGGACAGAGCATAGGTGTTCAGCAAAACGGTCTCCCAGTCTGCGCTGGGTCTCGCCAATATATAGGTCACATTGGGAGCACCGGACGCAGTACATCACCCCAGCCGACTCACAGGTGAAGTGTCGCCTCATCATGGTGAGGGAGGAAGTGTAAGGGCATGTTGAGAGACTTGTTCCACTTACAATGATATGTGCCGGGAGGGAGATCGGTGGGGAAGGATGGGGGGGGGAATGAATGGACAAGGGAGTCGCGTAGGGAGTGATCCCTGCGGAAAGCGGGGTGGGGGGGGAGGGAAAGGTGTGCTTAGTGGTGGGATCCCGTTGGAGGTGGTGGAAGTTACGGAGAATTGTATGTTGGACCCGGAGGCTGGTGGGGTGGTAGATGAGGACCAGGGGAAGCCTATTTCTAGTGGGGTGGCAGGAGGATGGGATGAGAGCAGATATGCGTGAAATGGGAGAGATGCATTTGAGAGCAGAGTTGATGGTGGAGGAAACGAAGCCCCTTCCTTTAAAAAAGGACATCTCATTCGTCCTGGAATGAAAAGCCTCATCCTGAGAGCAGATGCAGCGGAGACAGAGGAATTGCGAGAAGGGGGATAGCATTTTTGCAAGAGACAGGGTGAGAAGAGGAATAGTCTAGATAGCTGTGGGAGTCAGTAGGCTTATAGTAGACATCAGTGGATAAGCTGTCTCCAGAGACAGAGACAGAAAGATCTAGAAAGGGGAGGGAGGTGTCAGAATTGGACCAGGTAAACTTGAGGGCAGGGTGAAAGTTGGAGGCAAAGTTAATGAAGTCAACGAGCTCAGCATGCGTGCAGGAAGCAGTGCCAATGCAGTCGTCGATGTAGCGAAGGAAAAGTGGGGGACAGATACCAGTATAGGCTTGGAACATGGATTGTTCCACAAAGCCAGCAAAAAGGCAGGCATAGCTGGGACCCATACGGGTGCCCATGGCTACACCTTTAGTTTGGAGGAAGTGATAGAGTACAGTTGTGATAGGTGGTTAAATAGTTAGAGGATCAGACAGGAGACCACCACAGAGAACTGCTGCCGTAACTCCCAATCAGGTTGCCCACCAACTGATACTAAATAGTCGACCAAATAACAAGGAACGGAGGCAAAAGAAAAAGCAACATCAGGAGATGGAGTCAGCTCCCTCAAACAGGAATAACAACTTCCCACCTCTCACCCTAGAAGAATTAAAGGATGAAGTATCACAGCTAAAATCCAACAAAGCTGCTGGCATAGATAGGATTCTTAATGAATTCCTTAAACATCTTGGACCTAAAGCACTCCACTGGCTTCTGTCCCTTTTTAACTGTTGCCTGAGATCATTAAAGATGCCTAAAAAGTGAACAGCCAAAGTTGTTGCTCTCCTAAAACCCAATAAAGACCCCAACATTCCTAAAAACTACAGACTGATTTCCTTGCTCTGCACCCTCTATAAACTCTACGAGAGACTCATACTGAAAAGAATATCCCCCCCAGTCGAAGATCTTCTAACACCAGACCAAGCCGGGTTCAGGCCAGGCCACTCTTGCTGCGGTCAAGTCCTGAACTTAACCCAGTATATTGAGGATGGCTTTGAAATGCGACAGTACAGGGGCAGTATTCGTTGACTTAACAGCAGCATATGCCACTGTGAATCACAGAGGCCTTCTACTGAAATTATCTAAAATGTTAAAGAACAAAACCACAGTCAAAGTAATAAGGAGTCGCCTAGAAAATCGTAGATTTTATGTAGAAATGAATGGAATTAAGAGTAGATGGCGTCCACAACAGAATGGACTACCACAGGGATCAGTCCTGGCACCTCTATTTAATGTCTACAGAAACGACCAACCAACCTTTCCTAACACACGCAGGTTTATCCATGCAGATGACCTATGCATAGCAACACAAGCTAACTCCTTCCAAAAAGTTGAAGTACGACTTACAGCAGTATTATGAAAAATGGTCTCTGAACCCAAATCCATCAAAAACTCAAGCGTGTGCACTCCACCCGAGGAATCGAGAAGCAGCTTGGAAACTCAAGATCTTCTGGTGTGGGAAGGAGCTCGAACACCATCCGACTCCAATTTACCTGGGCGAGACACTGGATAAGACGCTCTCATTTGCCACCCACATCCAAAAACTCCGAAGGAAAGTTGGCTCTCGCAATTTTCTCTTGAAAAAATTAGCAGGCACGAAATGGGGAGCTAATGCTCACACTCTCAGATCAACTGCCCTCGCACTTTGCTATGCACCTGCAGAATACTGTGCACCTGTGTGGGGCAGATCAGCTCATGCGAAGAAAATAGACCCGTTGCTTAACGAAGTCTACCGAATAATCACGAGCACACTTTGCCCCACACCCAGTAACATCATTTACAGACTTGCAGGCATTGAGATCCGAAGTCACACTACAACAAAAATTGAAAAAGCAAAACAGAACTCAGATCCACGGCACCCACTACATCATCACATGCCAGTTTCCAACCACCTAGAATCGAGGAAAAGCCTTGCTACAGTGGAGGAACTACTGCACGGAGCATCCCTCCAAACATACAGGATTGACCTCTGGCAACAAACAGAAGCCAGAACCCCACCAAACAACACAGTGCAAGACCTCACAGAAATGTTACCAGACGGGGCACTGCTTGACAGACGGAAGTGGTGCACTTTCAACAGAGCGAGAGCGGGAGTTTGTAGGATGGGAGACAATATGGTGGAGTGGGGTTTAAAGACCAGCGAATCCTGTGATTGTGGCGAAAGGGTGCAGAACATTGAACACATTCTGCGCAACTGCCCACTCTCACCTGATTTAGCTGACACTGACCTCAACATCAACCAAACAACACCAGAGTGGCTGGTTGTCTGGTGTGACAAGCTACAATGATGATGAGCATCTGCTCAACACTGAACTGATTCTGCAACCGATGGACTCACTTTCAAAGACTCTATAACTCATTCTCAATATTGTTTAATACTCACTTTTTTTTTTGTATTTGCAGAATTGAACTTCTTTGGCCCAGGTGAGGGATTGAAAATCTGGTGGGATTGTACAACAACCTCTCACTCAACATCAGCAAAACCAAAATGCTGATTATTGATTACAGGAGGAGGAAGCCAGAGGTCCATGAGCCAGTTCTCATCAGAGGAATCAGAGGTAGAGAGGGTCAGCAACTTTAAATTCCTTGCCATCGTTATTTTGGACCAGCATGCAAGCGCCATCACAAAGAAGACGCTGAAGTGCTTCTGCTTTCTTAAAAGTTTGCACAGTTTTAGCATCTCATTTACAACCTTGACAAACTTATTTAGATGCATAGTGGAGAGTGTGTTAACTGGATGCATCATGGCCTGATATTAAAACACCAATGCCCAAGAATAGAAAAGCCTACCCAATGTAGTGGATACAGCAAAGTCCACCTTGGATAAAGCCCTCTCCCATCATTGAACACATCAACATGGAATGCTGTCGCAGGAAAACAACACCCATCATCAAAGACCCCCATCATCCAGGCTATGCTCTCTTCTCGCTGCTACGATTAGGAAGGAAGTACAGGAGCCTCCTGAACCAGCGTGGATAACTTCACTCACCAACACTCAACTGATTCCACAACCACAGGACTCACTTTCAAAGACTCTACAACTCATTCTCAATATTATTACTTATATATTTATTTTATAGTCATAAAATTTGACTTAATATATTGGTTCTCTGTGTAGTTTTTCATTGATTCTGTTCTTTGTATCCACTGTGAATGCCCCAAAGAAAATGAACCTCAGGGTCGTATATGGTGACATGTATATACTTTGATAATGAATTTATTTTGAATTTTGATGAGTCTATCATACGACAACCTAATGCTGAATCCAAAACCGTGATCAATACCACCATCTAGTGGCAAGAGTAGAAATGGCAGTAAGATGCTGCAAAGACGAGGGTAGCAGTTAGCATAACTCTTCATAGTACCACCGACCGGAGTTCAATTCCCGCTGCTGTATTTAAGGAGTTTGTACATTCTCCCCATGACCACCAGGGTTTCTTCCATGTGCTCTGGTTTCCTCCCACATTTCAGAGACTCATAGGCTGGGGTAAACAAGTTAACAACATTTCCAAGATACCCACAGTACATCCAAAGTTCAAAGTAAATTTTATTATCCAAGTACATATACGTCACCATATATAACCCTGATATTGATTTTCTTGTGGGCAACTCAGCAAACCTATAGAATAGTAACTATAATAGGATCAAGGAGAGATCAGAATGCAGATGACAAACTGTGCAAATGCAAATATAAATAAATACAGTAGTAATAAATACCAAGGACATGAGATAATGAGATAGAGCCCTTAAAGTGAGATCATTGATTGTGGGAACATCCTCCGATTGTGTTGGCCATTGACACAGAACGACACAACTCACTGTATGTTTTGATGTACATGTAACAAATAAAGATAGCCTTTAATGCTCTGCCCTTAGCGAACATTATCTAGAGCTGAACTGTTGACCATTTAGGCTTTAATTTTATTGACCCTCAGTAAATTTTGGTTCTTTGAGTTATGAACTAAGACTCAAGTATCAACTGCTGCCCTGTATAAAGAGCAAGGAGACCCAAATTAAAATTAGAGACCACCTCAGACGAGTGGACAAAAGAGACTCCACTTGAAATGTCGGCTGTTTATTCTCCTTCACAGATTCTGCCCAACTTGCTCAGCTCCTCCAGCATTACTAAACTACTGGGTGTGAACCAATGTACTTGGAGACTACACAGACTTGGCTCGTGTCCCTCTCTGCTCACCTGCCGTCAGTGGCAGTCTGTGCCAAAAAGAACCCTCTACCCCTGCTCAACAAGTGGCAAGCTAATTAAAAGATCAGAATTAAACCACATTTTGTTTTTTTAATTAGACTGACCTCGCAACCCTGATTGTCAACATAAGGCAATTTGTGTTTTCTCAGCCATACAGCTTATAAAAGTTCATAATTTGTTTCCCTATTTGTGTTGCGCTCCACGCGAACTCTTCCCTCCTCAACCCGTGAGCTGAGTCCTTTTCCTGAGTCGCTGCTCGCGTGGGAGAACGGTGAAAGTTCCACGTTCTCCGTCAGTGTCCCTGCCGAGTCTGCTGGGTGTTCTGAATCCAAGCTTGTGACCAGCAGTCCACCGCCCAGGCTGTCCACAACATTCCCTCCTTGAGGGCCAGGCTGGAGGTCCAACTCGCCACGTGGAGCCGTCTCGATGTCTGGGCTCTCCCTCTCCACCCAGTCCCCGCCTCCTGGAGACTCGATTCTCTCCGACTCGTCCATGCACGGCTCAGGGGTCTGTACCGTCTCAGACACTGGAGCCTCTCCGTCCCCCTGATCCAGCTGGGAACTCTCTCCGCCTTCAGTGCTCCAGGTAGAAGAACCGGCCTTGAAAACAGGGACCTCCACCTGAACGCCTGACCCCTCGGGGTTTGCTGAGCCGGAACTGTCCGCTGCAGCTGGGATCCCGCCGTCCTGATGGTCGTCCCCGGCCGGCGGAGGAGGCTCCTGCAGAGGGGAGGACGGCTTTATGAGCTGGTGGCACATGGGGCAGGTTTTCTGCACGTACAGCCAGCGGCGGAGGCAGGAGGAGTGGTAATAGTGGCCACACAGAGTGATGACAGCCATCCTCATCACCTGTCAGAGAGAACCCACTATTAAAGTCTGCACAGCAAGCACACACACACATAAATGTTCACCATCACCCCCACTCTCTGCTCACCACCTGCAGAACGTGCTGTGGCTCCTTCCCCAGGCCAACAACAATACCAGTGTAGAGAGAATGCAGATGCTGGAATCTGGAGAAACACACATACCCACATACACACACGGATAAGGTGTGAGATGACAGGTCAACGGCTCCAGTCAGGGGAGAACGCAGTGAAATCCCTCTAACAGAACACGCAAGGATTCCAGGGGCAGAACAGTCTGCCCCTGAGTCACCTGATGAGGAAACTGGGGATTGGGGTGGGGTGGGGTGGGAAAAGACACTGGGACAGAGGAGTGGAAGGTTCTGTGACCTGTACACATTCCCTATTCTGGTTCCCCCTCTCATCCCTTCTCTTCTCGTCACCAGCCCATCCCCTCTTTGCCTTTCTCCCATGCTCCACTCACCTCTCCTACCAGATTCTTCCTTTGTCACCTCCATCACCTTTTCCACCCACCTCCTCCCAGTTTCTTACATCACCCCCACACCCACCTTCCCCCTCACCTGGTCTCACCTGTCACCTGCCAGCTTGTACTCCTCCCACTCCCCATTATTCTGGCTTCTCCCCTTTTCTAGTCTCAACCCAAAGCATTGACTGTTTATTCCCTTCCCCAGACACTGCCGGACCCGCTGAGTTCCTCAAGATTTCCAGCATCTGCAAATTCTCCCATGGTTCTGAAAGCATGGATAACTTACGAGTATTTTGAAAAGAGCTCTGGTACGGCAAGATAGACTTTATCTCACAACATCCCTGTTGGGGCCCTGTCATATTACTGTCTACCTGCACTGTGCTTTCTCTAACTGGAATACTAGATTCTGTTGTTTTCCCTTTGTACTACTTCAATATACTTACAGAACATAAAACCCACTGTAACGTTAATCAACCCTTCCCTCCTACGTAGCCCTCCATTTTTCTATTATCTATGTGCCTATCTAACAGTCTCTTCAATGTCCCCAATGTTTCTGGGTTTACCGCCACCCCGGTGGCGTCTCCACGCACACATCACTCTTACAAAAAACCTACCTCCGATATTCCCCCCTATACTTTAATCCAATCACCTTAAAGTGACGCCTTCTCATACTAGCCCTTTGCACCCTGGGAAAATGTCTCTGGATGTCCACTCTATCTGTGCCTCTTATCACCTTGTACAACTCCATCGAGTCACTCATTCCAGAGAGAAAAGCCCTAGCTCGCTCAACCTATCCACACAAGACACACTCTCTAATGCAATCTACTTTGTACCCTCTCCAAACCTTCCACATCCTTCCTATAACGAGGTGACCAGAACTGAACACAGTATTCCAATTACAGCATTTGACTATGAAATTTATCACCAGTCCCTCCCTGGTGCCAACGCCCACCTAACCCCTCCGATAGCCCTGTGGG
This sequence comes from Mobula hypostoma, assembly GCF_963921235.1. Lineage (NCBI taxonomy): Eukaryota > Metazoa > Chordata > Chondrichthyes > Myliobatiformes > Myliobatidae > Mobula > Mobula hypostoma. Next base: position 192,674,716 of record NC_086100.1, read on the forward strand.
AACACTGCACAAGAACAGTCTCTGACAGGGGGAACAGCGGGAGGAAGGACAGGAGGTGGATGGTTTTCTGATGCTACCTGGTAGCAGATGGCGCAGACATCGCCATAGTCCTGGAGCTGCTGGGCAGTGGCGTGGGGCAGGGCGCTGATCTTCCTGGCAGCCTCCCGGCGGAGGAGGAAGCTGTTCCAGCCAGCCCTCGCCCGCAGCCATACATTGAAGTAGGAATGGACGATGATGACCGAGGCCCCCATCCAGCTCCACTCGCCCAGCACCGACTCCAGGCCGCCGTACGCCACCACGCAGACGGCCACCAGGAACTCCAGCACCCGGCACCCACTGTTCACGTAGTAGATCACGTCCTCCAGGTCCTCAATGGGGTCTCGCCGCAGGTGCTCCACCAGGAACAGCCCATAGATGAAGAGGGTCCCCGTTACCTGTTTTCGTTAATTTTAAACATAAAATTTATTCATGATATAGATTAAATACAACACAATAAGAACAGAATTAGGCCCACATCGAGTCTGCTCCACTATTCCATCCTTTAACATTCTTCTCGACCCAATTCGCCTGCCTTCTCCCTGTAACCTTTGATGTCCTGAGTAATCAGGACCTATCAATTTCAGCTTTAAATATACCCAATGACTTGGGCTCTATAGCTGTCTGTGGCAATGAATTCTACAGACTTACTTTCCTCTGGCTAAAGAAATTCCTCATCTCTGTTCCAAATGGACGTCCCTCTATTCCGAAGTGTGCCCTCTGGTCTGAGGTTCCCCCACTATAGGAAACATCCACTCCTAGTAATAAATATCAGCTTTATTTGTTGTGCGGGCAGCACAGCTGTGTAGCAGTTAGTATAATGCCATTACAGCAGTAGCGATCGGGGTTCAAATCCTGCCACTGACTAAGGCATTTGTACGTAATCCATGACTGCATGGGTTTCCTGCAGGTGCTCCACCTTCCTCCCACATTCCACAGATATACGGCATTAGTATTTGGGCACATGTGTGTAATTGAGTGGCACGGGATTTTGGGCCGGATGGTCCAGTTACTGTGCTGAATCTCAAAGTTTAAAAAAAATTATAAAAATGTATATTGAAATGTATGGTGAAATGTGTCATTTGCATCAATGACCTACACAGAGCGAGGACATGCTGGGAGCAGTCGGCAAGTGTTGTTATGCTTCCCATGCCAACATAGCATGCTACAACTTATTAATGCTTTGCAATGTGGAAGGAAACCAGAGCTCATGGAGAGAACATACAGACAGTAGTAGGAACTGAACCCCAGCCCCCAGTGCTATGAAGCATTGAACTTACCGCTACACTATCATGCCATCCAGAAATGGGGCAGACACTATACATGTGGCCCACCTGTCACCCCTTGGTGCTGACCCACCTGCAGGGAAGTTAGGGCGCTGCTAGAGACGATGATGAGCAGCCAGAAGTCCATCTCAAAGAACTGTGAGATCTTGTAGGCCATGAAGCTTGGGAAGACCAGCAGGAAAAGACACATGGTGACTGCTCGGAAGTGTTTCCACAAACTCCTGGTAGAGGGGGGAGAGAAAAAACAAACAGGAAAGTAACTAGTAATGGCAATCAGGGGAGTCATAGAGCTCCACAGCCCTTTGGCCCACCTCGTCTATACCAGCCTGGTCTTCCATCTAGTCCCATTGACACGCACCTAGACCATGGCTCCCCAAACCTCGCCCATCCATGTACCTACCGAATCTGCCCTTAAATGTTGAAATGAAACCTGCATTGAGCACTTCCATAGCTCGTGCCACCACGTGAAGAAGCTCCCCCTCAGATTCCTCTTAAATATTTTCCCATTCACAACAACAGACGGGTAAAGCCCTCCCCACTCCCTACACGAAACGTTGTCACAGGAAAGCAGTATCCATTATCAGGGATCCTGCCCACCCAGGACATGTGCTCTGCTCACTGCTGCCATCAGCAAGGTGGTACAGGAGCTTCAGGACTCACACCACCAGATTCACTCGCCTAATCATTGAAATGTCCCCATCAATGGACTCACTTTCAAGCTCTCTTTATCTCATGTTCTCAATATATCTTTCTTGTTGTATTTGCACAGTTAGTTGTCTTTTGCACAACAGACGAATGCCCAAGTTGATGTGTCTTTCATTGATTCTATCACAGGTATCATTCTATTTATTGAATATGCCCACAAGAAAATGGATCACACCGTTGTATATGGTACCTATATTGCTAGTCTCACCCAGCCCTATCATAATTATCCCTCATAACTGTGCCTAACTGTATCAAATATCCAGCAACACACATCAAAGTTGCTGGTGAACACAGCAGGCCAGGCAGCATCTCTAGGAAGAAGTACAGTCGACGTTTCGGGCTGAGACCCTTCGTCAGGACTAACTGAAAGAAGAGATAGTAAGAGATTTGAAAGTGGGAGGGGGAGGGGGAGATCCAAAATGATAGGAGAAGACAGGAGGGGGAGGGATGGAGCCAAGAGCTGGACAGAGGATAAAGTTTAAGATGGGGTGTCACAGTAATGGACAGGTTAATGGAACGCTATGTAATGCTTTGGTTAAGACTTTTACTGCTAATGCTATAGGGTATTTCATTTAACACACATTAAAGTTGCTGGTGAACGCAGCAGGCCAGGCAGCATCTCTTACTAACTCTTCCTTCAATTAGTCCTGACGAAGGGTCTCGGCCTGAAACGTCGACTGTACCTCTTCCTAGAGATGCTGCCTGGCCTGCTGCGTTCACCAGCAACTTTGATGTGAGTTGTTTGAATTTCCAGCATCTGCAGAATTCCTGTTGTTTGGGTATTTCATTTAGTAGCTTTCTGTAGAAGCTGATAGCATGTTTGGGTTTTGGCTAAAGATAAGGGGCTATGACATTCAACTTAGGAATGTTGTTTCAGCCAGAGGGTGGAACTGGAAGATTATTCTAGAGAAAGCTGGGAGGAGAGTCATTTGTGGTGGACACTGGTGGGGATCATGGTCTCTTTGGTGGGAGTTGCGGAGAGGGTAGGAGGGAAGATGGCTGAGGATGCCGTTGGAAGGAGTGCCCCCCCCCCACCCCCCGCACAAGGTGCTTTGTGCTCCATGGTGAATGGCTCCAAGGACGGGCCAATACTCCAGAGAGAGCACCCGTTTGTTCGAGATGGATTTCCAGTGATTTTTGGGACGTGGTGTATGTTTTCACACACAGCGCCTGAGTAAAATGGACCATTTCAAGATAAGCCCCAACTGTATGTGCACATTTGGACTGGTTAACTGTAATGGGCCTTTTAATTTTCTCCCCCTTTTCTTTTTCCTACTAACTGCCTGATAAAGCGGAAATTTGTCAAAATATTTCCTTTAACTTTCTGCCGTGTACAAATTGTTATTTCTCGCCGACTGAACTGTATGGGGAATATTTATTCAGCATCTGCTCCAATCAAGGTTCCTTAAACAAAACATCATGACGTTCCTGTTTGGTTAAACTCCAGATCATACTGACCCTAGATATATATTGTTTATGAAAAACGGCCTTCTCACTGCCGAGTCCCGTGGCTGTTAGCAGGGCCAGCAACAAACCAAATTTCCATACAAGCCATTACAACACTAGCGACTGAGTTTCAATTCTGCTTCTCTCAAAGGAGCTTGTAAAATCTTTGTGACCGCGTGGGTTTCCTCCGGGTGCTCTGGTTTCCTCCCACATTCTAAAGACATACCAGTTAGTAGGTTAGTTGGTCACATGGATGTAATTGGGCAACATGGGCACATGGGGCTGAAAGGACCTGTTACTATGCTTTATCTTTAAAAATAATGAAAATAAATGCCTCACTAAATTAATCCCTTCTGCCGTCACAGTGTCCATATCTCTCCAATGCATGCACACTCATGTAACTACCTGGGAGTCTCATGAGTGCCTCTTATCACATCTGCCTCCACCACTAACCCTGGTAACACATTCCAGGCATCACGTACCTGTCCTGTCTAAACGTCTCTGGTTAGATTGCCACCACCACCCTGGCAGCATACTCCATGCACACACCACCCTCTGTGTGAGAAAAGTTCAAAATAAATTTTAAACACAAGAGATTCTGCAGATGCTGGAAACCCTGAAGAAGGACCTCAGCCTGAAACATCGACACTTGTGAAAATTCATTTCCACAGATGCTGTCCGACCTGCTGAGTTCTTCCAGCATCTGTATGTGTTCCTCAATTATTAACATACGTATATGGCACCATATATGATCTTGTTTAAGAAAATATTTACCGAAAAATAAAATACAATAGAATTAATGAAAAAACTATAAATAACGAAGACTGACGATGTGCAAAAGAATACAAACTGTGCAAATAATAACAAAAAGTAAATAAATAATACTGACAAGAGTTGCAGAGTCCTTCAAAGCGAGCCTGTAGGTTGTGGAATCAGTTCAGTACTGAAGTTATCCAAGCTGGCTCAGGAGCCTGATGGTTGTAGGGTGACAACTGCTCCTGAATCTGGTGGTGTGGGACCCAGTGCCCCTGTACCGCCTACCCATTTTTGCAGTTTGCTGGAGGATTTGGCAAACTGGATTCTGAGGAACGCAGGAAAGGCCCCGGTGGCTATCGCTGGAGTGAATATTGGGCCGGTTTGAAACTTCTGGTCAGAATGAAATAGCAGCACCCAGGCCCAAGAGCAAGAAATGAACCCATCTTTAGCCAATTTAAACACCAAGCCAGATTGAAACGATTTAGGTGGAGGTCGAGGGTGAAGGACAAACTGGTGTTCAGCTCACTACTCCATGAGGCTTTACTCATCTCAGCACTGAACTGATTCTGCAGCCGTGACCTGCAGCAATCAGCACTCACCTCAGCGCTGAACTGGCTCCATAGCTGTAGGCTCACTTTCAGGGACTCTGCAGTTCATGATCTGTGCATTATTTATCTGTATTATTATTTACACAATTTGTTCTTTTTTTGCACATTGGATGTTTGACTGTCTTTGTGGTGTGGAGTTTGGATTCTATTGTTTGTTTTGTGGCCGCCTGCAAGAATTTGAATCTTAAGGTTCTATATGGTACACAGTACATACTTTGACAATAAATGTACTTTGAACTTTGAAACTGGATGGAACTTGCCTCTTTTAAACTTTTCCCCACTCACCTTAAAGCTATGCCCTTTAAGTGTTTGATATTTTCGTTCTGGGGGGAGAGAAAGATTGACCCATTACGCAATCTAGGCCTCTTGTAACTTTATAAACTTCTATCACAGTGCTCCAGCCTCTGGCACTCCAGAGAAAACGATTCTTTTTCGTCCAATCTTTCTTTACAACTCGTACCTCCTAATTGAATACCCTGGTGAACAACGTCTGTCAAGATTTCACTGTTATCAGTCTCAAGTATACAAACAGCATGGATTAAGTGTGTTAATCCAAAGAAAAAGGCCATGACCAGAGAAACACACAAATTGGTGGAGGAACTCAGCAAGTCAGGTAATTACTGTATTTACTGTATGGAAATGAATACACAGTCAACATTTCAGGCAGTGAAATCAGTACTGATCGTGCCATGGATCAGACAAACTCAGATTCTAAAGCAGAAAATCAAAACCATTTCTCCTCCTTTCTCTCCTAGACTGAGCAAATGCTTCACTGTGAAACATAGGTGCTTGGATCTCAAACCTCGAGAAACAACCCTGAAATACAAACCTGAGAGACTGGTAAACAAAATCCCCTCTCATTTTCTGCTGGTGAGGAATGCTGAACTTCAAGTTTACTGGCATAGACATACACACAAGACATAAATGCCATGAAAGTTAGCTTTTTGCAGCAGCAGTACAGAATACTGCAAACATAAGAGGACAAAAACAATTAACAAATTCTACACAACTTCCATGACAAAATAAAGCCAACAAAATGAGTGAAAGGAAGGGGTGAGGGATGGAGAAATATAGTTAAAGATAGAATTGGGGATTTTCAAGTTGGTTCAGGAACCAGAGAGCTGTAGGAAGAAGCTGTTGTTGAACCTTCAGTTGTGGGTCTTCGGGCTCCAATACCTCCTGTATTGAGAAGATGACGTGGCCTAGATGGTGGGGGTCTCGGAAGATGGACATTGCCATCCGGAGGCGGACGGAGGGGAAGTGAGAAGTGGTTCCCTGCCCTGCTGCTCACCTGTTCCTGGAGGCTCCGAGTGCCAGGACAATGGGGTCTGTGATCTCCAACATGGACTGCAGGATTGAGGCGACAATGATGAAGAGTATGATGCTGAGGAGGAAGGTGCGTTGCAGGACGTGCAGGTCGATCAGATCCGTCTGCAGGGCCAACAGCAGGAATGTCACGCCCTCCGTCACGCCTCTAGAGGGAAGAGTGCATTAGCACAAGGGAATAGGTACCAGCACACCACCAACAGAACCCCACCTTCAATCTTCAACCAGTGACATCAAAGGTTCAGTACCCAATCAACATCAATCAACCATGCCTGCATCAACGGTGCTGAGATCAATAGTGTTGAGAGCTGCAAGTTCCCAGATGCAAACATCACCAGTAGTCTGTCCTAGTCCAACAATATAGGTACTAGAGCCAAGAAAGCGAACCAATACTTCAACTTCCTTAGGAGGTTAAAGAAATTTGGCATGTCCCCATCAACCCTAACCAATTTTTAATCGATACATCATACTCAGATGCATCACAGCTTGGTATGACAATAGCTGTGCACATGTCTACAAGAAACTACAGATAGTAGTGGTCACAACTCAGCTTATCGCAATAAAAGTATCCTCCCTTCTATGGACTGTCTATACTTCTTGCTTCCTTGGTAAAGTAGCCAACATAATTAAAGATCCCACCCACTCTGAACATTCTCTCGTCTGCCCTCTTCCACCGGGCAGAAGTTACAAAAACCTAAAAGCATGCACCACCAGTCTCAAGAGCACTTTCTACCAGCTGTTATAAGATTATTAAATGTTTCCGCAGTACAACAAGATAGACTCTTGAACTCAATCTACCTCATGTAATCTAGCACCTTGTCCACCTAGCAGGTCAGGCAGCATCTCTAGGAAGAGGTACAGTCGACGTTTCGGGCCGAGACCCTTCGTCAGGACTAACTGAAGGAAGAGCTAGTAAGAGATTTGAAAGTGGGAGGGGGAACGGGAGATCCAAAATGATAGGAGAAGACAGGGGGGTGGGGGGGGGATGGAGCCAAGAGCTGGACAAGTGATAGGCAAAAGGGATACGAGAGGATCATGGGACAGGAGGTCCGGGAAGAAAGACAAGGAGGCGGGGGGGACCCAGAGGATGGGCAAGAGGTATATTCAGAGGGACAGAGGGAGAAAAAGGAGAGTGAGAAAAAGAATGCATGTATATAAATAAATAATGGACGGAGTACGAGGGGGAGGTGGGGCATTAGCAGAAGTTTGAGAAGTCAATGTTCATGCCATCAGGTTGGAGGCTACCCAGACAGAATATAAGGTGTTGTTCCTCCAACCTGAGTGTGGCTTCATCTTTACGGTAGAGGAGGCCGTGGATAGACATATCAGAATGGGAATGGGACATGGAATTAACATGTGTGGCCACTGGGAGATCCTGCTTTCTCTGGCGGACAGAACATAGGTGTTCAGCAAAGCGGTTTCCCAGTCTGCGTTGGGTCTCACCAATATATAGAAGGCCACATCGGGAGCACAGGGCGCAGTATATAACCCCAGCTGACTCACAGGTGAAGTGTCGCCTCACCTGGAAGGACTATCTGGAGCCCTGAATAGTGGTATGGGAGGAAGTGTAAGGGCAAGTGTAGCACTTGTTCCGCTTACAAGGATAAGTGCCAGGAGGGAGATCGGTGGGGAGCGAAGCTCTCCTTGAGCCTGGTGATTCATGCTTTCAGCCTTTTGTATCTCTTGCCTGATTTCTGGATTCCTCAGCACACGGATCATGCTATGCACAGAATGGCTGCCAAAGGGGTCTAAGTGGCAGAGAGCCCAACCTCCCTCCTTACCTGTGCATCAGGTTGCCATTACGAAAGCCTGAGTAGCCCTGGAGGTAAATCTTGCAGAGAGCCAGCAGGCCGAGTGATAGGCGGGAGACAGCAAACGTAAGGCCAATTATGGAGTACGGTGTCACGCAGCAACTGGCCACACTGTCAGAGGGCAAAGGGGAAAGAATCAAGTTTACTGTCATCCAACTGTACATGTACACAACCAAACAAAATAATGTTCTTTCAGAACATGTACAAAACAAATCTCACGCAGCACACAAACCAAAATTACACTACTTATAAGTTAATAAAGCATAATTCAAAGTTCATGCAGGTGGCAGCACTGGTAAAGAGTAAACAGCTCGCTGTCCTAGTAGCAAGACCCCCATGGTGGGAGTGTGTTCATTACAACACACACAAAATGCTGGAGGAACTCAGCACTATCTATGGAAATGAATAAGCATTCGACGTCTCCGCCATAACCCTTCTGCAGGACTGGAAAGGAAGGAGGAAGACGTCAGAATAAAACAGTAGGGGGAGGGGAAGGAGGACAGCTGGTAGCTGCTAGGTGAAGGGTAGGGAAAGTAAAAGGGCTGGAGAGGAAGGAATCTGATAGGAGAGGAGAGTGGACCATGGGAGAAAGAGAAGGAGGAGGGGGACCCAGGGGAGGTGATAGGCAGGTGAGAAGAGCTAAGAGGCCAGAGTGGGGAATAGGAGGAGGGGTGGGGGGATTGTTTAAAACCAGGAGTAATCAATATTCATGCTATCAGACTGGAGGCCACCCAGACAGAATACAAGGTGTTGCTCCTCCACCCTGAGGCTGATCTCATTGTGGCATAAGAAAAGGGCGTGGATCGACATATCAGAACAGGAATGGGAATTGGAATTAAAATGTTTGGCCACCAGCAAGTTCCACTTTTAGCAGATGGAGCAGAGGTGCTCAACGAAGCAGTCTCCCAATTCACAACTGGTCTCACCGATGTAGAGGAGGCTGCAGCGTGAGCACTGGACAACCTCAGCGGATTCACAAGTGAAGTGCTGCCTCACTTGGAAGGACTGTTTGGGGCCCTGAATGAAGCTGAGGGAGGACATGAGTGGACAGGTGTAGCACTTTGGATGCTTGCAGGGATGTGCTGAAAGGGAGATGAGTGGGGAGGGATGAATGAACTAGGGAATCACGAAGGGAGCTATCCCTGTGGAAAGCGGAGGGGTGGGGAAGACAACGATATCTTTGGTTGGATCCCTTTAGAGATAGCGGAACTGAGGAGGATGTTGTGTTGGATGCGGAGGCTCGTGAGGTGATAGTTTCTCTTGTCCTTACCTATCACTGTTAAGGTGGTGGGAAGATGGGGTGAGCGCAGATGTTCAGGAAAATGGAGAAGCGAGTGAGAGCAGCATCAATGGCGGAGGAAGGGAAACCTCGTTCTTTGAAGAAGGACGACATCATGGAAAGGATTGCCGCACCTTGGGAACAGATGCAGCTGAGATGAAGGAACTGAGAAAAGAGAATAGCATTTTTACAGGAGTGAGGGCGGGAAGAGCTATAGTCAAGATAACCGCGGGAATTAGTAGGTTTACAAAATATATTTGTCAATAGTTTGCCTCCACAGATGGGGATCAAGAAAGGGAGTGAAGGTGTCAGAAGTGGACCAAGTGAATTTAAGGGCAGGATGGAAGTTAGGGGAAAAGTTGATGAAATTGACAAGCTCAGCAGGAGAGCATGAAGCAGCACCAATAGAGTTGTCAATGTAGTGCAGAAAGAGTTGGGGTGTATTACCAGGGAAGGCTTGAAACATGGACTGTTCTATATAGCCAACTAAGAGGCAGGCAGACCTGGGGCCCATGGCTATCCCCTGAGTCTGGAGAAAGTGGGATGAGCCAAAGGAAAAATTGTTGAGGGTGAGGACCAGCTGCGCCAGGCAGAGAAGGGTGGTGGTGCAGTGGAGCTGGCTGCTTCTTTAATTGAGAAAGGGTATTTGTTAGTCTCACTGCCCAAGGGAAATTAGCTGTTACCCATTACTCTGGCAAAGCAAAACCCTCCAGTCCAGAAAGGTCTCAGCCGGAAACATCAACAGTCCATTTCGTATCATAGATGCTGCTGAGGCTTTATGCGGCTTTGTTTAGGCAGCATTTGGAATAGTGGGGGAAATTTTGGTCCCATATCCAACAAGAGTGCGTTGGCCCTGGAGAGTCCAGAGGAGGTTCACAAGAATGATCCTGGGATTGAAAAGGTTAACATACGAGGAGCGCAAACGCAAAGCACGGGTCCATTTCCCACTGCTGTCTGTAAGCAGTTTGTTCATTCCCCCTGTGACTGCATGGGTTTCCTGCAGGTGCTCCAGTTACGTCCCACATAGGTTAGTGGGTTCATTAATCACACGGGCGTAACTGGGTAGCACAGGCTCATTGGGCCAAAAAGGCATGCTACCATGTTGTACCTCTAAATCAGCAGGTCAGGCAGCATCTATGGAGGGAAAAGGACTGTCCTCATGTAGAATCTCTCCCCAAAAGTTGACTGTTCACTTCCCTTCACAGATGGTGTCTGGCCTGCTGAGTTCTTCCAGTGTTTTGTTGGTGTTGCTCAAGATCTCCAGCATCTGCAGAATTGCTTGTGGCTACGTATCAGGAGTGTCTGATGTCACTAGACCTGTACTCAATGGAAGCGGAAAAATGAGAATTCCATTGAAACCTACCTGCTAGAGTGGATGTGGACAGGATATCTCCATTAGTAGGAGAGACTAAGATCAGAGGGCACAGCCCCTTAATAAAAGGATATCCCTCCAAAATCAGTAATAAAAAATAGTAACTTTATGTCTATGAAGGCTCTCAATCATCCAGGTCATTGGAGATCAAGCAGTAGTAAATCAAGGCAATGGTACTTGCTGTGCACAAAACTCTGGAGGACCTCAGCAGGCCAGGCAGCACCCATGGAAAAAGAGTACAGTTGACTTTTCAGACTGAGGCCCTTCAACAGAACTCGAGGAATAGAGTTAAAAGGTAGGGGGAGGGGAGAGAGAAAAACACGAGGTGATAGGTGAAACCAGGAGGGGGTGGGGAACTGGTGTAGTAAAGAGCTGGGGAGTTGATTGGTGAAAGACACAGGGCTGGAGAAGGGGGCATCTAACGGGAGAGGATAGAAGGTCCTGGAAAAAAGAAAGGGAGAAGAGTACCAGAGATGGACAGGCCAGGAGATAGGGAATGGTGAATGGGTGGGGAGGTCTTACCAGGAGTTCAAGAAATCGATATTCGTACCATCAGGTTGGAGGCTACCCAGATGGAATATAAGGTGTTATTCCTCCAACCTGAGTGTGACCTCATCGCATAGTACAGGAGGAAATGGACGCACATATTGGAATGGAAACGGGAAGAGGAATTAAAATGGGTGGCCGCTAGGAGATCCTGCTTGTTTTGGTAGATGCGTGGTGAAGCAGTCTCCCATTCTATGTTGGGTCTCACCGATAGTCAAGAGGCCACACCGGGAGCACCGACACAGTACAAGACTCCAACAGATTCACAGGTGAAGTGTCGCCTCACCTTGAAGTACTGTTTGGAGCCCTGAATGGTAGTAAAGAAGGAGGTGTAGGGGAATGTGTAGCACTTGTTCTGCTTGCAAGGATAAGTGCCAGGAGGGAGATCAGTGGGGATGGACGAACGGACAAGGGAGTCGCATAGGAAACGATCCCTGTGGAACACAGAAAGTTGAGGTGGGTGGGGGGGAAGATGTGCTCGGCGGTGGGATCCCATAGGAAATAGTGGAAGTTGCGGAGAATTACATGCTGGACGCAGAGGCTGGTGGGGGTGGTAGGTGAGGAAAAGAGGAACCCTATCCCTGGTAGAGTGGAGGAAGGATGGGGTGAGAGCAGATGTGCGCGAAATAGAGATGCGGTTGAGGGCAGCATTGAATATGGAGGAAGGGAAGCCCCTTCCTTTGAAGAAGGACCTCTCCTCCTTTCTGGAATGAAAAGCCCCATCCTTAGAGCAGACACAGTGGAGACAGAGGAATTGAGAGAAGGGGATGGCATTTTCACAAGTAACAGGGGGGAAAAGAGGTATGGTCCAGGTTGCTGAGCTTCTAAGACATCAGTAGATAAATTGTCTCCAGAGATAGACAGAGAGCGATCGAGAAAGGAGAGGGAGGTGTCAGAAATGGACCAGGTAAATTTGAGGGTCGTGGAAGTTGGAGGCCAAGTGGATGAAGTCTGCATTCTGCAGGGCTCATTCCCTACATGATTCCTTTGTCCATTCTTCCTTCTCCACTGATCTCCCTCCTGCCACTTATCCTTGCAAGCAGAACAAGTACTACACCTGCCCCTACACCATTTCCCTCACTACCATTCAGGGCCGCAAAAAGTCCTTCCAGGTGAGGTGACACTTCACCTATGAGTCTGTTGGGGTCTTATACTGTGTCCAGTGCGGCCTCCTGTGTATCGGTGAGAGCCCATATAGATTGGGAGACTGAATCTACATTCCTTGTAGTTTTAAGTATCGAGTTCCACACTTTAGGAGTGTAGTTCAAAAAAGATGACCTACCAATTATCTTTTAAGGGCGATTGTTTAAATTTAAGAGACCAGACGAAGATGACCTGGGAGCTCAAGCAGGATTATAAAACAAAAATGATTCTGTGATGTATTCCAGTCCCAGACCATTAAGAACTTTAAAACAAGTAAGAGAACTTTAATCAATTCTAAAGGACACAGAAAGCTAATGCAGAGTAGTCAGGACATGATATGTTCTCTCATCCAGGTTTTGGTTAAAAGTCTAGCAGCGGTGTTCTGAATGAGCTTAAGTTTATCGATATTGTTTTGGAAAGCCAGTAAAAAGTGCATTGCAATAATCCAGTCTATTCGATATAAAGATGTGTAAGCTGAAATGAGGTGGAATTTCTTTAGCATAGGGTGGTGATTCTGTGGGATATATTGTCACAGAGGGATGTGGAGGCCAAGTTATATGTACTTAAGGCAAAGATTGGTAGATTCTTGATTGGTAGTGGATTAGGGAAAAAAAAAATCAGCCATGATTGAATAGCAGATTCAATGTGACAAATGGTCTCATTTGCTCCTATATGTTATGGTCTCATGACCCAGCCACTTTCTCCAGCAGATTGTTTGTTGCTCTAGATTCCAGTATCTGCAAGTCTTGTGTTGAACCATACAGTATACTCTCAATCATCCAAGGTCTTCTTTGTCAGTGCCATTTTCCTGCACTATTCCCCAAATTCCCTGAATTTTCAGAAACCTAGTGAGTTCTACACTGAATGCCTTAGAGGAGAGGCTCCATAACTGAGCGAGTAGGGTAGAGCATCCCAAGCAGTCACCAGCCAGCCAGCGAGTAACAAAATGTCCACTTCTTTCTGGACTGCAGACACTGGGATCTGAAGCAAAACACAATCTGCCGGAGGATCTCAGTGGGCTGCGCAACATCCATGGGAATTTAGGAACTGGCGAAAGATTATGTTAATTTGTCACAAGTACATTGAAACATACAGTGAAATGCGTTGTTTGCATCAACAAACAACAGTCCAAGGATATGCTGGGGGGAACCTGCAAGTGTTACCCAGCCTCTTAAAACACCTCTACCGCATTTGCCTCCACCACCACTTCAAGCAGTTTATACCAGGCACCCACTGTGTTTAAAAAAAAGATTGGCCCCTATACCTCCTTTGAACTTATGCCACTCCCTCTCGCCTTTGAAAAGCTTGGTAGTCTCCAACGGAAGGTAGACAGGGGAGAGGAGGGTCAACCATACCTGGTGAGGAAGACAAAGATGAGGCCCTCATTGGAAGCAGCTGTCTGGCTCTGTGAGCTGAGGTAGAAATAGATCTCGGCGGCAAACAGCACCAACCAGAAGACGGTGAAGAGGACAGGCACAGCAAACTGGTTCCACAGCATTATTCCAAGGCCCAGCATCCCATACAGCTCGCTCCCCTGCGCGAAAACCGCAAGGAGTCAACACCTGTTTTCACCAAGAGCACCACGCACACCCAGCTTATCACCGAAACCAGTCCCATCTCTTCATTTCCTTTCAACGACTGGTTCTTGAATGAACCGATGAAACTTAGCCAAAGGCCTCATCCAACCCAGAAGTTTAAAAAAAATATATAAAGATTAACTTTATTTGTCACACATACATCAAAGCAGACAGTGAAATGTATTGTTTGCATCAACGACCCACATCATCCCAGAATCTGCTGGAGGCAGCCACAAGTGTGCTATGCGCCCAGTGCCGACATTTTACTAATCCTTATCCATAAGTGTTTGGAAGGTGAGAGTAAATCGGAGAACCCAGAAGAAACCCACAGTGCCACAGGGAGAATGTACAAACCCCTTTCAGACAGTGATGGGATTTCAACCCCCATCACCTTAGTGTTACTAGCCGCAACACTACCATATCGCCTCGCCCCCCCCACCCCCTTAGATACAAAAGCATGAAATCTTTTCACTGTACCTCTATACATTTGACAATAATTAACCCATTCCAATTCCTCAGAAACAGTATATCCCACAGTGATCAAGGACACAGGCTGCAGACACATGGGAACACAATCATCAACAGACACTCCCCTGCAAGTCACATTTCACCTGGAACTGAAAATATACTATCACTCGGTTTTAAATCCTCACTTCACTCCACACACCAGAAAGAAATCATTGAAATCTACCGAATACTGAAAGGCCTAGATAGAGTGGACACTGAGAAGATGTTACCTAAAGTGGCGGCGTCTAGGATGAGAGGACACAGTCTCGGAATACAAGGATGTCCCTTTAGAATGGAGACAAGGAGAAATTTCTTTAGCCAAAGGGTGGTGAATCTGTGGAAATCATTGCCATAGATGGCTGTAGTGGCGAAGTCATTGGGTATATTTAAACTGGAGGTGGATAGGTTCTTGATTACTAAGGGCGGCAAAGATTACACGGAGAAGGAAGGAGAATGGTGTTGAGAGGGATAATAAATCAGCCATGATAGAATGGTAGAGGAGACTGGATAGACTGAATGGCCTTATGGTCTAAGAAAAGCAGCAGTTTAAGGACTCAGCTTACCACCACCAAATGCCAGCTCCCAAGACTTGGTTTTGTGATGCCTTGGGACACTCCCACAGTTAACAGCTCAATCACCCTCAGAAGGGGCCTACCTGCACAATTTCTCGGTAAGCTGACTTGGCCAGGTAGTAGGGCACAAACATGTTGCATAGCAAGAAGTAAATGACCTCAAAGGTGGTGAGGGCCACAGTCAACTTGTTGAGGAACAGAAGGACATTGAGGGGCATCATGCAAAGTCGGGCCAGTAGGGGGAGCAGATGAGCACTGAACAACCAGAATGGCTTGGACTTCATGAAGTAAGAACAGAATGAGGAGATCAAGAGTTGACCTAGGAAGGAAAAAAAAAATTTAAGGTTAGAAAATCCTGATCAAATTCATTAGATGCAAAGAGTATTAAAACACATTTGTTTAATATCAAGACAGACACCTTGCTACTCTGTGATTCCCTTCTCCAGTCATCCCTCCCCACTGATCTTCCTCCTGACACTTATCCCTGCAAGTGGAAGTGTTACACCTGCCCATTCACCTCCTCCCTTACCTCCATTCAGGGCCCCAAAGTCTTTCCAGTAATACATCACCTGCGAGTCTGTCGGTGTCATCTACTGTATCTGGTGCTCCCAGAGTGGTCTCCTCTACATCAGTGAAACCCAATGTATATTTGGGGGACCACTTTATCGAGTACCTTGGCATCATCCAAACCAGTCGGACTTCCCAGTAGCCAACTATTTTAATTCCAATCCCATTCCTATTCCAACATGCCGTCCATGGGCTCCTCTACTACCAAGATGGGGCCATTCTCAGGTTGGAAGAGCAACACCTCATATTCCATCTGGGTAGCCTCCAACCTGATGGCATGAACTTCAGTTTCTCTAACCGCTCCCCCTCTGTTCCCCTTATCCCACTGGCCCCATCACTTTCCTCTGCCCTGTCCACCTCCTTCCCTTTATTTCATGCTCCACTGTCCCTTCCTATCAGATTCCATCAGCCTCAGTCCTTTTAAAAATTAGCTATATTTGTCACACATACATCAAAACAGTGAAATGTGTCATTTTCATGTCAACAACCACAGTCCAAAGGTGTGCTGGAGGCTAACCACAAGTGTCGCCATGCTTCCAGTGCCTACATAGCATGCCCACAACTGATTAACCACAACTTAATGTCTTTTTGGAAAGCATGGGAGGAAACCCATGTGGTCACGGGGAGAATGTGCAAATTCCTTACAGACAGCAGCAGAAATTGAAGCTCGCTATTCTGACAGCTGGCGCTATAAAGCATTGCGCTAACCACTATATTATCTTGCTCCCTTTGTCACTTCCACCAAGAGTCACACAGCATAGAAACAGGCCCTTCAGCCTACCTGCTTCATGCAAACAAGGATTCCCATCTAAGCTCATCCCATTTGTCCATATTGGCCCGTATCCCACTAAACCGCTCCTATCCATGTACCTACCCTATCTATCACCTACTTCCTGCCAGCTTCTAACATCACATCATCCCCACATCAACTCCCTCACCTGGACCTACCTTTCACCTGCCAGTTCATGCTCCACCCCTCCCCCCAAATTTTTAAAACAGTCCGTCCCCCTCTTTCTTTTCAGTCCTGATGAAGGGTCACAACCTGAAATGTTGACTGTTTATTCATTTCCATGAATGCTGCCTGACTTGCTGAGTTCCTCCAGCATTTTGTGTGTGTTACTCTGGATTTACAGCAGAATCTCTAGCATTTATATATAATTAAATTGCTTCTATTCCCCTCCACCTTCCGCTCCTATCAGATTCTTCAGTTTGTTATCAATTCCAGTTCCAAATATCTCCCCCCAGCTTCTGACACCATTCCCACTCTCCTCCCACCCTATCTGCCCAACATCTCCTCACCTGGATCCACCTATCACCGGCCTGCTCTTGCTCCACCTCTTCTCTTCACTGCATTATGGCAGTTATCTCCTCTCTGTCAGACCAGATGAAGGGTCTCAACCTGAAATATTAACTGTCCATTTTCCTCCATAAATGCTGCCTGAGCCGCTGTGTTCCTCAGTATTTTGTATGTGCTGCTGCAGATTTCCAGCACCTGCAGTCTCTCGCATGTCTTACAAATAACAACCTGCAAAACTTCCCTCCTCCCCGGAATAAAGAAATGATTTTGTGTGCTCCATCAAACTCACCTTAAGATAGCTCACATTTCAAATTAAGTTTGATATTAAAATATGCAAATATTACCATATACTACACCGAGATTAGTTTTCTTTATAGGAAAACAAATACAATTCATGAAAAACTATAAAGACTAACGAACAACGTACAGTTGCAAGATAATTTTGTGAACACTTTGCAATTACCTGGTTTTCTGCATTAATTACTCATAAAATGTGGTCTGATCTTCATCTCAAGTCACAATAATAGACAAACACTATCTGCCTAAACTAATAACACACCAAGTGTACTTCTTTTTGTCAATACTGAGTACACCATTTAAACAATCACTATCTATATTCAAAAAAAGTATGTGAATCTCTGGGGTAATGGCTTCTACAAAAGGTATTTGGAGCCAGGTGTTCCAATCAATGAGATGAATTTGGAGGTGTGGGCTGTACAGGTTCCCTACCCTATAAAAAAAATTACAGAGTCAGGTTGCTTACAGAGCTGTTTATGTGCACCATGCCTCGATCAAAACAACTTTCAGAGGACCAAAGAAGAACTGTAGAGATGCATGAAGCTGGAAAAGGTGACAAAAGAATTTCTAAATACCTGAGTGTTCATCAGTCCACAGTAACAGAAAGAGTCTACAAATGGAAGAAATTCAGTACTATTGCTACTCTCCCTTGGGGTGGGTGTCCTGCAAAGATCACACCAAAAGCACAACGTGCAATGCTGAAAGAAGCGAAAAAGAACCCAAGGGCAACAGCAAAAGACCTACAGGAATCTCTAGAACTTGCTAAAGTCTCTGTTCATGTGTTCACTCCAAGAAAAACACTGAACAAGAATGGTGTTCATGGAAGGACACCACAGAGAAAACTACGGCTCTCCAAAAAAAAAACATTGCTGCACGTCTCAAACTCGCAAAACAAGAACCACCTGGATGTTCCACAATGCTTCTAGGACAATGTTCTGTGGACAGATGAGACAAAAGTTGAACTTTTTAGCAGAAATGCACTCTATGTTTGGAGGAAAAAGGGCACTGCACACGAACACTAAAACCTCGGAGCATCATGGTTCGGGGCTGCTTTGTTGCCACAGGGACTGGACAGCTTGTAATTGTGAGGGAACAATGAATTCAAAATTGTATCAAGACATTTTACAGGAGAATGTCAGGGTAGCAGTCTGTCACCTGAAGCTTAATCAAAGTTGGATGATGCAACAAGACAATGATCTGAAACACAAGAGTAAATGAACAACAGAATGGTTTAAAAAGAGAAAAAAATGTTTTGGAAAGGCCAAGTCAAAGTCCAGATCTTAAACCAATTGAGATGCAGTGGCATGACCTGAAGAGGGCTGTTCATGCAAGGTATCCCAGAAATATTGATGAACTAAAACAGTTTTGTATGGAGGAATGGTCTAAAATTCCTCCTCGCCATTATGCATCTCTAGTCAGCATCTACAGGAAGTTTGGTGGCTATTACTGCAGCTAAAGGAGGTTCTATCAGTTATTAAATACATGGGTTCACATTTTTTTTTACAGCCTGGACTGTGAACGGTTAAACAACGTGTTCAATAAAGATATGTAAAGTACAATTGTTCATGTATTATCAGCTTAGGCAGATTGCGTGTTTATTATTGTGATTTAGATGAAAATTAGACCACATTTTATGAGTACCAGTAATTATGAGAATGAGATAGATATATATATATATATATACACACACACACACACACACACACACACACATATACACATACACATAGAGGCATCCGATAGTCTCGTGAGACCATGGATTTGCGCCTTGGAAGGTTTCCAGGGCGCAGGCCTGGGCAAGGTTGTATGGAAGACCAGCAGTTGCCCATGTTGCAAGTCTCCCCTCTCCACGCCATCGATGTTGTCCAAGGGAAGGGCAACCATATACATGTATACAGCTTGGCACCGGTGTCGTCGCAGAGCAATGTGTGGTTAAGTGCCTTGCTCAAGGACACAACACGCTGCCTCAGCTGAGGCTTGAACTAACGATCTTCAGATAACTAGACCGACGCCTTAACCATTTGTCCACGTGCCAACAATGAGTAATTACTGCAGAAAACCACATAATTGCAAAGGGTTCACAAAGTTTTACTTGCAAGTGTAATGTACAAAAGACAAATCATGCAAATAACTAAAAAGTAAATAAATAAATGCTGAGAACACGAGTCGCAGAATCTTTGGAAGTGAGTCCACCAGTTATGGGATCAGTTCAGTGTTGAGGAAAGTGAAGTTATCCACGTTAGTTTAGGAGCCTGATGGTTGAAGGGTAATAATTGTTCCTGAATCTGGTGGTGTAACTTAGGAAGACAAACAGCTGTTCTCTGAGCAGCTGATTCAGGGAGCAGAATGATTTGCAAGTAACGAAGACACACAGGGAGTGGTGACAACCAACTCATCTACACAGACAGTGGAAATGAAATCAGAGCTTTCTCAAATCAAAGGAGATGCAGGGTGAGAGAATCATTCACTGCTTAACGAGGAAAGAAGGGGGAATGGCTTGGGAATGAGGCAGCACAACAGCACGGAGGTTAGCACAATGCTTTACAGTACAGGTGACCTAGGTTCAATTCCTGCTGCTGCTTGCAAGTTTGTACGTTTTTTCCCGTGACCATGTGGATTGCCTCCAGGTTCTCTGGTTTGCTCCATAAATCCAAGGATATACAGGTTAGGATTAGTAAGTTGTGGGCACATTATGTCGGTGTCAGAAGCATGACAACACTTACAAGCTACACCCACCCATCCTTTCAGATTAAGCCGGTTGCTGATACAACCACACATTGTACTGTATGTTTGTTTCCATGTACATGTGACAAAAAAAGCTAATCTTTATCTTTATAGCAGGAAAGGGGACTGACTGAGGGTACAACCAAATCTGGGGCAGGGGGGCGCGTAGAAACAGCTAGACAGCACCAACCAAGCAGAAATAGCAGAACTTGTCGGGCCAAATGGCCTTGTGTACTACACAGGCCTCTTGGCCATAGAATCCGCTCATTTCAGCCTTTCGGTGAAATCAAAGACACCCTACAGGCAATGATGGTGCGGAAGCCCCACCTGTTAGTGTACTGACAAAGCGCTGGAGGGCAGCCAGGTCCAGGAATACCGCTCCGTCGTACCCGGACTCGATCTCTCGGAGAACATAGTCCCTGCAGAGAGAACAAATCAGACCAGTGCACACAGCTAATCCAAACACAGTTCCTATGCATGGTGGTGACATCCATGTATACACATTACTCCACACACAGCTCCTACATCTACTCCACACGACACAGCTCCTGTACATGGTGGTGAGGTCCATGTTCCGCTACTCTTTGTCAAGTCAAGTTTAAGTTTATTGTTATTCAACCATATACATGTATATAACCAAATGAGACACTGTTCCTACAGACCAAGATGCACAGAACAGTACATATAAGTTACACACACTAAGTAAAACTACCACAAATAAACTAACAATAAAATAATAGTAAAATTTATTCCAGAAGATTTGGGCAAGTTTATTGATGATTATAGTTCCAAGCATCATACCACACAATCACTGTTGTTGCAAGTTAAACCTTAGATACAGGCCTGGAAAGAAGAATGGAGGTTTATGGGCTGTCTCAGAGAGGTAAGCTAGATTGACCATGAAGTAGGTTACAACGACAGTACCTATAATGGACTAAACGGCCTGAATTATCTATCTTTTTATTCAGAGATACAGTATGGTAACAAGTCCTTCTAACCCAACAGGCTCGCGCCACTCAATTACACTCATCTGACCAATTAAACTTGTTCTATGCTCTACACGTTCTATTTCCTTCACGCAGGTCATTACCTGAAGGAAAAATCTATCGATAAACTTTGACTGTTGGAAACTGGTTTACTATTGTCACATGTGGGGTGATGGGGTGGAGATATGTCTCTACCAAAGGAGGCACAAGACTCTCCTTCCCTTTGCTAGCATGCAGTCACCCTTGGACAAGGTGTTGCACCTGCTTAGCCCCCTGATCAGGGTCAGACGAGGCCATGAGAGCAGCTGGTGCACATCACAAGTCCTGGTTATGTGACCACTGACACCAGGCAGACAATTTCTGAAGAGTATTGATAATGATTGTAGTCACTCGTCCTGTAGAGACATTGCCCAGGAGAAGGCAATGGCAAACCACTTCTGTCCAAAAATCTGTCAAGAATAACCATGGTCATAGAAAGACCATGATAGCCAGCATTATATAACACAGCACATAATGAACGAACAATTCTCACATGTACCAAGGTACAGTGAAAACTACTGTGCACGCAATCCATATAGATCAACTCATTAGGACTGAGTATTGGGAAAAGCAATAACAGTGCAGAATAGTGTGTTACGGTTACAAAGAAAGTGCAGGAGACAGTCAGGTGGAAAGGCATAACAAGGTAGATGATGAGGTTAATACCTTATCTTTATCGAATGAGTGGTCCATTCAATAGTCTTCTAACCTTGAGCCTGGCAGCACACACAAAATGCTGGAGGAACTCAGCAGGCCAGGCAGCCGAAATGTCGACTGTACTCTTTTCCAAGGTGCTGCCTAGCCTGAGCTCCTCCAGCATTTTGTGTGTTGCTCAGACTTCCAGTATCCGCAGAGTTTCTCTTGTTTGAGCCTGGTGATATGCATTTTCACACTTCTGTAGCTTCTGCCCAATAGGAGGGAGAATGTCCAGAGTGGGAGAGGTAGTTTAGTATGTTGCCAGCGAGAAGTGTAGACAGAGCCCATAGAGGGGAGGCTGGTTTTCATCATCGATTGGGTCAGGTCCACAACTCTCCGTAGACACACTAACACCAGAGTACTGGAGCGGCCCATATGAATAACATCTCCACTGCGATAAAGCAACGCCAACTCTGATGGACACGTCATGTCATCCGGACGCCTAACTCACACCTCCCCAGACAAATCCTTCACTCCCAGTCAAAGGAAGTTTTTGCCCTGGTGGGCAAGGGAAAAAAGATCAGCCTGAAGAAATTCAACACTACATCTAAAACTGGAAAGACATTGCATTTAGAGACACACTCAGCCATTCAAGAACAGCTTCTGCCCCTCTGCCACCCCATTCCTAAATGGACATTGAACCCACGAACAGTGTCTCACTTTGTTATTTCTGATTTTGCATTTTAATTTAACTATTTAATATATATATTTATTGTAATTGATTTCCTTATTTTTTTCTACATAATTATGTGTCGCATTGTGCTGCTGCCACTAAGTTAACAAATTTCATGACATATGCTGATGATGATAATAAACCTGATTCTGATTCTTAATAGATATACCTGGAGGAAATCTGTTCAAGAGGGAGCTGGGCCACATTGAGAGTGACATCCACTGAGTGAAAGGAGAGACTGAACAACCAAAAGACCCAATCCCTAACCACAGCCACCACTTACTCTTGCCCACTCTGTAGCAGAGCACGTGAATCCCGGATCAGCCTCTAGATCCACCTGAGGACTCACTAACAGACAACTTCTGAGGAGAACATCATACTCGACACAAGTGATTGCACTACTACTCTGCAGCTTCTTGTGGTCTTGGGCAGAGCGGTGTGCATCCCAAAAGGACACTTTCTAAGTTGCACCTGAAAGACTGGGGAAATGCTGTATTTCCTTCACGTTTCCTCAGTGTTTCTCTCCACAGAGTGTCGCGTGGCCTGCTATCTGCATTTCCTGTTTTTATTTCAGAAGCATGCCAACACATGTAGGCGGCCCCATCACATATTTAGACTGTGTTGGTCGATGACACAAACAATGTATTTCACGGCATGCTTCAATTATTTATTGTAAGGGTTTGTTGTTTCTTTCCCTTGTTCATGTTCTGTCATTAAATGAGATCACAGTGCTCTGATCTTGGGTTCAGTTCGCCATTATAAATCAGCCATGATGGAATGGCGGAGCAGACTCGATGGGCCAAATGGCCTAATTCTGCTTCCACGTCTTGTGCTTGTTGCCGAGGTGAGATGGTAAGGGCCATTACAATGCTGTAGGTAAGAACGCAGCCAACTCTATGTTGACAATACAACAACATTTCTTGACCGTAAGAATGAGGAAACAGAACAGAACATTACAGCATGTACTTCACCCATGATGTTGTACCAACCCTTTAATCTACTCAAAGATCAATCTAATCCTTCCCTCCTAAATATACTGTACCACCATTCTTTTTTCATCCGTGTGCCTAAGAGCCTCTTCAACGTTCCTGGTGTATCTGCCTCTACCACCACCCTTCACAGTGTGAAAATCAAACTATTTTTATTGCACCAGGATTGCTCTGTAGTTCCAATATTTGCCCATCTCAACATATGACGACTGGACTTCACAATTCTCTTGGGTCGAGAATTCCTAAGAATCATGCTAGTTTTTGTTTTCGGTGAGGTTTACGGCAAAGAGGTTTTCCATATTCCTAGCCAGATGCATCAGAGCTTAGGGTGGCAACTGCTCTGCTCAGACTTTGCACATCACAGAAAACAGTCCTACCTCCACTTCCTGCTGTCTTGGTAAAGCAGCCAGCATAATCAAACACCACACATACCCCAAATATTGTCTCCTCTCCCTACATCCACTGGGCAGACAATTATCACCCCAAACAGCTTGGAGCAATAATCCTTTGTCGTTCATTCATTTGTACAGGCTCCCAATTCACAATGCTACCATTTAAAATTTGCACATTTACTTCTCTTGTTAACCTTGTAATCTCTTCCAGCCTCCCAATTCGGTTTAAATCAACCCTGGCCATCTGTGCTTCCCTCATCTTTCACCTCTGCAATTGATTGCCCTGAGCTCCCCAAGCCTCAGACTCTGAATCTTTAAAAAAAAATGTAGGAGGGTAAGTTTAGATTGATCATGGAGGTGGTTAAATGATAGGTACAACATCATGGGCCGAAGGGCCTGCACTCTACTTTAACATTCTATACAAAAGCCTGAAGACACCTACCACCAGGCTCAGGATAGCTTCAATCACATTGCTATAACACTATCAAACGGGTCTCTAGTATGATCAGATGGACTCGACAATCTACCTTGTTACAGCCCTGCACCTTATTGTCCAGCTGCACCGCACTCTCTCTGGCACTGTAGCACTTTATTCTGCATTATGTTATTGCTCTTCCCTTGTACCACCTCAATGCACTGATGTGATGAAATTATCTCCATTGATGGCATGTAAAATAGATGGCATGGCAGTCTAATGGTTCACATAACACTATTACAGCAGGTCACTGGTCTGAGTGCTACTGGTACCACGTAACCCAGTACCACCTGTCGCATGGTCGGGTGGTTGGCAACTAAACCGGCTCCCCCACCAGGCTTACCTGGTGAGGAGGGTGGCTAGACACCCTGCAGGATGAAAAACAAGACCTGTCAAAGGGCGGATGAACCCTCTCGTAGGGTCAACGGCCATCTAGCAGACACGTGCTGTGAAGCGCGGAAAGGACATCCCTTGCATCGAAGCTTGGCCTGGCCATTCACTGCCACAGAACTTCCCCCAGCCGTCTTGGACCCCACCATGCCACTGGATCCGGGAGGGGATGTCAAGAGGGCGGGTCTGGACCTGTGCAACCCACTAATCACCTAAAATTCATTCACACACACGCTGTTCCTTTCTGAGGAGTTGGGTATCACCCCACTGACTGACTGAAAGGAAGCATCATCATCCTATGGGATGGATAGCCACAGAGATGACAGCACCAGAGACCCAGGTTCAGTTTTCGCCGCTGACTGCAATGTTCTCCCAGCGACAATGTGGATTTCCTCCAGGTGTTCCAGTTTTCTCCCACATTTCAAAGACATACGGATTAGTAAGTTAATTGGTCACATGGGTGCATTTGGACAGCACGGGCTCGTTGGGCCGGAAGGACCTGCTACCATGCCGTATCTCCAAATTAACAAATACAAAAATTTTACTTGACAACAGCCTTTTCACATTTGACAATAATAACCCAACACTATAATGAGGAATGAAGGAACAAGTGCAGATTCAAACGGCGCGGTCTTTTAAGTGGGGTCTACACCAAAAAGTTATCCAAGACTAACCTGCAGGTCCGGTGTCCGACGTACAGAAGTAAAGCGGTCAGCAGGTAGAGGTAAAACTTCACCAGGTGCTGGAGAGGTAGCACAAGAACCACCACGCTAAGGAAGTGACCTGAAAATCAAACAATGAAATTCAGCAACGAAGGTAAGCAACTCACTGTCAGCAATTCCTGAAATACTCTGCCACATCTCAAGTACTTCCCACAGTGGCCTAATTCTGTCTTATGGGGCGAGGGGTGCACATGCTCCTGTTTATGTCAATGGTGCTGAGGTTGAGAGGGTTGAGTATTCCAAGTTCCTATGAGTGAACATCACCAACTATCTGTCCTGGTCCAATGACATTGACACCATGGCCAACAGAGCTCACTTCCACAACAGACTAAAGGAATTCTGTATGTCCCCTTTGACATTCACCAGTTCTCATTTATGCACCATAGAAAGCATCCTGTCTGGATGTATCACAAGTTTGGCATGGCAACTGTTCTGCCTACAACCACAAGAAAGTGCAGTTGTGAACATAGCTCAGCACATCACAGAAATCAGGCTTTCCTCTATGGATTTGGTGTATACTTCTTGCTGCCTCAGTAAAGCAGTCAAAAAAATCAAAGATCCCACCCACCCCAGACATTCTCTCTTCAGCCCAGCTCCCATCAGACGGAAAATACAAAAAGCCTGAAAGCACATATCTGCTTCTATCCCCCCATTAAGACTACTGAATGGTTCCCTACTATGATAAGATGAACCTTTGACCTCACCATCTTGCACCACACTCTCTGTGTGGCTGTTACGATGCTGATATACACCCCAGGATGCATTGGGACACATCAGTGATATAAGCTGAGGTCATCAGGTGTTTCAGGTCTTTCAACATCAGACACTCTCGGCCAGGTGACCCAGCCAGGGTTGGTCAGGTCCTGGCTTGTGTCCCAATAGACTTGGTTTATGAGTCACACTTCTTGATCCATAGACGTCCAGAGGCTCGTTCAGCCACAGTCCTGAAGGCTCTTTTCTTTAGAGAACCACCCCCCAATCCCGTAATGCCAAGGAAAGAGCGGGTTCTGCAAAGCAAGGAGCCAGCAAAACCTCCACACCCCACCTTCACTTTATTTTGCATTGTTATCATTTTCTCTTGTACTGATGTGATGAATTGATCTCCATGAACAGTACGCAAAGCAAGTTTTTCCACTACCATGGTACATGTAACAATAAACAACCAATCTGGCCCTTAGCCTTCTTTACTTCCTATTCCATTAGTTCAACCCTTAAAAATCCTAAAATGTTTGCTGAATTTTATAATGTATATCAAACCATTTCCCAGTCATAAATCCTTGCTGACTTAATCTAATCCTATTCTAATCTAAGACATAGGAGCAGAACTAGGCCATTCAGTCCATCGAGTCCAATCTACCATTCCATCATGGCCAATTTATTATCCCTCTCAACACCATTCTCTCTGTAATCCTTGACGTCTTTACTAATCAAGAACCTATCAACTTCCACTTTAAATATACCCAATGACATGGTCTCCACAGCCTTCTATGGCACTGAATTCCACAAATTCATCACCATCTGGCTAAAGAAATTTCTTTTCATCTGTTCTAAAGGGATATCCTTGTATTCCCAGTCTAATTTTGAAACCAATAGACTGCACGGGTTTCCTCAGGACGCTCTAATTTCACCCTCCCCCACAATCGCAAAGGTCTGTGCACTGGTGGGTGAACTGACTGTTGTAAATTGATAAACACAAGAGATTTCTGCAGGTGCTGTAACACACACAACACACTGGAGGAACTCGGCACCTGTGGAGGGAATAAACAATCAATGTTTTAGCTGAGGCCTGTTATCAGAACTGGAAAGGGAGAGGAATTCACGGTAAGGTAGGGGGAAAGGATGGAGTACAAACTGGCAGATGATGGGTGATACCAGATGAGGGGGAGGTTGGTAGGTGGAAAGGGGGGAGGTGGTTGAAGTGAGAAGCTGAGAGGTGATAGGTGGAAGAGGTAAAAGGCTGAAGAAGGAATCTGAAAGGAGAGGAGCATGGACCATAGCAGAAAAGGACAGAGAACATAGAACACAGCACAGTACAGGCCCTTCAGCCCACAATGTTGTACCAACCCTTAAACCCTGCCTCCCATATAACCCCCCCCACCTTAAATTCCTCCATATATCTGTCTAGTTGTCTCTTATACCTGTCTAGAAGGAACACCAAAGAGGGGGCAGGTAAGCAGGAAAGGGGTAAGAGAGGAGACAGATTGGGAAATGGAAAAAAAATGGAAAAATTACTAGAAATTGGAATAATCAATGTTCATGCTCTCAGATCCTGGACCCCGATACTTTGACTACACTGGGGTTAACTTGGTGGTCAATTAGCCTACCAATATTTTTCAGAGATTGAAAACAGATTACCAAAGAATGAACAGACTTCACAACTACAGCAGTCACAGATTAAGACAGACCCAACACAGGCCCTTTGGCCCAACTGGTCCCTTTGACCATCTGAGCCTTAAAAAGGCAGCATCCATCATTAAGGAGCCCTACCACCCATGAAATGCCCTTTTCTCATTCCCACCATCAGGGTGGAGGTTCAAGACCCCGAAAAGTTTCCAAATATCAAAAAATTACTATAAAGGGCAGGAAACAGTGAAAAGGTGGCAGGATGGAGGTATATCTCTACTAAAGGAGGTGTAAGGTGCTTCTTCCCTCCGCTAGCCTGCGGGTCACCCTTGGGTCACATGAAGCTATTGGAGTAGGTGGTGTATGGTCATATACACACGTGGTGCATATCATAAGTCCTGGTTATGTGACCACTGACGCCAGGCAATCTCTGAAGAATATTGATAATGGCTGGGGGCCAACCGTCTTGCAAAGGCATTACCCAGAAGGCAATGGCAAACCACTTCTGCAGAAAAGTTTGCCAAGAACAATCACAGTGATGGAAAGACCATGAATGCCTACGTCATATGACATGGCACATAACAAACGAATGAAACAGTAGAAAACTAAATCAAATCAACAATTGCTGTAATCAACCTTTGCCTTTAAAACTGCATCAATTCTCTCAGGTACACTGTCATGCAGTTTTATAAGAAAATCCGCTGGTAGGTTGTTCCAAGCACATTGGAGGACATGCCACAGTTCTGCCGACTTTGGCTATCTCGCTTGCGTTTGTCTCTCCAGATAATCCCAGACGGCCTTAATGATGTTGAGATTAGGGCTCCGTGGAGGCCATCCCAACTGAAACCATATAAAAAATCTAAGGTGCCCAAGTCTTTTGCATAGTACTGCAGCATGCCCACAATGCTCGACTTTTGGCCTTGATAAGTCCACCAGGATTCATACAGAAGAGAAGGCTATATGCAATGCTTACCCAGGTAGTAGACATTCCACAGGACATACTTGTACTTGATCAGCATCTCCTCGTTCCTGGCTCGGATCTGCTCGGCAAAGAGACCAACATCCCACTTGTACAGCAAGTTGAGCACCACGAGGGTGGGGAGCCGCAGGGCCACATTAGCCACCGTTTCTGTCAGAGACATCCTCCCGGATTATCACGAACTGCTGCCTTACCACCGTAGCCTTCGGGCTGAGAGTCACAGGAGTATGCAGCAGGTGGCCTGAAAACCCCAGTGTGATGTGTACTAGCAAGTAACATGCAGTGCCCCCTCAGGCCTGCCTTGGGTATACCCTGCATTCGCAATCAGCCCTGTATACATCAGCTCCTGCATCCATTAAATTGTACACCCCCATCCCTTCAAATGGCTGCTCACCCGTTAATGTGAAAACCTATCCACTATCCTCTTGATTGGGCCACATATATGACTGAACAGTAAATAACCCACACTGGCAAACAAATACCTCACTGCTTAAGCCTTATACACACCACCCCCCAACATACATCCAGTAAATACCCAACACATCTCACTCCCAAGGCCCAGCTATCCAATATAAGACACAGGGCACTCACTCTTGCCCTGTCTAGTTCCCAGTCACTGTTCAATCCACAGTCATGCACTCTAAAACCTTCTCTTTAAAGACTTAAATCGAGCCTATCCTCTCCCTCTCCTCTGACCCAGCAAAACTGAGTCAATTCTCTCTCTCCAGTACTCTATCTCACTCTCCCTCCCCTTTCTATCCTACCCTCACCTCTCTCCCTCTCGTTTCCCTTCCTCACTCTTCCCCTACCCTCTCTCCCTCCCCTGTACTCTCCCACTTACTCTTCTCCTACCCTCTCTCCTCTCCCTCCCGTAGCTCTTCCTCACTCTCCCCGTCCCTGTCTCTTTCTTTCCCTCTCCCTCCCTACACACATACACAGTTCCCTCCTTGCTGTTTCACTCCTCAGTGCCTGTCCGGCTCTTCCCTCTTCAACTCTCAGCACTCCCACTTTCTTCTAGGGACACCCTCCAACCCTTGCTCTCCTTGCAGTTGAACCCCCCTCGGTTGCTCTGCTCAGCCCCCCTTCTCTGTTTCCCCTCCGGCCTCTCCCACCTCGCACCCTCTCCGGTTGCTCACTCTCCCAACGCTGCCATTTCCTCCATTTTCTCTGAACTTTTACCCTGCTGAGAAAGCGCAGCGTGGTTCCACCCCCGCCTGCGCTGATTGGTCGGCGCGCTGTACGGGGGCTGACCCAGCGTTCCAAAGAGGATTACTCGGCATGATTGACAAGGGAATGGGCGGGGCTAGTCCGGGTGGGGGCGGGGACGGAGTTAGAGGGAAAAGTGAGGGTTAAAAACTGAGGGCGCTTGAAAAGTAAAAAGAAAGAAAAAGAGGGGGTGAGGGTTAAAACAGGGTGAGTAAGGAGTAAAACGGGGAGTCAGGGGTGAAATAATGAGCAAAACGGAGTGAGGGGACAAACGGGGAGACGGGTAAAAGGGGCGACTGAAAGGTAAAACGGGGGAGAATGAGAGTTAAAAACCGAGGAGGTAAAGGAGTGAGGGGTAAAACGGGAAGGGCGGGGTAAACACGGAGATTGAGGGGTAAAACAGGAAGTGAGGGATAAAATGGAGAGACTGGGGTGAAACGGGAAGCAAGAGGTAAAACGGAGAGAATGGGGGTAAAAACAGGAAGAGAGTGAGGGGTAAAATAGGGAGAGTGGGAGGTAAAAATGGGGAAGTGAAGGGGAAAACAAGGAGAGTTGGGTAAACAGACGAGTGGGTGAAAATGGAAAGTGGGGTAAAATGGAGAATGAGGGATAAGACAGGGAGAGAGTTGGAGAAAGCAGGGAGAGAGTCGGGTAAAAATGGGGAGTGAGGGGTAAAATGGAGGGAATATGGGGTAAAAACAGGGAGTGTAGTAAAATAGGGAGAGAGGTAAAAACAGTGGGAATGAAGAGTAAAATGGGGACTGGGGGTAAAAACGGAGAGAGTGAGTGGTAAAACGTGGAGAGAGTTCAGGGTAAAAGCAGGAAGTGAGGGGTAAAACAGAGATTGAGGGGTAAAGCAGGAAGAATGAAGGGTAAAACAGAGACAGTCGAGTAAAACAGTGAGGGGTAAAAATGGGGAGGAAGGGATAAAAGGAGAGAGTGAGGGGTAGAAATGGGGAGGAAGGGGTAAAATGGAGAAAGTGAGGGGTAAAAATGGGGAGGAAAGGGTAAAATGGAGAGAGTGAGGGGTAAAATGGGGAGGAAGGGCTAAAATGGAGAGAGTGAGGAGTAAAAATGGGGAGGAAGGGGTAAAATGGAGAGAGGGGTAAAAACGGGAAGGAAGGGGTAAATGGAGAGAGTGAGGGGTAAAAATGGGGAGGAAGGGGTAAAATGGAGATAGTGAGGGGTATAAATGGGGAGTGGAGGATAAAACAGAGAGGGGGTAAAAATGAGAAGTGAGGGGTAAATGGAGAGAGTGAAGTGTAAAACAAGAAGACAGTGAGGGGTAAAATAGGAATGTGAGGGTAAAAACAGTGTGAGGTATAAAAACAGGGAGAAGTAAATATCAGGACTGAGGTAAAAACATGAGGTGAGGGGTAAAATGGAGAGAATGAGGGATAAAATGGGGAGTGAGGGTGAAAATGAGTGAGGGGAATACAGAGACAACAAGGGTTAAAACAGGTAGAGTGAGGGGCAAAATAGGGAGTGAACTGGGGTAAAAATATTGGAAGTGAGGGGTAAAAATGGAGTGAGGCGGAAAACAAGCAGGGTCGGGGTAAACACAGATGAGTGGGTGAAAACAGGAAGTGGGATAAAATGGAGAGGGGGTAAGAGAGAGTGAAGTGTAAAAATGGAGTGTATGAGGGGTAAAAATGGGGGAGTGTGTGGGAAAACAGAGCGGTGTAAGACAGAGACAGTGAGGGATAAAGATGGGAGTGTGGGTTAAAAACAGGAAGAGAATGAGGGGTAAAATGGGGTGTGGGGTAAAACAGGGATAAAGGGTTAAAACAGGGACTAAGGGGTAAAAACGGAGAAAGTACATGGTAAAAACTGAGTGAGACCCTCGCTTACTGCTCCCCCATTGTCATTTCTGACTTTGATTTATTTATCACATGTACATTGAAACATACAGTAAACTGCATCAAATGCTTGAACAACCAAAGCACTTCAGAGTGTGCTGGAACAGCCCGGAAGTGTCGCCCAACATTCCAGCGCTGAGATGGCACGTTCACCATGTTCAGCTTCAGCAGATTAATGACTGCTCCAGTGATAGTAACAAAGAAGATTAGGATCTCTCCCGTAAACCGAATCCAGGTGCTCACCCAATCTGCATTCGGTTTCTCCAGTGAAGAAGAAACCACGACATGATCACTGAACGTGGTGGACTAGATTGGAAAAATGTATGACTGAATCACTGATTCATCTGAAAGAAAAGTACAGGTCCCTGACCTGGGAGCAGGATGAGGTGAGAGTCAGAAAATACAGCACAGAATCAGACCCTTCAGCCCATCTAGTCTCTGTTGACAGGTCATTCTCCCATTCTCCCACTGTCTATGGAATAAAGTCCTAAACTAATCAACCTTTTCCGATAATTCAAGTGCTGACAACATCTTTGTAAATTTTCTTTGCACTCTCTCAAGCTTCTGGATATCTTTTCGGTAGTTGGGTGACCAGAAATGCACACAATACTCCAAATTCAACAAAGTCTTTTACAACTATAACATCCCAACTCTTGTACTCAGTGCTCCGATGTATGAAGGTCAATGTGTTAAAAGGTCTCCTTACGACCCATGCTACCAGTGACACCACGTTCAAGAAATTATGGCTGTGTATTCCCAAATCCCTTTGTTCTACTGCACACCTACAATTTGCTGTGTAAGTCCTACCCTGGCCCGTCTTCCCAAAGCGCAACACCTCACATTTGCATTAAATCCCATCTTCCATTTTTCATCTTATTTTTCCAACTGATCCACATGCCACTGCAAACTTCCATAGCCTTCCTCACTAACCACTACATCCCAAATCTTGGTGTCTTCCACAAATCTAATAGAAACCATAGATTAATCTAATGATTCAGTTTGTCACATCATCATCCAAATCATGAATATAAATAATAAACAACAACAGATCAAGCAGCGATCCCTGTGGCACATCTCCAACAACATGCCTCCAGTCAGAGAGATGACCTTATGCTGAATCCAATTTAATACTTCATTCTGAATGCCAATTGACCAGCCTCTCACACACAACTTTATCAAACCCCTTGCTAATGTCTCTGTGCACAATTTCTACCAACATTCCTTCATCAGTCTTCCTCGTTGTCTCCTCAAATGAACTTAATAAGATTGGTTAGATATGACCTCCCTCGCACAAGCCTATGTTGACTATAGGACATAGCTACTTATATATCCTGTTCCTTGGAATACCTTCAAATAATTACCCACAATTGATGTCAGGCTCTCCATCCTATAACTGCTTGGTTTATTCATTGAAACATTATTAAACGCTCCCACTTTGTCACAATGGTTCTCTCAAGTGATGCTATGTCTTAGTTTGGAGAAGATTAGAAGTCAAACCTTTGAACCTTTATTTGATTTTGAGAAAAGATGAGGCTCATTTGCTCGTTATTATCATTTGAGTTAATTGATATAATTTTTCCACGATCTATTGTAAATTATTTTAGTATATTTTCTTACTGGCGGTTTAATGTTTATTTTTAGAAACTTTTTGTATGACGCATGGCTCTGGGGTTGTACACCTAATGGGTTCTCTTTTTTTTCCCACTTTTCTGCTCAGTAGGTTTTTTTTGTTATCACAAAATTTTGTTTTCAATCTTTAAGATGATGGTTTTTTTGAGGCATTGTAAGTGTTGTTACTTCAATGTACTCATGTTATTTTTCCTATATATACAATAAAAAGATTTGAAAAGAAAAGAAACATTATTAAACGATGAAACATCATTTGCTATCCTGCAGTCCTGTGGCTAAGAATGTTATAAATATCTCTGCCAAGGCCCCTGAAATTCCTGCACTCACTTCGCACAAGACCTGAAGGATGGTTTGTCAGCCCTGTGGATTTATCCACCCTAATTTGCCTCAATACAGGAAGCATTTCCTCTTCTGTAACTAGGATTCGGTCCATCACCTCACTATGCTTCTCCCTCAGTTGTGCAGAACTAGTGTCTGGCTCCCAAGTAAATACAGATGCCAAAAATTAATTTAAGGTTTCCTCCATCTTATTTTCCTACATAAAACCCCACACTGATATTCAAAGCCAACAATTCTATCCCTTGTTTTTCTTTTTGTCCTTTAATATAGCTATAGAATTCCTTTAGGATTCCCTTTCACCTTGTCTACTAAGGTGATGTCTCTCATAAGTGTTCTCTTACTTTTCTTATACTCCTTAAACACCTCACTTCACTCAACTGCCTACACCTGATATCCCTCTTCTTATCCAGGGCATCAATATAACCTCAAAAACCAAGGTTCCCAAAATGTGTTAGCATTGCGTTTTATTCTAAAAGGAAGATAAAAATTCCATAATGTTGATATTTCTGTTCTGAGGACATTGCAGTGGCCATAATAAGAAGAGTGGGGATGGGACGGGGGGGTTGGTTGGGGGTAGATGGGAGTGGATCAGGGAGTTCAAAGTGAATGGTTGTTGAAAAAAATAGCAAAGGAGATCTCCAATGCTGATGCTGGGACTGAGTCGTGGAAGGAGATTGCACAGGTTGTAGAGATGTATAAAACCATTGATAAATTAGTTTAATATTTAATCCTCCGGGGAGGGGGGAGAAGATGGCGGTGCGACGGCAGCGTGCGCAGCCACTTTGGTGATGATGTCTGTAATCTGTCAAGTAGGGGACCATGCACAATTCTGATTTGATGGAGACAGACGTAAGAGCACGGAGGAACATGTGGAAAACTTCTGAAATGCCCACTTCGCTGCCGCTGCTACTGTGTGGTAACCGGAATCTCTGGAGCTGAAGGCCCCAAAATCCTCAGCTTTACGTGTTTCAGCGGCTGGGGAGAGGTCGAAGGTGCTCGGCAGAGGTTGGCACTCAGGAGGCTGTATCGGAGAGGCTGGTCAGAAGCTCGAAGTTTTCAGACGGATGGACTCAGTATCGGCTGTGGTCAGCTGCTTCCAAGGCATCGGCAAGTTGATGGTTTCTGGAGGTTTATGGCAGGGAGTTTCTCCCTTTTGCCGCCTGCTATTGGGGACTCGGGAGTCGATCGACTTGGGACTTTGAGACCTTTTTTTACTGTGGCCATGGTCTATTCTTCATCAAATTATGGTATTGTTTTGCACTGCTGTAACTATATGTTATAACTATGTGGTTCTGTCAGTGTTAGTCTTTGGTTTGTCCTGTTTTCTGTGATAACACTCCAGAGAAACATTGTATCATTTCTTAATGCATGTATGCATTTCTAAATGACAATAAAAGGAGGACTGAGTGTTCTCATAATCTAATCTAAAAAATCTAATATTGTCACGTGCTGAGGTTCAACGAAAACCTTGTCTTGCATACTGTTCATGAAGATCAAATAATTCCATAGTGCACTGAGGTAGAACAAGGTAAAACAGGAGAATAATGGGTGACCTTAGATAAGTGTGTACAATTAGGAGAGGCGAGTCTTTTCCCCAACCTGGGCGCGTCTAAAACTCAGGGGCACAAGTTTAATGTTAGAGGGAAATGGTTTAAAAGGGACCTGAGGAGTTACTTTTTCATGTAGTGGCTGGTGAGTATATACTGTCACGTACCCCGTGACAGGTTAAAGAACCAGCAGAGATGGAAAACACTTTGGAGTCCAGTATTGCTATTAACAAATAATATTTATTAGTAACTACGCAATACATTAATATAAATGTAGATAAATCAAACAGGTTAGCAATGATTATATATAGGTAAGTAAATCAGTAAGT
Source organism: Mobula hypostoma (assembly GCF_963921235.1). NCBI lineage: Eukaryota > Metazoa > Chordata > Chondrichthyes > Myliobatiformes > Myliobatidae > Mobula > Mobula hypostoma. Next base: position 192,710,164 of record NC_086100.1, read on the forward strand.
GTGGAAAATATATATGAAAACCAAGCTTCTTCAAGTCTAGGGGTAAATAGATAGTCTTACATAGAAACATAGAAAATAGGTGCAGGAGTAGGCCCTTCAGCCCTTCGAGCCTGCACCACCATTCAGTACAATCATGGCTGATCATCCAACTCAGAACCCTGTACCTGCCTTCTCTCCATACCCCCTGATCCCTTTAGCCACAAGAGCCATATCTAACTCCCTCTTAAATATAGCCAATGAACTAGCCTCAACTGTTTCCTGTGGCAGAGAATTCCACAGATTCACCACTCTCTGTGTGAAGAAGTTTTTCCTCATCTCGGTCCTAAAAGGCTTCCCCTCTATCCTCAAACTGTGACCCCTCGTTCTGGACTTCCCCAACATCAGGAACAATCTTCCTGCATCTAGCCTGTCCAATCCCTTTAGAATTTTATACGCTTCAATCAGATCCCCCCTCAATCTTCTAAATTCCAGAGAGTATAAGCCTAGTCGATCCAGTCTTTCATCATATGAAACTCCTGCCATCCTAGGAATCAATCTGGTGAACCTTCTTTGTACTCCCTCTATGGCAAGAACGTCTTTCCTCAGATTAGGGGACCAAAACTGCACACAATACTCCAGCTGTGGTCTCACCAAGGCCTTGTACAACTGCAGTAGTACCTCCCTGCTCCTGTACTCGAATCCTCTTGCTATGAATGCCAGCATACCATTCGCCTTTTTCACCGCCAGCTGTAACTGCATGCCCACTTTCAATGACTGGTGTACAATGACACCCAGGTCTCGTTGCACCTCCCCTTTTCCTAATCGGCCATCAGTCAGATAATAATCTGTTTTCCTGTTCTTACCACCAAAGTGGATAACCTCACATTTATCCACATTAAATCATGTCTGCCATGAATTTGCCCACTCACCTAACGTATCCAAGTCACCCTGCATCCTCTTAGCATCCTCCTCATAGCTAACACTTTCGCCCAGCTTCGTGTCATCTGCAAACTTGGAGATGCTGCATTTAATTCTCTCGTCTAAGTCATTAATATATATTGTAACAACTGGGGTCCCAGCACTGAGCCTTGCCGTACCCCACTAGTCACTGCCTGCCATTCTGAAAAGGTCCCGTTTATTCCCACTATTTGCTTCCTGTCTGCCAACCAATTCTCTATCCACATCAATACCATACCCCCAATACTGCGTCCTTTAAGTTTGCACACTAATCTCCTGTGTGGGATCTTGTCAAAAGCCTTTTGAAAATCCAAATATACCACATCCACTGGTTCTCCCCTATTCACTTTACTAGTTACATCCTCAAAAAATTCTATGAGATTCGTCAGACATGATTTTCCTTTCACAAATCCACGCTGACTTTGTCCGATGATTTCACCGCTTTCCAAATGTGCTGTTATCACATCTTTGATAACTGACTCTAGCATTTTCCCCACCACCGTTATCAGGCTTACCGGTCTATAATTCCCCGGTTTCTCTCTCCCTCCTTTTTTAAAAAGCGGGGTTACATTAGCCACCCTCCAATCCTCAGGAACGAGTCCAGAATCTAAAGAGTTTTGAAAAATTATCACTAGTGCATCCACTATTTCTTGGGCTACTTCCTTAAGCACTCTGGGATGCAGACCATCTGGCCCTGGGGATTTATCTGCCTTTAATCCCTTCAATTTACCTAACACCATTTCCCTACTAACATGTATTTCCCTCAGTTCCTCCATCTCACTAGACCCTCGGTCCCCGACTATTTTCGGAAGATTATTTATGTCCTCCTTAGTGAAGACAGAACCAAAGTAGTTATTCAATTGATCTGCCATGTCCTTTGTTCCCCATGATCAATTCACCTGTTTCTGACTGTAAAGGACCTACATTTGTCTTAACCAATCTTTTTCTTTTCACATATCTATAAAAGCTTTTACAATCAGCTTTTATGTTCCCTGCCAGCTTTCCCTCATAATCTTTTTTCCCTTTCCTAATTAAGCCCTTTGTCCTCCTCTGCTGGACTCTGAATTTCTCCCAGTCCTCAGGTGTGCCGCTTTTTCTGGCTAATTTGTATGCTTCTTCTTTGGAATTGATACTATCCCTAATTTCCCTTTCAGCCACGGGTGCACTACCTTCCCAGGTTTATTCTTTTGCCAAACTGGGATGAACAATTGTTGTAGTTCATCCATGTGATCTTTAAATGCTTGCCATTGCATATCCACCGTCAACCCTTTAAGTGTCATTTGCCAGTCTATCTTAGCTAATTCACGTCTCATACCTTCAAAGTTACCCTTCTTTAAGTTCAGAACCTTTGTTACTGAATTAACTATATCACTCTCCATCTTAATTATGGTCACTCTTACCCAAGGGTAAGATTGCTAACTAACCCTTCCTCATTGCTCAATACCCAGTCTAGAATGGCCTGCTCTCTAGTTGGTTCCTCAACATGTTGGTTCAGAAAACTATCCCGCATACATTCCAAGAAATCCTCTTCCTCAGCACCCTTACCAATATGGTTCACCCAATCTATATGTAGACTGAAGTCACCCATTATAACTGCTGTTCCTTTATTGCACGCATTTCTAATTTCCTGTTTAATGCCATCCCCAACCTCACTACTACTGCTCGGTGGTCTGTACACAACTCCCACCAGCGTTTTCTGCCCCTTAATATTATGCAGCTCTACCCATATCGATTCCACATCCTCCTGGCTAGTGTCCTTCCTTTCTATTGCGTTAATCTCCTCTCTAACCAGCAATGCCACCCCACCTCCTTTTCTTTCATGTCTATCCCTCCTGAATATTGAATATCCCTGAATGTTGAGCTCCCATCCTTGGTCACCCTGGAGCCATGTCTCTGTGATCTCAACTATATCATATTCATTAATAACTATCTGCACATTCAATTCATCCACCTTGTTATGAATGCTCCTTGTATTGACACACAAAGCCTTCAGGCTTGCTTTTACAACACTCTTAGCCCTTATACAATTATGTTGAAAAGTGGCCCTTTCTGATTTTTGCCCTGGATTTGCCGGCCTGCCACTTTTACTTTTCACCTTACTACTTTTTCCTTCTACCTTCATTTTACACCCCTCTGTCTCTCTGCACTTGTTCCCATCCCCCGCCACATTAGTTTAAATCCTCTTGAACAACAGTAGCAAACGCTCCCCCTAGGACATTGGTTCCAGTCCAGCCCACTTATGACAATGAGTGAAGTTCAGTTCAGTTCGTGGTGTTGAGTTGAGTAGTGATGGAGAGAGAGAGAGGGGGAGAGATTTGAGTCTTCAGGTGAGCTGACCCCATCGATCTTCTCGTTGTCCTCCAAAATCCTTTAAAAGTCACTGCCTGTGAGTTCAACAAAGGGGACCGTTTTTCTGTTGTGGAATCATCAACCCAGGCAAAGGTTGGACACATGGACAACTCCCCACCAGTCACTCCTTTTCCTTACTGCAAGAGCCACTGATCGATCCGCCCGATCGATCCTCCAAAGCCCACTTTTTCTGTGGGCACAGCAAAGCTCATTCAGTGTCCAAAAGATGTGCCTGAAGTCTATCACCTGACCTCCTATTTATCTCACCGTACTGAGTACCAGCTGTCTCTCAAGTAACTCCTCCCATCTCTGTCTGTGTAAGAATGTACAGCAGGCAAATGTCCTTGGGAAGTATAAACACACTCCAGAGAAATTATAACATTGATTGTCCATCAAATAACGCCGCCCTCGATCACCATAGCGACTTATGAGCTGCTCGGTGCTCTCTCTCCAACTCAGCAGAAATCCAAAAGTTACTCGTGCCTTAAAGTGACAGTCCAACAGTTAGTCTTCGTCTCTCTCTCTTTTCAAACCAAAATGTCAGTGTTAGATAACTCGCTCTCTCTCTCTCTCTCTTTTCAAAAGCACAGTTCATAGGGGTAATCCAGCACAGTTCATAGGGGTAACTCAGGACCCCGTCACGATAGAATGAGCTCCAAGATGAACTGGTTAATGCAGATATGAATATATCATTTAAGAAGCACTTAGATAGATACAGTACATGGAGGGATGGGTGTTGGAAGGATCTGGGAAGAAAGTGGGTAACTCGGACTAGCAAGGATGATGAAGTGATCGCAGCGGACTGACACAGAGCTGTGGGGAGGGAACTGAGTGTGTAAGTTCTTTAAGAGTCAATAGAAGACAGTGGGGAGAGAGAGAGATACTAGCATTGAGAATAGTTTGTAGATTGACATGGGGCTTTGGGGAGAGAGTGGGACAGTGGGATTAAATGGGGCCTGACAGTGGATTGTGAGGAGAGTGTGGCATTAGTTTGGTTAATGAATGGGAGATTTGGATTAGTCTGGGGCTAACACAGGGCTGTTGGGAGACTGTGGGGCAATGTGATTATTTATTTACCTTTTTATTTGGAGATAAAGTGCAGAACATCTCCTTCCAGCCCAACGAGCCACACCACCCAGCAACCCACCTATTTGATCTTAGCCTAATCACAAGACAATTTACAATGTCCAATTAACCAACTAACCAGTATATCTTTGGGCTGTGGGAGGAAACCAGAGCACTCAGAGGAAACCCACGCACACACAGGAAGAATGTAGACATTTTCGGACAGAGGACTCTGGAATTGAATTACCTTTGAGGCTCTGACATGGCTGTGGAAGGAAGTGGGGTAGTGGGATTAGCTTGAGGACTAACACGGGGTTCATGGAGTATCAGGGCAGTGGAATGATTCTGGGGACTATGCAGGACTGTTGGGTGATAGCTAGTCACTGATATGATGTTGAGGACTGCCATAGGGCCGCAGAGAGAGTGCGGGGCAGTGGGATTAGTTTGAGGACTGACACTAGGGTCTGGCAACAGAGTAGGGAATGGGATCTTTTTCAGGATGCACAGATCTATGGGGCAAGAGTGGGGTGGGGCAGTGAGATCAGTTTGTTTACTAACACAGAGGCGTGGAGTTAGGCAGTGGGTTTCGTCTGGGAGTTGACACAAGTTTGTGGGGAGAAATACTTGGTTGGATTAATTTAGGGACCGATACAGGGCTGTGGGGAGAGATGGGGAGCAGTGGCATTAGTTTGGGGACTGGCACGGGGCTGTCACCCACTCTGTCAACTTGCATGTCAACTTTGAGTAATCTATAGATTTGAACCCCAAGATCTATCTGTTCCTCTGCATTAAAATTCCTGCCATTGTATTCTGCCATCCAGTTTGAACTTTCAAAGTGTATCACTTCAAACTTTTCTAGATTGAATGCTCATCCTAGTTCTGCATCCTGTCAGTGACCCATCTGAGAAATCTTGTGGAATTTTAGGAATTTAATGTTGCTGACCCCCTGGTGAGGATTCTGATGAGAGCTCATGGACCTCTGGTTTCCTCCTCCTGAGGTTGATCACCTCCTTTGTCTTGCTGATGTTGAATTTCTTTTGAGGCTCTGATATGGGGCTGACATGGCTGTGGGCAGTGAATGGGGAATGGGGTTAGTTGAGGACTGACACAGGGTTTATGGAGAATCAGGGCAGTGGAATGATTCCGGGGACTCAGCCAATTCTCTCTGCTAAAGGTTGATTCATCACCACCTTTGATTTGGACAATGACAGTGGTGTCATCAGCAAACTTAAATAGGGCATTACAGCTGTGCTTAGCCTCACTGTCACAGGCTTAAAACAAGTAGAGCAGGGGCTAAGCACACAGCCTTGTGGTGCACTTGTTCTGCTGGAAATTGTGGAAAAGATGTGTTGCCAATCCAAACTGACCGGGGTTTGCAAGTGAGGAATTTGAAGATCCAGTTGAACAAGCAGGTATTAAGGCCGAGGTCTTGAATGTTATTGATTAGTTTTGGGGGGGTTATATTATTGAATGCTGAGCCGTAGTCACTGAAGAGCATCCTGATGTATGTATCTTCTCTGTCCAGATGTTTTAGGGTTGAGTGAAGAGCCAAAGAATCTGCAGTTGAGTTTTGTGACAACAGGCAAACTGCAGTGGATTCAAGTCACTCTCAGGCAGGAGTTAATACGTTCCATCACCAACCTTTCAAAGCACGTCATCACAGTGGATGTAATATTCCTCAGTGACAGTGGGACAGACCCAAGCAGAGTTTCCCAGACTGTGAGTTTCCCAGGGAGATTGGGACGGACGCAGACAGATATTCCCCACCACTAACTTGACCATTTCCTAGTGAGAATGGGACAGACCCAGTAAGACATCCTTCACCCTGACCCATCGCCAGTGAGAATGGGACAGACTCAGGCGGACATTTCCCACCCCACCCTGGCCATCCCCTGTGAGAGTGGAGCAGACCCAGACAGACATTCCACACCACCAACCTAAACCAATTATAGACCTGTGAGCCTCACTTCAGTGGTTGGTAAGTTGATGGAGAAGATCCTGAGAGGCAGGATTTATGAACATTTGGCGAGGCATAATATGATTAGGAATAGTCAGCTTGGCTTTGTCAAAGGCAGTTCATGCCTTAGGAGCCTGACTGAAATTTTTGAGGATGTGACTAAACACATTGATGAAGGAAGAGCATTAGATGTAATGCATATGGATTTCGGCAAGGCATCTGATAAGGTGCCTCATGCAAGGCTTATTGAGAGAGTAAGGAGGCATGGGATCCAAGGGGACCTTGCTTTGTGGATCCAGAATTGGCTTGCCCACAGAAGGCAAAGAGTGGTTGTATTCGGGTCATATTCTGCATGGATGTTGGTGACCAGTGGTGTGCCTCAGGGATCTATTCTGGGACCTCTTCACTTCGTGATTTTTATAATTGACTTGGGTGAGCAAGTGGAGGGAAGGGTTAATAAATTTGCTGATGACACAAAGGTTGTGAGTATTGTGGATAGTGTGCATACCGTAAATCCTGCAGGCACCATGACCCCTGTGCACATAGCGCACAATACAATGGCCCACACGCACCACAACCTCCACTTTCCTCCCCCCACAGGCACCACAAACTCACATGACCACCGTAACCCGCCACACAAGACCAGCCCCTGCCGCAACTCCACAATACCAAAACCTTCACACACACTGGAATCGTCGCACATGCCACAAACCACAGCAACTCACCCTCCCCTGCCTAAATCACAACCCCCAGTGCACACCACAACCACCCTACCAAATCACATCTCCTGCACGTACGGTAATATCAACACACACCGCAACCCTCGCTCACTCCTCCCAGGTATACTGCACCTTCTGTGTACACAGCAAATGCCATACACACTGCAAGGCCCACGTGCCACGCAATCCAAACACACACCAGAAACCACATGCACAACTCTACCACTGTACACACCACGATCCTACACATACTCTGCAACTTGTGCGCACACTGGAACCCCTGTATGCAGCCCGCGCACTCTGCAGTCCCCACATGCATCACTCTCTCCTATGTGCACTGCAACCCTAGACAGCCACTTCAATCCCCATGTACGCTGCACACCACTGGGTGCACTGAAACTCCTGTGCATACCAGCAAACCTTGCGCCAAATGGACACCCCTTCCGCATTTCTCCTCAGCCGCTCCCCTCCCTCTGTCCAACTGTGCCCCCCTTGTGTCCCTCCTAATTACACTCTCCCTCCTAACCCTCTCTCACCTGCCGGCTCGCTGCTCTTGCCTTCCCACACCTCCACTTCTCCCCTCTCCCCATCCCCAGCACTACACTACACTGATACGTGGCAGAGGATGCAGAAGTACTTCACCAGGACACTGCTTGGATTAGAGGCATGAGCTACTGTTTAAGAAGAGGTCAGACAAATTATGGTTATTTTGTCTGGAGTGGTGGAGCTGAGGGGAGACCTGAAAAAAATGTGATAAGATTACGAGAGGCATAGATAGCCGGTATCTTCTTCTCCCCCAGAGTCAAACTGTTTAATAACAGAGGATATTCATTTAAAGATGAGAAGGAATTTCTTTACCCAGAGGTTGGTGAATCTGTGTAATTGATTGCCGCAGGTGGCTCAGAATTCAAGTCAATGGGTATATTTAAATCAGAGGTTAATAGGTGTTTGTTTAGTCAAGGTTGTCAAAGTTTATGGAGAGAAGACAGAAGAACTGGTTTGAGATAGAAAATAAAAGACACTGAGACAGGTATGCAGACAGGAAACTTTAGAGAGAGACGGGTCAAGTACAGGCAGATGGGACAGACTCAGGAGGAAGTTCTTGTCTGGTACAGAGCAGTGGGACTGAACACTGGTTTGTTTTCCACTCTCAGACATTCATTGAGACCATTTCTCATCAGAACATATTTTACAGACAATACATTTCAAAGTTGGAGTTCAAAGTAAATTTATTATCCAAGTATGTTAACCATATACTATCAAACGATTCATTTTCTTGCAGGTTCGGCATCTCCATGCTCACCCCTAGCCTCAGGTAGGGAATGGGGCCAAGTCCAGAGGGCGAGGATAGGGGAAGGTGGGGAGGGAAAGGGGGTGGGGGTCTGGTACCTTTTGAGGGAGACCTCTCTCCATCTTCCTCCCACTTGCTCCTCCTCACTCCCCTTCCCACTCCCTCTCCCCAGTCCCTCCCTCCCCCTCCCCTTGCCCCTCACCCACCCCTCCCAACCCTCCTCCTCCCCTTCCTTACCCTCCCTCTTCCTCCTCTCACCCCTCCCATTCCCTGTACATCCCCTCCCCCTCCCCTCCAACTTCCCTGCCACTCCTTCCCTCAACTCTCCCCTTCCTCTCCCCTTCCCTCCCTCCCCTCAACAGTACCCTTCCTCCTCCTCGTCACTCCCCTTCCCCTATCTCATTCTCATTCCCCCTCCCATCCCCTCCCCTCCCCTTCTTCCCTCCTCTTGCTCAATCCCCCTTCCTACTATTCTTCCCCTTCCACCTCTCCCCCCCTCAATCCCCTCCCTCTTGCTCCATCACCCTCCCCCTCCCCTTTTGCTCTATCCCCCTCCTCTATCCATTACCCCTCACCACATTGCCTTCCACATACCTCTTCCTTCTCATTCCCCACCCCCTCTTGTTCCATCCCCCTCTCCTTCACTCCCTTCTCTTGCTTCTTCCTCCTCCCCATCCTCCCTCCTTCTCACTGCCACTCCCCGTTCTACCCCTTTCCCCTCCGTCATGCTTCCTCCTCACTCCCCATCTCCCTCCTGCTCTTTCTTCCTCTCTCCCCCTTTGTGGAGTAACGGGAATCACTGAAGCATCTGAGAGGAGCTGGCCAAAGTTCGTTGGAATGGGACACTTGCAGGGATGACAGCACAGCAGCAAAGACTGGAGTTTCTGGAGGCAATTTAGAAGGTGCAAGATAGATACAACCAAAGATGAAGTATTCTAAAGGGAGGATGAGGCAACTGTGGCTGACAAGGGAAGTCACAGACAGCATAAAATCAAAAGGGAGCATACAATATAGCAAAAATGAGTCGGATGCTGAAGGATTGGGAAGCTTCACCAACCAACAAAAGCCAATTAAAAACCAATAAGGAGAAATAATATGAAATATGAAGGTAAGCTGGCCAATAACATAGAAGAGGGTGCCAAAATGCCAGAGGTATAAAGAATAAAATCAGGGCAGAGTGGACATTGGACAACTAAAAATGACACCGGAGAGGGAGTAGTGGGGGAGAAAGGAATGGTGAATAAACTGAATAAGGATTTTGCCGGCAAGGGGAAGAAGTGAGTGTCATCACTATTACTAAGGAGAAGGTAGATTAGTCACCTGGACCGGATGGACTACACCCCAGGTTTCTGAATGAGACAGGTGAACAGAATGTGAGGATCAGCTCTGATCTTTCAAGAATCTGTAGATCCTGGAGTGGTTCTCAAGGACTGGACTATTGTCATTCTACTCTTGGAGGTGAAAGTCAAAATTATAGGTCATTTAGGTTCAGTGGTTGCCAAGAAATTAGAGTTCATCATTAAGGATGAGCGGTGGGGTACTTGGGGGCACACAATAAAACAGGTTGAAGTCAGCCTGGTTTACTTAAGGGGAAATCTTGCCTGACAATTCTGTTGGGATCCTTTGAGAAAATTACAGGCAGGATATACAAAAGAGAAGTTGTTCACTTGGATTTTATTGAGGCCTTTGATAAGATGTTGCACACGAGGGTACCAAACAAGAATAAGGGCCCATAGTATTACAGGAAATATACTAGCACAAATAACAAATAAACAAACGAGAAAATCTGCAGATGCTGGAAATTCAAGCCACACTCACAAAATGCTGGAGGAACTCAGTGGGGCAGGCAGCATCAATGGAAAAAAGTACAGTCGACGTTTTGGGCCGACACCCTTTGGCAGGACTGGAGAGAAAAAAGCCGAGGAGTAGTTTTAAAGTGCAGTGAAGGGGAGAGAGAAACACAGGGTGATAGGTGAAACCTGGAGGCGGAAGAATGAAGTAAAGGCCTGGGAAGTTGATTGGTGAATGAGACAGAAGGCCATGGAAGAAAGAAAAGCGGGGAGAAGCACCAGAGGGAGGCGATGAGAGGGCAAGGAGAAAAGGTAAGAGAGGGAAAAGGGGATGGGAAACGGTGAAGGAGGGGCGTGGGGGGCATTACCGGAAGTTTGAGAAATCAATGTTCATGCCATCAGGTTGGAGGCTACCTAAATGGCATGTAAGTCAAGTCAAATTTATTTATGAAGCACATTTAAAATCAACCCAAGTTGACCAAAGTGCTGTACAAATCATAACAGGTAGCTAAAATCACAAATACAAGAAACACAGATATAAACAACAAGGCACACAGCTTATAGGCACAAAATAAACAACACATGAACCTAGGCACGCCAAAAATCAGCCACATCAGGAAGATTCAAACGCGAGTGAATAAAGGTAAGTTTTGAGCCTGGACTTAAAAGAGTCAATGGAGGAGGCAGATCTGATAGGGAGGGGAATGCTGTTCCACAGTCTGGGGGTGACAACAGCAAGGGCGCGGTCACCCCTGAACTTAAATTTAGATCACGGGACAGCCAGGATCCCTAAGTCAGCCGACCTAAGGGACCTGGAAATAGAATAAGGGGTTAGGAGGTCTGCGATATGGAAGCAGGCCAGCCCATTTAGGGCTTTGTAAACAAACAGGAGAACCTTAAAATCAATTCTAAACTGTACTGGTAGCCAGTGGAGAGAGGCCAGGATAGAAGTAATATGGTCCCTCTTCCGGGCACCTGTCAGGAGCCTTGCTGCGGCATTCTGAACCAGTTACAGGCGGGACAGGGACGACTAACTAATCCCAGAATACAGGGAATTGGAGGATTAAGGGTGTGGATGACTTTCTCGAGATCTTTGAAAGAGAGAAACAACTTGATTTTGGCAATAGTACGAAGCTGGAAAAAAATGGTTTTTACTACTGCATTAACTTGCTTGTCAAACTTAAAGGCGGAATCAAATATCTTACCAAGGTTTTTGACATGGGGTTTGACAAGGGTGGACAGGTTACCAAGACTGTTGGTAATCACTTTGATGGAGTCAGGAGCGCCAAATAGGACAAATTCAGACTTACCTTTATTCATCTGTAGGAAGTTTTGTACCATCCAACACTTTATCTCCTCAAGGCAGTTCATGAGGCTGACTAGATTTGTCTGGTCGTTTGGTTTCAAGGGGAGATAAAGCTGTGTGTAGTCAGCATAACAATGGAAGGAAATGTCATGTTTTTGAATGATTTGACCAAGGGGAAGCATGTATATAGAGAAAAGAATGGACCTGGGATGGAACCTTGTGGGACCCTGCAGGAGAAGCTAGCTGGAGAAGAGGAACATTTGCATATGTTGTCAGAGAAGCTTCTATTTTTGAGGTAGGATGTGAACCAGTTCAAGACAGCGTCGTCAACACCAACCCCGTACTGGAGATGGTCTATTAAAATGGCGTGATCCGCAGTATCAAATGCTGCGCTGAGGTCAAGAATAATTAGGATGGCAGAGTCGCCTGAGTCAGTAGAGAGGAGGAGATCATTGTACAGCAGGGCAGACTCTGTGCTATGATAAGCCTTAAAACCTGACTGAAATCTCCAAGATGTTGTTTTGGTATAGGTAGGGCAGCAATTGACTAAGAATAACCTTTTCGAGAACCTTTGACAGGGATGGAAGTTTAGAAATAGGTCTGTAGTTACTAGTTAAGGTAGGGTCTAAGTTGAGTTTTTTCAGGAGGGGCTGGACCACGACACGCTTGAAGCAGGTTGGAACGGTACCAGTGGCCAGGGAACTGTTGATAATAGAGAGGATGCTGGGACCGGCTATGTCAAAGACATCCTTCAGGAGGGCAGTGGGGACAATGTCAAGGGGGCAGGTTGCAGGTTTCATGGTGGAAATAATCTTTGTAAGGGAGGGGCTGGAAAGAGTCCAGTTTAGATGAACAGACCAGTGAGACAGTTAGGTCACAGGTGCTGGGGGGGGGGGGGCGGAAGGAATGTTCATTCCACTGTCTTCAACTTTGTTAATGAAGAATTTTAAAAGTTCTTTGCACTTAGCAGGGGACACATCTAAACTAATACTGGGGGCGGGACAAATGACAGAATTTATGGTACTGGATAAGGTGTTGTTTCTCCAACCTAAATGTGGCCTCGTCATGACAGTGGAGGATGCCATGGATAGACATATTGGGATGGAATGGGAGGTGAATTAAAATGGATGGCCACTGGAAGATCCCACTTTTTCTAGCGGATGGAGCATATGTGCTCGGCATAGCAGTCTCCCAATCTACGACGGGTCTCACCGATATATAGGAGGCCACACCGGGAGCACCGAACACAGTATATGACCCCAAAAGACTCATGGATGAAGTGTCACCTCACCCGGAAGGACTGTTTAGGGCCCTGAATGGTAGTGAGGGAGGAGGTGTAGAGGCACTTGCAAGGGTAAGTACCTTTACTGGTTGGCTACTGGTGACTTGTGGGGTTCAGCAGGGGTTGATGTTACGTCTGCCTCTTTTCATGTGAAATGTTAATAATCTGGATGATGGAATTGATGGCGTTGTGCCCAGGTTTGCAGATGATACAAAGATGGCTGGAGGGGCAGGTAATGTGAAGGATGCATGGAGTCTGCAGGAGAATGGGCAAAGAAGTGGCAGATGGAATACAATGTCCAGAAGTCATGCACTTTGGTAGATGGATAAAAGTTGCAGTGGCTACTCAAACGAATCAACACCGTATAAAGACTAAGGGCACTTGGGGGTGGTTTAATCTTGTATGACATGCTCTCCAATCTAATAACAAGGCTCCAAAGTCAAAGTATACGAGAGGTGATTGATAAGTTTGTGGCCTAAGGTAGAAGGAGTCAATTTTAGAAAACCTAGCACATTTATTTTTCTACATAGTCCCCTCCTACATTTACAAACTTAGTCCAGCCTTCATGGAGCATACGGATCTTGGACCTCCAGAAAGTGTCCACAGCAGGGGTGATTAATAAGTTCGTGGCCTACGACAGAAAGATATGAGTTATACTGCTCTCATTACATGCACATGCAGGTCAACTCTTTGAGTGATTATGCAGAAAGTTTAAAGTTAATAACTCATTTCATTCTACTTTAGGCCACGAACTTATCAATCACCCCTGATGAGTTATTAACAGATGAGTTAGTGATTATGCAGAAAGTTTGAAGTTCATAACTCATCAGTTAATAACTCATCAGGGGTGATTGATAAGTTCGTGGCCTAAAGTAGAATGAAATGAGTTATTAACTTTAAACTTTCTGCATAATCACTCAAAGAGTTGACCTGCATATGCATGTAACGAGAGCTGTATAACTCATCTCCTTCTACCTTAGGCTACGAATTTATCAATCACCCCTTGTACATTCAATCTCTTATTTAGAAACTACCAAAACAAATAACCTTGAATCGATAAACACTAATGAAACTAAAACGACTGACATAACAAAATAAACAACGTTGCATTTTAAACATTCTTAAGGTAAGCGTTCTTAAATGTATTCACGAATATTCAAGCATCTTTAAGCCTATTCGAGCGATTTTAAATGTGTTTAAGTTTTTTGCAGTGTAAGTAAGAGGTCAACAAAAAATACATCATTCCTGGCTGTCTCCAACTCTAACCAAACTAGGCAGGCTCCGAAAGACAAGGCATGATGATATAACTAAATTATTTGCTTCTACCAAGCCCCAAGCCACGTCACTAACTACCATAACAAACATGCGATACAAAATACAATACAGATAGAAAGTAGATCTATGGCTCCTACAAAAGGCTTAGACTATTTTCAAAACAAGGACGAAATTCAAAATTCAGAGGCACAAAGGAACGTGGGAATCCTGGTGCAGCATTCCCAAAGGTTAACCTGCCAGTTGAGTCTATAACAAGGAAAGCAAATGCAATGTTTGCATTCATTTTCAGAGGACTATAACATGAAAGGATGTGATGCCTAGGCTTTATAAGGCATTGGTCAGAACACATTTGGAGAACTGTGGGCAGTTTTGGGCCCTTTTCTAAGAAAGGTGGCATAGGTGGGTTGGATGGCTCTGGGCCTGTACTAGTTGAGTTTAGTAGAATGACAAGGGATCTCATTGAAGCCTATCGAATTGTTAAAAGACCTCTTTTGAATGGATGTGGAAAATATGCTTCCTATAGCGGGGGAGTCTAGGACCAGAGGGTACAGCCTTAGAATAGAGGGATGCCCATTTAGAATACAGATGAGGTAGTATTTCCTTAGCCAGATGGTGGTGAATCCATAGAATTCATTACCACAGACAGCTGAGGACAAGACCTTGGGTTTAGTTAAAGTAGAGGTTGCTAGGTTATTGATTTGTAAGAGCGTCAAAGGTTATAGGTAGAAAGCAGGATAACAGGGTTGAGAGGGAAATCTATTACCTATGATCAAATGGCCTGATTCTTCTCCAATGTCTTATGGTATAGTGGTGAGAGCGTGAGGCTGTGGGGAGGTGGGTGGCATTGAGCAACTTTTCACTATGTCCCATAACAAACAACAATTAATTCACAGTGGCTCAATCATAGGCACATTTATCTTACTTGCAGAAAGGGATGACTAGCACCGCATAAGAGCAATTGAGGGCTTTGGAACAAGAAACAGCATAGTCACTCCTTTATACACAAGTTCGAGGACAGGGTGCATTCTGGTTGTCTGCTTAATCAGTGTATTTGGCATTCTTCCAGTAATGGCATCTGCCAGTCTACAATTTGTCAAGAACCCCACCTCCATTGGCGTAATATTGCATGAACACTATTAGCAAAGCACTCTGGTATAATACAGGTTCCATTTTGTTACAGACAAAATCGCCATTTTGTTACCACAAGTAAAGTACATTTCCACATTCCCTCCTTTTTGTCATTTCATGTCAACAGTATATTTCACTAAATACAGTAACTGAAATAATCATATATTTATAAAAGCAACGATGCAGTTTCAAAGCCCAACTCAAAATTCCTTTTTCATTTGTTCACTTTAATGAGTTCCCATTTGTTTCCCTAATATCCTCTTCCTGTGTCTTGTTATTTCACACAAAAATCATTAAAAAAATAAAAACACAAGTGCCTCTTTTTCTGATAGAATAATATCCAAAGTTCTGTAATGCTGCTGTACGAACAGTCATGAAGTTCTGCTAACAATTTGGTTAATGTGTTAACGTCGAATCTGAATCAAACTCGGGAGACCAGCTTCTTATAGTTACCACAGTTTATTGCGCACCCTCCTGCAGGAGTTTGAGACCCAATTGTCAAAGGGAAGGCACGTAAGTACTGCCACCATCCGACAAGTGGGCCACTCTCTCGGGTTACAGCCGTATATTTATACATAGTAAGCCCCATGCATTACTGTTGCAAGATGTCACTTGAACTGGTACGCCCATCAAGTCTGTTGGTGCAAAACGTAGTTACAGGTAAGAGAGTCCACTAAATCAAGGCTTAATTACAGATGGATGTGCTGTCCAGTCCTCATCAGTTATTCCTTTTGCTAGGCCCTGACTTAATTACAGATGGATGTTCATTCCTGTCCTTATCAGTGAGTTCTCCTCCCCTACTCAAAAGAGGATACAATGTACTATGTTATGAAAACTCTCAATGTCACTCTGCAAACCAAGGGAGAACTAGTATAAGCCGGTTTTAGCTAACTGCTGAAGACAGAGTTTTCTTCAGTTCAAAAATTCCTATTCAGTCCCATTTATTCTTTTAGCCAGAGGTTACATAGGTTCAAAATGATTTTTTTATATCCTCAATTCCTCATTCCCTCCTTTTTATCATTTCATGATAACTCTCAGGGCCCAAAGGTTACAATCGGATCCCACGGCTGAAGCAGCCAGTCACCAGTAGCCACAAGCATCGCAATACAAGAATGACAGCAATTACAATAAGTACAATACTTCCATAATGCAATAGCATACCACCGATATTCCTGAAGAAGCTCCCAAACGACCACCATCCTGTCCTGCTGCCAAACCAATGCAACCTCTATCCTACATTATGAATCTTTCGTATTTCCTGGGTTATATGCTCAGAAAGGGACAATATGTTACTAGATTCGTCAGGTATGTAGGTACACCATTCTTTCCCCAAAAATGGCGCATGTTCCTCCTTTTTCTGCCAGAATGAAATCAATAGCCATCCGGTTCTATAGGTCTGTTTGCCGGATTGCAATCATTTCAGTGGATATTTCTGTTACTTGGGCCTGTATTTCTGTCAGGGCCCCTGCAGTATTGTGGCCAGGTCCTCAAATCTAAAAAAAATGCTGAAGCCAAATTATTATTTGGGGAAGTGCCAGGACTTCCTTCTTCTGTGCTCCTTGGTGTTCGAACAGCAGTCATCCACGTACTTCACAGATAAGTCAAAGATTGCTTACATCATGGGGTTGTTGCGAGGAAGTGCCTTAGCGTGGGCCACAGCTGTTTGGGATAACCAACCAGATATCTGCTCTTCTTTCACCACCTATATCACGGAAATGAGAAAGCTCTTTGACCACCCCGTCCGTGGTTAAGACTCCGCCAAGCATCTAATCACTGTCAGTCAGGGTTCACGCAGTGTTGCGGAATATTCCGTTGAGTTCGGGACGTTAGTGGCTGACTCGGGGTGGAATGATGAGGCACTCCAAGGGGTATTTCGGAATGGTCTCAGCAACTTGGTGAAACACGAGTTGGCGGCAAGAAACGACACTGACAGCCTGGATTCCTTGATCTCCCTAGCTACCAGGTTGGACAATCGTCTCCGAGAACGCCATAGAGAAAGAACTGGCCGTCCACCACCTTTGGCCACTTCTCGGCACTCATTTCTGCCTCCTGCAAGAACAAGCATCTCTCCTCCTCCTGCTCCTAGAGTAGCTCCCAGCCCTGCTGTTTCCACCGCCCTGGGAGAGGAACCCATGCACCTGGGACGGAACCGCCTTTCTCCCACAGAACGACTACAGAGATTGAGAGTGGGTTGAGTGTCTATATTGCAGCGAGACCGGCCACTTCCTTGCTACCTGTCACCTTCGGCCAAAAAGAGAAGGCTCACCAGTAGAAAGGAGGACCCTGGTGAGCCAGACAACATTCCTTTCCATTCCCCAAACCCGGATGCAGCTTCCAGCTACTTTACAACAAAAAGTCCCTGCCTCTGTCAGCTAGTAGACTCCGGCACTGAAGGAAAACTTTTGGATGAAGACTTAGAATTCCTCGTGAGCCGTTGAGGCCCCCCTGCAAGCCCAGGCACTGGACAGTAGACTACTGGCCCGAGTCACACACTGCACACCACCCTTGTCTCTCCTTCTCTCCTCAAGCTCCTATAGTTCTTGGGTACCCCTGGTTAAGCCGTCATAACCCCCACATTGACTGGTCCACCAGGAAGATAGTCAGCTGGAGTTCGTTCTGGCACTCTACTTGTCTACAATCAGCCCTTTCCCCAGTGGAGGTCATCAGAACCTCGTCTGCCTCTGAATCCCACCACTCCCCCTGCCCCCACCGACTTATCCAAGTTTCTAGCAAAGTATCACGATCTGGGAGAAATGTTTAGCAAACAATGCGCTCTTTCCCTGCCTCCACACCGCCCTTACGATTGCGCAATTGACCTTCTCCCCGGAGCCCCTCTATCCAGCAGTCGGCTGTATAACCTCTCCCGACCAAAAAGGGAAGTAATGCAGGCTTTCCTAAATGACTGTCTCGTGGCTGGCATTATCCGACCGTCATCTTCCCCTGTAGGCACAGGTTTCTTCTGTGTGGGGAAGAAAGACGGCTCACTGTGCCCCTGCATTGACTACCATGACCTGAACAGCATCACCATAAAGAATAAGTATCCATTGCCCCTTATCAACTCTGCTTTCGAGCCCCTTCATGGAGCCACAATTTTCTCTAAGTTGGACCTGTGGAGTCCCTATCACCTGGTTAGGATAAGGGAGGGAGATGAGTGGAAAACAGCTTTTAACACTCCTCTTGGTCATTTCGAATATCTGGTCATGCCATTTGGTCTCATCAGTGCTCCCGCTGACTTCCAAGCCCTAGTAAACGATATCCCTAGGGACTTCATTAACCGTTCCATTTTCGTTTATTTGGACAACGTCCTAATCTGCTCCTGTAGTCTTCAGGAACACACCCACCATGTCTGTCAGGTTCTTCAGAGGCTTTTGGAGAT
This sequence comes from Mobula hypostoma, assembly GCF_963921235.1. NCBI lineage: Eukaryota > Metazoa > Chordata > Chondrichthyes > Myliobatiformes > Myliobatidae > Mobula > Mobula hypostoma. The sequence continues at coordinate 192,728,638 of NC_086100.1, forward strand.
CAAGCTATTCGTTAAGGCAGAGAAGTGTGAGTTCCATGCCCGTTCTGTCAGTTTCCTGGGGTACATCATTGAGAGCGGGCAGGTGAGGGCGGATCCCGAAAAGATCCGGGTGGTGGCAGAGTGGCCAAAACCCACGACACTCAAACAACTCCAGCGATTTCTGGGGTTCGCAAACTTGTACCGTCGCTTCATCAGGGATTACAGCCGGGTGGCAGCGCCCCTTACTCGACTCACCTCTTCTGCGACCTCTTTTCACTGGACCCCCGAAGTGGACTCAGCAGTCTCGGAGCTGAAGAGGCGTTTCACTTCCGCTCCCATTCTGGCCCAAGCTGACCCCTCTCGCCAATTCATTCTGGAAGTCGACGTCTCCGACTCTGGGGTGGGAGCGGTCCTCTCCCAATGCTCCGTGCCGGACCAAAAGCTCCATGCATGCGCCTTCTTCTCTCGTTGTCTATCCCCCGCCGAACAGAACTACGATTTTGCTGACACTCGCTTCATTGTCTCTGCCTGTTCGGTATGTGCCCGTGGAAAAGCCTCCCATCAACCACCTGCTGGGTTGCTTTGTCCCCTAAATGTCCCTAGCCGCCCTTGGTCCCACGCTGCTCTGGATTTTGTTACTGGACTACCCCCTTCACATGGGAACACTGCTGTACTCACCGTGGTGGACCGCTTCTCCCAAGCTGTGTACTTCGTAGCCCTTCCCAAACTTCCTACAGCCCGTGAAACAGCCACCTTCTTGTCTATCATATCCTCCATCTTCATGGAATTCCCCCTGACATCAATTCCGACCGGGGCCCCAATTCATCCCTCGGGTCTGGAGATCCTTTTGTCAAGCCCTTGGAGCCTCAGTAAGCCTGTCTTCTGGCTTTCATCCACAGACTAATGGTCAAACAGAAGGATCAAACCAGGATTTGGAAGAAGCACTGCGCTGCATAACCGCCAACAACCCGTCATCCTGGAGCACCCATCTCACTTGGGTAGAGTACGTCCACAACTCCCTGGTCAGCACCGCCACCGGAATGTCTCCCCTCGAATGCTCCCTCAGTTACCAACCCCCTCTCTTTCCTGCACATGAAAATGACATTGCTGTGCCTTCAATTCAGGCCCATCTCCGCCGATGCCGCAAGATCTGGAAGGATGCATGCACAGCACTGCTCCGCTCAGCTGACTGCAACTGGAGGATTGCCAATCACCATCGAATTCCTGCACCTAATTATCGGCCTGGTCAGAAGGATTGGCTCTCTTCCAAAGACATCCCCCTCAAGAATGAATCCAAGAAAGTCACCCCTCGCTACCTCGGGCCATTCGAGATTGAGAAGTGGTCAGACTCAAACTACCCAGATCCATGCACATTCATCCCATGTTCCACGTCTCCCAATTGAAACCTGTGTCTGTCAGTCCTTTATGCCCATCTGCTGAACCTCTCCACCCACCCGGATCATTGATGACTACCCAGCGTGCACCGTCTGGCGAATACTGGATGTGAGCCGCCGATGCAGGGGTCTCCAGTACCTGGTCAACTGGGAGGGATACAGCCCTGAGGAGCACACCTGGATTCCCCGCTCCTTCATCCTGGACCCTTCCCTGTTCTGTGATTTCCATTGAGACAATCCCGACAAGCCTGGTGGTTCGCCTGGAGGCTCCCTTTGGCGGGGTGGGGGTATTGTCACAGTCCCGACCGTTAATTCCCCATTTTCTCCTAATTCCCTTTGATGACGACACACCTGGTTTTCATCAAGACCTGCAGCTTTAGAACCACGGCTTTGCACCCACAAGTTGCCAGATCGTTGGTTTTGCCAGTGTGGTAATTAACGCTTCCCGGCCGCTTAGGATTGTGTGTCCTAAGTTTTGCTTCAGTGCCGAGATTTATCTGTGAAACTCAGTCTCTCTGTGTCAAGATAAATTCTGCCTGTCTCCTGCCTTCCTCCTCTCCCTCCTGTTTGCTGTTCAATGCTCATGCCTGCATCTGCATCCTCAGTAAATGTCCGTGCCTGTGTCCTGCACTTGGGTTTGCCTCATTCATTGCAACAGAATGATTTGGCCACTATGGACCCAGCAGACACGAATACCCTTCAACAAGCCCTCGCCAGCCAGGGTTCCCTACTGGGTCTGCATGACCAACTCCTCCTGGAGGTCATGGAGAACCTCCGTTCCCAGTCTATTAATGTAATGAAGATCGGTGACTAGGTGGACTGTGTATCCACTCATTTTACCCCATCCACTCCTGGAACCCTGTCTAACCAGCCCAGACAGCCTGTAGTAGCAACGCCCTACATGTCACCAACACCGCCGCCAAGACAGCCTCACATATCTAAACCGGAGCACTACGCTGGGAATTTGGGAAAGTGCCGGGCCTTCCTTCTTCAGTGTTCCTTGGTGTTCGAACAGCAGTAGTCCACGTACTCCACAGATAAGTCAAAGGTTGCTTACATCGTGGGGTTGTTACAAGGAAGTGCCTTAGCGTGGGCCACAGCTGTTTGGGATAACCAAATAGATATCTGCTCTTCTTTCGCCACCTATATCGCGGAAATGAGAATGATCTTTGACCACCCCGTCCGTGGTTAAGACGCCACCAAGCGTCTACTCGCTCTCAGTCAGGGTTCACGCAGCGTTGCCAAATATTCCGTTAAGTTCCGGACATTAGCGGCCAACTCAGGGTGGAATGATGAGGCACCCCAAGGGGTATTTCGGAATGGTCTCAGCAACTTGGTGAAAGACGAGTTGGCGGCAAGAGACGACACCAACAGCCTGGATTCCTTGATCTCCCTAGCCACCAGGTTGGATAATTGTCTCTGAGAACACCATAGAGAAAGAACTGTTCGTCCACCACCTTTGGCCACTCCACGGCACTCATTTCTGCCTCCTGCAAGAAAAAGCATTTCTCCTCCTCCTGCTCCTAGAATAGCTCCCAGCCCAGCCACTTCCACCACCCTGGGAGAGGAACCCATGCAGCTGGGACTGAACCGCCTTTCTCCCACAGAACGACTACAGAGATTGAGAGTGGGTTGAGTGTCTATACTGCAGCCAGTCTGGCCACTTCCATGCTACCTGTCCCCTTCGGCCAAAAAGGGAAGGCTCACCAGTAGAAAGGAGGAACCTGGTGAGCCAGACAACATTCCTTTCCGTTCCCCAAACCCAGATGCAGCTTCCAGCTACTTTACGTTATAACAAACAGTCCCTGCCTCTGTCAGCACTAGTAGACTCCGGCACTGAGGGAAACCTTTTGGATGAAGATTAAGCTTTCCGGGCCGCAATTCCTCGTGAGCCGTTGCATGCCCCTCTAGAAGCCCAGGCACTGGATGGTAGACTAGCCCGAGTCACACACTGCACACCACCCTTGTCTCTCCTTCTCTCCGGGAACCATCGGGAACAGGCACGATTCAATTTTATTTCCTCTCCTCAAGCTCCTATAGTTCTTGGGTACCCCTGGTTAAGTCTTCATAACCCCCACATTGACTGGACCACCGGGAAGATAGTCAGCTGGAGTTCGTTCAGTCACTCCACTTGTCTACAATCAGCCCTTTCTCCAGTGGAAGTCACCAGGACCTCGTCTGCCTCTGATCCCCCCCCCCCCCACCCAACTTATCCAAGGTTCCAGCAGAGTATCACGATCTGGGAGAAGTGTTTAGCAAAAATCGGGCTCTTTTCCTGCCTCCACACTGCCCTTACGGTTGCACAATTGACTTTCTCCCCGGAGCCCCACTACCCAGCAGTCGGCCCCTCTCTCCTATCTAGGTCAGCCTTGGTTTGCTTACGTTGTTTTTCCTGCTCTCGTTTTCTCTGCCCATCCACCCATTCACGCTCCACCTTTAGCATCTCCCAACTTTTTGGCGTTCCTTCTGCAGTACATACCCTTATCCCTTTGTCACATGCATTATTCCTCCAACTTGTTAATAATGTACTGTTCCACTTTACATCTGCCTTTTCCTTCCATTTCTTTATCAACAATTTCCACTTCTTTCCACAGTTCTTTTTCTATATCAACTTCACTGCTTGTTCTCATGAGGTAATATGTCAGGTTCCCCGGTTCCCCCCCCCCTCCATCAGAGGCCACATTTTGTTCCCCAATTTCTTATTCAGCGATGGACTCAACATTTGCAAATCTTTTTCCTTGTCTGGAAAACTCTCACACATATTGTGTTGGGCTGCTCTTGGCCCACTCGTATCAATCGACTGCAATTGACCTGTGTTCCCCAAGTAATATACCCGGCACAAAGCCTCCTGCTCATTTAATAAATCAGATAAATTTACCCGGCTTGGCACCTCTTGCTCAATTGATAAATTGACCTGGCACAAATGCCTCCTGCCCAGTTAGTAAAATTTACCCGGTACTGCCTCCTGCTCAATTAATAAAATTTGCCTACCTTGTACGAGTCTCCCAGCAAATTCTTTCCCGATTCCGTCAAGGTTATGCGATCAGCGTTGGGCGAGGGACCGTGCCTCCAAAGGAACTACCGGAGAGCAACAAAAGGTAAAATACCTATTGGGCGCTCAGTCGGTCTCCGCAGTCCCCAGAGCGATCCAGCTGCTTACTCAGCCTGTCTGCTTGGCACTGCCTCTATTGGGATCCTGTTCGTGACGCCAAATGTTAAAGTCGAATCTGAATAAAACTCAGGAGACCAGCTTCTTGTAGTTACCACAGTTTATTGCGCACACTCCTGCAGGAGTTTGAGACCCAGTTGTCAAAGGGAAAGCACGTAAGTACTGTCACCATCCGACAAGTGGGCCTACTCTCTTTGGTTACAGCCGTATATTTATACATAGTAAGCCCCATACATTACTGTTGCAAGATGTCATTCTGGTACGCCCACCAAGTCTGTTGGTGCAAAACGTAGTTACAGATAAGAGAGTCTGCTAAATCAAGGCTTAATTACAGATGGATGTGCTGTCCAGTCCTCATCAGTTATTCCCTTTGCTAGGCCCTGACTTAATTACAGATGGATGTTCATCCCTTTCCTTATCGGTGAGTCCTCCTCCCCCTACTCAAACGAGGATACAATGTACAATGTTATCAAACTCTCAATGTCTCTCTGCAAACCAAGGGAGAACTAGTATAAGCCAGTTTTTAGCTAACTGCTGAAGACAGGATTTACTTCAGTTCAAAAATTCCCATTCAGTCCCAATTATTCTTTTAGCCAGATGTTACATAGGTTCAAAATGATTTTTTTATATCCTTAATTCCTCAAATGCTTAATAGGTTTGATCAAAGGTATATGTGGTTTCATTTGCTATTTTTTCCAAAGCCAATGCCACATTAATCACTTCATGGGACAACCTCGCAGTCCAGGAAAAACAATCATCCAGAATATCTTGACACCACGATATCGGAATCATCCACATATATTTTGTCATTTCTAGCCAAGTCATAAGAAGTTGTACATTCAAGATCACAAAGCCACTTCCCGAGTTGTAGTTTAAAGAGAATCTGGAGAAATCAGCAGAGGCTTTTAATGTCATGGTCCCTACTGTTAATTCCTTTTATTCTCCTAATTCCCTTTTCCACGTGTTCTCCTGGGCTCCTTGATTGCGACACCTGATTCTCATCTAACCCGGTGGCATAAAAACCCCGGCTCTGTATCCACTGGTTGCCAGACCTTTGCTTCAGCCAGTGCGGTAATTCACGTTCCTGGCCGCTCAGAATGGTGTATTCTAAGTTTTACTTCAGTATCGAGGTTTACCTGTGTAACTCTGTCTCTCCGTGTCAAGATAAGTATTGCTTGCCATTTGCTTTTCCATTTAACGCTCCGTGTCTAGATAAGTGTTGCCTGCCGCCTGTCTCCTGTTTGCCGTCCAGCTCCAGCAACGCCGTGTCAAGAAAATTTTTGCCTGCCTCCTGCTCTTCTGTTCATCTGCGCTGTTTGCCTGTGTTAACTGTGTCTCTCGACTGCTTAGAAATGTGTATTCTAAGTTCTGTTTCCACGCTGTTTGCCTGTGTTCACTCTGTCTCAACCGCTTAGAATTGTGCATTCTAAGTTTTGTTTCCGTGCTGTTGTTTGCCTGTGTTAATTCTGTCTCTCTGTGTTAACAGGAGCATGGCATGCCGCCCGTTGTTCTCCCCCAGCCACGCTCAACCCTTTGTCCGCGTCCCTGCTCTGCTTCGTCCCGCCTTCTGTCTACACTCTCCGCTGGCACAGTGGTTAAACGCCGCGTTCTCACCGTAGCAACCAGGGTTCGATCCCTGGTACAACCTCGCTCACTCCTCGGTTTTCCTCTGCCTAATCCTTGCTCCCTGATCTTCCCTGCAACCATTAATAAACACTCTTCTGATTATACTACCTCCATGTCAGTGTCCTGCGTTTAGGTTCACCCATTGTTGTTCACCTGTTTTCTCCGCAACAGAACAGTCTGGCCAGATTGAACCCCGCGGACACAAACACTATCCTACAAGCCCCCGCCAGCCAGAGTTCTCTACTGAAACCCCGCCCAGAGAGCAAGTTGAAGAAAGTGACTCAGAGCTCCCAGGTATCAAATGAGAAAATTGTGCAATTACAAAGACAATTAGAAGAAGCCAATAACAGGAATTCTGCAGATGCTGGAAATTCAAGCAACACACATCAGAGTTGCTGGTGAACGCAGCAGGCCAGGCAGCATCTCTAGGAAGAGGTACAGTCGACGTTTCAGGCCGAGACCCTTCGTCAGGACTAACTGAAGGAAGAGTTAGTTCTCTTACTAACTCTTCCTTCAGTTAGTCCTGATGAAGGGTCTCGGCCTGAAACGTCGACTGTATCTCTTCCTACAGTTGCTGCCTGGCCTGCTGCGTTCACCAGCAACTTTGATGTGTGTTGCTAGAAGAAGCCAATGTCTTGTCACGAACTGAATCATACTTCAGAGAAAGGATTAAGCGACTGTCGCCATTTGACAAGGTCAGGGGTGGTATGACATGGTGTATTACAACATGCAACTTTGATGTTGATGCTGATTTGCTTTTTCAAGAAAATTCTACAACTGGTCAGAAAATAACCTTGACTGAGAGAATTGTCTGTGTTGCCAAACATGAAGTGCCTGCACCGTTTGGAACCACATCAAATTCAGGGTCTGGACTTCATACACATGTTCCCTGTTGTACATTGATTGGTAAAATGTGCTATTGAAACCAGAGAATTGGCAAACCTTCTTAAGGATGGTGAAGATTTCATAGATGAAAGTGTTTGGTAATTTTATACCCAGCAGTGGGAAGATTACAAGTTTTCTAGTAAAAGTGTTGAATGGAATCTGTGCCTACCTCAATCAACATTGGGTCCACCGTGAATGTGATGAAAGTACCCAGGATGAGCTGGCTCGTAAATGTGAACAGGTACTTATTGAGAAACATCTAGAAATTCTTCATATGGAATTCCAGAACTTAGTAGCTGCTGATAAAAATAAGGACTTGGATAAAAGTATAACTCAGTGTCTCGAATCCAAGATGGTCTTGGGGAGCTGAAGAAACTTCTAGAAACACATATCCATAACCAGGGCTTGGCTGCAATTGAGAAGTGTGAAGAAGCTGCTCTGAATGATCCCAAGATGTATGTACAGACAATTCTGGATGTTCATAAGAAGTATAATGCATGAGTGATGTCAGCTTTCAACAATGATGCTGGTTTTGTGGCTGCTTTAGATAAGGACGTGGCCGTTTACTAAATAATAATGCAGTCACAAAAAATGGCTCGGTCATCAAGTAAATCTCCGGAATTATTGGCACGATACTGTGACTCTCTACTGAAGAAAAGCTCCAAGAATCCTGAAGAAGCTGAGCTTGAAGACACACTTAATCAAGTGATGGTGGTATTTAAGTATATTGAAGCCATACCCGTTCAAGCACAAAGGTTGAAGATAAAGCAAGAAACCTAACCAGTGATGTAAGTAGCCAGAGCAAACCAACCACTCTTGCAGCGAAGAAAGTAAGCAGTCCTGAGCACTTGTCTGTAACTGAGCAAGAAAAGCGTTCACTGACTTCCACAAAGGAGAAACCAACAACTGATTTAAAGTCAGGAAAATCTCCAGCACCAGTTATCAGTTACAAGAACAAGAAATCAACCGTCTCCTGTGATTTAAAAAAAAAAGGCATAAAGGAGAAGCAAGTCCAGAATGCAAAAGATGACGATATAAAACTCAAGCTACCCAGATCCAGGGGCATTCATCCCACGTTCCACGTCTCCCAGCTGAAACCTGTGTCTGTCAGCCTGTTGTGCCCTCCTGCCAAACTCTCTCCACCCACCCGGGTCATCAACAATCCGGGCAAGCCTGGTGATTCACCTGGAGACTCCCGTTGGGGGGGGGGGGGGGGGAACTGTCCTGGTCCCGACCGTTAATTCCTCTTATTCTCCTAATTCCCTTTTTCCCCTGTTCTCCTGGGCTCCTTGATTGCGACACCTGATTCTCATCTAAACCTGCAGCATAAAAGCCCCGACTTTGCATCCACTCATTACCAGACCTTTGCTTCAGCCAGTGCGGTAATTCACGTTTCCGGCCACTTAGCATTGTGTATTCTAAGTTTTGTTTGCACGTTGTTTGCCTGTGTTAACCTTGTCTCTCGGCTGCTTAGAATTGTGTATTCTAAGGTCTGTTCCCGCGCTGTTTGCCAGTGTTATCCCTGTCAAGGTTGGTAATGGATCTCAAGAGAATGAATTTGTTGAATGCCTACAAGGATGGCTTTTTAGAGCAATTTGTTATTAAGCCTACTAGGAGATTAGCTATACTGGATTGGGTGTTATGTAATAAACCAGAGGCGATTAGGGAGCTTAAGTAAAGGAACCCTTAGGAAACAGTGATCACAATATGTCTGAGTTCAACTTGGTAGGGAGAAAGTGAAGTCTGACATAGTAGTATTTCAGTGAAGGAAATTACAGTGTTAGGGGAGAGGAGTTGAGCAAAGTAAATTGGAAGAAGATGCAAGCAGGAATGGCTTCAGTTTCTGGAAAAAATGAGAAAGTACAGAGTAGATGTTTTCCACAAGGGAAGAAATACTCAAATGGCAAAATAGTACACCCGTGGCTAACAAGGGAAATTAAAGCTAATGTAAAAGCAAAAAAGAGGGCATACAGGAAAGCAAAAAATAGTGGGAAGATAGAGGATTGGGAAGCTACAGAAAGCAACTAAAATAATCATTAGGAAGGAAAATATGAAATATGAAAGCAAGCTAGCAAACAATATAAAGATGGATAGAAAAAGCTTTATCAAGTATATAAAAAATAAAAGGGAGATGACAATGGATATAGTGAGAATTATATACAGAATTAAAAGGGCTAAAACCTGACTGACATTTGCAGCTTGATAGGTTACACTGTGAGAATAATGTTGCAAGATAACTCAGGAACAAAGGAGTGCTGGTTGCATGAGAAAGCTGCTTTGTGTAACCACTAAGGTGTTCAAAAGGCTTAAAGACCAAAGGGTACATAAGTCTCCCTGGCCAGATGAACTACACCCTAGGGTTCTGAAAAAGGTAGCAGTAGAGATTGTGGAGGCATAGAAAGGATCTTTCAAAAATCATCGGAGTCTGACTTGGTTCTGGAGGACTGGAAAATTGCAAATAGCACTTCACTCTTTAAGAAGGGAAGGAGGCAGCAGAAAGGAAATTGTAGACCAGTTAGTCTGACCTCTGTGGTTGGGGAGATGTTGGAGTCCATCTTGCCTGACGAACCTGTTGGAATTCTTTGAGGAGCTTACAAGTAGGACAGATAAAGGGGATGCAGTAGATGTTGTATGTTTGGACTTTCAGAAGGCCTTTGACAAGGTGCCACACATGAGGCTGCTTACCAAATTAAGAGCCCATGGTATTATAGGAAAGTTACTAACATGTTTAACATGTGCAGCTCGATGACCTTCGTCTGGTCAGGGAGAGTGAGGAGGTGATAGAGAGGAGTGGAAGGCAGGTGGTCACGCCGGGGCCACGGGAGGCAGACAAGTGGGTCACGGTTAGGAGGGGGAAGGGGAAAAGGAAGGTGATGGGGAGTACCCCGGCGGCTGTGCCCCTTAACAACAGGTACTCCTGTTTGAGTACTGTTGGGGGGGACAGCTTACCCGGGGGAAGCGACAGTGGCCCTGCCTCCGGCACAGAGTCTGGCCCTGTAGCTCAGAAGGGTAGGGCAAGGAAGAGGAGGGCAGTTGTGATAGGGGACTCGATAGTAAGGGGGTCAGATAGGCGATTCTGTGGACGCAGTCCAGAGACTCGGATGGTAGTTTGCCTCCCTGGTGCCAGGGTCCGGGATATTTCTGATCGTGTCCAAGATATCCTGAAGTGGGAGGGTGAAGAGCCAGAGGTCCTGGTACATATAGGTACCAATGACATAGGTAGGAAAAGGGATGAGGTCCTGAAAGAAGAATATAGGGAGCTAGGAAGGGAGTTGAGAAAAAGGACCGCAAAGGTAGTAATCTCGGGATTACTGCCTGTGCCACGCGACAGTGAGAGTAGGAATGCGATGAGGTGGAGGATAAATGCGTGGCTGAGGGATTGGAGCAGGGGGCAGGGATTCAAGTTTTTGGATCATTGGGACCTCTTTTGGCGCAGGTGTGACCTGTACAAAAAGGACGGGTTACACTTAAATCCTCGGGGGACCAATATCCTGGCAGGGAGATTAGCGGGGGCTACTGAGGTGACTTTAAACTAGAATGGTTGGGGGGTGGGAATCAAATTAAAGCGGCTAGGTGTGAGGAGGTTAGTTCACAACAGAGGGATGGGAACCAGTGCAGAGAGACAGAGGGGTGTAAAGTGAGCGTAGAAGCAAAAAGTACAAAGGGGAAAAGTAAAAGTGGCAGGCCGACAAATCCAGGGCAAGCATTAAAAAGGGCTAAGAGAGTTGTAAAAGAGTGCCTGAAGGCTTTATGTGTCAATGCAAGGAGCATTCGTAATAAGGTGGATGAATTGAAAGTGCAGATTGTTATTAATGATTATGATATAGTTGGGATCACAGAGACATGGCTCCAGGGTGACCAGGGATGGGAGCTCAACGTTCAGGGATATTCAATATTCAGGAGGGATAGACACGAAGGAAGGGGAGGTGGGGTGGCGTTGCTGGTTAAAAAAGAGATTAACGCAATAGAAAGGAAGGACATAAGCCGGGAAGATGTGGAATCGATATGGGTAGAGCTGCGTAACACTAAGGGGCAGAAGACGCTGGTGGGAGTTGTGTACAGGCCACCTAACAGTAGTAGTGAGGTCGGAGATGGTATTAAACAGGAAATTAGAAATGTGTGCAATAAAGGAACAGCAGTTATAATGGGTGACTTCAATCTACATGTAGACTGGGTGAACCAAATTGGTAAAGGTGCTGAGGAAGAGGATTTCTTGGAATGTATGCGGGATGGTTTTTTGAACCAACATGTCGAGGAACCGACTAGAGAGCAGGCTATTCTGGACTGGGTTTTGAGCAATGAGGAAGGGTTAATTAGCGATCTTGTCGTGAGAGGCCCCTTGGGTAAGAGTGACCATAATATGGTGGAATTCTTCATTAACATGGAGAGTGACGTAGTTAATTCAGAAACAAAGGTTCTGAACTTAAAGAGGGGTAACTTTGAAGGTATGAGACATGAATTAGCTAAGATAGACTGGCAAATGACACTTCAAGGATTGACGGTGGATATGCAATGGCAGGCATTTAAAGGTTGCATGGATGAACTACAACAATTGTTCATCCCAGTTTGGCAAAAGAATAAATCAAGGAAGGTAGTGCACCCGTGGCTGACAAGAGAAATTAGGGATAGTATCAATTCCAAAGAAGTAGCATACAAATTAGCCAGAGAAAGTGGCTCACCTGAGGACTGGGAGAAATTCAGAGTTCAGCAGAGGAGGACAATGGGCTTAATTAGGAAGGGGAAAAAAGATTATGAGAGAAAACTGGCAGAGAACATAAAAACGGACTGTAAAAGCTTTTATAGATATGTAAAAAGGAAAAGACTGATAAAGACAAATGTAGGTCCCCTGCAAACAGAAACAGGTGAATTGATTATGGGGAGCAAGGACATGGCAGACCAATTGAATAATTACTTTGGTTCTGTCTTCACTAAGGAGGACATAAATAATCTTCCAGAAATAGTAAGGGACAGAGGGTCCAGTGAGATGGAGGAACTGAGCGAAATACATGTTAGTAGGGAAGTGGTGTTAGGTAAATTGAAGGGATTGAAGGCAGATAAATCCCCAGGGCCAGATGGTCTGCATCCCAGAGTGCTTAAGGAAGTGGCCCAAGAAATAGTGGATGCATTAGTGATAATTTTTCAAAACTCGTTAGATTCTGGACTAGTTCCTGAGGATTGGAGGGTGGCTAATGTAACGCCACTTTTTAAAAAAGGAGGGAGAGAGAAACCGGGGAATTATAGGCCGGTTAGCCTAACGTCGGTGGTGGGGAAACTGCTGGAGTCAGTTATCAAGGATGTGATAACAGCACATTTGGAAAGCGGTGAAATGATCGGACAAAGTCAGCATGGATTTGTGAAAGGAAAATCATGTCTGACGAATCTCATAGAATTTTTTGAGGATGTAACTAGTAGAGTGGATAGGGGAGAACCAGTGGATGTGGTATATTTGGATTTTCAAAAGGCTTTTGACAAGGTCCCACATAGGAGATTAGTGTGCAAACTTAAAGCACACGGTATTGGGGGTAAGGTATTGGTGTGGGTGGAGAATTGGTTAGCAGACAGGAAGCAAAGAGTGGGAATAAACGGGACCTTTTCAGAATGGCAGGCGGTGACTAGTGGGGTACCGCAAGGCTCAGTGCTGGGACCCCAGTTGTTTACAATATATATTAATGACTTGGATGAGGGAATTAAATGCAGCATCTCCAAGTTTGCGGATGACACGAAGCTGGGTGGCAGTGTTAGCAGTGAGGAGGATGCTAAGAGGATGCAGGGTGACTTGGATAGGTTGGGTGAGTGGGCAAACTCATGGCAGATGCAATTTAATGTGGATAAATGTGAAGTTATCCACTTTGGTGGCAAAAATAGGAAAACAGATTATTATCTGAATGGTGGCCGATTAGGAAAAGGGGAGGTGCAACGAGACCTGGGTGTCATTATACACCAGTCATTGAAAGTGGGCATGCAGGTACAGCAGGCGGTGAAAAAGGCGAACGGTATGCTGGCATTTATAGCGAGAGGATTCGAGTACAGGAGCAGGGAGGTACTACTGCAGTTGTACAAGGCCTTGGTGAGACCACACCTGGAGTATTGTGTGCAGTTTTGGTCCCCTAATCTGAGGAAAGACATCTTTGCCATAGAGGGAGTACAAAGAAGGTTCACCAGATTGATTCCTGGGATGGCAGGTCTTTCATATGAAGAAAGACTGGATGAACTGGGCTTGTACTCGTTGGAATTTAGAAGATTGAGGGGGGATCTGATTGAAACGTATAAGATCCTAAAGGGATTGGACAGGCTAGATGCAGGAAGATTGTTCCCGATGTTGGGGAGGTCTAGAACGAGGGGTCACAGTTTGAGGATAGAGGGGAAGCCTTTTAGGACCGAGGTTAGGAAAAACTTCTTCACACAGAGAGTGGTGAATCTGTGGAATTCTCTGCCACAGCAAACTGTTGAGGCCAGTTCATTAGCTATGTTTAAAAGGAAGTTAGATATGGCCCTTGTGGCTACAGGGGTCAGGGGGTATGGAGGGAAGGCTGGGTTCTGAGTTGGATGATCAGCCATGATCATAATAAATGGCGGTGCAGGCTCGAAGGGCCGAATGGCCTACTCCTGCACCTATTTTCTATGTTTCTATGTTTCTATGTTTAGAGCATTGGCTGATTAGTAGGAGGTAGCAGGTGGGAATAAAAGTATCCTTGTCTGGTTGGCTGCCAGCAACTAGTGGTGTTCCGCAGGGGTCAGTGTTGGCATCACTTCTTCTTATGCTTGCAACACTGTGTGTCCGACAGAGTGATCAGCAGCACTGGGGCTCCACAGGGGTCTGTCTTGTCTCCCTTTCTCTTCACCATTTACACCTCGGACTTCAACTACTGCACAGAGTCTTGTCATCTTCAGAAGTTTTCTGATGGCTCTGCCATAGTTGGATGCATCAGCAAGGGAGATGAGGCTGAGTACAGGGCTACGGTAGGAAACTTTGTCACATGGTGTGAGCAGAATTATCTGCAGCTTAATGTGAAAAAGACTAAGGAGCTGGTGGTAGACCTGAGGAGAGCTAAGGTACCGGTGACCCCTGTTTCCATCCAGGGGGTCAGTGTGGACATGGTGGAGGATTACAGATACCTGAGGATACGAATTGACAATAAACTGGACTGGTCAAAGAACACGGAGGCTGTCTACAAGAAGGGTCAGAGCCGTCTCTATTTCCTGAGGAGACTGAGGTCCTTTATCATCTGCCGGACGATGCTGAGGATGTTCTACGAGTCTGTGCTGGCCAGTGCAATCATGTTTGCTGCTGTGTGCTGGGGCAGCAGGCTGAGAGTAGCAGACACCAACAGAACCAACAAACTCATTTGTAAGGCCAGTGATGTTGTGGGGATGGAACGGGACTCTCTCACAGTGGTGTCTGAAAAGAGGATGCTGTCCAAGTTGCATGCCATCTTGGACAATGTCTCCCATCCACTACATAATGTACTGGTTGGGCACAGGAGTACAGTCAGCCAGAGACTCATTCCACCGAGATGCAGCACTGAGCGTCATAGGAAGTCATTCCTGCCTGTGGCCATCAAACTTTACAACTCCCCCCTTGGAGGGTGAGCCAATAGGTTGGTCCTGGACTTATTTCCTGGCATAATTTACATATTACTATTTAACTATTTATGGTTTTATTACTATTTAATTATTTATGGTGCAACTGTAACGAAAACCAATTTCCCCCGGGATCAATAAAGTATGACAATGACTATGACTGTGTAGCAATGACTTAGATGATGGAATAGATGGTTCTGTTGTCAAGTTTGCAGATGATACGAAGATTGGTGGAGGGACAGGTAATGTTGAGGAAACAGGAAGGCTGCAGATGGACTTAAGACAGATTAGGAGAATAGGCCAGGAAGAGGCAAATGAAATACAATGTTGGAAAATGCATGGTCATGCACATTGTAGAAGAAATAAATGTGCAGACTATTTTCTAAATGGGGAAAAAAAATCCAAAAATCAGACACACAAAGGAACTCCGGAGTCCTTGTGCAGAACACCCTGAAAGTTAACTTGTGTGGTGAAGAAGGCAAATACAATGATAGCATTCATTTGAACAGGTCTATAAGAGCAGATATATGATGCTGAGCCTTTACAAGGCACTGTTAAGGCCTCATCTAGAGTATTGTGAACAGTTCTGGGCTTCTTATGGAAGAAAATGTGTGCTAGCATTGGAGAGGGTTCACAAGGATGATTCCAGGAATTAAAGGGTTATCATATGAGGAACGGTTGATGGCTCTGGGCCTGTACTCACTGGAATTTAGAAGCATGAGGGTAGATCTCATTGAAATCTTTCAAATGTTGAATGATGTGGAAAAGATGTTTTCCATGGTGGGGGACTCTAGGGTAAAAGGGCACCGCTTCAGGATAGAGGGGCTTCCATTTAAAAGAGATGTGGTGACATTTCTTTAGCCAGAGGGTGGCAAATTTGTGGAATTTGTTACCACAGGTAGCTCTGGAGGTCAGGTCATTGAGTGTATTTGAGGTGGTGCTTGACAGATTCTTCATTGGCCACGGCATCAAAGGTTACGGGGAGTGGAGCTAAGGAGGCGGAAGAAGGATCAGCCATGACTGAATGGCAGAGCAGACTCGATGGACCACATGGCCTAATTTTGCTCCCATGTCTTATAGTCTTAACCTCATAAAATTCTAATTTGGGACCCACTATACCCCAAGTGAGGTCTCCAAATCGATAATCCTAGGTTCCCGACACTGAATAATAGTTTTAAGTTTCTGAATAGATTAATCAAAACCTCTCTCCGGTCGGGCAGTTCTTCGACCCGATTCCCCTGCTGTCCAAGGTCAATATACACTCCTTGGATCCTCATCCGTAATTCCGATACCGATCCCTACCGTTAATTGTTAGACATACGCCATGCTGGTTGATGCAAGGAGGGACTCACCTTGTCCAAATATTACCTATTTCTAGTCTCTCTTTCTCTGTCGTTTACTTTTACCCTTTTTTTTCTTTCGTTCACTACAGCATCCTGTCTGCGGATTAAATTCATGAACTCAGTTTTCACAAATCCCGCTTATTTACTCTTTCCACCGGTGCGATCACGACGTGATCGTGTGTTGCCTCCCTGAAGGCAGATCTTAGATGTCTTTGACACACTTACCGTATAAATATGTCGCGTCCCTGATACTCTCAACATTCAGATTTAATCATTGATGCTTAAATGTTTCTGGTCGTCGTTCCGAAAGCAACGGAATCACGGAGAGGGAAACTAATCCACTCAATACTGCAGCACAGATCGCAGTGTGTAGAACGGAAGCGGGACAGAATCCAATATTTATTTGCTCCTCGTCTGGCAAGGTCACACAGAGCAAAAAAAAAACCCAAGCCTACTTTTTGGTGATCACGCCTCTGCCGGATTTCCCACGGGAGCAGGCGGTCACAAGAATCCCACGGTCCGCACCTGCAGCTAAACACGCGATCTCGGTGGGAACTTAAAGTTCTGTCCAGCACCTTTTCGGTATGTTTTGCAACAAACAACAATTAACTCAGAGTGGATCAATCATAAACGCCTCCCCCCTTGGTCTCATCTCGGTGCTCCGCCGTGGAGTGCACCACAGGTCCCCGGGCCACAAGCACATTCCAGAGCTCCGCTGTGGAGACTGAGGACTCGCAGCACGGCCGGGCTGAAAGCGCCTCCCTCCTTGGTCACAGCCCGGAGCTCCGCTGTGGAGACTGAGGACTCGCAGCACGGCCGGGCTGAAAGCGCCTCCTTCCTTGGTCACAGCCCGGAGCTCCGCTGTGGAGACTGAGGAGTCGCAGCACGGCCGGGCTGAAAGCGCCTCCCTCCTTGGTCACAGCCCGGAGCTCCGCTGTGGAGACTGAGGACTCGCAGCACGGCCGGGCTGAAAGCGCCTCCTTCCTTGGTCACAGCCCGGAGCTCCGCTGTGGAGACTGAGGAGTCGCAGCACGGCCGGGCTGAAAGCGCCTCCCTCCTTGGTCACAGCCCGGAGCTCCGCTGTGGAGACTGAGGACTCGCAGCACGGCCGGGCTGAAAGCGCCTCCCTCCTTGGTCACAGCCCGGAGCTCCGCTGTGGAGACTGAGGAGTCGCAGCACGGCCGGGCTGAAAGCGCCTCCCTCCTTGGTCACAGCCCGGAGCTCCGCTGTGGAGACTGAGGACTCGCAGCACGGCCGGGCTGAAAGCGCCTCCTTCCTTGGTCACAGCCCGGAGCTCCGCTGTGGAGACTGAGGAGTCGCAGCACGGCCGGGCTGAAAGCGCCTCCCTCCTTGGTCACAGCCCGGAGCTCCGCTGTGGAGACTGAGGACTCGCAGCACGGCCGGGCTGAAAGCGCCTCCCTCCTTGGTCACAGCCCGGAGCTCCGCTGTGGAGACTGAGGACTCGCAGCACGGCCGGGCTGAAAGCGCCTCCCTCCTTGGTCACAGCCCGGAGCTCCGCTGTGGAGACTGAGGAGTCGCAGCACGGCCGGGCTGAAAGCGCCTCCCTCCTTGGTCACAGCCCGGAGCTCCGCTGTGGAGACTGAGGAGTCGCAGCACGGCCGGGCTGAAAGCGCCTCCCTCCTTGGTCACAGCCCGGAGCTCCGCTGTGGAGACTGAGGACTCGCAGCACGGCCGGTCTGAAAGCGCCTCCCTCCTTGGTCACAGCCCGGAGCTCCGCTGTGGAGACTGAGGAGTCGCAGCACGGCCGGGCTGAAAGCGCCTCCCTCCTTGGTCACAGCCCGGAGCTCCGCTGTGGAGACTGAGGACTCGCAGCACGGCCGGGCTGAAAGCGCCTCCCTCCTTGGTCACAGCTCGGAGCTCTGCTCTGGAGACTGTGTCTCGCAGCACGGCCGGGCTGAAAGCGCCTCCCTCCTTGGTCACAGCTCGGAGCTCTGCTCTGGAGACTGTGTCTCGCAGCACGGCCGGGCTGAAAGCGCCTCCCTCCTTGGTCACAGCCCGGAGCTCTGCTCTGGAGACGGTGTCTCGCAGCACGACCGGGCTGAGAGCGCCTCCCTCCTTGGTCACAGCTCGGAGCTCTGCTCTGGACCCGTGACTCGACGCACGGCTATTTGAAAGCGCCTCGCGCTTCTGCGTATTTCCCGCCCGAGCTGACTGCGCACGCGCAGTGCGGGGGGGGCGACGTTCTCGGACGGATGAAATGTCTCTGCCTCAACCTCCTGTCGGTCCTCAGGGTCGCAGTGCAAGAGGCGACAGATGCGGCAGTGATCGGAGGCATCAGCGCTGGTAGAATCTGCCGGAGCGACACTCACAACACGCTGGAGGAACTCAGCAGGTCGGGCAGCATCCGTGGAAACGATGAGTCGACGTTTCGGGCCGGAACCTTTCGTCAGGACTGAAGAGGGAAGGGGCAGAGGCCCAATAAAGAAGGTGGGGGAGGGTTCCAACCGCCGTTTCTTCTCCTTCCTCGCGTCCAAGAAGGACCACAAGCTCGCCCGCCTGGAGCCCACAACGACGACCGACTCCAGCCCGGACCTCGACTTCTCAGGCCTTCGGCAGGCCGGAGATCCATCCGCCTCTGATTCTGACCCCGACTGGAACCACCGCCTCCCGGACATGGACGCTAGCCCCCGGCGGGCCATGGACTCCCTCGCCTCCGACTCCGACCTCAGTTCTGGGGCCCTGCAGGTTACAGGCTCCGCCAGCCCCAGCTCCAGATCCAGCTCGGACCATGATCCCGACCCTCTCCAGACCGGGACCCCTCTTACTGCCGCTGGGTCCTCCCGCTCGGCTTATTCTCCAACCACCCTCTTCCCTCCCCGAGACTCCCAACCTTCCCTCTACCCCTCATCGCCCCTCCATTCCTCTGATCCCACATCCTCCCCTCACCCCGCTCTCCCTGAACATCCCAACCACCCTTTCCCTCCTGAGAACTCCCACTCTTCACACTCCTCCGACCCCAGCCTCAACCCTTGCCCTGTCTTCATCCCCTCTGACCTTCCCCTCTCTGAGACAGAACGTTCTGTCCTTAGCAAGGGCCTCACTTTTGTCCCCCTCTGTCCACACCTCAGTGAGTTCCGTGCCCGCCATGACGCTAACTCTTTTTCTGTCACCTACGTCTCCGAGCCTACTACTTTAGCAGAAATTCCCGCCCTCCGCCCCCACTGATGACCCATTCTCCTGTCTTCAACCCTCCTCCTCCTCCTGGACTCCCCTCCCGGGCCTTCTACCTGAACTCAATCTCTTCATCTCTAACCGTCCCCGAGACAACAACCGTCTCAACTTCACCACTACTATCTCCTGTTCCAACCTCACTCCCTCTGAACACACTGCCCTCCACTCTCTCCACACTAATCCCAACCTCACCATCAAACCCGCTGACAAAGGCGGTGCCATAGTAGACTGGCGGACGGACGTCTACCTCACTGAGGCCAAACGGCAGCTCTCTGACACCTCCTCTTACTTACCCCTGGAACAGGACCCCATCAAAAAACATCAAACCATTGTCTCCCGCACCATCACTGCCCTTATCAACCCCGGAGACCTTCCATCCTCAGCCCTTCCAACCCTCCCCCACCTTCTTTATTGGGCCTCTGCCCCTTCCCTCTTCAGTCCTGACGAAGGGTTCCGGCCCGAAACGTCGACTCATCGTTTCCACGGATGCTGCCCGACCTGCAGAGTTCCTCCAGAGTGTTGTGAGTGTTACTTTGACCCCAGCATCTGCAGATTATTTTGTGTTTGGAATCTGCCGGAGGAGCCTGGGCTGCTGCTGCACTGCCAACTCCTTTCGCGGAATGGAGGCTTTGGAGGAGATTACCTGCTCTCAGCCGTGGGAGCTCTGTGAGACCCTCGCTGACTGTTTCCTCACTGTCAGTTAGATTTAGATGAATTTATCACATGTACATTGAAACATACAGTAAAATGTGTCGATTGCCTGAACAACCAGAGCACTTCAGAGTGTGCTGGAACAGCCCGGAAGTGTCGCCCAACATTCCAGCGCTGAGATGGCACGTTCACCATGTTCAGCTTCAGCAGATTAATGACTGCTCCAGTGACAGTAACAAAGAAGATTAGGATCTCTCCCGTAAACTGGATCTACTCGCTCACTCAAGCTGCAATGGATTTTTCCAGCGTAGAGGAGACCACGATGTGATCACCGAATGTGGTGGACTAGATTGGAAAAATGTACGACCGAATCACTGATTCATCTGAAAGAAAAGTACAGGTCCCTGAACTGGGAGCAGGATGAGGTGAGAGTCAGAATACAGCACACACTCAGGCCCTTCAGCCCATCCAGTCCCTGTCGACCGGTCATTCTCCCACTGTCTATGGAATGAAATCCTAAACTATTCAACATTTCCTTATAATTCAGATCCTCCCCAACCCCTTTAATTTTTTTCTGCACTCTGAAGCTTATTGATATCTTTGCTGTAGTTGGGTGACCAGAAATGCACACTATACTCCAAATTAACCACAAACAAAAGAGGAAATCTGCACATGCTGGAAATCCAAGCAACAGACACAAAATGCTGGAGTAGGCAGCATCTATGGAAAAAAGTGAACAATCGATGTTTCAGGGCCCAGACCCTTCATCAGTACTCGGTCTGTTTACTCTTTTCCATGGATGCTACTTGGCTTGCTGAGGTCTTCTGGCATTTTGTGTGTTACTCCAAGTTAACCAATGTCATTTACAACTGCTACAATATCCCAACTTCTGTACTCAGTGTTCTGATGTATGAAGGTGAATGTGCCAAAAACTCTTTATGACCCATTCTACCTGTGACACCACTTTCAAGAAATTATAGCTGTGTATTCCCAGATCCCTCTGTTCTACTGCACACCTACAATTTGCTGTGTACGTCCTACCCTGGTCCGTCTTCCCAAAGTGCAACACCTCACATTTGCATTAAATTCCATCCTCCATTTTTCAGCCTAATTTTTCCAGCTGAAAAACATCCTGCTGCAGACTTTGATAGCTTTTCTCACTATCCACAATGTCACCATTCTTGGTGTCATCTGCAAATTTGCTATATCAGTTCACTGTATTATCATCTAAATCATTAATATAGATCATAAGCAACAACAGACCAAGCACCAATCGCTGAGCCTACATCCAGTAACAGGCCTCCAGTCAGTGAGACCACATTCTACTGAATCCAATTTAGTACTTCATTCTGAAAGCCAATTGACCAGCCTCCCATAAAGGACTTTGTCAAAACCCTTGTTAACGTCTGTATAGACAATGTCCACCACTTTTCCTTCATCGGCTTTTCTCGTAACCTCCTCAAACGAACTCAATAAGATTGGTTAGAAATGACCTCTCTCGCCCAAGCTTATGTTGACAATGGTACATATCTACTTATATGTCCTGTTTCTTAGAATACCTTCAAATTATTACCCATGAATGATGTCAGGCTCTCCATCCTGTAATTACCTGGTTTATTCATTGAAGTATTATTAAACAATGAAACAACATTTGCTATCCTGCAGTCCTGTTGCTAAGGATGTTATAAATATCTCTGCCAAGGCCCCTGCAGTTTCTGCACTAGCTTCCTGAAATGTCTGAAGAGAGGCTTGTCAGCACTGTGGATTTATCCACCTTAATTTGCCTCAAGATGGAAAGCATTTCCTTGTCTGTAACTGGGATTAGGTCCATCACCTCACTGCTCTTTTCCCTCAGTTGTACAGAACTAGTGTCTGGCTCCCAAGTAAATACAAATGCCAAAAATTAATTTAAGGTTTCCTCCGTCTCATTTCCATACATAAAACCCCATACTGATATTCAAAGCCAGCAATTCTATCCCTTGTTTTGCTTTTGTCCTTTAATATAGCTTTAGAAGCCCTTTGGGAGTCCTCTTTTAGCTCTCTTGATTTCTCTCTTAATTGTTCTCTTGCATTTTTTTATACTCCTTAAACACCTAATTTGACTCAACTGTCTATACCGGATATCCTCCTTCTTATCCAAGGCCTCAATATCCCTTAAAAACCAAGGTTTCCAAAATGTGTTAGCATTGTGTTTTATTCTAAAAGGAACGTACAAATTCTATAATGTCAACATTTCTGAGGACATTGTGGTTGCAGAGGCAGTGCCATAATTAGGAGGGTGGGGTGGGAGGGAGTTGGTTGAGGGTAGGTGGGAGTGGATCAGTGAGCCCTAAGTGAATGTAAAACCAGATGATGTCCATACACTGGAAAGGGGACAAAGGAGATTTACAGGGATTTTGCTGGGATTGAGTTCTGGAAGGAGTTTGCACAGGTTGTGGCTTATCTGGGTTGTAGGAGAACAAGGGGTGATTTGCAGGGATGTATAAAGTTGTTGGTAAGTTGGTTTACTATTGTCACATGTACTGAGATTCAGTGAAAACCTTATCTTGCATTCTGTTCATACAGATCAAATTATTCCATGGTGGACTGAGGTAGAACAAAGTAAAACAATACATGAAATATACAGCAAACACGAATTCTGCAGATGCTGGAAATTCAAACAACACATGTCAAAGTTGCTGGTGAACGCAGCAGGCCAGGCAGCATCTCTAGGAAGAGGTACAGTCGACGTTTTGGGCCAAGACCCTTCGTCAGGACTAACTGAAAGAAGAGATAGTAAGAGATTTGAAAGTGGGAGGGGAAGGGGGAGATCCAAACTGATAGGAGAAGACAGGAGAGGGAGGGATTTCCAAAATGATAGGAGAAGATGGGAGGGGGAAGGATACCCCTTGCCCATCCTCTGGGTCCCCCCCTCCCCCTTTTCTTTCTCCCAGGCCTCCTGTCCCATGATCCTCTCATATCCCTTTTGCCAATCAACTGTCCAGCTCTTGGCTCCATCCCTCCCCCTCCTGTCTTCTCCTATCATTTTGGATCTCCCCCTCCCCCTCCCACTTTCAAATCTCTGACTAGCTCTTCTTTCAGTTAGTCCTGACGAAGGGTCTCGGCCCGAAACGTCGACTGTACCTCTTCCTAGAGATGCTGCCTGGCCTGCTGCGTTCACCAGCAACTTTGATGTGTGTTGCAGAAATATGGAGTATGGGTAGACAAGATGATAAAATATCATATCAAGTTTGATTGTGAGGTAATAATCATATATTAGATAGGAGATGGGAGCTGTCCTTCAGCTTGGTGGGACATAGTTTCAGACTTTTGTATTTTCTGCCCAATGTGAGTTATATACAGGCTTCGGAGCAGTAGCAAAGATGTGTACTACAGATTACAACAGGAGATAGAAGAAGCATGTCAAAAGGGTAATGTTACATTAATCATGGGAGATTTCAATATGCAGGTAGATTGGAGAAATGTTGCTGCTGGATAACAAGAGGGGGAATTTGTAAAATGCCTTCAAGGTGGGATTTTTGAGCAGCTCATGGTTGAGCAAAAATTTGTGAGAAGTTAGAGGATTGGTAAACTTTTAAAAATTGCTGGAAGGCAATTAAAAATGTTGTAAAGAAGGAATATGAAGGTACCTAACTAATAATATTAAAGAGGATATAAAATGTTTATTCAGCTATATAAAGGAGGCAAGAGTTTAAATTGGACCGCTGGAAATGATGATGTAGAGATAATAATGGGGGACAAAGAAATGGCGGATAAAGTGAATAAATATTTTGCATCATTTCTCACTGTGGAAGACACAAGCAGTATGCCAGAAGTTTGAGTTTGCCTGGGGCTGAGTAAGTAAAGTTACTGGGGAGAAGGTGCTTGGAAAACTAGAAGATCTGAAGCTAGATCAATCACCTGAACCAGATGGTCAACAGCCACGGTTCTGGAAAAGGTGGCTGAAAAGATTGTGGAGGAAAGAGTCAAATTTTGGCATGGGTCCAGAGGACTGCAAAGTTAAGAGTACTTCATAATATAGGAATGAAGCTAGGAAGGATAGTGCATTGGCTGATTGGCAGGATCAAGAGTGGTAATAAAGGGAGCCTTTTCTGGTTGGCTGCTGATGACTGGTGGTGGTCTATTTTTTACGTTATATGTCAGTGATCTAGATGATGGAATTGATGGCTTTGTGGCCAAGTTTGCAGATGATACGAAGATAACTGGAGGGACTGGTAGTGTTGTGGAAGCAGGGAGGCGACAGAAGGACTTGTATGAGGGGAATGGACAAAGAGGTGGCAGATGGAATAAGTCTGGGGAAGTGTATGGTCATGTACATTGGTAAAAAAAAAACTAAAAGCTGTCTAGAGTGGAGAGAAATTTTGGAAGTCCAAGGTGCAAAGAGACTTGGAAGTCCTCGTACAGGAACCCTGAAAGTTAATTTGTAAGTTGAGTCAGTGGTGAGAAAGGCGAATGCAAGGTCAGCATTCATTTGAAATCAAAGATGTATGTTAAGGCTTTATAAGGCATTGGTAAGGCCTCATTTGGAATACTAAGAGCAGTTTTGGGCCTCTTATCTAACAAAGAATGTGCTGATACTGGAGATGGCTCAGAGAGATTCAGAAGAACGATTCCAGAAATAAGAAGGTATGCCATATAAGGACCGAATGATGACTCAGAAGAGTGGATGTGGAAAGGATGTTTTCTATGTGGGAGGAGTCTAGGACCAGAGAGCACTGCCTCAGAATAGAGGGAAGTCCATTTAGAACTGAGATGAGGCGGTATTTCTTTAGCCAGAGAGTGGTGAATCTGGAATTCGTTGATCCATTTCCTTCTCAACACCATTCCTTACATTTATATTACAGCTATTATCTACTTGTAAACCTGCTAACTCATCCTCAGCTCTATCATACTGGTTCCCATCCCCCTGCAATATTAGTTTAAACCACTCCCTACAGCTCTAGCAAACCTGCCCTCAAGGATGTTGGTCCCTCTCAGATTTAAGAGGGCATGTCCCTTTTGTACAGGTCACTCCTGACCCAGAAGAGGTCCCAATCATCCAGAATTCTGAATCCCTGCCCCCTGCTCTAATTCTTCAACCACACGTTCATTTGCCACCTCATTCTATTCCTATCCTCACTGTCACATGGCACAGGCAGCAATCCCAAGATTACTACCCTTGAGGTCCTGCTTCTCAACTTCCTTCCTAACTCCCTGTGTTCTGTTTCCAGGACCTACTCCCTTTCTACCTATGTCGTTGGTGCCAATATGTACCACGACTTCTGGCTGCTCACCATCCCTTTTCAGGATATAGTGGACGTGTTCAGAAACATTGCAGACCCTGGCACCTGGGAGGTAAACTACCATCCGTGTTTCTTTTTCACATCCACAGAATCACCTATCTGTCTCCATAGCTATAGAGTTCCCTATTACTGCTGCCATCCTCTTCACTTCCCTACCCTGATGAGCCACGGGGCCAGACAGTGCCTGAGGCACGGCTGCTGTTCCCCCAGGTAGGTCATCCTTCCTAACAGTACTCAAAATGGAGTACCTATTGTTGAGGGGGTCGGCCACAGGGGTGCTCTCCACTATCTGATGTTTTCCCTTCTGTCTCTTGACAGTCACCCATTTATCGGTCTCCTGTAGCCTTGGGGTGACTACCTCCCTGCAGCTCCTGTCTATCACCTCCTCACCTTCCCTAATAAGCCGAAGGTCATCAAGCTGCAGCTCCAGTTCCCTAACACAGTCTCTAAGGAGCTACATCTCGATGAACCTGGTGCAGATGTGACCATCAGGGAGGCTGGAAGTCTCCTCAAAATCCCACATCTAACACCCAGAACAGAACCCTGGCCCTGCGGACATACCCCCTAACCTTTCAAGAATTAATTAAGAAAAAAAAAAGAAATAGACTTACCTATTTACCTCACCTCTGCCAGATCTCGCCGAAGCCTGTTGAGACAAAGCCTTACCACTCGGACTCAGACCACTCCAACGGTGACTGTTCTGCTAGACGATACCTCTCTTTTATGGAGACTGGGTTTTTCAAGCTCTGCTCCGGACCTGCGTGAGACTGTTTCTACTACATCTGCAACCACTATCCAATCTTATGGTCTAATACTCATAATATGGAGAGTGCACGGTAAGGAGATACATGAAAGCGTGGCAAGGGGGGAGAGAACCAACTATGTCCACACTGATCTAGTGAAATCGTCACTCAGGATCTTCAAAAAATGCAGAGGTGCTCATACATGATGATTAATTTTACTCATCTAAAAAAGGATGTGCTAGCATTTGAGAGGTTCCAGAGAAGGCTCACAAGAATGATTCCAGGAATAAGAAGGTTAATGTATGAGGAATGTTTGGCTCTGAGACTGTACTCGCTGAAGCTTAGAAGAATGAGGGGGGATTTCACTGAAACATATCAAATGTTGAAAGGCCTAGAGTGGACATGAAGAGCAATTTTTGTGTAGTTTGAGAGTCTAGAAGCAGAGGACATGGCCTCAGAATAGAGGGCATCCATTTAGAACAGAGTTGAGGAGGAATTTCTTTAGCCAGAGAGTGGTGAGTTTGTTGAATTCATTGTCATGGACAGCTGTGGAGGCTAGTTCATTGAGTATATTTGCAATGGAGGTGGAAAGATACCGTTCCGTTGGAAAGAGTACAGAGGAGATTTATGACAATGTTGTTGGCACTCGAAGGACTGAGTTATGGCAAGAGGTTGAGACTTCATTCCTTTGTGTGCAGGAGATTGAGGGGTGATCTTACACGGGTGTATGAAACCACGAGGGGCATAGCGTGAATGTGCAGCCCATGGTTGGGGAAGCAAGAATCAGAGGGCAAGTGTTTAAAGTGAGAAGGGAGCGAGTTAATAGAGACCCGAGGGGAAAATTATAACCCAAAGCGCAGTCCATATATGGAGCAAGCTGCCAGTGGAAGTGGGGTGTGCAAGTATGCATATTAACAACATTTAAAAGACACTCAGACAGGTGCATGGATAGGAAAGGCTTAGAGGGATATGGGCCAAATGCAGACAAATGGGTCTGACTCAGATGGAAATCCATCCAACCCCCTTCCCCTTCCCTCTGCTTCCTCTCCGTCCATTACTCTGCTCCCTCCAGTTTATCCAAACTGCCTGACGCAATTCGCTCAACAACATTGTTGTCATTAACAGGTTCATCCAAATCAATTTGCCTGATTGGCTTCTGGACATCGATATCATCAACCAATCCTTGCAGACCGGTCTTTGTGATTGGCTCCAAGATGATGACATCGCCGACTTAGTTGATCAACTCCTTGGCTGTGATTGGTCCCAAAACTCCGTCATTTCCAACGGTTCTGCAGTAATGGCTCCTGCGATTGACTCTGGGTTGTCCCCACAGCGACGGTGATTTTGCTCCAGAGCTCTGATGTTATTATGCAGCCTGACCAGTTTCAACCCTGTGATAGGCTCCACCATTGGTTCCTGGGCCACCTTGCTGTCGGTTGGCTAATTGCGTGACCCAGCGACACTTGCCTGTCACGCATGGGTGGTTCTCCATTAACAGCATCAGTTATTGGCTGCAGTGGACTGCTATCATCCATGAACTAACCTCCATCACATTCACTGATTGGCTTCTATCCAATATCCCTGCTGATCCCCACTGGGTGACCTCATTGGCTGACACATCATTGGATTTCAGTAAATAGCTTCGTACCGTGACACCGATGAGTTGATCACAATACCAATGCAACAGACCCAATTGGCCAATTGATTGACACCAGAACATCAGCTATAATTGGCTTGTCAAATAATTTTACTGTGGTTATTGTAATTGGATTCTCCAGTGACAACACCGATTAGTTCACTGAACAATTCAACTAAGGGGGTACTGACTGGCTCTTCCAATGACATAAGTACAACAGCACCAGTTGGGTCCCTTAGTGAGTCAAGCACGACACCACTGTTGGCTCATCCAGTGGGACAGCCTTGACTCAGCCAATTAGCTGGTTCAACAACTCAGTTCAGACCATGCTGATTGTCTTCTTAAATGATCAGCGGCCGACCAAACCTGGAGCACCCCCCACTGGCATAACCAGTGACGCCATCTCTTCGGCCCCTACTCCAATCCTGCCCTCCGTCCTCTCCTCCCTTCCCTCGCATTCACTCTGCCCTCTGTCTTGGCAGTTTGTGCTGTCACTGCCTGGGTCCTCCAGTGAGTGAATATCTCCCTCCTCCTCTCCCACCCCTAACCCTATCTTCCCCCACACATTCTTCCCCAAACACACACCCCCTCCCCTCTCCCTTTCCCCGCTCCATCCCCAACCCTCCTCTTACACCCTTCCCCCATCCGCCACCACCACCCCATTCACTTACCCCTCTGGGACCTTGTGAGGGAGCCCTCCTTCCCATTCCTCCTCACTTCCTCCCCCCCTCCAGGACCTTGTGAGGGAGCCTTCCCTCCATTCTCCTCCCTCTTACTCCTCACTCCATCTCCCATTACCCACCCCCACCGCACCCCTTCCCCATCGCCCTTCCCTGCCCTCTCACCCTTCCTCTGCCTTTCTATGCCCATCCACTCCTCCTCCCCTATCCCTCTCCATCCCTATTCCCCTCCCCTTACCCTCACTCTTCTCTCCCTCCCCCAGTCCCCTTCTCCTCCTCTCCCCACAACCACCAAGTGCACAACAGCTCCCCCACGCACTGCAACCCCTGCGCATATTGCATCTCTTCCATGCACAATGACCCCTGCACACACAGCGCACACCACAAACCCCCACCTGCACAACAAGCTCCCCGTGTGTACCGCAACTCCCGCTCTGCTCACTGCACACCACCACGATACAGCAACCTCCACGCACATTGGAACACTCGCACACACCACAAACTACAGCAATCCCCCACATACACCACAACCCCTAGCACACAGTACAGCCACTCTACCCACATCACATCTCCTACGTACACCGCAATCCTTGCTCACTCCCTCCACATGGACTGCAGCCTCTGTGTACACACCAGATGTGATGCACTGCAAGCCCCACATGAAAGGCAACCCATGCACACACCTGAATCCATATGCACACTATGCCAATGCACACCCCAATCCCACACACACTCCACAACCCCTGTGCACACTGTAACCGCCGAGTGAACCACAACTGCCACGTGCACTGCATCCCCCTACACGCACTTCAATCCTCATGCACACTGCACTCCCCCGTGTGCACCAAACCCCCTACGCATACCACAACCCTAATGAGCACTGCAAATCTTGTACCAACTGGACACCCTTCCCCATTACTCATTGTTCACTTCCCCGCTGTCCCTTCCTCTGTCCAATTCTAACCCCCTTGTGTCCCCTCCCTGCTCGTCTTCACCTCACCATGCCCTTCTTCCTTTCTCCATTTCTAACACCCTCCTCCACTCCCCATCCCCACCAGTACACACTCCTCCTCCCCTCCCCCTTCACACACACCCACAAACACCCAAACAGTTGGGGAGGGGTGAGAGCAGGAGGGGGAGTAAGGAGGAAGCATGAGGGAGGGGTAACAGGAAGTAAGAGGGAGGAGGAGATATGGGAGAGGAGGCCAGGGGAAAGCAAAGAGGGCTGCCTCATGAGGTCCCAGATCTCCCCCCACCCCCTCCCCCTTTGGGAGGGCTCCCACACAAGCATCCCCCACTCTCTCCCCCTTCCCGTCTGGAATTGACTCCATTCGATTCCCAAGACTGGGGGTGAGTGTTGAGTTGCCATGCCTGCAAGAAAATGAATTATTGGATAGTATATGCTTAAAATCCTTTGATAATAAATTTACTTTGAACTTCAAATTTGAAATGTATTGTTTGTAAAATATGTTCTGATGAGAAATGGTCTCAATAAAGGTCTGAGAGTGGAAAACAAACCAGTGTTCAGCCCCTCTGCTCCATGCCAGCCAAGAACTCCGTCCTGAATCTGTCCCATTTGCCTGCACTTGATCTGTCTCTAAAGTTTCCTCTCTGCATAACAGTCCCAGTGTCTTTTATTTTCCCTGTCAACCTATTCTTCTGCCTACTCCCCATAAACTTTGACACTCTTACTAATCAAGCACATATCAACCTCCGTTTTAAATATACCCAATCACTTGGCTTCTGAGCTATCTGTGGCAATGAATTGCACAGATTCATCACCCTCTGACTAAAGAAATTTCTCCTTATCTCTCTAAATGCATGCTGTCTGCTCTTAGACTTTTTGACCCTGGGGGGATAAAATATCAGCTATCTGCTCTTCCGTTGTCTCTCTCTCTGTGCCTACTTCTTTGGCAGTACTCTCCAGCCCACACCGATGACCCCTTCTCCTGTCTTTAACCCTCTTCCTCTTCTTGGACACCCCACTCTGGTCCATGTTTCAAGTGTGACCCTCAGGTTTGGCCGGCGGTGTTAGTCTAGGGATAACCGCCTCTGGCCCTGCCAAACTTCTGAAATCCGAGGTGCAGAACCTCTTGTTTGTGTGGGTGCTGTGCAATCTGTTCCCCTGTTACAAATCAGTACCACAAAATAACAGACAGTAATAAAATGATTTAGCTTTATAATTCTTAATATGACTCTTTAGTCATATACAGTTAGTAAAGAAAAACAAAATGAAAAGGGCCCATTTTAATGAAACAGTCCAATGTGCACATTGGAGCTCAAGGTTTCCCTTCCGATAGTCCTCCATCGATTTCCCCGGGCTTCCTCGACTCCCGGCCCCACTCTGTTCTGCAGTCTACAACCTGCTCTTTTTCATGTCTTTTCTCTTCATCTCTCGCCAAACAAAAGGCTCAGCTCACCTCGCTCTCAGGCACACAAGAAGAAAAAAAATACTCCCTTCATTGGACAGCACAGATTCCAAAGCCCCCAATATCTCTAGTAATAACCCAAACACTGCTACAGAAAAACCATTACATTAGCATTGAAACCTTTCCCAGGGCAATACACAAGCCTACACCAACATTGCTTCCCAACTCTGCGTGCACTACAGTGATAACTGCATTGGTGCTGCTTCAACCATCTCGACTTTAACACTCCTCTCTCCAATTCAAAACTCACGCCTTCTGAACATGCTGCTGTCTGCTCTCTCTGCACTAATCCTAACCTCACTATCAAACCCACAGATAAGAGGGGTGCTGTAATATCTGGCTGGCTGATCTCTATCTTCCTGAGTCCAGTTGGCAACTCTCAGACACCTCCTCTTACTTATACCCCTTGAATCTCATCCATCTGCGCTCATCTGCCCTCACCCCATCCTACTGCAGTCACACCAGGGGTAGGGTTCCATCCTCACCATGGCACAAGCCTCCTTGTCCAACACATAATTCTCCGTAACTTCTACCATCCCCAACAGGATCCCACAATTAAGCACATCTTTCCCTCCCTTCCTCACTTTCTGCTTTCTGCAGTAATTGCTCCCTATGCAACTCCTTGTCCGCTCCATCACTCCCCACTGATGTTCCTCCTGTCACTTAAGCCTCCAAGCGGAACAAGTGCCACACCTGCCCTTACATCTCCTCACTCACTACCATTCAGTGGTATTTATTAAACAACATTAATATTAATTACTTGGTATTCAATGCCATGTAGTGTATTAACCATACTTAAGCCAAGTGTTCTTAAATGTATTCAAGAATAATCAAACATATTTAAGTCTACTCAAGTGATATTAAGCATCCTTAAGTTTTCTTCGGTGTTATTAAGTGGTCAACAAAAAAGATACCATTACTGGCTGTAATATGAATATTGAATATGTAACTAAACTCTTCACTTCTACTATGTTGCTAACTGCCATAATAAATATGCAACACGAACTACAATACAGATAGAAAGTAGATATATGGCTCCTACAAAAGGCATAGACTATTTTCTAAAGTAGGAGAAAATTCAAAAATCAGAGGTGCAAAGGAATGTGGAAATCCTGGTAAAAGATTCCCAAGGGTTACCTTGCAAGTTGAGTCGGTAGTGAGGAAAGCAAATGCAATGTTTGCATTCATTTTCAGAGGACTAGAATTTGAAATGATGTAATGCCGACGCTTTATAAGGCATTGGTCAGAATGCATTTGGAAAATTGTGAGCTTTGGGCCCCTTTTCTAAGAAAGGAAATGCTGACATTTGTGGATTGGATGGCTCTAAGCCTGTACTCACTGAGTTTAGAAAAATTATGAGGGATGTCATTGAAACCTATCGAATATTTAAAAAAAACCTTGGAAGAGTGGATATGGAGTCTATGTTTCCAATAGTGGGGGAGTCTAGGACCAGAAGGGCACGGCCTTAGAATAGAGGAACATCAATTTAGAACAGATATGACTGGGTATTTCTTTAGTCAGATGGTGGTGAACCTGTGAAATTCATTGCCATAGACAGCTGAGGGCAAGACTTTGGATATAGTCAAAGCAGAGGTTGATAGGTTATTGATTAATAAGTATGTTATAGGTTACAGGTAGAAGGCAGAGGAATGGGGTTGAGACGGAAAATCGTGAAAGCCATGATTGAGTGACGAAGCCAATTCATTGGACTAAATGGCCTAATTATGCTGCTGTGTCCTATGGTATATTGGTGGGAGCGCAAAGCAGTGGGGAGGTAGGTAAGAGTATATGTCTGGGGAGGAGGTGGTGTTGAGCAGTTTTTCGCTATGTCCGGTAACAGACAACAATTAACTCAGAGTGGACCAATCATAAATGCACTAATTTTACTTGCAGCAAGGGAAGACTAGCACCACACAAGAGACAATGATAATTTTGAGAAAACAGACAGCATAGTCACTCCTTTATATACCATAAGACCATAAGATATAGGAGCAGAAGTAGGCCATTCGGACCATCGAGTCTGCTCCGCCGTTCAATTATGTGCTGATCCAATACTTCCAGTCATCTCCACTCCCCTGCCTTCACCCCATACCCTTTGATGCCCTGGCTAATCAAGAACCTATCTATCTCTGCCTTAAATACACCCAATGACTTGGCCTCCACAGCTGCTCGTGACAACAAATTCCACAGATTTACTACCCTCTGACTAAGTTAATTTCTCCGCATCTCAATTCTAAATGGACGTCCTTCAATCCCGAAGTCATCCCCTCTTGTTCTAGAATCCCCTGCCATGGGAAATAACTTTGCCATATCTAATCTGTTCAGGCCTTTTAACACTCAGAATGTTTCTGTAAGATCCCCCCTCATTCTCCTGAACTCCAGGGAATACAGCCCAAGAGCTGCCAGATGTTCCTCATATGGTAACCTTTTCATTCCTGGAATCATTCTTGTGAATCTTCTCTGAACACTCTCCAATGTCAGTATATCCTTTCTAAAATAAGGAGCCCAAAACTGCACACAATATTCCAAGTGTGGTCTCACGAATGCCTTACAGAGCCTCAAAATCACATCCCTGCCCTTATATTCTATACCTCTAGAAATGAATGACAACAGTGCAGTCACCTTCTTCACCACCGACTCAGCCTAGAAGTTAACCTTTAGGGTATCCTGTACAAGGACTCCCAAGTCCCTTTGCATCTCTGCATTTTGAATTCTCTCCCCATCTAAATAATAGTCTGCCATTTATTCCTTCCACCAACGCGCAGGACCATACACTTTCCAACATTGTATTTCATTTGCCACTTCTTTGCCCATTCCCCTAAGCTATCTAAGTCTGCAGGCTTTCTGTTTCCTCAACACTACCCACTCCACCTATCTTTATATCATCGGCCTACTTAGCCACAAATCCATTAATACCATAGTCCAAATCATTGACATACTTCGTAAAAAGTAGCAGTCCCAACACCGACCTCTATGGAACTTCACTGGTAACTGGCAGCCAGCCATAATAGGATCCCTTTATTTCCACTCTCTGTTTTCACCCCTCATGCTAGTAACTTCCCTGTAATTCCATGGGCTGTTATCTTGCTAAGCAGCTTCATGCTTAGCACTTTGTCAAGGGCCTTCTGTAAATCTGAGTACACCACGTCCACTGCATCTCCTTTGTCTACCTTGCGTGTAATTTCCTCAAAGAATTGCAGTAGGTTTGTCAGGCGGGATTTTCCTTTCAGGAAACCATGCTGACTTTGGCCTATCTTGTCATGTGCCTTCAGGTACTCCATAATCTCATCCCTATCAATCGATTTCAACAACTTCCCCGCCACTGATGTCAGGCTAACAGGTCTATAGTTTCCTTTCTGCTGTCTCCCACCCTTCTTAAATGGAGTAACATTTGCAATTTTCCAGTCATCCGTTACAATGCCAGAATCTTGATTCTTGAAAGATCATCATTAGTGCCTCTGCAATCTCTCCAGCTACTTCCTTCAGAACCTCAGAGTGCATTCCATTAGGTCCAGGAGATTTATCCACCCTCAGACCATTAAGCTTCCTGAGCACATTCTCAGTCGTAATTTTCACTGCACAAACTTCACTTCCCTGACACTCTTGAATGTTCGGTATACTGTAGACGTCTTCCACTGTGAAGACTGATGCAAAATACACATTCAGTTCCTCTGCCATCTCTGCATCTCTCAATACAATATCTCCAGCATCATTTTCTATTGATCCTATATCTACCCTCAACTCTCTTTTACCCGTTAAAAGCTTTTAGTATCTCTTTGATATTAGTCACCAGCTTCTTTTCATAATTCATCTTTTCCTTCCTAATGACCTTAGTTTCCTTCTGCAAGTTTTTAAAAGCTTCCCAATCTTCTATCTTCCCACTAGCTTTGGCTTCCTTGTATGCCCTCTTTTGCTTTTACTTTGGCTCTGACTTCACTTGTCAGCCACGGTAGTGTCCTTCCCTTTGAAAATTTCTTCTTATTTGGAACATACCTGTCTTGTACTTCCATCAATTTTCGTGGAAAATCCAGCCATTGCTGTTCTGCTGTCCTTCCTCCAAATGTCCCTTTCAAAGTTTCAAAGGTTCAAAGGTCAAATTTATCGTCAGAAATGTATTCAATATACATCCTGAAATGCTTTTTCTTTGCAAACATCCACAAAAACAGAGGAGTGCCCCAAAGAATGAATGACAGTTAAACGTGAGAACCCCAAAGTCCCTCCCAGCTCCCCCCCCACACATAAGCAGCAGCGAGCAATGATCCCCCTCCTCCCACCAGCAAAAAAAATGCGCATTGGTACTGTCACCAAGCCCAAGCATGTGCTAAGCAATAGCAAAGACACAGATCAACGTTACCCCAAAAGCTCTGCTTTTCATCCGAATTTTGACAAACCACAGGTCCTGGCAAGGGAGAGGAAGGTGTCCCTCATTTTCACAGCGAGCGGGAGACATAACTACAATCCACTGGTTTACG
Organism: Mobula hypostoma; assembly: GCF_963921235.1. Classification (NCBI taxonomy): domain Eukaryota; kingdom Metazoa; phylum Chordata; class Chondrichthyes; order Myliobatiformes; family Myliobatidae; genus Mobula; species Mobula hypostoma. Next base: position 192,763,700 of record NC_086100.1, read on the forward strand.
ATCTTAGAAGTCCATTTTGTTGCTTTTTTTGAGCTCTGTGTCCAAAGATTGTAAAGACCTCGGGTCTTCAGACCCACAGCAAAAGATTTTCCGGGCTCCCCAACGACACACGAGTCTCCTGCTGTGACACCGACCCTTGATCCACCTGTCTCCAGAGCCCCAAGATCTGAGGCTTCTGAACATGATCGAGGTTCTCAGGACAAACCCTTGGCCTGTCGAATAGTGGCCAGTCGTGGAACCCTGAGAACGGGTCCCATTCCCACAAAGAACTGTGGCCTGCATCTAACTCCAGGTCAGGGTCTTCAAAAGAACCCTGAAAGGGAAAAATAAGGATGTTAAAAGTAGAAATAGAGCTGTTTCCAAAGATGCAAGCAAAGGAGTCGTTGTTAGATGCCATCATCCCTCCTAAGCTCAACAACAAGCTGCTCTAAAAAGCCATCCCTTAGACTACAAATTCTCTCTTGTGTCCTTGAACACAAGTTCAAGGACAGGCTGCATTCTGTTTGCTTGCTTAATCAGTGTATTTGGCATTCTTCCAGTAATGCATCTGCTGGTCGTCAGCTTGTCAAGGACTCCTCTTCCAGTGGCATAATGTTGAACAAACTCTATTAGCAAAGCACTCTGGTACAATACAGGTTCCACTTTGTTACGGGCAAAAACACCATTTTGTTCTCCAAATAAACTACATTTCCACATTCCCTCTTTTTTCTCATTTCATGACACTACATTTCACCAAATGCAGTAATTGAATGATGCATATATGTACAGTATATAAAGCAATGATACAATTTCAAAGTTCTACCCTTAATTTCCTTTCATCTGTGCACTTCAACAAGTACCCTTTTGTCTCCTTCATATCCTGTCCTTTGTCCAGTTACTTCACACAAAAATCATAAAGGAAAAGCAGATATTCTTATAATACCAATAGTTACACCATGATACAATATAGCTACCTACCATCCTCCAGCACCCCAAATGGCCACCATCCATCTCCCAGAGTGTAATGGTTGTGAGAATGCTCCCCTACTTTCTTAAACTCTTTGCTGGCTTTTCAGATGTGATTTGCCAAGTGAGTTATATCTTCCAATTTTTCAAGTATATAGGTACAGCAACACAAGTGCCCTTTTTTCCTGATAGAATAAAATCCAAAGCCATTCTGTTCTGTAATGCCACTGTACAAAAAGCCATCAGTTCTGCCAACAACTTGGTTAATGCTTATTGCGTTTGATGAAAGGCATATGTGCACTCATTGACTATTTTGTCCTAAGCCAATGCCAATCAGTTCACGGGACAATCTCGCAGTCCCATATCCCAGAAAAATAATCAACCAGAATCTTTTGGCCTCAGTTATGGACTTCTGGTGCTACCAGACCAGTGTTGAGGAAGTGACATTAGATATCGTATGTGGGACAATATGTCGGCATCACTTCCAGGGTAACGTTCACTCCACTTCCCCTCAGACTCGGGACTTGCTCGGCTGCCAGGAGCAGGGTACCCACATATCCCATTAGTGCCATTCAGCACATGGGGTGGACTGAGATTTGTCAGTTCCGTAAATGTCCCTTTACTGCTCCACTGATGGGGCCCTTGCCTTTCCAGTTGCAGTGACATGTTAACTGATTAATGCCCTTGGCAACTGCTCCAGACAATTTCATGTGTAGGTGATGAACAGGTACTGCATTACACAGGTTTTCAGAAGAAGTAGGTAGTTGCTGTTGTAATTGTCTACCCCATAGCCCCCAGACTCCATCCCAGGTATTGTGGTCTCTTCCCACTCAAGCGTCGAAATACCCAAGGACAAGGGGCTTGTCTGACCATGGTACAACTACAATCAGGGAATCAAGCTCTCTATAGAACTTGTCATAGAACTTGTCTCTGGGTTGCTCATTGTTGGGCCGAAGGCACTGATCAGCGTGATGTTGCGTTTGTTACTAAGGGGTAGCTGCATGGTCATTAGACAGTTGTTGAATCCTTTTGGCAGACTGATAAGTTTTCGGACAAGGTGGTTTTTGATAGCAATTCCAACTCCTGCTTCGAGACATTCAGTGAAGGTATGACCTGTACAAAAAGGACGGGTTACACCTGAACCCAAACGGGTCCAATATCCAAACAGGCAGGTTTAATGGAGCTGTTAGGGAAGGTTTGAACTAATTTGACAGGGGGAATGGGAAATGGAGTGATAGGGCTGAGGAAGGGGAAAACTGAAATAAATCAGAGATAGTGTGCAACAGAAATGATAGAAAGGACAGGCAGGAGATGAGGCATAATCACAGCCAGTGGGATGACATACAGGGCAATAGAGACGTGGTGCAGTTAAAGCAGGAAGCAACAAATAGACAATAGACAATAGGTGCAGGAGTAGGCCATTCAGCCCTTCGAGCCAGCACTGCTATTCACTGTGATCATGGCTGATCTTCCACAATCAGTACCCTTTTCCTGCCTTCTCCCCATATCCCTTCACTCCGCTATCTTTAAGAGCTCTATCTAACTCTATCCTGAAAGAATCCAGAGAATTGGCCTCCACTGCCTTCTGAGGCAGAGCATTCCACAGAACCACAACCCTCTGTGTGAAAAAGTTTTTCCTCAACTCCGTTCTAAATTCTCTACCCCTTATTCGTAAACTGTGGCCTCTGGTTCTGGACTCCCCCAACATCAGGGACATGTTTCCTGACTTTAGCGTGTCCAATCCCTTAATAATCTTATAGGTTTCAATCAGATCCTCTCTCATCCTTCTAAATTCCAGTGTATACATCCCCAGTCGTTCCAATCTTTCAACATATGACAGTCCCGCCATCCCGGGAATTCATCTTGTGAATCTACGCAGCACTCCCTCAATAGCAAGAATGTCCTTCCTCAAATTTGGAGACCAAAACTGTACACAATACTCCAGGTGTGGTCTCACCGGGGAAACAGCACGGAACAGGCCTTTCCGGCCCACCGAGACACACTGCCCAGCAGCACACTTATTTAATCCTAGTCTAATCGCAGGTACTGGACTGAAAGTGTTATATTTGAATGCATGCAGCATAAGAAATAAAATGGATGATCTTGACATTCAGCTACAGATTAGCAAGTATGACTTTGTGACCATCTCTGAAACTTGGCTAGAGGATGGTTGCCATTGGGAGCTGAACGTCCAAGGATATACAGTGTATTGGAAAGATAGGTTAGTAGGCAGAGGGGGTGGTGTGGCCCTCTGTATAAGAAATAATATTAAATCATTAGAAAGGGATGACATAGGGAAGGTGTGGAGTCTCTATGGGTTGGTTAAGAAATGAGTTGAGTTAAGGTCACCAAACAGCAGCCAGGATATATATGGATTATAAATTACAGCGGGAGATAGAAAAGGCGTGTTAGAAGGGCAATGTCATGATAATCACTGGGGATTTTAATGTGAAAGTGGATTGGGAAAACCAGGTCAGCAATGGACCTCAAGAGAGAGAATTTGTGGAATGTCTAAGGGATCGCTTTTTAGAACAGCTTGTTGTTAAGCCCACTAATGGATTGGCTGTGCTAGATTGGGTGTTGTGCAATGATCCGGAGGTGATAAGAGAGCTTAAGGTTAAGGAACACTTAGGGAACAGTGATCACAATATGATCGAGTTCACTTTGAAATTTGAGAAGGAGAAACTAGATCCCAATGTGACGGTATTTCTGTGGAATAAAGGAAATTACAATGGCATGAGAGGGGAACTGGCCAAAGTTAACTGGAAAAGAACACTAGCAGGAAGGACAGCAGAGCAGCAATGGCTGGAGTTTCTGCGATAAATGGTTGAGAAGTTTTTGGAATCAATTGTTTGGGGTAAGATTATGGAGTACCTGGAGGCACATGACAAGATAGGCCAAAGCCAGCATGGTTTCCTGAAAAGAAAATCCTGCCTGACTAACCTACTGCAATTTTTTGAGGAAATTACAAGCAGGATAGACAAAGAAGATGCAGTTGATGTGGTGTATTTGGATTTTCAGTAGGCCTTTGACAAGGTGCCGCACATGAGGCTGCTTAGCAAGATAAGAGCCCATAGAATTACAGGGAAGTTACTAGCATGGGTGGAGCATTGGTTGATCGGCAGAAAACAGAGATTGGGAATAAAGGGATCCTATTTAACTATTTAACTATTTAACCATTTAACTATTTATGGTTCTATTACTATTTATTATTTATTGAGCAACTGTAACGAAAACCAATTTCCCCCGGGATTAATAAAGTATGACTACTACTACGACTACTACTATTCTGGCTGGCTGCCGGTTACCAGTGGAGTTCCACAGGGGTTGGTGTTGGGACCACTGCTTTTTACGATGTATGTCAATGATTTGGACTGTGGGATTAATGGATTTGTGGCTAATTTTGCCGATGATACAGAGATAGATGGAGGAGCGGGTAGTGTTGAGAAAACAGAGAGCCTGCAGAGAGACTTAGATAGCTTAGGGGAATGGGCAAAGAAGTGGCAAATGAAACACACGGGTGGAAAATGTATGGTCATGCACTTTGGTGGAAGAAATAATTGGGCAGACTATTATTTAGATGGAGAGAGAATTCAAAATGTAAGATGCAAAGGGACTTGGGAGTCCTTGTGCAGGATACCCTGAAGGTTAACCTCCAGGTTGAGTCGGTGGTGAAGAAGGCGAATGCAATGTTGGCATTCATTTCTAGAGGTATAAAATATAAGAGCAGGGATGTGATGTTGAGGTTCTATAAGGCACTCGTGAGACCACACTTGAAGTATTGTGTGCAGTTTTGGGCTCCATAGTTTAGAAAGGATATACTGACATTGGAGAGGGTTCAGAGAGGATTCTCGAGAATGGTTCCAGGAATGAAAGGGTTACCATATGAGGAGCGTCTTGCAGCTCTTGGACTGTATTCCCTGGAGTTCAGAGGAATGAGGGGGGATCTCATAGAAACATTCCGAATGTTAAAAGGCCTGAAAAGATTGGATATGGCAAAGTTATTTCCCATGGTAAGGGAGTCCAGGACAAGAGGGCACAACTTCAGGATTGAAGGACGACCATGTAGAACAGAGATGAGGAGAAATTACTTTAGTCAGAAGGTGGTAAATCTGTGGAGTTTGTTGCCACAAGCAGCTGTGGAGGCCAAGTCATTGGGTGCATTTAAAGCAGAGATAGATAGTTTCTTGATGAGCCAGGCCATCAAGGGGTAAGGGGAGAATGCAGGGGAGTAGGGATGAATGGAGGAATTGGATCAGCCCATGATTGAATGGCGGAGCAGACTCGATGGGCCGAATGGCTTACATCTGCTCCTATATCTTATGGTCTTATGGTATTATGGTGCTGCTGTGTCTACTCCAGAAGAAAGTGTAGCCACCACCTGTTTCTGTCAGTTGGTCTTCGTTGGCCAGTCGAGTCTTGGAGAGAGCTGCAATGTCAATCTTGTACCTCTCCAATTCTCTTACCACCAAAGTAGTTCTTCTCTCTGGTTGGTCAGACTTGGCGTTGTCCATTAAGGTTCACACGTTCCATGTGCCATTTCTGAGGAGTGTCACTTTTGTTCGATTACTTTGATTTTGACCTCTGAAATGGGATCCCCGCCAGCTGCGATTTGCTGACCAGTTTCAGTGAAATAGACAATGTTTAGGGCATTTTTCTTGGCCCTTCCTCGTATTAGGGAGGTGAGCAGTGTGGTCCTGAAAAGAGCTGCTCAGTCACTCAGGTTACTCCTGAGTTCCGTTGCTACTTTGGTCAATGAAAAAGGACCCGTAGACTTGAAGCGCCTGTGTGCAGGTCTGCAGCTACAGCTTCCAGTGGATCCTTACGTGCTGCTTCGTCACTCACTCATCACCACAGGATTTGGTTTTGGATATCATGACTTGTGCGCCAGTTTGATTAATGTCAGGGAGAGTTGCACACCTCCTCAAAACACACTCTCTCATCCTACTCTACCAGGATCTAGAGGCAAGGCGAGAGTTTTCTCTCACTTATCCCATGCTGAATCCAATTTAATACTTCATCCTGAATACCAATTGACCAGCCTCCATATGGGACTTAGTCAATGTCCATGTACACAACGTCCACTGCTTTCGTCATTAGCCTTTCTCATAGCGTCCACAAATTAACTCAATAAGATTGGTTAGAAATGACCTCCCTTGCACAAGCTTATACTGACTATAGCACATATCTACTTATACATGCTGTTTCTTAGAATACCTTCAAATTATTACTCATGACTGATGTCAGGCTCTCCATCCTGTAATTGCCTGGTTTATTCATTGAAACATTATTAAACAATGAAACAACATTTGCTATCCTGCAGACCTGCGGCTAAGGACGTTATAAATATCTCTGCCAAGGCCCCTGCAATTCCTGCACTCACTGAACTCACTTACCACAAGGTCTGACGGATGGCTTGTCAGCCTTGGAGATTTATCCACCCTAATTTACTTCAAGATGGCAAGCAGTTCCTTTTCTGTAATCGGGATTCAGTCCATCGCATCACTGCTCTTTTCCCTCAGTTGTCTGGCTCCCAAGTAAATACAGATGCCAAAAATTTCCTCTATCTCACTCCCATACATAAGTCCTCACACTCATCTTCAAAGTCAGCAACTCTGGCCCTTGTTGTGCTTCTGCCCTTTAGACCACATGACATAGGAGCTGAATTAGGCCATTTGGCCCATGAAGTCTGCTCTGCCATTCAATCATAACTGATACTTTTTTTCCCCTCCTCACCCCCACTCCCTGGCCTTCTCCCCGTAACCTTTACTGCCATAGCCCATCAAGAAACTATCAAGCTCTTCCTGAAATACACCCACTGACTTGGCTTCCATAGCTGCCTGTGGTAATATACTACCCTTTGGCTAAAGACATTTCTCTACATCTCTGGTTTGAAAGGGTGCCCCTCTACCCTGAGGCTGTGCCCTCTTGTCCTTAACTCCATCACCACAGGATACATACTTTCCACATCTACTCTGTCTAGGCCTTTCAACATTCAGAAGGTTTCAATGAGATCCCCCCTCATATTTCTAAATTCCAGCAAGTATAGACCCAGAGATATCAAACGTTCCTCGTATGACAACCCTTTCATTCCTGGAATCATCCTTGTGAACCTCCTCCGAACCCTCTCCAATGCCAGCACATCTTTTCTTAGATGAGAACTTAACAGTTCTCAAGGTGAGGCCTGACCAGTGCCTTATACAGCCTCAGCATCACATCCTTGCTCTTGTATTCTATACTTCTTGAAATGAATGCTAACATTGACGAGACCATCAGCACCCACGAGACTGAACATCCAGAAGCTGCCTTCATCATCGCCAGTAACTGTAATAGAACTTCATTGTCCAATGTCTCTCCGAAGTTTTGTCAACACATCCGGGTGAGCACACAGGGAGATCGCAAACTCAACCATCTGCAACGCTAACAAAGCGCTCCTCCACCCGCCATTTGGAAAGTCAGATCACTCCACCATCTTGCTTTTGCCGAGGTACAGGCAGAAGTTGAAACAAGAGGTGGCCACAGTTAAAACCATCCAATGTTGGTCCGACCATCGGCCTCCATGCTACAGGACTGCTTTGATGACGTCAACCAGAATGTCTTCCATGATGAGGATGTCTCCGAGTTCACGGAAGGGGTCACGAGTTTCATCCAGAAGTGCATCAAGGATGTTGTCCTCCAGAAATTGGTCAGGGTCTATCCACACCAGAAACCCTGGATCAACAGTTCCGTGTGAGCAGCACTTAACCGTGTGACACAGAAAATACATTGCTGGTGACTAACAGGAACTCAGCAAATGTAGCTATGATCTGTGCAAAGTCATCAAGGCAGTGAAACGACAATATAGGAACAAGATCCAGACACAACTCTCCACCAACAACACACGCAGCTTATGGCAAGGTCTGCACACCATCACAGACTTCAAAGCTAAACATTTACATCTTTTGTGTAGGTAGGCAACCAAAACTGTACACAAAACTCCAAATTAGGCCAGCTTGTACAACTTCAACATAACATCCCATCTCCTGTACACAAATAGAGGGAAGGGAGATCCCATTGATCTTCTCAGTAGTTTTTACTATTCCCTGGAGAGAGCTGTGATCCGATGCAGTTTCCATACCACATAATGATGCAGCCAGACTTTCGATTGTGCTCCTGTAAAAAGTTACTACAACAGGGATGGGGAGCCTTGCAGACCTCATTCTCCTCAGATGCTGTAATGCCTTCTTGACTAACGAGGAGGTGTTGTAGGTCCAGGTTAGATCATCACCAAGGAACTTTACGCTCTTCACTCTCTCCGCGGCAGAGCCACTGACCTCCTGAGCCTTCCCGAAGTCCACATTCATCTCTTTTGTTTTGCCCAATTTGAGACTTGGATTGCTGTCCAGGCAGCATTTGACAAGCCTCTCTACCTCCAATCCGTATACCGACTCGTCATTGTTAGTGATGAGGCCAACCACTGTAGTCTCATCAGCGAACTTTATAATGCCATTTCAGCTGAATCTGGCAGTGCAGTCATGAGTCAGCAGAAGCTGGCGTTGGTGTGGGTATCATGCTCAGTGTGATAGACCATAAGACCATAAGACAAAGGAGCAGAAGTAGGCCATTGGGCCCATCGAGCCTGCTCCGCCATTTTATCATGAGCCGATCCATTCTCCTATTTAGTCCCACTCCCCCGCCTTCTCACCATAACCTTTGATGCCCTGGCTACTCTATAGAGTTTGAGATGTTGCTACCCGTCTGGACTGACTCAGGTTTTTCTGTGAATAAGATAGAGATCTAATTCTGGAGAGGGATGATAAATTCCAACGAGCACAATTTACCCATCAGTCTCAGAGGGATAATTGTGTTAAACAGCAAGCTAAAGTTGATAAGTTCTGCTGTATGAAGCATCAGTTTCTAGGTAGGGCAGGACGGAGTGGAGGGCTGAGGCTGTGGCATTTTCAGTGCACTGGTTTGAGCAGCAGATGAATTGGAAAGCGTCCAACGTAGCTGGAAGGTGGGATTTATGCGATCCATTACCAGCCGTTCAAGACACTTCATGAGTGTTCAAAATTCAAAGTACATTTATTATCAAACTGTGTGTGCATGATACAACTTTGAGATTCATTTCCTTAACGGTAGACACAAAACGAAGAAACCTATAAAAACGCAAACATGAGGACTCATTTTTAAAAAAAAGACTGTCAAACCCCCAATGTGCTGAGAAAAAACTAAATTGTGCAAAAAATAAAAGCAAGCAAATAGTGTTCAGAGCTCAAGTCCACAAAAGAGAGTCCATCCACAGATACAAAGCCACAATCTCAGTTCAGTGCAAGGAAACGTGGGGAAGTGGCGAGTCAAACTGATCCATCCTTTGCCTCGGGCCCCGACACCCTGACCTTTTCAATCTGGCCCGGCGCTTAAATCATTGTCCAAACATCAGGTCCTGTTGCTTTGATATGCTCTGGGGCCTGGAGTTGAAGTCATTGCCACCAGGTGGTAATAGTTTAGGCCAGGTACCATTGATCTCTTGGGCACCGGAATGATGGTAGCTGCCCTAAAGCCTGCAAGGATAGTGGACTATTGCAAACAGGTATTAAAGATGGTCATTAAGACCTCTGTTAGCTGGGCCACCCAACCAGGTATGTTGCCCAGTCCTGCAGCTTTGCGTGGATATACCCCGGCTAGGATCATGCTCACCTCAGCTGCAGCCAAACAGAGTGCCTGCTCCTCAGGCAGAGAGTGGTCTTTCCTCAAAATTACATTCATTGCATCAAATTGTGTGTAGAAGGCCTTCAGCCTATCAGGAAGTGAGGTGTCACTATCTTTGACACGCAGGATGTACTTGTAATCTGTTATGGTTTGTATCCCTTGCCACATTCGCTGCGTGTCCCTGGTGTCAGAAAGGTGTCTGTGAATTTTCTGTGAGTACTCTCACTTTGCCTTCCTGATGGCATGTGAGAGCACTGTTCTTGCTGACCTTAGAGCCACCCTGTCCTCCGATCTGAAGGCAGTGTCCAGATCCCTAAGCAGTGCACCTTCATCTGCAGTCAACCATCATTTCTGGTTTGCCCCGGCGGTGTAGTATTTAATCATAGTAATATCCCCAATACCTTTATCAACATAGCTGGTCACTGATAATGCATATTCACCAACGTCGACACGATGATTGTAGGTAGCTGCCTCTCTGCACGTGCTCCAGTCCGCGCTTTCGAAACAGTCCTGTAGTGCTGAGGTGGTACCTTCTGGCCAGGTCCTGACCTTTCTATAAACTGGTTTGTCTCACATAACCAGTGGTCTGTATGCAGGGTCTAGCAAAATGGGTATTTGGTCTGAGTAGCCGAGGTGAGGGCAGGAGTAGCCTTGTAAGCTCCACAAGCAATAGATTAGTCCAGGTCTAACATATTCTCTCCTCTGGTTGTGAAGCTGACTTGCTGGTAGAACTTTGGCAGGACTGTTTTTAAATTGGCATGAGGGAACATGAGGGGAAACTTCTTCACTCAGAGGGTCGTAAGAATGTGGAGCAAGCTGCCAGTGTAAGTGGTGCGGACGGGGTCTGTTTCAAAGTTTAAGAGAAGCTTGGATTGGTACATGGATGGTAGGGGTATAGAGGGCTATGGTCAACGGGAGTAGGCAGTTTAAATGGCTCAGTACAGACTGGCTGAGCCGAAGGGCCTGTGTTTCTGTGCTATACTTAGAAACATAGAAACAAAGAAAACCTACAGGCCCTTCGGCCCACGAAGCTGAGCCGAACATGTCCCTACCTTAGAACTACCTAGGCTTTGCCCATAGCTCCACGTACCCATCCAGGTGTCTCTTAAAAGACCCTATCATTTCCGCCTCCACCACCGTCACCGGCAGCCCATTCCACGCACTCACCACTCTCTGCGTAAAAAACTTACCCCTGACATTCCCTCTGTACCTACTTCCAAGCACCATAAAACTATGCCCTCTCGTGCTAGCCATTTCAGCCCTGGGGAAAAGCCTCTGATTATCCATACAATCAATGTCTCTCATAATCTTGTACACCTCTGTCAGGACACCTCTCATCCTCCGTCGCTCCAAGGAGAAAAGGCCGAGTTCACTCAACCTATTCTCATAAGGCATGCTCCCCAATCCAGACAGCATCCTTGCAAATCTCCTCTGTACCATTTCTATAGTGTCCATGTCCTTCCTGTAGTGAGGCAACCAGAACTGAGCACAGTACCTGTACTCCAAGTGGCGTCTGACCAGGGTCCTATATAGCTGCTACATTACCTCTCAGCTCTTAAACTCAATCCCACGATTGATGAAGGCCAATGCACCCTATGCCTTCTTAACCACAGAGTCAACCTGTGTAGCAGCTTTGAGTATCCTGTAGACTCGGACCCCAAGATCCCTCTGATCCTCCACACTGCCAGGAGTCTTACCATTAATGCTATATTCTGCCATCATATTTGACCTACCAAAATGAACCACCTCACACTTATCTGGGTTGAACTCCATCTGCTACTTTTCAGCCCAGTTTTGCATCCTATCAATGTCCCGTTGTAACCTCTGACAGCCCTCCACACTATCCACAACACCCCCAACCTTAGTGTCATCAGCAAACTTACTAACCCATCCCTCCACTTCCCCATCCAAGTCATTTATAAAAATCACAAAGAGTAGGGGTCCTAGAACAGATCCCTGAGGCACACCACTGGTCACTGCCCTCCATGCAGAATATGACTCGTCTACAACCACTCTTTGCCTTCAGTGGACAAGCCGGTTCTGGATCCACAAAGCAATATCCCCTTGAATCCAATGCCTCCTTACTTTCTGAATAAGCCTTGCATGGGGAACCATGTGGAAGCTTTAGAGAGGGTGCAGAGGAGATTCACCAGGATGCTGCCTGGATTAGAAAGCATGTCTTATGAGGAAAGGTTGAACAAGTTACGACTTTTCTCTTTGGAGCAAAGGAGGATGAAAGGTGATTTGATGGAGATATAAGATGCAAGGAGGCATAGACAGAGTGCACAGGCTAATTCATGTGGGTTTAATTTTAATTTTAAGGTGATTGGAGGAAAGTATGGGACGGTGATGTCACTTTATAGAGAGTGGAAGGTGTGTGGAATGCACTGCCAGGGGAATGCCAGGGGAAGTGGTAGAGGCAGATACATTAGGGATATTTAAAGAATCTTAGATAGGCATCTGGATCAAAGAAAAACGGAGGATTATGTGGGAGGAAATGGTTAGATTGAACTTGGAGTAGGTTAAAATGCTGGAGCACCATTGTGGGCGAAGGGCCTGTACTGTGCTGTACTATTCAATGTTTAAAAAAAGAAATAGATAGGTAAGTTGGTTTAGTATTGTCACATGTAAGGATGTACAGTGAAAAATTTGTCTTCCATATCAATCATACAGATCCATTCATTACAACAGTACATTGAGGTAGAACAAGGTCAAACAATAACAGAATGCAGAATAAAGTGTAACAGCTACAGAGAAAGTGCAGTGCAGGTAGACAATAATGTGCGAGGTCATAACAAGGTAGATTGTGAGGTTAAGAGTTCATCTTATTGTACTAGGAAACTATTCAACAATCTTAAACAGTGGAATAGAAGCTGTCCTTTGGTAGGCTTCTTACATAGAAAATGGTGGGTGTGTGGAATGCACCACCTGGGTGGTGGTATAGATGGTTTCACTGGGGACAGCAAAGAGACTCTTAGCCACATGGATGAGAGAAAAATGGCGTGCTATGTGGGAGGAAAGCGTTAGATTGATGTTCAAGTAGGTTAAAAGGTCAGAACAAAATCGTGGGTCAAAGTGCCTGTACTATGCTGTATTGTTCTATGTTCTGTGTTCAAACCCTTCGTCAATTACACTGGACAGCAAACGTTTTGAAAAGTGTTGCTTCCACAGAAGTGATTTTTGTTTCTGTTGGGCCTTGACAGAGTGAATGTGGAGAAGATGTTTCCTATGATGGGAGAGTCTAAGACCAGGGGACGCAGCTTCAGAGTAGAGGGACCTCCTTTTAGAATGGACGTGAGGAGGAATTTCTTTAGTCAGAGAACGGTGAATCTGGCAGCTGTGGAGACTACGTTTTTATGTATATTTAAGGCAGAGGTTGATAAGATCCTTGATTGGGTCAGGGCATGAAGGAATACAGAGAGAAGGCAGGAGGTTGGGGTTGAGAGAAAAATTGGATCAGCCATGATGAAATGGCAGAGCAAACTCAATAGGTCAAATGGCCTAATTCTACTCCTAAATCTTATAATAGATTGTTTGAAGCAGAACACAAATATAATTTCAAACCACATAGGAATTTGGAGAAACAAGTAATTAACTTTTATTGAATATAAGTGTCTAATTTGCATAATGGTACTGATGCTTTGTTAAAAATGTTTTGTTGATTTTCGTTTGTACTGTGTCTGAGGCGTTTTGCTGAAGTGTCCGACAATAACACTGGACAACAATTTTTTTCAAAACTGTTCCTTCCTCAGAATTTGTTTTTGTTGATGATAGGCTGCTTGAAGCTGAACACTAGTATAATTTTAGACTACTTGCAGGAATTTGGAGAAACGATAAATTAGCTTTTATTGAATATAATGCGTTCAATTGAGGGTGCTGACAGCTTGCAATTGTCAGCTAAGCTAAAAATGTTTTGTTGATGATTTTAATTTGTACTCAGTGTCTGAGGCTTTTCGCTTAAGTATCCAATAATAATCAGTCTGTATTTGATGGATTCCAGTTGCCCTGTTACTGCTTATTCATCACCACAATGTCCTGGTGAACTCTTTCACCATGCTCATCACTGACAGCGCCATGATTTGCAGGGGAGAAGTCCAAATGGGAATGCAGAAAATGAATCTTTAGTGACATAGTTCACTTCATGATTTTATATGTTTGAAGCATGTTGTCAACCAGCTGAACGTAATTTGCTGCTCTGTAGGCGCCAGGAAAATTTTCATCGGCAGCTTTGAATGCCTACCATGCAATTTTCTCCAGTCCCACTACAAGTTATTCAAATTACCTTTCCTTGATTACCTGTTTGATCTGTAGCCAAAAAAAAGTCTTCCTTAATCTTGGCATCAATTATTCTGTCTTGAATTATGAATTGAAATAACAAATATAGCCAATTTTAAAAATGGTGCGTGACAGCAAAATAGTTTTTAGATTATGAGAACACTCAGTCCTCTTTTATTGTCATTTAGAAATGTATACATGTATTAAGAAATGATACAATGATACTCTGGAGTGATATCACAGAAAACAGGACAAACCAAAGACTAACATTGACAGAACCACATAATTATAACATATAGTTACAGCAGTGCAAAACAATACCATAATTTGATGAAGAACAAACCATGAGCACGGTAAAAAAAGTCTCAAAAGTCCCCAAGTCCCCGATAGCAGGCGGCAAAAGGGAGAAACTCCCTGCCATAAATCTCCAGGCACCGTCAACTTGCCGATGCCTTGGAAGCAGCCGACCACAGCCGACATTGAGTCCATCCGTCTGAAAACTTCGAACCTCTGACCAGACCCTCCGATACAGCCTCCGAAGCGCCATCCTCTGCCGAGCACCTTCGACCTCGCCCCGGCTGCTGAAACAAGCAAAGCCGAGGATTTCGGGGCCTTCTGCTCTGGAGATTCCGGTTACCACACAGTAGCAGTAGCAGCGAAGCGTGCATTTCAGAAGTTTTCCAGATGTTGCTCCGTACTCTCACGTCCGTCTCCATCAAATCAGAATTGTGCACAGTCCCCTACTTGACAGATAACAGATATTCATCACCAGAGAGGCCACGTGTGCTGCCGTCGCGCCGCCATTTTCTCCTCCAATTTCACAGCGATTTTCATGATTGGCAGCCCAAAATCCATAAGATACACCCAAAAGTATTCAGGAAGCAAAATCTTTGTTGTACAGTGTAATCAGCCGGCAAAGATGGATTCCAGTTGCCCTGATACCATTTCTCCATGATCTCAATGTCCTGGTGAAACCTTTCACTATGCTCGTCAATTACAGTGACAAAGTTTGCAGGGAAGAAGTCCAAATGAGAATGCAGAAAATTAATCTTTAGTGACACGTTGTGTTTCATGGTTTTGTATGCTTAAAGCATGTTGTCAACGAGATGCATATAGTTTGGTGCTTTGTAGTTGTAGGGTTTTCAGTAATACTCATTGTAATGTTAATTATGTTAAGGCTTCTCTGTACTGTTAACTGCTGAGTAAGGGGTTCTCTGTAGTAGCATGTTTAGGTTATAATTAATGATATCGGGACTTGTATTCATTTGCTAGCCAATGGAAGTCATGTTATTTTATCTGTATGTGCGGGAACTGGAGGAGAAGCGTGGGCTTTTGGTGGAGGAGAAGAGAAGAGGTCGGACGTGGGTCGAGCGCTCGGGTAGATCACTGGGAGTGATCCCAGTTGAGAGTCGAGGGAGTTTGGAGGAGATCGAGGGGAGGGATGGATACCGAATCTCGTGAGCGCCAACAAATTATTTGTGCACAGAACTGATAAAATTTACTGATTTGGCGCGTTTATTTTATATGTTTCTACTAACCCATCACCGAGAAATAATTATAAAGTGTAATCATTTACTTGCCTATCGTGTACCATCTGATATTGTATGTCGTGGGCTTGTACCTGGCAGCAATCACATAGTATCCACACCAATGCAATTACAGAGTCGGCGGGGTCAACGCCAGTTTACCCTAGACGAACGGGAATCAGGTGGGGCAGAGTCGCTACATTGTGGGGGCTCGTCCGGGATTTGAATTTTGACGGATACTGTGTAATTAGTGGAGATGGACCCAGATAAGATTGAATGTTGGTGTGAGATCGAGGAAGTACCGGTTAATCATGCCTGCATGTTAAATGGGGTGGATATGCATACCTCAGAGGAAGTGTTAATTCGATGGTTGAGTACAGTAAAAGCTGTAGGTAAAGTTGAAATCGTAGCCAGAAAGTTTGGAAAAATGGCGGAGGCCGGCTTTGTGTTAGTTCAGAGTAGTGCTGATGTCACGGCGGCAGGACTGCCAGCGTCTATCGATGTCCCTGGTGAGGCAGGGACTTGGGATGTGCACATTGTCACAGAGGAAGTGTCTGAGGGGACACCAGAGGAGTTGCCTGATGCTGGGGGGCCGGGGGGCGGGGTGGAGATTTTAGAGATAGGGTCCTGTTGTTTCTGAAGGATGAAGGAAGAGAGTGGTCAGATTTGAAAGATTTACTTAGTCCCCATCCCCCACGGAAGGGTGAAGGCTCCGAGTTGGCCTTAGCTATTAACTCCCTGGTGAACAAGGTGGCAGGTCCTCGTCAGAAGTTCAGGGTTTTCTCAGGGAGGACTCCCAACCCCAAAAGGGGAGACGATTATGAGACATGGATAGAGCACGTGTCTCAGCTACTAGGTGAGTGGCAGTGTTCAGAGGAAGAAAGAAGACAGCGATCGGTTGAATGTTTGAGGGGGGTGGCGGCTGAGGTAGTAAGAGGGGTGAAAGTTAATCAGCCTTATGCTTCTCTGACTGAATATCTAAAAGCATTAGAGGAGGCTTTTGGTCTGACGGGGAGCACGGTGGAGCTTTTTGGCTTGCTGAGTATCTTTTCCGGATAGAGCGACGGCTAAATTGTTTGAGGCGCCGGGGGGTCATTTCGGGGACTGAAGTGGATCAGATAAGGATAGACCAGGTAGCCAGGGGCATACAGAGGAATGACGTAATTGCTATGGGTCTCCAGCAGTCCCTTAGAACGCTGTCCCCTCCGTCCTTCGTTCAGTTGCTCAGAGAGGTGAGGGAGGAGGAGGACGCACGGGAGTCGGAAGAGGGCTCCGTGAGTACAGTGCAGTCCTTGGTAGTAGTCCCTTGTGGTGAAGTGACCGGGGCCAGCTCCACTCGGGAAATAGTAAAGGGGGTTGTGGCCGGAGGTTTTCCTCCGCGTGAAGGGACTAGCAGAGAGGGCCCCTCCCTGAAGGGACAGACTGCACAACGGCTCGTGGGAGGCCGGGGTCCCGTGACATGAGGCGTGTGTTATAACTGTGGGGAAGAGGGGCACTTCAGGCAGAAATGTGACTGGCGGGGGCCCCTCGGAGCGCGAGTCCATGGGTGTCCCAGCAGGGAGAGGGGTCGGGAAACTTAGAAGAGACCCAGTGAGGGAACAGCCTGGAGTCTCTGGGAAAACACGTTCCCAGCAATGTGCCATGGGGCCCCCGAGAGGAAAAGACCCTATCCCAGAAGGATTGGTGGGACCCCGATCCAGCGTGTCGATTCGGGTAGAGGGAATAGATGCAATAGCCATTCTTGACACTGGGTTGCAGGTCATGTTACTGTACCGTTCGTTCTGCGATCAGTATTTGCAGCATTTACCCTTGACACCCTTCAGTGCACTGGAGATTTGGGGTATCAGCTCTGGTGATTACCCGTACGACGGTTATTTGTCAGTGAAGCTGGAGTTCTTGGAGGCCGAGGTAGGAGTGTCTGAGGCTCATGAGGCCCTGGTACTGGTTTGCCCGGACCCCATTGAGACTGGGGGTGTGCCCATTCTGGTGGGGACCAACACCCCTATTGTACGGAAGCTCCTGGGGGCCTGCAAGGAGCAGGCAGGCGAGGACTTTTTGGACACCCTGTCGGTACACCCAGTGTTTCAAGCTGCTTTTAAGGAAGTGTATGGCCGCACTGGGCTGGACACGTAATTTAAAAGAGGAACGGTGTGGTGTGCCCAGTCAAAGCCCAAGGTGGTACGACCCGGGGAAGTAACGAGAGTAATAGGGACCCCCAGATTTCCCGGGGTGCCTGAGGGTAAGGGCCTTTTTGTTGACGCCCTGGAAGATCTTGAGGGGGAATTGAGATTTCCAGCTGGGGTGCTGGTGAGACCTGAGTTGCAGAAGCCCTCGGTGGTACAGACACGCAGGATTGTGATAATCGTCAGGAACACTATGGAAAGGAAGGTCACCTTTAAGCGAGGGGTGCTCTCAGCGCATTTGTTCCCAGTGACGGTGATGCATAGTGCCCCAGTGAGGCTCACTGGGGAAAAGCTATTGGAAAACAGGGATAAGTTGACCGCTCGGGCTTTTAACTTTGGGGCCTCACCTGTGCCGGAGGGTTGGAAGTGGAGGCTGGTGGAGAAGGTGTTGACACTGAAAGATGTTTTCTCCCTGGACGAGTTTGATGTGAGTTGTTCTAGGAGCACTCGCCACACCATCCGGGTGATTGAGGATACCCTGTTTCGAGAGAGGTTGCGGCAACTGGCCCCTGCCGACATGGAAGACGTGCGGCAGCAGTTGTGTAATTTGAAGGAAGCCGGGATCGTCACGGAGTCCCGAAGCCCTTATGCATCCCCAATAGCAGTGGCCCGGAAGAAAAGTGTGAAGATTCGTATGTGTGTGGATTACAGGACCCTGAACAGGCACACCGTCCCCGACCAGTATACGGTCCAAGGGTCGAAGACGTGCTGGCCTGTCTGAGTGGGGTAAAGTGGTTCAGCATACTGGACCTGAGGAGTGGATGTTACCAGATCCTGATGAGTGAGGCCAATAAAGAGAAGACGGCATTCATATGCCCTCTGGGATTTTTCCAGTTCGAAAGGATGCCCCAGGGCATATCGGGAGCCCCTGCCGCCTTTCAGAGGGTCATGGAGAAGACGGTGGGGGATATGAACTTGCTCGAAGTGCTGGTATATTTGGATGACCTGATAGTATTTGGATCCACCTTGGATGAACACGAAGCAAGGCTAATGAAGGTGCTGAACCGACTGAAGGATGAAGGATTACAACTTTCCTTGGACAAATGTCAGTTCTGCCAGACGTCTGTTAGCTATGTTGGACACATAATCTTGCGAATTGGGAGTAGTGACTGACCCGGCTAAGAAAGAAGCGGAGACTACCTGGCTGAGGCCCCAGACTGTGAGTGCTCTGCGCTCCTTTTGGGGGTTCTGTGAATACTACCGGAGATTCGTGAAGGGCTACGCCAAGGTGAGTCACCCCTTGAACCAGCTTCTGCGTGGCTACCCTCCCCTGGGACAGAAAGGGAAAGGGAGGAGAGTACGGGAGGTTGGAGAATATCTGAACCCGTCAGAGCCCTTCGGACCAAGGTGGGATGACAAATGTGAGGAGGCTTTTCAGTCGCTGAAAGAGATGCTGACTCAGTCTCCAGTGTTGGCTTTTGCGGACCTCCGATTGCCCTATGTGCTACACATCAATTCCAGCCGTGAGGGATTAGGGGCTAATCAGGATCAGGGCTCCAGGCTAAGGCCTGTAGCATTTGTCAGCCAGAGTTTGTCACCTTCTGGGAGGAACTATCCCACCCACAAGTTGGAGTTCCTGGCGTTGAAATGGGCGAAGGTGGATAAGCTGAGTGACTATCCCTGTGGGCCAAGTTTGAGGTGAGGACGGACAACAACCCGCTCACCTACACCCTGAGCTCAGCGAAACTGGATGCCACAGGCCATTGGTGGCTGGCAGCCTTGCCTGTATATGATTTCAGCCTGAAGTACCGGCCAGGGAGCCGGAATGTCGACGCGGATGCTCTGTCCTGACGGAGGCATGAGGAGCTGGAGAGGGACGAGGAGTGGGAGTGTTCATGCACTGGGGATGTGTCAGTTTGCTATCACCATGCAGGCCGAGGAGAAGGAGAGGCCAGATCATGCAGTGGACCCATTGGGGGCATCCAATGACGCCCTACCCCTAGTTTACTGTGACCTGACTGCTCTGAAGAGCACACAGCTGCCGGAGTTAAGCCCTGGGGAAGTGGCTGCTCAGCGAGATGACCCAGTCATAGGCTCTGTCTGGTACACAGTTGAAGAGGAGGATGTGACACGGGTGGAGAAGGCAAAACACGTTTCAGTGTCCCTGTTATTGAGAGAATGGCTTCGGTTGGGGTTGAAGAACCAAGTTTTATACCGGGTAACGTCAGCCCCGGACCGACCTCAGCATCGGCAGCTGGTCCTGCCGGAGAAGTATCGGAGGGTTATGTTGAAGTCACTCCGTGATGACTCTGGACATTTGGGAGTGGAAAAGACCTATGGATTGCTCAAGGACCAGTTTTACTGGCTCTGAATAAGGTCGGAGCTCGAAGAGTACTGCAAGTCCTGCATTCGTTGCATACACTGGAAGACATTGCCCAGGCAGGTCTGCTCCTTTGTCACGCTCTGCAGAGTGCGGGGCCTTTGGACTGGTGTGTATGGATTTCCTGGCCATAGAACCTGATGCCAGCAACAAGGCGAATGTCTTAGTCATTACGGACCTCTACACCAGGTATGCTCAAACTTTTCCTACTAAGGACTAGAGGGCGACTACAGTGGCAAAAGTGCTATGGAAGAAGTATTTTGTGCATTATGGCCTTCCTCAGTGGATACAGTGACCAGGGACGGGACTTTAAGAGTAAGCTCATCTATAAGTTACTGGGCATGCTGGGGGTTGAGAAATTGATGACAACGCCCTATCATCTGCAGGGCGATCCCCAGCCGGAGAGGTTTAATCGGACGCTGCTAGACATGCTCAGGTCTCTGGAGATCAGCAGAAAGAACAGATGGAGTTGGCATATTGGGCATCTGGTTCACTGTTACAACTGTACATGCAACGAAGCTACTGGATACTTGCCCTATTATGTTATGTTTGGGCACGAGGCAAAGTTGCCCATTGACCTCTGTTTCGGGACTGATGCGGGTGAGGTATCGCCGAAGCCATACTTGAAGTATGTGTCTGATAAGAGAGCTGAAGAGGGAGAGGGTAAGGGGGGGTTAGTGATGGGCAGTCGGTGGTACCGCAGGGCGCTGAAGGAGAGGATGTGGAGCTTGAATGAGAGACAGATGGTTCCGGGGCGCAGAGGGGTTTGAGTGACCGCTCGTAGGAGGGTTCGCCACGTCGCTCCCAAGGGTCCCCTGTAGTGCCTGAGGTGGAAGAGTTAGAAGAGGGGGTACGCAGGTCTCAGGGAAGTAGGAACCCCCCACCCCCCAGAGAGGTTGGCCAATGTAGCTCCTGGGGAATAAGGTGTGGTCTCCACCGTTTTGGGGAGCCATGTCACTGCTTTCTGCACTTGGATTGGGCTTTGTGTTTTGCAGGAAGGGATGACAAATTATTTGCATGTCATGAGTGCATGACTAAATTCGGTGGGGGGAGAACGTAGGGTTCTCAGTAATACTCATTGTAATGTTAATTGTTAAGGCTGTCAAAATGGCTTCTCTGTACTGTTAACTGCTGAGTAAGGGGTTCTCTGTAACAGCATGTTTGGGTTATAATTATTGATAACAGAACTTGTATTCATTTGCCAGCCAATGGAAATCATGTTATTCTATTTATATGTGTGGGAACTGGAGGAGAAGCACGGGCTTTTGTTGGAGAAGAGAAGAGAAGAGGTTGGACGTGAGTCGAGCGCTCTGGTAGATCACCGGGAGAAATCCCAGCCGAGGGTCGACGGAGTTCAGAGGAGATCGAGGGGAGGAACGGATGCCGAATTTTGTGAGCTCCAACAAATTATTTGTGCACAGAACTGATAAAATTTACTGATTTGACGCCTTTATTTTATTTGTTTCTACTAACCCATCACCGAGAAATAATTATAAAGTGTAATAATTTACTTGCCTATCGTGTACCATCTGATATTTTATGTTGTGGGCTTGTACCTGGGTGCAATCACACAGTATCCACACCAACGCGATTACAGAGTTGGCGGGGTCAATGCCAGTTCACCCTAGACGAACGAGAGTCAAGTGGGGCAGAGTCACTACACAGTTGCCAAGAAAATTTTCAACACCATCCTTGAATGCCTTCCATGCGATTTTCTCTAGTCCTAATAGAAGTTCTTCAAATTGCCTGTCATTGATGATCTATTTGGTTTGTGGACCAACAACAATGCCTTCCTGACGAAGGGTCTCGGCCTGAAACGTCGACTGCGCCTCTTCCTATAGATGCTGCTTGGCCTGCTGCGTTCACCAGCAACTTTGATGTATGTTGCTTGAATTTCCAGCATCTGCAGAATTCCTGTTGTTTACGTTTAAATGCCTTCCTTAATCTTGGCATCAGTAATTCTGACTTCAATTATGAATTGAAATAACAAATATTGCATTTTCAAAAGAATAGTGCATGATAGGGAGATTTCATGGTAATTTTCATGATCAGCAGCCCAAAATCCGTAAAATTCACCCAAAAGTATTCAGGAAGTCAAATCTTTGTTGTCTAGTGTTATTTGATAGGCAAATGGATGATAGAAAAATGGAGGGAAGGGTTAGATTGATCCTAGAGTAAGTTAAGAGCCTTGTCTCTGTCGTCTTTTTCTATGTTCTAAAAGCAAAAGAGGGGTTAAACTTTCCTGAAATCATTAACAGCTGACAGTCTCCATCTTCCCAATGGTATCACTGTCCCCTTTGGGAAACCTTGCCTGTAACAAAAATAAAGTGACTCTGTTGTCAAGAACCCTGATATGTACAAAACGAACATGTCCTGAGGGATTGCTCGTTGCAGGAGGCTGTCTCTTGGACACAGTTGCAACGTGTCACCTGATCAATGATAAGCTCCCTGGATGTGGTAGAATCTGTTGACTCCCTCAGTTTTACCATCTGTTGGCGAGAAGCAGACTCAGACAAAAACAGTTCTTTATTTTTGACAGACCCTATGTGATTCTGGCAATTCCAGCGTTGGTTGCCCATCCTTCAAAGTCCTTGAGAAGATGGCGATGAGCCTTCTTTTAGAACTGCTGTCATCCTCTGGGGAAGGTGCTCCTCCCTTGTTCTTGGGGAGAGCAGCCAAGGACTTAGACCCAGTGATAATGCAGGAAAAACAATGTGGAAAAATGACCTGAAAAATAAAATGATTTGGATGATAACATGGCAAACTGGATTAGCGAACCTGCAGATGACACCAAGGTTGGGTACATAGTGGACAGTGAGGAAGACTATCAAAGCTTGCATCAGGATCTGGACCAGCTGCAAAAATAGCAGGTGGAAATTGATGCAGACAAGTGTGGGGTATTGCACTTTGGGAGGATAAACTATGGTAGGACTTACACAGTGAACGGTAGGGCATTGAGGAGTGTGGTAGAACAGAGGGATTTGGGAATACAGATCCATAATGAAAAGTTCAAAGTACATTTACTATCAACGTATGTATGCTATATACAACCTTGAGATTCATCTCCTTACAGGTAGCCACAGCAAAAAGAAACCCAACAGAACCTTTTGAGAGAGAGAAAAAAAATCCTCGGTGACGGTGTCACAGGTAGACAGGGTTGTAAAGAGAGCCTTTAGCACACTGGCCTTCATAAATCAACATTTTGAGTACAGGAGCTGGGATGTCAGGTTAAGTTGTATCTGAGGTTAGTGGGGCTTAATCTGGAGTGTTGTGGTGGGAATTGAACCCCAGTATTACAGTTAGCACTACAGGGTGTTATAAATCACTACAGGGTGTCATAAATCAACGTTTTGAGTACAGGAGCTGGGATGTCAGGTTAAGTTGTATCTGAGGTTAGTGGGGCTTAATCTGTTCTGTTGGGTTTCTTTTTGCTGTGGCTACCTGTAAGGAGATGAATCTCAAGGTTGTATATAGCATACATACGTTGATAGTAAATGTACTTTGAACTTTTCATTATGGATCTGTATTCCCAAATCCCTCTGTTCTACCACACTCCTCAATGCCCTACCGTTCACTGTGTAAGTCCTACCATAGTTTATCCTCCCAAAGTGCAATACCCCACACTTATCTGCATCAATTTCCACCTGCTATTTTTGCAGCTGGTCCAGATCCTGATGCAAGCTTTGATAGTCTTCCTCACTGTCCACTATGTACCCAACCTTGGTGTCATCTGCAGGTTCGCTAATCCAGTTTGCCATGTTATCATCCAAATCATTTTATTTTTCAGGTCATTGCAGGAGGCACCACAGGAGTGTTGTGGTGGGAATTGAACCCCAGTATTACAGTTAGCACTACAGGGTGTTATGCTAAGTGCTGTATTACCATGCCACACATTCCCTTTCCCTGGTTTTGTGTTTCCTTTCCTAAGCAAACAACATTTATGACAGACTCTTGACCTTGTTTTGCTCTCGCAACTTATTATCTACCTACGCTGCACTTCACACTTTATTCCGCATTGTTATTGTCTTACCTTGTACTACCTCAATGCACTGTGTAGTGATTTGATTTTTATAAACGGTATGCAAGACAGGCTTTACACTTTACTTTGGTACATATGGCAATAATGAGCTAATCCCAGTTCCAATAATGAGTGTATCCACAGCTCCAACCTAGGCACAACCCTCCCCACCATTGAAGACATCTTCAAAAGGAAGGCGGCATCCATTATGAAGGACCCCTGCAGTTCAGGACACGCTGTCTTCTCATCACTACCATCAGGGAGGAAGTACAGCAGCCTGAAAGACACACATTCAACATTTTAGGAGCAGTTTTTTTCTACTGTGTCATCAAATTTCTGCAAAGTTCATGAGCCATGAAAACTACCTCACTATTTTGCATAACACATACAAAAATGCTGGAGGAACTCGGTAGGTCAGGCAGCATCCATGGAAAGGAATAAACCGTCGACTTTTTGGGCTGTGGCCCTTCATCAGAACTTGGCCCAAAAACCATTGGATTTGGCCTAAAACGTGAACTGTTTATTCTTTTCCATAGATGCTACTTGTCCAAAATGTCCACATCATTTTGTATGTGTTACTCTGGATTTCAGCATTTGCTGAACCTCTTGTGTTTAACACTATCTCACTATTTTGCTTGCTTTTTGCACTACTTATTTCAATTTTTATATTTCCTTTTGTAACTTATAGTAGTTTTTATGTATTGTATGGTACTGCTGACACAAATAAACACATTTCATGACATATGTTAGTGCTAATAAATCTGATTCTGATTCAGCTTCCAACCAGCCACCATGCTCCAGTGCCATCTTGCACATGCTCTGGGAGTGAACTGGTACAGTTTTAGAGTGCAGGGAAGTCTCTGCAAAGTTCTCCCTCACTATCGAACTTCTGCAGAGAGCTCAGCAACAGAACTTATCAGAAACATCCCCCATAAGGTCTGGACTTCCTCTGAATTGCCCAGATGGAGAATGAAGGATGTCTCCTCTCTTATCAGATTCCTTCCTCTCCAGTCCTTTACCTTTCACACCTACCTGGCTTCACCTATCACCTTCTAACTATCCTCCTTCTCCTCCCCCCACCCTTTTTAATCAGGCATCTTCCCCCTTTCCTCCCCTGTCCTGAAGAAGTGTCTTGGTCCAAAACATCGACTCCTCTCCAGAGATGCTGCATGACCTGCTGGGTTTCTTCAGCATTTTATGTGAGTTGCTTTGGGCTTCCAGCGTCTGCAGGATCTCTTGTGTTTATGTGAAGTATTTGATCGTGGATTGCTCTTCCAGGAGGTGGCAGAGTTTCATCACTAGACAATGTAGAATTCTTGCAGCAGCATCAGCTCTTCAAATTTCAGCTGTTTTTTCCCCTTTCATT
Source organism: Mobula hypostoma (assembly GCF_963921235.1). Lineage (NCBI taxonomy): Eukaryota > Metazoa > Chordata > Chondrichthyes > Myliobatiformes > Myliobatidae > Mobula > Mobula hypostoma. Next base: position 192,789,024 of record NC_086100.1, read on the forward strand.
TTGAATAAGGATTTTATCATTTCAAAGAACCATAGAAGTCCTGACGAAGGGTCTCGGCCTGAAACGTCGACTGCGCCTCTTCCTATAGATGCTGCCTGGCCTGCTGCGTTCACCAGCAACTTTGATGTGTGTTGCTTGAATTTCCAGCATCTGCAGAATTCCTGTTGTTTGCATAGAATCATTGTGTGGCTACGTACTGCTAATTGGGCAAGAAGAATCTTTTGGCTGTTTGCTCTCTCTCTCACACAGTATTACTGACTATAGCAACACACTAACTCTATCCTCTGACCTGCCCTGGTGCATGGTTTCGACCCATTATGTCAACAGTTACCTCTCTCCCCCAACAAATGCTGCTCAACCCGCAATGTTCCTCTAGCAGATTGTTTGTTGCTCCAGCTCCCAGCAGCAGCAGCCTGTGTAAATGATTAAGTTTAACTTTAGCATAGGGTTCAGGAGAGAACAAATGCGTACAATGCTCCCATGGTCGACATCTTCTGGATAGAACAAAAAACTATTTATTTTATTTCTTTTATGTCTTTTTTTTGGTCTTGAATGTGTTTCTTAGAGCCGGTGAATTCCAGTTGGGAGATCGTTTGGTTGATCCAGTGCTTTGCTGTCTCCGGGAGGCAGCAAGCAGGGGCCTCGTGGTGAGGAGGCTGTGGGGGCGTGAGCCAATATTTGACTCCATCTTGTCAATTAAAGCTTCCATTGTTCACTGATTAAATCAGCGAGGGAGATTGAAACATCAGGGTGAATGCGGAGGGTGAGCACCGGCTGCCCTGCCTTCTGGGTTCGCTCTGCTGGTGGAGAAGGGAATCTGTGAGGCCTGTCACTGTGCTAGGGGGAGGTTACTGAGGTTTTCTGCATTTTGGATATGGATATGGTTTTGGAATATGGACTATGGACTTTTTTTTCCAGTCTTATAGTGTTTTATATTCTGTGTTTTTCCCTCATTCTTTCTTGATTTTTGTGCGAGAGAAGGAGGATTTGGGGGTTGATGTTCTTGTGGCATTTTGTGTGGGGTAGGGGGCTCTGAGGGTCGATGTTCTTATTGCGTTTCAAGCAGGGCAGAGAGTTTTGGGGTTAATGATTGTGTTGCCATTTTTTGTTCTTGGTTTCATGGCTATCTGGAGAAGAAGATTCTCAGTGTTGTATACTTAGATAATAAATGAATCTTTGAATCATTTGATTTATCGCATGTACATCAAAACATGCAGTAAAATGCATTGTTTGCATCATATCAGTAAAGACGTGGGGGAGGTAGCCTGCAATTGTTGCTCCACTTCCGGTGTCAACATAGCATCCCTACAACTCACTAACCCTAACTTATCTTCGGAATGTGGGATGAAACCAGAGCACCCGGAGGAAACCCACACAGTCGTGGGGAGAACATACAAACTCCTTACAGACGGCGGTGGGAATTGAACCGTGATCTTCCAGCTGGCGTACTGCAACATGTTACACTAACTGCTCTGCTACTGTGTGTCTCCTATTCTTTGCCCCTCTGATACAACTTTCCTGATTGTACCACTGTCGTCAGGTCCTTTTAACAATGGGCGACTGTTATAAGGTGATAGAATCATAAGGAACTACTGCACAGATACAGGCCTTTCGGCTAAATGAGTGCATGTCGACCACGGTGCCCACTCAGCCAGTACCAATTCCCTGTATTCAGTCCATATCCACCCAAGCTCCACCCCTCCACGTTCTTATCCAAGTTCTTAAATGACACTATTGTACCTTAGTCACTCCTTCTGTCAGATTTTTCCACATACTCACCAATGGAACCCACTCTCAGGGCCTCATGACCAGCCACTTTTTGATATCCCAAGGACACGGCCTGGAAGGCGAGCATGTCTTCAGGGTTCCGGATTTTCCTGACTCTGGAGACGTGCTGATTCGAGTCCAGTACCCCTGACTGAGGCGTCACGGGAGAACACGGAACATCGGGAGCGGTAGGTTAGCTGCCGGGGTTGTGTGCCCGGAGAGCTGTGCCTTTCTGGGACCAACTCTCTGGGTGCAGAGCTCAGAAAAAGCAACGCCACAGACTTTTAACATCGTAAATAAACGAGTTGTTTGTTATGTCTCCCCTCCCGCTGTGAAACAAGGACACCTCTTTTTCCCTTATTAGAAAGCAAGAGAGCCTGTGGTATGTCAAATACCAGATGAACGAGTAGTCGTTGGGGTACTGCAAGTCTGTGTCTTTATTGATGGTTTGCTGCATGCTTGAGTGCTCGGTGGAGGGTGCTGATGCTTTTTTGTTGGTGGGGGTGGGGGGAGTCGTTGCTTTGTTGCTGCTTGTGCGTGGGAGGGGGGTGCAGGGGAGGTGCTTTAGGGATCTAACGTTTAACTGTTATTCATTCTTTGGGGCACTCCTCTGTTTTTGAAGTTTGTGAAGAAAAAGAATTTCAGGATGTATATTGTATACACTTCTCTGACATTAAATGTACCTATTGAAACCTATCTTCAGTATGAAAAAGATGCCCATCAGGTCCCTTTTAAATCTTTCCCCTCACACCCTCATCCTATGCCCCCTAGTTGTGGACTCCCTACTCTGGGGAAAAGACTCTTGCCATCCACCTTATCAATGTTTCTCCTATTTTCAAACATTTCTAAAGCGCCTATAATTCTCCTATGTGCCAAGGAAAAAGGTCGACCAATCTCTCCCTATAACTCTGGCCCTCCAGTCCTGACAACATTCTCCTATATCTGTTCTGCACTCTTTCAAGTTCAGTTTCAAGTTTATTGTCATCTGATTGTATGTAAATACAACCAAACAAAATAACATTGACCTGTTTGATTTGTGGACCATCAAAATGCTTTCCTTAACCTTGCCATCAGTTATTCTGGGAAACATCTATCTCAAATATCGAAATCCTTCACGGAAATTTTTGTGTCCTGTGACAGCAGATTCCATCCCTGCAGTCTTAAACCCAGTAGTTCTGCTTTTGCTTTTGACAAACCCAAATCTCTGACCAGGTCATTTGACTCAGATTGAGTTATCAGATGAGGCTTATTTGACATAAAGGGTTCAGAATCTGTATCAGTCTCAGTGCTGTTTTCCATTCCTGGCTCGTGCATCGTGGCATCTGCGTCTGCATCCTCTAAACTCCATGTCTCTTGTGGCATCGGTACTGGAAAACTATCGTTATGCTGTACAAGTCTCGTGGTATCTAATGGATTTCTTGCTTTAGCAGAGAAACCAGATACACTGACCGGACAAAAGAAGCAGTCTGTTGCATGATCCCTGCTCTCGGCACAACATCAGGAAGTCAACGGCATTGACTTCCGAGTAGCTCTGAGCCAAGCTCTAAGAGCAACAGGGCATGTTGTGCAACAAATGTGAGGAGCCCAAGCTCCAGGGAAAGATAATCAAAAACTAGAGGGCATAGTTTTGAGGTGAGATCTTCAGGAATGGTCTCATCTGAAGCATGTTTATTTGCTGGAAACTGAGCTGTTGATAGGGCTGAATGTACCTAAGGAATGGAATGTTCCCTTTGTGGACAGGCATACATTCCTGTGCACAGATGTTAGGTAGTCCATAACAGTTTTCACTATCCAAGTCAGCCACTTCCAATCCTGGAATGATGGAGCTACTTACAATATTTTCTTGACCCAAGGTGCATAAGAGAATGCATGTTCCTTTTCCTGTCAAGCTGAACCTGATCATAGGGCTCTCTGTACAGAACACTTGCTGTACTTTTTTTGATCTGGGAAGGCATAAGGAACCACTGTTTTGTTACCCTTCCTAGACTTCACCTGAATTGGAATTATAGAAAGTTTGCAGTCATGATCATCAACACCACCCCGCACCCCCCCCCCCCGTAAGGCCATTCGATGCTGGGTGATACTCACTGCTGTGTTTGCTTCATACATAGCTTGTTTCGAATCTGCACCTTTTTCGTTAGCTCTGGGCTGAGCTTTAGCTTTTCTTTTCACTGGAGCTGCTTCTTTTAACTGGAGAATGAATTTATGATAGTTTTGTTCACACCTTTACTTACCACTGGCGATGTAGCCTTGTATACTTTTCCAAACACTGGAATCTTCCACTTGCCTTTCAATAAAAACAACGTCAATGAAATGACCCTTATGGTTGTGCTTTCTTGCAGTTCACACACCACCGATCTCCATTCTTTTCAAGGTTCAATCTACGCCAAGCTCCATATTAGCAGGCATGTTCAACTCATGCATGACCTGCAGGCCTTTGTGGCATTGCAACAACTTCTAAGAAAAAGGCTGTAGTCTTGAAGAGCTTTCATGTCTTCTGATCTGATATGTGGCCAAGAAAGAGCCTTTTCCATGTAGGCCATAGCAATTTCGTGTTCATCATCAAAATGCTCCCGTAGTAAAGCCTCGGCCTTTCGTGTCCTTACAGGTGTGATTCAGAGAACTTCCTTGGTGCAGACTGAGAATGAACTACCACTTGGGGTTCAAACTCATGGCTCATAGACATTTAATCCTCTGATGTATCCACCTCGACATGGAGTATGTTGGATGTTCTTTGCTCCATGCTCTGGTAGCACTTGATGCTCTTAGCACTTTATCTCTGTCCATCTTGGCTGCAATTTCTTCCTGCAACTTAAGCTCCTCCATTTTCCTTCTGCCTTTTCGTCCAAGGTATGTTTATCCCTCAATGTCTGTTGTCTTGTGTATAACTCAGCTAATGTGACTCGTTACCATAATAAACACAATCAATGCATGACATGGAACACGTGGCTCCTGCTGGTTGCTTAAAGTCAGTCAGTTTGGGCAGTTGGGTCTCGTCGACCATAGTTGGCAGCTCATCTAGGAGAAGGAAAACTCTGCTCTCAAACCTCCACTGCCTTGGGGGAAGACTTTGGGAGAAAGCCCAGAGGAAACATCTGGAGCTGGAGCCCCTAAGGCAGGCCTATGTTGAGTTCAATGCTGACTAGCAAATCCTGCGATGCTGCTGGTGCCAAACTGCGGCTCTTTTCATTTCATCAGCTGCATGGAGACGGGGAGCCCGCTGCATGGGCAGCAGCTTGCTCTTCATATTGTACTGCTCTGGCTTGTGTATCACGTAGACCGCTAGGATTGTCATAGTGGGGGCGTTGATGGCAGACCCAAATGCAAGACACAGACACTGAAGTACTAGGAGCAGGACTTGACTAGGAAAGCAGGACCTGGATGAGGAACTAGGAACAGGAGCCTGGGCTTGGACTCCGAGCTGGAGACTGGACAAGGACCCAGAACCTGGGTCTTAACTCAGGCTCGGACCCCGGAACGAGGAGAGGACATGATGAGGCTTGGGTTCCTCGAGGCGAGGACATGACGAGGCTTGGGTTCCTCGAGGCAAGGACATGATGAGGCTTGGGTTCCTCGAGGCAAGGACATGACAAGGCTTGGGTTCGAACTCCGAGCCAGAGGTGGACAAGGACCCAGAACCTGGGTCTTGACTCGGGCTCAGACTCCAGATCTAGGCAAAGACATGACATGGTCTTGGAAAACAGGAACCTTGGAACACAAAGCTGGGAGCAGAGCCTTCGTCAAGGGAAAGACAGGAACACAGGGACATGGAACATAGAGCCAGGACCCCTCCTTGGGAGCAGGACATGGGGCCAGGACTCATACACAGAACAGAGCCAGGACCCCTCCCTGGGAACAGGACATGGACATGGGGCCAGGACTCATATACTATACCCAGAATGCTGAACACAACAAGACAGTTCCCAACAGCAGGTAGCAGCAAATGGCCAGACCTACCTAGCAAAGGTGTGGACACAGAGACAGATCCCAACACTAGGTAGCAGCAAACAGCCAGACCTACCTAGTGAAGGCACAGACACAAAGAGACAGTTCCAAACAATAATAGACAGTTCCTTATCTTGCTCCAACAGTGGAACTTGACAGCAGTGCAGGCAAGGGTTACAGGCAGGGCTCCAGGAGGAAGATAAAGGGAAGGGAGTCAGACAAGGGGTTTTGACAGGAACAATCCAGCAGCCGTCCTGGTCTCCAGAGGTATTTATGTGTCTACCCAAACAAGAATCATGTGCCTCAATTAGAGCACCCAACAGAAACCGGGGAAAACAGGAAAACCTGCAATACGGATTCATGGACTGGACCGTGAACAGGAATGCGGATTTCACGGACTGGACCATGACAAGGATACAATATCCATGGTCGACCTTGACCAACAGATGGGCCTCACGTGGATAGGGAAGGTTTTGAAGAACATAGGCCCAAACTAGGCAGATGAGACTAGCTCAGAGGTGTATCTTGGATGGCATGGCAAGCTGGGCTGAAGGGCCTGTGACTCTCTGACTCTATCCCTTCCCTCCTGGTATCCCTCTTAAAAGTCAAAGTAAATTCATTATCAAAGTATGTATATATCTCTGACTTCTCATCTCCTTTTTCCAGTCCTGATGAAGGATCTCTGCCTGAAACGTTGGTTATTTACTCTTTTCCTTCGATGTTGCCTGGCCTGCTGAGTTCCTCCAGCATTTTGTGTTTTGCTTGGATTTCCAGCATCTGCAGATTTTCTCTTATTTGTATATGTCACCATATACTACCTTGAGATTCGTTTTCTTGCAGCCATTTTTAGGCAAATAAAGAAATACTATACAATTTATGAAAAACTATACATAAATAAAGACTGGCATTTTCCCTCTGCCTCTCATCTCTATTTTTCATGCTAATTTCCCTCCTCACATTCATCTCTTAACCGCTATTGGTCCACCTCACCTTCTTCCTGTACTCTTTCCTACATCTATAAATTTGCTGACGATACAACCATTGTTGACCGAATCTCAGATGGAGATGAGAAGGCATACCGGAGCAAGATATACCAGCTATTTGAGTGGTGTCACTGCGACAACCTTGTAGTCAAAATCAGTAAGACCAAAGAACTGATTGTGGGCATTAGAAAGGGTGAGACGAGGGAGCACATACCAGTCCTCATAGAGGGATCAGAAAGTGGAGAGGGTGAGCAGTTTCAGGTTCCTGGGTGTCAACGTCTCTGAGGATCTAACCTGGACCCAACATATCAATGCAGCTATAAAGAAGGCAAAGCAGTGGCTATATTTCATTAGGATTTTGAGGAGATTTGATATGTCATCAAAAACACTCGCAAGTTTCTACAGATGTACCTTGGAGAGCATTCTAACTGGTTGCGTCATTATCTGGTATGGGAGGTGGGGCAGCTACTACAGAGAGTTGTAAAATTATTCCGCTCCATCATGGGCACTAACCTTCAAAGTATTCAGGACTTCTTCAAGGAGTGGCGCCTCAAAAGGGCAGCGTCCATCATGAAGGACCCCCATCACTCAGGACATGCCCTCTTCTCAGCAGGAAGAAGATTCAGAAACCTGAAGCCACACGGTGATTCAAGAACGGCTTTTTCCTCTCTGCCATCTGATTTCTGAATAGATATTGAAGCCGTGAACACTACCTTAGTACTTTAATCCTTTTTGCACTACTTACTTAATTATTTCAAATATATATCTGTACTGTAATTCAGTTTAAAAAATATTGTTATGTACCGCATTGTAATGCTATCGCAAAGTTCACAAAGCTCACGACATATGCCAGTGATATTAAATGTGGTTCTCATTCAGAATCAGAAACTTCATCTACCTCCTACCCCTCTGCGCACTTTGCCCATCCCATCTTCTCTCACCTCACCTTTTCCCATTTCAGGCATCTCCTCCTACTTCCCCTCACTTCCTCCATTCTACTTTTGGGGATAGAGAGTGTAGTTAGGGGTCAGGTTAGTGTTTAGGGATGGGGTTTAGAGGATAGGCCAGAATCCAAGCCTCTGTTCAAAGTTTGAAAGCCTGCAGTGGTGGATGTGGTCAAATGTCAAGCTAACGGATCAATGAGGGTGTCCGGTGACTCATCATCAGTGAGTCCAGAGTTCGAGTCCTGGATTTGGGGTCCTCATCCAGGGAGTGCAATCCTCATCACCGCCGAATCCTGGGTCAATACCAAAGCCCGAAGGGCGATCAGAAGTTCAGAAGTTGAGGCCCGATGGCCAGAGCCCTGAGTGGTGAATCTCTGCCAGTCCGCTAGGGAAGTTAAAGGCCCAGTGTCTGAATCTCCGTGTCCGCTGGAGGCCGAAGACAGCTGTCCTGGTATTAGAGGACAGTTTATGTATGGGTGGGAGGGAGGATCGGGGCTTGTTTCACCGTTCTGTTGTGACTTGCTATGTTCTGTTTTGTTGTGACATGCTATGTTGGCGCTGGAATATGTGGCAGCACCCACAGGCTGCCCATATCATATCCTTGGGTGTGTTGTTTGTAAATGCAAATGATGCATTTCACTGTATATTTCAATATATTTCTGATGAATAAATCTGAATCTGAATCTGAATTTCTCTCTCTATCTTTTTCTTTCTCTATTCTATTCATAGACCGGGCTGGTGGCATAGTGGCATCAGTGCCGGACTTCGGGACGAAAGGTCCCGAGTTCGAATCCAGCTGGCACCCCTGCACGCTTTCCATCTGTGCTGGGTTACGAGGTAGTGATCAGAAGGCAACGGCAAACCACTGCTGTAACTTGCCTCGTACATGGTTCCCCACTACGTCAGAGAGGCGTGGAGGGAAATCGTCCGCTAACCGGAGAAACTCTGGATGCGACGTACCTTTCCATTCTATTCATAAGGAGTTGGATGAGCTCCATGTTCACAGAGATAATCTCCCACCATAGAACTTCACATCAGTGTTCATAAAAGAGAATGTTTTCCTTTAATAAAACCTTGCAAAGAATTATAATGGAATAGATAAGACACCTGCTACACCAAAGAGAGGAGAAGATGCACTTGTAATTATAATGACCACTATATTCTTCTTGCAATGACTCAGACCTGTGCTGCATTGACTGCAGTTATTCCGACACCCAGAAGCATCAGATTCAGGTTTAAAATCACGGTATATGTCACGAAATGTGTTAACTTTGCAGCAGCAGTACAATGCAATACATGATAATATATAAAAAAAAACTATTGCAGAAAGTATATATATGTATATCAAATCATTGAATTAAAATAAGTAGTGCAAAAATAGAAATATAAAAATATGAGGTAGTGTTCATGGGTTTAAAGACCATTCAGAAATCGTTGGCAGAGAGGAAGAAGGTGTTTCTGAATCGCTGAGTGTTTGCCTTCAGGCTTCTGTATCTCCTTCCTGATGGTAACAATGAGAAGGGAACATGTCCTGGGTGGTGGGAGTCCTTGATGATGGAAGCCACCTTTCTGAGGCATCACCTCTTGAAGATGTCTTGGATACTACGGAGGCTAGTACTCATGATGGAGCTGACTAAGGTTATAACTCTCTGCAGCTTAATTCAATCATGAGCAGTAGACACACCCCACGCCCCCTCACCCCATACCAGACTGTGATGCAGCCTGTCAGAATGCTCTCCATGGTAGATCTGGAGAGGTTTTCGAGTGTTTTAGATGACAAACCAAATCTCAAACTGCTGATGAAATATAGCCGATGTCTTGCTTTCTTTATAGCTGCATCGATATTATGGGACCAGGTTAGATCCTTAGAGATATTGATGCCCAAGAACCTGAAATTGCTCACTCTCTTCCACTTCTGATCCCTCGGTGAGGATTGTTGTTTGTTCCCTCATCTTCCCCTTTCTGAAGTCCACAATCAGCTGTTTGGTCTTACTGATGCTGAGTGCCAGGTTGTTGCTGCGACTCCACTTGACTAGCTGGTATATCTCACTCCTGTAAGCCCTCTTGTCACCATCTGAGATTCTACCAACAAAGACTGTATAATCAGCAAACTTATAGAAGGCATTTGAGCTATACCTAGCCACACAGTCACCTCACAAAAAAGAAAAACAAAGTAACTTTCAGTAACATGAGCACTCACGTCCTCTTGGGATGGGCCAAAGGAACAGGGTGCACAAGCACAACAGTCAAATAATTGGTGTCACTGACAGACAGAGTGGTGAGGAGACATTTGGCACGTGCGTCTTCATTTGTCAAAGCACTGAGTATAGAGGTTGGGATGTTATGTTGCAATTTTACAAAGTGTTCCAGATTTGGAATATTTTGTTTAGTTTTGGTCAGCCTACCATTGAGCTGGAAATAGTGCAGAGAAAGTTTATAAGAATGCTGCCAGGACTTGGGGGACTGAGATTTGCTTTTGAAGCAACACTCAAAATGCTGGAGGAACTCAGCAGGCCAGGCGGCATCTATGGAAAGGAGTACCGTCGACATGAAACATCGACTATACTCCTTTCCATAGATGCTGCCCGGCCTGCTGAGTTCCTCCAGCATTTTGTGCGTGTAGCTCGGATTTCCAGCATCTGCAGATTTTCTCTTGTTTGCTTTTGAAGATTAGCTTTATTTGTCATGTGTGCATTGAAATATTGAAACATACAGTGAAATATGTTGCTTGCGTTAAATCAAATCAGCGAGGATTGTGCTGGGCAACACGCAAATGTTGCCATTCGACCAGCGGCAGTGTATCATAGCCACAGCTCACAGACCCTAACCCGCACGGTTTTAGACTGTGGGAGGAAACCATAATGCCTGGAGGAAACCCACATGGTCAGCGGGAGAACGTACAAAGTCCTTACAGCCAGCGGTGAGAATTGAACCACGATCTAACTGGTGTTATAGCGGTATACTAACAACTAGGCAACCATGCCACGCATATGATATACAGATATAGAAAGAGATTAAGAAGTCTGGCACTTTATTTTCCTTATTTATTTATCAACACACTGCGGAGTAGGCCCTTCCAGCCCTTCGAGCCACACTCTATAGCAACCACCGCCAACCCCAACTTAACCCTAACCCAATCACAGGACAATTTACAGTGACCATTAACCTATCCAGTGCCACCCTTAGACTGTGGGAGCAAACTGGAGAATGCGGAGAAAACCCTGGGGCGGACATATAGGCTCGTCATAGAGGCTGCCGTGATTGAACTCTGAACTCTGAATCCCCAAACTATAATAACATTGTGCTAACCACAATGCTACTGTGGCACCCATTTATTTGTTCCATGAGGGTGACGTTAAAGAGGTGTGTAACATCAGGACCGGGCATTAATAGGGTGAACACACACAGTATTTTTTCCCTGAAGTAGCATAGGTTTAGGGTGAGGGAGAAAGGTGTAAAATTCTTCTTCTCCAGCCGTTTCTTTCTTCTATCTATCACCTCCCAGTTTCTCTCTTCATCCCCTTTGCCCACCCACCTGGATTACTTAACCCCTTGCACCTGTACTCCTCCCCCTCCCCGCTTCTTAATCCAACTTCTGTCCCCTTCCCTTCCAGTTCTGATGAAGGGTCTCGCCCCAAAACATCAACAGTTTATTCTCCTCCATAGATACTGCCTGACTTGATGAGTTGCTCCAGCATTCTGCGTGCATTTCTCTGGGTTTCCAGCATTTCTATTATTGCTTGTGTGAAAGATTCTGAGGAGGTAATTTTGGATCCACAGGATGATCCATATCTGGAATGAGCTGCCAGAAGAAGTGGTTGAGGCAGGTTCATTAACAACACTTGGAGAATCCTGGACAGTTATATGGACAGGAGAGTTTTAGGGAACGAGGATGAAAAGTAGAGACATGAGTGTAAGAGCCTGAAATATAGGGAGATTTTAGACACAGTGGGACTTTATCCCTTGAAGTGTCGGAGACTGAGAGGCCTGAGGCGCGTCTAAGGTTTTTGCACAGTGCTGTAGTAATTTTATGTTTTGCACTGTACTGCTACTGCAAAAAAAAAATCATGAATTCATGACATAGGTGAATGATGGTAAACCCGATTCTAATCTGGGTCTCTATTATGGACTGAGAGTGGGAAGGGGGCGGTGAGAGGGGAATGGTGGTTGGGAAAAGGGGAAGGGAGTGGAAAACACCAGAAAGGCATTCTGTAATGATCAGTACAATTGTTTGGAATCAATTAACCATGCCTGGTTTCTCAGGGCTGGGTGGGTCTGCACCTACACCAACCCCCGCCCCTGGAATTCCTTCTCTTCCACCTGTCCCACACCCCTCCCACAGCGCCCCAGCCTTGTCGTTCCCAACATCCTCTCATCTCCATGTTGACAAATACAGTACTGTGCAGAAGTCTTAGCCACTCTAGCTATATAATATATATATATACGTGCCTAAGACCTTTGCACAAGACTAACATTCATTACAAACAATATGGAGCTGTCGATGCACGGAATCAGAAAAAACTGCAGAGGATTGTAAACTCAGCCATCTCCATCGTGGGCACTAGCCTGCCCAGCATCCAGGACACCTTCAAAAGGTAATGCCACAAAAAGGCAGCATCTGTCATTAAGACCTCCAGCACCCAGGACATGCTCTCTTCTCATTACTACCATCAGGAAGGTAGAACAAGAGCTTGAAGACACACACCCAACATTCTCACAACTATTTCTTCCCCTGCGCCATCAGACTTCCAAACAGAAACCTGAATTGTAGGGCAAGATTGGCTAGGCTAAGACATTATTCCTTAGAGCACAGGAGATTAAAGGGTGACCTTATAGAGGTGTATAAAATTATGAATGGCACAGATAAAGTGAATGCACACCATCTTTTCCCAAGGAGGGGGAATGAAAAACTAGAGGGTACAGGTTTAGGGTGAAAGGGGAAAGTTTAACATGGATGTGAGAGGTAGCTTCTTTACCTGTAGGGTGCTGTGAGTATAGAGTGGGCTGCCCGAGAAAGTGGTTAAGGCAAGTACAACAATTGGACAGTTATGTGGAGAGGAAAGGGTCTAGAGCAGAGATTCCCAACCTATTGTCTACAGACTCCTTGCTGAATGGTATTGGCCCTGGCATAAAAAAGGTTGGGAACCCCTGATTTAGAGGGATATGGGCCAAAGCAGGCAAAGTGGACTGGCTTAAGTAGGCATCTTGGCTGGCATAGATAAGTTCAGGTAAATGGCCTGTTTCTGTTTTGTGTTACTCTAAGGTAATACAGCAGCAAGATTCCACTCTGCAGAAAATCTAAATGCTGTGGCATCTAATTGTATCCTTGGTTCACCGCCTTGGTATTCAAACCATCGCACGCGCGGAAGTTGCCAAAGATAAAAGTGAAGCAATAAATTCATTGAAGTGGTGATGTGTGAAGAAATTTGCAATCCGCTTTGCAATTCGCCTACTAGAGCAACAGATCAACAGCAGATGCCATCTCTCTGGCCCTACATTGCTCCTTAGAACACCTGGAGAATAAAGACACATATGTAAGGCTCCTTTTCATTGACTACAGCTCTGCCTTTAATACCATCATTCCAAATAAACTGATTCCTAAGCTCCAGAACCTGGGCCTTAGCACTCAGATCTGCAGCTGGATCTTCAACTTCCTCACGGACAGGACCCAGGCTGTAAAAATAGGGGACAAGCTCTCCTCTACAATCACTCTGAGCACTGGTGCCCCACAAGGCTGTGTACTCAGCCCCCTGCTGTACTCACTGTACACCCATGATTGTGTAGCCAAGTTTCCATCGAACTCAATATATAAGTTTGCTGATGACACCACAATTGTAGGCCGTATCTCAGGTAATGATGAGTTCCAGTACAGAGAGGAAATTAAGAACCTGGTGGCATGTGCGAAGGCAATAACCTATCCCTCAACGTCAGCAAGACGAAGGAATTGGTTGTTGACTTCAGAAGGAGTAGCGGACCACACAACCCCATTTACATCAGTGGTGCGCAAGTGAAACAGGTCAAAAGCTTTAAGTTCCTCAGGGTCAATATCACAAATGACCTGACTTAGTCCAACCAAGCAGAGTCCACTGCCAAGAAGACCCACCAGCGCCCTTACTTCCTGAGAAAACTAAAGAAATTTGGCCTGTCCCCTAAAACCCTCACTAATTTTTATAGATGCACCGTAGAAAGCATTCTTCTAGGGTGCATCACAACTTGGTATGCAAGTTGTCCTGTCCAAGACCGGAAGAAGCTGCAGAAGATCGTGAACACAGCCCAGCACATCACACAAACCAATCTTCCATCCTTGGACTCACTTTACACCGCACGCTGTCGGAGCAGTGCTGCCAGGATAATCAAGGACACGACCCACCCAGCCAACACACTTTTCGTCCCTCTTCCCTCCAGGAGAAGGCTCAGGAGCTTGAAGACTCGTACGGCCAGATTTGGGAACAACTTCTTTCCAACTGTGATAAGACTGCTGAACGGATCCTGACCCGGATCTGGGCCGTCCCCTCCAAATATCCGGACCTGCCTCTCGGTTTTTTTGCACTACCTTATTTTCCATTTTTCTATTTTCTATTTATGATTTATAATTTAAATTTTTAATATTTACTATCGATTTGTACTCCAGGGAGCGGGAAGCGCAGAATCAAATATCGCTGTGATGATTGTACGTTCTAGTATCAATTGTTTGGTGACAATAAAGTATAAAGTAAGTAAAGTAAAATAAAGTAATTGGTTCTAAATTTCCTCTTGATAAGTTAATCCCTCAGTACTGTGCCATATTCTCACAGCAACATTTGAATGAAATTGTAACAGGAGTGGTTGCCAGGCTGAGTGTGAACTTGAGTTGTTACAGTGAAATTCCACATCTTTAACCAATGGACCACCAGGAGAGACTTAGAGCAGGTGAACTCAAGTGCAAGGAGATCAGAGACAAGGATGGGATTGAACAAAGAATCTACTTGTGGATTGGTTCATAGAGGATACAAGCCATGATTCAAGAATTACTACACACAGGGTAGGTATACTCAAGACTGAGCAATGACAAGCAACCCAGAGGGAACTTAAATAGACAAACAAAACAAAGCACAGGTGCACTGATAACTAAAACAAGATACAGATGAAAATAATCAACTAATAATCAGGAGAGGAGGATTGTCAGAGTCTGGAGGACATGGGCGCCCCCACATGGTCAGATCAAGGCATGACAGAATTGCCTATTTCAGCTTTATCTCTGTGGTGCTCACACGCAGGCATAAACAGGAGCAGCTGGTTCATGCTGCAGGGAGAACATTGGCCAGGAGGATCAGGAGAATACCATCCCTTCTTTCTAAGATAAATGCAAATGAGTCAATTTTGGTTTAATGGAGGACGCATACTATTCAGTAATCAGGTTTCAATAACTCCCTGTGATACATCCTTGAACACAGATCAGTACAGCACAGGAACAGGCTCTTTGGCACACAGTGCCTGCGTCAGACATGATGCCAACTTAAATTAAATCTCTTCTGCTTGCAATGATTCATTTCTTTCCATTCCCTGCATATTTCTTAACATGGTACAGCACTGCTTGGTATGGTAACTGCACTGTGGCGGACAGGAAGGCTCTACAACAGGTAGTCCAAACTGCCCAACACATCGCTGGCACCAGCCCACCCACTGTCATGGAAATATGTACAGAGAGGTGCCGGAAGAAGGCCAGTAACATCATGATGGATCCTACCCACCCCGCTCATGGACTGTTTGTCCCACTCTCAGCGGGGAGGAGGCTACATAGCACCCATGCCAGGACTCAGAAACAGATACTTTCTCCAAGCTGTAAGGCTGATCAACACCTCCACCCACTAACCCTTCTCTCCGCACCCCCCAACCACCCCTACTTTATCATTTCCTGTCCGAGTCAACTTACGTACAGACACTCCGGTGCCCAGTGTCACTTTATGGACGTACAATTAGTTAGTTCAACACTGTTACAGTTCAGGGCATTGGAGTTCAGAGTTCAAATCCAATGCCATCTGTAAGAAGCTTGTACATCCTTACCATGAAGTGCATGGGTTTCTTCTGGGTGCTTGTGTTTCCTCCCACATTCCAAAGACGTACCGGTCGGTAGGTTAATTGGTGATTGTAAATTGTGCTGTGATTTGGCTAGGGTTAAATCGGTGGGTTGGTGGGAGATGTGGCTCACTGGTCCGAAAGGGCCTGTTCCGTGCTGTATTTTTAAATAAAAATTGAGCAATCAATCTTTGTATGTAATCTATCTTACGTATTTTTATTTTTTATTGCGTTCTTTATCTCATTGTGTTTCTTCTGGTTCTGCATCAGATCAGGAGTAACAATTATTTTGCTGTCCTTGACACTTGTGTTCTGGAGATGACGTTAAAAAATCTCAAACCTGGAATATTCATGCATATCTCTTGCTAATATCGTACCACCCTCACTGGCAGTCCATTCGAGCACCGCACCCACCAGTCTGTTTAAACAAGTTGCCCTGCACATCTCCTTTAAACTTTACCACTCTCAGCTAAAATTCATGTCTTCCAATATTTGACATTTCTACTCTGGAAAGACAGGGTGGATGTGGAGAGGATGTTTCATGTGGTGGGAGTATCCAAGCTAGAGGGCACAGCCTCAACACTGAGAGGCGACCTTTTAGAACAGAGGTAAGGAGGAATTTTTTTTTAGCCAGAGAGTAGTAAATCTATGGAATGTTCTGCCACAGACTGTGGTGGAGGCCAAGGTCATGAGTATGTTTAAGGAAGTTGATCATTTCCTGATCGGTCAGGGCATCAAAGGATATGGCGAGAAGGCAGGTGTGTGGGGTTGAGTGGGATCCGGGATTAGTCATGATGAAATGGCAGAGGAGACTCAATGGGCTGAATGGCCTAATTCTGCTCCTATGTCTTATGGTCTTAAGGTTAAGAAATTTATAACTGTCTAATCTATCTATGTCTCTTCTAAATGTAGAGACTTCAGTCAGCCTCCCTGCTGCAGAGAAAGCAACTCAAGTTTGTCCAACCACTCTAGTCCTGTAAGCAACCTTGTAAACCTCTTCTTCACCCTTTCAAAAGCCTCCACGTACTTCCTGAAATTGAGGAACTAGAACTGCAAGGTGTGCTATGCACTTCATCCACTTCCCCCCACCGACCCACCTTCCCCCTCACCTGATTTCACCTACCAGCTGGCAACCTGTATTCCTTCCTCTCCCCCACCTTCTTCCCCCTTCTTTTCTGGTCCTGATGAAGGGTCTCGGCCCAAACTGTTAACTGTTTATTCCCCTCTGTAGGTACTGCCTAACTTGCTATGTTCCCCCGGCATTTTGTGCATGTTGTTCTGGATTTCTAGCATCTGAAGAATCTCTTGTGTTTACCATCAACAATCATCACCACCATCATTATGTGCTGTGTCGTATGACATGGTTGATCATGGTCTCATGATCATGAATGCTCTTGGTAAATTTTTCTACAGAAGTAGCTTGCCATTACCTTCTAGGCAGTGTCTTTACGAGACGGGTGACCCCAGCCATTATCAATACTCTTCAGAGATTGTCTGCCTGGCGTCAGTGGTCGCATAACCAGGACTTGTGATATGCACCAGCTGCTCATACGACCATCCATCACCTGCTCCCATGGCTTCACGTGACCCTGATCGGGGGTGGGGGGGGGGAGGTGGGAACTAAGTAGCTACTACACCTTGCCCAAGGTTCACCTGCAAGCTAGTGGAGGAAAGGAGTGCCTTCCACCTCCATTGGTAAAGACGTATCCCCACCTTGCCACCGTACTCTTAACAATGCCAATCCAAAAATTTACTAACCATGCCCAATTCATTCTCTTCCAAATGGATGATAAATAATATTTTGCCCAACAGCAATACGTGGGGAACACCACTAGTCATGGCCTTCCATCCAAGCATCAGTTGGATATAGATTGCAGGTTTGAGGGCCGCTATCAGAGAAAACCAGGCCAGTAACTCTTATATATTTTGTAAATGGTCAGGGCGGCACGGGAGATAGCAGTTAGCAAAACGCGCTACAGTTTCAGTGACCCAGGTTCGATTCCTGCTGCTGCCTGTAAGGAGTTTGTACTTTCTCCCCGTGACTACGTGGGTTTCCTCCAGGTGCTCCGGTTTCCTCCACAGCCCAAAGATGTACCAGTTAACTGTTCATTGTAAATTGTCCTGTGATTAGGATAGGGTTAAACTGGGGGTTGCTGGGTAGTGCGGCTTGAAGTGTTGGAAGAGTCTATTCTGCACTGCATCTCAATAAATAAGTAAAATGTGCAGCAATTGTAGACAGACTAAATTCACCAGAGTGGTAAAAGGGTGGCAGATAAATGGGCTGTTTTGCCCTTTGTGGTGTTCATCTTCCTGAGAATTCCTGGGGCGACAGTCATCCAAAAAAAAAATAGAGAGTATTCCATTGCAATCCTGACTGACGTCTTGCAGATAGTAGAGCGTTGCGGAGTGTCAGGAGATGAACCACTCACTGCATGACCTCTGACCTGATCTTGTAGCCGTGATGTATGTGTGGCTAATCACCAGGACGTAAAGCCATTGAATGTCGAGGACATATCGCCACATGATAGGAAGGATGTAATTAAGCCAGAGGGGGTACAGAAAAGATTCAGAAGGATATTGCTGAAACTGGAGGACTTGAGATTTAAGGCAAGACTGGATCGACTGGGGCTGTTTACTCATCAAAATAGTCTGAGGGGCGACCTTTTATCAAGGTCATGAGGGGCTCATCGCAGTTTTCTTCTCACTGTAAGGGAGTCTAAAACTCGAGGGCACGGGTTTAACATGATGGGGGAAATGTTTAATGGGGACCTGATAGGTAGGTTTCTCAGAGAGAGCAATGGTGACTATGTGAATGAACTGCCAGAAAAACCTTTAGAGGAGGGGACAATTACCACACTTCAAAGACTTTTGGGCAGGTTCACAGATAAGAAATGTGTAGACAGTAAATGGAGATGGTCTTTGCTTGGCACTTGGTATTGTGAGTGTAACTTAGCTCCTTCCCTCCATTAGCCTGCAGGTCACCCTTGGGCCCCTCAACCAGAGTCTTGTGAAGCCATGGGAGCAGGTGGTGGATGGTCGTATGAGCCGCTGGTGCATATCACAAGTCCTGGTTATGCGACCACTGACACCAGCCAGACAATCTCTGAAGCGTATTGATCATGGCTGGGGACACTGCTCGGAAGAAGGCAATGACAAACTCCTCTGTAGAAAAATTTGCCAAGAACAATCATGATTATGGAGGCTGTGACCATCCACGCCATACAACAAGGGCACATAATGAATGGATGGATAGATGAAGAGGAGAGGTTGAACGAGCTAGGGCTTTTCTCTTTGGAGTGAAGGAGGATGAGAACAGTCTTGACAGAGGTGTATGAGATAATAAGAGACATAGATCAAGTGGGCAACCAGTGACGTTTACCCAGGACAGAAATGGCTAATAAAATAGGGCATAATCTTAAGATGATTGGAGGTAAGTATAAGGGGAATGACAGAAGTATGTTTTTTTATACAAAGAGAGAGCTGGGTGCGTGGAATGCCCTGTGAGGGGTGGTGGTAAAGGAAGATACCTGGGGACATTTAAGAGATTCTTAGATAGAGAAATGGAGGGTTATGTAGGAGAGAAGAGTTCAACAGTTGTTGAGTAGGTTAAAAAGTCGACACAACGATGTGGGACTACCCTGCTGTAATTTTCTATGTACTATTAAACAGGTGAGACTGTGGGGAGAATAAAATCAGGTGAGAGCAGTACATATCTGTGTGGAAATAGATGCTGGATGGCGAGCACAGGGTCAGCGGGCTGAAGGGCCTGTTTGCATCCTGTATGCCAAAGCCACTCCATGACACTGTGGAAACGAGCAGTGGTGGTGGCGTTGTTAGGGGGGGGGAGGGGATGATTGTAATGAGCAGTGTTGGCAGGGTTGCGTAGGGGGGAGGGGATGCTTGTAATGAGAGTTGGTGGTGAGGTTGCGTGGGGGGAGGGGATGGTTGTAGTGAGCAGTGGTGAAGGATTGTGTAGGGGGAGGGGATAGTTGTAATGAGCAGTTGTGAGGTTGTGTAGAGAGAGAGGATGGTTGTAGTGAGCAGTGGTGGTGAGGATGTGTAGGAGAGGGGATGGTTGTAGTGAGCAGTGGTAGTGAGGTTGTGTTGGGGGAAGGGATGGTTGTAGTGAGCAATGGTGGTGAGGTTGTGTAGGGGGTGGGGCTGGTTGTAGTGAGCTGTGGTGGTGAGGTTGTGTAGGGGAGGGGGCGGTTGTAGTGAGCGATGGTGGTGAGATTGTGTAGGGGGGAAGGGATGGTTGTAGTGAGCAGTGGTGGTGGGGTTGTGTAGGGGAGAGGATGGTTGTAGTGAACGATGGTGGTGAGGTTGTGTAGGGGAGGGGATGGTTGTAGTGAGCAGTGGTGGTGAGGTTGTGTAGGGGAGGGGATGGTTGTAGTGAGCAGTGGTGGTGAGGTTGTGTAGGGGAGGGGATGGTTGTAGTGAGCAGTGGTGGTGAGGTTGCGCGGGAGGAGGGGATGGTTGTAGTGAGCAGTGGTGGTGGGGTTGTGTAGGGGAGGGGATGGTTGTACTGAGCAGTGGTAGTGAAGTTGTGCAGGAGAGGGGATGGTTGTAGTGAGCAGTGGTAGTGAGGTTGTGTAGGGGGAGGGGATGGTTGTAGTGAGCAGTGATGGTGAGGTTGTGTGGGGGGAGGGGATGGTTGTAGTGAGCAGTGGTGGTGGGGTTGTGTAGGGGGAGGGGATGGTTGTAGTGAGCAGTGGTGGTGGGGTTGTGTGGGGGGAGGGGATGGTTGTAGTGAGCAGTGATGGTGAGGTTGTGTGGGGGGAGGGGATGGTTGTACTGAGTAGTGGTAGTGAGGTTGTGTGGGGGGAGGGGATGGTTGTAGTGAGCAGTGATAGTGAGGTTGTGTGGGGGGAGGGGATGGTTGTACTGAGCAGTGGTAGTGAGGTGCAGGAGAGGGGATGGTTGTAGTGAGCAGTGGTAGTGGGGTTGTGTAGGGGGCAGGGGATGGTTGTAGTGAGAAGTGGTGGTGAGGTTGTGTGGGGGGAGGGGATGGTTGTAGTGAGCAGTGATGGTGAGGTTGTGTGGGGGGAGGGGATGGTTGTACTGAGCAATGATGGTGGGGTTGTGTAGGGGGAAGGGGATGTTTGTAGTGAGCAGTGGTGGTGGGATTGTGTAGGGGGAAGGGGATGGTTGTAGTGAGCAGTGGTGGTGGGGTTGTGTAGGGGAGGGGATGGTTGTAGTGAGCAGTGGTGGTGGGGTTGTATGGGGGGAGGGGATGGTTGTTGTGAGAGTTGGTGATTATCTAGGGAGCTACATAATCTTTAATATATTCAGTGCAGAGTAGAGCATCTCATGACAACACCACAAATGGTTGTCCTTTGCCATTTTGCTTGCATTTGCACTAATTATGTTTGCTTCATGGCTGAGCACGGATTTGTTTCATGTGCATGTAGGGTGTTTTGCATCTTTAAATATCACAAAGCCTGACAATTAATTGGCACACAGAGAGCCAGACTGCAATTAATGCCGGGGAAACTTTGTGTCAAGTAGTCATCACCATGGAGAGGTTTCGTGCTGCGGCAAAGGAGGGTAAAGGTCATTGTCTGGTGGTTGACCTTTCACCTCTGAACCCCACCTCAACTTTCTGGCTAGTCTTCATCAGAGAATCTGCCTGTGGAGATTTCTTGCCTCTGTTTAGCAATGGGCAACATGCAGACAAGCAACGAGTGATCAGATCAGACCGATTGAGAATATGATTGCTCTGGAGAAGGTGCAGTGCAGAGGATGGCGAGGATGGGTCCTAGAATGTAGCAGTTCAGTTCCGAGGAGAGAACGGCGAGGCTGGGACTGTCCTCACTAGGGCAGAGGTGGTTGAAAGGTGAAGAGAATGAGGTATGTGAAAGTTCAAAATAAATAAATTTGCCAAGTACATTTATGTCACCATATACAACCTGAGATTCATTTTCTTGTGGGCATACTCATTAAATCCATAATAGAATAATCATAATAGAATCACTGAAAGACCAGATCAACTCCGGCATTCAACCAGTGTGCAAAAGACAACAAACTACGCAAATACAAAAATAAATAAACAATAATAATTAATTACGTATGCGATAAATATTGAGAAAATGAGATGAAGAGTCCTTGAAATCAAGTCCATAGGTTGTGGGAACATTTCAGTAATGGGGCAAGTGAAGTTGAGTGAAGTTTTCCCTCTGGTTCAAGAGCCTGATGGTTGAGGGGTGTGAGTCCTGAGGCTCCTTTACCTTCTTCCTGATGGCAGTAGTGAGAAGAGAGCATGGCCTGGGTGGCCGGAGGGAAGGGGAGGGGGGTACTGATGAGGGATGCTGCTTTCCTGCTACAATGATTGGTGTAGATGTGCTCAATGGTGGGGAGGGCTTTACCTGTAATGGACCAGGCAAGGGGTATATATAGGGTCAAATATGGTCATGGAGTCGAGAAAAGTACACCATAGAAACAAGCTCTTCGGCTCATCTACTCTGTGCTGCAAATGCAAGAAACCTTTCCCCATACCAGAGGTAGATAAAACCAGTTGAAATAGATTTGGAGCAAAGTGGAAGAGACTTAGTAGGGGATCTGAGGAGGACCGTTTTACCCAGAGAGTGGTGACTATCTGGACAGCACTACTGGAGAGAATAGTGGAAGCAGACATTGACAATAAATTTATGATTAAAATATGTAATGTTATCATATACTATCCTGAGATTTATTTCCTGTCAGGCATTTACAGAGAAAGGAAATACAATAGAACTTTACAAAAACACTATATACTGTTACGTACCCCGTAACTGGATTGCCAAACCAGCAGAAATGGATCACTCAGTTGGAGTCTGGATTACTAGAACTAAGAAAGTTTTATTAAAGAAACAAGCAACACAGTAATCGAAAGGATAATAAATGCAGCAGTTCAGCGATGATAAACACACATGTGCACAGAATTAAGATAACAGCATCAATCAAGCTCTATCGTTGTCTAGGGGTAAATGACCAAATTTCAAAGTGACTCAAAGTTCAGTCCAGTTTAGTAGTTCAGTTCGCAGTAATCGTTGCCATGGCGATGGACAACGTGGGGGAAGAGAGAGAGAGAACAGGAACAACTGATCATTCAGACACGGCTTCACTCACAGACCGGCACTTTTGGGCAGGTCCTTGGTGATGTCACCTGAGGTCACCGACTGTGACCCCTCCTCCAGATGCGGTCGATCCTCTGCAGTGAACCCGGCACCCAGGCAAGGGCGGACACACACCGGGTTCCCGCTGATCGTACCTTTCCACCCTGGCCGTTGTCTGGTACTTCCCACCGACTCGTGAGAAACGTACCGCTTCCAGGGTCTCGTTACCTCGGGTGGCGTGTGTCCTGCCTTAGCGAACCTGTCCCTTTTTATCCCCCTGCTGGGGTATCGCCTGTCCATCACTTCAAACAGTTCAAGGTTCAAAGGGGGGAGCCGCTCCAGACAGCTCTCTCTCCCCCGTCCCTTCATTACACATCTCCAGACGCTGCTCCATTGTTCCTTATCTCTCCTTCCCCTGAGGACAGGTGGCAGACCACTTGCTGATGTCACTGATGCTAACCCAGGCCAGCAAACATCTTAATTTTATGTGTATTCTCGTCACAATACAAAGTTACACACGCCTAATGCTGGAGGAACTCAGCAGGTCAGGCAGCAGCGATGGAAATGAATAAATAGTCGATGTTCCAGGCTGACACCCCTCATCAGGACCCTTCCAGATAAAGTGTATCGGTCTGAAATGTTAACTGTTTATTCTTTTCCGTAGGTGCTGCCTGACCTGCTGAGTTCTTCCAGCATTTTGCGTGTGTTACTCTTGATTATCCAGCATCTGCAGAGTCTCTTGTGTTTATACATAAACAAAGGCTGACAAACAACCAATGTGCAACTGAAGACAAACTATGCAAATAAAAATAATTACTGAGAGCAGGAATTGTAAAGAGTCCTTGAAAGAAAAGTGTAAAAGAGAGGGGATAGTGGATATGGGACCGCTGGAAAACTATGCTGCAGAGGTAGTAATGGGGGACAATGAAATGGCAGATGAACTGAATAAGTATTTTGCATCAGTCTTCACTGTAGAAGACACTAGCAGTACGGTGGAAGTTCCAGGAGTCAGGAGGCATGACGTGTGTGAAGTTACCAAAATTAGAGAGAAGGTTCTTGGGAAACTGAAAGGTCAGAGGCTTGATAAGTCACCTGGACCTGATGGCATACACTCCAGAGTTCTGACAGAGGTGGCTGAAGAGATCGTGGAGACATTAGTAATGATTTTTCAGGAATCATGAGATTTAGGAGTGGGCCTGGAAGACTGGAAAATTGCAAATGTCACTCCACCCTTCAAGAAGGGAGAGAGGGAGAAGAAAGGAAGCTATAGATTAGTTGGTCTGACCTCAGTGGTTGGGAAGATGTTGGAGTTGATTATTAAGGATAAGATCTCAGGGTACTGGAGGTACATGATAAAATAGGCTGTGGTCAGCATGGTTTCCTCAAGGGAAAATCTTGTCTGACAAATCTGTTGGAATTCTTTAATGAAATTACAAGCAGGATAGACAAAGGAGAATTGGTTGATGTTGTAGAATCAGGAAAGACTCTAGCATGGATAAAGCAGTGGCTGATTGGCAGGAATCAGAGAGAGGGAATAAAGGGAAGCTTTTCTGGTTGGCTTTTGGTGACTAGTGATGTTCTACTGGTGTTTGTGAAGGGACCAATTCATTTCATGTTGTATGTCACTGATCTGGATGATGGAATTGGTGGCTTTGTTGCAAAGTTTGCAGATGATATGAAGATAGGTGGAGGGGCAGTTCGTTTTGAGGAAGTAGAGAGGCTACAGAAGGATTTACTCAGATTAGGAGAATGGGCAAAAAAATGGCAGATGGAATACAGTGTTGTGAAGTATATGGTCATACGAACATAAGAAATAGGAGCAGGAGTCGGCCACCTGGCCCGTTGAGCCTGCTCCACCATTCAATAAGGTCATGGCTGATCTGGCCATGGACTCATCTCCACCTACCTGCCTTTTCCCCAAAACCCTTAATTCCCCTACTATGCAAAAATCTATCCAATCATGCACTTTGGTAAAAGAAATGAAAGTGTTGACCATTTTCTAAATGGAGAAAAAATATGAAAAATGAGCTGCACACAGAGGACTTGGGAGTCCTTGTGCAGGATTCCCTAAAGGTTAATTTGCAGGTTGAGTCTGTGGCGAGGAAGGCAAATGCAATGTTAGCATTCATTTCAAGAGGACTAGAATATAAAAGCAAGGATGTAATGTTGAAACTTTATAAAGCACTGGTGAGGCCTCACCCAGAGCATTGTGAGCAGCTTTGGGCTCCTTATCTTAGAAGCAATGTGCTGAAATAGGAGAGAGCTTGTGATATGAAGAGCATTTGATGGCTCTGGGCCCGTATTCACTAGAATTCAGAAGAATCAGGGTGACCTCATTCAAATATATCGAGTGGTGAAAGACTTTGATAGAGTGGATGTGGAAAGGATGTTTCTTGTGGTGGGAGAGTCTAAGACCAGAGGACACAGCCTCAGAATAGAGGGGCGTCCTTTTAGAATGGAGATGAGGAGGAATTTCTTTAGCCAGAGAACGGGAAGTCTGTGGAATTCTTTGCCACAGGCAGCTGTGGAGGCCAAGTCTTTATGTATATTTAAGGCAGAGATTGATAAATTCTTGATTGGTCAGGGTATGAAGGGATATGGGGAGAAGGCAAGTGATTGGGGTTGAGAGGAAAATTGGAACAGCCATGATGAAATGGTGGCAGACTCAATGGGCCAAATGGCCTAAATCTGCCTCTACATCTTATGGTCTTCTGGTCTAAAGTCAGTCTGTAAGTTGTGGAATCATTTCAAAACTGAGGTGAGTGACGAAGTGAGGTTACCCACACCAGTTCATGAGACTGATGGTTGTAGGGTAATAACTGTCCCTGAACCTGGGGATATAGGACAAGGCTTCTCTATCTTCTACCCAATGGTTACGATTCAAAAGATTGACTCTTTCTTTCCCTCCACAGGTGCTGCCTGACATGTTGAGTTCCTCCCAGAATTTTGTGTTTCTTTCCATAAGTGTGTACATTTAATAGATTTCACTATTCACCTTCTATACATAACCGAAATTTATTTGTTGAGATATAGCATGGAGTAGGCCCTTCTGGCCCTTTGAACCTCGCCACCCAACAATCCCCCAATTTAATGAAAGTCTAATCGTGGGACAATTTACAACAACCAATTAGCCTACCAATTTGGACTGTGCGAGGCAACCAGAGCACTCGGAGGAAACCTGCACGGTCATAGACAGAATGTACAATGACACAAGACATTCTGCAGATGCTGGAAATCCAGAGTAACACACAAGGGTGCCACAGTAGCACAGCGGTTAGTGTGACGCTATTACAGCTCAGGGCACCTGAGTTCAGGGTTCAATTCTGATGCCGCCTGTACGATATTTGTACGTTCTTTCCATGAACTGCGTGGATTTCCAGTTTCCTGCTACATCTTAAACATGCATCAGTTAGTAGTTTAATTGGTCATTGTAAAATATCCTGCAATTAGGCTCGCATTAAATGGTTGGGCTCCTGGGTGCTTGGCTGTTTGGGCCAGTACAGCCTGTTCCGTGCTGTATCTCTAAATCTTAAAAAAATTGCTGGAGGAACTCAGTAGATCAGACGGCATCTAAGGAGAGGGACATGCACAGACCACTGGAGGAACTCAGCAGGCCAAACACCATCGAAGGAAAAGAGTTAACAGTCGATGTTTCAGGCAGAGACCCTTCATTGGGTCTCAGTCCTGAAGAGGGGTCTCGGCACAAAACATCGACTGTTTACCCTTTTCCATTCAACATTCCTGGCCTGCGGAGTTCCTCCAACATTTTGTGTGAATTGTAGAGGAATTAACAGTTGATATTTTGGGCCAAGCGCATTCATCAGCACTGAAAGGAAGCGGGGAAGAAGCCAGAATAAGAAGGTGGGGAGTGGGAGAAGGACTACAGGCTTGTAGGTGATGCATGAGACCAGGTGGTGGTGGGGGGGGGGGGGTAGAATCAAGTGAAAAACTGGTATGTGATGGGTAGAAAATTGCGGAGATGGCACTGATGAGTCATGGCGACACTTTGCAGGCAGCAAACAAGACTACTAACTATTCTACTAAATATACTCTACTGTGGCTAAGATCACTGCAATCCGCTGCCTGTAATTTCCCTCTGTGTAGTGTGCTTTTGACTTGTTTGTTCAGCGTGGCGTTTTTTTGTGCTATCCTGAAATATTTGGCAAACTGGACTCTCGAGAATGCAGGTACAGCCATGGCAACCATTACTGGAGAGGGCTTGGGGCTGGAATGAATCTTCAGACCCAGGCCTGAGAGTGGAAAATGAACACTGATATTTGGCCGATTTAAGCTCCAAGTCATATTGAAAAGATTAAAGCTGTGTTTGTGATGCTGGGAAGCCAGGTGGCTGTGAATGAGAGACGGAGAGGTGAGGGTTAAACATGCTGCTGTTTACCTTGCTTGTCATCCACCCAGAATTCCCTCCCACGTTACGTTCCGTACGTAACACACAGGGAGCTTGACAGCAACCCATAAGGGTCAAAATATACATGAATACATAAACATATACCTCTTTCCTTATTTTAAAGGTTTCTCCCCTTTCCCATACACAGACCAGCTGCTGAACTATTAATATTCAATGGAGTAACTATCAAATTCAACCCACAGCAAAAAAAAATTCTAAACTAGGAAAAGAGGGTAGACTGCCCCCATTCCTAGACGTAACCCTGGGAATTATTCTGCCCTATGTGCTGAGAGTTAGTCACTGAACTACAGATTCAATCTGTCTAGAGGGTGGCTGTTCCTGTGAAGATACTGATGGCATGGGGATGATACCAAAAATGATTTTATCTCTTGGTGGTGAATGTATAGACCTTGGCTTGGGTACTGCATTGTCAGTAGGGGTCACCTCAGAAGGCACAGGTGATGGGAGAGCAATGGCTGTGTCATTTGACATTAATGGAGGTTCTGCAGTCATTGTCTCAGAATTCTGTCCCGTTCCTACAACTGGATCTGGATTGGTCAGTTTGTGTTGGTTTTCAGTAGCCTCTGAAGTAGGCAACAGGTGATCCACAAGCCTTCTTCTTATTATTAGTGGTTACTAGTTTCCACTGTGTACAACACAGGACCAGTTTGTGCCACCAATGTCACTGGAATCCACTTTGTTCCATCGCTGTAGTTTTGGGCAAGTGCTCTCCTTTCTGCTGTGTAACTTCTGTACTATGCATTGGCACGTCCCTTTGATTGGAGTTTTGGTTCATTTAGCACAATCTGTTTTGTGTCTGTGGTCTAAGCAGATCAAGCTGTGTATGAAGCTGTCTTTTATCAGTACAGTGGCTACAGCCACTTCGGTGGTGGTCTGAGGTGTGCAACGGTGTGTCAGTAAGAAAGTAAGAAAGTGATAAAATGCTGGTTGAAGGATCCACTTTGCACTGAAGTCTTGAGGGTTTGTTTCATTGCATGAATTGCTCAACAAGGCTATTGGTGGCTGGGTGATGTGGTGCTGACTTGATGTGTTGAATACTATTTGTGTCCAGAAATGCCTTGAACTCTTCAGACAGGAGTTGTGGGCCATTGTCACTTACAAGCTGTTGAGGAAGCCCAAAATGCCTAAAGATGGAACGTAGCTCCTTCATGCATTTTTCAGAAGCAGTGCTCTTCGTGATGGCAACCTCGGCCCACTATGACCAAGACCATGTGGTCTTCTACGCATCCTGCAAAGTCTATAGTGTGGCAATCCTCTGCCATGGTTCTACAGGCCATTCCCATGGATGCAGAAGTGGAAGTTGAAGAACATTTCTCGTTTCTGACAATGTGGGCCTGTATTGGCCTTCTCTTCAGTAGTTACAGCCAGTCCTGGGCAACAGAAGTAGCAGCGAGCAATTTCTTTTCATGTGCACCAAGCCACAGTGTCCTGCATGTAGCTCGTCACAACACTTGCTTTCTTAATGGGGGAGGAATGACAACATGGTAGCCCCATCCTGCTTGGGACTATGAGATCCTTCCATCAAGTCTGGTAAGGTTTCACTTCTATGGTTGTCTCTCCTTTCCATTCATGAGTTACCATGTCCACCGCTTTAGATAGAACTGCATCAGTACATGTATGCTTCCAGACTTACGCAGCAGTTATCAGAGCTGCAGGTACTTCTTTGAAGTAAAAGATCTCTTTCAGTGATGGCTCTGGAGCTGTAACAGCTAAGGGAAGTCAGGTTAGTCCATCAGCGTTCGAATGTTGCTCGGACTTCTGTACTTTACACTGTACTGAACTGCAGATAGCAACAGAGTCCAACATTGCATTTGACTAACAGCCAGGGAAGGCATGTCCGCATGTGGACCAAAAATTAACATCAACGGCCGATGATCTGTCAGCAGTGTAAATCGTTGAAAGAAGAGGAATTGATAGAATTTTTTAACTCCAAAGATAATTGCAAGTGCTTCCTGCTCAATTTGGGTGCAGTGGATTTCGGTCTTGCTTAATGTCCTTGATGCAAAAGCGATTGGATACTCTTCACCCCATGGCATGATGTGTGGGATGACTCCCCACACCACAGGGTGAAGCATCACAGGGTAACTATACGGGCAATGACAGGATGAAGTGTGTGAGTGCTTCAAATTCTGAAAAAGCTGTTTTGACCTTTTTAAAAGCCTCTTCACAGTGAACTGTCCACATGCCAGTGTGTTGATTTAGTTAAAGGCTCATGAAGTGGTTTCAGCATGCTAGCGAGGTTAGGAACAAACTTTGTGCAGTATGTTAGTAGTCCTAAGAAAGATATTAATTGACTTGCATTCTGTGATAATGGAGCCTCCACCTTTGGTGCCTTGTGAAGCCCTGTGTTGTCAATCACATGGCCTAAATATTCAATCAAAGGTCAAAAGAACTCACTCTTGTCCTTCTTGACCCTTAGCCCAAATTTCTTGAGTTTTTGTAGTGTAGCAAGGTGATGATGGCGCTAAACAGTAACTCCTTTGCATGCATCTTCGGAAACGACTCTATTTCATCTTTAGTATCTTTATTTTCCCCTTTCAGAGTTCGTTTGAAGACCCTGACCTGGAGTAACATGCTCACTTTGGTTCTTTGTGGGAATGGGATCCGTTCTTTGTGTTTCATAACTGGCTGCTGTTCGGCACGCCAAGGGCTCTGCCTAATGTTACGATTCCATAATGTACCTGCAGCTAGAGATGACAAATTGAGTCAGGTTTTAATATTAAAATCACTATATTTATTTACATCTACTCAAAAATATAGAAAATTAAATAAACTACTTTCTTAAACAGAAGTTAACAGTGTTATGCGTCTATAGCTCCCTTAGAGTCAAATTTAGAACCCGTTCTTAACAAATCTTACTCAAGCACAGTTGTAAAGTGGCAGTTCAGAGAGTCCCAGTAATTCACGAAATAGGTGAGAGGAGAGACTTGTGGATTCACAGTGCAGCGACGAGGCGATCACGATGAATTCCAAAGATTCCACAGCTAGCAAACGAAGAAACGGTTACTGAAGATCCCAGCCGAGGAATACTGTTCCGAAGTCCACGAAGAGCGATTTCACAAAGTGACTGACGAAATCCACACCCATGGATCATACGAAGGACAGGCATGTCTCCACAATGCACAGTGTATAACCTAATCCTTTGGGTTTGGGTAAGCATTAGACTTTACCCTTCGCAATCGTGACCTGTTCCCGGACAGCTCGAAGCCTGCGATCTTCACTCTCTCTCTCTTTCCTTCGACTCCTTCTCAGCACTATGCCCACATTTCTTTTATACCATCCGCATACGTCATAAGGTAATGCTCACAGAAACGAAACTGTGGACTCAAAGTAAAATAAAATTGGGGACACATGATGCCCACAGTAAATGAAACTATGGACTCCCAGGAGAACTCCTCCCCCCAAGAAGAGAAAATTTTGATCTGTAAGAGCAAAATTTTAACTACAATCTACAATATGTGGAACAACACATATACGGTTATCATACAGCACACTACAAACTAATACAACATATTGCAGGAGCATATACAAATATTAAATTCCACTCCATTATTAAAATTACATTATGTTTAACATCTGGAAAGACAATTGGCAATTATATTATCTTTGCCTTTAATGTGAGTAATCATGAGATCATACTCTTGCAAAATCTAACTCCAATTCAGCAATCTTCTATTTTTGTTTTTCAACATACTCAAGAACACCAATGGATTATGATCTGTATAAACCACAAGTGGTTTCTGAGCTGTGCAAACATACACATCAAAATGCTGTGAAGCCAAAATATGTGATAATAATTCCTTCTGGTGGAATAATTTCTTTGATGCTCATTGAATTTCTTTGAAAAGTAAGCCACGGGATGGTGAATATCATCATAATCATCCCGTTGTAGTAACATTGCTCCTGCAGCTTCATCACTGGCATCCATAGGTGTGGAGAATGGCTTAGCAAAATCAGGTGACCTGAGCACAGGTTGGTGACATAAGATAGCATTCAATTTATCAAATGCCTCCTGACAAGGTTCTTTCCAAACAAACTGTTCACCCTTCTTCAGGAGGTTGGTCAATGGGAGAAAAGTATCAGCAAAGCTCTTACAGAACTTGCGATAATATCCAGCCATTCCCAGAAATCTTCTAAGATCCCCTTTCCTGGTTGGAATGGGAATCTCAGAAATTGCCTGAACAGGAGCCAACTTGCCTTGACCGACAACATAACCAAGGTAGGTCACAGTGGCATGCTCAAATTCACTCTTAGCTAGGATAATTGTAAGGTTGGCTTTTGAGAGCCTTTCAAACAGCTTCTCCACTGCAGAGATATGGGCTTCCCAGGTGTCATTCCCCGCGACTAAATCATCAATATAGGCATCTGTGTGTTCTAACCCTTGAATTACAGAATTAATCATTCTCTGGAATGTTCCTGGAGCATTTTTCATTCCAAATGGCAGAACATTGTATTCATACAACCCAGAGGACGTCACAAAGGCAGAAATTTCTCTGCCTCTATCTGTTAATGGAACACACCAATAACCTTTTAACAGATAAATCTTTGTAAGAAACTTAGCTTGTCCAACCTTGTCTACACAATCATCCACTCTAGGGACTGGATAAGCATCTGTTTTTGTTACAACATTCACCTTCCGGTAATCAGTGCAGAATCTGATACTACCATCTGGTTTAAGTACCATGACACAAGGTGAACTCCAATCTGAAGTAGAAGGTCTAATAATATCATTTTCTAACATATACTCAATTTCTTGTTCAGCAAGTTTACATTTTTCAATATTCATACGACATGGATGTTGTTTTATAGGTTTGTTATTACCCACATCTACATCATGTAAGGCCACTGTGGTTCTTTTAGGGATATCAGGAAATAAATCCTTAAATTTCATACTAACTGCTGCATCTGCTGCCACTGCTGTGGCTGTAAATGAGCCAGTTTTTCATCAAAATTTTCCAAAATAGTCGGATTTGTGAATCTGTCTGGAATAATGTTCGGTTTAAAATAGGCCTCAGATG
Source organism: Mobula hypostoma (assembly GCF_963921235.1). NCBI lineage: Eukaryota > Metazoa > Chordata > Chondrichthyes > Myliobatiformes > Myliobatidae > Mobula > Mobula hypostoma. Next base: position 192,821,256 of record NC_086100.1, read on the forward strand.
GATCAGCTAACAAATTTCCAGAAAGCTCACATCCATCTTTGTTTACAGCAACTGCCACAGCTGCAGTTTGTTTTTCATGATACAGCTTAAGCATATTTGCGGGACAAAGCTGCGTTGGCCTTCATCTATCTGGTGTTTTGACTACATAGTCCACATTATTAACTTTAGCCACAATTTCATAGGGACCATGAAACTTAGCTTGTAGGTGGTTTGTTTGTACAGGAAACAAAACAAGCACTTTATCTCCCTGCTTGAATGACCTCATTCTGGCTTGTTTATAATACCAAGTTTTCATTCTTTCCTGGGCTGATTTTAAAATTTCCTTTGCTAGGTTGCAAGCCCTTTTCAATTTGTCCTTGAACTTCAAAACATAATCTAACAAATTAATATGTAGGTCATTGTCACTGTTCCTTTAACAATGCCAAAGGTCCTCGGACCTGGTGACCAAACACAAGTTCAAAGGGACTAAAGCCTAGGGACTCTTGTACTGCAAATAAAAGCAAATGAACTCCCTCATCCCAATTTTTCTCATTTTCAGTACAGAATGTCTTAATCATGATTTTGAGGGTAGAACGGAATCTATCTAAGGCCCTTTGGGATTCTGGATGATACGCAGACGACGTAATCTGTTTGGCTCCCAGTTTAGAAACTACCAGCTGGAATAATCCTGACATAAAATTACTCCCTTGATCGGACTGAATTTCTTTAGGCAAACCAAATAAAGTAAAAATCTTTGCAAGATCCTTCAACATAGTTTTGACTTTTATATTTCTGGGAGGTATTGCCTCTGGAAATCTAGATGCAGTACACATGATAGTTAGCAAATACTGATGACCAGCTTTCGTCTTTGGCAATGGGCCAACAAAATCCACAATAACTTTAGAAAAGGGTTCACCAAATGCAGGAATAGGCTGCAGTGGGGTCACGGCGGTGACCTGATTAGGTTTACCCACAACCTGACAAGTGTGACAAGTCCTGCAAAATGTTGCAACATCTTTCTTCAAACTAGGCTAGAATAATTGTTTTAAAACTTTGTTCACACTTTGGTTCACACCTAGATGGCTATCCAAGGGTTTACTATGGGCCAAAGTTAAAATCTCATTCCTATAGGCTTTAGGAACTACAACCTGTTGAACAATTGCCCATTCCTCACTTGCAGTAACATCAGGTGGTCTTCACTTCCTCATTAACACTCCATCTTTGAAATAATGCCCTACTGGCACTTCATCAAACTCCTCACCTGAGAAAGCTTTCTCTCTTAAAGCTTCAATCTCAGGATCTCTGCTCTGTTCTGCTATAAACTCCTTCCTAGACAGAGATAAATCTTTATTATCAGATTTAATACCTGGATCCTGGTGAAACAATGAAGGCAGAAAGGTCCCTGACAAGTCATCAAAATCTGATTCCCTATTCCCTAGCGTTCGGCACGGACTAGAAGGGCCGAGATGGCCTGTTTCTGTGCTGTAATTGTTATATGGTTATATGGTTATTTGAGCAATCATGAGTAGCCAAATCATGCTGCGAAGGACTATCTGCATTGACAAGTTTTTTGGCCATAGCTCAAGTTACTGCACACAAGGGATAAATGTTAGGGTCTATCCTTGAATCATCATTGATTGGCTTAGTTGTCAGCTGCACTGCAGGAACAACTTTACCACCTGCTTGGTCATTCTCTAACAACAAAGAAACACCTTCCACTGATAAACTGGGTTGTAGTCCTATTTTAACAAGTCCTGAAACTAACTCTGACTTCAAAATTACCTTGTGCAGAGGTACAGGAACAATACCGCGAATAAGATTTACCTCACCAGTGGCAGTCTCATCACCAAACCTTAGAACACTGTCTAACATAAGTGACTGAGAAGCCGGAGCATCTCGAAGAATTTTCACCGGTACCACGGTTGACCCTTCCTTTACTGAAACAAACCCATCTGACGTAAAATGAAGAAGTTCTTTCCTAACCTGACTAGACATCTTAGCCTTTGACAGAGCTTCATCAGAATGTGCCGAACCCCGTGGGTTCACAGGTGTTTCAACTTTTTGAACACAGGCATCTGGATCTGCCTCCTTTTCCTTCTCCTTTTTCAGAAGGCAACAGTTAGCTATAACATGACCAGGTTTTCTAAAATAGTGACAAGTAGGACCAGAGGGCTTCTCTTTTAATTGTTTCCCTTCATCCTTACCTTTTCACTTGACCCAGATTTAATTTCTGGTTTACCCTGACTATCCATGCTACTCTTTTGGAAGGTCTTACTGGGGGTAAACTTAAACTTGTGGGTTATGGCAAACTCATGTGCTAATTTAGCAGACTCTTGCAAAGTGACAGCATCCTTTTCATCGAAATATGACTTTATATCATTATGGACGCACCTTTTAAATTCTTCATAGAACCATAGAAACTACAGCACAGAAATAGGCCTTTTGGCCCTTCTTGGCTGTGCCGAACCATTTTCTGCCTAGTCCCACTGACCTGCACATGGACCATATCCCTCCATACACCTCCCATCCATGTATCTGTCCAATTTATTCTTAAATGTTAAAAAAGAACCCGCATTTACCACCTCGTCTGGCAGCTCATTCCATACTCCCACCACCCTCTGTGTGAAGAAGCCCCCCCTAATGTTCCCTTTAAACTTTTCCCCCCTCATCGTTAACCCATGTCCTCTGGTTTTTTTCTCCCCTTGCCTCAGCGGAAAAAGCCTGCTTGCATTCACTCTATCTATACCCATCATAATTTTATATACCTCTATCAAATCTCCCCTCATTCTTCTACGCTCCAGGGAATAAAGTCCTAACCTATTCAACCTTTCTCTGTAACTGAGTTTCTTAAGTCCTGGCAGCATCCTTGTAAACCTTCTCTGCACTCTTTCAACCTTATTTATATCCTTCCTGTAATTTGGTGACCAAAACTGAACACAATACTCCAGATTCGGCCTCACCAATGCCTTATACAACCTCATCATAACATTCCAGCTCTTATACTCAATACTTTGATTAATAAAGGCCAATGTACCAAAAGCTCTCTTTACGACCCTATCTACCTGTGACGCCACTTTTAGGGAATTTTGTATCTGTATTCCCAGATCCCTCTGTTCCACTGCACTCCTCAGTGCCTTACCATTAACCCTGTATGTTCTACCTTGGTTTGTCCTTCCAACGTGCAATACCTCACACTTGTCTGTATTAAACTCCATCTGCCATTTTTCAGCCCATTTTTCCAGCTGGTCCAAGTCCCTCTGCAGTCTCTGAAAACCTTCCTCACTGTCTACTACACCTCCAATCTTTGTATCATCAGCAAATTTGCTGATCCAATTTACCACATTATCATCCAGATCATTGATATAGATGACAAATAACAATGGACCCAGCACTGATCCTTGTGGCACACCACTAGTCACAGGCCTGCACTCTGAGAAGCAATTCTCTACTACCACTCTCTGGCTTCTTCCATTGAGCCAATGTCTAATCCAATTTACTACCTCTCCATGTATACCTAGCGACTGAGTTTTCCTAACTAACCTCCCATGCAGGGCCTTGTCAATCTTCAATTAAAATTAACTCTTGCAGTTTCTCAAAATTACCATCCACATTTTTAGATGTGCACCATCTTTCAAAACACACAGATTCCTCATAAGCATTTTCCACATGAGTCTGGTTCACAGATTTCTTCAAATTCTTAAACAATTGCCTATAGGCTTCTGGAACCAGTTCATAGGCTTTAAGTACAGCCTGTTTCACAATCTCATACTTAACTGCATCTTCAATTGATAGGGCAGAGTAAGCCTGCTGAGCCCTACCCTTAAATACACACTGTAGCAAGAGAGGCCAGCTTCCTTCCAGCCAATTTAGGCTCTGAGCCACTTTCTCAAAATGCTGAAAGTATTTATCAACCTCAGTTTCATCAAATGGAGGGACCAATTTAACTTCACATCTGGCAACAAACTTATCACCAGAGACAAATGCTAGACCCCTTTCCTGCAACTTCTCTATCTTCTCTAATTCAAACCTCCTTTGTCTTCCTGCTTCCTCCCCCTGTTTTCCTGCTTCTTCCCTCTGTTTTTCTGCTTCTTCAGCTGCAAACCGCCTCTGTTTTACTGCTTCCTCAGCCTCAAGCTGTTTTTGTCGTAACTCAATCTCGAGCTGTTTTCCTCTTAACTAAGCCTTGAGCTGTTGCTGTCTTCGCCTATCCTCAGCCTCCACCATTAGTTTTTCCAACTTGTACTGGAGCTCAAGATCACTGGGTTTACTTTTGGGAAACCATTCTAACACCCCCTCATCAAACTTCCTCAAAGAAATATAGTGCTCAGCTATTATCCTTTGAATCTGTATCTTTTTCATATCCTGTTTTACCACAGTAAGTCCCAGCTCCTTAACAATGGCCTACAAGCCGTCCTTTCTAGCATCCCCTAATGCCTTAGGGTCAGGCAATGCCAGAAATGCCCCAATATCCATTGCTGCTGGTTTCCCCACACAAGTCAATCAAAAGCGTAGTAGCCAATGAGATCGATAACCAATCAATAAGCTCCAATTTTGTTCATTTAGCGGACGAGCCCCCAATTTTTGTCACGATTTCGTAATGTACCAGCAGCAAGAGATGACAAATTGAGTCGGGTTTTAATATTAAAACCACTATATTTATTTACATCTATTCAAAAATATAGAAAATTAAATAAACTACTTTCTTAAACAGAAGTTAACAGTGTTATGCGTCTATAGCTCCCTTAGAGTCAAACTTAGAACCCGTTCTTAACAAATCTTACTCAAGCACAGTCATAAACTGGCAGTTCAGAGAGTTCCCGTAATTCACGAAATAGGTGACAGGAGAGACTTGTGGATTCACAGTGCAGCGACGAGGCGATCACGATGAATTCCAAAGATTCCATGGCTAGCGAATGAAGAAACGGTTACTGAAGATCCTAGCCGAGGGATACTGTTCCGAAGTCCATGAAAAGCGATTTCACAAAGTGACTGTGATGAAATCCACACCCATGGATCATACGAAGGACAGGCATGTCTCCACAATGCACAGTGTGCTGCTGATTAACCCATTCCTTTGGGTTTGGGTAAGCATTAGACTTTACCCTTCTCGATCGTGAGCTGTTCCTGGATAAAGCATGACTATGACCATGTCTATGACTATTAAATGTACCTTTGAAACTCTAGCAACCTAATTTTGTAGGTGCTCACACTCCTTTTTCCCATTAATGAGCAAGTCATCTAAATAGTATTGCACTCCTGTCAACCGGCTCAGGATCTTGTCCATTGCCTGTTGAAAAAGCGCAGGACCGAAGTGTTGCCAAATGGAAGCCTTTATTCCCTGAATGTTCTTTTGTGAGTCACTATGGTCAACAGTTCCTGTGACACTGTCTCAACATACATCTGCAAGTACATTTAATACAAGTCAATCTTGCTAAATGTCTGTCCTCTAACCAATCCTGCAAAAAGATAATCAATCATCAAGTTGACAGCTTGTAGAGAGCTTATGAAGAAGGACAGGCGGATGATAGGGCAAAGAAGCGCTCAGCCAGATGGTTTAAAATATGTCTTTTTTAATGCAAGGACTATCATAAGCAAGGTGCATGAACTAAGAACATGGATCAATACATGGAACAATGATGTTGTGACCATTACAGAGACTTGGATGTCTCAGGGGCAGGAATGTCTGCTGAGTATGCCAGGCTTTAGATGTTTCAAAAGGACAGGGAGGGAAGTAAAAGAGATCGGGGGGGGGGTGGCGCTGCTAATCAGGGATAGTATCACGGCTATAGAAAAGGAGGAAGTCATAGAGGGATTGTCTACTGAGTCAGTGTGGGTGGAAGTCAGAAACAGGAAGGGGGCAATAACTCTATGGGGTGTTTTTATAGACCCCCCCCCCAGTAGTAACGGAGACATTGAGGAGCAGATAGGGAGACAGATTCTGGAAAGGTGTGATAATAACAGGGTTGCTGTGATGGGTGATTTTAACTTTCCTAATATTGACTGGCATCTCCTTAGAGCAAAGGGTTTAGATGGGATGGAGTTTGTTAGGTGTGTTCAGGAAGGTTTCCTGACGCAGTATTTGGATAAGCCTACAAGAGGAGAGACTGCACTTGATCTGGTATTGGGAAATGAACCTAGTCAGGTGTCAGATCTCAAAGTGGGAGAGCATTTTGAAAGTAGTGACCACAACTCTATCTCCTTCACTATAGCACTGGAGAGGGATAGGAGCAGACAATTTGGGAAAACATTTAACTGGGGTAGGGGGAAATATAATGCTAGCAGGCAGGAACTTGGGAACATAAATTGGGGGCAGATGTTCTCAGGGAAATGCACATCAGAAATGTGGCAAACGTTCAGGGAGCATTTGCATGGCGTTCAGCATAGGTATGTTCCATTGAGGCAGGGAAAGGATGGTAGGGTAAAAGAATCATGGTGTACAAAGAATGTATAAAAGCTAGTTAAGAAGAAAAGAAAAGCTTACGAAAGGTTCGAAAAACTAGGTACTGTTAGAGCTCTAGAAAATTACAAGGGTGCAGAAAGGAGCTCAGGAATGAAATTAGGAGAGCTAGAAGGGGTCATAAGAAGGCCTTGGCAAGCAGAATTAAGGAAAATTCCAAGGCGTTCTACAAGTATGTGAAGAACAAGAGGATGAACAGTGTGAGAATAGGACCAATCAGGAGTGGAAACATGCATGGAGCCGGGGGAGGTAGCAGAGATACTTAATGAATACTCTGCTTCAGTATTCACCAGGGAAAAGGACCTTGGCAATTGTAGGGATGACTTACAGTGGACTGAAATGCCCCTTCTAGCTCTCCTAATTTTGCCACAACATTTATTGCCAATAGGCATCTTATTCTTCAAGTCAGTAGAAACTTTATGAACTTGGGAAGATGCACTTTATATTTTGGCTTCTTTTGCTGCCATTTCCATAGAAGTACAACTCTCAATTGTGTTCTGCAATTTTAGGCTGTCTTCTGAAAACAAATGTTTCTGAATTGCCTCACTATGCAAACCACATACGAGTCTATTACATAAAATGTCATTCAGCGACAGCCCAAAATCACAGTTTTCAGACAATTGCTTCAGCACTGCCACAAACCGTGAAATAGATTCACCTTCCTCTTGACTCATTTTATGAAATCTAAACCTCTCAGCAATAATCAAAGGTTTAAGTGAATATTAGTCCTTTAATACTTTCACAATGCCTTCATAAGGCTTAGCAGGTTACACTAGACTGTGTAATAAATCAAATGTTTTGCATCCATCCCAGTCAGAAAAGTTGGAACATAAATATCACCTGAAATTTGATTTCCCAGTACAAAATATTCAACTCTCCCTCCCCCACTCTCTTATTTGTTTTATTTAATTATCCTGTCCTCGTTCTCTCCACTCGGATTCTTCACTCACTGTGCTTCCTGCGGCTGTTTTGTTTTCACTCACCCACATTACACAGCAGTACACCGCCAGCGTTGCACATGGACTTTACTTTTTTTTTGTCGAAGGGAATAAAACAATGAATATCGCATGACGGCTTGTCACCTCATCATCAATTACAATGTTTGTGGTACAGGGAACCTGGGTGGCTGCGAATAACACACGCAAGGGATGGAGTGGAGAGGAATAAACAAACTGCTGTTTAGTTTGCTTATAAGTCGTCCACCCAGAATGCCCTCTCACATTGCGTTCAGTACGTAACACACAGGGAAGCTTGTCAAAAAGCTGTAGGGGTCAAAATATGCATCAATACATAATATCGGCACTCGCCCCAGTGTTGAATCTGGCTCTGTGGCTGTGGCCTGCAGCCGTCGGTACTCCTCCCAGCGCTGAACTTGGCCCCGCGGCTGTGGCCTGCAGCCGTCGGTACTCCTCCCGGCGCTGAACTTGGCCCCGCGGCTGTGGCCTGCAGCCGTCGGTACTCCTCCCGGCGCTGAACTTGGCCCCGCGGCTGTGGCCTGCAGCAGTCGGTACTCCTCCCGGCGCTGAACTTGGCCCCGCGGCTGTGGCCTGCAGCCGTCGGTACTCCTCCCGGCGCTGAACTTGGCCCCGCGGCTGTGGCCTGCAGCCGTCGGTACTCCTCCCGGCGCTGAACTTGGCCCCGTGGCTGTGGCCTGCATTTATCAGGCTCCTGTACCGTCTGCAGTGCTGATCTGGCTCTGTGGCTGTGAACTTAATTACGTGGACTCTGGGGTTCAGGTTCTGTGGATTGTTTGTTTGCTTTTTTTACTGTTTCCAGGATTTGTTCTTTCTTTTTCACACATTGGATGTTTGACTGCAACAGACTCAAAATGCTGGAGGAACTCAGCAGGTCAGGCAGCGTCCATGGAAATGAATCAATAGTCAGTGTTTCGGGCCGAGACCCTTCTTCAGGACTGGAATGGAAGGGGGAAGATGCCAGAATAAAAAAGTGGGGGAGGGGAAGAGGGCTCACCGGAAGGTAATATGTGAAGCCAGGTAGGTTGGATTGGTAACGGGTTGGAAAAGAAGGAATCTGACAGTAGAGGAGAGTAGATCATAGAAGAAATGGAAGGAGAAGGGGACCCAGGGGGGCAGGTGAGAAGAAGTAAAAGGTCAGAATAGGGAATAGAGGAAGGGTGAGGGGAGGATAGATAAGACCTAAGATATAGGAGCAGAAGTAGGCCATTCGGCCTATTGAGTCTGCTCTCCATCATTCATTCATGGGCTGATCCAATTCTTCCAGTCATCCCCATTTCCCTGCTTTCACCCTGTACTCTTTGATGCCCTGGCTAATCAAGAACCTATCTACCTCTGCCTTAAATGCACCCAGTGACTTGGCCTCCACAGCCACTCATGGCAACAAATTCCACAGTTTCACCACAGTCTGACTAACGTAATTTTTTGGCATCTCTGTTCTAAATGGACATCTTTCAATCCTGAAGTCGTGCCCTCTTGTCCCAGTCTTCCTTACCATGGGAAATAACTTTGCCATATCTAATCTATTCAGGCCTTTTAACATTTGGAATGGTTCTATGAGATTCCCCCTCATTCTCCTGAACTACAGGGAATACAGCCGAAGAACTGCTAGATATTCATCATATGGTAATCCTCTCATTCCTGGAATATATCTTGTGAATCTTCTCTGAACCTTCTCCAATGTCAGTATATCCTTTCTAAAATAAGGAGCCCAAAACTGTACACAATACTCCAAGTGTTGTCTCGTGAGTGCCTTATAGAGCCTCAACATCACATCCCTGAACATATTCTATACCTCTAGAAATGAATGTCAACATTGCATTTGCCTTTTTCACCACTGACTCAACCTGGTGGTTAACCTTTAGGGTATCTTGTACAAGGACTCCTAAATCACTTTGCATCTCTGCATTTTGAATTCCCTCCCTATCTAAATAATTGTCTGCCCATTTATTTCTTCCACCAAAGTGCACGACCATACACTTTCCAACATTGTATTTCATTTGCCACTTCTTTGCCCATTCCCCTAAACTATCTAAGTCTCTTTGCAGGCTCTCTGTCTCCTCAACACTACCCGCTCCTCCACCTATCTTTGTATCTTTGGCAAATTTAGCCACAAATCCATTAATACCGTAGTCCAAATCATTGACATATTCAGTAAAAGGCAGCGGTCCCAACACCGACCCCTGTGGAACTCCACTGGTAACCAGCAGCCAGCCACAATAGGATCCCTTTATTCCCACGCTGTTTTCTACCAATCAGCCAATGCTCCGCCCATACTAGTAACTTCGCTGTAATTCCATGGGCTCTTATCTTGCTAAGCAGCCTCACGTGTGGCACCTTGTCAAAGGCTTTCTGAAAATCCAAGTACACCACATCTACGACATCTTCTTTGTCTACTCTGCTTGTAATTTCCTCAAAGAATTGCAGTAGGTTAGTCAGACAGGATTTTCCTTTCAGGAAACCATGCTGGCTTTGGCCTATCTTGTCATGTGCCTCCAGGTGCTCCATAATCTCATCCCCAACAACCGATTCCAACAACTTCCCAACCACTGATGTCAGGCTAACAGGTCTATAGTTTCCTTTCTGCTGCCTCCCACCGTTCTTAAATAGCGGAGTAACATTTGCAATTTTCCAGTCATCCGGTACAATGCCAGAATCTCTCGATTCTTGAAGGATTATTGTTAATGCCTCCGCAATCTCTCCAGCTACTTCCTTCAGAACCCTGAGCACCTTCTCAATCGTAATTTTCACTACACCCACTCCACTTCCCTGGCGCTCTTGAATGTCCGGTATACTGAAGATGTCTTCCACTGTGAAGTCTGATGCAAAATACGCATTCAGTTCCTCTGCCATCTCTGCGTCTCTCATTACAACATCCCCAGTGTCATTTTCTATTGGTCCTATATGTGTGTGTTCGTCCATCGTCAACGTTGATGAGGACCTCGACACCATTATTGATGGTGTCGAGACTAGCGCGTGACTTGGATTTAAGTGAGGGAGAGTTGCACAGCGTCAGCCTCACTCTCTCTGCCCAATTCCCATCTGGATCCAGTGACAAGACAGAGTCGAGACGGCTGGAGATGGGACTAGGCGCAGTGGATGACCAGGACGTCTTCTGTGTCTTGTCCTGCTCTACACGTTCCACGACGCTTGCAGAGACCGCCTTCTTGACCGTTGGACCTTCCATTGGTCTCGTCCGCTCAATCTGCTGGAGTCTGTCTTCACATGCTGGGATAGACAACTCCCTATCTCACCGAGGGTTTGAGACCCGTCGGCTACCGTCACCTGGTTTAGCCGGCTTGTCGAAGCCGTTGCCCGGGGTGTGGCCGCTGTCGCATGCAAACAGCTACGGGGAGCCACAGGTGAGAGCTGAGTGCCAGGTGGGGACCAAAGGTGGACTAACCGCCTTGAAAAGGACGCGACATGTTACCCCACCAGAGGTGCTACCCCTCCCTGACACCCCATACACCTATATAAGACCATAAGACAAAGGAGCAGAAGTTGGCCATTCGGCCCATTGAGTCTGCTCTGCCATTTTATCATGAGCTGATCCATTCTCCCATTTAGTCCCACTCCCCCGCCTTCTCACCATAACCTTTGATGCCCTGGCTACTCAGATACCTATCAATCTCTGCCTTAAATACACCCAATGACTTGGCCTCCACTGCTAATGTGGCAACAAATTCCATAGATTCACCACCCTCTGACTAAAAAAATTTCTTCGCATTTCTGCTCTGAATGGGCGCCCTTCAATTCTTAAGTCATGCCCTCTCGTACTAGACTCCCCCATCACGGGAAACAACTTTGTCACATCCACTCTGTCCATGCCTTTCAACATTCGAAATGTTTCTATAAGGTCTCCCTCATTCTTCTAAAAGATCTACCTTCAACTCTCTTTTACCCTTTATATACTTAAAAAAGGTTTTAGTATCTTCTTTGATACTAGTTGCCAGCTTCCTTTCATAATCAATCTTTTCCTTCCTAATGACCTTATTAGTCTCCTTCTGCAAAGTTTTAAAAAGCTTCCCAATCCTCTATCTTCCTACAAACTTTGGGTTCCTTGTATGCCCTCTCTTTTGCTTTTACTTTGGCTCTGACTTTACTTGTCAGTCACGGTAGTGTTCTCCTTTCATTAGAAAAATTCTTCTTATTTGGAATATAGCTGTTTTGCACTTCCCTCATTTTTTGCAGAAACCCCAACCATTGTTGCTCTGCTGCCCTTCCTGCTATTGTCCCTTTCCAATCAACTTTGGCCAGTTCCCCCCTCATGCCATTTTTTCACCAGAAGCAGAAATCGGTATTCATGCCATCAGATTGAAGGCTACCCAGATGGAAATAATACGCTGTCATCTTCCTTCTTCCTTCTTAGTCCTGAAGAAAGGTCTCAGCCTGAAACGTCGACTATCTACTCATTTCCATAGATGCTGCCTGACCTGCTGAGTTCCTAGAGCATTTTGTGTGTGTTGCTTTGGATTTCCAGCATCTGCAGGGTTTATGTCTTTGTTTTGAGGCTACCTGCAAAAAGATGAATTTCTAGGTTGCATATGGTATACACAGGAGTACACACAATGTGCAGGACAAGCCCAGCAGGTCAGGCACCATCTCTGGATGGGAACAAACAATTGATATTTTGGGCCTTGCATCAGGACCCTTCATCTTGTGTCTATGGTATACATACTTCGATAATAAATGTACTTTGAATCTTGAACTTTGAAAAAGTAGAAAAGCTGTGTTCAATGATATTAATTTGCTGTTGTAGTGTAAAGAGATTGGAACTGTGTAAAAGCAAAGCTAATCATCTGGGCATCCAGGGTGGGAGCACAACAGGTTGTCTTCCTTCCTGCTGGGCACTGAAGAGACAGTTACACAGCACCATCATTGCTAGGAATAGTTATATAAATGCCTCATCAACTGTTAAAACCTTTTGCCTCCAGCAACTCTTCAGCTCAATACATCCCAAATGGTTTTAGAACCTAATAAAAGATTGACAAACACAATCTTGTTTCCCAAGGAAGCAGTGGGTAAGGTGTCTCCTCCTAAAGATTCTGTTGTCTTCGTCTCATTTCAAGCCCTCCAGGAATTCTTTCATGTTCTTTTTTTGGAGAACAGAGTGTATATCAGGATTAGACATTGCACACATTCGTTAACCCTTTGCTCCCTGCTCTAGTAGTGAGGATCAGAATTAAAATCTGGTTTATTATCACTGAACTATGTCATAACATTAGTTGTTTTGCAGCAGCAGGTCAGTGCAATAATAAAATACCATAAATTTTAATAGGAAATATATATACACATACATATATAAAGCCAACTGAATGGGAAGAACGAGAATTCATGTACATGAGGAGTAAAAATCTTTACATTTCATCTCCGTCTAAATGTGCAATGTTCAATTTATAGTAATTTATAATAAATAGTATGTACAACAATATAACATAGAAACATGGTTACGTCAGCATGAATTAAGCGGTCTGATGGCCTGGTGGAAGGAGCTGTCCCAAAGCTGTTGGTCCTGGCTTTTATGCTGTGGTACCGTTTCCCGTATGGTAGCAGTTGGAACAGTTTGTAGTTGGGGTGACTCAGGTCCCCAATGATCCTTCAGACCCTTTTTACACACTGGACTTTGTAAATGTCCTGAATAGTGGCAAGTTCACTCTATTCAAATTAGAGCTATGTTGATCAGAGCCATCAATATATTCGCCCTACCCAGCTGCAATACATAGAGCAGTGTATACCGGCCAAGGGACGAACTGGAACTCGCTGACATCAACACCTGGAAACTACTAATGATACATGGAGGATTCTACCCAATGTTGAATTTTGAGCGACCGTGCACCCACCGGAATAAAGGGGGAACAAGTGTTAATGTCAAGGCCACCGTTCTGGAAGAAATGTTTAACATCCATGAGTATGAATAAACTCTTCTCGGTTTTCCAGTAGGGTACAGGTATCGAATTTAATCAAAGTTTCAATTACAAATTCTGCCTTTTCATCAGGGTTGATGCCTGGGCATGTCTGGTCCAGTTGTATTTATACCCCCAGTGTCCATCTGTCCTGATTGGCTAGTCCTCATCCAATCAGGTTTCCGCTGTACCAGCTTGTTTATAATTGAATACCAGTAGTTTTGGGCCAGCAAAATCAATCCTATGGCCATTGTGAATGCAGTGTTATGCTACTGCTGATTTCTCCAAGTAACCCAAATGGATACACCTCCTGTGTTCCCTGATGTGGGTTTCCACCATCTGACCAGTATAAACTGTTGTGCATTTACAGGGAATCTTGTAAACGCCAGCCATCCTGAGTCCCAGATCATCTTTGACCAGACCATCATAAGCTGTGATTTCTGCTTTCTTATGGGTTTGTGGATGGTATTCATTTAGTATTTCTTCAAGATCCTGGCGATCCTTCCAGAAACCATGGAAATATAGGGAAGGCAGGTGGTAGCGAGGTTTCCTGGTTTTTCCATCAGCCCTTTTAAGGGCCCTTCACCTTGTAGCTCCACCGGGGACTGTCTTGTCTCCCTTTCTCTTCACTATTTACACCTCGGACTTCAACTACTGCACAGAGTCTTGTCATCTTCAGAAGCTTTCGGATGACTCTGTCATAGTTGGATGCATCAGCAAGGGAGATGAGGTTGAGTACAGGGCTACGGTAGGAAACTTTGTCACATGGTGTGAGCAGAATTATCTGCAGCTTAATGTGAAAAAGACTAAGGAGCTGGTGGTAGACCTGAGGAGAGCTAAAGTACCGGTGACCCCTGTTTCCATCCAGGGGGTCAGTGTGGACATGGTGGAGGATTACAAATACCTGGGGATACGAATTGACAATAAACTGGACTGGTCTAAGAACACTGAGGCTGTCTACAAGAAGGGTCAGAGCCATCTCTATTTCCTGAGGAGACTGGGGTCCTTTAACATCTGCCGGACGAGGCTGAGGATGTTCTACGAGTCTGTGGTGGCCAGTGCTATCACGTTTGCTGTTGTGCGCTGGGGCAGCAGGCTGAGGGTAACAGACACCAAAAGAATCAACAAACTCATCCGTAAGGCCAGTGATGTTGTGGGGGTGGAACTGGACTCTCTCACCCTGGTGTCTGAAAAGAGAATGCTGTCTAAGTTGCATGCTATCTTGGTCAATGTCTCCCATCCACTACATAATGTACTGGGTGGGCACAGGAGTACATTCAGCCAGAGACTCATTCCTCCGAGGTGCAGCACAGAGCGTCATAGGAAGTCATTCCTGCCTGTGGCCATCAAACTTTACAACTCGTTCCTTGGAGGGTCAGATACCCTGAGCCAATAGGCTGGTCCTGGACTTATTTCATAATTTACTGGCATAATTTACATATTACTATTTAACTATTCATGGTTCTATTACTATTTATTATTTATGGTGCAACTGTAACGAAAACCAATTTCCCCCGGGATCAATAAAGTATGTCTACTACTACTAGTACTATAATTTGCAGATGAACCAAGATTGTGGGTGTAGTGGACAGCAAGGAAGACTATCCTGGCTTGCAGTGGGATCTGGTCCAGCTGGAGAAATGGGCTGAAAACTGGCAGATGGAATTTAAGACAGACAAGTGTGAGGTGTTGCACTTCAGTCGGACCAACCAGGATAGGTCTTGCACAGTGAATGGTAGGGCACTGAGGAGAGCTGTAGAAGAAAAGGCTCTGGGAATACAGGTCCATAATTCACAGGTAGATAGGACTGTAAAGAAATCTTTTGGCACATTGGCCTTCATATATTAAAGTTCTAACTACTGGAAATGGGATGTTATGTTGAAGTTGTATAGGACATTGGTGAGGCCTAATTTGGAGTATTGTGAGCAATTTTGGTCACCTTCCGACAGGAAAGATGTAAATGACATTGAAAGAGTATGGAGAAAGTTTAGAAGGATTTTGCTGGGACTGCAGGACTGGAGGAAAGATTGAATACATTCAGAATTTATTCCCTGGAAATAGAAGTTTGACGGGATATTTAATAGAAGTATAAAAATTATGAGGGGAAAAGATAGGGTAATTACAAGCAGCCCTATGTGGTTGGTTGGTACCACAACCAAAGGTCATGTGTTAAGGGTGAAAGGTGAGACGTTTGAGGGGAACATGAGCAGAAACTTCTTCCTCTGAGGGTCAGGAGAGTGTGGAATGGGCTGCCAATTCAATTGGTGCATGTGAGTTTGATTTCAATGTTGAAGATGTGCTTGCACAGGTACATGAATTGCAGGAGTATGTAGGACAATGGTCCCTGTACAGGTCAATGGGAGTAGACAGTTTAAATGCTTTAGCATACACTGGATGGGCCAAAGGACCAGATTTTGTGCTATACTTTTCTATTATTCCAACTTGGAATCTTCTTGAATACATTTAAGAACGCTTGGCTTATGTACATTAAATACGCTGATTGTTTATTTTATTTTATCGTTGATTTTAGTTCATTAGATTTATCACATCAAGATTACTTGTTTTGCTACTTTTCGAATAAAAGACCGAAGGTATTCTTAGACTTTGGAATGTTGTTACTGGATTGGAGAGAGTATCGCACAAGATCAACTCCCTCCTTCCCCTGCTTTGTCTGTAAGTGTTGTTGGTTTGTTCGAGTAGCCGCTGCACCCTTTATTCTGTCTGCCAAAGTGCACGACTTGCTGACACTGTATTCCATCCGGTGCTTCCTTGGCCATTCTCCTGCAGACTCCATGCTTCCTAAACACCACCTGCCCCTCCAATCATCTTTGTATCGTCTGCAAATTGGCCACAAAGCCATCAATTCCATCAATCAGATTGCTACCATATCGTGTAAAAAGCAGCAGACCCAACACGAACCCCTGCTGAACCCCCAAGTCACTGTACTCCAACTGGGAAAGGCCTCCTATATTCCCACTCTAGTCAATCTGTCAATCTTCTATCCATGTTTGTATATTTCCTGTAGTACTCCAGCTCTTATCTTCTTTTAGTATCCTCATATGTGGTATCTTGTCAAAGGCCTCATTAAAATCCAAGTGGACAACTTCTCTTTTGGTGATTCTGTCATTTTCTCAAAAATTTCCAACAGATTTGCCAGGATAAGGTTTCCCCTTCAGTAAACCATGCTGACTTCAGCCTATTGTATTGCTTGCCAGCAGGGACCCTGAAAGCTCATTCTTAATGATGGACTCTAATGTTCTGTCAACCACTGAAGAACACTAACTGACCGATAATTTCCTTGCCTTTACCTCCTTTCCTTCTGAAGAGTAAAGTGTCAATATTCCAGTCCTTCAGAACCGTTCCAGAATCTGCTGATTCTTGAAGGATCACTACTGAAGCCTCCCTAATCTGCTCAGATCACTGGGCTGTAGTCGAACTGGTCTAGATGACTTATCTACCTTTGACATATCAGCTTCTCATTGTCAACAGTGATTACACTCACTTCTCCCCCTCGCTGGCAAAATTCTTATTCAGTTTGTTCAACATTCCTTTTTTTCCCCATTACTACCTCTCCAGTGTCATTTCCAGCACTCTAATGTTCACTCTGCCTTGATGATACTCTTTATACCTCTGGTAGAAGGGCTTTTTGGCACCCTCTTCAATAACATTGGCTAGATTACCTTAATATTTCATCGTTTCTCTCCTCATTGATTTTCACTGGCTTTTGTTGGTTTGTAAAGCTTCCCAATCATTCAGCTTCCCTCTCTTTTCTGCTACTACTCTATGCCCTCCTTTTTGATTCTATGATGTCTCTGACTTCCCTTGTTAGCCACGGTTGCCTCACCCTCCCTTTAGAATACTTCAGCTTTGGGACGCATCTGCCCTCCACCTTCTAAATTGCCCCAAAAACTCCAGTCATTGCTGCTCTGCTGTCATTCTGCCTAGTGTCCCATTCCCATCAACTTTGGCCAGCTCCTCTTGGATGAATCTGTCATTGCCGTTGACCCACTGTAACAGTGATACATTGGAGAGGGCGCAGAAGAGATTCACCAGGATGCAGTCTGGATTAAAGGCATAAGTTACTGTTTAAAGAGAGGTCAACCAAACTTGGGTATTTTCCAAGGAGTGGTGGAGCTGAGGGGAGAATGATAATGTGTGATAAGATTACGAGGGGCATAGATTGATAGCTGGTATCTTTCCCGCAACACACCCCTCCCCCCCCAGGGACAAACTATCTAACAACAGAGGGCATTCATTTATAGAGATGAGGTGGAATTTCTTTACCCAGAGGGTGATGAATCTGAGCAATTCATTGGCACAGTTGGCTATATTTAAAACAGAGGTTGACATGTGCTTGATTAGACAGGGCGGAGAGGAAACTTCAGAGAGAGATGGGTCAGCCAGGCAGATGGGACAGACTCAGGTGGGGCTTCTTGGCTGGCAAGGGGCAGTGGGACTGAACACCAGTGTTTTCCACTCTCAGACATTCATTGAGACCATTTCTCATCAGTACATATTTTACAAACAACAGATTTCAAAGTTGAATTTCAAAGTAAATTTATTTTCCAAGTACATGAACCATATTCTATCAGACGATCCATTTTCCTGCAGGTTCAGCAGCTCAACGTTCACCCCCAGCCCCGGGCAGGGAACGGGGCCGATTCCAGAGGGGGATGATCTGGGGTGGGGTGGGGTGGGGTGGTATAGGGGGTGGGGGTATAGGGGGTATGGGGGGCTGTCTGGGACCTCATGAGAGAACCCTCCCTCCATCTTCCTCCCAGCCACTCCTCCTCACTCCCGTTCCTTCACCCACCCTCCCCCTCAACCTACCCCTTCCCCTCCTGTTTCCTCCTTGAGTCTGTTCTGTCATTCCATCATGGCTGAATGAGTATCCCTGGCAACCAGACTGTACTCTCTTCTCCCTGGAACCTTTCATGCCATGACTAAGCAAGATCCAATCAACTTCCATTTTAAATATCCTCAATTACTTGGTGTCCACAGCCATCCGTGGCAATGGATTCCACAGATTCAATTCCTCCTTATCTCCGGTCTAAATGGATGCCCTCTGGCCCCAGATCAGAAGGTATACAAAATATCCTTTTCACATCCATTCTATCTAGACCTTTCGATATTCAATAGGTTTCTAAGAGATCCACCATCATTTGGCGAGTACGAGTCCAGAGCCATGAAATGCTCCTCATATGTTAACCCTTTCATTTCTGGATCAATCTCGTGAACCTTCTCTGGAAACTCTCTAATGCCAGCACATCATTTCTCAGATAAG
Source organism: Mobula hypostoma (assembly GCF_963921235.1). Classification (NCBI taxonomy): domain Eukaryota; kingdom Metazoa; phylum Chordata; class Chondrichthyes; order Myliobatiformes; family Myliobatidae; genus Mobula; species Mobula hypostoma. The sequence continues at coordinate 192,839,853 of NC_086100.1, forward strand.
CAGCCCAAATCTGCACACAATACTCCAAATTTGGTCTGACCAATGCCATATAAAGCCTCAGTATACATCTTTCCTTTTATATTCTAGTCCATTTGAAATGAATGCCAACATAGCAGTTACCTTCATAACAATTGACTCAAACTTCAAGTTAACCTTTACGGAATCCTGCAGAAGTGCTTCCAAGGACCTTTACCCCTCTAATTTTTAAAATTTAAAAATAGACTACACCTTAATTCCTTCTACTGAAGTGCATGACCATACACTTCCCTACAGTATATTCCATCTACTACTTCTTTGTCTTTTCTCTCAATCTGTCCAAGCACTTCTGCAGACACCCTGCTTGCTGTAAAATACTTGCCCTTCCATCTACCTTTGTATTATCTGCAAAGCCAGATTCCTTTGTTTTTCCACAATCCTCATTACCCTCCCATTCACTGAACACCAGCTCGCTACATCATAGACTTTCCTTTTCTATCTCCCATTGCAATTTATATCCCACATTCTGGCTACTGTTTGGGAGCCTCCCTATACTCCCATCAGAGACCTGGCAGTTTCTTAGTTCTACCACCGCGCCCCACCCCAAAGTTTCTGCAACTTCTATTCCTATGTCATCTCTCTATAAGGATTTGATGTTATTTTTAACAACAATGCCTCCCCACTCCCTCTGCCTGTCCTTTCAACACAATCTGTATACTTGGATGTGAAGCTCCCAACGATGATCTTTAAGCAATGAACTTAGTGAAGCCGATAATGACATCCCTGCCGATCTCTAAACAGGCCATCACCCCTGATCATTACCCAGTCCCACATGTTCAAGACTTTTCGGTAAATTTAGCCAGAAAGATAATTTTTTGTAAAGTGTATTTGGTCAGGGTTTATCATCAGGTACCTGGGTGCTCTCACCATCTTCCCAAAGCTGCTGTTATCACCCCACTTGGGCTGTTTGAGTTTCTGTGCATGCCGTTTGGGCTGAAAAATGCAGCATAGACTTCCCAGCAACTCATGGACTGTGTGCTAAAACACTGACAGATTATCTTTTTGTTTACCTGGACAACACACAGCACTGTGCAAAAGGCACATATATGTAGCAAGGGTGCCTGAAACTTCTGCACAATTCTGTAAATTCATTGAAATAGGAGGTGGTTGGGAAACAGAAATAAGAGTGATTAGCTTTGTACCAGCTCAGGTGTATGAAGTGGTATTAAGTTGTGACTGGAAAGACAGAATATACAGTACTGAGCAAGAGTCTCAGCACCATTGCTACAGATACATGTGTCTAAGACTTTTACACAGTACTGTACCTGTCACCAGCGCATCCAAAACCGAACACTTATCACATCTCCACATACTTTTCAATTGCTTCAGCCATTGTGGGCTGATTATTAACCCCATTAAATACCAGTTCAGGTTGTCTCCTTGACTTTCTCAGCCACTGTATCTGTGCAGATGGTCTGCAACCCCACCATCATAAGTCACTGCTCTGATGGACTTTCCACTGCACCCCCACCCCTCAAAAAATACTGCAAGTGTTTTTTGTTTTGGTGAATTTCTATCACCTCTTCATTCTAAGATCTGTTGAACTTATGCTTGCTCCCTTAATTTAATGCCCATAGTCGCATGTTTGAATGGTCAGCAGACGTGACCAGAGCATTTGACAACATCAAATGAGTCTTTTGTAAACAACCCTACTGGTATATTTATTCCCCATGCATCAGGGGCAGGGTGGAAGTAAGGGGCTGCAGCTTTTGCTAATCATATAAAATGACTCGGTGTCAGGGTGGAGCCCCAGCTGTCTTTGGCCAGAATTGACCACATGGACTGGGCCCTCTCCAGTGCCAGTACGGTAACTCCGAGCAATACTGACCTGAGCCTGGAGCCGGAGCAGGGTCGGTTCCTGTTACCGACGCGGGGTCATGATGACTGGGCATGAAGGTCCAACCGGGGAACCCATTGTCAAATTTCACCAAGAAACAATCACACCAAAGAATTTCGGGCAGAACTGGTCGGGATGACAAACACCCATCAGCACACAGAAATGGCAACTTTTAAAATGAGAAATGAATTAATGTAAAAACAAATTTAGCATTGGACAGGAGAACCCTCTAACCCCAGGATGCACGGGATGGAAATGGTCCTGTGATAAGAGAGGTGGTTTCACACCGTCTCCATGACTCAGTCCGTCTGTGGGGTGGAATGGAAGTGGTAATTGAGTGAACACAGTGAGGTGGAAGGGTTGCAGAGGTACTAACCTGAGGAGTACTGAATGCAGTCGGGACCTGCTGTCTTGGTCTTGAATTGTGTAATGGTCACTCTCAGCTTCATCTCTGGTTCATACGGTTCAAATCTGTGTTGTCTTGTGCACAATCATGTGTCATGGTTTCCGGCACTCTTGTCCCTCAAGGAGAAGAAAGAAAAAGTAAATTCAAGCAACACACAGAAAACGCTGGAGAAACTCAGCAGGCCAGGCAGCATCTAAGACAAAGAGCAGAGCCGACGTTTCAGGCTGAGACCCTTCATCATGGAAGGAAACAAAAGAGAGGAAAAATATTCACTGGCTTACAACTAGACAACGACAGGAACATTTACATTTTGAGTCACAGCATGAGAAATCTTTTCTTTCTTTATTAATCTTTTTATTGACTTAGAGGAAACATATATGCAGACAAGGGGAGAATTATCTCAAATATGTATATCAGCAACAATATAAACAAAAGATGAAATAGATATTATCATAATCATACATAGTAATAAGCAAATATGCAATATATAATAAAAAAGGACAACTAATTCTCCTCTTATCAATTCATAAAGAGAGGAAAAAAAGCTTTAAATTTAAAATGAAGGAAAAAAAAACCCACTGCACTAAAAAACAGGGCACTGGGCAGTTCAGTCGGAGGTTACAACCAAATAAAAAGGAAAGAATTTGTGATCAAATCTAAAACATTGAAAAAAAATAATTGGAAGAGTAATAAATCAAATCAAATGAAAATATAGAATAAAAGGTCACCATATTTGCTCAAATTGAAAAGTTTTATCAAATGTCCGACTTATTTTCTCTAAACTTGAACAGGACATAATGGAGGAAAGCCAAAAAAAGACAGTAGGTGGATTAGAATCCTTCCATTTCAATAAAATGGCTCTCCAAGCCAATGAAGTCGAAAAGGCTATCACACTTTGAGTGGAAATGGGAATATACCCAGAAAAACTACTGAATTCAGAAAATATTGATAACATAGAAGGAATATATTTCCTAGGATCCCAACTATAAACTAACAGTTTATCTGCATATAACAAAACCCTGTGTATTTTGTCCCCTCTCTTAATACTGTACCCTGAACAGTATTAGAATTTCTAAGAGCAATAGAAAGGGGTTCTCAGGACAAGTTAAATAACAAATGTCTAATTTACACAGCATGACAACTCATCCACACATTTTTCACCATCCTGTCCAAATGTGTCACCATTTTTAGAGGACACTGTACTTCTACCCCTTGGCGTCTCTGTTCTACAACTCCCTTTGGGCTCTGTCATTTACTCTCTATGTTCTACTCTGGTTTAACTTCCGAAAATCACACTTGTCCAGTTACGTGCAACCTGCCCTTTCTTGTCCCACTTTGCCAGATGGTCTCCATCCCATTGTAACCTCAGACAACCCCCACGTTCACCACACACTCACTTTGATGTCATCCACGACCTCACTCATTGTCCGACATGAAATTAATGAACATAAAGAGAAATACCTGAATTTGCTGGATTTTTGAACCATCTATGTTGGTTGGTTGGTTGTTTGTCCATCGTTGACGTCGATGAGGACCTTGACACCATTATGATGGTGTGGAGACTAGCGCGTGATTTGGATTTAAGTGAGGGAGAGTTGCGCAGTGTCAGCCTCACTCTCTCTTCCCAATTCCCATCTGGATCCAGTGGCAAGACAGAGTCGAGACGGCTGGAGATGGGACTAGGCGCAGTGGATGACCAGGACGTCTTCTGTGTCTTGTCCTCCTCGACACGTTCCACGACGCTTGCAGAGACCGCCTTCTTGACCGTTGGACCTTCCATTGGTCTCGTCCGCTCAATCCGCCGGAGTCCATCTTCAAATGCTGGAATAGACAACTCCCGGTCTCACCAAGGGTTTGAGACCCATCGGCTACCCTCACTAGGTTTAGCCGGCTTGTCGAAGCCGTTGCCCGGGGTGTGGCCACTGTCGCATGCAAACAGCTACGGGGAGCCACAGGTGAGAGCTGAGTGCCAGGTGGGGACCAAAGGTGGACTAACCGCCCTGAAAAGGATGCGACATGTTCCCCCCACCAGAGGTGCTACCCTTCCCTGACACCCCATACACCCCACCATCTATGATCCATGATATCCGTCTTGTATACATCTGTCTCGAGTCTCCACCTGAGCAGAATTTAAATCCTATGGTGATGATGCATCTCATTATGATGTGTCCGCTGATGTCAGAATGTCACCTCTCCCGGAGGGGTCACACCTCAATATCTCCATATTTAGTGAAAGCTGGTGTTAGGGTTTGACATCTCCCCGAGGGGTCACACCTCAACATCTCCATATTTAGTGAAAGCCTTTGTCATTGGCTGGGTTACGATAACGTGATGAGGGTGAAAGAAATAACTGGTTTTCAGAATTAGAATCAGAATCAGGTTTATTATCACCGGCATGTGAGGTGAAATTTGTTAACTTAGCAGCAGTGGTTCAATGCAATACATAATCCAACAGAGAGGACAAATAAAGTAAAAATAGTAATAAATAAACAAGTAAATCAATTACGTAATCTTTAGTCTTACCCTTCCTGAAGTCCACAATCAGATCTTTCGTCTTACTAACATTAGTGCCAGGGTGTTGCTGTGGCACCATTCCACTAGTTGGCATATCTCACTCCTGTATGCCCTCTCGTCACCACCTGAGATTCTACCAGCAATGGTTGTATCATTAGTAAATTTATAGATAGTTTTGAGTTATGCCTGGCCGTACAGTCACGTGTATACAGAGAGCAGAGCAGTGGGTTAAGCACACTCCCAAACCTATTTCCTTGTGGATGAGTGTGCACCCCTGAGGTGCGCCAGTGCTGATCGTCAACAATCCGCAAATTGCAATGGGTCCAGCTGCTTTCTGAGGCAGGAGTTCATTCTAGTCACAACCAACCTCTCAAAGCATTTCCTCACTGTAGATGTGAGTGCTACTGGGTGATAGTCATTATGCAGCCCACATTATTCTTCGCAGGCACTGCTATAACTGTTACCTTTTTGAAGCAACTGGGAACTTGTGTCTGTAGCAGTGAGAGGTTGAAAATGTGCTTGAATACTCCCGCTAGTTGGTTGGCACAGGTTTTCAGAGACTTACCAGGTACTCCATCAGGACTTCCTGCCTTGCGAGGGTTCACTCTCTTTAAAGACAGTCTAACATCGGCCTCTGAGACAGAGATCACAGGGTTATCAGGTGCAGCAGGGATCTTCACAGCTGTAGTTGTGTTCTCCCTTTAAAAGAACGCATAGAAGGCGTTGAGTTCATCTGGTAGTGAAGCATTGCCGCCATTCATACTATTGAGTCTTGCTCTGTAAGGACTAATGTCTTGCAAACCCTGCCAGAGTTGCCGTGCATCTGATATCGTCTCCAACCTCATTCGAAATTGTCTCTTCCCCCTTGAAATAGCGCTCTGCAAATCATACCTGCTTTTCTGGTACAGGCCTGGGTTGCCAGACTTGAATGCCACAGATCTGGCCTTCAGCAGACGACGTACCTCCTGGTTCATCCAGAGCTTTTGGTTTGGGAATGTAGAGTAAGTCTTTGAAGGCACACACTCATCCACAAGGGTTTTAATGAAGTCAGTAACAACTGCAGCATACTCATCCATATTCAACGGTGAAACCCTGAATACAGTCCAGTCCACCAATTCAAAGCAGTCCTGTAGGTGCTCCTGTGCTTCCCTTGTCCAAACCTTCTTGGTCCTCACTGCTGCTGCTGCAGTCTTCAGTCACTGCCTATACTCAGGGAGTAGAAGTACAGCTAGGTGATCAGACTTCACAAAGTGGGGGTGTGGAATAGCACAGTAGGCATTCTTGATGGTGGTGTAGCAATGGTGACCTGGGGAATTGTAGAGGTGGTATTGTTCACTGTCCCTGCCTCTTGTCCTGGTTAAGAGAGATTCTGTGCTAAAATTGTGTTTGGAAGGTTTGAGACATTCGCCAATCTTGTCCCTTCAGTGGCACAGATTGTAAATAGTGTACCATTTGTGAGTGTCACACTCCTGGGGACTCTGGGCAATGCTATCAGTCATGGGTGAAAATGAGATATCATTCTGACTCCACTATTCAGAGACGTTTGCATCCAGACCTTAAATATTTGAAGGGTAAAAGTATATTATCTTCCATCACTCCTAGTTTATTTACAAAACATCTTCATTCTACAAGAACACAGACAAAATGCTGGAGGCATTCAGCAGGTCAGGCAGTATCTGTGGAGAAGAATAAACTGTTGATGTTTCATGCCAAGACCCTTCATTCTACACTCTCCTGTTCTTGACCCCAGGGCTAATGTGAAGAGCTTCCCTGACAGCAGGTTGTCAGTGGAATAAGTGAAAGAGAATGTGAACGGGAATAGTTTGGAGGGAAATAGGTTTGGGAATGTGATTACCTCAGAGCCTGCATGGACTAAGACCAGAACACCATGGGACACAGGAGCAGAATCAGACCAATCAGCCCATTAAGTCTCCTAGAACGAGCTTATTGACTACAAGTGGGGGAAGCTATGAGCCAGTACTCATCGATGATCAGAGTTGGAGAGGGTCAGAAAATTTCAATTCCTGGACATTTCAGACGATCTGTCCTGGGTCTCACAATTAAGTGCCATTACAAAGGAAGCATGGCAATACTTCTACTTTCTCAACATTTGCTAAGATTTGTCATGTCATCTGAAACTTTGACAGGCTTATTGATATGTGATACAGATTATATTGACTGGCTGCAGCACGGCCTGGTATGGAAACACAAATGTACTTGAAAAGAAACGCCGACAAAAGCAATGGGTACAGCCCAGTCCATCGTAGTTAAAGCCCTCCCCAACACTGAGCACATCTACATGGAGTACTGTTGTAAGAAATAAGCATCCATCATCAAGGACCCCCACCATCCAGGCCATGCTCTCAGATTCCCCTAAAACATTTCATGTTTTGCCTTAAATCTATCACCTCTTGTTCTATTCTCACACAACCTGAGAGGAAAAAGCTTCTTCTGCATTATTAGGGGACTTAATATTGTGAGGGGACTTGACAGAAGCTTATAAAATCAGGAGCAATATGGATAAGGTGGTCAGTCATAGTCTTGTCTGTGTGTTCATCTACGCACTGACAGGAACAGCACGGACAATTTACACAGCTTGTCACTGAGGGGATTGGCCTATGCATATCATTTTATTTTGCATAACTGTCTGTTTGTTTGCAGTCCTGAAAGAGGTGGTATGTTTTGTAATTTAGTCTCAGAAGCTAAGCTTGAACTTAAATTCTTTTTCCCAGGTTGGGGAGTCCAAAACTAGATGCACAGATACAAGATAAGAGGGCAGAGTTTAAAAGAGAGCTGCATGGTAATTTCTTACACAGAGGATACTGAGTACTTGGAATGAGCTGCCAGGGAATTTTGTTGAGATGGTACAATTGCAATATTTAAGAAGCATTTCAATAGATACAGGAAGGGAGTTTCTTGGAGGGCTATTGTTCAACGTGAGTAACTGGGACTAGCAGAGACAATACTGTGGTCCCCATGCACATGTTGGTCTAAAGAGCCTGTTTCCATGCTGTATTGCTCTGTGACTCTTTTCAACCTTCCCCTATAACTCAGGTACTCAAGTCCCGGCAACATCCATGTCAATTTTCACTGCGCTCCTTCAAACTTATCGATATCTTTCCCGTAGGTAGATGACCAGAACTACTCACAGTACTCCAGGTTCATCCTCACCAACATCCCAGTTCCTGTGATGCAACCTTTGATATCCTTTCTCGCTGCCCACTCTGTTCCCAATTTTGGTGTCATCCACAAATTTGCTGATCAATTATCATCCAGATTATTGGTATAGATGTCAAACAACAACAGACACAGCACTGATCCCTGTGGCACCAGTCACAAGCATCTAGACACAAATTTGTTGTTTAATCTTCAAAAAGCTTTAAGATTGGTTAGACATGACCTACCATGCACAAAGCCACTTTGATTTTCCGTAAATAGGCCCTGCCTATGCAAATAAAGTATATTCTGGTTTATTAGGTCACATTGGGACCGGTACACATTGGTCCAATTAAGAGGTTGCCCAATTAAACAAACTTTCATGGAAATAGTTTAAAAAAGACAAACTACCGTATAACTGATCGTTATGGACAGTGGAATTCATTTCGAGTACGCTGCTGTGTTCTTTTGATTGACTGCAAGTTAACAAAATCACCACGGACACCAAGTGCAGATATGGACTGCCTTCATTGTCTTCCTGCATGAAATAATATTGTAATCTGTTGTAATGTGAGCATTATTAAAAGTAAGTTAATACTAATTAGGATAATGGGGGGTTTACTTCCGTTCTTTTTACTTCTGGTCTGCTCTGTATATAGTGTACCAGCCATGCCGTACGGGTTCTGAAAGCCTCTGTATATACATAACGGTTTTGACGTTCGAGATAAAGTTGTTTCTTTGGCATGAAGTTGTCAAGTGTGCCTTTTTCAAAGTAGAAGTAACTACATATTTTTGGCAAGGAGGTGAACTGGTTTTGTGAACGTTTTTCGAACGGGAGCTTCGCGTTTCAGATGGCGACATTTGGAACTATCGGTGAGTTTCTGGAAGGAAACGAGGACTGGCCGGAGTATGAGGAAAGGTTGGGATACTTTTTCTGTGCTAATGGAATTACTGAGGAGGCTAAGAAGCGCTCTATTCTCCTGAGTTGTGTGTGGGGCGAAGATTTATAAGCTAATAAGGAATTTAGCCACACCGCGGAAACCGGGGGACTTTCCATATGACGAACTGGTCAAGCTTGCGGTGAACAACTACAATCCGAAACCTTCTGTGATAGTCCAACGGTGTAAGTTTCACAGCCGTTTCAGGAAGCCAGGTCAGTCTGTGGCAAATTTCGTGGCCGAGCTTCGGCAGCTGTTGGAGCATTGTGATTTCGGAGCGGTGTTGGAAGACATGCTCCGTGATCGATTGGTATGCGGCATTAATAATGATGGCATACAACGCCGCCTGTTAGGGAAAACCCCACAGTTGACTTTCAAGAAAGCCTTAGAGATTGCCCAAGGCATGGAGATGGCTGCTAATAATGTCAAGAATATCCAGAAAGGACATGGGGGGGGGGGGTCGCAGTCAGCCGCAGTGCACCAAGTCAGGAGGGAGACTGGTAAACAGGCAAAGCGGGTGGAATGTTTCTGGTGTGGAGGGACGCACTATGCAAATGATTGCAAATTTAAAGACACTGTCTGCCATGCTTGTAGCAAAAAGGGACATTTAGCTAAAAATTGCAGAAGTTCAAAGGGTAAGATTAAGCCTGGGCAGGGGAAAACTCAACAGGCTCAGGCAGCCACACACCATCTAGAAGAAGCAGATGAAGAGACAGCGTATGCCTACAACATGTTTGGAGTGGAAACGGATGAGGAACCACCTGAACCATATTATGCCACAGTCACTGTTGGGGAAAGGACATTAAGTTTGAGATTGATTCAGGGGCTACTGCATCGGTCATTAGTGAGGAGACCTACAGGAGGACATGGGGTCCAACCTGCCTCCCATTAGACCGTCAAAGCTCAAACTTAGAACCTATACGGGACAGCCCATACCTCATTTAGGGGTGTTATATGTGGCCATTTCAGCCGGGGGTCAGAAGGCTGAAGTCAGGCTAGTGATAGCTAAGGGCAGAGGACCCAGTCTTTTGGGTCGCGATTGGCTTCGCAAGATTCGGCTAAACTGGCATGAAATTAAGTATGCACACACGACGGAGGGCATTCTGCAGCGGTACAGTGACGTTTTCAGGGACGAGCTGGGAACACTGAGGGGCGAAACTCCATGTCGACCCTGAGGCTACACCACGATTTTTTAAGCCCAGGTCGGTGCCCTATGCCATGAAAGGCAAAGTCGAGGATGAGCTGGAACGTCTACAGAGGCTGGGCATTATTCAGCCCGTCCAGTTTTCAAGGTGGGCGGCTCCCACTGTTCCAGTATTGAAGGCAGACAAAACGGTGAGGATATGTAGAGATTATAAATTTACGGTGAATCAGGTCTCTAGGCTGGAGGAGTACCCATTGCCACGGGTGGATGACCTGTTTGCGACCCTGTCAGGGGGTAAGCTGTTCACAAACTGGACATGGGCCACACCTACCAACAGCTGCTGCTCGACGAGGATTGAAAGGAGTGCGTCACAATTAATACGCACAGGGGATTATTCAAGTACAATCGCCTGGTGCTTGGAGTGGCGTCCGGCCCTGCCATTTTCCAAAGGACAATGGACACTTTGCTGCAGGGGATTCTGCACGTAGCAGTGTACCTTCATGATATTTTGATCACTGGGGCTACGGAGGTGGAGCATCTCGCTAATTTAGAACGGGTGCTGAAGGGGCTCTCAGACACGGGGCTGCGGTTGAAACGCGGAAAATGTGTGTTCCTGGCATCGAGTGTGACTTACCTGGGACACAAGGTCACAGCTGAGGGGCCTTTTCCTGTGGAGGACAAAGTGAGAGCTATTAAGGAGGCCTCAAGCCCTAAGACCGTCACGGAACTCAGATCATTTTTGGGCATGGTGAATTATTATGGCAAGTTTCCCTCTCAAGGGTTTTGACCCCACTGTATAAGCTGCTTCACAATGACACTAAGTGGCAGTGGGGTGAAGAGCAGGAGAAAGCTTTCAAGGAAGTGAAAGAACTCCTCCACTCAGCGAAGCTGCTTGTTCACTATGACCCAGACAAGGAGATCACCCTTGCATGCAATGCCTCGCCCGATCGAGTCGGGGCAGTTCTCTCACATGTAATGGAAGACCGTTCAGAGAAGCCTATTGGTTTTGCTTCACGTTCCCTGACAGCTGCTGAGAAGGGATATTCACAGCTACACAAAGAAGGTCTGGCCATTGTTTTTGCAGTCAATCGCTTTCATCAGTACCTTTATGGACGCGCATTTACAATTTATACATAAACCACTGACGAGCCTGTTCAGTGATCGAGATGCATCCCACCTCAGCCTCAGCATTGGGCTCTTACATTGTCAGCCTACCGGTATAGAGCGGGTGGGGATAATGCAAATGCTGATGCACTGAGTCGACTACCTTTACCTGAGTCACCTGTTACTACATATGTGCCTCCAGAGACTGTGTTTTCATTGGAGAGGCTGTCAGAAACACCTGTAAAGGCGACCCAGATCAAGCAGTGGACAGAGAGGGACCCAGTCCTGTCCCAAGTCAAGACTATCTTTTACAAGGTTGGCCCCGAGTCGTGGAAGGAGAGGAACTCAGGCCTTATGCCAAACACAAGACAGAACTCAGTCTGCAGGATGGAAGCATATTCTGTGGGGGTGAGGGTCATTGTGCCTCCCCCTGGCCATTCACAGATTGTGGAGGAAATTCATGAGACTCATCCAGGAGTGTCTCAAATGAAAAGCCTTGCAAGATCCTATGTTTGGTGGCCAGGAATGGATCGGGATCTGGAGAACAAGGTCAAATCATGCACGCAATGTCAGACTAATCAGAATATGCCACCAGCAGCTCCTTTGCATCCATGGGAGTGGCCAGACCACCCGTGGTCTAGGCTACATTTGGACTTTGCTGGCCCTTTTATGGGGCAGATGTTTCTTGTAATGGTAGATGCGCATTCTAAATGGATCGAAGCTCACATCATGAGCAACATCACAGCCCCCTCAACCATAGACAAACTCAGGCAAGTGTTTGCAGTCCACGGGTTGCCTGACACTCTGGTCACTGATAATGGCCCGACATTCACCAGTGAGCTGTTCAGTGAGTTCATGCAGCAGAATGGCATTCCTCACATTCGGACAGCCCCTTTCCACCCAGCCTCCAATGGTTTGGCTGAGCGGGCTGTTCAGACAGTGAAGGCAGGCTAAAGCGGATGACGGGTCTCTCTTAGCATGCGGCTTTCACGTTTCCTGTTTAAATACCGCCTCACGCCACAGACTACAACCGCCCACACTCCTGCAGAGATGCTGATGGGGCGTAGGCCCAAGCCGAGATTGGACCTGCTGCGCCCGGACATGAAGGCGAAAGTGGAGAGAAAGCAGGAAAAGCAGAAGGAGGGACATGATCAACATGCGTGAGAGAGACAGTTAAAACCGGATGACAGTGTCTATGTGAGAAACAATCAGCAATGGCTGCCTGGGGTTATTCTTAAGCAGAGTGGTCCCGTCTCCTATGTTGTTAAGCTGGTTGATGGGCGGGTTTTCCGCAGACATCAGGACCATGTGCGCCTACGTCATGATAACAGCTCAGAGGCAGACAGTTCCATGGAGTTTCCATTTGTGAGACAGACTACGGTGGAAGCATGTCCACCAGTGACTTTGCCAGAGGGCGAGACGCTGGCAGAGGGGTCGGGGTCCCCTGAGGAGGATGGACATTCTCACGCAGACACACAGACCCCTCTCATGCCCCCAAAACCAGATCCGCCCAAAACACCCTCACCAGCGGTGCCTGCTGGGTCACCGGGGGTAGTGCGCAGATCACAGCGTACGCGTAAACCTCCTGACAGACTGAATCTTTGCAAGGACAACATACATCAAAGTTGCTGGTGAACGCAGCAGGCCAAGCAGCATCTATAGGAAGAGGCGCAGTCGACGTTTCAGGCCGAGACCCTTCGTCAGGACTAACTGAAGGAAGAGTGAGTAAGGGATTTGAAAGCTGGAGGGGGAGGGGGAGGGGGAGATGCAAAATGATAGGAGAAGACAGGAGGGGGAGGGATAGAGCCAAGAGCTGGTCAGGTGATAGGCAAAAGGGGATACGAGAGGATCATGGGACAGGAGGCCTAGGGAGAAAGACGGGGGGGGGGGGGTGACCCAGAGGATGGGCAAGAGGTATATTTTCAGAGGGACAGAGGGAGAAAAAGGAGAGTGAGAGAAAGAATGTGTGCATAAAAATGAGTAACAGCTGGGGTACGAGGGGGAGGTGGGGCCTAGCGGAAGTTAGAGAAGTCAATGTTCATGGCATCAGGTTGGAGGCTACCCAGACGGAATATAAGGTGTTGTTCCTCCAACCTGAGTGTGGCTTCATCTTTACAGTAGAGGAGGCCGTGGATAGACATGTCAGAATGGGAATGGGATGTGGAATTAAAATGTGTGGCCACTGGGAGATCCTGCTTTCTCTGGCGGACAGAGCGTAGATGTTCAGCAAAGCGGTCTCCCAGTCTGCGTCGGGTCTCACCAATATATAAAAGGCCACATCGGGAGCACCGGACGCAGTATATCACCCCAGTCGACTCACAGGTGAAGTGATGCCTCACCTGGAAGGACTGTTTGGGGCCCTGAATGGTGGTAAGGGAGGAAGTGTAAGGGCATGTGTAGCACTTGTTCCGCTTACACGGATAAGTGCCAGGAGGGAGATCAGTGGGGAGGGATGGGGGGGACGAATGGACAAGGGAGTTGTGCAGGGAGCGATCCCTGCAGAATGCAGAGAGAGGGGGGGAGGGAAAGATGTGCTTAGTGGTGGGATCCCGTTGGAGGTGGCGAAAGTTACGGAGAATAATATGTTGGACCCGGAGGATGGTGGGGTGGTAGGTGAGGACCAGGGGAACCCTATTCCTAGTGGGGTGGTGGGAGGATGGAGTGAGAGCAGATGTACGTGAAATGGAGGAGATGCGTTTAAGAGCAGAGTTGATAGTGGAGGAAGGGAAGCCCCTTTCTTTAAAAAATGAAGACATCTCCCTCGTCCTAGAATGAAAAGCCTCATCCTGAGAGCAGATGCGGCGGAGACGGAGGAATTGCGAGAAGGGGATGGCGTTTTTGCAAGAGACAGGGTGAGAAGAGGAATAGTCCAGATAGCTGTGAGAGTCAGTAGGCTTATAGTAGATATCAGTGGATAAGCTGTCTCCAGAGACAGAGACAGAAAGATCTAGAAAGGGGAGGGAGGTGTCGGAAATAGACCAGGTAAACTTGAGGGCAGGGTGAAAGTTGGAGGCAAAGTTAATAAAGTCAACGAGTTCTGCATGCGTGCAGGAAGCAGCGCCAATGCAGTCGTCGATATAGCGAAGGAAAAGTGGGGGACAGATACCAGAATAGGCACGGAACATAGATTGTTCCACAAACCCATTTTTTGTTGGGTTTGTGGAACAATCTATGTTCCGTGCCTATTCTGGTATCTGTCCCCCACTTTTCCTTCGCTATATCGACGACTGCATTGGCGCTGCTTCCTGCACGCATGCAGAACTCGTTGACTTTATTAACTTTGCCTCCAACTTTCACCCTGCCCTCAAGTTTACCTGGTCTATTTCCGACACCTCCCTCCCCTTTCTAGATCTTTCTGTCTCTGTCTCTGGAGACAGCTTATCCACTGATATCTACTATAAGCCTACTGACTCTCACAGCTATCTGGACTATTCCTCTTCTCACCCTGTCTCTTGCAAAAACGCCATCCCCTTCTCGCAATTCCTCCGTCTCCGCCGCATCTGCTCTCAGGATGAGGCTTTTCATTCTAGGACGAGGGAGATGTCTTCATTTTTTAAAGAAAGGGGCTTCCCTTCCTCCACTATCAACTCTGCTCTTAAACGCATCTCCTCCATTTCACGTACATCTGCTCTCACTCCATCCTCCCACCACCCCACTAGGAATAGGGTTCCCCTGGTCCTCACCTACCACCCCACCAGCCTCCGGGTCCAACATATTATTCTCCGTAACTTCCGCCACCTCCAACGGGATCCCACCACTAAGCACATCTTTCCCTCCCCCCTTCTCTCTGCATTCCGCAGGGATCGCTCCCTGCACAACTCCCTTGTCCATTCGTCCCCCCCATCCCTCCCCACTGATCTCCCTCCTGGCACTTATCCGTGTAAGCGGAACAAGTGCTACACATGCCCTTACACTTCCTCCCTTACCACCATTCAGGGCCCCAAACAGTCCTTCCAGGTGAGGCATCACTTCACCTGTGAGTCGACTGGGGTGATATACTGCGTCCGGTGCTCCCGATGTGGCCTTTTATATATTGGTGAGACCCGACGCAGACTGGGAGACCGCTTTGCTGAACATCTACGCTCTGTCCGCCAGAGAAAGCAGGATCTCCCAGTGGCCACACATTTTAATTCCACATCCCATTCCCATTCTGACATGTCTATCCACGGCCTCCTCTACTGTAAAGATGAAGCCACACTCAGGTTGGAGGAACAACACCTTATATTCCGTCTGGGTAGCCTCCAACCTGATGCCATGAACATTGACTTCTCTAACTTCCGCTAGGCCCCACCTCCCCCTCGTACCCCAGCTGTTACTCATTTTTATGCACACATTCTTTCTCTCACTCTCCTTTTTCTCCCTCTGTCCCTCTGAATATACCTCTTGCCCATCCTCTGGGTCACCCCCCCACCCCCGTCTTTCTCCCTAGGCCTCCTGTCCCATGATCCTCTCGTATCCCCTTTTGCCTATCACCTGACCAGCTCTTGGCTCTATCCCTCCCCCTCCTGTCTTCTCCTATCATTTTGCATCTCCCCCTCCCCCTCCCCCTCCAGCTTTCAAATCCCTTACTCACTCTTCCTTCAGTTAGTCCTGACGAAGGGTCTCGGCCTGAAACGTCGACTGCGCCTCTTCCTATAGATGCTGCTTGGCCTGCTGCGTTCACCAGCAACTTTGATGTATGTTGCTTGAATTTCCAGCATCTGCAGAATTCCTGTTCTTTGACAGGACAGTTCTTTTTTGTTGTTGTTAGACTGAATGTTGAATCTGTCATGTTTCCAGATGTTTTGTATTGATAAACTGACACTGAGATACTAGCATTAGTTTTCAGGGGTATGCAAGTTGATAACACCACTGTTTCTATTTCCTAGTTTTTTACATTTGGGGACATTGTATTTTAAAGGGGGAGAAGTGTTGTAATGTGAGCATTATTAAAAGTAAGTTAATACTAATTCGGATAACGGGGGGTGTTACTTCCGTTCTTTTTACTTCTGGTGGGCTTTGTATATAGTGTACCTGCCATGCCGTACGGGTTGTGAAAGCCTCTGTATATACATAACAGTTTTAAAGTTTGACATAAAGTAGTTTCTTTGGCATGAAGTTGTCGAGTGTCCCTTTTTCAAAGTGAAGTTACTACATAATCCAACAATAGATTTCCCAGCATCCAGTGTCATCACGGGCTCATGTTCAGATGTGTCACCTTCATCACGAGCTGCACTGTCTGATGGCCACACAAGTGTCCGTGACTGACCCCGGTTGGACCGATGCTCGGCAATAGTCTTCTGTCCCAATTCACAGGCAGTGTCCCCAATAAGCAAAGGAATCCTGATTATTTTCTTGATTTGCTTTTGTTCTTTCAGAGTTCTCCTTAATTAGTGGCTGTCCCAATTAACCAGAATCCACTGTATTTATTCACCCTGCATTTAAAATGCCTTCCAATAATTTAGCCATAAAAAATTAGCTTATAATTTCTGGGCTATTTCTTAGAATGTTTCTTGAACAACGTAACAACTTTAGATATCCTCCACTCTCCTGGCTCCTCACCCATGACGAACTATTCCTGCCAAAGCCCCAGCAGTTTCAATGTTCCTTCCACAAGGTCCAAGGGAACACCTTCTCAGGCCCTACTGATTTATGCACCCTAGTTTGCCTCTAGACAGCCAGCCCTCCTCTTTTATAACTAGATACGGTCTATGACCTCGCGAATTTTTGCCTCAGGTCAACTATTTGTGCCTGTCTCCCAAGTAAATACCAATGAAAAAATGCATCTCTCTCTCTCTCTCTCTCTCAGTTCCATGGATAGATGACCAGCTGATCAACCAGTGGACCAACTTTGTCTCTTGTTATTCTTTTGCTCTTAAGATGGCTATAGAAACCCTTGGGACTTTCTTTCCTCTTGTATTGCACTGCAACCTTAAGTCCTCTTTTATTCCTCATAATTCCTCTGCTGAGAAGACTTTTGCATTTCTGAAACTCCTCAAGAGCCTCATTTCCATGAGTTGTATACAGGAGCCATCCTGTATTCCCTCTGTTGCTAGCTGCCTCTGGACTCTACTTAAAATGCATAAATTTATGTCATAATTTTAAATAATTCTTTATCATGGTTGTGACAGTAGCAACATCAATAAATATGTAACAATTATTGAAAAAATAGCAAACTTAGAGGAGATTGTTTGACTTTGTTGCATTTAGCAGATGTGGAGGGTGGAAAGGGGGTCCTCGGGAATATAGTTGACCACGTGGTTGCCTGATTTTATTGCTTTTTTTTAATGAATATCTGATGGTGTTGACAAAAACTTGGTACACATTTTAAGCAACCACAAATATTGTTGAGAGTTCACTGCCTTTAGTTTTAAAGAGCTTTTTCAATCTAGTCTTTCATCTGGCATATATATTATACATTTTAAATGATCTTTTCACACTTTTTTATCAAATTGAAATGATAATCTGTTGTCTGAGGACAACTGATTTTGTGGGTACTGGGCTATCATATATTCATATAATTTATAAAATTAAAAACAAACATATGAATAAATTTTGCATTTGTGCAAAAGACCCTCAGATGATCAACCCTAATTATTTTAAATTTTAAAAAGTTATTCATTTTCAACAGAATTAGCACTTTTCTTAGTGGGAAATGTTTTCGCCGAAGTCTCAAGAATCGGTGAACTGCCAAAGAAGAGGCTGGAGAGCAAAGTGTTGGCCCGTGGAGGTCGGGTGTTGTGGCTTTGCAGGCCAGTCGCTCTGCAAAGTATACACCGCACTTGGAATCACGGGAGAGAGAAGAAGGAGAGCCATTTTTACCACCACAGGTACAGCAGTGGAAGCGTCAAGATGGCTGTGGATAAAGAGGGCAGATCTGTGGGTTGTTGCTACGACACAGGCCGGGGTCTGATCAACCCCGGTTGGGTCGCCTGGGCAAGGGTGTATGATGTTGAAAGACCCGAAACACCTGACGACCCTGTTTAACATCACTGATGATGTGCCCTAGCTTAGCATCATGCAGATGTTTCTGTAAGAACTAAGGAGAAGATTGGATGTTATATCGTTACATCATTCTCGTTATTTATTGCTATTTATTTATATCTGAATTTGAACAGTTTGTTTACAGTTCCTGGTGTTTACAGTTTACAGTTACTGTTCTATAGATTTGCTAATTATGCCCGCAGATAAAGAATCTCAGGGTTGTATGTGGTGACAGGTATGTACTCTGAAAATAAATTATTTCTTTGAACTTTGAACTTTTTCGAACTTTGTTTCATTCAGTATATCTACTTGTGTTTTGAATGTGAATTAAATGTGATTTGATGTGATTTTGGTGGAAACATACAGTATTCACAACTGTTGACATTGGGTTGGGGTTCACTTGAAGAGGC
Organism: Mobula hypostoma; assembly: GCF_963921235.1. NCBI lineage: Eukaryota > Metazoa > Chordata > Chondrichthyes > Myliobatiformes > Myliobatidae > Mobula > Mobula hypostoma. The sequence goes on from NC_086100.1 coordinate 192,858,361, forward strand.
TGGTCTGAGCTGGTGAGTGAATTACATCAATGACTGTTATTGTGCTTTGTGTTCAGTTTTTTGTGTTCTATAAATAAGTTGCTATTTTTTTCTTAAACATAAAATGCCTCTGCCATATAATTTGTGAAATCCTACATTGGAGCAAACTGCCGTTACGTTGTTAGTGCAAGGCAAGGTCCAATTTACGTTGCGAGCAATCTCCCCCGACAACACCAAATGTTGCTATGTGCTGCCAGAGTGAAGAGTCTCCTTGAAAACCTGCCTGGATATGATCAATACCGATTGTTGAAAACTCACCATTTACAGAATTTTGGACTGTTGGAGTCTGAGTGCACCAACAGTTGTTTTCCTCGCCCAGCCACGGTGACGCTAAGCCATCAGAGCTAATGGATCAGATGTTATCCCTCCTGAGCAATCACCATCCTTGTTTTAATTTTAAACAACTCTTCATGCAGAAAGTGCCAAAACAAGTTTGCTTAGCCCCAGCTAATACACCTGTGAAAGACGAAAGGGAGCTTGCTAATATGGCTGATAGTCTACACTCAGCTTTCTCTACCTCAATAAGCCCGGTCAGCAAGCCCCCATCTTAAGGACACCCATGGCTGCGAAACAGACAATGCCAGGCCTTTGTTTTTACCTCGAAAGTGCTGATGAGCTGGCAGCTTTGACAGTGCCAGCGCATCTGGACCTCAGAGGTCTGTGAACACAGTGGGTTCCAGCTGCCAAGGATGTCTACTGTTCATTACAGACACAATTTCGGGGCGATGTTTCCTGTGTGACACAGGTGCTCAAGTGAATGTTCTGTCAGTATCACTTATTGATCAGATGGCAAAGAGCGACGAAATTTGCTGGTGTTTGCCAACGGCAGCAGGATCCAAACCTATGGGACATCGGGGTCAATGTTGGGACCACTGTTTTTTATGATATGTGTCAATGATTTGGACTGTGGGATTAATGGATTTGTGGCTAAATTTGCTGATGATGCAAAGATAGGCGGAGGAGCAGGTAGTGTTGAGGAAACAGAGAGCCTGCAGAGAGACTTCGATAGTTTAGGGGAATGGGCACAGAAGTAGAAAATGAAATACAATATTGGAAAGTGTACGCTCACGCTCTTCAGTCGAAGAACTATACGGGCTGACAATTATTTAGATGGAGAGAGAATTCAAAATGCAGAGATGGAAAGGGACTTGGGAAACCTTGTGCAAGATACCCAAAAGGTTAACCTGCAGGTTGAGTCAGTGGTGAGGAAGGAGAATGCAATGTTGGCATTCATTTCTAGAGATATAGAATGTAAAGCAGGGACGTGATGTTGAGGCTCTATAAGGCACTCATGAGACCACACTTGGAGTACTGTGTGCAGTTTTGGGCTTATCTTAGAAAGGATATACAGACATTGGAGAGAGTTCAAAGAAGATGCATGAGAATGATTCCAGAAATGAAAGGGTTACCGTATGAGGAACATCTGGCAGCTCTTTGGCTATATTCTATTGAGTTCAGGAGAATGCAGGGGGATCTCATCGAAACATTTTGAGTGTTAAAAGGCCTGAAAGACCTGTACAGATTAGATATGGCTGTATAATCACATTCGGTCTTTCTGAGTTTCTGTGCATGCCATTTGGACTGAAAAATGCAGTACAGTCTTCCAATAGCTGATGGATTCTGTATTAAAAACTTAGATTTTCTTTTTGTTCAACTGGATGACATAATTGTCACCAATACATCCAAATCCAAACTTGAACCTCATCTCTGCACAGTTTACAAGCACTAAAGCCAACACAGGTTGATTACTAACCATGCAAAATACCAGTTTGGGTTATCAGCCATTAACTTTGTCAGCCATCACATCTCCGCAGAAGGTGCAAAACCCCTCCCATCAAAAGAAGCTGCTATTACGCATTTCCCCTGCCCCACACTACTGAAAAACTACAGGACTTTCTAGGGATGGTAAATTTCTATTACAGCTTCTTTCTACAAGCCTCAGAACTTATGTATGCTCCCCTGTAAGGAGTGTTTAAAGGCAACATCCCTAATCATGTGCTTGACTGGTCTGCCACTTTTTTGCTATTCTTCCAAATTGTCTAAGTTCTGCCGCAATCACATTGCTTCCTCAGCACTACCTACCTCTGCACCTATCTTCACATCATCCACAAACTTTGTCACAAAGCCACCAATTCCATTATCCATGTCATTGACAAACAATCCGAAAAGTTGTGGTCCCAAAATGACCCCTGTAGAACAGCACGAGTCAGCAGCAGCCAAACAGAAAATGCCCCTTTTATTCCCACTGGCTGCCTCCAGCCTGTCAGCCATTTCATGGGAGAAAGGGAAGGAGGAGGGACGCCAGTAGGGGTGGGGGTGACTATATTTGAAGCCTCTGCATGTTGCTCTTGTTCATCTCCAGTTGCTGCTCACTTAGTGTGACTGTTGGCATCACGGTAATCCTTCTTACAAGTGCCATTCTTCACCAGCGACTCAGTTTGGAGGAGTGCCTGACCAGGGTAGTGTGGCTGTGGTTTCATACTTTTTCATGATCGACTGCACTGAGCTCCAAGGTGTGTTCAGTGCCTTTGAGATTGTCATGTACCATTCCCCAGATTTGTGCTGCCCTTTCCTTAGTTCCCTGACTTGTCTTGAATGCTCCTTTGTCTTCATTTTGGTTTGGTCTGTTTTAAGTCTATCATACAGCTGGACCTGACAGAGTGATGGGTTTTTATTCTTATGAATTCACTGGTCCTACAATGTTCTGCATTGACAAATTAGGTGAGTTGGTGAGATCACAAATGGCACCTGAGGAAAGTGATTTTGGTAATTACAGAGGAAGGGATGAATACTTTATCAGACTCACAAGTTTGGTTTAATTTTTAGCAAATTGTTGAGAAAGTTTGGAATTTTTCTTTTAATTTGATATGATGCACAATGTTTTGTCGATTAGCTCAATAAATTGTACCTCAAAATATTTAGAAAATGACAGAGCAAAACATGAAAATACTGTGGTTGTGGGGACTGAATACTATTTCAAGGCACTGTATTTCACCTTAAGATTCATTTTCTTGCAGGCATTTACAGGAAGATGCAGAAATGCAACAGAATTTATGAAAATCTTCCCATAAAGACTGACAAACAACCAAAGTGCAAAAGACAAACTGTACAAGAAATTATACTGAGAACATGAATTGTAAAATGTTCTTGAGAGTGAGACATTCCTGGAATCATCTTTGTGAACCTCTGCTGGTCATTTTGCAGTACAGATAAGGGGCCCAAAACAGCAGACAATACTCCAAGTGTCTCCAACTACTGTGAATCCTCATCCTTAATAATGGATTACAGCATTTTACCAACCACTGAAGTCAGGATTACTGGCTTATAATTTCCTGCATTTTGCTTCCCTCCTTTCACCAAAGTGGAGTGACCTTTGGATTTTCCATTCCTCCAAAAATATTCCAGAATCTCATGATTCTTGAAGGATGATGACAAATGCCTGCACAAGCTCCTCATCTACATCTATCAGATCCGAGGATTGTAGTCCATCTGGTCCAGGTGACTTATCTACCATCAGACTTCAGCTTTCCAAGCACTTTCTCCTCAGTAATAGATCATTACTAATGCTTCCTTATAAATCATCGTTCCCCTGTTAGGACCCTGCACACCCTCCTTCCTGCTGCCAACACCCTGCAGATCCACATCTCCTTCCCTGGATGGTGAGGACCCTCACTCACACCCACTCTCTCAGCTGAACTTCAACCAGCTACACAACATCAACAACGGTGACAGCACCTCCTCGTCTCAATCAATGCTATGGACACCTTCATCCCCTCATTGTTCTGCTGCACCATCTCCAACCCTGTCAGTAAGCAGAGCACAGTGGCAACCTGAAGCAGAGCAGTAGTGCAGTTCTGCCCTGTTCAAGAATGTTACGTGTACTCATTTTATTTCCTTTTGTGGAGATTCTCCGGGTCCAAAATAGTTATGGCAAAGTTAATCAAAGTAGAAAGAACCGCTCTACATTGGGCAGCGTGATGGTGGCTGTTATTCTTGAGGTATAAGTCCGTGTGAGTGGGTTTCTGATAGACGCCATGTCCGAGGCTACTGTCCAGTTTCTGTTGTGTGAGAATGTCCAGGAACAGAAGCAGCCACTCCTCACCATCTCCATCATAAGTTGAATGTTTGGGTGTATACTGTTCAGATGGTTGTGGAACTGTTGGTGTGGCTGGAGCCCACGAGGCCACACTACAATGGTGGCTTCGACATATCTGAAGAAACATTTGGAGCGCCGATGGAGGTGGAGAAGAACGGTTGCCTCCTGTTATACGTGAAGCAGTATATATCGGCCAGATGGGACGCATGGTGGAAACCTGCACCAAGGAGCGCAGGAGGTGTATGCATTTGGGTTACCCAGAGAAATCAGCTGTAGCAGAACATTGCATTTGCAAAAGCCATAGGATTGACTTTGACGACACAAAACTACTGTGCCACGCCAATGGCCTTTGGAACCGCCTGGTGAAGGAAGCCATTGAAATAAAACTAGAGGAGAAGAATTTTAACAAAGATGAAGGTCTCACTCTGATTAAGAACTGGAATTCAATTGTAAACAAGGTGGGACAGCAGATACCTGATTGGATTAGGACCAACCAATCAGGAGGGACGGACGATGGGGATATAAATATCACCAGACTACACATGCCCAGGCATCATCCCTGATGCAGATAGACAGTTTGTAATTGAAATGTCAGATAACATCAATACCCATACCTGGCTGGAAGCTGAGAAGAGTTTATTCGACACTAGACAACCAGGTGACCTCTGGGGCACCCTTTGAGAGAAAGGTGGTGCAGCCTGATGTGACCAGAATGAACATTAAATTTCCCTGAATGCTATTTGTATCACTTTGCTTTGGAAATTAAAGAAGAAAAACTCAGTTTATTAAAGAAGAAAGATGCGTAGCAAGACAAATATAGCTCCTCCTCGTATAACGAAGGACACTTTTGATGACAACATTTCTGGTTGATCTGCCACCCTTCAAGAATACTCTAACGTTTTCATTTCTTTTTCCCCGGCTTAAAGCCACATACAGCTGACCATGCTGGAATACCGGTTTCTCCAGAAAGATCAGCACATTCTCCATGGTTTGACCTTGCGCCTTATGTATAGTCATAGCAAAGCATGACTGTATCGGGAGCTGGCTCCGCTGGAGAGGGACATCTTCCCCTTCTGATAAATTGAGAGTAATTCTTGGGATCATGACAACGTCATTTTTGAATGCACCAATGTTCATCTTTGCTACGATGAGATTGTCGTGCAGTTCTTCCACCATCATTCGCCTTCCATTGCAAAGCCTTGGTGGATTCAAACTCCTCATTGAAATGATGGGAGATCCCCTCTTCAATTCCAGTTTATGTGGTGGCAATCTAGAGAGTTCGACCGAATCGAAGAATTCTGTTGGAAAATCAGTGGCGTTAGCTCCTTCACTTACGGCATTGAAGGAACAGTATTCTTTCATGATTCTAGGGAAGCGTCTAATGCATGTGAAGTTTATTTTTCGCATCATTTCATTGAGAGGAACCAAGATAGAATTCCTCGAGAACAGTTCTGCAGGATTGTCGAACGTTGGGTAGATGAAATCAATGTATTCTTCCATAGTTTCTGCTGGTAGAATCATATCTTCAGGTAATTTGCTTTCATCATTTTCATTTTTCTCATTCTTGTCTTCTCCAACATCCAATAAGAACTCAGAATATCGTCCTTCTCCCCCACTCAATCGCATGTTTCTCTTCAATTGAAACTTGATGAAGCTTCTCCATAAGTAGGATTTTTTTATGCATGAATTCTCCACATCAGCATCATTTCCTCGTTTCACAACTGCTAGAAGCTGACGGAAATCGCCACAGCAAATGGTTAAAATACCCCCAAAGGCCTCATCCTTGCCGCAAACATCACAAAGAGTCTGGTCCACGGCTTTGAAACTCTCCCTCCTAATCATGGGGCACTCATCCCAGACAATAAGCCTCGCATTTCAGAGTAAATTTGCAGTATTGGTGTTTTTATCGATGTTACAAAAGGCACCTTCATTGACTTTGAGTGGTATCTTGAATCTTGAATGCACTGTCTAACCACCAGGCATCAATGTTGCTGCAATACTGGATGATGCTACAGCAATAGCAACACCTCCACCTCCCTTAACTTTAGTGAGGATCAAGTTGGTGATAAACGTCTTGCCCGTTCCTCCTTTCCAAGAGATTCCTTTCCAAGCAGTCGCACACATATTCATATACTTCTCTTTGCTCATTATTCAATAGGGGCTCCTTCTGTGAAACAAGTTCCTGCTGTTCGTCTGTGTTGTATTGCAGTTCACGCAAAAATTCCAGATTGCCAGCACTTTGGGTAATTGTACCATTTCTTGGTGTCGGCAAGTTATATTCTTCAAGTGTTTTTCCCAAGTTCTCAAGTTTCTCTTGTAAATACAGAAGAGCTTGTCCATGATACCGCTCATCGATCATGATGTTAGGATCAAATCTCCATTTGTAAGACATCTTCGGACATTGCATTCTTGAACCAGTTCCATAATTGCTGTGGATTGTTGATTTCAGTGTTTGTTAGCAAGATGACAAACAAATTTCTCACTGCTCTGGGCATTCTTGTTCTGTCTGCCTCTTCCATAGTTTGTTGCCAATGATCGTCAGCTGGCAGCAATCCTCTCTCTCTGCAGATGTCTTTGAATGATGGAAGGATATCTCCATCATGTGTTTTCAATGATTCCAAAGATACTGGCCCCTTTATGTGATGAAACATAGAAACATAGAAAATAGGTGCAGGAGTAGGCCATTCAGCCCTTCGAGCCTGCACCGCCATTTATTATGATCATGGCTGATCATCCAACTCAGAACCCAGCCTTCCCTCCATACCCCCTGACCCCCGTAGCCACAAGGGCCATATCTAACTCCCTCTTAGATATAGCCAATGAACTGGCCTCAACTGTTTCCTGTGGCAGAGAATTCCACTGATTCACCACTCTCTGTGTGAAGAAGTTTTTCCTAATCTCGGTCCTAAAAGGCTTCCCCTCTATCCTCAAACTGTGGCCCCTCGTTCTGGACTTCCCCAACATCGGGAACAATCTTCCTGCATCTAGCCTGTCCAATCCCTTTAGGATCTTATACGTTTCAATCAGATCCCCCCTCAATTTTCTAAATTCCAACGAGTACAAGCCCAGTTCATCCAGTCTTTCTTCATATGAAAGTCCTGCCATCCCAGGAATCAATCTGGTGAACCTTCTTTGTACTCCCTCTATGGCAAAGATGTCTTTCCTCAGATTAGGGGACCAAAACTGCACACAATACTCCAGGTGTGGTCTCACCAAGGCCTTGTACAACTGCAGTAGTACCTCCCTGCTCCTGTACTCGAATGAAGAAGAAGTCTCAAATAATAGAGGTCACTACTTGGTGGAGAAACCGTATACACTCAACCCAGAACATTTGCTTCAGAAATCCCGGAGTAGTCCTCCACTCTTTCCCCATTCTCCTTCTTTCCCATCTTTTATTAGTCGAAGTGTAGAATCTGGGAATAGGGTGTTTCGAAGTACTTCATTACAATAAGATTTAATTATCTTTTATTGATAGGTGGCAATTAGATCTGATGGTGATTAGCAGAATGTGGCCGCTCGAAATAGAGCTGCCATGCCCTTTGGCTGCGGTTGGTGTCACTGCTGTGAGCATCGTGAGATGCTGCTGAGGCTGGCCGTGCGCATGTGTCATGGTGTCGCATCGCGGTTTCCATGAAAGCTGGAATCGGGTGTGGAAAGTGGGGCTGTTGACAAGTGATCAATTTTAGTCATAGTCATAGTCATACTTTATTGATCCTGGAGGAAATTGGTTTTCGTTACAGTTGCACCATAAATAATTAAATAGTAATAAAACCATAAATAGTTAAATAGTAATATGTAAATTATGCTAGGAAATATGTCCAGGACCAGCCTATTGGCTCAGTGTGTCTGACCCTCCAAGGGACGAGTTGTAAAGTTTGATGGCCACAGGCAGGAATGACTTCCTATGACGCTCTGTGCTGCATCTCGGTGGAATGAGTCTCTGGCTGAATGTACTCCTGTGCCCAACCAGTACATTATGTAGTGGATGGGAGACATTGACCAAGATGGCATACAACTTGGATAGCATCCTCTTTTCAGACACCACCGTCAGAGAGTCCAGTTCCATCCCCACAACATCACTGGCCTTACGAATGAGTTTGTTGAATCTGTTGGTGTCTGCTACCCTCAGCTTGCTGCCCCAGCACACAACAACAAACATGATAGCACTGGCCACCACAGACTCGTAGAACATCCTCAGCATCGTCCGGCACATGTTAAAGGACCTCAGTCTCCTCAGGAAATAGAGACGGCTCTGACCCTTCTTGTAGACAGCCTCAGTGTTCTTTGACCAGTCCAGTTTATTTTCAAATCGTATCCCCAGGTATTTGTAATCCTCCACCATGTCCACACTGACCCCCTGGATGGAAACAGGGGTCACCGGTACCTTAGCTCTCCTCAGGTCTACCACCAGCTCCTTAGCCTTTTTCACATTAAGCTGCAGATAATTCTGCTCACACCATGAGACAAAATTTCCTACCGTAGCCCTGTACTCAGCCTCATCTCCCTTGCTGATGCACCCAACTATGGCAGAGTCATCAGAAAACTTCTGAAGATGACAAGATTCTGTGCAGTAGTTGAAGTCCGAGGTGTAAATGGTGAAGAGAAAGGGAGACAAGACAGTCCCCTGTGGAGCCCCAGTGCTGCTGATCACTCTGTCGGACACACAGTGTTGCAAGCACACGTACTGTGGTCTGCCAGTCAGGTAATCAAGAATCCATGATACCAGGGAAGCATCCACCTGCATCGCTGTCAGCTTCTCCCCCAGCAGAGCAGGGCGGATGGTGTTGAACGCACTGGAGAAGTCAAAAAACATGACCCTCACAGTGCTCGCTGGCTTGTCCAGGTGGGCGTAGACACGGTTCAGCAGGTAGACGATGGCATCCTCAACTCCTAGTCAGGGCTGGTAGGCAAACTGGAGGGGATCTAAGTGTGGCCTGACCATAGGCCGGAGCAGCTCCAGAACAAGTTTCTCCAGGGTCTTCATGATGTGGGTGGTCAATGCCACCGGTCTGTAGTCATTGAGGCCGCTGGGGCACAGGGACGAGGCAGGACGTCTTCCACAGTACAGAAATGATGAGTAATTTTAAACGAATATAACTTTGATCTTTGCATGCATTCTGTAAGTTAGCATATTTTAAGTCCATTTAGTCAAAAAAAGTGCCACTTTAATGCACCATTTGGGCTAATTTGAGGGCACAAACAGACAAACAGATAAACAGAATGAGAATTTTAGTAATGTATAGATATATATATGCCGGGAAAGCACTAGATCCTTTTTCATCCATAACTATGCCAGGAAGATGGCTCTTAAGGACAATCTCCTAGGAGAATAGCTCAGACAGCAGGCAGGGGACATGGAAATGGAAGTGGGTGAAGCAGAGCCAGAGGGCCAGAGGCCATGGCAGGACAAGCCACTGCACTGGATGTCCCATCACCAGATATCAAAGGTGGCCGACATTTTTCGGCACGGACTAGAAGGGCCGAGCTGGCTTGTTTTTGTGCTGTAATTGTTATATGGCTATAAGAAAGTCCCACTAATGGCTGGAAATAGCCGGGCTGAGGGACAGCACAGAGGCCCTGCTCATGGCTACATAAGAACAGGCGCTGAGCACAACAGCAATAGAAGCAGGGGTCTATCACACCAGACAAGACCCAAGATGCAGACTGTGCAACGAATCCACTGAAACCATCCAGCACATAATAGCAGGGTGCAAGATGCAGCCAGGGTCAGCATACACTGAACAACACAACCGAGTTGCAGGAATTGTGCACAGGAACATCTGTGCTGAGTATGGATTGGACACTCCCAAGTCCAAATGGGAAATACCTGAGAAGGCAGTGGAGAATGATAGAGCTAAGATCCTAGGGGACTTTGAAATACAGACTGATGGGCAGGTACTGGCCAACCATACATAGTAATGCTGTACAAGGAACAGAAGAAAGCAATAGTAATAGATGTGGCAATCCCGAATGACAGTAACATCAGGAAGAAAGAATAAGAGAAGTTGGAAAAATACCAGGGCTTGAAAGAGCAGAAGGAAAAGATGTGGAAGGTTAAAGCCAGAGTAATCCCAGTGGTGATAGGAGCACTTGGAGCTGTGACATCTGAACTGGGAGAGTGGCTCCAACAAATCCCGGGAACAACATCTGAGATCTCTGTCCGAAGAGCACACTACTAGGATCAGCAAGGATATTGCACGATACCTGCAAGCTCCCAGATCCTCTGGTAGAGGACCTGAGATTGAGGGAAAAATACACATACACACCTCCCACCTCCCATAAGGAGTGTGAAAAAAAATACTCATGTTGTATACGTACCTATAATTTTTTACTTATAGTGGACATGCAGTACTGTGCAAAAGTCTTAGGCACATATATTTAGCTAAGGTGCCTAAGAGTTTTTTACAGTACTGAGTTTGTCAACATGGAGCAGAGAGGGAGTTTGTAAATCTGCCGGGAGCAAAGAATATTGGGAGTGGAGAGAGTGGAGCGTTGCGGGAGGGATGTGGGACAGTGGCAGAGAAGGAGTGCCAGGGGCATGGGATGGCACGGGTGCAGACGAACCCAGCCTCGAGTCCCATTGCTTTATTAGGAAACAGGATTGTGTTTGTCAATCTTTTATTAGGTTGTTTCAGACATCCAGTGAAGACTGCAGTCATCAGTTGACTAGCTACTGTCAGCCCCAGTACACTAGCCAGAAGGTTTTGGTAAAATAAGAAATAGAATTATACCATTCAGCTCTTTATTTCTGATCTACCTCTTGATTCGATCATGTCTGATCTTTGACAACCAGTGCAGTCCAGCCCCCACATTGATTAAAGTTTAAGATTCAGAATCATTTATTTATCATGTGTACACCAAAATATACAAAGAGGTATATATTTGCACTAACAACCAACACAGCTTAAGGATGTGTTGGGGGTAGCCTGCAAGTGTCAAAGATTCAAATCACATTTATTATCAAATAATGTATGCAGCAGACAACCCTGAAATGAGTCTTCCCCATAGACAGCAAGAAAACAAAGCAAACCATGCAACCAACTGTTCAAACAAAAACCATCAAAGTTCTCCATGCGCGAAAAAAACCCCCGCAAGCCATCACAAACAATAAGAGCGAAAACACAGAAAATAAAACACAAAATCAAAAATCAAAAGGCCTATTTCAATTCAGCTCAGTGTTCATTATCTGCAGGCTGCTCCAGCTCAAAAAAATAGCAACAGAAAAGGAGTCATCACCACCAGGACACATCATAAATCTGTTGCTGCACTATGTTCAGCACAGCAGCATGAACAATAACTACAACAGCAAAAGCAAGCCCCTTTCCCACCCTTCCACCCACTCAAACTCACTGACAGACCTCCAACTCCAGGGCAGGGTGCATCCAAGGCTTCTGTCTCAGGGTTTTGACCTTCGAGCCTTGACTACCGGTCTCACCGATCCCTGAACCACGACATAGAACATAGAAATTTACAACACATTACAGGCCCTTTGGCCCACAATGTTGTGCTGACCGTGTAACCTACTCTGGAGATTGCCTATAATTTCCCTAGCTCATAGCCCTCTATTTTTCCAAGCTCCACGTACCTATCAAAGAGGCTCTTAAAAGACCCTATTATATCCACAATAGACCTTAAGGTAACTTCTCAATCACCTCTCACAGAGTCATAGAGAAATACAGCCTACCAAGCAAAACATTCAAAATAAATGCATTATAAAAGTATGTACGTATCACTGTATACTTCTTTGAGATTCATTTTCTTGCAGGCATTCACAATAGAACAGAGGTACAATAGAATCAATGAAAAACCACACACAAAGACTGACGACCAGTGTGTAAAAGAAGAAAAGCTGTGCAAATACAGACAAACAAACAAGTAAATAAATACGGAGAACATGAGTTGTAGAATCCTTGACAGTGAGTCCATGGGTTGTGGAGTTCAGAACAATGAAGTTACCCATGCTGGTTCAGGAGTTTAAAAGTTGTTCCTGAACCTGATGGTGTGGGACCCAAAGTGCCTGTACCTCCTTCCTGATGGCAGTGGCGAGAAGAGGTCATGGCCTAGATGGTGAATGCTACTTCCTTGTGGCAGCACTCCTTGTAGATGTGATCAATCACATGTGGAGAGGGCTTTTTCTGTGATGGACTGGGCTGTATCCATTACCTTTCGCAGTCTATGCTGCCACCAACTATTCCCTTTCTCTCTCTTCTACTTTCTGAGTGAAGGTACAGCAGCTTGAAAACCCAGGTGATCAGACTCAAGAACGGATTCTACCCCACTGCTATAGACTGCCGACCCAATCACCTGTTTTACACCCCCTCCCCAGTGGTGCTGCCACATTCTTGGACTCTTAGCCCTCCCTCTCTTGTTTATGCTGTTGTTTAAATCTTAGCATTTCGTTTTGCACTACCTCTGTTTCTGTTCGATTTCCACTGAGGTTGCCGAACAACAGCAGAACAGAGTGACAACTCAATTGAAATCGACTTCAAGCCAAGGTTAAGTTCCTCGGCAAAGGCATAACAAAATCAACATGGACAAGATGGGCCAAAGAGTCTTTTTGATGCTGTGTAATGAATCTATGAATCTCTATGGATACAACACAATAGAGCCCATTTGAAAGAACTGATCATCCCACTATCCCATTCTTAATTTTTTTTCTTCAATTATGATGATGATTATGAGGACACGCAGTCTCCTTTTATTGTCATTTAGTAATGCATGCATTAAGAAATGATAAAAATGTTTTTCCAGAGTGATATCAGGAAAACACATGACAAACTGACTTAAAAACTAACAAAAACCACATAATTATAACATACAGTTACAACAGTGCAAAGCAATACCGTATTTTGATAAGAACAGACCATGGCACAGTAAAAATCTGAGAGTCTCTCGAAAGTCCCATCATCTCACGCAGACGGTAAACCTCCAGCACCGCCAACTTGCCGATGCAGCATACTGGAAGCATCCGACCACAGTCCGACTCCGAGTCCGTCCGAAAAACTCCGAGCCTCCAACCACCTATTCAACACCGAGCACCATCTCTGTCGAGCGTTTCAACCCCGGCCCCGGCAACAGGCGATATGCAAAGCCGAGAATTTGGGGCCTTCATCTCCAGAGATTCTCGATCGCACAGTAGCAGCAGCAGCGAAGCAGGCATTTCAGAAGTTTCTCCAGATGTTCCCCTGCGCTTCATGGCTGTCTCCATCAAATCCAGATTGTGCACGGCCCCTAGTTACACATATCAATATTCATTCAGAACGGCTGCGCGCGCTACGTCGCGCCGCCATCTTCTCCTCCCTCCTAATTATTTCTCTTTTGAAGGTAACTGTTAAATCACATTTGCTCATGTTTTCAGTCAGTACGTTGAAGATCAGAACAATGTACTGTGTGAAAAATACACCCAGTAGCCACTTTTATCAGGTACCCCCTGTTTACCTGCTTGTTAATCCAATAATGTGGCAGCAACTCAATGCATAATAGCATGCAGCCATGGTCAAGAGGTTCGGTTGTTCAGACCAGACATCGGAATAGGGAAGAAATGTGATCCAAGTGACTGTCCATGGAATGATTATTGGTGCCAGACAGGGTGGTTTGAGTACCTCAGAAACTGCTGATCTCCTGGGATTTTCACACACAACAGTCTCTAGAGTTTATAGAGAATGGTGCGAAAATCACAAAAACATCCAGTGAGTAGCTGTTCTGCAGGTGAAAGTGCCTCGTTAGAGAGGTCAGAGGAGAATGGCCAGACTGGGTCAAGGAAGGCAATAGTAACTCAGATGTGTGTCGTGGGAGGCAGAAGATCGAAAACAGCGAGCTGGCTGCTGGCTGTGTGCCCAGAGACCCGAGTTCTTCAGGTCAGACCTCAGAAAGAGCTACGCAACAGACTTTCAACATTGTAAATCAGCGAGTAGTTTGTTATGTCTCCCCTCTCACTGTGAAACAGGGACACCTCTTTTTCCCTTATTAGGGAGAGAGACAGAGCCCGTGGTATGTCGAATACTGGGTGAACGAGTGGTCTTTGGGGTACTACAAGTCTGTGTCTTTATTGATGCTTTGCTGCAAGCTTGAGTGCTCGGTGGGGGGGGGCGATGCTTTTTTTGCTGGTGGAGGAGGGGGGATCATTGCCTTGCTGCTGCTTGTGCTAGCGAGAGGGGAGCTGGGGGGCACTTTGGGGTTCTAATATTTAACTCAATCATTCTTCAGGGCACTCCTCTGTTTTTGTGGATGTTTGCGAAGAAAAGGAATTTCAGGATGTATGTTGTATACATTTCTCTGACATTAAATGTACCTTTGAAGCCTTTGAAATAACAGTGTTGTGCAGGAGAGCATCTTTGAATGTACAACACATTGAACCTTGAAATGGATGGGCTACAGCAACAGAAGACCAGAACAATACACTCAGTGGCCACTTTATCAGGTACAGGTGGTAGCCAATAATGTGGCTACTGAATGTAATTCCTCATGTTCCTCTGGTTAGTTTGTCAGATTCAGATTTAGATTCATCTATTTATCACATGTACATGGAACCATACAGTGAAATGCATCATTTGTGTTAACAACCAACACACTCAAGGATGTCCTGGCAAGTGTCGCCACACGTTCTGGCACAACGGTACTCAGCAGAACAACACAGAACACAACAAGCAACAACACAACAATGGCAAACTTGCCTCCAAATATTTTAATTCCAATTACCATTTCAACATGTCGGTCCATGGCCTCCTCTTATGCCAAGATGAGGCCACCCAGCAATACCTTATATTCCATCTGGGTAGCCTCCAATCTGATGGCATGAATATTGATTTCTCCTTCTGGTGAACAAATCTATCCTCCCCTCACACTTCCTCTATTCCCCACAGTTCTACCTCTTCTCACCTACCTACTTCTCCTCCCCTGGATTCCCTCCTCCTTCCCTTTCTGCTATGGTCCACTCTCCTCTACTGTCAGATTCCTTCTTCTCCAACCTGTTACCAATCCAACCCACCTGGCTTCAACTATTATCTTCCAGTGAGCCTTCTTCCCCTCCTCCACTTCTTTATTCTGGCATCTTCCCCCTTCCATTCAAGTCCAAAACACTGACTATTGATTCATTTCCACAGATGCTGCCAGATCTGCTGAGTTCCTCCAGCATTTTGAGTGTGCTGCTTTGAACAGCAAAACAGGTCCCTTTTCTACCTCCCACCCTTAAAGCTGCCTTAAATATATGACTCATGACTATTGACCTTCTGCCTTTTGAAACACATACCTATTGTTTACTTTCCAAGGCTGATCATGATATGGGACAATAGTATCAAAATGTCGACACGAGAGAATCTGCAGATGCTGTAAATCTGGAGCAGCACACATGAAGTGCTGAAGGAACTCAGAAGGTCAGGCAGCATCTATGGACGAGAATGAACAGTCGACATTTCAGGCTGAGACCCTTCATGAAATGTTGCCTGACCTAACCTGTTAAGATCTGTGTGTGTAGTATCAAAGTATTCTCTACTTTAAGAAGAACAACCTCAACTTCTCTGGGATTTCCTAATTCCTGGTACCATTCTAATAAACCTCCACCTCTTGCTAAGTCCTTGACACCTTTGCGTTTCTTAAATTGACATGGGGGGCACGGTTGTATAACAGCACAACACAACGCCATTCTGGGTGGCACTCCTGCTCTTCTCCAGCTCGTGACAATGTGAATTTGCTGCGGGCGCTCCAGCTTCCTCCCACATTCTCAAGACATTCAGGTAGGATTAGTAAGTTGTGGGCGTGATACATTGACACTGGAAGCATGGTGGCACTTGTGGCTGCTCCCAACACGTCTATGGACTGTACTGGTTGTTGACACAAGATAATGCATTTCACTGCACGTTTTTGCCATTTCAGCATACTGTACATACAACACATAAAGCTAATCCTTTATTTTTATAAATAATTGAAGATCTAAATAGGAATTTCAGCAAGACACCATCTACAAATTTGCTGATGAAACCACTACTGCTGACGCCAGAAGCATGCTGATCCTTGCAGGTGGACTCCAGCACATCAATGGACTGCGTTGGTGAAAGATTAAAATTCAAAGTAGAGTTTAAGAGTCGTGAGGTAATGATGCAGCTCTGTAAAACTCTGGTTAGGCCACACTTGGAGTACTGTGTCCAGTTCTGGTCGCCTCACTATAGGAAGGATGTGGAAGCATTGGAAAGGGTACAGAGGAGATTTACCAGGATGCTGCCTGGTTTAGAAAGTATGCATTATGATCAGAGATTAAGGAAGCTAGGGCTTTACTCTTTGGAGAGAAAGAGGATGAGAAGAGACATGATAGAGGTATACAAGATATTAAGAGGAATAGATAGAGTGGACAGCCAGCGTCTCTTCCCCAGGGCACCTCTGCTCAATACAAGAGGACATGGCTTTAAGGTAAGGGGTGGGAAGTTCAAGGGGGATATTAGAGGAAGGTTTTTTACTCAGAGAGTGGTTGGTGCGTGGAAACCACTGCCTGAGTCAGTGGTGGAGGCAGATACACTAGTGAAATTTAAGAGACGACTAGACAGGTATATGGAGGAATTTAAGGTGGGGGGTTATATGGGAGGCAGGGTTTGAGGGTCGGCACAACATTTTGGGCCGAAGGGCCTGTACTGTGCTGTACTGTTCTATGTTCTATGTTCTATGTTATCAGAATACATACATGTCACCACATACAGCCCTGAGACTCTTTTTCTGCTGGCACACTTAGCAAATCTATAGAACAATGATTGTAAACAATTTTATCTTAAACAGTGATATTGAAACATAATAACACCGGTACAAGGTATTGGTGAGACACACTTTGAATACTGTGTTCAGTTTTGGTCATCCTGCTATAGGAAAGATGCCGTAAGCTGGAAAGAGTGCAGAGAAGATTCATAAGGATGTTGTTTAGACTTGTCATTGGGCTTGGAGGCTTCCGTGCCTCAGTGACCCAGAGAACTATGTTGACTGGAGTCAGGGCTTTAAGCTTTGACTCTTGGTAGGGTCATTCATGCTGAACAGGTCAAAGGTAAAGGCCAGACTAAGAGTGATCTATCGACCGGTTCAGGTCCAGGTTCGGGGCGGGGTGGGGGTGTGTGGTGGGCATACAGCTCAGGGCTAATAATCCTGACTGGTAAAACGAAATTGTTACGGAAACAGCAATGAAGACTCTTTCTGTATCTGAGTGCGACGGGATTCCTGAGTCTGCAACTGGGACTTGTATGATTGACAGCAGTAAAAACCCAGAGGAAGCCTCTGAGTAATAAAGGAAGCCCTGAGCACTGGAAGGACTGAGTTATGAGGAGAGATAGAGCAGGTTGAGTCTTTATTCATAGAAGCACGGGTGAATGTGGAGAGACCATACTGAGGTACATAAAATCATGAAGGCCATAGATAGGGTGAATCTATATGATCCTTTTCTCTGGTCCAAGGAATGAAGGCCACAGTTACAGGTGAGAGAGGGGAGATTTAATAGGAGCCGAAGGGGAGTACATGGAATGAGCTGTCAGAAGAGGTCATTGAGCCTAAGTTCAATAACATTTAAAAGGAACTTGGACAGGTGCATTAATAGGAAAAGTTTAGATGGATAGGACCAAAGGTGGGCATCTTGGTTGGCATGGGTGAATTAGTACCAAAGGGCCTGTTTCTGCCATTTATGACTCTATGAATAGATGTGTACAGTACATATAAACTAAGGTCTTATATTGACAGAGAACAATGCTCTTCTGAGTATGACTAAATGTTTAACTTCATTTAAAGAACATAAGACCATAAGACCCGAAGATATAGGAACAGATTTAGGCCATTGGCCCATCAAGTCTGCTCCACCATTTCATTTTGGCTAATGCATTTCCCTGTCAGCCCCAATCTCTTGCCTTCTCCCTGTAAACTGGCATGCCCTGACTAATGAGGAATCCATCAACCTCTGCCTTAAATATATCTAAAGACTTCGCCTCCACAGCCACCTTGGCAAATTATTTCGCATATTTGCCACTCTATAGCTAAAGAAATACCTCCTCACCTCTTTTCTATATGGAAATCCTTCTATTCCGAGGCTGTGTCCTCTGGTCCTAGGCTCCCCACTGGAGGATACATTCTCTCGACATCCACACTATAGAGGCCTTTCAGCATTCAATAAATATTTAATGAGATTCCCCCTCATTCTTCTGAATTGCAGTGAGTACAGGCCCAGAGCCATCAAATGCTCCTTATATGATAAGTTTTTCAATCCTGGAATCATTTTCATGAACCTCCTTTCAACCCTCTCCAATGTCAGCACATCCTTCCTTAGATAACGTGCTCATAGTACTCCAACTGTGGCCTCTCCAGTGCCTTATAAAATCTCAAAATCCATGTTTTTGTATTATAGTCCTCTTGGAGTGATGCTAACATTGCATTTGCCTTCCTGACCACTGACTAAACCTGCAAATTAACCTTTAGTAAATCCTGAATGAGGACTCCTAAGTCCCTCTGCACCTCAGATCTTTAAATGTTCTCTCTATTTAGAAAATAGTCTACGCTTTTATTTTTTCCACCCAAGTGCATGACCATACACTTCCCAACACTGTATTCCATCTGCCGCTTCTTTGCCCATTCTCCTAATCTGTCTAAGTCCTTCTACTGCCTCTCTACTTCCTCAAAACTACCTGCCCCTCCACCTATCTTTGTATCATCCACATATTTGGTCACAAAGCCATCAGTTCCTCTGTGAAAATCATTGGCATACTGCGTAAAAAGGAAGCAGTCCGAACACAGAGCTCTGTGGAACACCACTAGTCACTGGCAGCCAACTAGAAAAGGCTCCCTTTATGCCCACTCTTTGCTTCCTGCCAATGAGCCAATCCTCTATCCATGCTAGTATCTTTCCTGTAATACCATGGGCTCTTAACTTGTTAAGCAGCCTCATGTGCAGCACCTTGTCAAAGGCCTTCTGAAAATTCAGGGACACAACATACACCAATTCTCATTCGTCTTGTTATTTCTTCAAAGAATTCCAGCAGGTTTGTCAGGAAAGATTTTCCCTTAAGGAAACCATGCAGACTTCAGCCTATTTTGTCATGTACCTCCAAGTATCCCAGAATCACATACTTAACAATTGACTCAAACATCTTCCCAATGTCTGAGGTCAGACTAACTGGACTATAATGTCCTTTCTTCTGCCTCCCTCCTTTCTTGAAAAGTGGAGTGACATTTACAATTTTTCAATCCTCCGGAACCATGCCAGAATTGATTCTTGAAAGATCATTACTAATGTCTCCATAATGTCTTCAGCTACCTCTTTCAGAACCTTGGGCTACAGACCATATAGTCCAGGTGATTTAGCTACTGTCAGACCTTTTAACTTCCCAAGCACCTTCTCTCCAGTAATGGCAACTTCACTCACTTCTGCCCCCTGACACTCTCAAATATCCAGCTAACTGCTAATGTCTTCCATGGTGAAGATTGTTGCAATATGCCTATTCAGTTCACCCACTATTTCCTTGTTCCCCCATTAATACCTCTCCACCATCATTTTCCAGAAGTCTGATATCTGCTGTTACCTTTTGTCTACTCTTTATATATCTGAAGAAACAACTGATATTCTGAAATAAAATGAAATGAAATGAAATGGAATATCTTTATTGTCATTGCATAATACAATTTCTCATGCATCAATACACTGAAAATGAGTTTGCAACTCTCGTACTCAATGCTATAAAACAACAAATAAAATAAATAAATAATAAATAAAATCAAGTAACCAGCCAGTACAAGCAATGTTCAGCAGTGCAAAAGCGCAACTCAGATGCATGACAGCCATTAAACCCGTATTAAAAGTAGCAATATAACAATTTATGGATGATGTTTGATCGATTGGTTCAGAGCAATTATAGCTCTGGGGAAAGAGCTATTTTTTCAGTCCAGAAGTGCGGGCATAGAAAATCTTGTAACGTCTGGCAGATGGAAGAAGTGCAAGCAGATGATTGCATGGGTGTGTATTGTCCTTACAGATGCTTGTAACTTTCCTTAGGCAGCGAGAGCTGTAGGTGTCCTCCAGGGCTGGGAGCTGTGTCCCGATGATCTTCTGTGCGCTAGAGACTGTTCAATATTATTGGTTTGCTTACCATCGTATTCCAACTTTTCCCTCTTTACGACTTTTTAGTTGCCTTCTATTGGTATTTAAAAGCTTCCCAATCCTTTAACCTCCCACTAATTTTTGCTCTATTATATGCTCCCTCTTTGGCTTTTATGTTGGCTTTGATTTCTCTTGTGCGCCATGATTGCTTCATCGTAGCTTTAGAATACTTCTTCTTGTTTGGGATGTATCTATCCTATGCCTTCCGAATTGCTCCCAGAAACTCCAGCCATTGTTGCTCTACTGTCATCCCTGCTAGTGTCCCCTTCCAATCAATTTTGGCCAGATCCTCTCTCATGCCTCTATAATTCCCTGTACTCCATTGTAATATTGATACATCTTACCTTAACTTCTCCTTCTCAAATTGTAGGGTGAATTCTATCATATTAAGATCACTGTCCCCAAGGGTTCCTTTACCTTAAGCTCCCTAAATCCATTCTGATTCATTGCACAACACACAACCCAGAATAACTTAAACCCTAGTGAGGTCAACCACGAGCTCCTCTAAAAGGCCATCTAGTACAAATTCCCCCACTTGAAATCCAACACCAGCATGATTTTTCCAGTCTACTTGCATATTGAAATCCCCCATGACTATGGTAACATTGCCCTTTTGACATGCATTTTCTATCTTGCATAGTAATTTATAGCCACATCTTTTCTACTGTTTGAGGGTCTGTGTATTACTCCCATCAGGGTTTTTTAACTTTGCAGCTTCTTAGTTCTACTCACGATTCTAAACTTCCAATCCTATGTCACCTCTTTTGAAGGATTTAAATTCATTTTTTACCAACAGAGCCACACCACCCCCTGTCCTTTTGATACAATTCGTATCCTTGGATATTAAGCTCCCAGCTATAACCTCCTTTCAGCCACTATTCAGTGATGCCCACACGTCATACATACCAATCTGTAACCGTGCTACAAGTTCATCTATCTTATTCTGTATACTGCATGTATTCTAATACAACACCTTCAGCCCTGCGTTCACTCTTTTCAATTTTGCCCACCTATTACATTGCAACTCATCCTGGTGACAGCAATTTTGCTCTATCATCAGCCTGTCCTTGCTAGCTGTCTCATTACACGCAGCCTCTATTTGTATACCAACTGCCCCATTCTCTGCCCTGTCACTCCAATTCCCATCCCCTGCCAAATTAGTTTAAACCTCCCGAATAGCTCTAGTAAACCTGCCCACAAGGATATCGGTCCCTCTTGGGTTCGGTTGTAACCCGTCCTTTTTGTACAGGGCATAGCCAATGATCCAGAAATCTGAACTCCTATCCCTGCACGAGTTCCTCAGTTGCACATTTGAAACCTCCTTTTACTAGGCATCTCTGGAAATGAGGCTCGTTAGCACCTCTCTAACAGCCACTGGAACTCCACAGTGAGAAACCCACCTTTCTCAGGTTTCGTACATCTAAGGTGTATACAACTTTGGTCCCACCAAATCCATGAGAATGGGATGTCTTACCCACCCAAACCCCAGTTCGGGCAAATGCTGTGTGATTTACTGCCCCGGCAGGAAATAACAGATTCCACACTGCATACAATAATGAAGAAGTATATTTAAGAATGTTAATTTAAGCAAGCAGTTATTAAAGGAAAGAAAGAAAAAACAAAAAGGGCCCCTCACTCTTAAACAGTCAAATATGCTGTAAATTGGAGCTCATCTTGAGCTTGTCCGTAACTCACACGCCGGACCCTCGGTCTGCGTGAAAGCACACACCACAGTCCGAATGTTGCTCGAAATCCATCTTGAACAAATGGGTCCCCCTCGGAGGTATTGGTCCTTCCTCCCTGAAACCATTCATCTGCACAAAGCACCTTGTGCAACAGGGACGACATCCTCAGCCAACTTTCCTCCTGTCTTCTCCCAGCTCCCACCAAAAAAAACCTTCAACCCAGCGCTCTCCAAAATCTTCTCCCAATTGCACTGTCATCATTGGCTGACAGCACATTCCTAAGTTGAACAAGAAAGCTTCTTAACTCAGCTCAAACCCAAATAAGCTGAAAGCAGAACAGACTGCTCTTAGAGAACTGATAAAATGACATACCTACAGCATAGCAGTAAAATCTTAACCAGAGCATTACACATTTATCTGCTAAATCCTCTTATTCTTACCTTCACTGGCATGTGGCACAGGCAGCAATCCAGAGATTACTACCCTGAAGGTCTTTCTTTTCAGCTTAATACCTACAGTAGCTCCCTAAAATCTCTCTTCAGGTCCTCCTCACCTTTCCTTTCGAAGTCATTGGTGCCAATATGTACTAAGACTTCTAGCTGCTCACCCTGCCCCTTTACAATCTCTGACCCTGGCAACTGAGAGGCAACATATCATACAGGTATCTCTATTGCGTCCACGGAATTTTGTCTCTATTCCTCTAACTATGGAATCTCCTATCACTATTTCAGTCGTCTTCACCTGTCTTCTCCTCTGAGCAACAACATCAGACTCTGTCCCAGGGACCTGGTTGTTGTGGCTCCCCACAGATAGGCCACTCTGCAGTAGACCCCTCTACAGTGTCCAAAACCCTATACTTATTGTT
Organism: Mobula hypostoma; assembly: GCF_963921235.1. Classification (NCBI taxonomy): domain Eukaryota; kingdom Metazoa; phylum Chordata; class Chondrichthyes; order Myliobatiformes; family Myliobatidae; genus Mobula; species Mobula hypostoma. Next base: position 192,881,154 of record NC_086100.1, read on the forward strand.
GAGGGGAATAGCCACAGGGGCACTCTGTACTGGCTCCCCATTTCCTTTCTTTCTCCTAAGGGTCACACGGTTACCTGCCTCCTACAACCCTGTCTATCTATCACTTCCTCAGCCAAATGCTTTCAAGCTGCAGATCCAGGTCCTTAACATGATCTCTCAGGGGCTGCAGCTCAGTGCACCTGGTGCAGATGTGGTTACCTGGGAGGCTGGAGGTCTCCCAGAATTCCCACATCTCACACACAGAGCCATTTCATTGCACTAACTGTATCCCTACAGGCGAGGAATGAAGAATAAAGAAGAAGAAGAAACTTACTGGATACTTACCTCCAAGCAACGCAAACAAAATGCTGGAGGAACTCAACAGGCCAGGCGGTATCTATGGAAAAGAGTACAGTTGACAGTTCAGGCCAAGACCCTTCAGCAGGACCACTCCTGCTGAAGGGTCTCAACCCAAAACGTCAACTGTTATCAGCCTATTCCCCTAATTTTGTGTCATCTGAAAACTTTACTAATTTACCTGTTACGTGTTTATCCAAATCATTAATGTAAATCAAAAATAGTAGTAGCCTTAAAGCTTCTTCTAGGTGTGAACATGATCCTGTCACCTCAACCTAATGTTTTCTGCTTTGGGCCAATTCTGCACCCCTTCACACACCTTACCCTGAATCCCTACCTCTGCAATTTGATTACTAATCTCTTGTGGAGTACCTTGTCAAAAGCCTTTTGAAAGTCCAAGTAAGTGATACCAACTACTCTGTTGTTTTCATAAACTTTAGTTGCCTCTTCATAGAAATCCAGCATATTAGTAAAACATGATTTCCCTTTCTGAATGCATGCTGGCTTTCTGCTAACGTGCCTGTTCTTATCAGCTGCTTTTCCATCTCATTCTTTATTAATGTTTCCGTGACCTTACCTACGATACACACTAAGTTTACTGGTCTATAGTTACCAGCATCAATGTGGTCACCCTTCATATATACCAGGACAACGTTAGCTCATTTTCAGTCCTTAGGAGTTTCACCAGTCTTCACTGACTTTTGAAAAATACGTGTTACGGGTTTATATATATAATCACAGACCCCTTTAAGTACTCTTGGATATATATCGTCTGGCCCTGGAGATTTATTAACTTTCAGCCTTTTCAACTGAAGCCAGAACTCACTTTCTAAGATCTCCAAGTCACTTAAAACAACCTTGATGTTCTCTACACTTACTGGCATATTGGTAGCATCCTCACAGGTGAATATGTTAACATAATATGAGTTAAGAGTATCTATTGTGTCCTTCTCTGCATAAAGGGTCTGTTTCTGTGCAGTGCTTCTCTGTGACTCTAAGGCTCCAAATGCATTGTTGCACTAAAACAGCTGAAGTTCCCTCTAATGCTTTAAGCCTCTTACGGTCTTCACAGAGAGCTGCATGAGTGTGTATCACTGTCCCTCAACTAGAACCACTTGATACAGTAATCCTCTCAAAATCCCTCTCCATTATTAGCTGGATTAGAAAGGGAAAGCTGTGAAAAAATAACAGGCTTTAGGACCCAAAGACATAGGAGAAGAGTTAGTCTTTTCCCTCCACCAAGTCTACTCCCTTATTGGCAAGGCTGTTTTTTTTTTTGCAACACACACATAATGCTGGAGGAACTCAGCAAGAAAGGCAGCATCTATGGAGGGGAATAGACAGTTGGCATAATGGACTAAGACCCTTCATCAGGACTGGAAAGGAAGGGGCAGAAGCCAGAGTAAGAAGGTGAAGGGGTGAGGGTGGGGAAAGAGTACAAGCTGACAGGTGATGGTGAGAACAGGTTGAGAGGAAGATGGGTGGGTGCGGGAGGGGGGGGATGGAGTAAGATAATGGGAGGTAATCTTATCCCCATTACCTTTAATCCCCTTATCATCAAGAACCTAAAAAAGTGAAAAAAGCTTTACGAACTTTCATTGCCACATGTACATCGAAATATATAGTGAAATGCGTCACTTGTGTCAACAACCAACACAATCTCGTGACATGCTGGGGCAGGCCTCAATCCTTGCCATGTTTCTGGCACCAACAGAACATGCTCACCGCTTCCTAACCCTAAACCGTACATATTTGGAATGTAGGAGGAAATCGGAACACGCGGAGGAAATCCACACATTCATGGGAAGAGCGTACAATCTCCTTATAGGCAGCTGTGGAAATTGTGTCCCGATCGCTGTTTACGAGTGCTGTAAGACAGTATGCTAACCTTTATGTTACATTACCACCCACAATCTATCAATCTCCACCTGAAATACACCAAATGAGTTGGCCCCTACAAATCACTGTGGCAAAAAAACTCTACAGATTCACCACCCTCTGGCTGAAAAAATTATCTCCTCATCTCAGTTTTAAAGGGACATCCCTTTATTCTGAAGATGTGGCCTCTGATATAAGACTGTCCCACTAATGGAGTTATCCTCTCCACTTCCAAACAATCCGGGTTTTTCAATATTCGGTAGGTTTCAATCAGATGCCCACTCATCTTCTGGGCACCAGCGAGTACAGTCCCAGAGTCATCAAACTCTCCTTTTCTATCAGGTCAGGACTGGTCAAATGGGCCTCACAGTAAAATATGATATACAATGGCCTACTCCTGCACCTATTGTCTATTGTCACTCAGTGGCCACTTTATTAAATGCCTCCTGTTCCTAATGAAGTGGCCACTGAGTGTATGTTCATGGTCTTCTGCGGCTGTAGACCATCCACTTCAAGGTTCGATGAGTTGTGTGTTCAGAGATGCTCTTCTGCACACCACTGTTGTAACGTGTGGTTATTTGAGTTACTGTCGCCTTCCTGTCAGCTTGAACCAGTCTGGCCATTATCCTCTGACCTCTCTCATTAGCAAGACATTTTCACCCACCGAACTGCTGCTCACTGGATTTTTTTTTTGCTCCTTGCACCATTCTCTGTAAATTCTAGAGATGGTTGTGCATGAAAATCCCAGGAGATCAGCAGTTTCTGAAATATTCAAACCACCCTGTCTGACACCAACAATCATTCCACGGTCCAAGTCTCTTAGATCACATTTCTTCCCTATTCTAATGTTCAGTCTGAACAACAACTGAACCTCTTGACCATGTCTGCATGCTTTTATGCATTGAGTTGCTGCCACATGATTGACTGATTAGATATTTGCATTAATTAGCAGGTGTACAGGTGTACCTAATAGTGGCCACTGAGTGTAATTCTATATAGTTATAATAAGAATTGCTTTATGTTTTAAGTATATATTATCCAATCTAGTTTAGGATTATGTATCACTCATCATAAATGTATGTTTTGCAACTTGCAATGTGGAAATATAACTATGAGAATGTTTGGGGCATTGATGGGTGTGTTTGGAGCTATTGCAAAATATAAAATCAGATTAGAATCAGAATCAGGTATGTGTCACGAAATTTGTTGTTTTGTAGCAGCAGTCCATTGCAATAGATACAGTATTGTGCAAAGGCGTAAGGCGCACACATGCAACTAGGGAGCCTAAAACTTTTGCACAGTACTGTATTTGTCAACGTGGATCGGAGAGTGAGTTTTAAATTCGGAGGGAGCAAAGGATATGGGGAATAGGGAGGGTGGGGTGCTCCAGGTGAGGTATGGGACAGGTGGCACAGAGAGAGTGCTGGGATGTGGGAGGGTGGTGAGGGTGCAGACACAACCTGCCCTGAGACCCAGGCAAAGTCATTTGATTCCAAACAATTGGTTTATTGATCATTACAGAATGTCTGTCTGGTGCAACCCACTCCCACCCCTCTCCCTTCCCCTTTTCCCAACCTTGATTCCCCTCTCCCTACCCTCTTCCCACTCTCAGTCCACAATAGAGACCCAGATCAGAATCAGGTTTATCATCACTCACATCTGTCATGAAATCTGTTTTTTTTTGCAACAGCAGTACAATGCAATACATAAAATTACTACAGTACTGTGCAAAAGTCTTAGGCTCCATATTTATATATATGTGTGTGCTTAAGACTTTTGCACAGTACTGTAATAAAAAACTATAAATTACAATAAGAAATATATAGACAAAAATGAAATTAAGTAAGTAGTGCAAAAAAGTGAGTTAGCGTTCATGGGTTCAATGTTCATTCAGAAATCTGTTGGCAGAGGGGAAGAAACTGTTCCTAAGATATTGAGTGTGTGCCTTTAGGGTCCTGTACATCTTCCCTGGTTGTAGCAATGAGAAAAAGAGTATGTCCTGGGTGATGGGGGTCCTTAGTGATGGATGCCACCTTTTGAAGGAGCTGTCAATGCTGGGGAGACTAGCCCCCATGATGGAGCTGCTGAGTTTTCCACCAATGTGCATCCTTTTCCGATCCTGAGCAGCGACCCCTCCATACCAGATGGTGATGCAACCAGTTAGAATGTTCTTCACAGTCACACTGTAGAGATTTGAGAGAGAGAAATGGGAAGAGAGGTTCTTTGGGATTTATTTTTCACTGCCAATCCATTCCCCACCCACCCCACTTCCCTCCCACACCCCACCTCCACCAACACACTAATTCCAATCATAATGAAGTGAAATATATTCCTGACAGCATTCATCTAGTGTGTGACTCTCTTTACAGTGGCTCGTGGTTGCCATGGGTACTGCCAAGTGCTGCTGATAAAACGCTTCACATTCACCGTGTCTTCTAATCACTTTCCTTCTTATTTCCTCTGCTCTCTGCCAGGCTCTGTAAACAAGGAAACATTCACTTTCATCTTCCTTTTATCTGGGTTCTTCTGATTGAGGTATTGGTGTAATGTAAACTAAAGCTTAGTGGGGAATTACAGCTGGCAGGGGACAGTGAAGAGTTGGGTTCAATGCATTTGAAAGGTAGATTGTTTTATTTATTTATACACAGCGCATGCATTCCATGAGACCATCAGACATAGGAGCAGAATTGGGCCACTTGCCCCATTAAATCTGCTCTGCCATTCCGTCATAGCTGATTTATTATCCCTCTCGACCCCATTCACCGACTTTCTCCCTGTTCCCTTTTCCACCCTTGCCGAACACGAAGATATCAACCTCCACTTTAAGCATACAGAGTGACATGGCCTCCACAGCCATCTCTGGCAATAACTTCCCCACATCCACCACCCTCCGGCTAAAGAAATTCCTCTTCATCCCTGTTCTAAATGGACTGGAAGAAGGCGAATGTCACACCACTGTTCAAAAAAGGATGTAGGCAGAAGGCAGGTAACTATAGGCCAGTTAGTTTAACATCTGTGGTTGGGAAAACACTTGAAGCTATCATTAAGGAAGAAATAGTGAGGCATCTGGAAAGAAATGGATCCATCAGGCAGACACAGCATGGATTCAGCAAAGGCAGGTCCTGTTTGACAAACTTACTGGAGTTGTTCAAGGATAAAATGAGCGCAGTGGATAGAGGGGAACAGATAGATGTCATTTACTTAGATTTCCAGAAGGCTTCGATAAGGTGCTGCATAAAAGATTTATCCATAAGATAAGGATGCATAGAGATCAGGGGTGATGTATTACCATGGATAGAGGACTGGTTAACTAATAGAAAGCAGAGAGTTGAGATACGTGGGTGTTACTCTCGTTGGCAATCAGTAGTGAGCGATGTGCTGCAGGGGTCGGTGCTGGGTCTGCAACTGTTCACAATATACATTAACATTCTGGAAGAGCAGATCGAGTGTAATGTATCTAAGTTTGCTGATGATACTAAATTGAGTGGAAAAGCAAATTGTGCAGAAGATACAGAGAGTCTGCAGAGAGCTATAGATAAGTTAAGTGAGTGAGAAAGGGTCTGGCAGGTGAGTACAATGTTTGTAAATGCGAGATCATCTGCTTTGGAAGGAAAAATGAAAGAGCAGATCATTACTTAAATGGCAAAAAAATTGCAGCACGCTGCTGTACAGAGGGACTTGGGAGTGCTTGTGCATGAATCACAAAAGGTTGGTTTACAGATGCAGCAGGCTATCAGGAAGGCAAATGGAACGTTGGCCTTCATTGCTAAAGGGATCGAATTTAAGATTAGGGAGGTTATGCTGCAACTGTACAGGGTACAGGTGAGGCCGCATCTGGAGTACTGCATGCTGCTCTGGTCTCCTTACTTGGGGAAGGATATACTGGCTTTGGAGGCAGTGCAGAGGAGGTTCGCCAGGTTGATTCCAGAGATGAGGGGGTTAAACTATGTGGAGAAATTGAGTCGTCTGGGACTGTACTCATTGGAATTCAAAGGAATGAGAGGAGATCTTATAGAAATATAAAATTATGAAAGGGATAGATAATTAGAGGCAGGAAAGTTGTTTCCACTGGTAGGTGAGACTAGAACTAGGGGACATAGCCTCAAGATTCAAGGGAGTACACTTAAGATGGAAATGAGGAAGAACTGCTTTTCTCAGAGAGTGGTGAATCTGAGGAATTCTCTGCCCAATGAAGCAGTGGAGGCTACCTCAGTAAATATATTTAAGACAGGTTGGCTAGATTTTTGCACAGTGGGGGAATTAGGGTTATGGGGGAAAAGACAGATAGGTGGAGATGAGTCCATGGCCAGATCAGCCATGATCTTATTGAATGGTGGAGCAGGCTCGATGGGCCGGATGGCCTATTCCTGCTCCTATTTCTTATGTTCTTATGTCCTTGCATTCTGAGGTTGTGCTCTCTGGTCCTAGACTCCCTCGCTATAGGAAACTGATGGCAAAGTTGTTTTTTATCACCCATCGTAATTACAACTATGCTGTATAGCTTTTCAGACTGGCAGACACAAAATTCTGGTAAGGCTGCGGCTATGGAGTGAAATAAACAATTGACATTTCACATCAAGACCCTTCATCAGGACCAACCCCTGGATTGCCAAGGCATTGAAGGCTATGGAACACGTGCTGGTAAATGGGATTAGAATAGGAGGGCCAGAATTGAAATAGTGGGCTGACGGGTCTGCTTTGGTATTAGTATTAAAGATAAATATTAGCCTTATTTGTCACATGTACATTGAAACTTTGAAACATACAGTGAACTGCATCATTTCTATCAAATCAAATGAAATCATTAAGGATTGCGTTAAGGGCAGCCTAGAAGTGTTCCACACTTTCAACACCATCATAGCATGGCCACAACTGGTTTATTCATTGGCAGCCGTCAATCCCACGGGATCATGGGTTTGCATCTCTGGTGGACTGTGTCCTCTCCAGGGCACAAGCCTGGGCGGGAAGATTTGAAGAACCAGCTGTTGCCCATGCAGTGGGCTCCCCTCCTCCACGTCACTGATGTAGTCCAAGGGAAGGGCAAGCGCTGATACAGTGTCATCACAGAGGTTGCCAGAGTGAAGTTGTAAGCAACATCAAACTGCCTTAGGGACCCCGGCTCCGGATTTCTTCCTCAGAGTTTACTCCTGGAGCCTTTCCCATGGGTGGGTATGGCCGCAAGGCAGTGGAGGTTTAAAATCAAAGTTTTCCGTCTCCTAGGCGGGCTGCCGCCCAAAGCTGATGAGCCCCACCCGCCCGAAGCAACTGTTGAGGCGCCAGTGGTCCGCCTTTGCCCCTTCTCTTGTCAGTAGAAACAGTCCCACTGGGCCTAGTAGCTAAGCCACACATGAAGGCCAAGAGTTGGACTTGGTAGTCAGAGGCTGTGAGAGACACACGGCATTTGGAGCACTTTATGGGTAGTGGGAGCTTATTCCCACTACAACCCCGGCAATGACAACCTTTGGAGCCAATTGGTTTATTACTGTTAAGTAAACTGAGCTACAGTAAATAAAGTGACTGAAGTAAACTGCAGAGAGTTGTGGACACAGCCCAGCACATCACAAAAGCCAGCCTTCCTTCCGTGGACTCTGTCTACACTTATCATCATCATCATCAGGTGCCGTGCCCAGTTTGAGCTTTGACTGCCATGGCCCACACACTCCTGTTTCGGGTCAAGTGGATCAATTCATTGGTATTCATTTCCAGTTCTCTGGCTGCTGTCTCCATCATCATTTGTCTTTGTCTTCCTCTTGCTTTCTTCCCTTCAATCTTTCCCATAATTACCGTGCATTCTAACTCCTCTTTCCTAATCACATGTCCAATGAAGTTACATTGTTTTTTCATGATCTCATACATTATTTCTCTTTTTGTGTTTGCTCTGTTCGACATCCTTGTTAGATATTTGTTTAGTCCATGATATTCTTTGCATCCTCCTTAAAAACCACATTTCTGCTGCTTCAATTCGTTTCCTCATGTTACTAGATGCTGTCCAACATTCTGAGCCATATAACATAACTGGATAAACGTAACATTTCAGTGCTCTGAGGCAGGTTGTCATGTCTAGTTTAGTATTGGTCAGTATACTCTTCATTCTCATAAAGGTGTCTTTTGCTATCCCTATTCTTCTTTTGATGTCCATGTCGCACCTGCCATCTGATGTCACCCAGCTTCCTAAGTAGCAAAAGTTCTGTACTTGTTTTATGTCTTCCCTCGTTATTCTCAGCCTGCAGATAGAATTCTCCTTCTACACTTCTCACTGCCTCAGTAAAGCAGCCAACATAATCAAAAATTTCCATCTTTCTCTTTTCTCCACTGGGCAGAGGATACAAAAGCCTGAGAGTACATACCACCATGCCCAATAGACAATAGGTGCAGGAGTAGGCCATTTGGCCCTTTGAGCCAGCACCACCATTCACTATGATCAAGAACAGCCTGTTGATGAGTTCCCTTCCCCAAGCGGGCCATAACCTTGTCATGGTTTGGAGGTGTGCATGCTTCAATAACCCAGGGAGCTACGCTGACTGGAGTCAGGGCTTTCTGCTTTGGCTCTTTGTAGGGTCACCCATACCAAATAGATCAAAGGGTAGAGGCCAGACTAAGGGTGGTCCACCAGTCCTCCAGATGCAGGGGTTCAGCTCAGCGCTAACAACTCTGACTGTTAAAACAAAACTGTTATAGAAACAGCAGTGAGGAATCCTTCTACATCTGAGTGTGATGGTATTCCTGAGTCTCCACCTGGACTTGCGTGACTGATAGTGGTGAAAACTGAGAGGAAGCTACTGACACAATGAAGGAAGCCCAAAGCATCGCCAGAGACGGAGGACCTTCGTTGCTGCCCTAAATGCTAATGGTGTAATGGGCAGTAAGTAAGGAAGTAGAATAGTTCTATAATTAGAATAGTAGAATAATTGGGCACGTGGCCAAGTGGTTAAGGCATTGGACGAGCGATCTGAAGGTTGTGAGTTCGACCCCCCGCCGAGACAGCGTGCTGTGTCCTTGAGCAAGGCACTTAACCACACATTGCTCTGCGACGACACCGGTGCCAAGCTGTATCAGCCCTTGCCCTTCCCTTGGACAACATTGGTGTCGTGGAGAGGGGAGACTTGCAGCATGGGCAACTGCCAGTCTTCCATAAACCTTGCCCAGGCCTGCACCCTGGAGAGTGAAGACTTTCCAGGCGCAGATCCATGGTCTTGCAAGACTAACGGATGCCTTATTTTTTTTTTCTTATAGAATAGATCCCGAATATGATTAGGTGGAATTTTGGCCTCACAATCTACCTTGCTGTGGCCTTGCACCTCAGTGCTTGCCTGCACTGCATTTTCTCCGTAACTCTAACACTTTATTTGGCAGTCTAATTTATCTGATTATTTGAAGGAGTCACATATGTTGTGGATAAAGGGGTACTAGTGGATTCCATATACTTAGATATCCAGAAAACATTAGTTAGGTGCTGCATTTTATTGTGGAAGATGAAAACTCACGTTGAGTGTAGCTAAAGTAATGCCTGAGAAAAACAATGACAGAATACAGAGTAAATTTGTACAGTTACAGAGAAAGTGCAGAGCAAACAGGCAGGAAGGTACAATGCCACAACGCAGAATGAAGTGCAGCGTGGGCAAAGAATAAAGAGCAAGATCATAAGGAGTTAGATGGTAAGGTCAGATGTTCATCTTATCTCACTAGGGGACAGATCAATGGTCTTCCAACAGCAGGACAAAAACTGGTGTGACATCCTTCCAGGCTTTTGTATCTGCTGCCCAATGGGAGGGTAAGGTGATCCAGGTATGTGGGGATAATGCAGGAGGATAGTACAAAGATATTTTCAGTGGCCACTTTATTAGGTATCACCTGCATTGAAGAGAGTGCCACTGAGTGCATGTTTGTTACTTTCTTCTGCTGTCGCCCATCCACTTTAAGGAGCCGGAGACCTGTTACTTCAAGTCTCTGACATTCACCGTGATCATAGCTGGTTTTCTACACTCAGTGGCCACTTTATTAGTTACACTGCACACCTGCTCATTAATGCAAATATCTAATCAGCCAATCACATGGCAGCAACTCAATACACAAAAGCATGCAGACATGGTCAAGAGGTTCAGTTGCTGTTCAGACCAAATATCAGAATGGGGAAAAAAATGTGACCTAAGTGACTTTGTTCATGGAATGATTGTTGGTGCCAGACCGGGTTGCTTGAGTATCTCAGAAGCTGCTAAGTCCTGGGATTTTCATGCAAACAGTCTCAAGAGTTTACAGAGAATGAAGCAATAAAAAACATCCAGTGCACGGCAGTTCTATGGGAACAAATTCCTTGTAAATGAGAGAGGTCAGAGGAGAATGGCCAAACTGGTTCAAGCTGACAGGAAGGAGACAGTAATTCAAATAACCACACATTACAACAGTAGTTGTGCAGAAGAGCATTTTTGAATGCACAACATAACAAACCTTGAAGTGGATGGTGTACAGCAACAGAAGGCCACAAACATACACTGAATGGCCACTTTATTAGGTGTAGGCTCCTAATAACATGGCCACTGAATGTATCTGGCTTTGGATCCTGCATGCTATAGGGTTCCTGTGGGTAATCCATAATGTACGTCCAAAATATCTGTCTTAATGTCCTGCTTTTATTAGGTTGGAGCAGGTGAGGCTATTCTCATTTAAGAAAAATAATTTGATGAAGTGTTTTCAAAATGATGAAAGTTGTCATCTTCTACCAGGTAGAATGAGACATTGGAACTTTCGGACAGGGCTGAGATGAGCATTAACAAGAAGGTGGTTAGGTGTCAGAAAGTATTTTAAAAGTAATTTATCATCCTCTGGGACAAATGATGATTATCAGTGATGAAATTGGATTCCCTGAAATCCTCGCAGTGAGATCCAGATGAGCTCTTAAATGATGAAAATGCTTTTTCGGCATTCCAAGTAATGACGGATAGCTGAGAGTGATGGTATTGCACTGTTTTGGCCGGTTGCTACAGGAAGTCAGAAATTGTTTAACTTGCAGTGGAGTGGAGATTGCAGTTTTCATCGAATTATAGAATTCTATAATGCATAAACAGGCTCATTCAACCAACCTTAGGGCTTATAGAACTTTAGAATCCTATAGCCAAACTTGTCCATGCCAATTGTGATATGATAATCTCAATTGCTTAGAGTGCATGGTAGGATGTGTTCAGTGTAATGCTTTACAGTGATCGGCAATTGTGTTGGCGCGTGGCCAAGTGGGTAAGGCGTTTATCTAGTGATTTGAGGGTCGCTAGTTCGAGCCTTGGCTGAGGCAGTGTGTGTATCCTTGAGCAAGGCACTTTAACCACACATTGCTCTGCGACGACACTGGTACCAAGCTGTATGGGTCCTAATGCCCTTCCCTTGGGTAACATCGGTGGTGTGGAGAGGGGAGACTTGCAGCATGGGCAACTGCTGGTCTTCCATACAACCTTGCCCAGACCTGTGCCCTGGAAACCTTCCAAGGCACAAATCCATGGTCTCATGAGACTAACAGATGCCTATATATGATCAGCAATCAGTGTTCTATAAGACCATAAGATCATAACGACATAGAAGCAGATTTAGGCCATTCAACCCATTGAGTCTCCTCTGCCATTCCATCATGACTGATCACTGATCCCACTCAACTCCATACATCTGCCTTCTCGCTATACCCTTTGATGCCCTGACCAATCAGGAAACAATCAATTTTCACTTTAAATATACCCACGGTCTTGGCCTCCACCGCTGCTCTGTGGCAGAGCATTCCACAGATTCACTACTCTCTGGCTAAAAAATTCCTCGTTAACTCTGTTCTAAAGGGTTACCCTTGAGGCTGTTCCCTCTCACTCTGGTCACCCCCACCACAGGAAACATCCTCTCCACATCCATCTTTCAACATTCACTAGGTTTCAGTGAGATCCCACCCCATTCCAGTGAGTTGAGGCCTAGAGCTGCCAAACGCTGCTCACATGTTAACCCCTTCATTCCCAGAATTATCCTCATGAACCTCCTCTGGACTCTCCCCAATGTCAACACATCCTTTCTGAGATATGGGGTCCAAAACTGTTGACAATACTCCAAGTGCAGCCTGACTATTGTTTTATATAGCCCCAGTGTTATCTTCTTGCAACACACATAAAATGCTGGAGGAACTTAACAGGCAGCATCTATGGGAAAAAGTACAGTCAAGGTTTTGGGCCAAGACCCATTGGCAGGACTGGAGAAAAAAAGATGAGGAGTAGATTTAAGATATGGGGGAGGGGGAGAGAGAAACACAATGTGACGGGTGAAACCGGAAGGGGAAGGGATGAAGTAAAGACCTGAGAAGTTGATTGGTGAAAGAGATACAGGGCTGGAGAAGGGGAAGTCTGATAAGAGAGGACAGATGGCTGTGGAAGAAAGAAAAGGGGGTGGAGCATCAGAGGGAGGTGGTGGGCAGGCCGGGAGATACGGTGAGAGAAGGAAAAGGGAATAGGGAATGGTGAAGGAGATGGGAGGGGCCATTACCAGAAGTTCAAGAAATCGATGTTCATGCTATTAGCAAACAACAGGAATTCTGCAGATGCTGGAAATTCAAGCAACACACATCAAAGTTGCTGGTGAACGCAGCAGGCCAGGCAGCATCTATAGGAAGAGGCGCAGTCGACGTTTCAGGCCGAGACCCTTCGTCAGGACTAACTGAAGGAAGAGTAAGTAAGGGATTTGAAAGCTGGAGGGGGAGGGGGAGATGCAAAATGATAGGAGAAGACAGGAGGGGGAGGGATAGAGCCGAGAGCTGGACAGGTGATAGGCAAAAGGGGATACGAGAGGATCATGGGACAGGAGGTCCGAAAGAAAGACGGGGGTGGGGGGGTGACCCAGAGGATGGGCAAGAGGTATATTCAGAGGGACAGAGGGAGAAAAAGGAGAGTGAGAGAAAGAATGTGTGCATAAAAATGAGTAACAGCTGGGGTACGAGGGGGAGGTGGGGCCTAGCGGAAGTTAGAGAAGTCAATGTTCATGCTATTAGGTTGGAGGCTACACAAACGGAATATAAGGTGTCTCCTTCTTTTTATATTCTATGCCCCTTGAAGTGAATGCCAACATTGCATTTCCTTTCTTTACCACAGATTCAACCTGTAAATTAACCTTCTTGGAGTCTACCCACTTAGATGATAATCTGCACTTTTGTTCATTTTATGAAAATGCATTGTCATACATTTCTCAACTTTGTATTCCATCTGCCACACTTTTGCCCATTCTTCCAATTTGTCAAAGTTCTGCTAGAATCGCATTGCTTCCTCAGCACTACCTACCCCTCCACCTATCCTTGTATCATCTGCAAACTTTGCCACAAAGCCATTAACTCCATTATCTAAATCATTGATGAATGATGTATAAAGTAGCGGTCCTAACACTGACCCCCTGAGGAACAGCAGTAGTCACTGGCAGTCAACTGGAAAAGGCCCCCTTTATTCCCACTTGCTACCTCCTGCCTGTCAGCCATTCCTCTATCCATTTCAGTATCTTTCCTGTAATGCCATGGGATTTTATCTTGTTAAGCAGCCTCATGTGTGGCACCTTATCAAATGCCTCTGAAAATCCAAGTAAATGACATCCACTGCCTCTCCTTTGTCCATCCAGCTTGTTACTTTCTCGAAGAACACTAACAGATCTGTCAGGCAAGATTTCCCTAATTTTATAAACTTCTATCAGGACTCCCCTCAGCATCCAATGCTCCAAGTTTGTACATTTATTTTTCTATTGATCAATCTATTTGTCTGTTTATTTAGAGACACAGCAAGGAGCAGGCCCCTCTGGCCCAATGAGCCGTTCCACCCAGCAACCTCCATTTATAACCCTCGCCCGGTGATTTTTCATTTTTCATTGACAAGTTGACCTACTGACCATTGCATATTTGGATGGTGGGAGGAAACCTGAGCACCCGGAGGAAACCCCCACCGTACAAACTCCTTACAGGTGGTGCTGGAATTGAACTCCGAATTTGGGAATGCCCTGAGCCGTAATAACTTTGTGGTAACTACTATGCCACTGTGGCATCTAACCTCGCCGAAGTACACAAACTCTCTTATATAGCAGCATCCTGGTGAATCTCTTCTGCATCCTTTCCAAAACACCTTCATCCTTTCCGTAATGGGGCAATCGGAATTACGCACAACACTGCAAGCCAGGCCAAACTAAAGTTTTATCCAGTTGCAAGTGACAGGATTATCTGTTATCTTGATCCTTTCAAGAAGTTGCATTGTTGTAGCACACTTGTCACTCATCATCGTTACGTGCTGTGTTGTATGACGTGGGCGATCATGGTCTCCATGACCATGATTACTCTCGACAAATTTTTCTACAGAACTGGTTTGCCATTGCCTTCTTCTGGGCAGTGTCCTTACAAGACAGGTGACCCGACCTATTATCAATACCCTTCAGAGATTGTCTGCCTGGCATCAGGCAGAGGCTCATATGACCATTCGCCATCCGCTCCCATGCCATCTTATGACCCTGATCGGGGGGCCTAGTAGGTGCTACACCTTGCCAAGGGTGACCTGCAGGCTAGCGGAGGGAAGGAGTGCCGTACACCTCCTTTGGTAGAGACGTATCCCCACCCCTCCACCCAAACTTTATCACTATTGGCACTTTCATTACACAATGCTTTTTCAGAGAGTGATGGGTGTGTGGAACACACTACCAGGGGAGGTGGCAGAGGCAGATACAGTAGGGACATGGAAGGCACTCTTGGGTGCATGGATGACAGCAAAATAGAGGGTTATATTGGAAGTAAGAGTCAGACTGATGTTAGAGTAGGTCAAAGGTCAGCACAATGATGTGGACTTACTGTGCTGTAATTTTCTATGTTCTGCTAAGCAGGCGAGACTGTGGGGAGAATAAAATCAGGGGAGTGCAGGATCCATGTGGAAGTGGATGCTGGATGGCCAGCACAGGGTCAGTGGGCTGAAGGGCCTGTTTGCATTCTGTATGTCAAAGCCACTCCATGACACTGTGAAAATGAGCAGTGGTGGTGGCGTTGCATAGGGGGAAGGGGATGGTTGTAGTGAGCAGTGGTGGTGAGGTTGTGTAGGGGGAGGGGATGGTTGTAGTGAGCAGTGGTGGTGAGATTGTGTAGAGGGGTGGGGATGGTTGTAGTGAGCAGTGTTGGTGAGGTTGTGTAGGGGAGAGGATGGTTGTAGTGAGCAGTGGTGGTGAGGTTGTGTAGGGGGAGGGGATGGTTGTAGTGAGCAGTGGTGGTGAGGTTGTGTAGGGGGAGGGGATGGTTGTAGTGAGCAGTGGTGGTGAGATTGTGTAGAGGGGTGGGGATGGTTGTAGTGAGCAGTGTTGGTGAGGTTGTGTAGGGGAGAGGATGGTTGTAGTGAGCAGTGGTGGTGAGATTGTGTAGAGGGGTGGGGATGGTTGTAGTGAGCAATGGTAGTGAGGTTGTGCAGGGGGAGGGGATGGATGTAGTGAGCAGTGGTGGTGGGATTGTGTAGGGGGAGGGGATGGTTGTAGTGAGCAGTGGTGGTGGGGTTGTGTAGGGGTGGGGATGGTTGTAGTAAGCAGTGGTGGTGAGGTTGTGTAGGGGGAGGGGATGGTTGTAGTGAGCAGTGGTGGTGAGGTTGTCTAGGGGGAGGGGATGGTTGTAGTGAGCAGTGGTGGTGAGATTGTGTAGAGGGGTGGGGATGGTTGTAGTGAGCAGTGGTGGTGAGGTTGTGTAGGGGTGGGGATGGTTGTAGTAAGCAGTGTTGGTGAGGTTGTGTAGGGGAGAGGATGGTTGTAGTGAGCAGTGGTGGTGAGGTTGTGTAGGGGGAAGGGATGGTTGTAGTGAGCAGTGGTGGTGAGATTGTGTAGAGGGGTGGGGATGGTTGTAGTGAGCGGTGGTGGTGGGTTTGTGTAGGGGGTTGTGGATGGTTGTAGTGAGCAATGGTAGTGAGGTTGTGCAGGGGGAGGGGATGGATGTAGTGAGCAGTGGTGGTGGGATTGTGTAGGGGGAGGGGATGGTTGTAGTGAGCAGTGGTGGTGGGATTGTGTGGGGGGAGGGGATGGTTGTAGTGAGCAGTGGTGGTGAGGTTGTGTACAGGGAGGGGATGTTTGTAGTGAGCAGTGGTGGTGAGGTTGCATAGGGGGAGGGGATGGCTATAGTGAGCAATTGGTGATTATCTAGGGAGCTACATAATCTTTAATATATTCAGTGCAGAGTAGAGCATCGCATGACATCACCACAAATGGTTGTCCTTTGCCATTTTGCTTGCATTTGCACTAATTATATTTGCTTCATGGCTGAGCATGGATTTGTTTCATGTGCGTGTAGGGTGTTTTGGATCTTTAAATATCACAAAGCCTGGCAATTAATTGGCAGACAGAGAGCCAGACTGCAATTAATGCTGGGAAAACAGTTAGTGTAACACTTTTACAGTGCTAACAAACCAGGTTCAAATCCTACTGCTGTCTGTAAGCAGTTTGTACACTCTCTACGTACGTTTCCTCCGGTTTCCTCCCACGGGCAGTTTAACAGGTTGAGGGGCATCTATCGAATGGAGAGCCAGACACTTTCTCACGGCGGGAAATGGCCAACAGCAAACGGCAACACTGGAGGAAAGTGTAGTGGGGAATGCCAGAAGTAGATTTTTTCACACAGAGTGGTGGATGCATGGACTACACTGCCTGGTGGTGGTAGAGGCAGATACATTGGGGGCATTTAATAGACACATAGATGGGCACATGGATGAAGGAGAAGTGGAGGGCTATGGAGGAGGGAATGATTAGACTGACCTGAGAGTATGTTAAAAATTTGACACAACATCCTTGGCCAAAGAGCCTGTACTGTGCTGTCCTGTTCTATGTTCTATGCTCCAAACCAGCCTCAACTGCTTTGTGCATGGATGGTCATAAATGTTTAGCAGCAGGCGAGCAGATGGGGCTAGATTAGATGAGAATCTTGGTTTGCATGAACCAGATGGGCTGAAGGGACTGCTTCTCTACTCTATGGCTTTGAATCTAAGCCTCATAAAGAGAGGGAGGATATGATGATCAATAGGTCTGAGTTAAAAAGGAAAACAAGGTGCAGATTAAAAGAATCATAAAGCATCAGGGAGAGACAAAGCTAGCGGAGCTTGCTTCATGATTAACTCATTGAGGTGCCATTTATGTGGTGGTAATGTTTCAGTCCTGCCCCCATTATGTTTTGTAACTTCATAACATAAAATTAATTGAAAGCAAAAACACGGAGCCGGGATTGTGTCTCTTAGTTTCATTTTTACTTTAGCGAGACATGGTGGTGTGATGGTGTATGCCATTCATGTACCTTTACATATAACCACAATGCATTATGTAAACAAGAAGGAATGGTTAATCAAACAATATATTTACAATATTACTCAAATATTACTGAAATATTAAATACACACACTCCTCCAAGCTTAGCTATAAACTCATGCTCAATACAGAAATGCAACTCAACTCAGGTATATGTACACGCACGCACACAGACACACACACACACACACACACACACACACACACACACTATATATTATACAATTACTAGATACAGAAACACTCCGCATTGTAGATTTTAAATTGTCCCATTCAGGCCTAAAGATTTTATTGCTGTGGGGGATTTCTTACTCATGTGGGACAACGTCTTTCCTGATAAGGGGGATCACTCTGCTTGGCAAGTGAGACTTGTGGCTGTGAAACAATTTCAGGTTCTGGGCTTCATTCATGGTGGCTGAAGGATTCTACACTGGAACTGCAGGAAGTGGTTCTGATAGCTCCAGCTTTCTTCTCCTTTCTTCTTTCTTCACCCAGATGCTCTTGGCATCTTCTGAATGTGTTGGCATCCCAAACAATGCATGGCAAGCCACTTGAACAGCTGATCTATCCCTGCTCATCAGTCAAACGTTCGAGCCAATGCTTTCATTTTGACCGTGACTAGATGACCAATATGTAGCTCCTCCAACACTTAATAGCTCTCAACTTTGATAGTACAACTCTCAATTCCCGCATAAGGCAACATCTGTCAAGGGACACTGGTAAAAAATGGTGGTACAGGAGTTTTGGCTGCATATTTCAGCCATTTTGTGTGGTTGTGTAGACCTCAGGCTGTGTGGGGTCTTTTCTAGTTTCTATTTGGATCATCTCTGCTGTATTTGGGAGACTTTTAATTTGCACGTGACATCACTGCACCTATACCATAAGGCAAAGCACCACAAGAAAACTTCACTGGGTGACATGGAACATATTGTGTGAGTACAGTGTCTGATGTCATCTCTTCCTTTACTTTTTGGAAAGCCACCTCACACTGCTTTGCTCATTGCCATTTCTTCCTTATCTGTGATAATGAGTTCAAGGGGAGGAGCACAGTGGCCAGGTTTGGCAAGAACCTGTTATAGTAATTGACAAATCCTAAAAAGGACCACAACTGTGTCCTTTGGCCTTGGAGTATCCACCACTGCTTGAATTTTCTTAGCACATTGTGTAATGCTTGTGCATTGATGGTGTGAACACAGTAAGTGATGTTTGCTTTAAGAAATTCACATTTGTTGCAACATGATCTGAGCCCATAATTTTCTAATCTTTTTGACATTGTCTTGATATTTAGGTGATGTTCCTTGTCATCCAAGTGGGCAAGTGGTTAAGGCATCGGTCTAGTGATCTGAAGGTCGCTACTTCCAGCCTTGGCTGAGGCAGTGTGTTGTGTCCTTGAGTAAGGCACTTAACCACACATTGTCCTGCAATGACACCAGTGCCAAGCTGTATCAGCCCTAGTGCCCTTCCCTTGGACAATATCGGTGCCGTGGAGAGGGGAGACTTGCAGCATGGGCAACTACCCATCTTCCATACAACCTTGCCCAGACCTGCACCCTGGAAACCTTCCAAGGTGCAAATCCTTGGTCTCATGAGACCAACTGATGCCTATCTATCTATCTATCTGTATATCTATCTGTCTATCCTTGTCATCCTTACCGGTAACGATAATGCCATCCAGGTAACTCTGAGTGCTTGGGGCAGTCTTGCCATACCTGTCCAGAGCTTTCTACCAGACTACAGGTATAGATGTTACTCCAAAAATAAGCCTATTATAGTGATAAAACCCTTTGCAAATGCTTATGGTGAGAAGCACTTTGAACTCTTCTTCCATCTCCATCTGTAGGTTCCTGAAAGCTTTGCAGAAATATTCTCTATCCTGGGCAGAGGGTATGAATCTACCCTCAGAACTGGGTTGATGGTGACATGAAAGTTGCCACAGATCCTGACAGACCCACATTCCTTGGCTACTGGGACCACTGATGTTGCCCTTGGGCTCCTCTCAACCTTGGAAAGAATTCCTCCAACCTCCATCCGAGCTAATTCATTGGCTATTTTATCACAGATGGTAAAAGGAACTGGACGGGCTTTGCAAAACTTGGGAGTTGCATTTTCATTTAACACTATTTTACCCTTGATACGTTTGAGTTTTCCAATTCTGTTCTTGAATACTGCTGTGGTATCATTCAGTACTTTTCTGAATTCACTTTCAGTGGACTCTCTTGTAGGGAATGTGGAATGCAACTGGTTGATGGATCTCCAATCAAGCTCTAATTATCACGGCTAATCATGCCCCACAATGCTAGCCCTCCTGTTTTCACCACACACAATCTGGCTTGTTGGTTGTTGTATTTCACTCGTATGAATGTCATTTCCAAAGGAGTTATCTTTTCCATAGGCATTCAAGATGAGTTAGTAAATTGGATTAGACTTTGACTTTGTGGGAGAAACCAGAGAGTGGTAGAAGATGGTTGTCTCTCTGACAAGAGGACTGTGACAAGTGAAGTGCTGCAGGGATCGGTACTGAATCCATTGTTCTTTGTCATCTATATCAATGATCTAGATGATAATATGGTTAACTGGATTAGAAGATTTGCAGATAAGACCAATAATGAGGGTATTGTGGACAGTGACTAAAGGTATCATGGCTTGGAGAGGGACCCGGACCAGACAGAAAAGTAGGCTGCAAAATGGCAGCTAAAATTTAATGCAGACAATTGTGAGGTGTTGTACTTTGGTAGGACCAATCAGGGTTGGTCTTACACAGTAAACAGTAGGGCACTGAGGAGTGTGGTAGAACAAAGGGATCTAAGAACACAGGTCCATAATTCATTGAAAGTGGCATCACAGGTGGATAGGATCATAAAGAAAGCTTTTGGCATATTGGCCTTCATAGATAAAAGATTTGAGTACAGAAGGTGGGATGTTATATTGAAGTTGTATAAGACATTGTTGAGGCCTAATTTGGAGTATTGTGTGCAGTTTTGGTCATCTACCTACAAGGAAGATGTAAATAAGCTTGAGAGAGAACAGGATGTTCAGGGTCTGGAGGACCTGAGTTATAAGGAAGGATTGAATAGGTTAGGACTTTATTCCTTAGAATGTAGAAGATTGAGAGGAGATTTGACAGAGGTATACAAAATTATGAGGGGTATAGATAGGGTAAATCCACCTAGAGGACCACAACCTTGTTTGCAGGCTTGCATTCCTCAGTAACCTGCAGAGTTACACTGGTTGGAATCAGGGTTTTATGCTTTGGCTCTTGGTAAGTTCATCCATGCTAAACAGATCAAAGGGTTGAGGCTTAGACTGAGTGGTCCACCAGTCCTCCAGGTCCAGGGGCTTCTACTCAGAGCTAACAACCATGACCAGTAAAACAAATTTTTTATGGAAACAGTAGTGAAGAATCCTTCTACATCTGAGTGTAATGGTATTCCTGAGTCTCCTCCCAGACTTGTATGACTGACAGCACTGAAAAGCAGCAGGAAGCTACTGGCACAATGAAGGAAGCTGTGAGCTCTGCCAGAGAAGGAGGACCTTCATTGCTGCCCTGAACACCAGAGGAGTAATATGCAGTAGGTAAGATAGGCTAAATGCAAGCAGGCATTTTCACTGAGGTCATGGGTTAAGGGTGAAGGGTGAAATGTTTAAGGGGAACAAAATGGAAAATGTCTTCATTCAAAGGGCTGTAAGAGTGTGGGATGAGCTGAAAGCACAAGCGGAGCATGCAAGCTCGATTTCAACATTTAAGAGAAGGTTAGATAGACACATAGACAGTAGGGCTATGGAGGGCTATGGTCCTGGTGCAGGTCAATGTGAGTAGGGAGCTTATATTGTTCTGCACCATCTTGATGGGCGGAAGGGTCTGTTTCTGGCATGTAGTTTTTTTATGACTCTATGAATTTATGTGAGTTCTTTGTTGGATATCTGCAGACTTCAGTTCAGTACCTTTGAAATGCTGTCCAAACTCACTTTGTAGAATGACTGAATCAGCCGAGCCAGAGTCCAATTCCATTTTAATTAATTTGCCATTTATTTCTTTTGTAAACCATATTGCATGTCTACTGATAGTTTTCACATAGTAACTCTTAGGGCTATTCAGTCCAGTGTCACTCTCATCATTATCAGATCTTTCATCAATAGCGTGCAAATTAGTGCTGTTTTTGAAACTGCAACTTCTCATTTCCTCTTTTTGTCCTCTTGATGCAGTCCATTTAATTTTGTCTGCCCGACATGCCCTTTGTCTGTGTCTAACTTTGATATATTTTCTGCTGCCATGATGATCAGGCCCATTTCTGTTTAGACGTTGCAATTTTGTTCACATTCATTCATTCCTGACTGAAAATCAGTTGTGTCTCTATCTGGGGTTTCCATTGAAACAGTGATTTCAACTGCTCTTTTAAACATGTTATGCTTCAGATAGGAGCCTTTTTGAATGCTTTCTTCCACAATCTCTCAGTGTATCATTAAGTCCATCATTGATCTGACAATACTCAGTCAACTTCTTCAATTCAGCCACGTACCCTGAAATAGGTTCCACTTCCTTTTGATTCCTCTTATGAAACTTAAAGCTTTCTATAATCAACAAAGGTTTTGGTTCTAAATGTTCCTGCATTACTTTCACAATATCAGGAAAGCTCATTTAGGCTGCTTTGGTTGGAGCTGTCAAACTCCTAAGTAAACTGTGTGCTCTTCCACCCAATGCACTCAGCAAAACTGACACTTGCTTCTCGTTGGCTATTTTGTTTGTTACAAATTCTGCTCAATTCATTCAGTATACATAGTCCAATTATTTCTTGTTGAATCAAATGTGCCTATATTTCTGATGTAGCCAGCCATTTCTCCTTTTTATAATTTATGATTATTAACACAGAATTCACTGCATATGAACCCGAGAATTTGTCCATTTTCTGAAGTTTTTTTGACTCGACCGTGTCTGCCCCTTCCCAGAGAAGCATGTGTTGAACTGCTTTTTCACTCAATAATTTCTCGCTGCACTCTTTTTAAACTTGAACGTTTATTGCGCTTTAACTGGTAGGTACTCGTCTCGTGTTTCTTTGGTCGCCACTGTTTTGTTTTGTAGCTCCGTAACATAAAAACTTATTGAAAGCAAAATCAGGGAGCCCAGAGTGAATGTCTTAGATTTGTTTTTGCTTTAGTGAGACATGCACATAGGACATGGTGGAGCGATAATGTGTGCCATTCATGTATTTTTTACATATAACCTGCAATGTGAACAATTAAGAATGCTTAATCAAACAATTCTGTATATTTTCAATATTACTCAAATTATACTGAAATATTGAATACACAATACCCTCAACCTGGAACATCTGGCAGTCAAGTGGCAGCAATTCTATTTGCTGAGAGAGCTCTCAGACATCATCCTGATAGCAGTGTGCCCAAGAAGGAGGCTTCCATCATTAACGACTCTCACTATTCTGATCATGCCTTCTTCTTGTAACTACTATTGGGCAGGAGGCACAGGAGCCTGAAGACCCACACTCAATGCTTTAGAAACAGCTTCTTCCTCTTTGAAATCAGATTTCTGAACATTCCATGAACCCATGAATACTATCTCTTTATTCCTCTTTTGTGCTAATCTATCTACCTATTATTTATTTGTTTGTCTGTTTATATATGTACTTGGAGATACAGCAAGGTAACGAGCCCTTTCAGCCACAGAAGTTACAGGAGCCTCCGGACCCACACCACCAGGTTCAGGATCAGTTCCTCAACATCAGGCTCTTCAACCATCAGGCTCTTCAACCATTTCAGTCAACTTCACTCACCCCATCACTGAACTGTTCCCATTGAAATGGATTCATTTTCAGGAACTCTCCATCTCATGTTCTTGATATTTATTGCTTGCTTGCTTGTTTGTTTGTTTGTTTGTTTGTTTATTTATTTGTTAATTCCCTTTTGTATTTACACAATCTGTAGTTTTTTGCACTTTGATTATTTATCTATCCAGTCGGGTGTGGTCTTTCATCGATTCTATTGTGTTTCTTGTATTTATTGAGAATGCCCACAAGAAAATGAATCTCAGGGTTGTATATAGTGACATACATGTACTTTGATAATAAATTTATTTTGAACTTTGAACAAGCCCATGCCACCAATTATAACCAACTAACCCACTAACCCATATGTCTTTGGTCTGTGGGAGGAAACCAGAGCACCCAGAGGAAACCCACGCCGTCACGGGGAGAACGTACAGACTCCTTACAGGCAGTGATGGGAGTTTGATCCCAGGCAGCTTTTTTATTTATATATTTGTAACTTGTTGCAATTTTAATGTAATGCTCTGCACTGCCGCTGCAAAATAACAACTTTCGCCACATAGGTGAGTGATAATAAATGAATCTGATTCTGAAAAGAGGCTGAGAGTCGGAGTTGTAGGGACGGGGTCCTGGGGTTTGGGTGTCCGACATGCTCATCAACCGCAGAGCAGTTACAACCAGACTCATGAGAGATTGGATTTCAGGAGAGCAGAGGCCCTGCTGGGAGCTGTAGTGCTGGGAAAAAAGGACCAGACAGAGTGGGATTGAAAACCCTACTGACTCATTCCTGGTACCCCGGGCTGTCTTTGTCATTACGTTCTCTCAAAAACCATAGGCCTAGCGAGTCTCTCTGCCATTCCAACATGGCTGATTTGTTTTCCTTTCATCTGTTCCCACTAGACAACAGCAACAAAATAGGAGCATAAGAAATACTGTATGCCCTCATTACCCTGGAGCATTCACTAAGATCACAGCTCAACCTGTGCCTTATCCAGCCTACTCCTTATGTCCCCTGATTCTCTTTGGCATCCAAAAATCAATCACTCTTAAATATATTCAACAACTGAGCAACTGGAGTACAGGATTCCAAAGATTGTCAATTCTCTGAAGGGAGCAACATCTCCTTATCTCAATAATAAATAGCTGTGCTCCTACCCATCAGGTTGCATCCTCAGCCCCCTTCTCTGCTCCCCATACACTCATGACTGTTGGGCCAGATTCTGCTCTAACTCTCTCCACAGGTTCGCAGATGGCACCACCGTAGTGGGCTACATCCCAAATAATGATCAGTCAGGATACAGGAAAGAGACGGCGAGCTTAGTGACACGGTGTCATGGCGTTTCTCCCAGTGTCAACAAACCAAAAGAGTTTGTCGTTGACTCCCTTGACTTCAGAAAGGGGGAAGGCAGTGCACATGCTCCTGTCCACATCAACAGTGTTGAGTTTGAGAGAGTTGAGATCTCCAAGCTCCTCAAAGTGAATATCACACATAGTCTGTCCTGATCCAAACACATAGAGATTACAGCCAAGAAAGTTCACCAATGCCTCTACTTCCTCAGGAGGCTAAAGAAATTCATTAAGTCCCGTCGACTCTTACCAATTTATATTGATGCACCATGGAGCACAATCTGTCTTAGTGTATAATGGACTGGTATAGCAACTATTCTGCACATGACTGCAAGAAACTTTACAGTTATGGACACAGCTCAGCACATCACATAGCCTCCCCTCTATGGATACTGTTTTCGCTTCCTATTGCCTCAGTAAAGCAACCAGCATAATCAAAGGCCCCCAGACACCTCAGACATTCTCGCTTCTCCCCTCTCCCACTGGGCAGAAGACACAAAGGCCTGAAAGCATGTACCACCAGGCTGAAGGACAACTTCTTCCTCAATGTTATCAGAATCTTAAATGGGCATCATGTATGATAAGATGAACTTTTGGTCTCAAAATCTACCTTATTATGATCTTGCATTTCATTGCTTACCTACACAGCATTTTTCCGATAGCTGTTATACTTTATTCTGCATTGTTATTGTTTTATCTGGTTCTACTTCAATGTGCTGTGTAATGATTTAATCTGTATGAACAATATGCAAGACAAGCTTTTCACTGTATCTTGGTACATGTGACGATAATAAATCAATTATAATGCCCAAGGTGTTTGGGGTAACTAAGCACCTTACCTTTGTGTAGTTTTTCACTGTTATTTTCACCCCAGTTCTATCAGGGCCCTTTTAATGTTGAGGGATGTGGAAGTTATTGCTTTAGGTCCACCTGAACAGTTCAGATGAAGGGTCTTGACCCAAGATATTGACTGTCCATTTCCCTCCTTGTTGTTGCCTGCCCTGCTGAGTTCCTCTGAGGTCTTGTGTTTTGCTCCAAATCCTAGCATAAGCAGCTCCCTCATCTTTCTTTAAATGTCCCCCCAGCTCATTGCTGCTCCCCACTAGTCAATGCTCAGAGGTAGAAAACAGAGAGGCTTCCATTTCTGATGGATCAAGGCATTTCTCACCGTCAGAGTTAAGCCACATCTACCACGGAGGCAGTAAGCGTTCCTGTGCTCAGTTTATTCTGCAACAAGACACTTGAGGAGATCTGTAAACATTTACAAACTATTTATTAATCATTAAATGTGGAATACAGCAATTACACTGTTGGATGGAATTAATTAATCAGATATAACCATGGAAATTCTTTTGATGCGTAAAGGAGTGTACAAAATCATTTTAACACACATACTCACACAGAGGCAGAATGTACGTATCCATTTCCTGCCACATAAGTTCTGCAACTAAATATTACAGAATGTGTACTCTTTGCTTTATTTCTACAAAGCTTTATTTTAGAACTGTAAGATAAATTTTTTATTATATTTGGAGATAACAGGAAAGTCTTAAATTATAGTTAATGAGGCACTACAAGCCAAATGGGTCATTTATGAGCGATGATTGCTTTGATTGCTGAGATGGGGACCTCAACGCCAGAGAACGAAATATTTTATCATCAAGTATAAACATCAAACACTCACAACTCAGGTACATCACAGGCTAGATAGAAAGTAAGACACACTCTACATTCTCCCAAGAAGCCCCAGACATAGTATGGATTAGGTTAGATAAGGATTAAAGTTCCACCAGCCACTTCATGAATACATAATATCAAATTTATTTTTTTCTCTATAGTTGGGCTGGCTCCTCAGAAAGAATGCAGGAGGCTACAGCTAAAGGAAGGCTCTGATAATCCAAGTCGATGGAATCACTCACGTGGCCACTTAAGGAATACTTCTGATTTCCCACACGGAATTCTCAGTCATGCCAGGCACTAGCATGATACTTTTCTTAGAAGTTGTAGATCAATCATAAAGTCGTAGAACTCTACAGCATGGAAGCATGCCCAACTAGTCCATGACAAACTATTATTCAGCCTAGTCCCATCAACCTGCCTCCGAACACCTCCCATCCACATACCTATCCAAATGTCTTTTAAATGTTGAAATTCAACTTAAATCCACTGCTTCTGCTTGCAGCTCACTCCACACACTCACCACCCCCTGAGTGAAGAAGTTCCCCCTCATGCTCCCCTTAAACATTTCACCTTTCACTTTTAAGCCATGACCTCTAGTTCTAGTGTCACCTAACCTCAGTGAACAAAGCCTTCTTGCATTTGCCCCATCTGGACCTCTCAAAATGTTGTGTACCTCTATCAAATCTCCCTCATTCTCCCACACTCTAGGGAATAAATTCCAAACCTACTGAACCTTTCCCTGTAACTCAGCTCCTCATGTCCCAGCAACATCCTTGTAAATTTTCTTTGTACTTTTTTCAACCTTACTGATATCTTTGCTCACACCCAAGGAGGGAAGGAAGTAGTTGATGTTTTGGACCAAGACCCTTCATCAGGATTGAAAGAAAATGATGGTAAAACTTGGCAAGTTGGACACTGTCTGCAGGAAGGGAATTAGTTTACATTTCAGACCAAAGCTCAGCAGAAAGGAATTGTCTGATTTAGTGGATCTACCATAAATATCTGTTTTCGCATCAGATATATGCAGTGTTTCACTTTTCAACATTACATGAGAGGGCAAGAAAGGCAAGTCCAGAGACTGAGGACTTGGCTACTAAGAGTGGAGCGATAGAACGAGATGAGGAAGAGACAAGAATTGGTGAGAAAAAGGGATGAGATTATAGAGTTAAGAAAGGGTGAAAGCATGATTTGAAAAGAAGATGATCAATTTTCCGGGCAGCATGATAGCGTAGAGGCTAGCATGCACGTTACAGCACAGGTCAGTTCCCTCCACTGCTCTCTTTGCTGAAGTCAATGTCCAATTCTTCGGTTTTGTTGGCATTAGGGAAGGGTTTTTGTCATGATACAATGCTGACATGGTAGTGTAGCGGTTAGCATGACACTATTACAGCTTGGGGACTCAGCATTAGGAGTTCAATTCTGGCACGGTTGTAAAGAGTTTGAACATTCCCTCTGCGACTGCATAGGTTTCCTCCATGTGCTCCGGTTTCTCCCACAGTCCTAAGGCATACCGGTTGGTAGGTTAATTGGTCATGGTAAATTGCCTGATGACTAGGCTGGGGTTAAATCTGGGGATTGCTGGGCAGTGTGGCTCGAAGGACTGGAAGGGCCAATTCCATGCTGTATCTCAGTAATGAAAAAAAAAATGACAAGCCACTATTAAGCGTATCAAGAATTCTGCGATGAATATCCCTTCATTTTTCATTACTCTGTAAGGAAATAGCTAGTGATTGACTTACAGCCTTAAACTGAAATTCACATCTGATTGAAATGAAAGGTCAAACAGGTTTTCAGTACAATAAATACAACTAGGGGAAACCAGGGGAGCTTCTAATTAATTTGGGTGACATTCAATACTGGTTCTGAGCACCTCATTTTTACCTTCTCTTCTTAAAACCTTAAAATACCTTGGTTTTGTAAAGAAGTGTTCCTTAGCAATCACTTACCAATGCATCCACGCTCAGTGGCCAGTTTATTAGGTACATCTGTATACCTGTTTGTTAATGCAAGTAGCTAATCAGCCAATTATGTGCCATTAACTCAATGCATAAAAGCATGCAGATATGGTCAAGAGGTTCAGTGGCTCAAACCAAGCATCAGAATGGAAAGAAGTGTGATCGCAGTGACTTTGACTGTGGAATGATTGTTGATGCCAGATGGGGTGGTTTGAGAAAATCAGGAACTGCTGATTTCCTGGAATTTTCACACATATCTGTGTATAGAATTTACAAAGAATGGTGCAATAAACAAAAAAAAAATCTAGTGAGTGGCAGTTCTATAGGGGAAAAAATGCTTTCTTAGTGATAGGGGTCAGAGGAGAATGGCCATACTGGTTCAACCTGACAGGAAGGTGATGGTAACTTAACTAACCACACCTTTCAACAGTGGTGTGCAGAAGAGCATCTCTGAATACACAACTTGTCAAACCTTGAAGCAGATGGGCTGCAACAGCAGAAGACCACTTGCATACACTCAGTGGTCATTCATTATGTACAGGAGGTACCTAGTAAAGTGGTTACTGAGTGTCTAAATGCAAGCCTTTGTTTTACATCACGTCTGTATGACACAGCAGGTGGGAACACTGTCATAGGGCTGCGGTGAACAATCAAACAAACCTCGGCATTTGCCTGACGTGGCTGAAATGATTGCAAATGGAATAAATGCTTGACAGTCTTACAGTTGTCAACCTTGTAGAGTCATAGACTGCTACAGCACAGAAACAGGCCTTTCAGCCCTTCTAGTCTGTGCCGAATTATTACTCTGCCTAGTCCTATCAACCTACACTCGGAATATAGCCCTTCATACCCCTCCATTCATGTACTTATCCAAATTTCTTATAATTTTCACCTCACTGAAAGATAGGAGTATCTCTTTGAAACCTAGTGAATATTGAAAGGCCTTTATAGAATGGATGTGGAGAGGATGTTTCCTGTGGTGGATCAGCCTAGGACCAGGTCCTCAAGTTCCAGCAACATCTTTGTAAATTCTTTCTTACACAAGATGATGAACAGAGGTCCTTTCTGATTGTTGACTTGTGATTGAGAAAATTGTCACTTAAGATCAGAATGTATATGAACTTCAGCTGTTCTTTTAGTGCTGGAATAATAGAAATAATTGAGCTTGTTACTGTGAAGAAGTGCAACGGGGTGTTGCCGGACCAATTGGATCAAACGTTTCTCTATATGTTTCCTCTTTTAACTTTTTGTTAATTATTCAAACATGGGATGGTGGGCATCACCAGTAAAGGTAGAATTTCAATGTTAGCCCTAATCACCCTGTTTCCAGGACTTGAAGGTTTGAGTTAAAGGGAAAGGTTAAGCAGACTTGGATTTTGTTCCTTGGAAAGGAGGAAACTGTGGGGCTGACTTTACAGAGGTGTATGAGATCATGGGGGAACACAGATATGGTGAAGGCACACATCTTTTTTCCCGGGGAAGAGAAGTGATAAACTGGAGGGTGTAGGTTTAATATGAGAGGGGAAATTTTTAAATGGGCCTGAAGGGCAACTTTTTCATACAGAGAGTGGTGGGGAGATGGAACAGGCTACCAAAGAAAGTGGTTAAGGCAGGTCCTATAAAAGATGCATTGACATTTGGAGAGGTAGGAAAGGTTTAAAGCAGGGGTTCCCAATCTTCTTTATGCCATGGGTGAATGCCATTAAGCAAGCAGTCCGTGGACCCCAGGGTGGAAGACTCTGGCTTCAAAGGATATGGGCTAAATGGGACTATCTTAGATAGGAGTCTTGGTCAGCATGATCCATTTGGTCCAAAGAGACTGTCTCCATGCTGTATGAGTCTATGATTCTACCAAACTCCCTGCTGGGGATGTTAAATGTTAGCCAATTTTCCATAGAGTCTGTTTCATGGAAAGACCATACCAGAGAAGGGCAGCAGATTTCTTTCCCTGAATGACATCAGCAAATCAAGGTTTTGTGATCATTCTGAAAGATTATAGTAACCAATCCAATGCTTGCATTTCATTCCAGGTTGCGAGACAGCCTGGTATGGAGACTCCGATGCACAGATTACAAGAGGCAGCAGAGAGTTATAGACTTAGCCAGTAATGTGTAAGGATGTTAACTGAAGGACTGCAGAAGTTAGTCAAAGTTTAAAAACAAGGATCTTAGAGACATAGAGTTATGCAAAGGAACCTTCTGCCCAACTCACCCATGTAGCCTACCTGAGTTAGTCCCATTTGCTGGCACTTGGCTCGTGCCCCACTGAATTTATCCAATTCAAATGCATTTTAAGCATTGTAGTTGTCTCTACCACTTACTCTGGCAGCTCATTCCTGATACCAACAGTGCTCTGTGTGAATAGGTTGCCCTTCAGGTCCCCCCTAAATATTTCCCCTTTCGCAAACCTATACCATCCAACTTTAGACTCTTCTACCCTGGGAACAAAGACTGTGACCAGTTCTCTGATCTCTGTCCCTCACAAGTTTATAAACTTCTGTAAGGTCACCCCTCTCAACCTCCATTGAAAACAGACCCAGTCTATCCAATCTCTCCTTATAGCTTAAGCCCTCCAAACCCAATAACATTCTTGTGCATCAATTCTGCACCTTTCCAAGCTTAGTGATATTTTAGGTTCCTCATAAAACACCATAGCTCGGAAAAAGGCCCTTTGGCCCATTAGGTCCATGTCAAACCATTAATCGGCCCAGTCCCATCAACCTACACCCGGACCATACCCCTCCCATCCATGTACCTATCCAAATGCCTCTTAAGTGTTGAGATAGACACTGCATCTACCACTTCCACTCAGTCCACACTCTCACCACACTCCGAGTAAAGTAGT
Source organism: Mobula hypostoma (assembly GCF_963921235.1). Classification (NCBI taxonomy): domain Eukaryota; kingdom Metazoa; phylum Chordata; class Chondrichthyes; order Myliobatiformes; family Myliobatidae; genus Mobula; species Mobula hypostoma. The sequence goes on from NC_086100.1 coordinate 192,912,265, forward strand.
TAGCCCTCATCTTCCCCTTAAACATTTCAGGCTTTCATCTTTTTATCTCAGAATAGATGTGCTGGCATTGGTGACAGTCCAATGGAGATTCACGAGAATTATCCTGGGAATGAAAGGGTTAATGTTAAGGAGCGTTTAATGGCTCTGACCTGTACCCACTGGTGTTTAGAAGGGGAATCTTATTGAAACATAGAATTTTAAAACCCCTGGATAGACAGGACGTGGTGAGGATTGATCCAATAGTAGGAGAGTCTTGGACCGGGGGCATAGCCTCTGAATAAAAGGATAACCCCTTACAACAGAGATGAGGAGGAATTTCTTTAACCAGAGGGTGGTGAATCTGTGGAATTCATTGCCACAGACGGCTGAGGAGCCCAAGTCATTGGGCATATTTAAAGCAGAGGTTGATAGGTTCTTGATTAGTCGGGGCATCAAAGTTTATGGGAAGAAGACAGGAGAATGGGGTTGAGATGGATAATAAATCAACAATGATGAAACTGTGGAGAAGACTAGATGGGCTGAATGGCCTAATTATGCTCTAATGGCTAATGGTCTTATGTTATCCTTTCCATACTGAAGCAACTAGAACTCAGACAATGCTCCAAATATGGGCTCATCAGCATCTTGCACAGTTGTAACATGACTTTCCAGCTCAAGAACCCAGAGCTCCAACCACTGAAGGCAATGAGAAAGACTCTTCACATTGGTCAGTGGTGGAACCAGCAGAGAAGCATTCAATACTGCAAAATTCTATCATCCCCTTTCACATTACTGCCTGGTCTGCCTCATCTGGTTTGATGCTCAACCCCTGCTTCAAGGTGCTGAGGGTTTGAATCTCACAGCTGAGACTTGAGCTGGTGATTTTTCAGGTTCCATGTGCTACTGTCTGGAGAGATTTCAAAAGCTTGCCAGCTCTTTGCCGTCCCAGGTGGAGATAAAAGATTCCAGGGCACAACTTTGAGTAGCACATTGGAGCAGCTAGTAGAACCATTTCCTCAAAGCATCGGAGACTCAGGTTCAATACTCACTTCCAGGGCTTTCAGTATGGAGTTTGCACATTCTCTCTGTGTCTCTGAAAGTTTCCTCTGGGTGCTCCTAATTCCCTCTACATCCCAGAGACGTTCAGTTTTGCAGTTAATTGGATGCTGTAAATTTCTCGTATCGTAGCCTCAGAGAGTTGCTCAGGACAGATACAGGCCAGTGCATCTATGCCAACCATCATATTTATTTAGAGGTACAGCATGGAATGGGCACTTCTGGCCCTTCGAACACACTGGCAGCAATCACGATTTAACCCTTGCCTAATCATGCAACAACTTACAATGACCAGTTAACCTACTAACTGGTACAGCTTTGGACTGTGGGAAAAACTGGAGCATCTGGAGAAAATCAACGGAGAAAACATACAAACTCCAGACAAATGACATTGGAATTGAACTCCAAACTCCAATGCCCTGAGGTGTGATAGCCCCGTGCTAACCATTACACTACCATGGCTACCCTACCCTACTTGCCTTCATTAACTCCATATCCCTCTGATGCCTCACTTGATCAAGTACCAGTCCGGTGCCTCAAGAACAACTTTCCAATTGTTCCTGTTCCTACCTCAACACTCCTCTGGCAGCTCATTCCACATACCTTATTTATTCCTTTCATGAGTTTATGAACCTCCATCAGCTAACCTGTCAACCTCCATCACTCCAGGGGAAACAGTGTCAGCTTCTCTCAATACCCGATTTCCTTTACACCTCCTTCCTCTCCCCTTAGGCCCAAGCTATCAAGCTCTATTTGTCACCCGTACACTGAAACATACAGTGAAATGTGCCATTGTGTCAATGACAAATGCTGTCTGAGGATGAGCTGTGGGCAGCCCCCAAGTGTTGCCATGCTTCCAACGTGTTCACAACACACTAACCCTTACTAATCCATACACCTCTGGTGTACATCTCTCCACCTTGGGAACAAGACTTCATGATTCCTCTTGCCTATGTCCCTCATAATTATATATCATGGAGCTGTTTTACATCACCTCTCAATCTCCTTCTCTGCGGGGGAAACAGTCACAGCCTCTCTCTCTCTCTCCTCATAACTCCAGCCCTCCAGTCCCAGAAACATCCTTGTGAATCTTTTTTCTGAACCCTCTCCAGCATAATCACATCCTTCCTTTAGTGTGGTGACGAGAAATGCGCACAATACTCCAACTACAGGCTGGGCAAGATCTTGTTCAGCTGTAGCATGAGGTGTCCCTACACTTATAAACGCAAGCGATTGTGCAGATGCTGAAATCCAGAGCAACACACACAAAAGCTGGAGATAGGCAGCATCGATGGAAAGGAATGAAGAGTCGACATTTTGAATTGAGACCATTCATCAGGATGCTTGTACTCACTGTCCCAATTGATGAAGGCAGACATGCCAAATGTCTTCTCTACCACCCTGCCTACACGTGTCAGCACTTATATGGAAGTCTCCTTATACAGTATTTGTATTCCAGGGTCTCTATTTTACATACTCCCTGGACCATTATTATTTAGTAAATGAGTGATAGAACCTGGAGAGAGTTGCTGAGAATGTGGGGAGAAGAAATGAGATTGCTATAGGATTGGTGTAAATGGCAGGTACAGACTTAATGGGCCAAAGGGCCTGTTTACACAATATATCTCTATTACTCAATGAAAAAAAAATTAGGTTTACTTGAGTGACCTAGTTAATATTCATCCCTCAGACAGCATCACTAAAATAGTTTAGATAATAGTTAATAATAACTTGAAAGGAGGCCATTTGGCCCATTCTATTGGTGCTGTTCTTGACCATTACCTCCTTGCTATTTATGAATGAGAAATGGCTGCTGTATTTCCAACACTACGTCAGCATTCACTCTCCAGAAGTTAAAATTATAGAGCGATACATCAGGAAAACAGGCCCTTCAGCCCACCAAATTTGTGCTGACCCTCAAAACCACAATTTACACTTATATCTTACCATTCTCCCCACGTGCCCATCAGCCATTTCCACAATCTACCACTTTACTGCACACAAGAAGCAATTTACAGTCGTCTGTTAACCTAGGAAGAGCTCAGAACACCCAGAAGGAGCATGCAAACTCCACACGGACCGCACCCGAGGTCGGGATTGAACCCGCGTCTCTCGAGCTGTGAGGGAGCGGTTCTACCAGCGACAGCGCCACTCGGTGTAACTTGCCGTTTGGCTGTAAACCCTCTTGTGACTCCAAAAGTACCACAGAAAAGCAAGCCTTTCCTTCTCCCTTCCAACTCACAAGGAGATGGAATTTAACCCCTGGGCTTAACAGTGCAAGAGCCACCCATTCTCAGTACAGTTAGCAAGGCGCGGAGCGGACATTGGAACTATTCCTCTGGGATCGAAGATTTGTGAAGGTGGAGAGGGACGTGGAGAGGATATTTCTTGTAGTGGAGGAGTCTAGAATATAGCATCAGAACACAACGATGTTGCTATGGAACATAGATAAGGAGGAATTTCTTTAGCCAGAGAGTGGTAAATCGGTGGAATTGATTGCCACGGATGGCTGTGAGGTCCAATTCATTGGGTATAGTTAAGGCGAGGTTGATAGGTTCTTGATTGTATGGTCATCGAAGGTTACGGGGAGAAGACAGGAGAAGGGGCTGGAATGGTGAAGCTGACTCGACGGGCTGAATAGCCTAATCCTGTTCCTATGTTTTATGGTTTTATGGATTGTTTCGGTACGCACTGAATGCAACTCCACACTTTTCGTTTTGCGAGTTACATTCTCACCCCACGTTCGAATTCCGCCATATTCCCGCCAAGACCCGGTCGCCTAATTTGCTTCCTATCCCCAAACCACACTGGGTCACTTCCTAGGAACCTCCAGGTGCGAAGTGGCCATTCGGCGCACACTGATTGCCATCACATCCCCTGCTGGCGGCCACGTCTGGCGCAGGGTCACTCTTGAAGAAAGTCGGAATCGCTCACAACAAAATAAAAGCCCCAAAAGGTCACTCAACAAAGTCTGTGGGAGGAGTGTGGTATCGGCGAAGCAGGATACAGGTCACAGGCATGCCTTTCAAGCCCAATTGTCGTTGCTCATTTGTAAAGTCCCAATACCCGCTGATACTCGGTAATACATTTCACGTCACAACAAAATTTGCAACTCTTGGAATGGGTTTAAGAGAGAGTAAGCTAACAAAAAAGCCAGCCATTGTTGGAGTCCAGCCCTTTCAACGCAGTTTTTTAAGCCTGTTCTTGACTTTCCCAAGGGACAGGGTCGTTGTCGTCCACTGGTGCCTCGTTCTTCCTATGTTGCCAAAAGTGCTGGACGTCGGGAGGGATGTTTTGGGCCAGGTCCCGGCAGATGGGCACATCTTCTCGGGCGGAGATGGTAGGCAGGGCGCAGAGGGAACTGGCGGCGCCTGAGTGCGGGATGGTGGCGCATACCTTCTGGGCAAAGGTGGAGGTCCGCGCTTGCCCGCCCGCTCCCCTCCGAGTGGCCACGGCCCAGGCGCTCCGCACGCCGTCCTTGAAGTCCTCGGAAGCAGCGAGAAGAACCAAGGGATTAACCGTGCAGTTGGCCAGGGTGAGGACTTGAGCCAACAACATCAAGGCGGTGGGGGGACCCGGGCTGAACGAGCCCCGGTGTCTGCTCCAGGTCCACGCCACCCACTCCGGGAGCCGCATGACAGCGAAAGCCCCGCTTAGGACCAGCAACATGACGGTTACCCTGCGGATCTCATACCTGCGGTTTGGGGTCCTGTTTCTCCCAGGCTTGCTCTTCACCAGTGCCCTAACCAGGCAAGCCATGGCGAAGCTGACGGGCATGAGATAGACGGCGAGAGGGTAAGCCACTCCGAAAGCAGTCATGAAATGCCAAGCGTGGGCTGGGATCTCCAACACGCATGAGATCTCGGCTCCTCGGCGTCTGAGGTCGGCAAACAGCCAATGAGGGATGGGTAGGAGGCAAGACAGAGACCAAATGGAACAGGTTAATGCAACCAAGCGCCGGCATTTGAAGTCAATGTAGTTCTTGGGCTTGGCGACGTGTTGATAGCGGGCGTGTCCCACCGCGGCCAGGGTGAAACTTTTTGCCGACAGGCACGCCTGAAGAAAGTAGTCGGAAGACTTGCATAGGAGCCAGCCGAAGGACCAGCTGGGTCGGGAGTAGGTGACTGCTCGGAGCGGCGCGCAGAAAAGCAGGATCAGGAGGTCGGTGGCGCTCAGCAGAACGATCAGACCGTTGGCCACTGAGCTCTTGGCTTGCCTGAAGTCGTGCATCAAGACGGCGACAACCATGGTGTTGCCAGCCAAGCCCACCAAGCAGATGACTCCCAGCACGACGGGCAGGGCGACTCTGAGCTCCGCTTCCTTGAGCGCCTGGAACCCTCCCGCGTATTCCAACAGGTCGGCGGAGCTGTTCATGGTGCTGAAATTGGCAGAGCTGTTTCGCGGGCACCGTGCTGAGGAGACTGAATCCAACGCCGCCAGCGCAAGGAGGCGACGGGGTGGACGGGGGTGTCTTAAAGAAAGTGCTGGAGATGCTTAGCGGAAAAAAAACACGTCAAAGCAAGCACGTCACCCAGAAGCTCTCCGCCCGGTGCCTGCAAGTGCGATTTCTAACTAATTCACCCACCGCAGCCCCACTGGCGGACTCAAACGCTCGGAATGGTTGGAGAATTATTAACTCATTCCGCGCTGCATGTTGGTTTCAAGACGCAGACAATTAGAGTGTCGTATCCTAACTTAACACGCCAGCCAACATATTTATAAATCAATCGCTGCTTCTCACACGTTTGAGAGAACCGGCGAGGGCCCTACGGGAAGTGGAAAAGAGTTATGTTTCTTTCCTTTTATGATCCAGAAATGGCGGACCGAAAGGACTCTGTAAGCAGATACAATAGGAGTTTCCTCAATCCAAGCATACAAGTACTTAAAGGGACGTGCAGCAGCCTAAGGAAGATCGAATGGGTTAGTCACAGAGTCGGCACGGATCAAACAGGACGAGTGGCCTCCTGAATTGTCATGAATAGGATTTCCTCAGCGAAGAAGCTTGTGTTGATGTAGCTCCCTTTACATCTTCTGGCCTTTCAAAGCGATGTTATACTTCTTGAAGACCATTTATTGTGGTAATGTGGAAAATTCGGCCAATTTGTACAGAACAAACTCTCACAAACAGCTGGTAGCCACTAGTTATAAAAATAGAACAGTGCGGCACAGGGATGGGCCCTTTGGCCTACAATGTCTATGCTAATGGTAATACCAAATTAAATTAAACCTTTCTGCCTGCACATGATCCCTATCCCTCCATCCTCTGCCTGTTCACCTGACTGTCTATCACTATCACATCCGTTTCCAACAGCATCCCTGGATGTATATTCCAGACACCTATGACTCTGCGTGTAAAGAAACTTACCCTGCACACCTCCCTTAAACTTTCGCCCCTATTCTTATAGTTATATCTTGTGGTGTTGATATTTCTACCTTGGGAGGAAAAGACTGTATCAAATTATATTTTTAATAATTTTACATAATTGTATTAGATCTTGACTCAGCCTATGGTGCTCCAGAGAACCAACCAGCTAGAACTCTAATTCGTATAATATCCTGGTTAGAGCAAAACAGTAGCATAGTGATGGTATTGCAGCTCTGAGTGTTATGGAATTTGGAGTTCAATTCCTGTGGCATCTGTATGGAGTTTGTATGTTCTCCCCATGAACCATGTGGGTTTCCTCTGGGTGTTCTGGTTTCCTCCCCGTCCAGAGACATAATGGTTAGCAGGTTAATTAGTCATTGTAAATTGTCCTGTGACTAGGCTAGTGTTAAATAGGTGGGTTGTTGGGCAGTGCAGATCATTGGGCTGGAAAGTCCTGTTCTGCACTGTATCTATAAACAAAGAAACAAATAAACAGACAGACATACAAGTAGATGGATAGACAGACAGATAGATAGGTAGATAGATAGATATATAGATAGATAGATAGATCTTTCTATATATATATCTATCTATAAGTAGAGTAATGTCTCATACCTATAGATAGATAGATAGACAGATCAAGTGGGTTATTTAGAGAGAGATATGAGACATTTCTCTACTCTTCTTACTGATCAGAACCAGGCAGAAATTGTCTTGGTTTAGCATCTCTGTCCAGACTTCAATAGCTTGGCAATAACAAAATAAATGAGTGTAGATTCGTGAATCTGGAACAACACATAATCTGCTGGAGGACTGCACCCAGCTGAGCAGCATCAATGGGATTAAAGGAAGTATTTCTACCCAATATTTCTCCTCTCACCAACCGTGATCAACATGCAGAGTTCTTCCAGCAGACTGTGCCTTGGCAATGCATCCCCCTGTCAGTAGCATGCTGATGTTTCAGGCTAGACATGCACCTTGGTCAAAGCTTTGAACACACATCTCTCTCAGAGATGGATGATAATTTAAGCATTTCCTTTAAATGATTTCATCCTTCCTAATCAAAGATGAACTCTTATCTTTCAGTTCACAGGCAGTTCTGATTTCACTCAGTTTATGACACAGCTGGGACACTGCAGCAGTGAGTGGGCATTCTCACAGGTGGGCAGCTGAAAGAAGACAGGAATCATGCATAATTACAGCCAATTAGGGTTTCTTTGTAATTGTATTTAACACCCTTCCTTTTGTTTCAGTCTTTTCAAGTATTGATCAAGACTCAGTGACCATAATTCTCCCTACTTACCTTACTTCATGTTCCTGGAAAGAAGATTACTGGTCTTCAATAATGCCCACAACATATTGACTTACTTTCAAGGACTTTTTATCTCATGTTCTCTATATTTTTGCTTGCTTGCTTGCTTGCTTGCTTGCTTGCTTATTTATTTATTTATTTATCTATCTATCTATCTATCTATCTATCTATCTATCTATCTATCTATTTATTTATTTATTTATTTATCTATTTATTTATTTATTTATTTGTTTATTTATTTATTTATTTATTTGTTTATTTATTTATTTACTTTCTTTTTGTATCTGCAGTTTATTGTCTTTCGTACACTGATTGAATGTCCAAGTTGACGTAGTCCTTCTTTGATCCTGTTATGGTTATTATTCTATTATGGACCTATTCAGTATCCCCACAAGAAAAATAAATCTCAGGGCCGTATATGGTGACACCTATATGTACTTTGATCCCAAGAGGACCACAACCTTGTAGGGTTTGGAGGCTTGCATGTCTCAATGAGACTCAGAGAGCTCTGTTGGCTGGAGTCAGGCCTTTATGCTTTGGCTCTTGGTAGGGTCACCCTTGCCAGACAGGTCAAAGGGTAGAGGCCAGACTAAGAGTGGTCCACCGGTCCTCCACGTTCAGGAGTTCAGCTCAGGGCTAACAACCCTGACTGGTCAAACAAAAATGTTACAAAACAACAATGAAAAATCATTCTACATTTGAGTGTGACAGTATTCCTGCGTCTCCATCTGGGACTTGCATGACTGACAGTGGTGAATACTGAGAGGAAACTACTGACATGATGAAGGAAGCCCTGAACACCACCAGAGATGGAGGACCTTCACTGCTGCCCTAAACGCCGACTGTGTAATGGGCAGTAACTAAGCAAGTAAGTACAGAGTATTTTGACAATACATTTACTTTGAGTTTGATAGATGCTGTTAAAGGATCAGCACTAGTTTAGTACTACATCACTACTTTCGAGCCACGGTGATGGTGTTAGTTTTTTTTTAATTTGAGAGTTTTTAATCAGTGGCCCTGTTGGCCTAACATTTATCATTTTTCTTTGTTCTGTACAATTCATATTAAAACTCAATGAACTGTTCATTCTGTGCTGGTGTCCTTTTCTCTGCACTTCAGTCATCTCTCTCTCCCCCTCCCCGCCGCCTGTCTCTCTCTCTTTCTCCCCCTCTCTCTCCCCCCACCTCTCTCTTTCTCTCTCCCCCCTCTCTCCCCCTCCCCTCTCTCTCTCTTTCTCTCTCTTTCTCTCCCCCCCACCCCCATCTCTCCCTCTCTTTCTCTCTCTCCAGATTCTCCCTGAGAGATTTGGGAGCTTTATTCAGCTGACCATCCATTGCTGTGCTCTCTTTCTCTTAATTCCAAACTGTTCACTTTACTCCCATCTCTTTCAGTCAGACTAACTGGTCTGCAGTCAGCAGCCTCTCTCCTCTCTCTCTGTAGTCCCTGTCCAATCATAGACATTCCTTTTATTTTTTTGTTTCATTTATTTGGAGATACAGCACAGTAAGAGGCCTTTTCGCACCATGAGTTCACACTACCCAACTACACCAATGTGATTAATTAACCTACTAATCCTGTACATTTTTAGAACGTGGGAAGAAACCGGAGCACCTGGAGGAAACCCACATGGTCATGGAGAGATCATACAAAGTCCTTACAGACAGCAACAGGAATGGAACCCGGGTCGCTGGTGTTGTCTACGCTAACAACTGCACTACCATGTTGTTTTTGCTCTCTCTAACAATTTCCCTTCTCTGCGTATTTAAGCATGTCTGATTTCTAACCTCTCCCAATTCCAATGACTTGAAATAATAACCCCATTTCCCTCTCCACAGAAACTGCTTGGAATTGATGACCATTTTCGTTTTTCTCAGCTTTTATCTTAGATTTCAGCATCAATAGCACTAACACCTCTAAGCTGCATGGGCGAGAGGCTGCATGGTAACTGAAATGCTCCTGCGCATGTAGGCTTTGTTGCCCCACAGCTGGAACTGGACCCAGCTAGAAAAAGTTCATGAAATGTGGAAGATTTTCTTTGTTGTATTATATTTCATTATACCCTTCAATAAATGAATAAAATCAAAAGTATCTGATTTTTAAGTTTTCATTCTAAATATTCATAGTATTCATTCATTCATTCATTCACTAGGATCCAATCTGAAGCAAAAACTCCACTACCATTCGCTGCTTTGTAACACCTGGTGATGCTTTAGCCAGTTGGTTAGCTTAGGTGATCTAAACTTCCTAACCAGCCTACCATGCAAGATCCTGTTAAAGTTCTTGCTAAGGTCTATGCTGACAAAGTCTAATGCCCTGTCCTCATTAATCCCCTTGTTCGTTATCATCATCATCATGTGCCATGTCATATGACGTGAGTGATCATGGTCTCATGATCAAATTTGGCAAATTTTTCCGTAGAAATGGTTTGCCATTGCCTTCTACTGGGCAGTATCTTTCCAAGATGGGTGACCCCAGCCATTACCAATGCCCTTCAGAGATTGTCTGCCTGGTGTCAGTGGTCACATACCAGGACTTGTGATCTGCACCAGCTGCTGATGTGACCATCCAGCACCTGCTCCCATGGCTTCACATGACCCTGAACGGGGAGCTAAGCAGGTGCTACACCTTGCCCAAGGGTGACCTGCAGGCCAGTGCTGGGAAGGAGCACCCTACCCCTTCTGTCCTAGAGATGAATCTCCTCCTTGCCACACAATCTGTTGCATGCCTATTACAAAAAGAAAATATTTAAAGTGCCACGCAGTTTTCAGGATGTGTAAAGATTTCTTGCTCAGAGCAATGGTTTTTCTGTGCAGCTGTAAAAAAAAATTAGAGAGAACATTGAATAGTCCTTTTGTTTTTTAACATTTATTCTCATGCTTTGGTTATTAACTGCATTTGAAAACATTCACACAGTCAAAAGTACTGCACTAAAATTGTGCTGTGAAGTTTCGGAATGCTAAGAACATTGTCTGCCTTTAATGCTTGCCTTAGATTCAGAGTTAATCAGCAGGGACACATGAACCAACTCACTCATGCTGAAAATATGGTCTTCCTGGCTTGGCCCTTTATGCCCTCATTTGTCCCCTAGCTCTGTGAACTTTTCCTTTCCATGAACTTGTTTGAATGCCTTTCAAACATTGTAAATGTACCGAGGTCTACCACTTCATCTGGCAACTCATTCCAGATAACCACACCGTGAGGCCCTCCGTTAGTCAAGGTCGACGACGCATTTTGTGTTGCAGCTGTCTACACAAGCCAGGGAAGAATGATATGGAGACGAAGCTGCTGCCCATGTTGTAGGCTCCCCCTCTCCATGCATGTGATGAATCCAAGGGAATGGCAGAGACCGATACAGTTTGGTACCAGTGGCATCACAGGAGTTGCCAGTCAGTGCTGAACGCAACATGGGACTGCCTTAAGGATTCCAGCTCCAGATTTTTCTGCGAGGTTTACTCCTGAAGCCTTCCCCATGAGTGGGTATAGCTGCAAGGGAGCAGAAGTTTGAGATCAGACTTCCTCAGATGAGCTGCCCCATCTGTTTGAAGTGACTGGTTTTAAGGCACCAGTAACACACCTTTGACCCCTCTCCTGTCAGTAGAAATGGTTCTGCCGGGCTTAGTAGCTAAGCCACACACGACGGCCAGGAGCTGGAATTGGTTATCAGAGGCTATTTGAGATGCACGTCACTGGGAGCATTTAATAGGCAGCGGGAGCTCGTCTCTACTACAACCCAGGCTATAACGACCTTAAGGAGCCAAACGCACAGATTCAATGTGAAAATGTCGCACTTTGGGACCCCTTCGAATCTCTCTCCTCTTGTCATAATCCTACAAATCAGAATCAGTTTGATTATCACTGACGTATGTTAAGAAAGCTATCGTTTTGTGGCAGCTGTATAGTGAAAGATGTAGGCAACACTATAAGTTACAATAATTAGTAGAAAAGAGGATCTTTGAGGTAGTGCTCATGGACTGTTCAGAAATCTGATGGCAGAGGGGAAGAAATGCTGAGTGTGTGTCTTTAGGCTCCTCTACCTGATGGTAGTAATGAGAAGAGACCATATCCTCTATTTTCATATTCTTCTGCGCTAGGAGAAAGACTGACAAACTACCATAACCATACCCCTTATGATGTTATAAACCTCTATAAGGTCACCCCTCAACCTCCTCTGCTCCACGACAAACAGTCGCAGTTTATGCAATCTCTCCTTATAACTCAGCCCCTCATGCCCTGGCAATGTTCTTGTCACAACCACAGGTTCAGCAGTGTAGTAGATACGGCAATTGCGCTCGTGAATTTGCACGTGTCAGCTAATTCTTATTTAATTGTGATAGTATTTAACTCCATACTTGTCATCGTAGTGCTTGTCGAGACTTGGACAGAGCACAGCAACGCTTCATTACCTGTTTGTATTCGGCCTTGCCTGAGAAATTGGACTGTCAGGTCAACTGACTCTGAAGACTAGCGGTACAGTATTTGTGTCTTTTCAGCTGCAGTGTAGGTTTCGTTTTCCATTTGAGAGTTTAAGTTACTGGCCCTGTTTAGCCTAGCGTTTATTGTTTTATTTTCCCTTTAACATTATTCGCATTAAAGTCTGTGAACTATCGACTCACTTCAGTGTCTCTCACTGCACACTTGGGCCATGTCCGAACCGGGTGACAGTTCTTGAGAATCCTTTCTGCACCCTCCCTAGCTTACTCACATCCTTCTTACAGTATGGCAACTAGAACTGTACACCATACTCTGTGCACCCTAACAAATGGTTTGTAAAACTATAACCATATAACCATATAACAATTACATCACGGAAACAGGCCATCTTAGCCCTTCTAGTCCATGCCGAACTCTTACTCTCACCTAGTCCCACCGACCTGCACTCAGCCCATAACCCTGCAATCCTTTCCTGTCCATATAGCTGTGCAATTTAACTTTAAATGACAACATCGAACCTGCTTCAACCACTTCTGCTGGAACTCGTTCCACACAGCTACCACTCTCTGAGTAAAGAAGTTCCCCCTCATGTTACCCCTAAACTTTTGCCCTTTAACTCTCAAATCATGGCGTCTCAACTTCCAAACTCAACACCACAGTTAATGATGGCAGTCACAAGCCTTCTTCACTGCTCTGTCTAACTGTGTCACCTTTTCCAGTGAATGATGTACTTGTAATCTACATCTCACTGTTCAATAATGGTGCCATTCACTGTGTATATCCTGACCTGATATAGAATCACTTCATGCTTGTCTGAGTTAAAGTCCATAGCTATTCTTTGGCCTGCTTTCCCAGTTGATCTAGATGCTACGCCATTGTTATACATACAGTACTGTACAAAAGTCTTACACACACACAAACACATCTCCACACCTTTTGTACAGTACTGTATTTGTCGACGTGGAGCGGAGACCGAGTTTGTAAAGCTGGCGGGAGCAAAGGATATTGGGAATGGTGAGGGTGGAGAACCACGGGAGGGGTGTGGGACAGGGGGCAGAGAAGGAGTGCCAGGGGTAAGGGGTGGTATGGTGCAGACACACCCAGTCCTGAAACACCAGGCAAGCTCATTTGACTTCTAACAATTGGTTTATTGATCATTACAGAACGTCTCTCTGGTGCTTCCTGCTCCCTCCCCTCTCCCCTCCCCTTTTCCCAACCATGATTCCCCTCTCCCTGTCCCCCTTCCCACTCTCAGTCCACAAGGGAGACCCAGATCAGAATCAGGTTTATCATCACTCATACATGTCGTGAAATGTGTGTGTGTTTTTTTTTGTGGCAGTAGTACAGTGCAATATATAAAATTATTACAATATTGTGTAAAATTCTTAGGCACCCAAGCTATGTATATGTACTGATATGTATTGTATAGAGCATCGAACACCACAGCACTGTACAGACCTTTCAGCTTTTAACCTACCCTAAGATCAATCTAACCCCTCCCTCCTACATATCCCTCCGTTTTTCTTTGACAATCTTAGATAGCCTTCTGTACTATACCGGTAATTTCAGTATTATCTGCAAGCGTATTAATCATTCCTCGTACATTCTCATGCAAATAGTTAACGGTAGATGAAAGGTATTTTTCGCACGTGCATCAAAGCAAACAGTAAAGTGCATTGTTCGCAACAAATCCAAGCAGCAAAGATTTTACTGGGCAGTGCACAGGAGTCATTACGCTTCCAGTGCTAACGTAGCGTGTCCACAACTCATTAACCCTAACCGGTACGTCTTTGCATTGGAGGAGGAAACCAGAGCAACCCGAGGAAACCCACACGCTCACAGGGAGAATGTCGAAACTCCTTACAGACAGTGGTGGGAATCGAACCCTGATATTACAGCTAGCATTGAAATAGTGTTAATGCTAACTGCTATGCTACCCTACTGCCTGTATATAATATAAATAACAACCCAACACCAATCCCTGTGGCACACCACTGGACTCCGATCTGAAGCAAAACTCCACTCCCACCTGCTGCTTCCTAACACCTGCCGAAGTTGTATCCAGTTGGCCATCTCAGTTGATCCAACCTTCCTGACCAGCCTATATCTTTGCTAACCACCCTGAAAAGGACACGACGTGTTCCCCCACCAGAGGTGCTACCCCTCCCTGACACCCCATATACCCCACCTGGCACTCAGCTCTCACCTGTGGCTCCCTGTAGCTGTTTGCATGCGACAGCAGCCACACCCCGGGCAACGGCTTCAACAAGCCGGCTAAACCAGGTGAGGGTAGCCGACGGGTCTCAAACCCTCGGTGTGATAGGGAGTTGTCTATCCCAGCACGTGAAGACAAACTCCGGCAGATTGCGTGGATGAGACCAATGGAAGGTCCAACGGTCAAGAAGGCGGTCTCTGCAAGCGTCGTGGAACGTGTAGAGCAGGACAAGACACAGAAGACGTCCTGGTCATCCACTGCGCCTAGTCCCATCTCCAGCCGTCTCGACTCTGTCTTGCTACTGGATCCAGATGGGAATTGGGAAGAGAGACTGAGGCTGACGCTGCGCAACTCTCCCTCACTTAAATCCAAAGCAAGCGCTAGTCTCGACACCATCATTATGGTGTCAAGGTCCTCATTGACGTCTACGATGGATGAACAACAACAATATCTTTGCTAAGGTTCACGTAGGCAATGCCTACTGCTCCACTCTTGTTGATCTCCTTGTTCATCATCATTATGTGCTGTGTCGTATGACATGCATAATCATGGTCTTTCAATTACCATGACTGACCTTGACAATTTTTTCTCAAGAAGTGTCTTTATAAGATGGGTGACCCCAGCCATTTCCCACCACTGATGTTCAGCTGAACTCTGCCATGGACGGTCCCAAGCCCTGTTGTGAAATGAGGAAGATTACTCATGGGGCTAGCAACCCCATCCTTTAAAAACCCAGAGCTATAGGAATGCTAACAGAAGCTCCAAAGTCCTCATCCCTGGGAGAGGAAGGGTACACGAAGAAGATGGGAGAGTTTGAAAGGACAGCGGATGTCTGCGAGCCGTCATTGATACCCTATGCCCTTGTAGGAGTGATGGGCATAAGAAGAAGATGTTTGGCTCACTGGCCGTTCCCTGGTTTGTCCTTGCAGCTCTTATATAAAGATACAAATTCACCATGCTCCAGATTTCCAGTATATCATAGAAACATAGAAACATAGAAAATAGGTGCAGCAGTAGGTCATTCGGCCCTTCGAGCCTGCACCGCCATTTATTATGATCATGGCTGATCATCCAACTCAGAACCCCGCCCCAGTCTTCCCTCCATACCCCCTGACCCCTGTAGCCACAATGGCCATATCTAACTCCCTCTTAAACATAGCCAATGAACTGGCCTCAACTGTTTCCTGTGGCGGAGAATTCCACAGATTCACCACTCTCTGTGTGAAGAAGTTTTTCCTAATCTCGGTCCTAAAAGGCTTCCCCTCTATTCTCAAACTGTGGCCCCTCGTTCTGGACTTCCCCAACATCGGGAACAATCTTCCTGCATCTAGCCTGTCCAATCCCTTTAGCATCTTATACGTTTCAATCAGATCCCCCCTCAATCTTCTAAATTCCAATGAATACAAGCCCAGATCATCCAGTCTTTCTTCATATGAAAGTCCTGCCATCCCAGGAATCAATCTGGTGAACCTTCTTTGTACTCCCTCTATGGCAAGGATGTCTTTCCTCAGATTAGGGGACCAAAACTGGACACAATACTCCTAACCATATCCTCCATGGTTAAAAGAAAACTAGTGTAGGCCAAGCCCCAGAAATCTTCTCTCTTGTTTAGCACAATGTCCAAGGATACATCTGGTCAGGCCCCAGAGGTTTATCCATCCTTACGAGCGCCAAGATTAATGTCTCTCCCATTGTAATGTAGATATATTTCAGGATATTATTGCTCTGTTCCCTGAACTCACAAGTTTCCATGTCCTTCACTGCAGTAAATACAGACAAGAAGAACAACACTCAAAACGCTCGCGGAACTCAGTAGTTCAAGCAGCGTCTCTGGAGAGGAAAGAAGAGTCGATATTTCCGGCCGAAACTCTTCATCAGGACTGGAAAGGAAGGGTGAAGAAGACAAATATTAAAGAGGAGGTAAGGGAAGGAGGACAGGCTGGAAAGTGATCGGTGAAACCTGGTGAAGGGAAGGTGGGTGTGTGGATGAAGTAAAGAGCTGGGAAGTGATAGGTGGAAGAGACGAAAGGTCGAAGCAGAAGGAATCCGCTAGGCGTTCATTCAGGTCCGAAAAAATCTCGGCAAATGCTTCATCTTACTGCTGTCAAGTAGAATTACAGAAATCCGCTGTGGCAATGCCAGGTCCTCCTGTAATAAATGGGAGAAAGAAAAGATAAATGGAATCATTTATATAAATTGTTTAACAATCCACAACAGCATCTGTGAAAACTGGACAATAAAGCTAACGTGTCAGATTGATGGCTTCTCACAGATGCTGCCTGATCTGTTGAATATTTCCAATAGTTTTATCATCTTTACTTTAATTTCGAGTTTCAAAGCACTTAGCTTTTTGATCTGTCACGTACCCCGTGACGGGAATAAAGAACCAGCAGAGATGGAAGACACTTTGGAGTCCAGTATTGCTATAAACTAAAAATATTTATTAGTAACTATGCAATACAGTAATATAAATGTAGATAAATCAAACAGGTTAGCAATGATTATATATAAGTAAGTATATCAGTAAGTGTGGAGATATATGAAAATCAAGCTTCTTCAAGTTTAGGGTAAAAAGATACAGTCTTACAACGATGAGTGAAGTTCAGTTCAGTTCACGGTGTTGAGTTGAGTAGTGATGGAGAGAGAGAGAGGAAGAGATTTGCGTCTTCTGGTGAGCTGATGCCATCGATCTTCTCGTTGTCCTCCAAAATCCTTTAAAGGTCACTGACTGTGACCACAACAAAGGGGACCTGTTTTCTGTGGTGGAGCTATCACCCAGGTGAGAGTGGACACATGAACAACTCCCCACCGGTCACTGCCTTTTCTTTTCACTGCAAGAGCCACTGATTGATCTGCCTGATCGATCCTCCAAAAGCCCAGTTTTTCCCTGGGCACAACAAAGCTCATTCAGTGTCCAAAACATGTGCCTGAGGTCTATATCATCTGACCTCCTATTTATCTCACCATGCTGGATACCAGCTGTCATTCAAATAACTCCTCCTTCCTCTCTCTGTGTAAGACATGCAAGCAGACAAATCTCCTTGAAGAAAGTACAAACAACCTGTGAGCAGTCTTCATCTCTCTCTCTCTCTCTCTCTCTTTTAAAAACAAATTGTTGGTGTTAAATAACTCTCTCTCTCTCTTTTCAAAAGCACAGTTAATAGGGGTAGGGGTAATTCAGCACCCCGTCACAGATCTAAAGTGAATTTTTGCAATTACCCCTGAAAAGTTAAAATGGTGAAAATGTTTATGATGAAATGCAAACACCATCTATGTAGAAATACATAAAAGGAATTGGCTGCCGAGTGTATGTTCGTGGTCTTCTGCTGCTGTCGTCCATCCACTTCAAGCTTTGATGTGAGTTAATTCAGAGATGCTCTTCTGCACACCACTTTTGTAATGCATGGTCATTTGGGTTACTGTCGCCTTTCCGTCAGCTCGAACCAGGCCATTCTCCTCTGACCTCTTGCATTAACAAGGCACTTTCATGACAGAGCTGCTGCTCACTGGATTTTTTCATTTCTCGCACCATTCTCTGTAAACTCTAGAGACTGTTGTGTGTGAAAATCCCAGAAGATCAGCTGTTCCTGAGAGACTCTAACCACATTGTCTGGCACCGTCAATCATTCCACAGTCAAAGCCACATTTCTTCCCCATTCTGATGATTGGTCTGAACAGCAACTGAGTCTCTTGACTACGCCCGCATGCTTTTATGCATTGAATTGCTGCAACATGATTGGCTGATTAGATATTTGTATTAACAAGCAGGTGTACAGGTGTACATAATAAAGTGGCCACTGAACTGTAAATGAACTGAACTGTTACCATAAAGTATAAAATATTCCACTTCATGTGTGAAATTTTGTTCTCAAACAAGGTTTGACACATGCAGTCATGTGTGGTTGATACAATCCAAATCACTTCCTCCATGCGTCATTTCTTGCATTAGCAGTGTGCAACTTACAAACAGTGAATCTCCTTGATAAAGGGACCTTGTCTGGGGATCTAAGATTGCAGTGGTTTCTGTACGTACGTGCTCAGTATCGATAGCTGGAAGCCAAGTCTGCCTTTTTAAGAAATGTTAATGATTTTCAGTCAGTTGGACTACAGGTGCTGGCAAATTGAAACTAATATTGGTAAACTGGTTTACTATACTCCTTTGCTTGCTTCTTCGGAAGCAGCTTTATTTCTATCTTTAATACCTCTTTTCTTCCCCTTTCAAGGTTCTTTTGAAGATCCTGACCTGGAGTTACATACTGACTTCAGTTCTTTGCGGAAATGGGACCCGCTCTCAGGGCCTCACGACTGGCCGATTTGCAATATGCCAAGGACGCGGCCTAGAAGACTAGAGTGCCTTCAGGGTGCTGGATTTTTGTGGTTCTGGAGACGGGCGGATTCAAGGCCGGTGCTGCTGTCAGATGTGTTGTGGGAGTACACAAAGATTAAAAGCAGTGAGCTGGCTGCTAACTATGTACCAGAGACCCGAGTTCTTTGGGCACAGAGCTCGAAAAAAGCAACACAACAGACTTTTAACACAATAAATCAGCGAGTTGTTTGTTATGTCTCCCCTCTCGCTGTGAAACAGGGACACCCCTTTTTCCCTTATTAGGGAGAGAGAGAGTCTGTGATATGTCGAATTACCAGGTGAACTTTGGGGTACTGCAAGTCTGTGTTTTTATTGATGCTTTGCTGCACGCTTGAGTGCTCAGTGGGGGGTGCCAATGCTTTTCTGCTGGGGGGGAGGTGGGTCATTGCTTTGCTGGTGCTTATAATGTGGGAGGGTGACCTTGGGGGGGTGCTTTGGGGTTCTAACATTAAACTGTCATTCGTTCTTTGGGGCACTCCTCTGTTTTTGTGGATGTTTGCAAAGAAAAAGAATTTCAGGAAGTATATTGTATACATTTCTCTGACATTCAATGTACCAGTTGATTGAAACCTATTTGCCGAGGTACAGTAAAAAAAAACACTTTGTTTTGCATGTCATCCATGTCATTAGAGCAGTGCATTGAGATAATACAAGGTAAAATAATAACAGAATTCAGAATAAAACATTGCAGGTACAATGAAAATGCAGTGCAGGTAGACAATAAGGTGAAAGGTCATAATGAGGTAGATTATGAGGCCAAGGGTTGATCTTATTATACTAAGGGGCTGTTTAATAGTCTTATAACAGTGGAATAGATGCTTCTCTTGAGCCATAAGACCAGAAGATATAGAAGCAGAATTAGGCCATTTGTCCCACCACCAAGTCCAACCTACCATTTCATCATGGCTGATCCATTTTCCCTCTCAGCCCCACCCTCCTGCTTTCGCCACATAATCCTTAAAGCCCCGACTAATAAAGGATATATCAAACTCTGCCTTAGAAACAGCAAGTGACTTGGCCTTCATGATTATCTGTGGCAATGAATTCAGGATTCACCGCCTTGCAGTTGAAGGAATTCCTTCTCAGCTCCATTCTAAAGGGACATTCCTCTATTCTGAGGCTGTGTTTGCTGGTCACCACCGTAGGTGCAAAACGTTGTCTGTTTAAAAACGCAAACACGAGAAAATCTACAGATATTGGAAATTCAAACAGCACACACAAAATGCTGGTGAACGCAGCAGGCCAGGCAGCATCTCTAGGAAGAAGTACAGTTGACGTTTTGGGTCGAGACCCTTCGTCAGGACTAACTGAAGGAAGAGTGAGTAAGAGATTTGAAAGTGGGAGGGGGAGGGGGGAGACCCGAAATGATAGGAGAAGACAGGAGGAGGAGGGATGGAGCCAAGAGCTGGGCAGTTGACTGGCAAAAGGGATACAAGGCTGGAGAATGGGGAGTATCATGGGACGGAAGGCCTTGGAAGAAAGAAAGGAGGAGGGGAGCACCAGAGGAAGATGGAGAACAGGCAAGGAGTTATTGTGAGAGGGAAAGAGAGAGAGAAAAAAAAAGATAAATAAATAGATAGATAGATAGATAGATAGACAGATAGATAAATTAGTGATGGGGTAAGAAGGGGAGGTGGGGCATTAGTGGAAGTTTGAGAAGTCAGTGTTCATGCCATCAGGTTGGAGGCTACCCAGATGAAATATAAGGTGTTGTTCCTCCAACCTGAGTGTGGCTTCATCTCAACAGTAGAGGAGGCCGTGGATAGACATGTCAGAATGGGAATGGGATGTGGAATTAAAATGTGTGGCCACTGAAAGATTCTGCTTTCTCTGGCAGACAGAGCGTAGGTGTTCAACGAAGCAGTCTCCCAGTCTGCCTCGGGTCTCACCAATATGTAGAAGGCCACATTGGGAGCACCGGATGCAGTATATCACCCCAGCCGACTCACAGGTAAAGTGTCGCCTCACCTGGAAGGACTGTCTGGGGCCCTGAATGGTGGTAAGGGAGGAAGTGTAAGGGCATGTGTAGCACTTGTTCCGCTTACACGGATAAGTGCCAGGAGAGAGATCAGTGGGGAAGGATGGGGGGGTGGATGAATGGACAAGGGAGTCGCATAGGGAGCGATTCCTGCGGAAAGCAGAAAGAGGGGGGAGAAGAAGATGTGTTTGGTGGTGGGATCCCGTTGGAGATGGCGGAAGTTACGTTGAATTATATGTTGGACACAGAGGCTGGTGGGGTGGTAGGTGAGGACAAGAGGAACCCTATCCCTAGTGGGGTGGTGGGAGGATGGGGTGAGAGCAGATGTGGGTGAAATGGGAGAGATGTGTTTGAGGGCAGAGTTGATGGTGGAGGAAGGGAAGCCCCTTTCTTTAAAAAACGAAGATATCTCCTTCGTCCTGGAATGAAAAGCCTCATTCTGAAAGCAGATGCAGCGGAGACGGAGGAATTAAGAGAAGGGGATGGCATTTTTACAAGTAACAGGGTGGGAAACATTATCTGTTTACTCTTTTCCATAATTGCTGCCTTGCCTGCTGAGTTCCTGTAGCATTTTGTGTGTGTTGGACCTCATACCCTGGTGAGAAAGGGGCATGCCTGTCCCAGTATGCAAAATCGGCTCTGGTGGACTGGGCGGATGAGATCTACAGTGAGATCCAATCTAAGCTGAATAGAACTGAGCTAAACTGAACCCTTACAGACTGTTTATGTCGCTCTGTGCTTTGATGTTCTATATTCTGTGTTTTTCACTCATTTTTTGCCATTTGTGCTATTCGTTTTCTTTTTACGTGGTTGGATGTTTCATGTTTCCTTTGAACGGATTCCATGGTGTTTCTTTCTTTTAGGAAGATGAATCTCAGACTTGTATACTGCAAACACACTTTTATAATAAATGTACTTTGAATCTTTGATGTGTGGGATGATGACAGACACGTCAAATGGATAACTGTCGCAATGGTGCTGAATGGTCCATGCGGACTGAGTGTGAAGAGTGAACAGAGTGAGCCTGAGGAAGATATGAGAAAATATCAGAGCCCAAGGATAAGGCCATCCTCCTCAGTCAAACCCCAGCCCATCATTGTTTGCCTCCCTTGGTTTGTTTTTTAGGCATCCGTTAGTCTCATGAGACCATGGATTTGCGCCTTGGAGAGTTTCCAGGACACAGGCCTGGGCAAGGTTGTATGGAAGACCAGTAGTTGCCCACGCTGCAAGTCTCCCCTCTCCACACCACCGATGTTGTCCAAGCGAAGGGCATTAGGACCCATACAGCTTGGCACCGGTGTCGTCACACAGCAATGTGTGGTTAAGCGCCTTGCTCAAGGACACAAACGCCGCCTCAGCCAAGGCTCAAACTAGCGACCTTCAGATCACTAGACGAACGTCTTAACCATTTGGCCACACGCCAACACCTCCCTTGGTTACATGGTCACTAATGCCCATTTTTTAAGAAACATTCATTAAAAACAATGCTGTTATTTAGAGGAATTCAACAGGCCAGGAAGCATCTATAGAAAGGAACAAACAATTGACTCCTCAACCCAAGACCATTCCTCAGGACTAGGTTGAAACATCGACTGTTCATTCTGCTCCACAGATGCTGCCTGACCTGCTGAGTTCCAGCATTTTGCGTGTGTTACTCTGGATTTCTTGCATCTGTAGAATCTCCTGTTTCTTGACTTCAGTTCTGATATTTTCATTGACTCCCAGCTCCAGCTGTACTTGCTCTTTCAGTGTTTAGCAACTGTGACCGCTTTGATCATGTTACATTAAAATGGATTTTTTTGTTCTAATTTTCCAGAACGAGGGGCCACAGTTTGAGGATAGAGGGGAAGCCTTTTAGGACCGAGATTAGGAAAAACTTCTTCACACAGAGAGTGGTGAATCTGTGGAATTCTCTGCCACAGGAAACTGTTGAGGCCAGTTCATTGGCTATATTTAAGAGGGAGTTAGATATGGCCCTTGTGGCTACGGGGATCAGGGGGTATGGAGGGAAGGTTGGGACGGGGTTCTGAGTTGGATGATCAGCCATGATCATAATAAATGGCGATGCAGGCTCGAAGGGCCAAACGGCCTACTCCTGCACCTATTTTTTCTATGTTAATTGTGTTCTTCTTGTAAAAATTATGTGTTCAGGTTTAATTTGTGAATTCTGCATAAAGGATGCTATGTGCTTGCGATGCCATTGCAAATTTTCTCCTGCACCTGTGTATCCATGTACTTGTGTATACGACAATACATTTGCCTTTGACTTTCATTTAAAAAAAGACCTATTTCATAACATCATCCTTGGAAACACATGGGGCAATGTTAGCAATATTGTTTGTCGCAAACAGGAGAAAATCTGCTGATGTTGGAAGTCCTGAGTCCCCACGGCCGAAGGGTTTCAGCTTGAAACGTCAACTGTACTTTTTTCCATAGAGGCTGTCTGGCCTGCTGAGTTCCTCCAGCATTTTGTGAATATTGTTTGCCCTACTGCTGTCAGGCCAAAGCATCCGCAACAGCACCACCAGACTCAAAAACAGTTACTTTCCTCAAGCAGTAAGGCTGATCAACACCTCTAACTACTAACCCAGCCTCCACACCCCCAACCGCCACCACTTTATCATTTCCTGTCAGTCACCTTATGTACAGATATTCAGTGTCTTGCATCACTTTATGGACTACAAATAAATCTTACATATAGATAAGCTATCTTATGTAGAATAGAATGGAATAGAACTTTATTGTCATTGCTCAAGACAACAAGATTGTGATGCTACTCCAGTCTATACCATAGAAACCATAGAAACTACAGCACAGAAACAGGCCTTTTGGCCCTTCTTGGCTGTGCTGAACCATTTTCTGCCTAGTCCCACTGACCTGAACACGGACCATATCCCTCCATACACCTCCCATCCATGTATCTGTCCAATTTATTCTTAAATGTTAAAAAAGAACCTGCATTTACCACCTCGTCTGGCAGCTTATTCCATACTCCCACCAATCTCTGTGTGAAGAAGCCCCCCCTAATGTTCCCTTTAAACTTTTCCCCCCTCACCCTTAACCCATGACCTCTGGTTTTTTTCTCCCCTTGCCTCACTGGAAAAAGCCTGCTTGTATTCACTCTATCTGTACCTATCATAATTTTATATACCTCTGTCAAATCTCCCCTCATTCTTCTACGCTCCAGGGAATAAAGTCTAACCTATTCAACCTTTCTCTGTAACTGAGTTTCTCAAGTCGTGGCAACATCCTTGTAAACCTTCTCTGCACTCTTTCAACCTTATTTATATCCTTCCTGTAATTTGGTGAGCAAAACTGAACACAATACTCCAGATTCGGCCTCACCAATGCCTTATACAACCTCATCATAACATTCCAGCTCTTATACTCAATACTTTGATTAATAAAGGCCAATGTACCAAAAGCTCTCTTTACAACCCTATCTACCCATGACGCCACTTTTAGGGAATTTTGTATCTGTATTCCCAGATCCCTCTGTTCCACTGCACTCCTCAGTGCCTTACCATCAACCCTGTATACAAAATAGATATTTACAATGCATGCAGTAAGACTTATTTTTTTTTAAATCCCATATTTACATGCAACCAGTGACTTTGATAGTCCATAACACTCAAAGGCCAAATGTTTTTACATTTTTTTTATTATTGTAATTGTGTTTTTTTTTGTCTTTGGTGTTGTTTTTTGGCGCTGTATTGGATCCAGAGTGACAATAACTTCATTCTCCTTTAGACTTGTGCACTGGAAATGGCATTTAACAATCCTGAAGCTTCAGTCTCAAATCTGGAATCTTCAAAGCTAAGGATTCGAGTGTTGAGTGGGCAGAAGTGGGTGGATAAGGGTGATGGTGCCAGTACTAGGAATCAAAGGACTAGTGCTACACATACCACTGACAGCAGCACACTCCCTTCACTCTTTTCTGAGTTACAGGGAAATTCATGTAGCTGGGTTCTCACTGCCGGGCTCTCCACAGGTTACAAAAACCTGACTCATGGTAAACACAAGAGAACTGCAGATGCTGGAAATCGAAATTAACAGACAATGTTTTGGTCTGGGACTCTTCATCAGGGCAGGTGTAATTACAACACTAAATAGATATTTGCATAGTTACATGGATAGGGAGTGTGCAGGTGTTCCCAAACTTTTTGATGCCATAGAGTCTTACCACTCACCGAGAGGTCCGTGGACCCCAGTTTGGGAATCCCTGGTTTAGAAGATGTGGGCTAAATCAGGCAAATGGGACCAGCTCAGGAAGACAATATGGTCAGCATGGATGAGTTGGGATGAAAGGCCTCTTTGCCTGCTGTGAAAGTCCATGAGTCTGAAATGTTTGCCAGTCAGGAAGAACCTTTGTGAAGGCAAAGATTTTCGACTGATCACCTTAATCTAGAGTATATATGTTCAAAATACACGTAGTGCTCACCTTGTGAGGTACACCTGATCATTAATGTAAGTATCGAATTATCCAATCATGAGGCAGCAACTCTTTGCATAAAAGCATGCAGGCATGGTCCAGAGGTTCAGTTGCTCCCACAAAATGCTGGTGAACACAGCAGGCCAAGCAGCATCTATAGGAAGAGGCCAAGACCATTTTGTGCATGTTGCTTGAATTTCCAGCATCTGCAGATTTCCTCGTGTTTGAGGTTCAGTTGCTGTTCAGACCAAACAGCAGAATGAGGAAGAAATGTGATCCAAGTGGCTTTGACTGCGGAATGATTGTTGGTGCCACACGGGATGGTTTGAGTGTCTTAGAAACTGCTGACCTCCTGGGATTTTGACGCACAACAGTTTCTACAGTTTACAGAGAATGGTGCAAAAAACACAAAAAGCATCCAGTGAGTGGTAGCTCTGTATGTGAAAACATCTTGTTAATGAGAGAGGTCAGGGGAGAGTGGCCAGACTGGTTGAAGCTGACAGGAAAGCAATAGTAACTCAAATAACCGTGTGTTACCACAGTGGTGTGCAGAAGAGCATCTATGAACACACAATGTATTGAACCTTGAAGGGGATGGACTACAGTAGCAGGAGGCCATGAACATATAGGCTCAGTTGCCACTTTATTAGGTATAGAAGATAACTAATAAAGTTTCCACTGAGTGTATCTTCTGCTTGAGGAAGCAGGATATCATATAAACATCAACACTAGTACAGATCAGCAGGGTCGAACAGCCTGTCACTATTCTTAAATTCAATATATAGTAAAACTAATGTGACACAGCACACTTCTTTAGCCCAAAGTGTGCCAGTTCTGACTAAGGCACTGCACCAATAAGCTGAGCTTGTGGATGAGGTGATAATCCATGTCCCCGTATCAATACAGTTGAAAAAATACAGAGAACGTTTACAAGGATGTTGCCAGGACATGAGGACCTGAGTTGGAGGGAAAGGTTGAAGAAGTTAGGACTTTATTCCCTAGAGAGCAGGAGAATGACGGGGGCATTTGCCAGAGGTACACAAAATTATGAGGGGCATAGGTAGGGTAAATGTAAGCAGGCTTTTTCCATAGAGGTTGGGTGAAACTAGAGGTTAGAGGTTCAGAATGAAAGGGGAAATGTTTATTTAGAGATACAGCACGGTTACCAACCCAATGAGTCTGTGCCACCCAATTACAACCATGTGACCATTTTAAACTATCAACCTGTATGTCTTTGGGATGTGGGAGGGAACCCATGCATTCATGAGAAAAATATACAAACTCCTCCACGCAGTATTTAGGGGGAACCTCTTCGCTCAGAGGCTGGTGAGAGTGTGGAACGAGCTGCCAGCGGATGTGGTGGATGCGGGTTCAATTGCAACATTTAAAAGAAGTTTGGAAGGGAGGGGCACGGAGGTCTATGATCCGAGTGGTAGTCGATGGGACCAGGCAGCGTAACAGTTCAGTATGGTCTAGATGGGCTCTCCGACTCTATATACCCTCTCGACTGGACATAAGGTTCCCTGGCACCATTCCAGGAAAAGCAGCCTCTCCGATATCTATTTCTCAGCCAAAATGTTGGTGTCATTAATACTGCTTGCTGTTGTCTCTCACTGTCCGTGATTTGGCCGCTGTCTCCCCACGTTGCATTGTATACGACCCCCAGCACAGTTTGTTAGAAGATATGCTGCTGTTTTGAGAGGAGTTATATAATTGCCTCTTTGTTTTTATCGGTGCTGATGAATTTGCTATTTACAAATTGCTTTTTTCTAGTTCCAGATCTACAGCAAGGTTGGAGCATTTGTTTCTTGCACAGTTGATTCTAAACACCTTATTTGTTGGTGAGGCATAAATTTATATAAAGGCATTTGTTCTCAGATCACATCTGCTGTCTGGACAGTGTGCGGTATTGTCCCTGATTGCTGCTGCATTTGCAATTTGAAGCTCACAAAACCCAAGGGACGAAAAAGAAATAGATTGAATTTGATCCAATGTCTCGACGAGAATGAGGGCTGCTTATCACCATCCAGGAACATCTTGGTTGCAATCACGAACCCCAGAAAAAAAATGTGACCCTCCCGGTCCAATATTGCTAGAAGACCACAGGAAGGATTCCGATTCAGATTTATTTATCACGCGTACATCGAAACATACTATGAAATGTTTTGTTTGCATCAACAATCAACACAACCAAAAAAGTGCTGGGGGCAGCCCACAAGTGTTGCCACACAGACCAAAGCCGAAGCAGCATGCCGATCGTGTTCGGCAGCATGGCACATAACCCAACACAATGAGCAACGAAACGACAACAGTGAAACGAGTCCCGTCCACCCACCTGCTAACTCACAGGCATACAGTATTAGGCACGTACTGTATATGTAACCAGAGCTTTTACACAGCACTGTATTTGTCAATGTGGAGCAGAGAGCAAGTTTGTAATTCCCGCAGGAGCAAAGGACGTTGGGAATGATGAGGGTGGAGCACCGTGGGAAGGGTGTGGGACAGGTGGCAGAGAAGGAGTGCCAAGGGTGGGGGTGGTGCAGGTGCAGACATACCCAGCCCTGAGACACCAAGCAAGGTCATTTGACTCCATACAATTGGTTTATTGATCATTACAGACTGTCTCTCTGGTGCTTCCGGCTCCCTCTCCTCTCCCGTCCCCTTTTCCCAATCATGATTCCCCTCTCCCTGCCCCCTTCCCACTCTCAGTCCACAATAGAGACCCAGATCAGAATCAGGTTTATCATCAATCATGTATGTCATTTTTTTTTACAGCAGCAGCACAGAGCAATATTGATAAAATGACTACAGTACTGTGCTAAAGCCTTAGGCACCCTAGCCTGAACCTCTTGCACCCTACTGTAGAAGGTCTTCTAACCGCAGGTCATGAGGTTTTCAGCGTCCAACTTCCAGCAGACTCATGGATTCTCATACACCGGACCTTGGCTTTCCCAGCAGACACACAGAGCTTTGTTGACTTTGGGGCCAAAATCTCTTGTAGAAGGTACATTCAGTGACCTTCTTTACTAGGTACACATGTACACCTGCTCATTAATGCAAAATTTCTAATTATCCAATCATGTGACAGCAACTTAATGCACAAAAGTTAGCAGACCTGGTCAAAATATTCAGTTATTGTTCAGACCAAACATCAGAATGGAGAAGAAATGTGATCTAAGAGACTTTGACCGTGGAATGATTGCTGGTGCCAGACGGGGTGGTTTAAGTATCTCAGAACCTGCTAATGTCTTGGGATTTCCACGCACGACACTCTCAAGAGGTTATAGAGAATGGTGCGAGAAACATCCAGTGAGTGGCAGATCTGCTGGTGAAGATAATTTGTTAATGAGAGAGGTCAGAGGAGAATTCCAGACTGGTTCAAGTTGACAGGAAGGTGACAGTAACTCAAATAACCACACGTTACAACAGTGGTGTGCAGAAGAGCATCTCTGAATACACAACATTTCAGCCTTGAAGTGGATGGGCCACGAACATACACTAATGTACTTTATTTAAAGGCATCTGTTAGTCTTGCGAGACCATGGATCTGCGCCTGGAAAGTCTTCACTCTCCAGGGCGCAGGCCTGGTCAAGGTTGTATGAAAGACCAGCAGCTGCCCATGCTGCAAGTCTCCTCTCTCCACGACACCAATGTTGTCCAAGGGAAGGGCATTAGGACCCACACAGCTTGGCACCAGTGTCGTCGCAGAGCAATGTGTGATTAAGTGCCTTGCTCAAGGACACAACACGTTGCCTCGGCTGGGGCTCGAACTCACAACCTTCAGGTCGCTAGTCGAATGCCTTAACCTCGTGCCCACTGTACTTTTTTGGGAGATACCTAATCAAGTAGCCACTGAGCGTAGGTTGCTTCTCACATGTTACCATTTAGAATGTAACCTTTTGCCTTAATAAAGTGGTGACTGAGTGTCCAATATAGCACATTGAACACAGAACATAGCGCAGAGAACATAGAACATTGAACAATGCAGCACTCTCTTTCTGTCTGTCTCCATCTATCATCTACGTGCCTCTCTCTTCCAGCTCCATTCCACCATCATCCCCCTCCCACACCAACCTGACACATCTGCCTGTCATCCTACACCCCTCCTCAGTCCACCAATCACCTTGGACTTCTTTCTCACCACTCCTTCCTTCCCCTTCCCACCCCTGAGCACCTTCATAAGAAGATTACTTACTGAGACGCATCGCAGAATAGGCCCTTTCAGAGCTGGGCCACTTAGTAATCATGAGGCAATTTATAATTATGAGTAAATAACCTACCTACCGGTATGTCAACGCAAAATACTCTGCAGATGCTGGGGTCAAAGCAACACTCACAACACGCTGGAGGAACTCAGCAGGTCAGGCAGTATCTGTGGAAAAGATTGGTCGACGTTTCGGGCCGGAACCCTTCGTCAGGACTGAAGAGGGAAGGGGCAGAGGCCCTATAAAGAAGGTGGGGGGAGGGTGAGAAGGAGAAGGCTGGTAGGTTCCAGGTGAAAAACCAGTAAGGGGAAAGAAAAAGGGGTGGGGGAGGGGAAGCAGGGAGGTGATAGGCAGGAAAGGTGAAGAAGGAATAGGGGAAAACACAATGGGTAGTAGAAGGAGGCGGAACCATGAGGGAGGTGATAGGCAGCTGGGGGAGGGGGCAGAGTGACATAGGGATAGAGGAAGGGAGGGGGAGGGAATTACCGGAAGTTGGAGAATTCTATGTTCGTACCAAGGGGCTGGAGACTACCTTGACGGTATATGAGGTGTTGCTCCTCCAACCTGAGTTTAGCCTCATCATGGCAGTAGAGGAGGCCATGTATGGATATATCTGAATGGGAGTGGGAAGCAGAGTTGAAGTGGGTGGCTACTGGGAGATCCTGTCTGTTGTGGCGGATGGAGCAGAGGTGCTCGACGAAGCCGTCCCCCAATCTGCGTCAGGTTTCACCGAAGTAGAGGAGGCCACACCGGTAGCACCAGATGCAATAGATGACCCCAACAAGTGAAGTGTTGCCTCACTTGGAAGGACTGTTTGGGGCCCTAAATGGTGGCAAGAGAGGAGGTATAGGCTTACAGGGATAAGTGCCGGGTGGGAGATCCGTGGGGAGGGACGTGTGGACCAGGGAGTCGCAGGGGGACCGATCCGTCAACCGGTATGTCTTTGGAAGCATTTTATGACAGTAGAGAAGAATGCTACTGGGCAATAGACGTCAAGGCAGCTCACCATTCTGCTCTTCTGCACTTATCATTGTTGTATTTATTACAACATAATGCACACTGTTTACTCTCTGAGCTTCACGCAGACAAGGATTTCATTACACTCTGATGTATATGACAGTAAAGTAATCTAACCTATCTTAAGCTTTTATCTTTTACAGATACAGCACGGTAACAAGCTCTTGTGGCCCAGTGAGCCCGCGCTGCCCAATTCCACCCATGTGACCAATTAACCTACTAACCCTTGTGCCTTCAGAACTTCAGAGGAAACCAGAGCACATAGAGGAAACCCACGCGCTCACAGGGAGAACGTACAAACTCCTTACGGGAATTGAACCCAGGTCGCTGGTACTATAACGCATTGTGCTAACCACTACGCTACCGTGCAGCCCCAAGGAGCACTCCAACATAAAGCAGCATCCACCATCAAGGACCCCCACCCCAGCCCCCTCTCCAGGCCACGCTCTCTCCTCTCCGCTGATTTCTCGGAGGAGGTACAGGAGGCTTAGATTCCATACAAAAGGTTCAGGAACAGTTATTACCCTTCAACCATCAGGCTCCCAAAGCAGCAGGGTATAACTTCACCCACCTCAGCTCTGAACTGATTCCACAACCAAGAAACTAACTTTCAGGTAGTCCACATCTCGTGTTCTCAGCTACATGTACTGTATTGTTTTTATTTGCACAAGTTGTATTCTTTTAGTCACTGGCTGCTTGTCAATCTTTATTAGTGTGCACTTTTTCATTGAATCCAGAGCATTTCATTGTTTGACTGTGAATGTCTGCAAGAAAGTGTATCTCAGTGTGTTGACTTGAGTACTTTGACTTTCTGCCAGTTTTCCCCCTTCAGCAATCTCAGACCTGTCAGAGGGATTCACCCAGAATCATCAACGACCCTTTTCTCTCCCATAGACGATCCTCAACTTGCTGAGTTCCTCCAGCAGATTGTTTGCTGCTCCAGATCCCAGCATCCCACTTTTTCAAAGAAGTTACCAGGAAAGTCGATGAAGGCAAAGCAGTGGATGTTGCCTTCTTGGACTTTAGCAAGGCAGTTGACAAGGTCCCAAGTAGAAGATTGGTCAGGAAAGTTCAGTCAGTCGGCTCTCAAGATGAAGTATTAAATTGGACTAGACATTGGCTTTGCGAGAGAAGCAAGAGAGTGGTTGTGATTGATTACCTCTCTGATTGGAGGCCCGTGGCTAGTGGAGTGCTGCAGGGATCAGTGCTGGGTCTGTTGTTCAACTTTGTTGTCAGAGGCTGCTAGGGACTCGTTCCATTTGGAGCACTTTATAGGTAGTGGAAGCTTATCTCCGCTACCACCTCGGCTGTGACAACCTTAGGAACTGATGTGGTCTAATCAGTTATCAGCAACATAATTTCCTGACTCTTGAATTTAACACTTCACTTTATCAAAGCAAGCATGAGGGATAAAGGATAGTGGCAAAGATGTTGTGGGGCTTGAGAGACACAGATAAGGAGAGAGGTCAAGCAGATTGGGTCTGCTTTCATTGGAGCATAGTAGTAGCATCGACTCCACGACCACCAGACTCAAAATCAGTTACTTTCCCCGAGCAGTAAAACTGATCAAAATCTCCACCCACTAACCCACCCCTCCACACCCCAACCACCACTACTTTATCATCTCCTATCAGTCACCTTATGTACAGACACTCCTGTACTCTTTTCTATTGGAAACGGTATTAAACAATCTTAAATCTTGAATCTGAAACAATCCTGAATAAGCGGTGACTTTATAGATGTGGACAACAACATAAGGGGCAGAGATTGCATTTTTCCCAGAGTTGGAGAATCTATGACGTGAGTGAGAGTGAGATTTAAATGTTTTTAACCCAGGGAATGATCGCTAAAAGGAATCACCCACCAGAGTAAGTGGCTGAGGTGGGTACTTGGACAGAAACATCAATAGGAAAGATTTAGAACAGGGGTTCTCAACCCAGGGTCCAAGGACCGTTTGCATAATGTTGTTGGTCCATGTCATAATAAAGGGTGGGAACCCCTGGGTCAGAGGGACAGGGGCCAAATGTGGGCAAATGGGAATAGATAGATAGATAGATAGACATACTTTATTGATCCCGAGGGAAAATGTGTTTCGTTACAGTTGCACCAACCAAGAATAGAGTATAAATATAGCAATATAAAACCATAAATAATTAAATAATAATATGTAAGTTATGCCAGATGGAAATAAATCCAGGACCAGCCTATTGGCTCAGGGTGTCTGACCCTCTGGCCACAGGCAGGAATGACTTCCTATGACGCTCAGTGCTGCATCTCGGTGGAATGAGTCTCTGGCTGAATGTACTCCTGTGCCCACCCAGTACATTATGTAGTGGATGGGAGACATTGACCAAGATGGCATGCAACTTAGACAGCATCCTCTTTTCAGACACCACCGTCAGAGAGTCCAGTTCCATCCCCACAACATCACTGGCCTTATGAATGAATTTGTTGATTCTGTTGGTGTCTGCTACCCTCAGCCTGCTGCCCCAGCACACAACAGCAAACATGATAGCACTGGCCACCACAGACTCGTAGAATAGCATAGACCCAAGAGATTTATCAACTGCTGGAAATCTTGAACAATGCTCACAAAATACTGGAGAAATTTCCCTCCATAGACACTGCCTGACTTGCTGAGTTCCTCCAGCATTTTGTGTGTGTTGCTCTGGGAATAGTTGAAATGTGAATCTTGCTTAGCAAGTAACAGTTGAGCCAAAGAGTCCCTTTCCATGGCCCTGTGACTCTGTGATCTACACATGGAGCTTCCTCTGTATTTTGTATACCATATTTTGTATTCTATTTTTATACCTTTGTATTACTTCAATTTACTTATGTATGACATGATCTACCTGGATGACATGCAAGCAAAAGCTTTTTGCGGTATCTCGGTACGGGTTTTGATAAGAAACCAATTATTGTCAAAGCAAAATGCTGGAGAACTCAGCAGGTCAGGCAGCATCTATGGAAATGAATAGGTAGTTGATGTTTTGGACCGAGACCCTTCTTCAAGACTGGAAAAAAAGGGGAAAGGCAGCAGAATAAAAAGGTGGGGGCGGGAGGTAGGAGGCTAACTCAAAGGTGATAGGTGAAGCCTGATGCATAGGAAAGATAAAGAGCTGGAAAGAAAGGAATCTGGTAGGAGAGGAGAAGGGACCATAGAGAAAGGGAAGAAGGAGGGGTCCCAGGGGGAGGTGATAGGTCAGTGAGGAGAGGTAAAAGGCCAAAGTGGGAAATAGAAGAGATGGGTGAGAGAATTTTTTTTACCAGAAGGCGAAATTAATATTTGTGTCATCAGTTTGGAGGCTACCCAGACGGAATATAAGGTGTTGCTCCTTCTCCCTGAGGGTGGCCTCATCATGGCACAAGAGGAGGCCATGGACCAACATATCAGAACGTGAATGGGAATCAGAATTCAAATATTTGTCCTCAAGGGAAGTTCGGCTTTCAGCGGATGGTGCAGAGGTGCTTGACGAAGCGGTCCCCCAATTTACAACGGGTCTCACCAATGTAGAGGAGGCCGCAGTGGGAACACTGAATACAATAGACGACCCCAGTAGGTACGCAGATGAATTGTTCCCTCATCTGAAAGGACTGTTTGGGGCCCTGAAAGTATCAATATGTCCATACGTTTCTATCCAACAGCTCAGCACCTACAGGTGGACAAGGCAACCTTCTTGACTGGTACAGTGCCTAATCCACCACCCTAAGCATTAATTCTCTCCACCATCATAAGGCTAAAAGACCATAAGAAATAGGAGCAGAATTAGGCCATTTGGTCCATCAAGTCTGTTCTGCCATTGGATCATGGCTAATTTATATTCCTGCTCAACCCGATTCTCCTGCCTTCTCCCTGTAATCTTCGACGTCCTTACTGATCTGGAACCTATCAACCTCCGTTTTAAATATACCCAATGACATGGCCCCCACAGATACCTGTGGCAATGAACTCCACAGCTTCTCCACCTTCTGACTAATGAAATTCCTCCTCATCTCTGTTGTTAAAGGATGTCCCTTTATTCTCAGACTGTGCCATCTAGTCCTGGACTCTCCCACTATTGAAAACATACTTTCCACATCTACTCTATCTAGGTCTTTTGATGTTTGGTAGGTTTCAATGAGATGCCCTTGTAGTGATAGTTAATGGGTTATTCTTATGGCTCCACATGGGAGGAGTTTACATACCGTACGAGCAAAGTAATCAATAAAATTCAGCTGAGTGTCCTGCATGCTGGTGTCTTAGTGTGCTCTGCACTATCCCTCAGTACCAAACACAACACCCCTCATTCTTCAGTGAGTACAGGCCCAGAGCCATCAAATGTTCCTCGTATGTTAACTCTTTAATTCCCAGGGTCATTCGCATAAGCTTTCTCAGGACCTTCTCCAATGCCAGCACATGCTTCTCTCAAACACCACTGGAAAGGACGTCAGACACAGAGAAATGCCACAGTCCTTGAACGCTGAATATCCTGACTTGGGAATGCATCACTCTCCCTACATCATCCCTGCTTCTAGATCTTGGAACGGTGTCCAACAGCAACGTGGGAGTACATTCACCGCATGAGTTAATGACAGTGAGTCAGAGAGTTACACAACTAGTCCCATTAGCCAGTGCTTGGCCTGCATCCATCTAAATCTTTCCTTTCCAAAAGAGCACATGGTGGAACGGAGGAGCAGGGGGTAGTGCTGCTGCTTGTCAGATCCAGCAGTCTGGCTCCAATCCAGACCTCAGTTCTGTACGTGTGGGGTGTGCACATTCTCCCCGTGGCAGTGAGGGTGAGACCCAGGTACTCCGAGTACCTCCCACGTCCCGAAGACGGTCACCACAATGAACAGCACGCTCGTGATGTCTCCTGGTATGGTGACGAAACGCTTGCAAGTAAATTGCCAAGATTGGAGAACAGCTCAACCCAACCAAATAAATAAACCCCCATCATTCTTTCCACTGACCCACCCACCCGCACACACCAGCAGCCCTCCAGCCCCAGCACAAGCTGCACCCTGGCCTTCTGCACTCAGTTGACTCACTGATGTCAGTCGTCCACTTTTGGGTTTCAATATTTAGTGCTGACCCGAGGCTCGGGCAATGACAGGACACCAAACTCCAGGTAAGGTCAGAGTGCTGTGTGCCAGCCTGATCGCCCAGTTATAGGAAGTGTCACTAAACTGATGGAGAGGAGGCTGTAAAAAAGATTTACAGATCAACAGCAGATGCATTTTCTTTGGCTCTTCATTCCAGTGCAACACCTGGACAGTGAAGGTGCATATAAATCAGAATGTTCTTCATTGACCACATCTCAGCATTTGACACCATCATCCCTTCAAAACTCAATGCCAAGCTCCAGGACCTGGGCCTCATACCCTCTTGTGCAACTGGATCCTCGGTTTCCCTCCTTGCAGACCCCAGTCAGTTCAGATTGGCAACAACAGCTCCTCCACAGTCACCATCACAGGTGCACGGGCCCCTGCTCTACATGCTTTATGCTCATTATTGTATGGCTAAGTACAGCTCCAATACTATACTTAAATTTTAAGCACAAGAGATTCAGCAGGTGCTGGAAATCCAGAGCTAACCACACAAAAGGCTGGAGGAATTCAGCAGGTCAGCATCTACGGGCTTCACAAATGTAGAGGAGGCTGTACCAGGAGCACCAGATACAGCTGATGACCCTGAACGACTCGCTGACGATATCACTCAACCAAACTTTCAATCTCCCTCCTGTATGACGATTGTTGGCCGAATCAAAGGTGGTGAGGAAGTGCAGGGGGAGCTGAGAATCTGGTTGAATGGTGCTGCAGCAACCTCTCACTCAATGTCAGCAAAGCCAAAGAGCTGATTATCAACCACTGAACGAAGAAGCCAGATGTCCATGAGCCAGTCCTCATTAAGGGAATGGAGGTGGAGAGTCAGTAACTTTAAATCCCTTGATATTAAGACCTGTCCTGGGACCAGCATGCAAGTGTTATCACAAAAAGGCCATAATACAGCATAGTGCATAATAGGCATAGAGCAGCTCTATTTTCTTAGACATTTGTGTAGATTCGGTACCTCCCCAAAATCTTTAACTAATTTCCATAGATGTACAGTGGGGAGTATCACAGCCTGGTTTGGAAACACCAATGCCCAGGAGTGGAAAAGACTTCAGAAAGTGGTGATACAGTGCAATCCATCACAGGCAAAGCCCTCCCCACCACTGAGTCCATTTACAAGGAGCACTGCCATAAGAAGATAGGGTTCATCATCAAGGATCTCCACCATCCTGGCCATGCTCTCTTCTCGCTACTACCATTGGGCAGGAGGTACAGGTGCCTTAGGTCCTACAACATCGGGTTCAGGAACAGTTATTACCATTCAACCATTGGAGTCCTGAAAGAGCTTGGAAAACTTCACTCACCTCAACTCTGAGTTGATTCTGTGAACTACTTTCCCGGAGTCTATAACTCATGTTTTCGGTATAACTTTTTATTTGCCCAGTTTGTTGTCTTTTGCACATTATTTCTTTGTCAGTCAATTTCACGTACATTTCTTTTTTTTCCTGTAAATGCCTGCAAGAAAATGAGTCTCATAGTAGTAAATGGTCGCATATATGCATTTGATAATGAACTTTTGAAGTTGGAAACGTTGTCGCCCGAGGTGATTCCCAACCTGAGCTGGTCCCTTTTGACTGCATTTGATCCATATCCCTCTATAACCTTTCCTATCTACGTTTCCACTCCTACTACTTCCTCTGGCAGCTTGTTCCATACTGTTTAAAAGCTGCCCCTCAGGTACCGCACATCTCCGTTAAACTTTTCCCTTCTCACATGTAAATCCAGTGAGGACTAAACTTTCACAAACAGAAATAATTCAATAGTTTTGGACCTGGAGATGGTTGGATTCTCTGGGTCTGCATCTACTAGAGTTATAGAAGAGTCATAGAACACTACAGCACAGAAACAGGTCCCTCAGCCCATCTAGTCCATGCCGAACTGCCTAGTCGCATTAACCTGCATCTGCACCATAGCCCTCCGTGTCCACTCTCATCCATGTACAGATTCAAATTTCTCTTAAATGTTGAAACTTACACCACTACTTCTCCTGGCAGCTCATTCCGCATTCTCACCTCACACTGAGTAAAGAAATGCCCCCTCATGTTAACCCTTAAGTATTTCACCTTTCACCTTTAACTCTTTGACCTTCAGTTCTTGCCTGACCTAACCTCTGTAGAAAAAGCCAGCTTGCATTTACCCCATCCATACCTTTCATATTTTTGTCCACCTCTATCACATATCCCATCATTCTCCTACACTCCAGAGAACAAAGTCCTAACCTATTCAACCTTTCCCTATAACTCAGGTCCTCAAGAACCCAGTAACGTCCTTGCAAATTTAACTGAGGATGACAAGCAAGTTTTCACTAAATTTATAACTGATAAACATCTTATTGCAGTGTATGATTAATTACATGGACTGGTGAGATTCTGCTAGGGCTTACATGGAGCAATTCAAAAACTCCAGAACTTCACTGACCCATTTAACCATCACAATGGGACAGGTCCTGACCATGCTCTGCATGCCTCTCGGATTCCTATTACATCTTTCCCTTCCCACCTTAAACCTACATTCTCTAGATCTTGATTTCCACAACCCTGGGAAAAAAGACTATGTGAATTCACCCTATCAATACCCCTCATGACTTTATAGTACACAGTATATAAGATCACCCCTCAGACCTCTATGTTCCAAGAAATAAAGTTCTAGTCTGCCCATCCAATATCCTTTAATCCAGTTCCTCAAATTCTGGCAGCATCCTCGCAGTATCCTTCTGCACTCAGAGTGCAAAGTACATTTATTATCAAAGTATTTATACATTATAAAATCTTGAGATTCATCTCCTTATGGGCTGATCCAGAACAAGAAACCACAAAAGAACCCATTAAAAAAAAGAACGACGAACACCCAATGTGCAGAAAGAAAAAAAAAACAAATTGTGCAAACAGTAAGAGCAAGCAAACAGCAATCAGAATGAAAGTGAATCCGCAGGCATGAAGCCCGGAGCAGCCGGGGCAGGCCCAAAGCTTCAGCTTCGGTTCAGTACATAGCAGAGTGAACATCGTGGCGGCCGCAGATATGAAGCCTGAAGCAGTCCCACAGCCTCAGCCTTAGCGTAGCAAGCAGCAGAGTAAACTTCGAGGATGAGCCAAGCAGACCGGCCTGACCCTTGCCTCTGGTACTGACATGCTGCCTTTTCAATCCACCTGGCCCAGCACTTAAATCATCCAAACATCGGGCCATTCCTTGCACTTGGACCTCAGTCCTGTCACATGGATAGACTCTGGTCCTGACTCCTGCTGCCACATTTCAGCCCACGGCCGACCTTTCCAGCATTATAGGATCTTTTTTTTAGATTATGAAGACACGCAGTCCTCTTTTATTGTCATTTAGTAATGCATGCATTAAGAAATGATACATTATTTCCGCCGGTGTGATATCACAAAACACAGGACAGACCAAGACTGAAAAAACAGACAAAACCACATAATTGTAACATATAGTTACAAACAGTGCAACAATACCATAACTTTATGAAGAAGTCCATGAGCACAGTAAAGTTCAAAGTTTCTCAAATGTCCCACATCTCACACAAACGGGAGAAGGAAGAAAAACTCTCCCTGCCATGCCGACCACAATCCGACTCTGAGTCATCCGAAAACTTCGAGCTCTGATCAGCTCTCCGACACCGAGTACTGAGCGCCATCTCTGTCCGAACGATTTGACCTCCTTCTCGGTCGCCAAAAGCAGGCAAGGCTGGGGATTTTGAGGCCTACTCTCCGAAAGATTCCCGACCACACAGTAACGACAGTAGCGAATGGGAGTTTCAGAAATTTCTCCTGATGTTCCTCTGTGCTTTCACGTCCATTCTCCATCAAATCAGAATTGCCCATGGCCCCTATTTAACAGATACGACATCATTTTTCACTAGAGGACTGCACACACGCAGGTGTGCCGCCATCTTCTTCTCCCTCCTTACCTATAACAGATTGACTACAACTGAACGTAGTACTCCAAGCAACACACACAAAATGCTGCAGGAACTCAGCAAGTCAGGCAAAATCGATCAGTCAGGATGAAAAGTCTTGATCTGAAACATCAGCTGGTTATTCCCCTCCATAGATACTACCTGACTTGCTAAGTTTCTCTAGCATCTACAGAATCAGAATCATTTTATGTGTGTTGCTCAATAATTCCAGTATTAGCAGAATCCCTTGTGCTTATAATACTCCAAGTGCAGGCTTACCAACAACTTGTGCTTAAGTAACACAGCATTCTTGCTTCCATAATCATTGTTCTGACTGATGAAGGCCAGCGCGCAAAACACTTTCTTCACGACCTGACCTATCTGCGATGACACTTTCCAGGAACCTTGCTGGCTGTGGGTTCGAAAACTCTGCGTTAAAACTGGTTTTTAACGTTCGAAGTAAATTTATTTCAAAATACATTCATTATCAAAGTACATATATGTCACCATATGCTACCCTGAGATATCGTTTTCTTGCAGGCATTCACAATAAAATCAATGAGAAACTGCACACAGAGATGGACAATCAACCAATGTGCAAAAGACAACACATTGTGCAATATATAAAAAGGAAAAACAAGTAATAGTAATAATAAATAATGTGGAGAACATAGGTTGTCGAATTCTTGAAAATGAGTCTGTAGGTTGTGGAATCAGTTCAGTGTTGAGGTGAGTGACGTTATCCATGCTGGTTCAGGAGCCTGATGGTTGAGGGGAATAACTGTTCCTGAACCTGGTGGTGCAGGACTTAAGGCTGCGGTACCTCCTTCCCGATGGCAGCAGCGAGAAGAGAGTATGGCCTGGATGGTGAAGGTCCCTGACGATGGATGCTGCTTTCCTGTGACGGCGTTCCATCTGGATGTGCTCAGTCGTGATGAAAGTTTTTCATAGAAACATAGAAAAATAGAAAAACTACAGCACAATACAGGTCCTTCAGTCCACAAAGCTGTGCCGAACATATCCTTACCTTAGAAATCACCTAGGGTTACCCATAGCCCTCTATTTTTCTGAGCTCCATGTACCTATCCAGGAGTCCCTTAAAAGACCCTATTGTATCCGCCTCCACCACCACCGCCGGCAGCCCATTCCACGCACTCACCACTCTCTGTGTAAAAAACTTACCCCTGACATCTCCTCTGTACCTACTTCCAAGCACCTTAAACCTGTGCCCTCTCGTGCTACCCATTTCAGCCCTGGGGAAAAGTCTCTGACTATCCACACGATCAATGCCTCTCATTATCTTGTACACCTTATTCCTGTGTTGAGCATTGCAAGAGTAAACAATATTAATCTGGCTGGAGATCTCGAAGGTCATGGAAGTCACGTAGCATGGTAAAAGGCCCGTCAGCCCATCAGGTACATGATGGCCCATCAAGTGCTCATTAAACTAGTGATACACTGGTTACATATTATTCTCCCTAAATTCAGATCAACACACTCTCCTCCTTCAGATTCTAATACACAAGGAGCAATTTATAACAGCTAGTTAGCCTACAAGCACGTCTTGTGACGCGGGAAGAAACCGGAGCACCAGGAGGAAAATCCCACGCACAGTCATGAGCAGAGAAGGACGTGCAAACTCCACACGGAGAGCACCGGAGGTCAGGATCGAACCCTGGGCTGTGGCACTGTGAGTGACAACTGTACCACTGTGCTGATGATTACAAAGGAATCTAAATCAAATCAGCTTTGCCTTTGTGAGCCTTCCAAATGTTGGCATGTTAAAGAAACCAATTAAGGATTTCATTCAGTGTTGCCAATGTGGCTTCAGACATAGGACTGGAGGAGGACTAGGATGCAGGATTGATTCATCTGGATATTTTATTAATTGCATTGATCGTGCCTGCTTATTTCCTTCAGCAGAAGCTGGCTGCAATCTCTTCCAAACGAGAGCTGCAACATGCAGACTACCACTTCACCACCCTTTCTCCTTCATCCCCCCGACACACCTTACCATTCCCCTGCCAGCTCCCAAACAGGGTAGGGGTGAGGGGGGGGGGGAATATTATTTACACAGTTCAGAATCCAGCCCATTTCGTTTCCTAATCACCCAGCAATAGCATGAAAACTAAAGCTATTATTGAGAACACATTCTGCACTAGGAGTTATTACACACCATCAGAAATTTAGAAGTTGAACCCTTTTATCTTGACAGTGAGATTGATTTACTTCAAGAGCTTGGTTTGATCCACGTCACTTAAAAATGTTTCTATACTTAGACACTGCAACTGCTAAGTGATGGGACAGTTAATCACACGTAAGTACCTCACTATTAACACTAAAATATTTAACATTTAAATCTACCTGGGCAAAAAAAAAATCAAGTAGACCGCCAGAAGAGGATAAATTGTGTTTTGTTTCCATAAATGTAGAGAGAACAAGCTTCAATGGTGGTATGATGACAGCTCAATTTATGAAAGTGATGGCTGATTAATATATAAAATTAACACATATGAATTCTATGAAACTGCTTATCCACACAGTTATGAGTGTAGGGAGAGCAGAACAGTGGGCCAAGCATGCATCCTTGATGTGCGCTAGTGCTTATTGTCAATGAGGAGCAGGTGTTACTTCCCATCCGCTCTGACTGAGGACGTCAAGGATCCAGTTGCAGAGAGAGGTACAGAGGCCCACATTTTGGAACTTGTGGTGGGGCAGGGGCTTAATGCTGAGGGGATGAAGGTGTTGAATGCTGAGCTGCAATCAATAAACAGCAGCGTGATACGCAGAAGCCTCCACTGGTCAAGGACGACCATGGATGTTGTGTTCCAGCTCTCTAGAAACTCGAGCCTGGGCAGTGTGATATGGAGAGCAAGCTGGTGATCATTTAGCAAGCTCTCCCTCTTCACACATCGGATGAACCGGACTGGACTGGTCAAAGAACACTGAGGCTGTCTACAAGAAGGGTCAGAGCCGTCTCTGTTTCCTGAGGAGACTGAGGTCCTTTAACATCTGCCAGACGATGCTGAGGATGTTCTACGAGTCTGTGGTGGCCAGTGCGATCATGTTTGCTGTTGTGTGCTGGGGCAGCAGGCTGAGGGTAGCAGACACCAACAGATTCAACAAACTCATTCGTAAGGCCAGTGATGTTCTGGGGATGGAACTGGACTCTCTGACGGTGGTGTCTGAAAAGAGGATGCTGTCTAAGTTGCATGCCATCTTGGACAATGTCTCCCATCCACTACATAATGTACTGGGTGGGCACAGGAGTACATTCAGCCAGAGACTCATTCCACCGAGATGCAGCACAGAGTGTCATAGGAAGTCATTCCTGCCTGTGGCCATCAAACTTTACAACTCCTCCCTTGGGGGGTCAGACACCCTGAGCCAATAGGCTAGTCCTGGACTTATTTCCTGGCATAATTTTACATATTACTATTTAACTATTTATGGTTGTATTACTATTTATTATTTATGGTGCAACTGTAACAAAAACCAATTTCCCCCGGGATCAACAAAGTATGACTATGACTATGACTAACCCGAAGGAATGGCGGAGGCCGATACGTTTTGGCACCAGCAGCGTCACAACAATTGCCAGGCAGTGTTGAACTCAACGAAGAACTGCATAAGGGATTCTAGCTCCAGATTTTACCCTCGGGATTTACTCCTAAAGACTTCCCCATGAGTAGCAAGGCAGAGAAGGTTTGAGATCAGAATTTTCCTTCTCCTAAATGCATTACCAACCGAAGCAAAGGATTTTAAGGCACCAGTAATTCACCTTTATCACTTCTCATGCCAGTAGAAACAGTTCTGTTGGGCTTAGTAGCTAAGCTTCACATTTAGGCCAGGAGTTGGACTTGGTTGTCAGAGGCTAATTGAGGAATGTGCCAGTGGGAGCATTTAATAGGTAGTGGAAGCTTATCCCCACTACCTCCTCCGGCTATGACAACCTTAAAGAAACTGCCTGATGTATCCATTGCTGTGTTATAGATGCTCCAAAGCTCAGTGCAGAGCCAGTGGGACTGCATCCACTGTAGACCTGTCACAGCGGTAGGCAAGTTGCAGTGGGTGCAATTTCTTGCTCAGGTAGGAGTTAGTTTAGCATTGACCAACATCTGAAAGCACTTCATGACAATGCAGTCATGGCAAGAACATACAAACTCCCTACAGATTGCGTCAGATATTGAATCTGGGTTGCTGGCACTGCAGTAGCTTTATGTGAACTGTAACTCCACTGGGTCACCCATAATCTATAGGTTTAATCTATATGTTGAATCTATGGAAGACATACACATTTTACCTATGAAAC
This sequence comes from Mobula hypostoma, assembly GCF_963921235.1. Taxonomy (NCBI): domain Eukaryota; kingdom Metazoa; phylum Chordata; class Chondrichthyes; order Myliobatiformes; family Myliobatidae; genus Mobula; species Mobula hypostoma. The sequence goes on from NC_086100.1 coordinate 192,955,931, forward strand.
TGAAATATATTAATTTAATTTTGCAGGTAACATATATGTTTAATTTATGATAAAACTATACATAAAGTATGAAGATCATGTTTAATCTTTGGCATTGGCATCTTTAACTTTGAAATTAACATACATGTTAAAATTCAGATTTGCGTTTATTTATCACATACATGGAAACATACAGAGAAATATGTCATTTGCATTGACAACCAACACACCCAAGGATGTGCTGGGGGCAGCCTGCAAATGGCGCCACACATTCCAGTGCCAACGCGGACTCCCACAATGCTCCGCAGAACAACACTGAGCACAGCAAGGGTACAACAGCAAGACGAGCCCCATTCCTCCCTACCCCCCTGCCTCGCCCCGCCCCGCTCCTTAATCTATGAAACGAGAATATTTATTTAATTTGGAAACATCTGGATGCTTAATCACTGAAACCAACATTTATGCCCATATAAGTGAAACAGACATCTACTTTTCATTTCTGAAAGTGGTATGCATTTAAGTTTGAAATTAATGTGCTTATTGAATTTAGGAATGAGGGATGTATTTAAGACCATAAGACAAGAGCAGAATCAGACCATTTAGCCCATCGAGTCTGCTGCACCGTTTGATCATGGCTGATTTATTATCCCTCTCAACCCCATTCTGCTGCTTTCTCCCCGTAAGCTCTGACACCCTTACTAATCAAGAACCTCTGCTTTAAATATATCGAATGACTTGGCCTCCGCAGCCATCTGTGACAACGGATTCCACAGATTCACCATCCTCTGGCAAAAGTAATGCCTCCTCATCTCTGTTCTAGAGCGATGTCCTTGTGTCCTGAGGCTGTGCCCCTGGGTCTAGACTCCTCCACTATTACAATCATCCTCTCCGTGTCCACTCCATCCAGGCTCTTCAATATTCGATAGGTTTCAAAGAGATCCTCTCTCATTCTTCTAAACTCCAGCGAGTATAAGCCCGAAGCTATCAAATGTTCCTCATATGTTAACCTTTTCACTCCCATGATCATTCTCATGATACTCCTCTGGATCTTCCCGAATGCCTTCACATCCCGTGTATGTTTAACACAAAAACCACATCACAGCATATAACAACCTCTCTTTGTACTGTATTTACAATTGCAAGGCAAGGCAGTGGTTTTTAGACCAGCGACCACTGAATTATTTAAGCATGGCTGCCCATGATTCAATAGCTGAATTAAATACTTTACTAACTCAGTTTACAAGACGTGTCGTTGTGACATTTGTAAAGCTTCAAGATTTTGTTGTCGATATTTTCTGGGAAAAAAAATTACACTTCAGAAATGAAACACCTGGTCATATATCAGGCTTTTTGTTTAAATCAGGAGCTACTTTGGAACTGATTGATATTGATATTATTAGATGGAAAGGCAATTATCTGAAGTGAAGTTAATAACAGCTTCAATTGCTGTGGAGTTAATGCAATCTCATTGGCTCCAAAGAATGTTAATGAAAATGTGAAAAAACACAGTTATGGCCCAGAATCTGAGTACCATATGTTTTTAATTTTTTTAATTTATTTGTTTGTTTGTTTATTTAGAGAAGCAGCATGGAACCGGTCCTTCCAGCAGAACGAGCCATGCTGACTAGCATTCAGAATCAGAATCACTTTATTGCCAGTATGTGAAACAAACCAGAGTTGATTGTGGTTCGGTGCCAAACAAAAACACAGGACAATACTATAACAGACAACACAATAGCAAGCAAGAATTTACAAGGCAATAGTGCGAACAGCCATGAGCAATCAACAATTAGGATTAGGATTATGAAGACACGTAGTCCTCTTTTATTGTCATTTAGTAATGCATGTATTAAGAAATGATACATTATTTCCTCCGGTGTGATATCACAAAACACAGGACAGAGCAAGACTGAAAAAGCTGACAAAACCACATAATTATAACATAAGACCATAAGGCCATAAGACAAAGGAGCAGAAGTCGGCCATTCGGCCCATCGAGTCTGCTCCGCCATTTTATCATGAGCTGATCCATTCTCCCATTTAGTCCCACTCCCCCGCCTTCTCACCATATCCTTTGATGCCCTGGCTATGCAGATACCTATCAATCTCTGCCTTAAATACACCCAATGACTTGGCCTCCACTGCTGCCCATGGCAACAAATTCCATAGATTCACCACCCTCTGACTAAAAAAATTTCTTCGTATTTCTGTTCTGAATGGGCGCCCTTCAATCCTTAAGTCATGCCCTCTCGTACTAGACTCCCCCATCATGGGAAACAACTTTGCCACATCCACTCTGTCCATGCCTTTCAACATTCGAAATGTTTCTATAAGGTCTCCCCTCATTCTTCTAAACTCCAAGGAATACAGTCCAAGAGCGGACAAACGTTCCTCATATGTTAACCCTCTAATTCCTGAAATCATTCTAGTGAATCTTCTCTGTACCCTCTCCAACGTCAGCACATCCTTTTTTAAATAAGGAAACCAAAACTGCCCACAATACTCCAAGTGAGGTCTCACCAGTGCCTTATAGAGCCACAACATCACATCCCTGCTCCTATACTCTGTTCCTCCAGAAATGAATGCCAACATTGCATTCGCCTTCTTCACTACTGACTCAACCTGGAGGTTAACCTTAAGGGTATCCTGTACGAGGACTCCCAAGTCCCGTTGCATCTCAGAACTTTGAATTCTTTCCCCACTTAAATAACAGTCTGCCTGTTTATTACTTCTGCCAAAGTGCATAACCATACACTTTCCAACATTGTATTTCATTTGCCACTTCTTTGCCCATTCCTTTAATCTATCCAAGTCTCTCTGCAGACTCTCCATTTCCTCAGCACTACTGGTCCCTCCACCCATCTTTGTATCGTCAGCAAACTTAGCCACAAAGCCATCTATTCCATAATCCAAATCGTTGATGTACAATGTAAAAAGAAGCAGCCCCAACATGGACCCCTGTGGAACACCACTGGTAACTGGCAGCTAAACAGAATAGGATCCCTTTATTCCCACTCTCTGTTTCCTGTCAATCAGCCAACGCTCTATCCACGTATGTAACTTTCCCATAATTCCATGGGCTCTTATCTTGTTAAGTAGCCTCATGTGTGGCACCTTGTCAAAGGCCCTCTGAAAATCCAAATATACAACATCCACTGCATCTCCCTTGTCTAGCCTACTTGTAATTTCCTCAAAAAATTGTAACAGGTTTGTCAGGCAGGATTTTCCTTTAAGAAATCCATGCTGTTCTGCCTATCTTGTCATATGCCTCCAGGTACTCTGTAACCTCATCCTTGACAATCGACTCCAACAACTTCCCAACCATCGATGTCAAGCTAACAGGTCTATAATTTCCTTTTTGCTTCCTTGCCCCCTTCTTAAATAGCCGAGTGACATTTGCAATCTTCCAGTCCTCCACAACCATGCCAGAATCTATCAACTTTTGAAAAATCATCGCTAATGCCTCCACTGACTAATGTACACTGTTGTAACATATAGTTACAACAGTGTACAATACCATAACTTGATGAAGAAGTCCGTGAGCACAGTAAAGTTCAAAGTCTCTCAAATATCCCACATCTCACACAGACGGGAGAAGGAAGAAAAACTCTCCCTGCCATGCCCGACCACAATCCGACTCTGAGTCATCCGAAAACTTCGAGCTCTCCGACACCGAGTACTGAGCGCCATCTCTGTCCGAACGATTTGACCTCCTTCTCGGTCATCAAAAGCAGGCAAGGCCGGGGATTTTGAGGCCTACCCTCCGAAAGATTCCCAACCACACAGTAACGACAGCAGTGAACGGGCGTTTCAGAAATTTCTCCAGATGTTCCTCTGTGCTTTCACGTCCGTCTCCATCAAATCAGAATTGTCCACGGCCCCTATTTAACAGATACGATATCATTTTTCACCGGAGGGCTGCGTACACGCAGGCGCGCCGCCATCTTCTCCTCCCGCCTGCATAAACATCAATAATCAAACTGAAAGAAATGTGAGCATATGGACAGACTCAATAATTATCAACAGAACAAGGAGAGCAAGAAAGACCATTTAACAGATGTTAAGAAACATAGAAAATAGGTGCAGGAGTGGGCCATTCGGCCCTTCGAGCCTGCACCGCCATTTATTATGATCATGGCTGATCATCCAACTCAGAATCCTGTACCAGCCTTCCCTCCATACCCCCTGATCCCCGTAGCCATAAGGGCCATATCTAACTCCCTCTTAAATATAGCCAATGAACTGGCCTCAACTGTTTCCTGTGGCAGAGAATTCCACTGATTCACCACTCTCTGTGTGAAGAAGTTTTTCCTAATCTCAGTCCTAAAAGGCTTCCCCTTTATCCTCAAACTGTGACCCCTCGTTCTGGACTTCCCCAACAGCGGGAACAATCTTTCTGCATCTAGCCTGTCTAATCCCTTTAGGATTTTATACGTTTCAATCAGATCTCCCCTCAATCTTCTAAATTCCAACGAGTACAAGCCCAGTTCATCCAGTCTTTCTTCATATGAAAGTCCTGCCATCCCAGGAATCAATCTGGTGAACCTTCTTTGTACTCCCTCTATGGCAAAGATGTCTTTCCTCAGATTAGGGGACCAAAACTGCACACAATACTCCAGGTGTGGTCTCACCAAGGCCTTGTACAACTGCAGTAGTACCTCCCTGCTCCTGTACTCGAATCCTCTCGCTATAAATGCCAGCATACCATTTGCCTTTTTCACCGCCTGCTGTACCTGCATGCCCACTTTCAATGACTGGTGTATAATGACACCCAGGTCTCGTTGCACCTCCTCTTTTCCTAATGGGCCACCATTCAGATAATAATCTGTTTTCCTATTTTTGCCACCAAAGTGGATAACTTCACATTTATCCACATTAAATTGCATCTGCCATGAATTTGCCCACTCACCCAACCTATCCAAGTCACCCTGCATCCTCTTAGCACCCTCCTCACAGCTAACACTGCCACCCAGCTTTGTGTCATCCGCAAACTTGGAGATGCTGCATTTAATTCCCTCATCCAAGTCATTAACATATATTGTAAACAACTGGGGTCCCAACACTGAGCCTTGCGGTACCCCACTAGTCACTGCCTGCCATTCTGAAAAGGTCCCGTTTATTCCCACTCTTTGCTTCCTGTCTGCTAACCAATTCTCTATCCACATCAATACCTTACCCCCAATACCGTGTGCTTTAAGTTTGCACACTAATCTCCTCTGTGGGACCTTGTCAAAAGCCTTTTGAAAATCCAAATATACCACATCCACTGGTTCTCCCCTATCCACTCTACTAGTTACATCCTCAAAAAATTCTATTAGATTCGTCAGACATGATTTTCCTTTCACAGATCCATGCTAACTTTGTCCGATGATTTCACCGCTTTCCAAATGTGCTGTTATCACATCTTTGATAACTGACTCCAACAGTTTCCCCACCACCGACGTTAGGCTAACCGTTCTATAATTCCCCGGTTTCTCTCTCCCTCCTTTTTTAAAAAGTGGGGTTACATTAGCCACCCTCCAATCCTCAGGAACTAATCCAGAATCTAACGAGTTTTGAAAAATTATCACTAATGCATCCACTATTTCTTGGGCTACTTCCTTAAGCACTCTGGGATGCAGACCATCTGGCCCTGGGGATTTATCTGCCTTTAATCCCTTCAATTTACCTAACACCTCTTCCCTACTAACATGTATTTCACTCAGTTCTTCCATCTCACTGGACCCTCTGTCCCCTACTATTTCTGGAAGATTATTTATGTCCTCCTTAGTGAAGACAGAACCAAAGTAATTATTCAATTGGTTTGCTATGTCCTTGCTCCCCATAATCAATTCACCTGTTTCTGTCTGCAGGGGACCTACATTTGTCTTAACCAATCTTTTTCTTTTCACATATCTATAAAAGCTTTTACAGTCAGTTGTACAGGGACAGTCAGGGTATTACACCTGAGTGAGTTTTGTTGAGAAGTTGGACAGATACAGGAATGAAACTTCAGGGATGACGTGTAGTCCTGGTGGTGATGGACTTGGAGATGGCAATTCGGTGAATAGGTGACTGCTGGGGTGGGTGGAGTCAGCAGTAATTTTTTCAGCTCTTTTCTTTGCTCTGGCAATGAACAGGTCCTTTAATGTTGGTAGCTGAAAGCCACCAATTTAGCACCAGCCTAATCACAGGACAGTTTACAATGGCCAATTAATCTGCTAACCCATACGTCCTTCGGCTGTGGGAGGAACCCGGAGCACCCACAGGAAACCCATGTGGTTAACAGGGAGAATTACAATCTCCTCAGAAGGTGATGGAATTGATCTCAGAACTCGGGCCTTGAATCATGCATCTTTTAAAATATTTTCTGCACTTTTTCCAGTTTAGTGCATCTTTCCTACAGGAACCTAACCAAAACTGCACAGAAGACTCGTGGCGTGGTCTCATCATGTCTTGTGCAAGTTCAACACAACACCCAATGTCTATACTCAAGTATGCACAGAACACCCTTGGTGCAGTCTCATCAACGTCTTGTTCAATTGCAACACAACGCCCCAACACCTATACATAAATCTGCACGGAATATCCTTGGTGCATTCACATCAACACCTTGTACAAGTGTAACACAATACCCCAACTCCTCTACTCAACGCCAGCATACCTAACACATTCTTCACCAGCCTGTCTACCTATGGTGCCACTTTCAGTGAACTATATACAGTATATTGTATACATTTCTCTGACATTAAATGTACCTATTGGACCTATTGACCTATTGATTTCCAGCATCTGCAGAGTTTCTCATGTTGTTAATATTATTAATTTTTCAATTTTCCTCCACATTTACTTAAATTCAAAACTGCATTTGAACTCATGATGTGAATGAAAATAATGAAATCTATGCAAGATCAGCCTCAAGTGAAAGATGCAAGCTCTGATTAAATGTTTTAATTTTAAACTCTCTTACTCATCATCTGAAGATTTTTTTTTGCCGCATAAAGTGACGTAGCTGTCAACTGGAAGATTTGCATGGGCTCAATGCCAGTCCATAGGATCAGCAGAACTTTCATGGCATCAAAAAGACACGAGAGTGGCCAAGCAACCATCTGCTGGGATGAGCTGTTGGTAGCCCTCCAACCACCATCTTCCTGTCATTGGCACTGGATGAAACAAGGACGGTCGATCAAGAAACAACGGCCCCCTTGGCTGAAGATGTCTAGCTGGCATCAGTCTTGCGCAGAAGCTTTCACACATAGCTGGGGGTTGTTATCGGAAGAACCCACTTAACTTTTTAATTTCACTCACTCTTTATCAGGGCAGAAATGGCTAAAATGAGGGGGCATCATTTGGAGCAAAGTATTGAGGGCTCTTTCACACAGAGAGCAGTAGATGTGTGGAATGCCCTGTCAGGGTGGTGGTAGAGGCAAACACATTGGGGACATTAAAAACAACTCTTAGATAGGCACATGGCTGATAGAAAAATGGAGAGATGTGTAGGAGGGAAGGGTTAGATTTTCCTAGAGTAGGGTAAAAGGTCGCACAATATTGTGTGCCGATGGGCATGTGCTATGCAGTAATGTTCAATGTACTATGTTCTAATTCTCAGAATCTGGGTCATTCAGCTAATAGATACATTCAACATCTGTTTGGAACAATCCACTGTCCGCTCAGTTTTCAAGGTGGCAACTTTCGTTCCAGTGCCAAAGAAGTCGACAGTAACCTGTCTAAATGACTGTTGCCCGGTGGCATTAACGTCAACCATTATGAAATGCTTTGAGCGGCTGGTCACGGAGCACATTAAAGTCTTTCGCTCAGCCACACTGGACCCTTTCCAGTTCACTTACCGTTCAAATCGATCCACTGATGATGCAATAGCCTCTGCCCTCCGCTCTGTCCTGTCCCACTTGGAAAATGGAGTATCATGTGCAAAACCACTGTTTATAGACTTCAGTTTGGCATTCAACATTATCATAGCCCAGAAACTGGTGGGGGCACTGCCCTCGCTGGGTCTCAACACCTCTCTCTGTAACGGGAGACTGGACTTCTTAACAGAAAGGCCACAGTCAGTCCGTGTGGGCAGCAACGTTTCTCGTCCCATTAAGCTGAGCGCTGGCGCTCCGCAAGGCTGCCCACTGCTGTTCACACTGATCATGCATGACTGTGTCGCAGGATCCAGCTCAAACTGTGTTCCTGGGAGTTCACATCACAGGTGACCTCATCTGGTCTCTTAATATCACCTTCCTGAACAAGAAGGCACAGCAGTGCCTCCACTTCCTAAGAAGATTAAGGCAAGCAAGGCTCCCACCTGCTGTCTTAACTGTGTTTTTTTTTGTGGCATCCGTTAGTCTCGTGAGACCATGGATCTGCACCTGGAAGGTCTGGAGTGTCCTCTCCAGGGCGCAGGCCTGGGCAAGGTTGTATGGAAGACCGGCAGTTGTCCATGCAGTAAGTGTCCCCTCTCCATAACACCGATGTTGTCCAAGGGAAGGGCAAGGGCCAATACAGCTTGCCAGGACGAGGTTGAAGACAACGTCGGACTGCCTTAGGGACTCCAGCTCCGGATTTGTCCCCAGGGTTTACTCCCGAAGCCTTTCCCATCAGTGGGTGTGGCCGCAAGGCAGCAGAGGTTTGAAATCAGAGTTTTCCCTCTCTTAGATGGACTGCCTTCCCAGGCTGACGAGCTCCATTTACCCGAAGCACTGGTTTTAAGGCCCCAGGACCCGCCTTCAGCCCTTCTCCTGCCAGTAGAAACAGTTCCGCCAGGCTTAGAGGCTAAGCCACACGAGAAGGCCAGAATTTGGACTTAGTTGTCAGAGGCTATTTGAGGCACATGCCGTGAGGAGCATTTTTAGGTAGTGGGAGCTTGTCCGCACTACCACTCCTCGGCTTGACAACTTGGAACTGTGTTTTGCAGGAGCACCATTGAGAGCGTCCCGACAAGTTGCATCTCCATCTAGTCTGGGAGCAGTCGAGCATCGGACCAGAAGTCCCAACAAAGGACTGTGAGAGCAGCTGAGAGGATCATAGGGATCTCCCTATCATCCATCAGGGACATTTATCAGGAGCGCTGCATACGCAGGCCCCTTAGTATTATTAAGGATCCCATCCAGCTTCATCCAGTACTCTCTTTGACTTTCTACCATCAGGCAGGAGACTACGATGTATGAAAGCAAGAAAAGTCAGGATGAGAAACAGTTTCTTCCCCCAGGCCATTAGGCTTCTGAACTTCCAGCTGCATCGTATTCGAAGTGTCACTGGTTAATCTGTTCCCTATCTTTAATGTTAATACACTTTAGTTTGTTATTTATGTGTGATTCACCTGTAGATTTTATCCTTACCTTCATAAATTATCATGTGTTATGTGTGTTATTTGTACTACTGTGCTTTATACCCTGGTTTGAAAAAGTGTTGTCTCATTTCTATATATATTATATGGTTATATATGTTATATACATTGATATAGTGAAATGACAATAAACGTGACTTAACTTACCTAAGTTTCTGACTCGGGAGCAGTGTGACTTGTTTCAAGATTCAAGGTCTCATCTAGATATTTTTTCCATGCTGTGAAAATCTCTGCCCCCATCAGCCCTTCAGGTAGAGTGCTCCAGATTTCAACTACCCTTAGGGTGAAAGGAATCCTCCTCAGGTCCTGCAGTTTTCATGAGTTTTACAGGAAGATGTTTCCTGCTTGGCATTGCTACCTCCCGTTCTTCCGATGGTGCCCGTGAGTCATCAGGCAGGGACTACTGCTCATTGAAGTTTCGCTTCCCTGACCCTGGTACCTTTCCTGGTGGCAAAGCAGTGTCAGGGACATATCCCTGACACCCCCTGCAGCTTCCAGTGGGGTTAGTCAGTCCCCTAATTTCTGTCTTAGAGTGCTGTCCACTGTATATTTGTTAAAATTTGCAAGATAACCTGTCAGCTTTTATGTTCCACGCCCCAGGAGTAAAGAAAAATCTCAAATGACTTTAGAAGCAATTTATGGACCTACCCTGCAATCTTTAAACATACCTCCTCCAGCTAAGGCTGATACCTCACAGCTAGAGTGACCTAGGTTCACTCCTGATCTCAGATGCTGTCTGTGGAGTTTCCTAGATGAAACAACTTTCCACAAACGAATAATGAGAAACAGGCGATTCAACAACCCCAAGTATGATAAGATGGACTCCTCACCTCACAACCAGCCTTCCCTCAGGTCTATACTTCCTGCTGTCTCAATAAAGCATCTGAGAATACAGATCCATAATCCCTTGAAAGTAGCATCACAGGTAGATAGGGTTATAAAGAGAATGTTTGGCACATTGGCTTTCATAAATCAGAGTACTGGGTACAAAATTTGGGTTGTTATGTTGAAGTTGTATAGGACATTGGTGAGGTCTAATTTGGAGTATTGTATGCAGTTCTGATCACCTACCTACAGGAAAGATCAAAATCAGAATCAGGTTTATTATTATCGGCATGTGACGTGAAATTTGTTAACAGCAGCAGCAGTTCAATGCGATACATAATATAGAAGAGAAAAAAATGAAAATAGTAATAAATTAATAAGTAAATCAATTACAGTATAAATATATATTGAATAGATGAAAAAACATGCAAAAAACAGAAATACTGTATATTAAAAATACCAATAAGATTGAAAGAGTGCAGAGAAAATTTACAAGGATGTTGCTGGGATTTGAGCGAGTTATAGGAAAAGATCCAATAGATTAAGACTTTATCTCCTGAAGCGTAGGAGAACAAGTGAAGATTTGATGGAGGTATACAAAATTATGAGAGGTATAGGCAGGCTAAATAAAAGCAAGCTTTTTCTACTGAGGTGAGGTGAAACTAGAACTAAAGGTCATAGGTTAAAGATGACAGGTAGAATTTTTAAGGGGAGCCTCTTTATTCAGAGGAGTGTGAGAGTGTGGAACGAGCAACCAGCGGAAGTGGTGGATTCAGGTTCGATTCTGACATTTAGGATAAGTTTGGATAGGTACATGGATGGGAGGGGTATGGAGGGTGATGGTCCAGGTACAGGTCAATGGGACTTGGCAGAATAATAGGTCAGCAGGACTAGATGGGCGGAAGAGCCTGTTTCTGTGGTGTTGTGCTTTATGACTCTAAGACTAACATAATCAAAGATCCCACTCACACTTCCCCTCCTCTCTCTCTCTCTCTCAGCGGGCAGAAGATACAAAAGCCTGAAAACACATACCACCAGGCTCTGGGACAGCTTCTACTCTGTGGATGTGAGACTATTGAATGTTTTCCTGGAATAATGAACTGGACTCTTGGATTCACAATCTACCTAGTTAAGATCTTGCACTTCCTCTATAACTGTAACACCTTATTCTGCATTCTGTTATTGTTTTCTCTTGCACTGTTGTAATGAATTGATCCGTATGAAAAGTGTGCCAGACAAGATCTTTCCATTGTATCTCACTACATGTGACAGTAATTATCTCTTTTTTATCTAGAGATGCAGGCCCTTACACCCCACTGAGTGAACTCCACCTAATTACACCTATGTGACCAATTAACCAACTAACCAGAATGTCATTGACTGTGGGATAAAACCAGAGCACCTAGAGGACACCCACACAGTCATGTGGAGAGGGTACAAACTCCCTACAAGCACACAGTGACCACAGTGTGCATCATCGTGTATAAAATGCATTGCAGAGATTTGTCTGAGTTTCTGCTCTATGTTGACTATCCACCACATTCACGCCCAGCATCTTGACAGTGGGATGGTGGCAGGATTGAACCCTGGTCTTTGGTGCTATACCAGAAGGATCTCAACACAAAATATTGACTAACCATTTCCCCTCGGGATGCTGCCTGACCTGCTGGGCATCCCTGTCTGTTTCTCAAAGTTCCAAGGGGTTCAAATGACCAGTCTCAATGATATTTGGTGACATTTATGGCAGAGACCTTTCACCCAATGATCATCACAAACAGTAAATTCAAGTCACCATCCCTCTTGACATTCAACAACATCACCACCACCAAGTCCCTCACTGTCAAGATGCTGGGGGTGTAGGTTGAACCATTAAATAGAAACTCTAGCAAATATCCACAATGTACTTTATAGATGGTATTCACTGCAACCTGGGGTGCGTGGGGTGTTGAGGGAGAGGGTAGCACCTCTGGTGAAGGAGCTTGTCTTGTCTGGTCCGGGGTAGCTCGCTCACCTTGGGTTCCCACCAGACACTCAGCTCTCACCTGTGGCTCCAAGTAGCTGTTTGCATGCGACAGAGGCCAAACCCCAGCACACCACTTCTACAGGTGGGCTAAACCAGGTGAGGGTAACTGGCTGCCTCATACACTTGTGAGTTAGGGACATGCCTATCCCAGCATGTGAAGTCAGGTCTGGCAGAGTGGGTGGATGAGATCTACAGTGAGATCCAACAGCTAGGAAGCTGGTACAGCAACGTGCCATGGAGAGCGAAGGGCATGACAAGGTACAGAAGTCGTCATGGTCATCCACACAACCAAGGAAGACCCCAGTTTGTGACACTTGTACCACCGGACCTGAACTTCTGAGGCCAAGAGAATAGAACTGCCCCAGTAAAACAGCTTTTCAACTTTAAAACCTCTCCTGCACAGGTTTCCTGTCATCAATGGACAACCAACCACACACTATGATTACTGTGTGCTGGTGGTGGTAGAAGAAGAGTATATTTAGGGGTAATGGACAAGGCGGCCACATGGATTATAGACTAACAAAGTTCTTGAATGATGTTGAAGCTGAAATTCTCCAGGCACGGGAACGTGTTCATGACAACTCTGACTTGTACACTGCAGGGAGTGGAAAGAGTTTGTGGTGTTGGGAGGTTGAGTCATTCAACAACGCATCCCAGCCTCCGACCTGATCAATTAGTTATCAACTGGTTCAGCTGAACTTCCAGTCAGTGCTGGTATTGAACAGAACCTATCTCAAGCAGTTAAGGGTAAATTGGTAAACTGGCTCATTATTGTCACATGTACTGAAGAACAGTGAAAAATATTGTTTTGCATACCATCCATACAGATAATTTCATTAGTCATGTCAATTTCAAGTTCAAGTTTATTGTCATCCAACTATATGCATGTATATTGCCGAACAAAACAACGTTCCTCTAGCACAACACAGCACATATATCTCACACAAAACACATACAGTAATATTGCCACAAATAAACTACCAAACAATAAAATATTTGGGGGGTGGATGCAAATTTGTCTCTACCAAAGGAGGTGTAAGGTGCTCATTCCCTCCGCTAGCCTGCAGGTCACCCTTGGGTAAGTTGTAGCATCTGCTTAGCCGCCCCGCCAATCAGAGTCACATGAAGCCACGGGAGCAGGTGGTGGACGGTCGTATGAGCGGCTGGTGCATATCACAAGTCCTGGTGATGCGACCACTGACGCCAAGCGGACGATCTCTGAAGAGTATTGATAATGGCCGGGGTCACCCGTCTTGTAAAGACACTGCCCAGAAGGAGACAATGGCAAACCAATTCTGTAGAAAGTGACAGAAGTGTTCTACCTGCCCATTCACCGCATCTTTCATCACCATTCAGAACCTCAAGCAGTCCTTCCAGGTGAGGATATACTTCTTGGAGTCTAGTAGGATCATCTGCTGTATCCACTTTTCTCAGTGTGGCCTTTTCTACATCGTTGAGACCCGATGTAGATTTGGGGTCCACCTTGTCAAGCACCTTCTCTCCGTCCACAACAAGCAGGTTCTCCTGGTGACCAACCATTTTAATTCCAATTCCCACTTCCATTCTGACATGTCGGTCCATGCCCTCCTCTACTGCCACAATGAGGCTGCTCTCAAGTTGGAAGAGCAACACCTCATATTCCATCCAGGTAGCCTCCAAACTGACGGCATGAATATCGATTTTTCTGACTTTCAATAATTTCTCCTCCTTCCCCTTCTCTCTTTTCCATTCCCCATTCTGGTTCACCTCTGACCCTTCTCTTTTCCTCACTTTTCTTTCTAGTGCCTGTCCTCCTTTCCTTTCCCCATGATCTAGTGACCTCTCCCATCAGGTTCCTTCCTCTTCAACCCTTTACTTTTCCATCTATCAGCTCCCAGTTTAACACTTCATTGCCTTCCCCCTCCCTTTAACCGATCCTAGCTATCACCTTCCAGCTTGTATTCCTTCCCCTCTCCCCAACCTTCTTCCGGCTTCTGCCCCCTTCCTTTCCAGTCCTGATGAAGGGTCTCTGCCCAAAATGTTGACTATTTACTCCTCTCTGTAGATGCTGCCTGACCTGTTGAATTCCACCAGCATTTTGTGTGTTGCTCAAGATTTCCAACATCTGCAGAACCTCTTGTGTTTAACATCCTAACTCTACCCTGAAAAGGAGATTGCTTATTTTAAAATACTGACCCCTGGTTGAAGGTTCTCTCAAAGTAGGAAATATTCTCTCCTTATTCACCCAGTCATGACCCCTCTGGAATGTATATATTTCACTTAGTTCCTTCACACTTTTTAAAACTCCAATGAATTCAAGCGTAACTTGTTCATCCTGCACAACACAATCAATCTATCTTCCTAGTACCTGTTGACATTCATCGCTTTTGACAGTTTGACGGTATGGAAGGCATCCTAACCAGACGCATCACAGCTTGGTATGTTAACTAACACCTCAGGAAACCATACAGAGTTTTAGCACAGCTCAGCATGTCATGAAAACCAGCCTCCCCTCCATGGACTCTACCTATTTTTTCTCGCTGCCTCAGTAAGGCAGCCAATATAATCAAAGACCCACCCACTAAGACGAAAGAACACCCATCTGTCCTCATAGAGAGAACAGAAGCGTAAAGTGTGAGAAATTTCAAGTTCCTGAGTGTCAACGTCTCTGAGGATTTATCCTGGCCCAACATATCGATGTAGCTACAAAGAAGGCAAAACAGTGGCTATATTTCATTAGGAGTTTAAGGAGATTTGTATTTCTACAGATGTACTGTGGTGACCACTCTAACTGGCTGCATCACCATCTGATATAGAGGGGGTTTGCAGAGAGATGTAAACTTCATCAGCTCCATCATGGGCACTAACCTCTGTAGTATTTAAGGAGTGATACCCCAAAAGGGCAGCATCCATCATTAAGGAGCCCCATCACCCAGGACATGCCTTGTTCTCATTACTACTATCAGGAAAGAGATACAAGAGCCTAAAGGCACACACTCAGCCACTCAGGAACACAGGTCATCTCCTCCACCATCAGATCTCTGAATGGACATTGAACCCATGAACACTACCTCATTACTTTTTTATTTCTATTATTGCACTGCAATAAGTTTCATGACATATACCAATGATATTAAACCCAATTTTGATTCTGATTCTCCTGCTCCCATTGGGCAGAAGATATGATGCCTGAAAGCACCTACCACCTGGCTCAGGAACAGCTTCTACCCCACTGTTATAAAATGACTATGTAGCTCCTTAGTACAGCAAGACAGACTTTTGATCTCACAATCTACCTCATGATGCACCGGTACTTTATTATATACTTGCACTGCACTTGCTCTGGAACTGTCACACTTTATTCTGCATCGTTATTGTTTTAACTCAATGTGAAGTGTATGGGGTTTTGTCTGGCATCCATACAGATCATTTCATCACATAATGACATTGAGGTAGTACAACAACATAATTTAGGATGTAGTGTTACAGCATATTTTTCCTATTAATCAGCCAGTTGTCTTCTCTCACACACTGAGTTTTTATTACCTACAATAACCTCTGATGTCACATCTCATCTAATGCTTTCTGGAAATCTAAGTATTCTACAACTACCAGTTCCTCTATGTCCATAACCTAGCTTACTTCTTCAAAGAGTCTCATAAATTAGTCAAATATGATTTCTCTTTCACAAAGCTGTTTTGACTTTCCCAGAAGTAATAGAAACTTTTGAGTCAGACCTTGGAATTTGATGAGTAACGATGTGTCAGAGAAAAGGAAGGAGATAGAGAAGCTTATCATTTTTCAGAGACATAGTGTGGAACAGACCCTTCCGGTTTAATGAGCTGCACCATCCAGCAACCCACATATTTAATACTAACCTAATCACTGGACAATTTACATTGACCAATTACCATACCAAATGGAACTTCTTTGGACTGTGGGAGGAAACCTGAGCACCTGGAGAAAACCCATGTGGTCAGGGGAAGAATGTACAAACTCCTTAAAGACAACACCAGAACTGAACTCCAAACGCTGAGCCCCCAAGCTGTAATAGCATTGGGCTAACCACTATACTGCCATGACACCGTGGTATCATGTCAAAAGCCTTTCCCTAATGTCAGCAAGACTGAAGAATTGGACATTGACTTCAGAAAAGGGGACAGTACACAGAGTCGAGAGCATCACCAATGACCTGTACTCTTCCAACTATGTTGACACAATGCTCAAGAAAGCTCACCAAGTCCTTTACTTGCTCAGGAGGCTAAAGAAATTTGGCATGTCCCTTTTGACCCTGATGAATTTTTTCAAAGCACCAGAGCACCTTCTCTGCTCATGACTGCAGGAATCTACAAAAGCACTGCGGACACAGCTGAGTGCATCATGAAAACCCTCATTTTATTCATCACATGCACATCGAAACGTACATTGAAATATGCCGTTGTGTTGAATCAGGTCAGTAAGGAGTGTACTGAGAAGCACGAAGTGTCACCACACTTCCAACACCAAGGCCGTAGTCAGCTTGGTTTCTTCAAGCAAAAATCTTGCCTAACAAATCTGTTGGAATTCTTTGAAGAATTAGCAAGTAGGATAGTCAAAGGAGAACCTGTTGATTTTGCGTACTTGGATTTTCAGAAGGCCTTTGACAAGGTGCCACACATGAGGCTGTTGAACAAGTTAAGAGCCCATAGTATTACAGGAAAGATTCTAGCCTGGATAAAGCAGCAGCTGATTGGCAGAGGGCAAAGAGTGGGAATAAAGGGAGTCTTTTCAGACTGGCTGCCAGTGACTAGTGGTGTTCCACAGGGGTCTGTGCTGGGACCGATCCTTTTTACGTTATATATTAATAATTCGGATGATGGAATTGATGGCTTTGTAGCAAAGTTTGCAGACAATTCGAAGGTAGGTGGAGGAGCGTGTAGTTTTGAGGAAGAAGAGAGGCTGCAGAGGAATAGGCGAAGAAATGGCAGATTGAATACAGTGTCAGGAAATATATGGTCATGCAGTTTGGTAGAAGAACTCAAAGGGTTGACTATTTTCTAAATGGAGAGAAAATACAAAAAACTGAGGTACAAAGAGACTTGGGAGTCCTTGTGCAGGACACAGTAAAGGTAGCCCATCCACGTTACCCCACTAGGAATAGGGTTCCCCTGGTCCTCACCTACCACCCCACCAGCCTCCGTGTCCAACAGATTATTCTCCGTAACTTCCGCCACCTCCAACGGGATCCCACCACTAAGCACATCTCTCCCTCCCCATCTCTCTGCTTTCCGCAGGGATCGCTCCCTACGCAACTCCCTTGTCCATTCGTCTCCCCCATCCCTTCCCACTGATCTCCCTCCTGGCACTTATCCTTGTAAGCGGAACAAGTGCTACACATGCCCTTACACTTCCTCCCTTACCATCATTCAGGGCTCCAGATAGTCCTTCCAGGTGAGGCGACACTTCACCTGTGAGTCGGCTGGGGTGATATACTGCGTCCGGTGCTCCCGATGTGGCCTTCTATATATTGGTGAGACGCAATGCAGACCGGGAGATCGTTTTGCTGAACATCTATGCTCTGTCCGCCAGAGAAAGCAGGATCTCCCAGTGGCCACACATTTTAATTCCACACCCCATTCCCATTCTGATATGTCTATCCACGGCCTCCTCTACTGTTGAGATGAAGCCACACTCAGGTTGGAGGAACAACACCTTATATTCCGTCTGGGTAGCCTCCAACCTGATGGCATGAACATCAACTTCTCTAACTTCCGTTAATGTCCCACCTCCCCCTCGTACCCCATCCGTTATTTATTTATATACACACACATTCTTTCTCTCCCTCTCCTTTTTCTCCCTCTGTCCCTCTGACTATACCCCTTGCCCATCCTCTGGGTTTTTCCCCCCCCTCCCTTTTCCTTCTCCCTGGGCCTCCTGTGCCATGATCCTCTCATATCCCTTTTGCCAATCACCTGTCTAGCTCTTGGCTCCATCCCTCCCCCTCCTGTCTTCTCCTATCATTTTGGATCTCCCGCTCCCCCTCTCACTTTCAAATCTCTTACTAGCTCTTCCTTCAGTTAGTCCTGACGAAGGGTCTCGGCCTGAAACGTCGACTGTACCTCTTCCTAGAGATGCTGCCTGGCCTGCTGCGTTCACCAGCAACTTTGATGTGTGTCACTTCAAGGTTTGATGTGTTGTGCGTTCAGAAATGCTCCTCTGTACATTACTGTTGTTACATGTGATTCTTTGAGTTATGGTTGCCTTCCTGTCAGCTTCCCCCGGGATCAATAAAGTATGACTATGAACCAGTCTGGCCATTCTAACTGTCAGAAATGGTAACCTCTGAAATGGAAATGCCGAGGAATTTAAAGTTGCTGACCCTCTCCACCTCTGATTCCCTGATGAGGACTGGCTCATGGGCCTCTAGTTTCTTCCTCCCTAAGTCAATAATCAATTCTTTGCGACAATGCATCTCATAAAGACACTAGCAAAACTAATAAGGATTACAAATTAATGGCAGAATTGTTGATCAATCAAACTCCATTGGTTTATCTATTGCAGAGTTAGGTATGAGACAAGGAAAAACACAGAGGTGGAAAGTCAGTCATTATCTGTGGACTCTCTACAGGCCACATCGATAATGCAATATGTATCTATTTGCGTTGTATTGCACTGAATTAATTTCTGGAACGAATTCATCCAAGCACTATTAAAATGAATCAATACTAACTGTTTCCACTAGCTCCTGAGGGAATCCATTATCTTCAGAGGCCACCTTCTCACTGAAATCTTGTTTCTGCCAATTAGTGTTTAGCTTTCACTACTTCAAACATGGGCCTTGTCCTTCTCTTCCTCAGTTCTGGATTAGAGAAAGCTGCTTGACATGATCCATTTTATCCATGGCTTTCAGAATCTGCGAAACAGCGAATATACACCATCTGATGTTCTCTATTCCACTGAGAACAGGTCCAATTTACATAATAGCTCTTCCTTACTCAATCCTTCTATCACTCTGAAAGCTCTCTTTATTCTCTCAGTAGGAGCAGCAGTCTTCCTGCTTCCAAAACTGTCTGGGCATTCCAAGTACAGTCATCTTAAGCTTTATAAAATCATGAGATTGTCTCATAGTTTCAGCTCGATGTTAACCCAAAGAAACATTTGGTTACATTCACTCTCCGGTATTACACATTACAATCCGTGACCACTTTATTAGGTACAGGAGGTATCTAATAAAGTAATAATAATACTAGTAAACTAAAAATACTTTATTAGTTACCTTCTGTACCTAATAAAGTGGGCAATGAGTGCATGTTTGTAGTCTTTTCCTGCTGTAGCCCATCCACTTCATGGTTTGACATGTGCATTCAGAGTTGCTCCTCTGCACACAATTGTAAAACATACTTACTTGAGTTACTGTCACCTTCCAGTCAACTTGAACCTATCTGGCCATTCTTCTCTGACCTCTCTCCTGAACAAGGGCATTTTTGCCCATAGAACTGCCACTCACTGGATGCTTTCTCTTTTGTTTTTCGCATCATTCTCTAAACTCTGAAAAGGCGGGAGGAGAAGATGGAGACGCGACGCGGCGCGCGCAGCTCTCCGATGAAATGATATCATATTTGTAAGTAGGATGCCGGCAGAATTCTGATTTGATGGAAACAGACGTGAGAAGCATGGAGGAACATCTGGAGAAACTTCTGAAGTGTCTGGTTTGCGGCCGCTGCTACTGTGTGATCGAGAATCTCCGGAGGGGAGACCCCAAAATCCTCGGCTTTGCCTGCTGCTGGTGGCCGGGGCTGGGGTCAAAGCGCTCGGCAGAGATGGTGCTCGGTGCTGGAGGGCTGGTCGGAGGCTCGAAGTTTTCGGATGACTCAGAGTCGGCTGTGGTCGGGCATGGCAGGGAGAGTTTTCTTCCTTCTCCTGTCTGCGTGAGATGTGGGACTTTTGAGAGATGTTGAACTCCTTTTTTTTAAACCAGGCCCATGGCCTGTTCTTCATCAAGTTATGGTATTGCTTTGCACTGTTGTAACTATATGTCATAATTATGTGGTTTTTGTCAGTTTTTCAATTTTGGTCTGTCCTGTGTTTCTGTGATATCACACTGGAGGAATTTTGTATCATTTCTTAATGCATGCATTACTGAATGACAATAAAAGAGGACTGCGTGTCCTCATAATGTAAAAACTCTAGAGACTGTGGTGTGTAAAAATCCCAGGAGATCAGCAGTCTCTGAGATACTCAAGCCACCCCATCTGGCACCAATCATTCCATGGTCAAAGTCACTTAGATCATATATCAGGGCCATTTACAGCAGCCAATGAACTTGCCACCCCAACATCTTCCAAAAGTGGAAGGAAACTGGAGCTCCCGAGGAAAGCCCACATGGGGAACGTGCAAACTCCACGCCCAATGAGATTTACGGGAAGATGTTTCCTGCTTAGTATTACTGCCTGCTGCCCCTCCAACACTGCCCTTAAGTCAACTGCAGGGTCATCAGCCAGGGACCACCATTCACTGATGATTCGCCCTCTTAGCCCTGGTTCATCTCCTGGTAGTGGAGCAGTGGCAGGGCTGCCCCCTGCAGCTTCCAGTGGGGTTAGTCAGTCCCCCAATTTCTGTCCTTCCTCCTCAGCCACAGCCAGAAGTGCCTCTTCAGCCAACTCTCTAGTGGCCCTCCTAAGCCTTGTTCCAGGCACTGCCTTATCACAGAGAAATCATGTCGTTGATGCAGCGACAAAGCCCTGGCATCCTCCCTCTCCAGGGTAGATGATGGTCCTCCAGCCAGCTTTCTTAGACTCAGCTGCCAGGTCCGAGTTCTTCAGCTTCTTCCACTCGTTGTCTGCCTCTACACCAACCCAATGAGGAGGACCTTCTTGGCGGCTGTGGACCACAGTATCTGAGTGGAGAGATGAGGTGGTGCTCGCTGTGGGAAACTGTAGCTGTCTGCCAATGTCTGCCCTCATCTTCCACTCCTTACCTGTGGAGAGGAGTCCTGAAAGAACTCTTGGGCAGATGCATTCAGCACTCTTCCCAGCCTTAGCAAGTGACATGAGTTGTCAACCCTCTGGGGAAAGGCTGCTCCTTGCATCCTGCCTCAGGTCTCTAGAATCTCCACCAGCTTCTTTAGGACCTGGTCATGTTGCCATCTGTAGCACCATTGGGACAGCACAGTCTTGCATCCTGCCAGGATGTGTCGGAGGTTGGCATTGGTTGTATCACACAGGTGGTAGCTATCCTCACTGCCAAACCAGTGGTGAAGATTTCGAGGGCAGGGCAAGGTATCATAGGTTGTATCTTCCACAGGCCAGACCAGCTGAATGACTTGTTGATGACATTTTCCCTGACAACCCCATGCCACTGTGATCACCCCGCAATGTTCCTGCTCTGCCCTTGGCTTGCCTCTCTTTCTTTGAGGCTTTTGACTATAAATGGGCTGGCTTCACCCAGTCAAGTCCTGCATATCTAGCCTGGACTCTGCCGACAACCTCTTGGTGCTGCAGCCTGCTGATGGCCAGGTCTACTTCAACATGAACTCTCCATTTACGGCCGGTATGGATTGATTCATTGGCAGTCCTCACCAGTGGGTTGCTGGACTCTCCTGCTTGTACCCCAGGCTGATAGATCTCAGAGGCAGCTGCAACGTGTTCTTCCCAAAGAGGCTAGTGTCTGAGAAACACCAGCGTATCCCCAGCCATTTCTGGATGTTTGTGTTGGCTATCCCATCCATCCGATTAGCTGTTGATGAGAGAATTTTACACATTTTCGGGGGGCCACATCACCTTTTGGTACAGTGTGAATTAGTAGCACCACACTTGATATTTTCCAGGTAGTTGGCTCTGATCGATTCTGGCCAGGCCCTCTGCGAGCAGTTTCTGTGCAGCTTTTCCCATCTTCCTTTCAGAGAGCTCTGTAGTGTACTTCCTTCTAAAGCTTTCAATGGGCTGCCTGGCCAACACTGGGATTCCACCCCCCACCCCCCACCCCCAACATTCAGAGGTGTAAATGCTCTTGAACCTGCTGATGGAACTGGAGTTCTGCTCTTTGGGGATAAAGACTGAAACAGCTCCTTGCCACTCCCATGGGACCCGATGGCTTTTCCAGGCAGTTCCCATTAGCTTGCTCTTACAGAGCTTGTAAGGAATTCCGTTCGGACCTGCCCTGGTGCTGACCTTGCCTTTTTGATGACTTCTCTGACTTCACAGCTTGCGGGGTGGGGGGTTGGGGTGGCAAACTGAGCGGCTGGAAGAGCAAGACACGGAACAGACCCTGGTGATCCAAGGAATGTTTTCCTTGCCAGATCATTGTACTGCTCCAGCTCCTCTTGGTGACTGCCAGCTTTCCACTCCTTTTATCCCACATCAGCTGTTGGGCATATTTGAAGAGATTCCTGAAGAAGCCTGCTCTCTCTCTCTCTCTCTCTCTCTCTCTCTCCTTTCTCCTGCATTTACAAATGCTCTCTGTCCTTTGCACCCCAGCCAGCTTCTTCTTCACTTCATTCCACAACAGTGTCAAGCCCATCTTCTCCTGTGTTGCTTTCTTCCAGTTCTTTCGCAGTTAGCATCTCCTTCGTACTAGCTGGTCTACGTCCTTCTCCCTTCTGCCCCTTTGTCTTGGACCAGCGACTCGCTTGACGTCAACTTTGCCAAATCTATCTCTACAAGCCTCTTAAAGGAAGTCTCCCAATAAGTTAAGCTTGTCTTCCACTCAGCTGTGTAGCACATGCTCTAGGATCGCGCTGAGGTCCACGTTCAACCTCTGCCACTCGGCCACTTCGTTCTCCTTTGGCCACTTGATCTGATCCTCCATCCTGGCTTCTTCCTCTTAGCTTTACATGTGGCTCCACAGATGGGGGGGGATGTCACGTGTGTTTGTGTACTCACACACGGTGGGGGTGGGGGTAACCCTCCATTGTTGGGCTTTCTTCCCTTACCAACAAATCACCTCCAGCAACGTTGGGTCCTTCAGCTCTGTGGTTTTCTACCTGGCTTTGGGTCCTCTTGTCTGATCTGCCACAGCAGTGCAAGGTTGCTGTTGGCCTTTCTCACTGCACTTCACTCTCCCCTAATGGATTTGTAACCCTGTATGTGTCATCACGTTCTCCCATCCACACCTGCACTTCTGAAGGATCTTTATCTCATTGTCCATGTTCCTTCGGGGCTTTGCCGTGTAATTCATCCTTTTGTGCCCATCTTTCATCCCGCCTCTTGGAGGGTCTTCGTGTTGTCTTCTTGTACACACACAGTACTGCTGCTAAAAGCAACAAGTTTCACGACATAAGTCCAAGAGATTCTGCTGATACTGAAGATTCAGATCAAAACACGCTCATCAATTGGACTTAGAATGCAGAGAGTGTGGAGCTCTAACTTCTCTACATCCCTGTCCCTAAACCCAATTGTGACCTCCAGTTCCCAACAACAAAATGCTGGAGGATCTCAGCAGGTCAGGCAGCATCTATGGAAATGAAGTCTGGGGCCAAGACCCTTCATGACATATGCAATTTATAATAAACCTGATTCTGATTCTGCTGTTCTGGGATTCTGATTAAAGGACCAGCACAACATTGTGGGCTGAAAGGCCTGTACTCTATGTTCTGTGCCTACCTGAGGACCTGTGTTTTGAGGGGAATAGTCTGCATGGGAGGTTTGATATACAAAATTGTGACGGGTATAAATAGGGTAAATGCAAGCAAACATTTTCCACTGAGGTTGGGTGGGACTACAACTAGACGTCATGGGTTAAGGGTGATAGGTGAAAAGTTTAAGGGGAACATGAGGGGAAAGTAATTTGCTTAGAGGGTGGAACAAGCTGCCAGTGCAAGTGATGCATGGGAGGTCAATTTCAATGTTTAGGAGAAGTTTGGATAGGTACATAGATGGTAGGGATATGGAGAGCTATGGCCCCAGTGCAGGTCAATGGGAGTAGGGAGTTTAAATGGTTCGGCACGGGCTAGATGACCCGAAGGGCCTGTTTCAGTACTGTACTTTTCTATGAGTCTATGACTGTACTGTGAGATTCTTTGACATGTAAGTGGGCAGGAATTAAACAAAGCACAACACCAGTGTCTCAGCTGTGGGAGCTGAGTTTGGAACTGAGCCAAGAATTATGAGTGAGATCTGCCTTGCTCAGCTGGCTGCCTAGGGAGTTAAGTAAAGAAATCAGTGGACTGTTGGCAGAAACGATATGAAAGTAATACAGAGAACGAGGATGTTGTGGAGAATGGAGGCCCTGGGTTCGAGGGAAAGATTGAAAACGTTAGGACTTTATTCCGCGGAGCATAGGAGAATGAAGGAAGATCTTATAGAGCAGGGGCTCCCAATCTGGAGTCCATGGACCCCTTGCTTAATGGTATTAGTCTGTGTAATAAAAAAGATTGGGAACCCTGTTATAGAAGTATACAAAATTATGAGAGGTACAGATAGGGTGAATGTTTGCAGGCTTTTTCCACTAAGGTTGGGTGAGATTAGATTTGGAAGTCATGCAGTATTACAGCAAAGTCTTAGGTATATATATATGCCTAAATTACATGCCATCTTGATCAATGTCTCCCATCCACTACATAATGTACTGGGTGGGCACAGGAGTACATTCAGCCAGAGACTCATTCCTCCGAGATGCAACACAGAGCATCATAGGAAGTCATTCCTGCCTGTGGCCATCAAACTTTACAACTCCTCCCTTGGAGGATCAGACACCCTGAGCCGATAGGCTGGTCCTGGACTTATTTCATAATTTACTGGCGTAATTTACATATTACTATTTAACTATTTATGGTTCTATTACTATTTATTACTTATGGTGCAACTGTAACAAAAACCAATTTCCCCCGGGATCAATAAAGTATGCCTATGACTATGACTATGATATAGCTCGGGTGCCTAAGACTTTTGCAAAGTACTTTTGTAATTTTATGTATTACAGTGTACTGTTGCAGCAAAAAGAAAGAAATTTCATCACATGATAAACCTGATTCTGATATGGGTCTCTATAGTGGACTGAGAGTGGGAAGGGGGCAGGGAGAGGGGAATCATGGCTGGGAAAAGGGGAAGGGAGAGGGGAGGGAGCAGGGAACACCAGAGAGACATTCTGTAATGATCAATAAACCAATTGTTTGGAATCAAATGACCTTGTCTGGTGTCTCAGGGCTGGGTGTGTCTGCAACCGCACCCCGCCCTCCCCTGGCACTTTGTCCTCTGTCAGGTGTCCCACACCCCTCCCACAGCACTCCACCTTCACCATTCCCAACATCCTTTGCTCCTGCCAGATTTACAAACTCGCTCTCCGCTTCACATTGACAAATGTGTTGGCAAAAGTCTTAGGCAACCTCGCTATACATATATGCCTAAGACTTGTGCACAGCAGTGTAGGTTTAGAATGAAGGAGAACTATTGAAGGTTGCATCACCACTGGTCTGGATGCTCCAATGCACAGGATCAGAAAAGGCTACAGAGGATTATAGACTCTAATGTGATTTAAGGATGTGATTAACATGTAGCATTTGGCATCGACACAGTAGACCAAAAGGACTGTTCCAGTGCTGTATTGACAATGTTCTATGTGATCACAGGCTAGAACCATAGAACCATAGCACAGTACAGCACAGAAAACAGGCCATTCGGCCCTTCTAGTCTGTGCCGAAACTTTATTCCACTAGTCCCATTGACCTGCACCCAGTCCATAACCCTCCAGACCTCTCCCATCCATGCTAGTCAGAGTCGAGGTTATACCAATGCTAGGAAAAAGTTACATTTCAATAAGATTGAACCAGTACAGAGAAAACTTACAAGGATGTTGCTAGGACTTGAGGATCTGAGTTGTAGGGAGGCATTGAGTAGGTTAGGACTTTAATCCATAGAGAGTAAGAGAATGAAGCGAGATTTAATGGAGGTATAAAGAATTATGACAGGTGTAGACAGGGAAAATGCAAACAGGCTTTTTCTACTGAGGTTGGGTAAGACTGCAACTATAGGTTCTGGGTTAAGAGTGAAAGGTGAAATGTTTAAAGGGAAGCTGAGGGAGAACTTCTTCACTCAGAAGGTGGTGCAACTGTGGAACGAGCCGCCAGTGGAAGTGGTGGATGTGGATTCACTTTCAACATTTAAGAGAAATTCAGATAGGTACATGGATGGGAAAGTTATGGAGGGCTATGTCCAGGTGCATGTACCTGAGACTATGCAGAAAACCATGTTTGCCAAGGTCTAGATGGGCTGAGGGGCCTGTTTATGTGCTGCCGTGATTCTAAGACTCTATGATAGTAATGCTGTGACCTGGCTTCATAGTACCATGGTCTTACTTTACTCACTGAAGAGGCTATGAAAGAATGAAAGAGGAGAAAGAGGCAGGGGAAGGAGGAAAGGAGGGAGGGAGGAATGCAGAGATAGAGAGGAAATGAGAGAGGTAGAAAAGGTAAAGTAAGGAAGGGGAAGAGGAAGGGAAGTCTGAAGAAGGAAGAAAAGGAAGGAAAGGATAGGGGAAGGGAGAAAGCAAGGAAGAGAGATGAAGAAAGGAAGATAAGGAAAGGAGGAATGGAGGAAGGAAGAGCGAAGAAGGAAGGAAGCAAGGAAGAGAGAGAAAGGAAGGAAGAAGAATGGAGAAAAAAAAGAAGGAAAAGAGAGGAGGGAAGGTAAGAAGAAAGAAAGGAATAGAAGAATAAAACATGGGGGGTGGAAGAAACAGGAAGGAAGGAGAGTCAAAAGGGAGAAAAAGAAAGAAGGAACAAGAGCGAAAGAAAGAATGAGAAAGAAAAGGAGGATGGAAGGGAGAGTTTAAAAGAATAAAAGAGGGAGGACAAGAAGAATGTCTCAAAATAGTTTCTCTTTCACAGAATGAATAATATTTTGAAGCAAAGTCACTAATCAGAAATGTTAAGGGTAATTTCCCACAATGACCAAAAGTTTTCCACTGATGTTGGCTCATGCGTTGTTCAGATCACATCAGGAGTATAGTGAGCATCTTTGGGCCCCTTACATCAGCAAGGATGAGCTGGCATTGGAGAGGGTCCAGACAAAGTCCACAAGAATGATCCTGGGATTGAAAGCGTTAATGTATGAGTAGCATCTGATGGCTCTGACCCTGTACTCACTGATGTTTAGAAGAATGGGGGGTGGGGGGCAGGGGGAGGTTAATCTCATTGAAACCTACCAAATATTGAAAGGCCTACATAGAGTGCACATGGAGGATGTGTTTCCTATGTTGGGGGAGTCTAGGATCAAAGGGCACAGCCTCAGAATAGAGGAGCGTACTTTTTAAATGGAGAAGAGGAAGTATCTCTTTAGCCAGAGAGTGATGTATCTATGGAATTCATTGCCATGGAGAGCTGTGGAAGCCAGGTCACTGGGTATATTTAAAGCAGAGGTGGACAGATTCTTGATTAGTAAGGATGTCAAAGGTCACAAGAAGGCAGGAAAATAGGATTGAAAGGGAAAATAAATCAGCCATGGTGGAATGGTAGAGCAGACTCGATGAGCCAAATGGCCTAATTCTGCTCCTATGTCTTATGGTCTTACTCATTCTTGAATAACACATCTTCCAGGAAGAGGAGATTATATCTTGTCTAAAGATCAGTCCACCTGACAGTCCCTCAGTCCCACAATGGTGAGACGGCGTGGACAGTGAGCAAGTTGACCTTGAGTGGTCCTCAATTCTCAACTTGCCGATGTAGTCAATCGTCGTCCTCCATCTGTCATTTATCTGAGAAGTTCCTATAAGCTTTTCAAAACTTTTGCCTGTACATCGCTTGATGTAATGTAGGTTAATTGGTCAGCATAAAATTGTCCTGTGACTAGGCTAGAGTTAAATTGGTGTGTTGTTGTGTGGTGAGGCTTGAAGGGTAGGAAGGGCCTATTCCACACTGTAACTCAATGCATATTTCAATAAATAAATATATCTCTCTGTTCATTAACATCCCTTACCGCACCACTGTTCATATCCCCATTTGAAAATGCATCAACAAGGAATTTCTGGGATTAAAACTTTTTGGAAAGATCTGTCCAACTTTCCATTTGATCTAAATCCTGTTGTAGCCTTAGATGGCCTTCCTTGCTAACAACAGCACCACCAAATTGCATGTAATTCACAAACTGACTCATCAAACCTCTTACATTCACATACAAGTCATTAGTATATTTCACAAACAGCAAAGGTCCCAGCACAGATCTCTGTGGGACTCCGTCTGAAAATGGTATTGGAACTGGTCACATGTACTAAGATACACTGAAAAGCTTGCATTGCATACTGTTCCACAGATCAGGTCATTACACAGTGCAGTGAGGTAGAACGAGTTAAAATAATAACAACCACAAGAGATTTTGCGAGTATTGGAAATCTTGAGCAACACACTCAAAATGCTGGACGACTGTATACAATTTACAAGGATGTTGCCAGGTCTGGAGGACCTGAGTTATAAGGAATCATTGAAGAGGTTAGGACTTTATTCCATAAGACCGTAAGATATAGGAGCAGAATTAAGCCATTTAGATCAGCAAATCTGCTTCACCATTTCATTATGGCTGATCAAATTTTCCTCTCTGCCCCAAACACCTGCTTTCTCCCATATCTGTTCATGCTCTGACCAATCAAGAATCTATCAACTTCTCCCTTAAATATACATAAAGAATTGGCCTCCACAGCTGCTTGTGACAAAGAATTCCACAGATTCATCACTCTCTGGCTAAAAAAATTCCTCCTCATCTCCATTCTAGAAGGACACCTCTCTATTCTGAGGCTATGTCCTCTGGTCTTAGACTCTGCCACCATAGGAAACATCCTCTCCATATCCACTCTATCAAGGCTTCTCATCATTGGATAGGTTTCAATGTGGTCACCCCTCATTCTTCTGAATTCAGAGGCATCAAACGCTCTTCATGTAGCAAGGGATTCAAACCTGGAATAATTTTTGCGAACTGCCTTTGAACACTTTGAACAGTTTCAGCACATACTTTCTAAGATAAGGGGTCCAGATCTGCTCACAATGCTCCAAATGAGGCCTCACCAGTGCTTTATAAAGCTTCAACATTACATCCTTGCTTTTATATTCTAGTCCTCTTGAAATGAATTCTAACATTGTGTTTGCCTTCCTCACTGCAGACTCAACCTGCAAATTAACTTTAGGAAATCCTGCACAAGGGCTCCCAAGTCACTTTGCACTTCAGATTTTTGTATTTTCTCTCCTGTAAGAAAATAGTTAACCTTTTCATTTCTTCTACCAAAGTGCATAACCATATAGTTCCCAACTCTGTAATCCATCTGCAGTTTCTTTGCCCATTTTCCTAATCTGTTGAAGTCCTTCTGTAGCCTTTCTACTCCCTCAAAACCACCTGCCCCTCCACCTATCTTTCCTTTGAATGTAGAGGGCTGTGGAGACTTGATAGAGTTATACAAAAATATGAAGGGTATGGATAGGGTAAGCTGATCACCAAACCTCACCAGCTTGGTATCGACATATCCTTCTGTAATTGGACCTTGGACTTTCTGATTAACAGACCCCAATCAGTTAAGTTAGACAACCTCTTCTCCTCCACTTTCACCCTGAACACCGGTGTGCCTCAAGGCTGTATGCTGAGCCCTCTTCTGTACTCCCTTTTCACCTATGACTGCGTTCCTGTACCTGGTTCTAACTCCATAATCAAGTTCGCAGATGACACCACGGTGGTTGGTCTGATCAGAGCGGATGACGAGACGGCCTACAGGGATGAGGTCCAGCACCTGGCTGCATGGTGTGCCGACAACAACCTGGCCCTTAACACCCAGAAGATCAAGGAGATCATTGTGGACTTCAGGGATGCCAGGAGTCACACTCACGTCCCCATCTACATCAACAGAACTGTACTGGAGCTGTATCAAGCTTCAAATTCCTTGGTGTCCACATTTCCGAGGATCTCACCCAGTCCCTGAACTCCTCCATCCTGATCAAAAAGTCGCAACAGTGCCTTTATTTCCTGCGGAGCATGAAGAAAGCTCACCTCTGTCCCAGGATACTGACGGACTTTTACCACTGTACCATTGAGAGCATACTCACCAACTGCATCTCAGTGTAGTACGGCAATTGTCCCATATCCGACCGCAAAGCACTCCAGCGTGTGGTGAAAACTGCCCAGCGGATTATCGGCACCCAATTGCCCACCATTGAGAACATCTAGCATAAACGCTGCCTGGGCAGGGCGAAAAACATTATCAGGGATGCATCTCACCCTAACCATGGACTTTTTACTCTCCTCCCATCTGGTAGGCACTACAGGAGCCTCCATTCCTGCAACAGCAGGCTCAGGAAGAGCTTCTTCCCTGAGGCTGTGACCCTGCTGAACCTCACATCACAGCGCTGAACAGTATTGCATCCGTATTGTACTGTTTCAGTACTTTTATATTTGTGTGCTGTAGCACTTTTTTTTATTCGCAGTTATTTTGTAAATAAAACTATTCCTTGCATTTCTGGTCACATGCTAAATGCATTTCATTGGCTTTGTATCTGTACTCAGCACAATTACAATAAAGTTGAATCTAATCTAATCTAAATGCAAACAGAAATGTTTCATTGAGGTTGGGTGGGACTACAACCAGAGGTCAATGGTTAAGGGAGAAAGGTGAAAAATTTAAGGGGAACATGAGGTAAAACGTCTTCACTCAGAGGGTCACAAGAGTGTGGAACGAGCTGCCAGCATAAGTGGTGCATGCAAGGTCAATTTCAACATTTAAGGGAAGTTTCGAGAGGTACATGGATGGTAGGGGTATGGAAGGCTATTGACACAGTGCAGATCGATAGGAACAGACAGCTTGAATGGTTCAGAATTGACTGGATGAGCCGAAGGACCTGTTTCTGTGCTGTACTTTTCTATGATTCCATGACTCTAAATTGTAACATCTATAGAGAAAGTGCAGTATAAGAAATGATGAGATGCAAGATCATAACAAGCTAGATTGTGAGGTCAGGGGTCCATCTTAGAAACTGTTTGGTAATTTTATTACATCAGGGTAGAAGTTGGTCCTTGAGCCTGGTGATACCAGGTAGATGACCAGGCTTGATTGAGCTTCTTTTTGACATGATATCAATGGGCAGGCTCTTAGAGATGTTCACTCCCACCACTGTGCAGTGTATCCTATCGCCAACTCAGTTTTGGATCCAATTAACTTTCTCAAATTGGATCCAATTTTCTCCCTCTATTCAACAACTTCCCTTCAACCCTTTGCTCTTGAAACAATTGCACAACTATAGAACTATTTGTTCTATAAGATCACAGAAGCAGGGTCTTTGGCCCATCTTGTCCATGCCTGTTTGGACTTCTGCTTCGTCCCATCTACATGTACTAGGGCCATCATCCTCTATACTTCTTTGATCCATCTAGGTATCCAAACTTCTCTTCAATTTTGAAATTTAACCTGCATCTGCCATTTCCACTGGCAGCTCGATCCACAATCGCACCCACCCTGAGTGAAGAAGCTCCCCCTCAGATTCTCCTTAAATATTTCACTTTTTACCCTGAACCTATGACCTCTAGTTCTCTAAGACTATAAGACCATAAGTTATAGGAGCATAATTGGGCCATTTGGCCCATCAAGTTTGCTCTGTCATTCAATAGAACATAGAACATAGAATAGTACAGCACAGTACAGGCCCTTTGGCCCACAATGTTGTGCCGACCCTCAAACCCTGCCTCCCATATAAGCCCCCACCTTAGGTTCCTCCATATACCTGTCTAGTAGTCTCTTAAACTTCACTAGTGTATCTGCCTCCACCACTGACTCAGGCAGTGCATTCCACGCACCAACCACTCTCTGAGTAAAAAACCTTCCTCTAATATCCCCCTTGAACTTCCCACCCCTTAACTTAAAGCCATGTCCTCTTGTATTGAGCAGTGGTGCCCTGGGGAAGAGGCGCTGGCTATCCACTCTATCTATTCCTCTTATTATCTTGTACACCTCTATCATGTCTCCTCTCATCCTCCTTCTCTCCGAAGAGTAAAGCCCTAGCACCCTTAATCTCTGATCATAATGCATACTTTCTAAACCAGGCAGCATCCTGGTAAATCTCCTCTGTACCCTTTCCAATGCTTCCATATCCTTCCTATAGTGAGGAGCAGCAGAGTTGGAGTTTATGCGAGAAGTGAGGAAGGTGCAAGACAGGTATATTCCAAAAAAGAAGAAATTTTCGAATGGGAAAAGGATGCAACCGTGGCTGACAAGAGAAGACAAAGCCAACGTTAAAGCAAAGGAGAGGGCATATAAGGAAGCAAAAATTAGTGGGAAGACAGAGGATTGGGAAGTTTTTAAATGCTTACAAAAGGAAACTAAGAAGGTCATTAAGAGGGAAAAGATGAACTATGAAAGGAAGCTAGCAAATAATATCAAAGAGGATACTAAAAGCTTTTTCAAGTATATAAAGAGGAAAAGACAGGTGAGAGTAGATATAGGACGGAGAGAAAATGATGCTGGAGAAATTGTAATGGGAGATAAAGTGATGGTGGAGGAACTGAATGAGTATTTTGGATCAGTCTTCACTGAGGAAGACATCAGCAGTATACCGGACACTCAAGGGTGTCAGGGAAGAGAAGTGTGTGCAGTCACAATTACGACAGAGAAAGTACTCAGGAAGCTGAATAGTCTAAGGGTAGATAAATCTCCCAGACCAGATGGAATGCACCCTCGTGTTCTGAAGGAAGTAGCTGTGGAGATTGCAG
This sequence comes from Mobula hypostoma, assembly GCF_963921235.1. NCBI lineage: Eukaryota > Metazoa > Chordata > Chondrichthyes > Myliobatiformes > Myliobatidae > Mobula > Mobula hypostoma. Next base: position 192,988,710 of record NC_086100.1, read on the forward strand.
AGGCATTAGCGATGATCTTTCAAAAGTCGATAGATTCTGGCATGGTTCCAGAGGGCTGGAAGATTGCAAATGTCACTTCGCTATTTAAGAAGGGGGTAAGGAAGCAAAAAGGAAATTATAGACCTGTTAGCTTGACATCGGTGGTTGGGAAGTTGTTGGAGTCGATTGTCAAGGATGAGGTTACGGAGTACCTGGAGGCATATGACAAGATAGGCAGAACTCAGCATGGTCTCCTTAAAGGAAAATCCTGCCTGACAAAACTATTACAATTTTTTGAGGAAATTACAAGTAGGCTAGACAAGGGAGATGTAGTGGATGTTGTATATTTGGATTTTCAGAAGGCCTTTGACAAGGTGCCACACATGAGGCTGCTTAACAAGATAAGAGCCCATGGAATTATGGGTAAATTACATACGTGGATAGAGCGTTGGCTGATTGGCAGGAAACAGAGAGTGGGAATAAAGGGATCCTATTCTGGTTGGCTGCCGGTTACCAGTGGTGTTCCACAGGGGTCCGTGTTGGGGCTGCTTCTTTTCACATTGTACATCAACGATTTGGATTATGGAATAGATGGCTCTGTGGCTAAGTTTGCTGATGATATAAAGATAGGTGCAGGGGCCGGTAGTGCTGAGGAAACAGAGAGTCTGCAGAGAGACTTGAATTGATTGGAAGAATGGGCAAAGAAATGGCAAATGAAATACAATGTTGGAAAGTGTATGGTTATGCACTTTGGCAGAAGAAATAAATGGGCAGACAATTATTTAAATGGGGAGAGAATCCAAAGTTCTGAGATGCAACGGGACTTGGGAGTCCTCATGCACGATACCCTTAAGGTTAACCTCCAGGTTGAGTCGGTGGTGAAGAAGGCGAATGCAATGTTGGCATTCATTTCTAGAGGAAAAGAGTATAGGAGCAGGGATGTGATGTTGAGGCTCTGTAAGGTGCTGGTAAGACCTCACTTGGAGTACTGTGGGCAGTTTTAGGCTCCTTATTTAAGAAAAGATGTGCTGACGTTGGAGAGGGTACAGAGAAGATTCACTAGAATGATTCCAGGAATGAGAGGATTAACATATGAGGAACGTTTGTCTGCTCTTGGACTGTATTCCTTGGAGTTTAGAAGAATGAGGGGGGACCTTATAGAAACATTTCAAATGTTGAAAGGCATGGACAGAGGGGATGTGGCAAAGTTGGTTCCCATGATGAGGGAGTCTAGTACGAGACGGCATGACTTAAGGATTGAAGGGCGCCCATTCAGAACAGAAATGCGAAGAAATTTTTTTAGCCAGAGGGTGGTGAATCTATGGAATTTGTTGCCACGGGCGGCAGTGGAGGCCAAGTCATTGGGTATATTTAAGGCAGAGATTGATAGGTATCTGAGTAGCCAGGGCATCAAAGGTTATGGTGAGAAGGCGGGGGAGTGGGACTAAATGGCTCACGATAAAATGGCAGAGCAGACTCGATGGGCCGAATGGCCAACTTCTGCTCCTTTGTCTTATGGTCTTATGGTATTCTAGACCTCTAGAAATGAAAGCTAACATTGTTTTTGCCTTCCTCACCACCAGCCCTACTTGCAAATTAACCTTTAGTGTGTTCTGTACAAGGACTCCCAAGTCCCTTTGCATCTCAGATTTTTGGATTTTCTCTCCACTTAGAAAGCAGTCTGCACATTTATTTCTTCTACAAAGTGCATGACCATGCATTTTCCGACTCTGTGTTTCATTTGCCCATTCTCCTAATCGAAGTGTTGCTGCAGCCTTCCTATTTCTTCAATACTACCTGCCTCTCCACCAATCTTCGTATCATCTGCAAACATGGCAACATATCTAAATTACCTAAATTATTGACAAACAGCATAGTCTCACCTGAGGGGGAAAAGCATGCAAACGTTCACTCTATCTATATCTCTTATAATTTTGTATACATCTGTGCGTTCTCCTCTCATTTTCCTGCACTCCCATGAGTGAAGTCCCAACCTATCCTTGTAAAAATTGTGTGTGATTTATGCTTTTCTTGTGAACGCTGCCTGCCTGACGCTCTGTGCCTGTGATGGTGTTGCAAGTAGGTCTCTCGTTGCACCTGTACATACATGTATTTGTACACACTGTGATAAACTTGAATTCAAGCCAGAGCAAATTTATTATCAAAGTAGGGAAGCAGGGAAGGGTAAAGATAGGAGATTCAATGGTTAGAGGAATGTACAAGAGATTCTGTGGCTGAAAAAGAAATAGTAGTTGTAGTCATAGTCATACTTTATTGATCCCAGGGGAAATTGGTTTTCATTACAGTTGCACCATAAATAATAAATAGTAATAGAACCATAAATAGTTAAATAATAATATGTAAATTATGCCAGTAAATTATGAAATAAATCCAGGACCAGCCTATTGGCTCAGGGTGTCTGACCCTCCAAGGGAGGAGTTGTAAAGTTTGTTGGCCACAGGCAGGAATGACTTCCTATGATGCTCTGTGCTGCATCTTGGTGGAATGAGTCTCTGGCTGAATGTACTCCTGTGCCCAACCAGTACATTATGTAGTGGATGGGAGACATTGTCCAAGATGGCATGCAACTTAGACAGCATCCTCTTTTCAGACACCACCGTGAGAGAGTCCAGTTCCATCCCCACAACATCACCGGCCTTACGAATGAATTTGTTGATTCTGTTGGTGTCTGCTACCCTCAGCCTGCTGCCCCAGCACACAACAGCAAACATGATAGCACTGGCCACCACAGACTCGTAGAACATCCTCAGCATCGTCCGGCAGATGTTAAAGGACCTCAGTCTCCTCAGGAAATAGAGACGGCTCTGACCTTTCTTGTAGACAGCCTCAGTGTTCTTTGACCAGTCCAGTTTATTGTCAATTCGTATCCCCAGGTATTTGTAATCCTCCACCATGTCCACACTGACCCCCTGGATGGAAACAGGGGTCACCGGTACCTTAGCTTTCCTCAGGTCTACCACCAACTCCTTAGTCTTTTTCACATTAAGCTGCAGGTAATTCTGCTCACACCATGTGACAAAGTTTCCTACCGTAGCCCTGTACTCAGCCTCATCTCCCTTGCTGATGCATCCAACTATGGCAGAGTCACCCAAAAACTTCTGAAGATGACAAGACTCTGTGCAGTAGTTGAAGTCCGAGGTGTAAACAGTAAAGAGAAAGGGAGACAAGACAGTCCCCTGTGGAGCCCCAGTGCTGCTGATCACTCTGTCGGACACACAGTGTTGCAAGCACACGTACTGTGGTCTGCCAATCAGGTAATCGAGAATCCATGATACCAGGGAAGCATCCACCTGCATCACTGTCAGCTTCTCCCCCAGCAGAGCAGGGCGGATGATGTTGAACGCACTGGAGAAGTCAAAAAACATGACCCTCACAGTGCTCGCTGGCTTGTCCAGGTGGGCGTAGACATGGTTCAGCAGGTAGACGATCGCATCCTCAACTCCTAGTCGGGGCTGGTAGGCGAACTGGAGGGGATCTAAGTGTGCCTGACCATGGGCTGGAGCAGCTCCAGAACAAGTTTCTCCAGGGATGGAATGCTGGGATGGAATGCTGCCTCCCAGTTGCTAGGGTCCAGGATATCTCAGAGCTGCTGCAGAATGTTCTCAAGTGGGAAGATGAGAAGCCAGATGTTGTGGTGCACATTACCACTAAAGACATATGTAGGAAGGGGGAAAGAGCTCCTATGCAGAGAGTATTGGAAGTTAGGAAAGAGGCTAGATGGTACTCTCTGGATTACATTCAGTGCCACGTACGAGTCAGGGCAGGAATAGGATGATTGGTACAGATGAATGAGCCGCTGAGGATCTAGTGCAGGGGGCAGGCTTGCAGGTTCTTGGATCATTGGAACTCTTCTGGGGCAGGGGCGACCTGTACAAGAGCTGAACTGGAGCAGAACCAATATCCTGGCTGGAAGGTTCTCCGGTGTTGGTTGGGAAGGTTTAAAATAATTTGACGGGGGGTGGGAACCAGAGCACCAGGTCAGAGAGTGGAAAGATGCAGAGGAAGGTAAGTGTCAAGACCAGTAAAAACAGCCAGGAGCAAAGTAATAGATAAAACGGATGGATGGTTTGAAGTGTGTATATTTTAATGCTAGGAGTATTATGGGTGAAGGTGACGAATATAGAGCATGGATCAGTACATGGTACTATGATGTTGTGGCCATTACAGAGACACGGTTGAGGGAGGGGCAAGAATGGGTGATTAATGTACCAGGGCTTTGATGTTTTAGAAAAGATAGAGAGGGAGGTAAAAGGTTAGGGTGAGGGAATTACACTACGCAGGGACAATATCACAGCTGAACTCAGTGGGGACATAATCGAGGGCTCTTTCACTGAGTTTATATGGGCATAGCTCAAAAATAAGAAGGTTACAATTATTCTGGGATCGCACTACAGACACCCCCCACCCCCACAAAGAGCCTCTGGGACATTGAGGAACGGATAGGTATGCAGATTAAGAAAAGGTGTAAAACCAATATGGTTGTTGTCATGGGAAAACTTCAGCTTCCCTGATATAAAATGGGAATATGCTAACATATTCCTGTATAAACTTCTTGTGCAAGTGGTTTAATTGGGACAGAATTTATTATATGCATCCAGGAGGGTTTCTCAAATCAATATGTAGACAGCCAAAGAAGAGGCGGGGCTATTTTGGAAAGAACACACACAAAATACTGAAGGAACTCAGCAAGCCAGGCAGCAGCTATGGAAAAGAGTGAACAGTCGATGTTTCAGGCTGAGACCTTTTATCCGGATTTCCAGCATCTATACTGGGTCTGATCTATCCAGTTGTACTGGATACAGAGGGTGGCCAAGTGACTGACCTATCAGTTATTGATCATTTAGGAACAGCGACCACAACTCCTTAAGTTTTAAGGTTGACAGCGATAAGGTTAATTATGGACATTGCGAGAGAGTATTAAGCTGGAGCAGGGCAAAGGAGAGTTAAATGGGAACAGCTGTTTTTATCCAAGTCCATATCTGACATGTGGAGGGTGTTTAAGAACCAGCTGCACAGAGTACAGGACAGGTACGCTCCAGTCAGAAGGAAGGACGAGGATGGCAAGGCAAGAGAACCTGGGGTGTCGAGGAAGGTGATGCATTTTGTCAAGAAGAGAAAGGAAAAGTATGCAAAGCTTAGGAAGGTAGAATCAAACAGTGCCCTGGAGGATTACAAAAAGCAACTCAGGAAAGGAATTAGGAAAGCCAGGAGGAGCCATGAAAAGTCCTTGGCAAGTAGAAGTACATCAGGAGCCAGAGGAAAACCCAAGGAGAGAGTGAGACTACAAGGATAAAGAGGAAATCATTTGCCTGGATGTGAAGGAATGGGGTGAGGTCATGAGTGAGTACTTTGCATCAGTACATACCAAGGAGAAGAACATGAGATAGGGAGATCAGTGCCAGGATGGTGGGGGACCTTGATAACGAATGCTGCTTTCTTGCAACAGTGCTGCTTATAGATGGCTTCAGTGGTAGGAAGGGCTTTACCTGTGCTGGGCTGGGCTGCATCCATTATTTTTTGTAGGCTTTCCTGTTCAGGGTAGGGTAATGGCTGTTCCTTAAGACACACAATGGTTAAACTCTCTGCAGCTGAATAGTTTTGAAAGTTCTATTTGCAGCATTGCTGGGTCCCTCAGATGGAAGGTCCCTGAGGCAGGGTGACAGGCAGCATCTGGCTTGTTTGCACAAGAGAAACCGAGCAGATGCTTGGTTGCCTGCTGCTTCCTGAGTTATCTGCTGTGTCCACCTGCCTCGGGTGGGGGGGGGATACAGGTTCCCCACCCAGATGTACCCCTTGGTAACAGGATGACTTATGCTGTACACTGTGGGAATGTTTCACTTTGGCTTCTTTCAATCAATCGACCCTCCCTTCCCAGCAGCAGAGTGGGAGGAGATTCCGATTGGACCAACAATAATCTGGAGGTACTCAGTGGATCAGAATCTGTGGAATGTGTTGTTTGCAACAGCAGTGCATTCAAGGCACATAGAAGTACTGTGCAAAACTCTTAGGCACATATATACACACATAGCCAGGGTGCCTAAGACTTTTGCACAGTACTCTATTCATTGATGTGGAGTGGGGGGTGAATTTTTAAATCTGGGAGGAGCAAAGGATGTTGGGAACAGTGAGGGTGGAGCGCCACGGGAGTGGTGTAGGACTGGTGGTGGAGAAGGAGTGCTGGGACAGAGGGATGGTGCAAGTGCAGACACACCCTTCCCAAAGACGCCGGGCAAGATTCCAAACAATTGGTTTATTGATCATTACCAAATATTTCTCTGGAGCTTCCTGGTCTCTCCCCTCTCCCTTCCCCCTTTTCTCAACCATGATTCCCCTCTCCCTGCCCCCCAATCAACTATAGAGACCCATATCAGAATCAGGTTTATCATCACTTACATACATCGTAATTTTTTTTTGCAGCAGTACAGTGCAATGCTTAAAATTACTATAGTACTGTGTAAAATCCTTAAGCACCCTTAGCTATATCTATCTATCTATATATATATGTGTGTGTGTGTGTATATATATATATATATGTGTGTGTGTGTGTGCCTAAAACTTTTGCACAGTACTGTATCTTATGGCAGATACATTAGGGACATTTAAGAATCTTTTAGATAGGCACTTGGATGATAGAAAAATGGAGGGCTATGTGGGAGGGAAGGGTTAGGTTAAAAGATCAGCACAATATCATGGGCCGAGGGGCCTGTGCTGGGCTATACTGTTCTATGCTCTAAGCTCTGTGCTCTACATACATCCTATGTGCCATGCAACACCCCACATCCCACACACCATCAGTCTCCAGTTCACGCCACTCAGGCACTGGTGCTAATATTAGTTGTTGTGACTGTGTGTGCTATTGTAACTGAATGTGCTGTGTGTGACTGTACATACAGTGTTTTGCACTGTAGTATTGGAAGAACGCTGTTTCATTTAGATGTATACATGTGTATGTTTGAATGACAATGAACTTGAACCCGAGATTGAAGCTGAAATTTGGTGTTCTTTCTATTCTTCTTTGCACTTTTCAGTTATTTTCATAATTTATGGTGATTTTACGTCTCTGCACTGCAATACTGTTGCAAAACAACAAATTTCATGACATTTAAGCCAGTGATAAAAAATCTGTTTCTGATTCGGATTATCTTATGCCTTGTGATCATCTGGGTTTCAGCATGAAATGTTGACAATCCCTTTGCCCTCGCACAAATGCTGATTGTCTATTGGAGGAGGTGGGAGGGAGCATTGGGAGACGGAGGAAGAGAACACCAGTTAGTAAATGGCTCTGGCCAGCGAGAACCAGCCAATGCATTATCATTGTTGCCAGGAGCTGAGGAAAAGGCAGCAAGGCAGGCGAAGAGCAGAACGAAAAAGCAGCCGCTTTCATAAGTCACTCAGGCAGCAAGATGCTGAATATTCACATATTGCAAACATCATCTGGTTCCTTGGACATGGCTCTGGGCTCTCAACAGTTGAGTGGGAAAACAAAGGAGCACAAAAATAGAGGGAGCCTTGAGTCACAGACCTCTCACTGTGGAAAGAAACCATCAGGCCAATCGTGTCCAGTGCAATGATTCTGTTTCTATGCAACAATTAATCCCTTATTTTTATTTATTCTTAAAACATGAACGTTGTTGTAAGAGCACGTTCACTCTCCATCCCTTGTACGTACAATACTGCACAAACATCTTAGGCACATATATATAGCTGACTTCTCTCCCCTTTTCTGGTCCTGATGAAAGGACATGGCCCAAATCATCACCAAATACTTTTGCACAGTATTGTAAGTGACAGAAAAGCTGGTTAAGACATTGACAGTCAACTATGTAGTACAGTGCTAAGGTACATGTAGGTCAGAGTGTGGTTATGAAGATATATATCTTCCCCTGTGTGAAGGTCTGGGATTAGTGAAGATTAGTTTTAGAACAAACCTGCATGATTTAATTAAAACTCTGGTGATTTGATTTCCCTAATACTAGATTTATTGAATTTAAAATTCATAACATAGATCCTAATCTCAAGATCCACTCCACCTTGCTAATTCTGTCAGGAAATGTAGCGGAGGCATGACCCAAAAGCAGTGAGTGATAACTTTAATAATAGATCACAACATAACAATCCATGAGGGGCCACTAAACAAGAGAGAACAGAAACGTAGCACAACAGGCAATAAGGCAAACTTTATCATCAGGGATTCCCCCACCACCCAGGCCATGCTCTCTTCTCGCTGCTGCCACCGGGTCGAAGGTACAGGAGCCTCAGGACTCACACCTCCAGGTTCAGGAACAGTTACTACCCCTCAACCATCAGGCTCCTGAACCAGTGGGGATAACGTCACTCAACTTTACTTGCCCCATCATTGAAATGTTCCCACAACCTATGGACTCCCTTTCAGGGACTTTTTATCTCATGTTCTCAATATATTTATTGTTTATTTATTTATTTACTTGTTTATTTTGTATTTGCACAGTTTGTTGTCTTTTGAATTCTGGTTGAATGCACAAGTTGGATGGTGTTTCATTGATTCTGTCATGGGTATTATTCTATGGATTTATTGAGTACGCCACAATAAGGTCTGTCAAATTCCAGTAATGTGAGGTAGGGCAGAGGTGGATAAGACCACGATCATCCACGTCATACGACACGGCACATAACAAACGAGCTAGCATTGAAATGTACAGAAAAGTGCACCATTTGCATTAACAACCGACATAACTTAAGGATGCGCTGGGGGCAGCCCGCAAGTGTCACCACACACTCTGGTGGCAACGTAGCCCGTCCACAATGTTCAGCAGAACAACACGAGCAATAACAATGATCCTGTGGACACCACCGTAGTGGAGCGGTTAGCACGGCGCCATTACAGCTCAGGGCGTTGGAGCTCAGAGTTCAATTCCAACACCGTCTGTAAGAAATTTGTACGTCCCTCCTGTGACTGTGTGGGTTTGCTCTGGGTGTTCTGGTATTGTCGCACAGTCCAAAGACCGAGGTTAATTAGTCACTGTAAATTGTGCTACGATTAGGCTGGGGTTAAATAGGGGGATTGCTGGGCGATGTGGCTCGGTATGCCAGAAGGGCCTGTTCCACACTGTTTCTCCAAACAAATAAAGAGCAAGAACATAACAGCAGCAACAAAACAACAGCAGCAAATCAAGCCCCTTAACTCCCTCCCTCCCACCATACACACAGAGCGTCTACTAACCCCCAGGACAGGCTTTCTCCAAGCTCCCAGCCTCCGGCGGCCGTGGACTCACAGACATTGGACCTTCAGCTTCCCCGGCAGATCCACACTTCAGCTATCGGACCACAACTTCCAGACGTCCGATTGACCTTCAGGCTTCAATGATTGCTATCGCCCCTAGGTCTCACTGATGATGAAGGAAGTGGAAACCTGGACAAGGACCCCAACCTCGGGCCTCAAATTCTGAACTCGCCGATGAGAGGTCCCTGAACACTAGGCCTTTTCCACCTGGTCTTGCCAACTCACATGCCTATGGGCCACTGGTCCTCATGCCTCCTGCACGCACAGAACACCGCTCCCAGAAACCATTGACGACTTGCTGACCTGGGGCCTCCTCTCTGGTCGGCCGGCCCGACGTTTGATCACTAGTGTCCTTCATTCCAGGTCCACATCCCAGGCCTTCGAGCACAGGGTGGAGGCCTAGACTCAGGCCTGACCTCTGATTCTCTCACTTCCATGTCCCTAAACCCGAACCTGACTCCTAACTTCATTCACAAAATTCAGGAGGAACTCAGTAGGCCAGGCGGCATCAATGGAAAAGAATAAACAGTCGACATTTCAGGCTGAGACCCTTCTTCAGGACTGGGAAGGAAGGGGAGAAGTCAGAGTAAGAAGGTGGGGAGAGGGGAGGAAGAAGTCCAAGGTGGTAGGTGATAGGTGATACTGAGAGGGAGGAGGGACAAAGTAAAAAGCAGGGAAGTTGATCGGTGAAGAGGTAAAGGTCTGGAGGAGGGGCAATCTGATAGGAGAGGATTGAAGACCATGGAAGAAAAGGATGGGCATGTAAGAAGATGTGAAAGAGGGAAACAGGAATGGGGAATAGTGAAGGGGGAGGGGGCAATTACTGCAAGTTGCTTTGGATTTCCAGCATCTTCAGATTTTCTCATGTTCCTAACTTCCTTCTCTGTCCCTAAAACCACTCTTTCATACCTAAAAGCCGCAACTTCAATGAAGACCACAACCTTAATGAGGACCATGGTGCCTGGTCGGTAGTGGTCGTCAGTGATGGAAGGCTTCATTGCAATAATTCTGTTGAAAATCAAGAACTGTGTTTTAGTATCTTTCTGGATGGAGATGATTATGGCCTTGTGAGTCACAAATATTACTTTTCAGACTATGTCTGAATGCTGTCTAGCTCTCACACCATGAAAACACCAGACTGTTTCATTTTCTGAAGTCTTGTGAATGGAACTGAACACTTTGTAATCATCAGGGAAGATCTGTACATCTGAATTTATGATGGAAGGAAGAGTTCCTTTGATTTGTGACAATAGATTAGACTGGTTACAGAAAGGAATTAATTCCTTGAGGTGTTCAGCTCAGTACTCCCAATATATAACTGGATGATATATTAATATTAAGACCTTGATTAGCCTCAGATCTAATAATGGTGAATGAGAGCAAAGCTGAACATGAGTAATGGTGTGGGAGGAGACCCTGTCCCATTGTGATGGTTAAATGTGTCAGTAAAGAACTGGAGTCTTTAAATTGTTCCATGTAAGGCCTAGCAAAATCTCACCGGGCCACGAAATTAATCATAGACTGAAATGAACAGTTTGTCAGTCATAAATTTAATAAAAATGTGCTTGCCTTCCTCAACGGCCCATCAATTCCAGCCATTTTCAAGTCTATCCCTATGTTTTTTCGGTCCTTGCTGGATTTAAGTCCACACATTAAATGGAAACGGGGAAAAGTTTGAAGGAAATGGGCAACTTTTTCATACAACCCTGAGATTTGTCTTCCCCACAGAAAGTCATGAGACAAACAAAACCATGGAACCAACCTGTACAAAGGAAAACATCAAACCCCCCCAACCCCCCCACATAGAAAATTGTGCAAACGGTAACAAAAAAAATGGAAAACACAGAATATAAAACACAAGAGGCATTCTTCAGTACAGTTCAGCTCAGTGTTCATTACCTGCAGATGCCTAATTCAAAAATCACCCAATGGTAATAGCGAAAAAAGAGACCAGAACTAGAAGTAGAAATAGAACACATTATAAAAACTGAATTAGAGTCCAAAACTACAATCCATGTTGGTTAAATGTTGCTCCAGAACTATTTGCCAACATCATTGATGGAGAGAAACGCAAGGTCCTTCCCGCGGACGTAGCGAGAGGGAGAACATCATACGCAGACAACTTCTCTGGCAGTAGCGGGTGAGAGGCTGGCAACGGCGTTGAACACTTACTCACCTCAAGGACCTCAATTGTCCTGGGTACGTTAATTGGCGAGATCGGAGAGAGATGGCGTTGATCGTGGGCTCGCGCCCCTTCGCCGGACATCCTGGTCTCCATGCCGCACGGTTTGGTTGCAGCCTCATGGTAACTTCTCAGAGTCAACAAAATGCCAGATTGCCCACATGGCCTGAAATCACACCACCAGAATGTAGATTACAGGCTCTAACAGCAGCAGAACCGCATCTGAAGTAAAAAGAAGATGCAAAAGAAGTGAAAGGGTGTGAAAGAAGTAGAGGGAATATGAAGCAAGATCCCAAGGAGGTGGAAGTGCCAGAGGAACAGTCAAAAGGAATATGGACAGGTATATATTGATAGGAAAGGTTTGAAAGGATATGGGGAGTGCAGAGCAGGATTTTCAAATTCAGCAATTCCCTACCCGTACAGATGCTGCTCAATCTGTTAAACTCAACCAGCAGATTGGTTGTTGCTCAAGATTTCAACATCTTCAGTCTCCTGTGTCTCCTCACTGTCACTGTCTCCCATCAGTGTCTGTAATGAGTTAATTTGTTCTCCCCATGTGACGGAGAGCACTCAGTAAATGCACGCTTTACATGCGTACACAAACATTGCCTTGTCATTCGGCTGTTGTGGTGCTGAGTGTGCACACATCAATGCCTAACCCAGTATGTTCTCATACTGGGCCCGAAACTAAGCTGATGCGCTCAGATCGGCTTTATGGTGTCCTTCCCGCCATACACGGGGAATAATCCATTTCCTTAGTTAATGGGGATATGTAAATGCGTACGTGTTGCTTGCATGCGATATTTAAGGTAGATACTCCTGTTTATTTTGTAATATGATTGTAACCACGTTGTGGGGTGCATCATATTCTAATTGATGTGTAGACTTAAGTTAAATTTGCGGGTAATCAAGGATGGTATGCCTTAGTGCCTAATTAAATGGGGACTAGTGCAGGGGGGGAAAGGAGGGGAAGAGGGAGAGGGAAGGGGGAGAGAGGGAGAGGGGAGGGGGAGAGGGAAGGGGGAGAGAGGGAAGGGGAGAGAGGGAGAGGGGAGGGGAGAGGGGGAGAGGGGATGGGAGAGTGAGAGAGAGAAAGAGATATCACGCTGTCAGCAGTTATAGAACATTGAAAACTTACAGCACAATACAGGCCCTTCGGCCCACAAAGCTCTACCAAACATGTCCTTACCTGAGAAATTACCTAGCATTACCCATAGCCCTTTATCCTTCTGAGCTCCATATACCTGTCCAGGAGTCTCTTAAAAGACCCTATCATATCCGCCTCCACCACCGTCGCCGGCAGCCCATTCCACACACTCACCACTCTCTGCGTAAAAAACTTACCCTGATATCTCCTCCATACCTACTTCCAAGCACCTCAAAACTGTGCCCTCTTGCGCTAGCCATTTCAGCCCTGGGAAAAAGTCTCTGACCATCCACACGATCAATGCCTCTCATCATCTTATATACCTCTATCAGGTCACCTCGCATCCTCAGTCACCCCTAGGATAAAAGGCCGAGTTCACTCAACAGTGGAGAATATCCTGAGAGGCAGGTTTATGAACATTTGGAGAGGTATAATATGATTAGGAATAGTCAGCATGGCTTTGTCAAAGGCAGGTCATGCCTTACGAGCCTGATTGAATTTTTTGAGGATATGACTAAACATATTGATGAAGGTAGAGCTGTAGATGTAGTGTATATGGATTTCAGCAAGGCATTTGACAAGGTACCCCATGCAAGGCTTATTGAGAAAATAAGGAGGCATGGGATCCAAGGGGACATTGCTTTGTGGATCCAGAACTGGCTTGCCCACAGAAGGAAAAGAGTGGTCGTAGATGGGTCATATTCTGCATGGAGGCCGGTGACAGGTGGTGTGCCTCAGGGATCTGTTCTGGGACCCCTATTCTTCGTGATTTTTATAACTGACCTGGATGAAGAAGTGGAGGGATGGGTTAGTAAATTTGTTGATGACACAAAGGTTGGAGGTGTTGTGAATAGTGTGGAGGGCTGTCAGAGGTTACAGTGGGACATTGATAAGATGCAAAACTGGGCTGAGAAGTGGCAGATGGAGTTCAAGCCAGATAAGTGTGAGATGGTTCATTTTGGTAGATCAAATATGATGGCAGAATATAGTATTAATGTTAAGACTCTTGGCAGTGTGGAAGATCAGAGGGATCTTGGGGTCCGAGTCCATAGGACACTCAAAGCTGCTGTGCAGGTTGACTCTGTGGTTTAGAAGGCATACGGTTCATCAACCGTGGGATTGAGTTTAGGAGCTGAGAGGTAATATTGCAGCTATTGGACCCTGGTCAGACCCCACTTGGAGTACTGTGCTCAGTTCTGGTTGCCTCACTATAGGAAGGATGTGGAAACCATAGAAAGGGTGCAGAGGAGATTTACAAGGATGTTGCCTGGATTGGGGAGCATGCCTTATGAGAATAGGTTGAGTGAACATGGCCTTTTCTCCTTGGAGTGACGGAGGATGAGAGGTGACCTGATAGAGGTGTATAAGATGATGAGAGGCATTGATCATGTGGATAGTCAGGCGCTTTTTCCCAGGGCTGAAATGGCTAGCATGAGAGGGCACAGTTTTAAGGTGCTTGGAAGTAGGTACAGAGAAGATGTCAGGGTAAATTTTTTACACTGAGAGTGGTGAGTGTGTGGAATGGGCTGCTGGTGACGGTAGTGGAGGCGGATACAATAGGATCTTTTAAGAGACTCCTGGATAGGTACATGGAGCTTAGAAAGATAGAGGGCTATGGGTAACCCTAGGTACTCTAAGGTAAGGATGTGTTCGGCACAGATTTGTGGGCCAAAGGGCTTGTGTTGTGCTGTAGATTTTCTATGTTTCTATGTTTCTATTACTGCATTTACTAGTAGATATGCTTTTGTAGATATTGGCAATTTTCTTCTCGCTATTTTCACTAAGTTATGTAAGTTTGATTTCTGACATATTTAATAAACACCCTTGCACTAGCATTCCTCTGCGTCATAAGCCCTACAAGTGGGTTGGGTTTCCCGCGGGCGTATCACATTTAGCTGAAACATCCATCAAATCAGTTCAGTTTAAAGGTGTTCCACCTCATTCCTCAAAAACTCTATCTCTGCGGCATCAGGGGCCACTTTAGCAACAGAAACTGGTACAGATCTCTCAGTGGGTGAGCATCTGGAGGACAGTGACTACCGTTCCCTGGCCTTCAGCATTATCATGGAAAAGGACAGAATCAGAGAGGACATGAAAATTTTCAATTGGGGAAAGGCAAATTATGAGGCTATAAGGCTAGAACTTGCGGGTGTGAATTGGGATGATGTTTTTGCAGGGAAATGTACTATGGACATGAGGTCGATGCTTAGGGATCTCTTGCTGGATTTTAGGGATAAATTTGTCCCAGTGAGGAAGATAAAGAATATTAGGGTGAAAGAATCATGGGTGACAAGTGAGGTGCAAAATCTAGTCAGGTGGAAGAAGGCAGTATACATGAGGTTTAGGAAGCAAGGATCAGATGGGTCTATTGAGGAATATAGGGTAGCAAGAAAGGAGCTTAAGAAGGGGCTGAGAAGAGCAAGAAGGGGGCATGAGAAGGCCTTGGCGAGTAGGGTAAAGGAAAACCCCAAGACATTCTTCAACTATGTGAAGAACAAAAGGATGACAGGAGTGAAGGTAGGACCGATTAGAGATAAATGTGGAAAGATGTGCCTGAAGGCTGTGGAAGTGAGCGAGGTCCTCAATGAATAATTCTCTTTGGTACTCACCAATGAGAGGGAACTTGATTGCGCTGAGGACAATATGAGTGAGGTTGACATTCTGGAGCATGTTGATATTAAAGGAGAGGAGGTGTTGGAGTTATTAAAATATATTAGGATGGTTAAGTCCCTGGGGCCTGACGGAATATTTCCCAGGCTGCTCCACGAGGCGAGGGAAGAGATTGCTGAGCCTCTGGCTAGGATCTTTATGTCCTCATTGTCTACGGGAATGGTACCGGAGGATTGGAGGGAGGCGAATGTTGTCCCCTTGTTCAAAAAAGTTAGTAGGGATAGTCCGGGTAATTATAGACCAGTGAGCCTTACGTCTGTGGTGGGAAAGCTGTTGGAAAAGATTCTTAGAGATAGGATCTATGGGCATTTCGAGGATCATGGTCTGATCAGGGACAGTCAGCACGGCTTTGTGAAGGGTAGATCATGTCTAACAAGCCTGATAGAGTTCCTTGAGGAGGTGACCAGGCATATAGATGAGTGTAGTGCAGTGGATGTGATCTATATGGATTTTAGTGAGGCATTTGACGAGGTTCCACATGGTAGGTTTATTCAGAAAGTCAGAAGGCATAGGATCCAGGGAAGTTTGGCCAGGTGGATTCAGAATTGGCTTGCCTGCAGAAGGCAGAGGGTCATGGTGGAGGGAGTACATTCAGATTGGAGGGTTGTGACTAGTGGTGTCCCACAAGGGTCAGTTCTGGGACCTCTACTTTTCATGATTTTTATTAACGACCTGGATGTGAGGGTAGAAGGGTGGGTTGGCAAGTTTGCAGATGACAAAAAGGTTGGTGGTGTTGTGGATAGTGTAGAGGATTGTCGAAGATTGCAGAGAGACATTGATAGGATGCAGAAGTGGGCTGAGAAGTGGCAGATGGAGTTCAACCCTGAGAAGTGTGAGGTGGTACACATTGGAAGGACAAACTCCAAGGCAGAGTACAAAGTAAAGGGCAGGATACTTGGTAGTGTGGAGGAGCAGTGGGATCTGGGAGTACAGGTCCACAGATCCCTGAAAGTTGCCTCACAGGTAGATAGGGTAGTTAAGAAAGCTTATGGGGTGTTAGCTTTCATAAGTCGAGGGATAGAGTTTAAGAGTCGCGAGGTAATGATGCAGCTCTATAAAACTCTGGTTAGGCCACACTTGGAGTACTGTGTCCAGTTCTGGTCGCCTCACTATAGGAAGGATGTGGAAGCATTGGAAAGGGTACAGAGGAGATTTACCAGGATGCTGCCTGGTTTAGAGAGTATGGATTATGATCAGAGATTAAGAGAGCCAGGGCTTTGGCGAGAAGCAGGATGAGAGGAGACATGATAGAGGTATACAAGATATTGAGTGGAATAGATAAAGTGGATAGCCAGCGCCTCTTCCTCAGGGCACCACTGCTCAATACAAGAGGACATGGCTTTAAGGTAAGGGGTGGGAAGTTCAAGGGGGATATTAGAGGAAGGTTTTTTACTCAGAGAGTGGTTGGTGTGTGGAATACGCTGCCTGAGTCAGTGGTGGAGGCAGATACACTGGTGAAGTTTAAGAGACTACTAGACAGGTATATGGAGGAATTTAGGTGGGGGCTTATATGGGAGGCAGGGTTTGAGGGTCGGCACAGCAATGTGGGCTGAAGGGCCTGTACTGTGCTGTACTGTTCTATGTTCTATGTCACCTCTAGTCTGGACTTACATGACATCCTCACCAACCGATTGCTTAAAAACGCCATTCAATCAGCATAACTTTCTCCAAAACTTTTACAAAACTTAGCACTCTAAATAATAGTTCATTGAGAATTCAGACATCCACCCCAATCAAAACTCAAATATTTGTGGATAATCGCTTTGAGTTGCACCAAGCCTTACTCCCTAAAGTGTCCATAATAAAGTACCTAAATCACTTTCCCTGATACTAGTTTAAAAACAGGCTTAAACACACAAACCGTGTAATCATCAGTCACACAGCATTCATGAATCCCCAGGCAATGGTCCCCACAATGTAAGCCCCCTCAGCAGGCGCATATGCTAACTTGACTCGTGAACTGGTGCTGGAAACAGCCACGAGACTCAGCTTTGAGAAGGCCATTGTTCACAAACCATATATGTCTAGGGTCTGTATGATTAGGTGTTTAACCAAATGGGAACATTGTGATGTTCCAATTGAAGAAACTTCAGCTGGAGCAAATACTGTGTAAGTTCTGCGAATGTTGTGTAAAAAATAAAAGGGCCCATTACAGTTAAACCATTCCAAT
Source organism: Mobula hypostoma (assembly GCF_963921235.1). NCBI lineage: Eukaryota > Metazoa > Chordata > Chondrichthyes > Myliobatiformes > Myliobatidae > Mobula > Mobula hypostoma. The sequence continues at coordinate 193,006,138 of NC_086100.1, forward strand.
TTGCACATAAACATTGGAGCTCATCCCGGAATTGTCTTTTACTCACACACAAGACCCATGGCCTGCATGAAAGCACACGCCACATTCCAAACTTCACTCGAAATCCATCTCCAACAAATGGACCCTCTCTCCGGTGTATTGGCCCTTCTTCCTTGACGGAATTCAGCTGCATGAAGCACTTCGTGCAATAGGCACACTCCTTCCCATGGCATTCTCAGGCATATTTGCTCCTGTCCTCTCTGTGCCTCCCACCAAAAAAAAATGTGAAACAGACTACTGTCCATCACCAAACTCTCTCCGCCCTGCTCTCTCTGGACCTTTCTTCCAAACCCACCATCCTGATTGGCTGACACAACATTCCTAAGTTGAACTACATGGTATCATCGAGCCAAAACCAAAGCATTCTACCAGCAAGGCACACTGGTTTTGCAGAGAACTGCTGAAATGAAATACCTGCAGCATAGCAGAATAAATCTTAACCAGGGCATTACACACATAAAATGACTCTCGCATGTTTAATTTGCAAAAATCCTACACCAACATAGTATGCCCACAGTGTTCAGCAGAACAACACAAGCAACAACAACAATGTTAACAACAGAACAATGCTGAGAGACAGGATTAATCAAGATTTGGAAATGTAAGTATTGCTTAATGGATACAGATTCAGATTTAGATTTATTAATCATGTACCTCAAAACATACAATGAAATGTTTGCATTAACAACCAGCACAATGTAAATATGTGCTGGGGAGAGCCCATGGGTGTTGGCACACATTCTAGCACCAACATACGGTGCCTATAAAAATTACTCCCCCCCCCAGAAGTTTTCATGTTTTATTGTTTTACAACATTGAATCGCAGAGGATTTAATTTGGTTTTTTGTGACACTGATCAACAGAAAAGATTCTTTCATGTCGAGGGGGGGATGAATACATTTTACATGCACTGTAGCATTCCCACAGTGCCACAATCCCATCACCAGTCACATCTTCCCTTCTGACCACCTTTCTACATTTCACAGGTTCACTCTGTGATCTCCTGGTCCACCTGACCATCTTCACCCTATCCTCCCAATCCCATGGGACAGGAGAAGGTGCAAAGTTAGCCATTTCACCTCATCCTTTCCCACCATCCAGTCCCAATCCAGATGAAGGGTCTGGGCCCGAAATGTTGACTGTCCATTTCTCTCCATAGATGCACCTCCCCACAGGCATAGTGAGGCCCAACATAAAGGAGAACAAAAACAACAGGAATTCTGCAGATGCTGGAAATTCAAGCAACACATATCAAAGTTGCTGGTGAACGCAGCAGGCCAGGCAGCATCAGTAGGAAGAGGTACAGTCGATGTTCCAGGCCGAGACCCTTCGTCAGGACTAACTGAAGGAAGAGTGAGTAAGGGATTTGAAAGTTGGAGGGGGAGGGGGAGATCCAAAATGATAGGAGAAGACAGGAGGGGGAGGGATGGAGCCAAGAGCTGGACAGGTGATAGGCAAAAGGGGATACGAGAGGATCATGGGACAGAAGGTCCGGGAAGAAAGACAAGCGGGGGGGGGGACCCAGAGGATGGGCAAGAGGTATATTCAGAGGGACAGAGGGAGAAAAAGGAAAGTGAGAGAAAGAATGTGTGCATAAAAATAAGTAACAGATGGGGTACGAGGGGGAGGTAGGGCCTTAGCGGAAGTTAGAGAAGTCGATGTTCATGCCATCAGGTTGGAGACTACCCAGATGGAATATAAGGTGTTGTTCCTCCAACCTGAGTGTGGCTTCATCTTTACAGTAGAGGAGGCCGTGGATAGACATGTCAGAATGGGAATGGGATGTGGAATTATAATGTGTGGCCACTGGGAGAACAACATTGATTTCTCTAACCCAGCGATTTTCCTCTCTCCCCCTTCTCTCTTTTCCCATTCCCCATTGTGGTTTCCCATTTCATCCCTTCTCTTCTTATCAGCCACCCATCACCTCCCTTTGGTGCCCCTCCTCTATCCCTTTCTGCCACGGTCCACTCTCCTATCAGATTCCTTCTTTTGCCCTTTTTCCACCTATTACCTCTCAGCTTTTTACCTGATCCTACCTGCCCCGCTCATCCACCTTCCCCTTCACCTGGTTTCACCTATCGCCTGCTGGTTTGTACTTCCTCCTCCAATTCCTTACTTATAGTCCTGATAACCCAAAACATCAACTGTTAACTCCCCATCATGGATGCTGTTTGACTTGCTGAGTTCCTCCAGCATTTTGTGAGTGCTACATGACGAACAAGATCTTATCTTCTGTCGAGGCACTTTGCAATCCTCTGGACTGAATATTGAAGACTCCATCTTCATGTACGTACTTGACCATTTCACTGTTGTTGTCTTGACAATGTCTTGCCTACAACTAGCGTTCATGCTCTTTATCAGCAGATCTGTCCCCTGTGGTCTTTTGTTTTAGTGATCAAGATAGCAACATTTAAGAGGGATATTGACAGGCTCATGAAGTAGCAGGGAATGGAGGGCTTGAGACCATGTACAATTTAAATTGGCCTCTTGCTAATCAAGAATATACCCAGTGACTTGGCCTCCACAGCCGTCTATGGCAATGAATTCCACAGATTCACCACCCTCTGACTGAAGAAATTCTTCCTCATCTAAATTTTAAAGGAATATCCCTTTATTCTGAGGCTCGACCCTATGACTTTAGACTCCTACTAATGAAAACATCTCTGTCCAGGACTTTTGGTACCTATCCAAAACTCTCCATTTTTCTTACATCTATGTGACTGTTTAGGAGCCTCTTAAATATTTCTATTGCATCGGACTCACTTGCTGTGTAAAAAAAACATAACACAAGAAGACATGGACCATAAGGCTCATCGAGTCTGCTCTGCCATTATAACATGGCTGATGTATTTTCCCTCTCAACCCCTCTCCCCTGCCTTTTCCCTGTAACCTTTGATGACGCCTGACTAATCAAGAACCTATCAACTCCGCTTTAAGTATGCCCAATGACTTGGCATCCACAGCTGTCCGTGGCAATGAATTCCACAGATTCACCACCCTCTGGCGAAACAAATTCCTCCTCATCTCTTCTAAAGGGATATCCTTCTATTCTGAGGGTGTGCCCTCTGTGCCTTGATTCTCCCACTATTCAAAACATATTCTCCATGTCAACTCTATCTAAGCCTTTCAATGAGAGCCCATTATTCTTCAGAGAGCACAGACCAAGAGCCTTCAAACATACCTTACTCTGACATCTCCCCTGAACTTGCTTCCACTCCCCTTAAACAGGCGTCTTCTGATATAGGCATCACCACCCTGGGAAAAGGACACTGGCTATCCACCCTGTCGATACCCACAAAGGACCTACATGGAGCGTTATTGCAGGAAAGCAGCATCCATCATCAGGGACCACTACCACCCAGGTCATGCTCTTTTCTCATTGCTGCCATCAGGAAGAAGTACAGGAGCCTCACGACTCACACCACCAGGTTTCGGAACAGTTATTACCCCTGAAACATCATACTCTTGAACCAGAGGGGATAACTTCACTCAACCTCACTTGCCCCATCATTGAACTGTTCCCACAACGTATGGACTCACTTTCAAGTACTCTTCATCTCATGTTCTCGATATTTATTGCTTATGTAACGCCCTGGCTTTACTGCTAATGCTGTAGGGTATTTCATGTACTGGTCTTTCTGTACAAGCACGGTGTTCTGCTGGCAGTGTCTGGGTTACTGTTAAAGGTAAGGGATGCTTAGGAATGTCTGTTATCCAATCAGGAGAGTGGAACTGGCAGAAGGTTCTAGATACTGCTGGGGGAGCAGTTTTTGTGATGAACACTGAAGCAGGCCGTGATCTTTTTCAGCAGGAGATGGGGAGAGAAGGAGCTCGAGAGAACTGGCCATAGGATTCGATCGGCAGGAACATGCCATCCAATGGATCCCAAGAGGGGAACGTTTACCGGGAAGCAGTGAATAGAAGTAGGTGACAGCGTGCACATCGAAAACAACAGCTTCTGAAAGATTTGGGCTCCACCGTGCACATGTGACTGTTTAAGTATAATGGGCCCTTTTTGTTTTCGTTCTTACTTTCCTTTAATAACTGTTTGCTTACGTTAACATTCTTAAATACGAGTTGTCATTTCTTGCCTCTGGGCAATTGCTGTGGGGTGGGGTGGGGGGCAGTAAATCACATAGCATTCACACGAACCGGGGTTTGGGTGAACAAGACATCCCACGGATTTGGCGGGACCAAAGTCATATAAATGCTAGATGTATGAAGCCTGAGAAAGGTGGGTTTCTCACCATGGAGTCTCGTGGCTGTTAGCGAGGGGGTAACGAGCTGCAGTCCCAGAGATGCCCAGTAAAGAGGGGTTTCACTTATGAATTTATTATTATCTTTTTTCTCTTTTAAATTTGCACAGCTTGTCATCCTTAGTACTTTGATTTTTCAGCCACCCAGTTGGGTGCAGTCATTCTTTGATTCTATCGTGGTTCTTAGATTTACTGAGTATGCCCACAAGAAAATGAATCTCAGGGTTGTATATGGTAACATATATGTACTTTGACAATAAATTTACTTTGCTTTTGGACTTTGAGTTCATTTTATTGGCACCATATCTAGCACCGTAAACGCTCCCTCCCTCCACCAACGGCAAACATATAATCCATCTGGAAAACGCAGAGACAAGGGACTGCAAACTGCAGACACTAGAATCTGCAGTGAAAAGACAGACGGCTGGAGGAACTCAGTAGGACACAAAACAGAGAACAGTACAGCACAGGAACCAACACTTAGGCCATGATGACTAGGTCCCCAGGTCAGCAAATCTCAGGATCCGATGTCCAATGCATATCCAAAAGTCGAGAGCTCAAAGTCCAGTGATTGGCAAGACCTGGAGTCAAGGCCCGAAGTCAAAATCCTGAGATCAGAGAATTCTGGAGTGGAGGCTTCAAAATCCCGTGATCAGCAAGCCCTGTAATCAGTGAATCCTGGGGTAGTTGGAGGTCAGATGTCCACAAATCTGCAAGTCCAGTCCAGGGGCTGGAGGTTAGAAGCCTGGTCTGTGAGTCTGAGCCTGAGGCCCAAGGCCCAGAGGCGGCCTGTCCTGGGGTTGGAGGTGTGTATGTCTGTGTGTAGTGGGGTAGTAAAAGAACTTGTTTTAATGTTGTTTTGTCATCGTTATTGTTTCTGCTGCTGCTGCCTTTGTTGTTGGCACTGGAATGTGTGGTGACACTTGCGAGCTGCCCCCAGCACAGTGTTAAAGCAAACAACACACTTCACTCTGTTCCTAAATGTTGCCATTGTATGTGCTTTCATCACCCCAGGCACCTACCACCTAACACTCTTCGTGTACAAAATCTTGCCCCAGACAACTCTTCCCAAAATTCTCCCTCTCATGTTAAAGTTTTCTTATCCATGTGCTTGTCTAAATGTGTTTTAAATACCACATTTATACCTGCCTCAGCCACTTGCACTGGCAACTCATTCCATCCACCCACCACCCACCGGGTAAGAACCTGCCCCTCGGGTAGGTCCATTTTAAATCTTTCTCCTGTCACCATAAATCTACTACCTCTATTTTTAGACTCCCTTTCCCTGAGAAGAAGACAGTGTACATTCTCCTTGCCTTACCCATGCACCTTTATTACCTCTGCAAGATCACCCCTCGACCTCATATGCTCCAGGGAATAAACCCCCAGCTTATTCAGTGCTCCCTCGGATCTCAAACTTTCAGTCCAGGCAACGTTCTTGCGAATCTTTTCTGCACTCGAAAAGATTGGCAACTAGATCTCACACCATACTCCAAGGGTGGCCTCACCAAACTCTTGTCCAGCTGTAACATCTTCAAGGAGTGGTGCCTCAGGAACACAGCGTCCACCATTAAGGTCCCCCACCACTCAGGACATTCCCTCTTCTCATTGCTACTGTCTGGGAGGAGGTACAGAAGCCTGAAGGCACGCACTCAATGATTTAGGAACTGCTTCTTCCCTTCTGACGTCAGATTTCTGAATTGACAACCATCCTATGAACACTACCTCATTACTTTTTTTATTTATTTCTGTTTTTGCACTACTTATTTAACAATTTAATATATCGTACATATATATACTTAATGTAATTCTATTTTTTCTATATTTATTATGTATTGCATTATACTGCTGCTGTAAAGATAACAAATTTCATGGCATATACATGCCTAAGACTTTTGCACAGTACTGTGTCTATGAAGGTTCTCAGTCATCCAGGTCATTGTATATCAAGCAGTAGTGAATCAAGGCAACTGGACTTCCTATGTTGTCTAGAAGACATTTCACCACTCATCCGAGAGGCTTCTTCAGTTCTGATTCCATGGTGGGTAGTTTTCCTGCTTATAAACTCTGTGAGTTGTTTAAAGGTATAGCAATCACATGAGGTCTGTTAAGAGTCGTAGAGGTAATGAGAGGGTCATTAGTCTTATCTTTGCATGAATGGAGGCATGAACTGTTGTGGAGATGCTGGGGTGGAGATGTTAGACCATAAGACATAGGAGCAGAATTTGATCCATCAAGTCTGCTCCGCCATTCAATCATAGCTGAACCTTTTTATCTCCTCTTCAACCCCATTTCCCAGCATTCTCCCCGTAACCTTTGATGACAATCAAACACCTATCAATCTCTGCCTTAAATACACCCAGCAACCTGACCTCCACAGCTGCATGTGGCAACAAATTCTACAAATTCACTACCCTGTGGCTAAAGTAATTTCTCCGCATCTCTGTTTTGAATGGACAGGTCTCTATCCTGAGGCTGTGCCCTTTTGTCCTAGACTCTCCCACCATGGGAAACAACCTTCCCACATCTACTCTGTCTAGTCCTTTCAACATTCGAAAGGTTTCAATGAGATCCCCCCCTCATCCTTCTAAATTCCAGCGAGTACAGACCCAGAGCCATCAAATGTTCCTCGTATGATAACCTTTTCATTCCTGGAGTCATCCTTCTGACCCTCCTCTGGAACCTCTCCAATGCCAGCACATCTCTTCAAAGATGAGAGCCCCAAACTGTTCACAATACTCAAGGTGAGGCCTCACCAGTGCCTTATAAAGCCTCAGCATCACATTCCTGCTCTTGTATTCTAGACCTCTTGAAATGAATGTTAACATTGCATTTGCCTTCTTCACCACAGACTCAACCTGCAAGTTAACCTTTAGGGTGTTCTGCACAAGGACTCCCAAGTGCCTTTGCATTTCAGATTTTTGGATTTTCTCTCGGTTTGGAAAATAGTCTGCACATTTATTTCTACTACCAAAGTGCATGACCATGCATTTTCCAACATTATATTTCATTTGCCACTTTCTTGCCCATTCTACTAATCTGTCTAAGTCCTTCTGCATCTTAACTGTTTCATCAATGCTACCTGCCCCTCCACCAATCTTTGTATCATCTGTAAACTTGGTAACAACGCCATCTATTTCATCATCTAAATCATTTATATACAGAATAAAATGAAATGGTCCCAACAGCAACCCCTGCAGAACAACACTAGTCACTGGCAGCCAACCAGACAAGGATCCTTTTATTCCCACTCACTGCCTCTTACCAATCAGCCAATGCTCTAACCATGTTAGTAACTTTCCTGTAATACCATGGACTCTTAACTTGGTAAGCAGCTTCATGTGTGACACCTTGTCAAAGTCCTTCTGGAAGTCCAAATATACAACATCCACTGCATCCCCTTTACCTATCCTACTTGTAATCTCCTCAAAGAATTCCAATAGGTTCATCAGGCAGGATTTTCCCCTAAGGAAAGCATGCTGACTTTGTCCTATCTTGTCCTGTGTCACCAAGTACTCCAACACCTCATCCTTAACAGTTGACTCCAACATCTTCCCAACCACTGAGGTCTGGCAAACTGGTCTATAATTTCATTTTTGCTGCCTTTCTTCTTTCTTAAAGAGTGCAGTGACATTTGCAATTTTCCAGTCCTCTGGCACCATCTGTCCAATGATTCTTGAAAGATCATTTCTAATGCAGTCACAATCTCTAACGCTATTTCTTTCAGAACCCTCGGGTGCAATTCATCTGGTCCGGGTGACTTAAATACCTTTAGGTCTATCAGCTTTTTGAGCACCTTCTCCCTAGTACAGTGAAACCCCGTTATAACACATTCGTTTGGGTCCATAAAATGTCATCGCGAAAAAGCTGGTGTTGTGCTAAATCAAGGTTATTGTTACTGTAGAAATTAAAACACAACTTAATTTTTAGTAAAGCTTTTAAATACACAAAACAACAAATAAAAACATTCAAGAATATTAGCAACCATCATTTACAGTTTATTTCTTAAAAAGTGATAGAGTGTTCCTTGCTTGAATGTAGCATGTCGCTGACTGTAAGAAAAATCTAGAATGCTTCTGAGTTGGAAGTTTTTTATGTGGTCCTCCTCCTGGGTCTCCAGCCAACAGAGACTAGCCTCGAGGTGATCAATGGCTTCAGACACTTTTGGGGGTGGGGGTGGAGGCTCTTCATTATCATCTTCTTGTGGCTCGAGAACCAGTAAACTTGCCTCCACTGGTGCTATCGTTACGTTACGGATGATCTTGGCATCCATCAGGTGCTCATATGTTGGGCATTCGCCGTCGGCAGAGTACCACTGGTGTAGCTCTTCTTTGTTCCATTCAGACAGCTTCTCTGCCTCACGCCCATTTTCCTTGGTAAAGCTGTACAAATCTGGCTCGTCATCATCACCTTCCGTGGTGGATTGGCGTGATGAAAAGGCTGGCCCCAGACTCTTCTCCCAGCACTTCTCTGCGCATGACGAGCTGACTGCTGCCCAGGCCTTCCCACCTAAGTGGCAAACTTCCTTCATGTTCAGGCTTTCCAGATAGGCTTCAAGCATTGTTGAGTCGTCTACAATTCTATGAATTAACTCCCGCCTGGCAGCATCTGGTCGAGACCCTTCGTCAGGACTAACGGAAAAAAGAGATAGTAAGAGATTTGAAAGTGGGAGGGGGAGGGAGAGACCCAAAATGACAGGAGAAGACAGGAGGGGGAGGGATGAAGCCAAGAGCTGGGAAATTGATTGGCAAAAGGGATACAAGGCTGGAGAAGGCAGAGTATGGATTGACATGGAGTCCAATGACTCATCGCATTATATCCGGATTTGCGTTAAATCAGGGCGCCTAAAATCAGGGTTTCACTGTAATAGTAACTGCACCCACTTCTCTTAAGACTGCATTGTAAGTAGTGGCTAGGTGGTGTCTTTCACCACCTCCTCTTTGTATTTGAAATCGGTAGTGTTGAGACAAAAGTCGAGTCGAGTACATACCTGATCTGAGCTGAGTGATCAACTCGGTGGATAATAACATCAAATTTACACGAGATGTCGAGAACAATGGATCGGCCTTTTTAGACTGTGCAGTACCTATCAAGAAAGTGGACATCTAGATACTGAATTTACAAGAAACCAACCCACACAGATCAGTACCTACAGTTTGAATCTCATCACCCATTAGAACATAAGTTGGGGGTTGTTAGAACACTACATCACTGCGCCAGGAATGTGCCCACCAACATTACAGCTAAAGTCAAGGAACGCGAGTATTTGAGAGAAGCCTTGAAAGCTTGCAGCTTCAACAAGACAGCAACAAAAACCAGCAGGGACATCAGCCCAACAGACAGAGAGAAGGAGCAAAGCAGACAGAAAAACATAGTCATCTCACATGTAGCTGGAGTTTCAGAGAAACTCAGAAGGGTTTTCAACAAGTGCCAAATCCCTGTGTTTTTCAAACCTACAAACACACTCAGACAAAAACTCATCCACCCCAAGGATCCTGCACCCAAACATAAACAGAGCAATATTGTAAATGCTATCCAATGCCATGTGAACTGCACAGATCTGTATTATCAGTGAGACAAAACAACCACTTCACAAACGGATTGCCCAACATAGGAGGGCTAACACCCCAGGTCAAGATTCGGCTGTATAGCTACACCTGAAGGTCGAAGGACACTCCTTTGAAGATGACAATGTGTACATTTTGAACAGGGAGGACAGGTAGTTTGAAAGAGGTTAAAGAAGCCATTTTGTCAAACTGGAAAACCCACCCTGGAACAGAGGTGGTGGGGTACAACACTACCTTCAGCTACTTTCAATGTAGTCCTAACATCTTTACCCCAGTGTCTCCACAACAGTTCACATCTCCACTCATGCAAAGATAAGACTAATGACTCTCTCATTACTTTTACGACTCTTAATGACCCTCATGTACCTTTAAACAACTCACAGAGTTTATAAGCTGGAAAATGACCCACCATGGATCAGAACTGAAGAAGCCTCTCGGATGAGAGGTGAAATGTCTTTTAGACAGCACCGGAAGTCCAGTTGCCTTGATTCACTACTGCTTGATATTTGCACAGTACTGCATTTGTCAATGTGGAGTAAAAAGTGAGTTTGTAAATCTAGTGAGAACAAAGGATGTTGGGAGTGGTGAGGGTGGAGTGCTGCAGGAGGGGTGAGGGACAGGTGGCGCTGAAGGAGCGCTGGGACAAGAGGTGTCATGTGTGCAAACGCACCCTCAGCCCAGAGACACTAGGCAAGGTCATTTGATTCCAAACAACTGGTTTATTGATCATTACAGAATCTCTCTCTGGTGCTTCCCGCTCCCTCCCCCCTCCCTTCCCCTTTTCCCAACCACGATTCCCATTTCCCTGCCCCCTTCCCACTCTCAGTCTGCAATAGAGACCCATATCAGAATCAGGTTTATCATCACTCACATATGTCATGAAATGTTTGTTTTTTGTGACTGCAGTACAGTGCAATATGTAAAATTACTACTGCAGTACTGTGCAAAAGTCTTAGGCCCCCTACCTATATGTATGTGCCTAAGACTTTGGCATGGTACTGTATGTTGGCACTGGAACGTGTGACAACACTTGCGAGCTTTCCCCCAGCACACACTTAGGTGTGCAGGTTTTTAACGTAAATGTTGCATTTCACTGTATGTTTTGCTGTAAGTATGATAAGTAAACTTGAATCACAAAACTTTAAGTCTACAGGAAAGATAATTAATCTGCCTACGAGGAATGGTTCTGTTCTTGTGTGGTAAAAACAGCTGTAATGCCCTGAGCGATTATGATCGTTGAGATGACTTGTGTCGGTATCAGTGCTAGAGAGCATGAGGGGGAAGAGAACTGTCGGCAGCAGCAGTCACCCTTAAAGCTGCAACAAGAAAACTTGAAGGGAGATTAAAGCAGGGGAGATAATGTTGCCCGGCAACAAGGCGTAACATGCTGGCATTGAATGTTGCAGTAACAAAACAGAAGAGTGATTTTACACAGCATGTCACAAATTCACAGGCTAAAAGTGTGGATAATGTATAAAGTTGTTGTAGGTTACAATGGGACACTGATGGGATGCAGAGCTGGGTTGAGAAGTGGCAGGTGGAGCTCAGTCCGGAAAAGTGTGAAGTGATTCACATAGAAAGGTCAAACTTGAAGGCAGAGTACAAGGTTAAAGGTACGACTCTTAGCAGTGTGGAGGAACAGGGGGATCTTGGGGTCCACATCCGTGAGTTCCTCAAAGGTCGGTTAAGAAGACAAGTGGTGTGTTGGCCTTCATGCGTTCAAGAGCCACGAGGTTAGGCCACATTTGAAGTATTGTGTTCAGTTCGGGTCACCTCATTAGAAGAAGGACGTGGAAGCTTTAGAGAGAGTGTAGAGGAGATTCACCAGCATGTGGTCTTGACTAAAGAGCATGTCCCATGAGGGAAGGTTCAGTGAGCTGGGGCTTTTCTCTTTGGAGCACAGGAGGATGTAATGTAACTTGATAGAGGAGTGCGAGATGATAAGGACACCACAGTAGTATAGTGGTTAATGCAATGCTATCACAGCATAGGGCATCAATTCCAGTTTCCTCTGTAAGAAAGTTTGTAAATTCTTCCCATGTAAATGTGGGTTTCCTCCAGGTGCTTTGGTTTCCCCTCAGAGTCCAAAGGGCACAGGTTAGTTGACCATTGTAAATTGACCTGTGATTAGGCTGCTGTTAAATAGTTGAGTGGCTGGGCAGTGTGGCTTGGGAGCTAAGAAGACCTGTTCTGCACGGTATCTCGAAATAAAGAGGCATAATTAGCTTGGATAGTCAGCAACTTTTCTCCAGGGCAGAAATGGCTAATACAAGAGGGCATCATCTTAAGGTGGTTGGAGTAAAGTATAGTGGGAATGTCAGAGGCAGATAATTTACAAAGACAGGATGACATGCAAAGCAGGCTTTTCCATTGCACCATATTAGAGGTGACAATAATAAACCAATTTGCCATTACATAAGAACATCTACAGACGCTGGAAATCCAGAGCAGCACACATAAAATGCTGGAGGAACTCAGCAGGTCCGGCAGCATCTATGGAAAAGAGTAAACTATCGACATGTTGGGCCAAGACACTTCATCAGGACTGAAGAAGATTCTCTTCCATTTACTATTTTACCAATTTTATGGAATGGTCAGTCCAGATCAAAGTACATTTATTATAATTTCTTATGTGTACATTATACAACCTTCAGATTTGTCTCTTAACACAATGCAAAACTTTTCTCTATATCTTGGTACACTTGACAATAATAAACTAATTAACAAAGACAAAGAAGTCTATATCACAACCACAGACGTTGATCAGATGGCTTATTACTGTAAACATTGAGGGGATGGAACAACTCAGGGAAGTGTCCAAATGAAGATTGACATTGTCAACAGGTTAAGCTGCTATAAAATGGGGACACTCAGTTCTTATTTCCAGGACATGCACTTCTGCCAGGAACATGCTGATATGAATATCATTACCAGGAGTGTGTGCAGTGACAGACGGATGGAGTAGACTGAATCTATTTGTACTGATTGCCAGCAGAGCAGAGCTTGAAAATGACCAACTTTTCTATTCTAATGGATCCACATTGACTTTTAACTACTTCCCAGCATTCCTTGAATGGCAGTCAGGTATGGGGGTCCATATGAGGTGTCTCAGCCTGAAACATCAATGGTTCATTCCTTTCCATAGATGCTGTCTAACCCATTGAGTCCCTCCAGTGTTTTTCCTTATTGATTCATTTATTTGTAGATACAGCGCAGAACAAGCTCTTCAGTTCCAACGAGCCGCACCACCCTGTACTGTATTTGTCAATGTGGACCGAGACTGAGTTTATAAATCTGGGTGAGAGGAAAGGATGTTGGGAATGGTGAGAATGGAGCACCATGGGTGGGGTGTGAGATAAGTGGCAAAGGAGGGTGCAGGGTGGTGCAGGTGCAGACACACCCAGCCCTGAGACATTAGGCAAGGCCATTTGATTCCATACAATTGGTTTATTGATTGTTACAGAACGTCTCTCTAGTGCTTCCTGCTCCCTCTACCTTTCCCATCCCTTTTTCCCAACCATGATTCCCCTCTCCCTGCCTCCTTCCCACTCTCAGTCCACAATAGTGATCCATATCAGAATCAGGTTCATCATCACTCACGTATGTCATGAAATGTGTTGTTTTTTGCAGCAGCAGTATGGTGCAATACATAAAATTAGTATGGTACTGTGGAAAAGTCTTAGGCACCCAAGCTATATATGTGTGCATAAGTCTTTTGCACAGTGCAGTATCTACACCCCTCATAATTTTATACTCCTGTATAAAATCACCCTTCACTCTACTGCACTCCAGTGGAAGAAGTCCCTATCTGCTCAATCTCTGACCCTAACTCAGTGTCCCAGCTACATCCTTGTACATCTCCTCTGCACTCTTTCCAGCTTAACAGCCAAGTTCCTATGGCAGATGATCTCTCTCCCTTCTTGAAGAGCAGAATGACATTTACAATTTTCCAGTCTTCTGGAACCATTCCAGAATCTAGTGATTCTTGAAAGATCATCAGCAATGCCTCCACAACCTGTTCAGTCACCTATTTCAGAACTCTGGGGTGTACACCATGTGGTCCAGCTGACTTGTCTACCTTCAGACCTCTCAGTTTCCCAAGAACCCTCTCTCTCGTAAAGGAAACTTCACTCACGACATGCCCCTGACACCTGGAACTTCCACCATTCTGCTAATGTCTTCCACAGTGAAGACTGATGCAAAATACTTACGCAGTTCATCTGCCATTTAGCTATTCCCCCATTACTACTTCTCCAACTTTGTTTTCCAGCAGTCCGATATCCGCTCTTGCTTCTCTTTTACACTTTACGTATGTTAAGGATCATTTTGTATCCTTTTTAATATTATTGGCTAGCTTACTTTCATATTCCATCTTTACATTCTTAATGACTTTTTTAGTTGCCTTCTGTTGGTTTTTAAAAGCTTCCCAATCCCTTAACTTCCCACTAATTTTTGCTCTATTATGTGCCCTCTCTTTGGCTTTTATGTTGGTTTTGACTTCTCTTGTTAGTCACGGTTACGTTGTCTTGCCTTTAGAATACTTCTTCCTCTTTGGGATGTATATATCTTGTGCCTTCCAAGTTACTTCCAGAAATTCCAGCCGTTGCTGCTCTGCCATATCCCTGTCTGTCCAATCAATCCTGATGTACTCTGCTCTTGTCATTCCCTTTACTCCACTGTAATACTGATACATCTGACTTTAGCTTCTTCTTCTCAAATTTCAGGATGAATTCAACCATATTATGATCACTCGCCCTAAATGTTCTCTTACCTTTCGCTCTCTAATCAATTCTGGTTCATTGCACAACACCCAATCCAGAATAGCTGATACTCTAGTGGGCTCAACCATGTGCTGCTGCAAAAAGCCATCTCGTAGGCACTCTAGAAATTCCCTGTCCCATAATCCAGCATCATCCTAATTTTTCCAATCTACCTGTACATTGAAATCCCCCATAGCCATTGTAAAATTGCCCTTTTGGCATGCCTTTTCTATTTCCCGTTGTAATTTGAAGGCCATATGTTTATTACTGTTTGGACGTCTCTATATAGGTCCCATCTGGGTCCTTTTACCCTTGCATTTCCTTAGTTCTATTATAATGATTCAATATCTTCCGACCCTATGTCACCATCACCTCTTTCAAATAATCTGATTTCATTTTTTCTGACAGAACAATGCCACCCCCTCTGCCTTCTTGCCTATCCTTTCGATACAATGTGTGTCCTTGGACATTAAGCTCCCAACTATAATCTTTCAGCCATGATTCAGTGATGCCTACAACATCATGCCTGCTAATCTGTTACTGCGCTGCAAGTTCATCTACTTTATTCTGTATACTGTGCACATTCAGATACAACACCTTCAGTCCTCTGTTCACCCTTTTCAATTTTGTCCACCCTTTACGTTACAACTCATCCTGTTGACTGCAATTTGGCTCAATCAACAGCCTCTCCTCACCACACATTGCCTCTACCTCACCTTTAGCACTATTTTCCACCTTTCCTACAATACTTCTGGCATTGAAATATTGGCAGCTCAGAACACTAGCCACACCATGGTCAATCTTTTGATTCCTAACTTTGTCTAAGGTCTTACCAGCATCTGTCTTCACAATCTCTCCACCAACTGTTCTGTCACTCTGGTTTCCATCCCCCTGCCACTCTAGTTTAAACCTCACTGAGTAACATTAACAAACCTTCCCACTAGGATATTAGTCCCCCTGCAGTTCAGGAGCAAACCGTCCCTTCTGTACAGGTTCCACCTTCCCTGGAAGAGAGCCCAATGATCCAAAAATCTTATGCCCTTCCTCCTACACCAACTCCTTAGCCACATATTCAACTGTGTAATCTTCCTAGTCCTAGCCTCACCAGCACATGGCACAGGTAGCAATCCTGAGATCACAACACTAGAGGTCCTGCCCTTTAACTTAGCACCTAACTCCCTGAACTCCCTTTGCAGAACCTTGTCACTCATCCTACCCATGTCATTGGTACCTACATGGACCTCGACTTCTGGCTGTTTGCCCGCCCACTTTGGAATGTTGAGGATTCAATCAGAGATATCCTGGACCATGACACCCAGGAGGCAACGTACCATCCAGGAATCTCGCTCTCACCCACAACATCCTATCCGTTCCCCTAACTAAAGAATGCCCTATCACCACAGCGTCCCTCTACTTCCCCCTTCCCTTCTGAGTCACAGAGGACTCATGCCAGAGTCCAACAACTGTGACTTTCCTCTCTTTTAGGTCATCTTCCCACACCCTCCCCAACAGAGTACCAAAGTGATATACGTATTGTTGAGTGGGATGGCCACAGGTGTACTCTGCACTAGCTCCTTAAGCCCCTTCCCCTTCCTGACTGTCACTCATTTTCCCATGTCATGCACCTTGGGTGTAACTGCCTCTCCATATGCCCTATCTATTGCCTCCTCAGCCTCCCGAATGATTCAGAGTTCATCCGGTTCCAGCTCCAACTCCTTAACGTGGCTTGTTGGAAGCTGCAGCTGGATGCACTTCTCACAGTTGTAGTTGGCAGGGACGCTGGACTCCTAGCTGAGCAGTTATAAAGAAGAGAAGGAACAGTACTAGAGCTTTTCTTTCCTTTGCTTTTTCTGAGTAAATCTTCAAAGATCACCACTCTGACTATGTCTGCTGTGACAACGGCCACTGCACTTGTCCCTGCCTTCCTTTAATTTGCTCTTACTAATCAATCTCAAACACCAATTGGCCCCTGGTCAAAGCTCTACTACACTGCCACAATCCACTCCTGCCTTTTATCCTCAGGCAGTGGACCTTTTTGAAGTCCCCCTCCTCTTAAAACTTCAATGTCCAGATTGGCTGCTGGTCAAAGCTCCACTGGAAGTTGGGAAGACATTGAGCATTTTGGAAGGCAAAGAAGACGTTGAGTAGGTGTGTTGGAAGCACACAGAAGGCCAGCCTAAGTGGAGGGGAGAGAGTACCACCTCACAATCTACTCTCTGCCTCTGCCAGGAATCTCCTGCCCTGTCTGCTGCATGAACCACCATGGAACCCACGCACCCAGAGGGAACACAGGTCATCCTTAAATCCAATGGACTGCCCAAGAAGCAGCAAATCCTGCCTGCAAAGTGTAACTCTGAACAGCTGGGGCATGCAGAGTAGGAAGCAGATGTCTGGATGAGAAGAGCAAGATTTCAGTGGAAAACCCTTGTGGCAAAACAAACAGGAGGGTTTGAGGAGATGTAATCCATGCATCATCGTGACTGCAGGAGGCGTTAAATGACTGGCAAAGTTCCTCGCTCACCGGGCACGTTCCCAAAGGGCATCGTCCTCAGAGAAATATAATTATAGGCTGTCTCGTCAAATCCTGGTGGAAATGAACAGTATCTCCAGAAACCAAATGAAATCTAACAGCCGGTGTTGATCTGCTCCAGAATGTTTCCTCAGACTTTTTTACCAACAGTCAGGAAACAATGCAAGCCTCCTGAATATGATCTGAAAGGGATATGGGTGAGTAAATTCAGCTATTGCAATGGGATGTTCCTCTGGAAGGGGGAGAGCCAGAGATGTAGGAAGCTCTTCTCCTCCAGAGAATACTAACTTACAATTCCTTGAAAATGGCGTCATAGGTGGATTCCATTGTCAAGACAGCTTCTGATACATTGGCCTTTGTAAATCAGAATACTGAGTACAGGAGTTGGAATGTTATGTTGAAATTGTATCAGACGTTGGTGAGTCCTAATTTAGGGTACTCTGTGCAGTTTTGGACATCTACCTACAGGAAAGATGTAAATGAGATTGAAAGAATCCAGAGAAAATTTACAAGGATGTTGCCAGGACTTGAAGAACTGAGTTAAAGGAAAAGGGTGAATAGGTTAGAACTTTATTCCTTGAGACCATAAGGTGTAGGAGCAGAATTAGGCCATTTGGCCCATTGAGTCTGCTCCACCATTTCATCATGGCTGATCCAATTTTCCTTTCAGCCCCAATCTCCTGCCTTTTCCCCATATCCCTTCGTGCCCTGACCAATTAAGAATCTATCAACCTCTGCCTGAAACATACATAAAAATTTGATCTCCACAGCTGTCTGCAGCAAACATTTCCACAGGTTCACCACTCTCTGGCTTAAGAAATTCCTCCTCATCTCCGTTCTAAAAAGGATACCCCTCTATTCTGAGGCTGTGTCCTCTGGTCTTAGACTCTCCCACCATAGGAAACATCCTCTCCACATCTACTCTATCAAGGCTTTTCACCATTTGATAGATTTGAATGAGGTCACCCCTCAATCTGCTGAATTCTAGTGAATACAGGCCCAGAGCTATCAGACGCTCTTCATATGACAAGCTCTTCAATCCTGGAATCATTTTCATGAATCTCCTTTGAACCTCTCCATTTTCAGCACATCCTTTCTAAGATAAGGAGCCCAAAACTGCTCACAATTACTCCACATGAGGCCTGACCAGTGTTTTATAAAGTCTCAACATTACATCCTGCTTTTATATTCTAGTCCTCTTGGAATGAATGCTAACATTGTATTTGTCTTCCTCACCACAGACTCAACCTGCAAATTAACCTGTACGGAGTCCTGCACAAGGACTCCTAAGTCCTTTTGCATGTCAGTTTTTTGTATTTTCTCTCCATTTAGAAAATAGTCAATCCTGTGACTTCTTCTAGCAAAGTGCATGACTATACACTTCCCAACACTGTATTCCATCTGCCATTTCTTTGACCATTCTCCTAATCTGTCTAAGTCTTTCTGTAACCTCTCTGCTGCCTCAAAACTACCAGCCCCTCCACCCATCTTCATATCGTCTGCAAATTTTGCAACAAAGCCATCAATTCCATCATCTCAGTCACTGACTTATAATGTAAAAAAAAATCAGTCCCAACACAGACTCCTGTGGAACACTACCAGTCACTGACAGCCAACCAGAAAAGGCTACTTTTATTCCCAAACTTTGCCTCCTGCCAATCAGCCACTGCTTTATCTATGCTAGAATCTTTCCTATAATACAATGGGCTCGTAACTTGATAAGCAGCCTCATATATGGCAACTTGTCAAAGTCCTTCTGAGAATCCAAGTACACAACACCAACCGATATTCCTGGAGCATAGGAGAATGAGGGGAGATTTGATAGAAGTATACAAAATTATGAGGGATATACATAGGGTAAATTCATGCAGGCTTTTTTCCCCACTGAGGTTGTGTGGAACTACAACTAGAAGTCGTAGTTTAAGGGTGAAAGGTGAAATATTTAAGGGGAATCTGAGGGGGAACTTCTTCACTCAGAGGGTGGTGAGAGTATGGAGTGAGCTGCCAGCCAAAGTGGTGGATGAAGGTTCAATTGTAACATTTAAGAGTAGTTGAGGTAAGTACATGGATGGGAGGGGTATGGTCTGGGTGCACGTCGATGGTACTAGGCAGAATGAAAGTTTGGCCCAGACTAAATAGGAAAAAGGGCATGTTCTTGCGAAGTAGTGCTCTGTGACTAGAGTGATGTGCGGAGGGAATTCAAGAGTTCTAATTTTGAGGTGATTGGAGGACAATGTAGTAAGGATGTCAAGAGTACAGTTTTTTACACAGAAGGTGGTGAGTATGGGCTATGCCCTGCCAGAGGTGATGGAAGAGGGCGATACATTAGGGACATTTAAGAAACTCTTAGTTAGATACGGATGAAAGAAAAGTGAAGTATTATATGTGAGGGAAGGGTTGGGTTGATTTTAAAGTAGGTTAAAAGGTCAGAACAACATCGTAGGCCAAAGGACCTGCACTGTGCTGCAATGTTCTATTCTCCAAGAGGACCATAACTTTGTCGTGGTTTGGAGGTTTGCATGCCTCAATAACTCGGAGAGCTATGTTGGCTGGAGTCAGGGCTTTATGCTTTGGCTCTTTGTAGGGTCACCCACGCCAGACAGGTGGAAGAGTAGAGGCCAGACTAAGAGGGGTCCGCCAGGATCGGGAGTTCAGCTCGGGTCTAACTGGTAAAACAAAATTGTTACAGAAACAGCAACTTCTGCATCTGAGTGTGATAATATTCCTGAGTTTCCATAAGACCATAAGACCATAAGACAAAGGAGCAGAAATAGGCCATTCGGCCCATCGAGTCTGCTCCGCCATTTTATCATGAGCTGATCCATTTTATCCTATTTAGTCCCACCCTGGACTTGCATGACTGACAGTACAGAAAACCAAGAGGAAGTTACTGATACGATGAAGGAAGCCCTGAACACTGCCATAGATGGAGGATCTTCATTGCAGCCCTAAACACCAGTGGTTTAACGACCAAAAGTGAAGAAAGCAATGTTCTATGTTCTGTCCGCTCCATTAGAAGAAGGATGCAAAGACTTTGGAAGGGGTAGAGAGGAGGTTTACCAGGAGAATGTGTATTTTTTGGGTGCAATGAGGTATTCAGATCACATAAATGTAAATGTGTGGTTGATGTTTGGTGCAAATTCAGTGAACTGGGAATTGCTCTGATTCGATACTAATTGATAGGAAAGGCTTGCAAGGTTGAATGCCCTGCTGCTCATAGTATCTGATTTTCTTGTGTTCCTAAATAGCCTCTCTGTGTGTGGTACTATTCACTGCAGTGGACTACAGGACATGTTAACAGAAGCTTAAATTAGAGAGATGTACTGAATTGTAACTATAAAAAACTTTAGATTTGTACTTTCTGGTGTGAGATCAACCTGTTAACCTGTTAACATCCTCGTTACTGAACCTTGTCACCTCTGTCAAAGTCTGAAACAAGCATGAGAAAAGGATCCTGGACGTAAATGGACGTATGAAGATAAATCATAGGAGCAGAATTCAGTCATTCAGCCCATCACGTCTGCTCCACCATTTCAACATTGCTGATTTACTATCCCATTCTCCTTCCTTCTCCCCGTATCCTTTGATGCTCTTACTAATCAAGAAACTACCAACCTCTGTTTTAAATATACCCAATGACTTGACCTCCATAGCCACCCATGGCAATGAATTCCATAGATTCACCACTCTCTGGCTAAAGAAATTCCTCCTCATCTCTGTTCTAAGGGGATGTCCTTGTGTTCTGAGGCTGTGTCCTCTGGTCCCAAACTTGTCCACTGTAGGAAACATCCTCTCCATCTTTTACATGGCTTCAGTCTGCACAACAATCTTTGCACCATTCTGTTGTTTGGTGCTCATCATTGTATTTATAGTTATATTTATTATTAATATATTTCTGTGCGTTGTTGAGGCAAACTTCATGCAAGCAAGGAATTTCATTGCACCCTGCTGTCCTTCTATCTGAGGCTGTCTCCTCTGGTCCTAAACTCCCCCATAATAAGAAACATCCTCTACGTACACAATCTATCTATTCCTTTAAAACTAGAGGTCTTAGGATCAATGTGAGAGGAGAAAAATTTAAGGGGGATGTTAGCGTTGTTGGTTTCGACAGACAACCAACACTGGTAATCCATCTTCTTGCCAATGGAAGCAATTTACTCTATCAAGACACTCATAGTTTTAAACATTCTTCCTCAGCTTACAAATGCTCTGCTTATGTACAGCCCCTACATGCAAGCAAGCTTTTGAGAGACCATGAAAGGATAGACTTGTCAGTTGCTGCAAGGTCTAAGGGCCATCTTAAGTCATGTGGGAACTCAATTCATGGTCTCACTTCCAGCTTGTGAAATGTCCAGGATAGAAATGTTCACAGGAATAGAACCCTAGTGTAAATTTGGGATGATCTGTATCTAATCTTGAACTTGTCTCCACCACTCTAAAGAGAGACATCCTAACTTCTGAAGTAACCGTGAATAGCAAAGTTTGCAAGGTATTAAGGTGAATTGGATGGAGAGAAAGCTTTTATTTCTGCTGGTTGTGCGTCTGAACTGGAGGGAGCATCTTAAATTTCGAAACTGAAAACAAGACATTGGAAATCTTGAGGAACACACACAAAATGCTGGAGGGGCTCAGCAGGTCAGGCAGCATTGAAGTATGTGAATGCTCGAGTACGCGTAACACTATGGTCAAAGATAGCTTCTCTCCTGATTGGACTTCTTGTGTGATAATGAACTCTTGATTCTTCAGTCTACCTCATCGTGGTTCTTGCATCTTATCTGATCACCTGCACTGCACTTTCTCTGTAACAGAAACACTACATTCTGCACTCTGTTCTTTATTTTCCACCTCAATAATTTTAAGGTGATTGGAGGAAAGTATTATGGGGGAGGTCAGAGTTAAGTTTTTAACACAGAGTGGTGAGTGTACGGAATTCAATAGTAGTGGACGGAGATACATTAGGGATATTTAAGAGATTCGAATAAGTACAATGATAGAGAAATGGAGGGCCAGAAATTTTCTTAGAATAGGTTAAAAGGTCTGCACAACATTGTGGGCTGCATTGTGCTGTGTTGTTCTATGTTCTACCAACCCCTGAAAATAGCCTTACTTTTTAAATTCTCTTTTTGCAGTACTTATTTAATTTATCTTGTATTCAGTACTGTGCAAAAGTCTGAGGCAACTTAGCTAAATATATGTGCTTAAGACTTTTGCACAGTAGCGTAATAATTTTATGTATTGCTTTGTACTGCTGCCGCAAAAAAAAAATTAATGACTTGTGAGTGATGATAAACTTGATTCTGATATGGGTCTCTATTGTGGGAAGGGGGCAGGGAGGGGAATCATGGTTGGGAAAAGAAGAAGGGAGAGGGGAGGGAGCGGGAAGACGTTCTGTAATGATTAATAAACCAATTGTTTGGAATCAAATGAGCTTGCCTGGTGTCTCAGGGTTGGGTGGTCCGTAACCATGGCACCACCCCCCCTCTCTCCTGCCTCTGGCACTCCTTCTCTGCCAGCTGTTATTATGTATTGCTCTGCATTGCAACTTTCACGCCATATGCCAGTGCTATTAAAACTGAGTCTAATCCTGATGCTGATGTGTGGATTGATCTGTCCGGATGGCACGCAAACAAAAGTATCTCAGTGCATTAACATTAATGAACTAGTTACCAACTACTGGAAGGGTAGAATGCACAAGGCGTGGTTAGAAAGTTTATAGATTAGAACTTTGGAAAGTTTTTAACAAGGACAGGCCATACGGCCTAACAAATCTTGTTAAATTCCTCTGATAGTTGAAATAACTATCGAGTTTAGATTTGAAAGTCTCTAAGGTACTACTCTCAACAACACAACTAGATAGTTTGTTCCATGTGTCCACAACTCTCTGTGTGGGAAAAAAAAACTTCCCAATGTTAGTCTGAAATCTCCCTTTAACCAGTCTCCACCTCTGGCCCTGTGTCTTTATTGATGGATGAATTTTGAAATAGCACCTTACTTATACCCTTTAACTATTTTGAATATTTCTATCATGTCTCCTCTCATTCTACATCTACTTAGCTAAAAATATTTAATTCTTTTAATCTTCATGGCTCATACCCTGGAATGAATTTGGTCACCCTTTACATCCCTCACAAAATATGGAGACCAACATTATACACCGTACTCAAGGTATGACCTCATAATCACATTATACAGATTAAGGACAATGTCTCTAGACTTAACTCCACTGAGTGCATTATATAGCCCAACATTCGATTAGCCTTCCTAATCGCTTCTATTCATTGTCTAGATGGATGAGTCTACCAGGGCACCCAAATGCTTCTCATACACTGCACTTTCTAACTCAAGTCCTCCTCCCTCATTGTATATTTGTATCTAATATTTCTACTTCCTGTATGTAATATTTTACATTTACCTGCGTTAACTTTCATCTGCCATTTATCTGCCCACATCTGGATTTTGGTTAGATCTAACTGTATTGATTCTGCTGCCTGAATGTTATCCGCCTAATTTTGTGTCATCTGCAAACTTTAGTGGTTTATTTGTTATGTGCTTATCCAACTCATAGATGTAAATTTAAAACAGCAGTGGTCCTAAAACTGATCCCAGAGGAACCCCACTTTAAATATCTTCTAGGTGTGATATGATCCTCTCACCATTACTAATCTTTTTTTCTGTTTTTGAGCAAATTCTGCACCCATTCACACACCTCGCCTTGAATTCCTACTTCCTGTAATTTAATTATTAACCTGTTGTGGGGTACCTTGTCAAAAGCTTTCTGAAAGTCCAAATAAATGATACCATTCATAAATTTAAGTTTCCTTTTCATAGAGCTCCGGCATATTAGTAAAACGTGGTCTCCCATGTTTCCGAACCCATGCTGGCTATCTGCTAACATGCCTGTTCTTATCATCTGCTTTTCCTTCTCATTCTGTATTAATGTTCCCGTTATCTTTCCTATAATACATGTTAAGCTTACTGGTCTATAGTTGCCAGGATCAGCGCAGTCACCCCTTTGATATACTGGGACAACATTAGCCCAATTCCAGTCCTTAGGAATTTCACCAGTCTTAACTGACTTTTTTGGAAAAATACAAGTTAAGGGTTTGCATATATAATCATAGACTTCTTTAAGTACCCTGGGTTATATGTTGCCGGGCCGTGGAGATTTATTAACTTTCAGCCTTTTCAGCTGAAGCTGGACCTCACTTTCTCAGATCTCTAAGTCAATTTTCTCTACAGTTACTGGCATATTGCTAACATCTTTGCAGGTGAATACTTCAGCGAAATTTGAATTAAGAGTATCTGCTATGTCATTCTCTGCATAATTTATCACCCCACTATTATTCCTAATTCACAAAGCTTCCTCCTTCTCTTTGGTCAATCTTAGCCTTATCATCAATATCCTTCTCAAGCTGTTATTTGGCAATCTGAATTTTCCTCCTGACTATAGCTCTCATTTTCATTTGCCCTATGCTTAAAATCATTACTATTTTTTCTGTGTTCCTTATCTAGGTGTCTTCAATATTTTTTGTATATTCATCTATGTAGTTGATCTATTGTTTTTATTACGTCTTGTAACTTTGGGGATGTACATTTCCTGTACTGCATGTATTACCTCTTTAAATCGACCTCATTGCTCCTCAACTGACCCAATGTCAAGCAGTTCCTTCCAGTCTTTTCACATCTACACAAACTTTGCCTTTCTGAAATTCAATTTGATAGCTTTGGTTTTCACTGATATACTCTCTCAAAAATACTTTGAGGCTCACAATGTTATGATCACTTGTTCCTTGGCTCAACAAATTTCATACTCAAAATTCTATCCTGATTGTTACAGAATATCAAATCTAGACAGACCTCCCCGCTTGTTGGTGCATTAACGTACTGGGCCAAAAACACAATCATTCAATAACTCAATTAATTCACTTCCCTGTAATCCATTAGTCACTGGTTTCTCCCACTCAATATTTAGGAAATTAAAGTTACCTTTAACTTTAATTAGCTTTAAAACTTGCTGTTCCGATATTCTGAGAGAGTTGTTTATTAAAATCACCATCAGCATTAGGGGGTCTATAACATACACCCAGTGTTAGTCCTTTACCTATTGTAGCTTTTTATTCTCACCCAGATATCCTCACGAAGTCTCAATTCATCTCATATCTCAATTCATCTCATATCATAAGCAGCCTCATGTTCTCTCTTATGTACAGGTATGTGGGTATTCCTCCACCTTTATGATCTTGCCTATCTTTCCTAAGTAAAGTATATCCTTTAATACTATAGTCATCACCACCCTTTGACGTCAGCCAGGTTGCAGTTATTGCTATTATATATTGTTGTTCATTTATCGTTGACGTCGATGAGGACCTCGACACCAATATGATGGGGTCGAGACTAGGGCGTGATTTGGATTTAAGTGAGGGAGAGTTGCGCAGCGTCAGCCTCACTCTCTCTTCCCAATTCCCATCTGGATCCAGTGGCAAGACAGAGTCTAGACGGCTGGAGATGGGACTAGGCGCAGTGGATGACCAGGACGTCTTCTGTGTCTTGTCCTGCTCGACACGTTCCACGACGCTTGCAGAGACCGCCTTCTTGACCGTTGGACCTTCCATTGGTCTCGTCCGCTCAATCCGCCGGAGTCTGTCTTCACTTGCTGGGATAGACAACTCCCTATCACACCGAGGGTTTGAGACCCGTCGGCTACCCTCACCTGGTTTGGCCGGCTTGTCGAAGCCGTTGCCCGGGGTGTGGCCGCTGTCGCATGCAAACAGCTACGGGGAGCCACAGGTGAGAGCTGAGTGCCAGGTGGGGACCAACGGTGGACAAACCGCCCTGAAAAGGACGCGACATGTTCCCCCCACCAGAGGTGCTACCCCTCCCTGACACCCCATACACCCTGCTATTATATAACACTTATACTTGTTTGCAGATAATTCCAGCTCGTTTATGTTATTCTCAATGTCACTAAAGTAGCTGGTTGCATTGACAGTGAAGGTGGTCATCAGGGAGTTGGATCAGCAGGAATGGCTGGTGGAGTTTAATTCAGATAAATGCAAGGTATAGCAATTCGTGAATAAAAATGAGGGTACCCTTTGTTTACCCTTAAAACAAATTCTTTCTCTGTTACAAGCTAATGTCAACAAGGTTGTGGGGGAAGGGGAGTCATTTGATCTGAACGAATGCTCCCTGATCCAAAGTTTTCATAATTCTTGTACTATTTCTTATCTACTTGCCCCCCCCCGCCACATTATCTCTACCCTGCCCGTGCTGTACGCACATCGAGTGTGGTAAGCCTTTTGAAGTGTCAGGCTTCCATCCCCTTGTTCTATGTGAGCTGTGAGCAGTTCCACATTTACCTTGTATGGTAAGCTTCCGTCCTGGAGTTTTATGAAGCCGTTGCTAGGCTGGTATCCAGGCATGAGTTTGCTGTAGTTCACCTTGGCCTACAGTTTGTGGTTTGGGCGTGTTACAGACTTTCACTGCCTGGTACCAACCCTGCAGGAGCCCCCTTTATCTCACTACTACAGGTTTATTCCATACCCCACATCTCTCTGCTATGTTACAAAACCAAGAATTCCATACTCCTGGCTATAAATTGATGTTTTTAGGGGTACAGTACTGAACTGGCCAATAAGCTGTACCTCCCAGCAACGCACCTATTTAACCCTAGCCTAATCACAGAACAATTTATAACCAATTAACTAGTACGTCTTTGGAAAGTGGGAGGAAACTGCAGCACCCAGAGGAAACGCACACGTTCACAGGGAGGATGTGCAAACTTCTTACAGACAGCATCAGAACTGAATCCTGAACTCCAGCGCCCTGAGCTGCAATAGCGTCACGCTAACCATTAAATGTCCTGCTACAGTAGGAATTTCACAGTCAATGGTAGGACCCTGAGGTGTTTTGTAGAACAGAGGGGCCTGGGAGTACAAATATAATTCCCTGAGAGTGCCAGTGCAGGTAGACAGGGTGGTGAAGAAGGTTTTTGGTGCACTGGCCTTCGTTGGTCAGTACACTGAGTTATCGAGGTTGGGTTATTATACTGCAGTTGTACAAGACACTGATGAGGCCACACTTGGAGTTTTGTGTTCAGTTTTGATAACCCTGCCATCGGACAGATGCCATTAAGCTGGAAAGAATGCAAAGGAGATTTACAAGGATGCTGCTGGGACTCAGGGACAGAGTTATGGAGAGAGGTTTAAGTAGCTGGGAGCCAATTCACTGGAGTGTTGCAGAATGAGTGATCATCTGGTAGTGGGGCTATGATGGCGTAGTGGTTAGCACGGCACTATTACAGCCCGGGGCGTTAGAAGTTCGGAGTTCAATTCTGATGTCCTCTGCAAGAAAGTTTGTATGTTCTTCCCCTGAGCACATGGGCTTCCTCTAGGTGCTCCTGTGTCTTCCTGCTTTCCAAAGACGTACCAGTTAGTAAGTCAGAGAACATAGAACATAGGATAGTACAGCACAGTACAGGCCCTTTGGCCCACAATGTTGTGCTGACCCTTAAACCTTCCTCCCATAAAACACCCCACCTTAAATTCCTCCATATACCTGTCTAGTAGTCTCTTAAATAGTCATCATAAATTGTCCTGTGATTAGGCTAGGGTTAAACAGATGTGACCCAGAAGGGTCTGTTCTCTAAATAAGCAAATAAAATCAAATCAAGTACAATTGCGAGTGACATAGATCGGGTGAATGTGTACAGCCTTCTCCCTCCAGTCCTCAGCCCTGGACCCTCAGACTCGTAAGCATTGAGAGGTGTGCAGACAGGGTAGTTAGTCACTCTTTTTAGAAATGGCAAATACTAGAAGTCATTGCAACAAACAACCTGCCCGAGGAGCTTAGCAGTTCGAGCAGTGTCTGTAGGAGGAAAGGAACTGTTAACATTTTGGGTCAGAGCCCCGCATCAGGAGGACCAGAGGGCTGAGCATTAATGTGGAAGATGAAGAAGCTGGGGGTATGGAATGGTGTCCTTACAAGAGGACAGAGTGTGATGACATTTTAACAAGATTGTTTTCACAACCTGTGGGAGTGAAATGAA
Organism: Mobula hypostoma; assembly: GCF_963921235.1. Lineage (NCBI taxonomy): Eukaryota > Metazoa > Chordata > Chondrichthyes > Myliobatiformes > Myliobatidae > Mobula > Mobula hypostoma. The sequence continues at coordinate 193,034,337 of NC_086100.1, forward strand.
TATCATTCATTGTTCATGGAATTGAATTCAAGAGCCATGAGGTAATTTTGCAGCTCTATAAAACTCTGCTTAGACCACACTTGGACTATTGTGTTCAGTTCTGGTTGCCTCATTGGAATAAGAATCAGAATCAGGTTTAGTATCGTCAGCATGCGTTGTGAAATTTCTTAATTTGGCAGCAGCAGTACAATGCAATACATAATATAGAAAGAAAAAAAAGTAAATCACGGGACAGTAAGTATTTTTATGTATATTAAATAGAGTAATATAATGCAGAAACGGAAGTAATATATATTTTTTTTAATGTCCATTTTAGGAATCATATGGCATCAGGGAAGAAGCTGTTCCTGAATCGCTGAGTGTGTACCTTCAGGATCTGTACCTCCTTCCTGATGGTAACAATGACAAGAGGGCATGTAATGGGTGATGGGGGTCCTTAATAACAGACGTTGCCTTTCTGAGACACCGCTCCTTGAATATATCTTAGATACTGCGGAGGCTAGTGGCCGAGATGGAGCTGACTAATGGTACAACTTTCTGTAGCTTCTTTTAGAGGAAGGGTGTGGAAGCTTTAGAGAGGGTGCAGAGATTTACCAGGATTCTGCCTGGAATAGAGAGCATGTCTATTGAAGAAAGGTTGAGTGAATGAGGGCTTTTTTCTTTTTGAAGGAGGATGAGAGGTGGCTTGACAGAGGTGTATAAGAAGATGGGAGGCATAGATACCGTGGACAGCCAGAATTTTTTCGCAGGCTGCAAGTGACATTATATGAGAGGACATCCTCTTAAGATGATTGGAGGAAAGCATAGGTGGATGTTATTGCTTGACTTTTTACACAGTGCTGGGTGTGTGGAATGCACCGATGGGGAGTGATGGTAGAGACAGATTCATTGGAGACATTTAATAGACTCTTAGATAGGTAGGTACATGGATGAAAGAAAAAATGGAAGGCTATGTGGAAGGAAGGGTTAAATTGGTCTTAGACTATGTAAAAAATTGTGGACTGAACGACCTGTACTGTGTTGTAGTATTCTATGTTCCAATATTTGTCACGACACTGTCTCCTGAGTTAGTGCTAGAGAGATCAGAGTCTGAATTAGGTTTATTATCACCAACTTGTATGATGTGAAAAGACATAAAATTACTATAAATTACAAAGTGAGTAAATAATCTAAAGAAAGAAATAGCAAGGTAGTGTTCATGGGTTCATGGACCGTTCAGAAATCTGATGCCGAAGGGGAAGAAGCTGTCCCTGATTCATTGAATCTTTAGGCTCCTGTACCTCCTCCCTGATGGTAGCAATGAGAAGAGGTCATCCCTAGCGATGGATGCCTCTTTCTTACGACACTGTCTCTTGAAGATGTCCTCAATGGTGGAGAGCAGGGGTTTCCAACCTTTTTTAATGCCCTGGCCTCTTGCCATTAACACAAGGATCCGTGGACTCTGGGTTGGGAACCCCTGCTGGGGAGGGTTATGCCTGTGATCCAGAAAATCAAGGTACGGGCCAGAGAAGGACCATGAAAGCAGGATAGAAAGTAACAACAAAAATAATGAAATTTGGGATCAGAATGAGAATCAGGCTTACCATATTATCACTGACTTATGCCATGAAATTCAATGGTTTGCAGCAGCAGTGCAGTGCAATACACAAAAAATGCTATAATCTACAATAGGAAATATTAAAAAAATAAAGAATGCAAAATAGTGAGGTTGGGTTCATAGACAGTTCAGAATCTGATGATGGAGGGGAAGTCAAAGCCTATTGGAACTCCTATTCACCGATCCCTCGTAGAACTCCTCCTCTTGGTCTTCAACAGATCATACATTCCCATCGGAATCAAATCCTACTGATGGTTCTCTCAATCATCTTCTTCTCTCTCCATCACGCACCGAAAAACACCTCGACCCACCTCAGTGTCCATCACAAAGCCTCTCCCCCAACGTTCTCTAGAACCTTTTCCTAGTTCCACCATCCTGATTGGATGACACAACATTCCTAAGCATCTCTTATCTTTAATGGTAACCCAAACACTAACAGCAGAACACAGCTTCTACAAAAAACCATTACATGAAATACCCTACAATATTAGCAGTAAAATCTTTACCAGGGTGCTAATATGTAAGATGTTGGTGAGGCCTAATTTGGAGTATTGTGCAGTTTTGGTAACCTACCTGCAGGAAAGATGTAAATAAGGTTGAAAGAGTACAGAGAAAATTTACAAGGATGCTGCTGGGTCCAAGGACCTGAATTATGAAGACAGATTGAATAGGTTAGGACTTTATTGGGACAAGAGTCCTTGATGAGAATGGTTTGGACCCAAATGCTGGGTTATCCAGAGCAAAGTTCAAGACATGGTTTCAAACTGGATCTGAGCACAAAAGAAATGCCATACAATATCACAAGTAGGCTTACAATTGAGCACCAAACCACAGTTCAGGTGTTCCTTACATACTCAATTCTTGGCACTCAAAACATGATTAGCAGGGCTGTCCTGAACCCTCAAAGGGGCTACATCAGTTATCCGTACTCCGGAAGCTGGCACGGTTGTTGTGGGCATCTCATAATATTTATTCCTTGGAACATAGAAAATTGAGAGAAGATTTAATAGAGGTATACAAAATTATGGGTGGTATACCATGGGGTTAATGCATGCAGCCTTTTTCCACTAAGGTTGGGTGAGACTACAACTGGAGGTCATGAGTTAAGAGTGAAAGATTAAAAGTTTAGGGGGAGCACGAAGGGAAACTTCACTCTGAGGGTGGTGAGTGTGAAATGAGCTGCCAGCACATGTGGTGCATGTGAGCTCAATTTCAGCATTTAAAAGAAGTTTGGATAGGTAATTAGATGGTAAGGTTTGTCACAGACTAGATGGGCTGAAGGGCCTGTCTTTGTGCTGTACTTTTCTATGATTCTAACATTGAGCTTACAAGCTCAGTATATAACACAAAGCTGTACTCAGAAAGGCAGTGGATGTTGTCTACATTGCATTGCATTCGGCAGTGTACCAGGGAAGGAGTTGAAGGAGTCGACCCAGTATATACTGAAATGAAAAGTAGCTGTGGAACGAGAAACAGAGTTGCTGTTTCAGGTTGGAGACCTTCCTCAGAACTCTGACAGAGAGATGCTAAAGACATAGCCCTAACTGAGCACAGAGTTGCACTCCTTACAAAAAGACTGGGAAGCTGCTTTCTAGTCTGGGGACAGAACAGCTCTCAGAGCAGTCGGAAGAAACTCCATCTTCGGCATCAAGAGGGCAAAGACTGCCTACACACACAAAAATTTCAGGAACACCTATCCGATAATGAATCTCGGCGTATGTGGCTTGTCATCAAGTCCGTTACAGACTACGCAAGGAAAAACATTCTCGACTGTACCAGTGATGCTGCACTCCCCGACGCTCCAAACAACTTTGGTGCACAGTTCGAGGCAGAAACCACAACATTGGCGACGAGAGCTACCCCGCTCCCAGGTGAACAGCCACTGTCTGTAACAGCAGCAGGCGTGAGAAGGACTCTGCAGAGAGTCAACCTCCGTAAGATGGCCGGACCAAACAACATTTCAGGTCGAGTATTCAGGGAGTGTGCACACGACATCACTGAAGTCTTCATGGATACCTTCAACACTTCACTTATCCAGACCGCTGTCCTCACATACCTCAAATCCGCAACTATCATCCCAGTGTCAAAGAACTCTACACCTCCAGAACGAGATGGTTACTGCTCAGTGGCACTGACACCAATCGTCAGGAAGTGCTTTTAACGGCTGGTAATGTCACATATTAAAAACTCCATTCCTGGACATACTGGACACTCACCAAATGCTAACTGACAGAACTGGTCTACAACAGGTGCTGTAGTATCTGTCATGCTTCTGGCCCTGACACCTAAAAAATAAGGACACTTGTGTCAGAATACTGCTTCTCGATTTCTGTTTAGCATTCAACACTATTGTCTCACAGACCCTGGTGAACTAGCACCCACTCCTCGCTCTAAATACAATTGTGCAACCAGGTGTTGGACAAATCAGCAGACCTCACAGTCAGGATGCACAAATGCTTCTCCCTCTCTGTCATCTTCAACATGGGTCCCCCACAGGGCTGTGCTGAGCCCACTGCTGTACAGTCTGCTCATAACTGAATCCATGGCCCAGCACTTGGGGAATCACATTGTTAAGTTTGCAGATGACACAACAGTGGTGGGGCACATCACTGAGACAGCCTACAGAGAGGGGGCGGAAGGGCTCGAAATCTGGTGCCAGGCAAATAACCACTTCCTCAATATCAACAAGACAATGTCAACAAGATGGTTATCGACATCAGGAGAACTCACACCACTCAACCACCCCTTTACATCGACAGCACAGCAGTGGAAACCGCAAACAGTTTCAAACTCCTGGGATTGTACATCTCACACTACCGCTCATGGTCCCTGAACACATTCCGTACAATCAAGAAAGCTCACTAACGCCTCTACTTTGTCAGGAGGCTGAAGAGGGTCATAGAACACAAAATCTAGTCCACACCAAACCATTAATTTGTCTAGTCCCATTGATAAGCACCCAGACCATAGCCCTCCATACACTTTCTGTCCATCTACCTATCCACGTTTCCCTTAAGTGTTAAAAAACCTACATCCATCACTTCCACATTTTCACCACCCTCTGAGTGAAGAAGTTCCCTCATGGTCCCCTGAAACATTTCACTTTTCACCCTTAATCCATGAACTCCACTCTTAGTCTCATCCAACCTCAGTGGAGAAAAGTCTTCTTACAGTTACCCCACCTATATCCCTCATAATGTAGTACACCTCTATCAAATCTCCCTTCCATCCTCTAAATTATCAGGAATAAAGTCCTAACCTAGTAACCTTTCCCCATAAACCACATCTTCAAGGCCTGCCAACATCCTTGTAAATTTTGTCTGCACTCTTTCAAACTTATTTACATCTTTTCTAAGGGTAGATAACCAAAATTGACCATAGACAATAAGACGTAGGAACAGAATTAGGCCATTTGGCCCATTGAGTCTGCTCCGTCATTCAGCTACGGCTCATCCCCTTTTTTTCCCTCCTCAACCCCCCACTCCCCAGACTTCTCCCCATAAACATTGATGCCATGGCCAATGAAGAACTTATCAATCTCCTCCTTAAATACACCAAACAACCTGGCCTCCAGAGCTGTGTGTGGTAACAAATTCCACAGATTTACCACCACTGACTAAAGAAATTTATCCGCATCTCTGTTTTAAATGGACACCCCTCTATCGTGAGGTTCTGCCCCCTTGTCCTAGACTCCCTCACCTCCCTCCTTTCCACACCTACTCTGTCTTAGACTCCCTCACCTCCCTCCTTTACACACCTACTCTGTTATAGAGCCCCTCACCTCCCTCCTTTCCACACCTACTCTGTCCTAGACTCCCTCACCTCCCTCCTTTCCACACCTACTCTGTCCTAGACTTCCTCATCTCCCCCCTTTCCACCCTACTCTGTCCTAGAGCCCCTCACCTCCCTCCTTTCCACACCTACTCTGTCCTAGAGCCCCTCACCTCCCTCCTTTCCTCACCTACTCTGTCCAGACCTTTCAACATTCCAATGGCTTCAATGAGATCTCCCCTCATCCTTCTAAATTCCAGCGAATATAGGCCCAGAGTCATAAAACTTTCCTCATATGATAACCCTTTCATTCCCAGAATCATTCTTGTGGACCTCCTCGGAACCCTCTCCAACGCCAACACATCTTATTTTTAGATAAGGAACACCAAAACTGTTCACAATACTCAAGGTGAGGCTTCACCAGTGCCTTATAAATCCTCAGCATCACATCCCTGCTCTTGTATTCTAGACCTCTTGAAATGAATGCAAACATTGCACTTGCCTTGCTCACCACCAACTCTACCTGCAAGTTAATCTTTTGTATATTCTGCACAAGGACTCCCAAGTCCCTTTGCATCTCAGATGTTTGGATTTTCTCCCCATTTAGAAAATAGTCTGCACATTTATTTCTTCTACAAAGTGCTTGACCATGCATTTTTCAATATTGTACTTCATTTACCACTCTCTTGCCCATTCTCCTAATCCGTTTGAGTCCTTCTGCAGCCTACCTGTTTCCTCAACACTATCTACCCAGCATCTGGGTCCAAACCATCCTCATCAAGGACTCTCATCACAATAAGGTCCTAACCTATTCAAACTGTCTTTATAATTCAGGTCTTCAGACCCAGCAGCATCCTTGTAAATTTTCTCTGTACTATTTCAACCTTATTTACATCTTTCATAGAAACATAGAAACATAGAAACATAGAAAATAGGTGCAGGAGTAGGCCATTCAGCCCTTCGAGCCTGCACCGCCACTCAGTACGATCATGGCTGATCATCCAACTCAGAACCCTGTACCAGCCTTCCCTCCATACCCCCTGATCCCTTTAGCCACAAGAGCCATATCTAACTCCCTCTTAAATATAGCCAATGAACTGGCCTCAACTGTTTCCTGTGGCAGAGAGTTCCACAGATTCACCACTCTCTGTGTGAAGAAGTTTTTCCTCATCTCGGTCCTAAAAGGCTTCCCCTTTATCCTCAAACTGTGACCCCTCATTCTGGACTTCCCCAACATCGGGAACAATCTTCCTGCATCTAGCCTGTCCAATCTCTTTAGGATTTTTGTACGTTTCAATAAGATCCCTCCTCAATCTTTTAAATTCCAGAGAGTATAAGCCTAGTCGATCCAGTCTTTCTTCATATGAAAGTCCTGCCATCCCAGGAATCAATCTGGTGAACCTTCTTTGTACTCCCTCTATGGCAAGAATGTCTGTCCTCAGATTAGGGGACATACAAATATGCACAGGTTGGAGCTCAAATCTTCCAAAAGCTGTTGTGTCTGATGTGCTCACAGCACCAACTCCTATTCACCGATCCCCAGTAGAACTTCCCCACTTGGGCTCCACCGGATTGTACATCCCCGCTGGATCAAATCCTACAGCCAATTCTCTCTTGTATGATTCCTGCAGGTAGTGACCAAAACTGCACAAAATATTCCGAATTAGACCTCACTAATGTCTTACACATGAAACGCCCTGTTAAAAATTTTATCGTTAACGTAAGATATTTCTGTAATGGTTTTCTATAGAAGCAGTGTTTCTACTGGTAGGGTTCAAGGTTACTTTTAAAGATAAGGGATGTTTAGGAAGGTTGTCCTCTTTACAAACAATACTGGAAAGATATCTTTGATATTATTTCAACTGTTTTGAGTATTGATTTACAACCCCACACTATTAGTGCAATTTGGTTTACCGATGATAGAACCAAATCTTTTAACATTTTCAGCTTGTCGGATGATTTCATTTCTTACACTAATGGCCAGAAGATCCATTTTGCTGAATTGGAAAGAGATCAATCCCCCCACCACATTTCATTGGTTCTCTCAAATTATGTTGTGTTAAAATTTAGAAAAAATTAGAAGTGTTATTTATGATCCCTCCATTAAATTTGAAAAGACTTGGAGGCCATTTATTCAATACTTCCATATGATGTAATTTGACCTTTTCCAAATTTATTCTGTTTCTTTTTAGTATATGTTGAGAGGAGCAGAGTCAATGACACCAATGGTTCTTTTTTTATGTTTTACAACAGCCCATGTCTTTTTTTTCTGGAGTTTAGTTGGTTAGTCTTGTTAGATTAGTTTTTTTGGGGGGTATGTATATTTTTTTCTTTTTTCCTTTTTCATGTTAATTTGTTTATATATAATATTTGTATCCTGTATGATTGGGTGGTTTAATATTCATGTGCTAACTGGGTTTATATTTATATATGATAATTACAACAATGTAATCCCAACAACTTTGTATGATTATTAAATTATGTTAATCTTTATCATTACAATACTAATAAAAAGAAAGGAATGTTGTGTCATCCAATCAGGATGGTGGAACTAGGAGAAGGTTCCAGTGAACACCGGCGGGGGGGGGGGTTTGTGATGGACACTGAGGTAGGGTGAGGTCTTTTTCAGCGGGAAATGAAGAGAGAAGCTCGAGGGAATTGGCTGTAGGATTTGATCCAGCGGGGATGTACAATCCGATGGAGCCCAAGCGGGGAAGTTCTACTGGGGATCGGTGAATAGGAGTTGGTGCTGTGAACACATCAGACACAACAGCTTTTGGAAGATTTGAGCTCCAACCTGTGTACATTTGACTGTTAAAGTATATTAGTATATTAATGAATGTTAACTTGGCCAAACAGTTATTAAAGAACAGAAAGAGAAAAAAAACAAAAGGGCCTTTCATGATTAAAATTTATAATTTATGCATTGTATAGTCTATTATTCCTTGCCCATGGGCATTTGCATGGGAGCAGCAAGTTGAACAGTATTCACACAAATCTGGGTTCAGGTGGGCGAGATAACCCAACCTCAGAGGTTTGACAGGGCCCAGGTCATATCTACCCTAGACATACAGAGTCTGAAAAAGGTGATTTTTCTCACCACTGAGTCCGGTGGCTGTTAGCAAGGGGCTAAGGAGCTGCATCTCTGAAGATGCTCAGTAAGGCGGTTTCACACTACTTCAACATAAAATCCCATCTCCCGTACCTAATACTTTGATTCATGAAGGCCAATGTGCCAAAAGCTTTCTTTATGTCCCTATCTAGCTGTAACGCCACTTTCAATGAACCGAGATCCCTTTGTTCTACCATATTCCTCAGTGAGAGTCCCAGTCAATGTGTGGCAAGTTAACGTCACCTACAATATCAATCTAAAACGCAAACACGAGGAAATCTGCAGATGCTGGAATTTCAAGCAACACACATAAAAGTTGCTGGTGAACACAGCAGGCCAGGCAGCATCTATTGGCAGATGTACACTCGACGTTTTGGGCTAAGACCCTTTGTCAGGACTAACTGAACTTCTTTCAGTTAGTCCTGACAAAGGGTCTCGGCCTGAATCGTCGACTGTACCTCTTCCAATAGATGCTGCCTGGCCTGCTGCATTCACCAGCAACTTTTATGTGTGTTACTATATCAGTCTAATGTTTCTTTCAACAGTCTGGGATCTCTCTACAAATTCGTTCCTCCAAATCCCTCAGTCTGTTAGGTAGTCTGTAATGTAGCCCCATTAATATGGTCATACCTCATTACTCAGTTTCACTGATAATGCCTCACTAGAAGAGTTCTCTAATCTGTCCTGAATGAACTCTGCTGTGGTATTTTCCCTGACTAGTAATGACACCCGTTCTCCTTTAATCCATCTCCAATGGCTCTAACAAACCTGCCCGCAAGAATATTAGACCCCTCAGGTTTAGGTGAAACCCGTCCCTTTTGTACAGGTCATACCTCCCCCAGAAGAGATCCCAATAATCCAAGAACCTGAAGCCCTGCCCTCTGCACCAGCTTATCAGCCACACATTTATAGAACATAGAACATGGAGATTTATAGAAAATTAAAGGCCCTTCGGCCCACAATGTTGTGCTGACCATGTAACCTACTATAGAAACTGCCTAGAATTTCCTTAGCACACAGCCCCCTATTTTTCTGAGTTCCATGTACCTATCTAAGAGTCTCTTAAAAGACCCTATCATATCCACTTCCACCACCCACCACTCTGTGTGGGAAAAACTTACCCCTGACATCCCCTTGGTACCTATTTCCAAGCACCTTAGAACTATGCAAATATGAACACCTGTGTCCTGTTTTTGCAGATTTTTCTGTGATGCCTTACAAAAAATAACATGTTGGAAGTTTGTCTCACCAAGGATTAGCCACACCTCCATCATCATGTTAATCAACATAAATAAATAAACCCAAGACTCACTTGCAAGAACTCTTCATCTCATATTTTTGATATGTTTGTTTATTTATTCTCTTTTGTATTTGCACAGTTTCTTGTCTTTTGGACGTTGGTTGTTTGCCCGTCCTGTTAAATTTATCTGGCAAATCATCCTCTTTCAACCCTCACCGACGCATGGCATGGCTAGCAATCCAGAAATTAATACGCTGGAGGGTCTGCTTCTCAGCTTTCTGTCTAGCTCTCAAAATTCTCTCTTCAGGACCTTATTTCTTTTCCTTCCTATGTCATTAGCACTAATATGTACCAAGACATCTGACTGCTCTCCCTTCTTCTCCAAAATGCTGTGGACGGGATCCGAGACATCCCTGACCCTGGCACCTGGAAGGCAACATACCATCCAGGTGTCCACAGAATTTCCTGTCTGTTCCTCTGAGAATTGAGTCCCCTATCACTACCACTCTCCTCTTCTCCCTCTTTCCCTTCTGCATCATGGACCCATGCTCAGTAACCTGGTCTCCATGGCATTCCACTGGGAGGTCATCCCCCATAACAGCATTATTGAGGGGAATGGCTACAAGGGTGCTCTGCGCTAACTGCCTATTCATCTTCCCATTCCTTCTCCTGTCAGTAACCCAGCTACCCGCCTCCTGCATCTTAGGGATGACTACTTCCTTGTAACTCCAATAGATGATCACCTCACTTTCCTGTACAAGCTGAAGGTCATCCAGCTGCTGCTCCAGATCTCTAACATGGTCTTCAAGGAGCTGCAGTTGGATGCACTTCCAGGACTCCCAGGACTCTGACACCTGGCATGGAAAACACACAACAGCCATTTAAACTGCTCCAAGTACCCCTGACACAGAAAGAAAAAGGGGAAATTTAACAGAAACTTACCCGGACAACTTATGGAGAGCCGACGCCTCTTCTGGGCTTAAGCCTCCTTTGACCCAAAACCTGACACCCCCTGGCAGGGTCACCCATGCTCCTGGCAGGGTCACCCATGCTCCTGGTAGGGTCACCCATGGCGGTAAGGTCGAGGGTGAGGTCCCTGACAAAGAACAATCCAACCAAGACCTCAACGGTGGAACAGGCGGACGAAGTTACTTCGAACTCAACGGCTGTGAAGGCGGATGAAGGCTGCAACAAATCCATCAGCTCCAGTCGTCGTGGTTTCCATGCCATTGGAATCAGTTGGTTGATTTGTGAAGTATCGTGTGCTTCTTGGAGTGCAACATCAGGTACACATTAAACAAATACACACATAGGCGTCTTCACTCTGTGGGTCACTTCTTCAGAACGAAGACCATCATCCTCGACCTCGAGGGATACCACGACGACCCCCACCCTCACCAGTCCTACCAATAGCTGCTCCAACAATGGCCACTTTGCTTTCCCTTCTGTACTTTTATTTAACTCCTCACTGAGCGCTGCTCCCACCACTGATTGGGCTGCTGGAATTACACTGAACACCTGCAAAGCTCTACTTTTAAACGAGCGCCGCCGACTTGTGAGAAACCTCCTCGCTGTGCGCTGCTCCCACTGCTGATCGAGCCGCCAGAATGAGACTGAACACCCACAAAACTCTCCTTTTAAACTGCACACTATACTCCAGATGAGTCCTCAACAATGTCTTATACAACTTCAAAATAACATCCCAACTCCTGTACTCAATACATGAAGGCCAATGCACCAAAAGCTTTCTTTATGACTCTAGCTACCTGTGACATCACTTTCAAGGAATTATGGATCTGTATTCCCAGATCCCTCTATTGATCTGCATTCCTCAATTCCTTAGTGCTCACCATGCAATTCCTGCCCTGGTTGGTCCTCCCAAAGTGCAACGTCTCTCACTTGTCTGCATTAAATTCCATCTTCCATTTATCCAGCTGGTCCAAATCCAACTGCAAGCTTTGATTGTTTTCCTCGCTGTCCACTTTTTCCGCAATCTTGGTGCCATGTGCAGATTTACTGATCCAGTTTACCACATTATCGTCCAAATCACTGACATAGATGACAAGCATCAAAAGACCCAAGCACAAATCCTTTACCACACCACATGTCACAGCCTCTAGTCAGAGAGGCAATCTACTACCACTCTCTGGCTTCATCCGCAAAACCAATGTCAATCCAGTTTACCACCTCATCTCGAATGTCGATGGACTGAACCTTCTTGACTAACCTCCCATGCAAGACCTTGTCAAAGGCCTTGCTAAAGTCCATGTAGACAATATCCACTGCCTTGTCTTCATCAACTTTCCTGGTAATTTCCACAAAAAACTACGATTTTTTCAGGAGGAGGAGGAGAAGATGGCGGTGCTACGCAGTGCGCACGGCCACTCTGAATTGATATCGTATCTGTGAAGTAGGATGCCATGCACAATCCTGATTTGATGGAGACAGCCGTGAGAAACACGGAGGAACATCTGGAGAATCTTCTGAAATGCCTGCTTCGCTGCCGCTGCTACTGTGCAATCGAGAATCTCCGGAGGGGAAGGCCCCAAATCCTCGGCTTTGCCTGTTGCCTGTTGCCGGGGCCGGGGTCGAAGTACTCGGCAGAGATGGTGCTCGGTGCTCGGTGTCAGAGAGCTGGTCAGAGGCTGGAAGTTTTCGGACGGACTCGGAGTCGGACTGTGGTCGGGTGCTTCCAGGGTGCTGCATCGGCAAGTTTGCGGCGCTGGAAGCTCATGGCAGGAAGAGTATTCTTCCTTCAACCGTCTGCGTGAGATGATGGGACCTTCGAGAGACTTGGAGATTTTTTTACCGTGCCCATGGTCTGTTCTTCTATCAAATTATGGTATTGCTTGCACTGTTGTAACTATATGTTACAATTATGTAGTTTTTGTGAGTTTTTTTAGTCTTGATTTGTCTTGGGTTTCTGTGATATCATTCTGGAGGAACAAATTGTATAATTTCTTAATGTATGCATTACGAAATGACAATAAAAGAGGACTGCGTGTCCTCATAATCTAATCTAATCTTTGTTATACATGACCCACAATGCGCAAAGCCATGTTGACTATTGCTAATCAGTTCCTGTCTATCCAAATACTTACATATATGGTCCCTCAGAATACCTTCCAATAACTTTCCCACTGCTGATGTCAGGCTCACTAGCCTGTAATTTCCTGTTTTATTCTGAGAGCCCTTCTTAAACAGTAGAACAACAATGGCTATCCTCCAGACCTCCAGCACTCTACCTGTGGTGAAGGATGTTTTAACTATTTCTGCTCAGGTCCCTGCAGCTTATGCAGCAACCTCCCACAGGGGCCTAAGGCAACACCTTGTCAGGCCTTGGGGACTTATCCACACTTAGTTCCCTCAAGACAGCAAACACCTCCGCCTCTGTAATCTGTATGTGTTCCATGACTTCACTGCTGCTGTTTTGTCTCACTTCTGTAGTCATTGTGTCCATCTCCCGAATAAATACAGATGCAAAAAAATCCATTTCAGATCTCCCCCATCCCCTTCGGCTCCATGCACAGTTTACTACTCTGACCTTCCTTTGAGTCTGTGAGGAAGGCAAATGCAGTGTTAGCATTCATCTCAAGAGGACTGGAATATAAATGTAAAGATGTAATGTTGAGACTTGGAAAGCACTGGTGAGGCCTCACTTGGAGTATTGTGAGCAGTTTTGGGCTCCTTATCATAGAATGGATGTGTTGGCACAGGAGAAGATTCAAAGGAGGTTCATGTAAATGATACCAGGATTGAATGGCTTGTGATATGAAAAGCATTTGATAGTTCTGGGCCTGTATTCACTGACATTCTGAAGAATGAGGGTGACTTCATTGAAACCTATTGAATGGTGAAAAGCCTTCATAGAATAGATATAGAGAGGATGTTCTCTATGGTGGGAGAGTCTAAGATCAGAGGACACAGCCTCAGAATAGAGGGGTGTTCTTTTGGAATGGAGATGAGGAGGAATTTCTTTAGCCAGAGAGTGGTGAATCTGTGGAATTCTTTGCCTTAGGCAGCTGTGGAGGTCAGATCTTTATGTATATTTAAGGCAGATGTTGATAGATTCTTGATTTGTCAGGACATGAAGGGATGTGGGGAGAAGGCAGGAGACTGGATTGAGAGGAAAGTTGGATCAACCATGATGAAATGGTGGAGCAGACTCAATGGGCCAAATGGCCTAATTCTGCTCCTAGATCTTATAGTCTTTGTGGTCTTCCAGAGGACCAATTTTGTCCAATGCTATCCTTTTCCCCTTAATACATCTGCAGAAGCCCTTAGGATTCTCCTTCACCTTGTCCGCTAGAGCAACCTTGTATCTTCTGTTAGCCCTCCTGATTTTCTTCTTAAGTGTTTACTTGCATTTGTTATTCACCTCAAGTACCTCATTTGGTCCTATGTGCCTATACCTGCTATGTATGTCCTTCTTTTTCTTAACCAGGGCCTCAATATCTCTCGAAAACCAAGGTTCCCTAAACCTGTTATCGCCTGAGAATCTCAACCTAAGGACCAGGCATATCTTCTTTCATAAATACCTTAAAGCTCAGGCAGCTCCATCATGGGTACTAGCTTCCCAAACATCCTGAGCATCTTCAAAAGGTGATGCCTCAAAAAGGTGGCATTCAACCTTAAGGATCCCCATCGCCAGGACATGTCCTCTTCTCATTGCTACCATTGGGAAGGAAGTACAGGAGCTTGAAGAGACACACTCAACCATTCAAGAATAGCTTCTTCCCCTCTGTCATCAGATTTCTAAATGAACATTGAACCCATGAACACTACCTCACTACCTTTTTTTTTTGCTCTACTTATTTAATTGTTCGCATGATTTGTGTTTTTCCCCTTTCTCTTGCACATCAGGTGTTGGGTTTTTTTTATTTATTTTCTTTAATTTGGTTCTTTTCGATTTCTTGTTTTGTGGTTACCTGTAAGCAAACATATCTCAAGGTTGTATAATTTACACATTCTTTGATAATAAATGTACTTTTCATCTTTGAATCTTTGAATTTGATTATTATGTATTGCAATGTACAGCTGCCACATAACAACAAATTTCATGACATATGTTCCTGATTCTGATGATGATCACTAGATACAAAGTGTTTCTCTACACAATTTAAGTTGCCTGCATTACTTCATTACCTAATAGAAGATCTAGTATCATATTCTCTCTGGTTGGGACTTCTATGTACTGATTAAAGAAACTTTCCAGAAAGCATTTGACAAACTCTTTCCCATCCACCCCTTTTACAGTACAAGAGTCCCAGTCAACATATGGAAAATTAAAATCACCTACTATCGCAACCTTATGTCTCCTGCAACAGTCTGCAATCCTCCACAAATGTTCTCCTCTAAATCCCAAGGACTGTTGGGTTGTCTATAAAATTCAGTAATCCTATTAACATGGCCATACCTTCCTTATTCCTCATTTCTACTCATAAAGCCTCACTGGACGAGCTCTCCAGTCTGTCCTGTTTGAGCACCACCATGACATTTTCCCTGACTATTTCCCTCCTCCTTTAACCCCTCGCACTCTATCAGGTCTAAAACAAGAGAACCCCAGACCACTGAACTGCTAGTCCTGTCCCTCCTGCAATCAACTCGCACTAATAGCAATAATGTCGTAATTCCACGTGCTGACATATGTCCTTAGTTCATCGGCCTTTCCATCAATGCTCCTTGCACTCTCCCGCCTGGCATCCCCACTGCTCTAAGAGGGCTGCCAGGAATAAGAGGGCTGGACTTTGCACATCGTACTTACATAATTCTACAGATGCACAGTAGGGAGCATCCTAACACACTGCATGACTGCATGTGACGGAAGCTGCACTGCGGCAGACAGGAAGGCTCTATGACGGGTAGGTAAAACTGCCCAACGCATCTCTGGCACCAGCTTACCCGCCATCAAAGACATACAGTGTATGCAGTAAGGTGTCGGAAAAGGACCAATAATATCATGAGGATCCCACCCTCCCTGCTCAGGACTGTTAGTCGTACTCCTATCAGGGAGGAGGCTACATAGCATCCATGCCAGGGCCACCAGACTGAAAAGAAAGTTACTTTCCCCAAGTAATGAGGCTGATCAACACCTCCACCCACTAACCCACCTCATCACAACTTCATCACTTCTTGCCAGCCACATTACATACAGACACTCCCGTGCCTATTGTCACTTTATGGACATACAATCTACTTATTTAAGCTTTCTTATTTATTTATATTTTTGTGTTTTTTGTTATTGGGTTATTGGGCTTTTATTGTTAAGGTTATTATAGCTGGTGGTGGTAATGGGAATAAGCTCCCATTAGCTTTAAATGCTCCCAATCAATTACTTAAATTTTGGGAATATTTATCAATTATTCTTGTTAGCCATCCTCCACCACTTCCCCTCTATCTATGGGAAGGGTTCGGGAGTAAACCCCGAGGAAAAATCCGGAGCTGGTACTTATGTATTCATGCACATTTTATTTCAAATCAGTACTTCAACCTCTAACTTTATTTTTTATGTAATTCTTTATAATTGACAAGTAAGGGCCACGACGAGCTAGACTAGGAGATCAAGATATAGCATTTATCTTTTAATGTATGAGATTCACCAAGTCCTAATGACAGGCATAGATGGAACAATACAGGAGCCACTGACAGAGAGGTTAGGAAGTGAGATGGAGAATTAAGTTAGCTAATTTAAAGATGGCACCTAATTTGGCTGCTGAGGTGTTTTGGCATCTTGTTTTGTGTTTGTGATTTTGTTCAATACTAGTGTCTAGCAGTGCTCTCCAGATTACATATTATTCAATATTGGCTCTTTAACTTATTAGATTTTTTTTTTAAATTTGTATTATTTTTATATAATATCCTTTATCCTTTATAATTGTTGAATGCTGCTATTTACTTTTGTTGCATATCGCACTCTGACTGATGCACCAAATCAAATTCCTAATACGTGGTGAATAAAGTTAATCCTTGAATAAAGGAACGAAGTGTAGCACAGCTCAGTTAAGGACATAAAGAGCAGGAGAAAGGTTTTCAGACGCGTCAGTTTGTATAGTATCAATCGATTCGCTTGGGGCTGAGGTGCATTGATTTAGCCCGACCTCGTTTGCTACAGCTGCCTAACAAAATCTTATCAAATTGCAGTCTTCAAAGCTCCGGTCCCGAACAACCTGCACTTTGTTTGCAGTGATGGGGGAGGAGGGGAGGTTTCCACACCCCGTTGACTGAAGCGCATTTCGATTTGGCTCCTCAGTGGTCTTGCTCTACTTTGAAGAGTGTGTCACCTCGTTCCTAATTCACGCACCAGGGAAATTAGTTTTCCATCTATCCGAACAAATCCTTTTAACATTTTAAACACTTCAATTAGACCAACATTCAATCTTCTAAACCCAGCGCAACAGAAGCCAAGTTTGTTCAACCTCAGCTCATAGTTTAACACTCTTGGTCCTGGCTGTGATTTTGGGTGAATATCAAAGTATAGTTATTATCAAAGTATCTATATGTTGCCATATACTACCTTGAGATTCATTTCAAAATGGAAAATAAGGAAATACGGTAGAATTTATGAAAAACTATACCTAAAGGCTGAAAAACAACCCAAAGTGCAAAAGGCAAATTGTGCAAATAATGCAAACACGAGGAAATATGCAGATGCTGGAATTTCAAGCAACACACATAAAAGTTGCTGGTGAACGCAGCAGGAACGCAGTCCTGACGAAGGGTCTCGGCCCGAAACGTTGACTGTACCTCTTCCTAGAGATGCTGCCTGGCCTGCTGCGTTCACCAGCAACTTTTATGTGTGTTACTTGTGCAAACAATAATAATTTTTAAAAAGTGACTCAGTAATACTGATAACATGGTGTAAAGCATGTGGTTGAACATGTCATAAACACAAGAGATTTTGCAGATGCTGGAAACCCAGAGTCACTCTCTCAAAATGCCGGAGAACTCAGCAGGCCAGGCAGCATCTATGGAAAAGAATAAACAGCCGACGTTTCGGGCTGTGACCCTTCATCAGCAGTTATGGTATACTTGTGCTGATGGTGATTATGGAGGAGATGTTGTTGCTGAACTGACTGGGGTCTGCAAGTGAGGAACTCAAGGATCCAGTTGGACAGAGAGGGAGTTCTTGGAGTTTAGTGATTAATTTCAAGGGGATGAGTGTTGAATGCTGAGATGTAGTTAATGAAGAAAATTCTGATGTCTACATCTTCATTGTTCAGATAGGGCTGAGCGAAGACCCAGTGAAATGGCAGCTGCTGTTGACCTGTTGTGAAGGTAGGCAAACTGGAGCATATCCAATAGTTATTGTATATTATTGACTTAATTAGTCAGCTCTATCATGGGCACAAGCCTCCGAAGTATCCAGGACATCTTCAAGGAGCAATGCCTCAAAAAGGTGGCATCCATCATTAAGGACGCTCATCACTCAGGACATGCCCTTGTTCTCATTGCTACCATCAGGAAGGAGATACAGAAGCCTGAAGGCACACACTCAGCGATTCAGGAATAGTTTCTTCCCCTCTGCCATCCGATTTCTGAATGGACATTGAACCAATAAACACTACCTCACTACTTTTTTATTTCTATTTTTGCACTACTTATTTAATTTAACTATTTTATATATATATATTTACAGTAATTCAGTTTTTTCTCTATATCATCATGTATTGCATTGTACTACTGCCGCAAAGTTAACAAATTTCACGACAAATGCTGGTACTATTAAACTGGATTCTGATGCACTGCACCAGCAGTCCTGAAGAGGGATATGGAGGTCACTAGGAGAGTGGGCATTGCAAGTGAATTGTTCAACTCTTCTCCTCATAGAGCCACCCCTCTCAGCTCCAGTGACCCAGATTCAATTCAGACCTCCAACATTGTCTGTGTGGTGTTTGCACATTTTCCCTGTAAGCAAGTGGCTTTTCCCCAGATTGTTCAGTTTCCTCCGAAATCCCAAAGCATCGGGTTGCTAGGTTAATTGACCATTGTAAATTGGCTCTCGTGAGTGGTAGAATCTTGAGGGAGTTGAGAGGAAGGTCCGGATATCTTTTACATCAAATGTACAAGAGCTACAACAAAGAGCAGCATGGTAGTGTAGCAGTTAGAGTAACACTTTACAGCATCAGTGATCAGCATTCAGGGTTCAATTCCCACTGCTGCCTGGAAAGAGTCTATATGTTTTCCCCGGGACCATGTGGCTTTCCTCTGGGTGCTCCAATTTCCGCCCACATTCCAAAGACATACCGGTTAGGATTAGGGTTAATAAATCGTGGGCACGCTATGTTGGCACCAGAAGCACGGCGACCCTTGCGGGCTGCCCCCAGCACATCCTCAGACTGTGGTGATCGTTAACGCTAACATTTCACTGTATGTTTTGACGTACATGTGATAAATAAAACTAATCTTTGAAAATCTTTAAAGATAAGAGGAATAGATAATAAATAAGAGGAATAGATAGAGTGGATAGCCAGTGCCTCTTCCCCAGGGCACCACTGCTCAATACAAGAGGACATGGATTTAAGGTAAGGGGTGGGAAGTTCAAGGGGGATATTAGAGGAAGGGTTTTTACTCAGAGAGTGGTTGGTGCATGGAATGCACTGCCTGAGTCAGTGGTGGAGGCAGATACACTAGTGAAGTTTAAGAGACTACTAGACAGGTATATGGAGGAATCTAAGGTGGGGGCTTATATGGGAGGCAGGGTTTGAGGGTCGGCACAACATTGTGGGCCAAAGGGTCTGTACTGTGCTGTACTATTCTATGTTCTATAATCTTTTGTAAATACTTGATCTTACAGGCTACCTCGTTGTGACCCTTGCACACTTCCTCTGTAACTATTACACTTTATTTTTCCCTACGTTTCTCGGTCTATTTCCAAAAAAAGTTCAGACTTCAAAATAAACTTATTATCAAAATACATATATGTCACCATATACCACTTTGAGATTCAAAAAGTCTATAGAATAATTCTTAATATATCAGTAATATTTGAGTAATGTTCTAAATATATTGTTTGATTAAGTATTCTTTGCTGTTTACATAATTAATTATGATTATATGTACGAAATACGTGAATGGCCTACGTTACCATACCACCGTGTCACATGTGGACGCCTTGCCTAAAGTAGAAATGAAGTAAGACTATTATTCCCGTCTCTGTATTTTTGCTTTCAATAAATTTTATGTTTTGGAGCTACAAAACATGGCAGGTGTCAAGGAGAACTTAGCCTTTTCTCCTTAGAGTGATGGAGAATGAGAGGTGACCTGACAGAGGTGTACAAGATGATAAGAGGCATTGATCGTGTGGATAGTCAGAGGCTTTTTCCCAGGTCTGAAATGGCTAACATTGAGGGCACAGTTTTAAGGTGCTTGGAAGTAGGTACAGAGGAGATGTCAGGGGTAAGTTTTTTAACTCAGAGAGTGGTGAGTGCGTGGAATGGGCTGCCGACGACGGTGGTGGAGGTAGATAGAATAGGGTCTTTTAAGAGACTCAGATAGGTACATGGAGCTTAGAAAAATCGAGGGCTATGGGTAACCCTAGATAATTTCTAAAGTAAGTACATGCTCGGCACAGCATTGTGGGCTTAATTCTGTTCTAATGTCCGATGGTCTTACAGCCTAATATACTGTGGTGATGGAATGATCGGTATGGGTAGCATGCACAATATCTACTAGCACCAATAAACCAGTTCCTAATTACCGAATAAGTGAGTTGCTCCAGCTTTGTAGAATACCTTGTCCACATTTTTGTAATTATTATTACTGTACATTGTGGCACTGCCGTTTAGGGCAGTAATGAAGGGCCTTCATCCTTGACGGTGTTCAGGGCTTCCTTCATCGAGTCAGTAGCTTCCTCTCTGCTTTCACTACTGGCAGCCATGTAAGTCCTGGGGGATACTCAGTGTACATGTCTCTCAGATGTAGAATGATTATTCACTGCTGTTTCCATAACAGTTTTGTTTTACCAGTCAGGGTTGTTAGCCCTGAGCTGAACCCCTGCACCTCAAGAACTAGTGGACCACTTTTTAGTGTGTCCTCCCCACTTTGACCTGTTTAGCATGGGTAACCCTACCTAGTGCAAAAACATAAAGTTCTGACTCCAACTGACATAGCTCACTTGGTGAAATAGAAGGAAAAGTGACCTCTTTAAAAAATACTGGATAGACATAATACTCAAATGTATTTCTAGCTGTGCTAAAATGCACATACTGTACATTCACCACTCAACCAGTAGTACCAGTTAACAAAATAAAATAGGATTAGTATAAGAGGGTGCTTGACTGATTAGCTTAGACAAGATGGGCTGAAGTGCCTGTTTCTCTATTTTTTTCACAAAGGTCTGCAATGCATCAAAATTAAAAAGGATGAGTCAATAGCCCGTGGAGGTTGTGGACATCAAATGACCAGGCATTTCCTATGAATTCCTGCAATGTTGGCTAAGGAAATGGATGACACGCGTGAGAAATGGTTCAATACAGACATTGTCAGCACAGGTTCTACTTAAATGCCACAGGGAGCGATACCAGCCCAGCCATGCCCTTCCCTCCTCACCAGGTTTGGAATTCATCTGTTACAAGGCCACCATATCTTCATGTTGCCAGACTGACCTGGTATGGGCTCCATTCGCAGCCTGAAGGCTGTATCTCAGGTTGGATATGAGGCTTTATAAGGCATTGGTCTAACCACATTTGGAGTATTGTGAGTAGTTTTGGGCCCCATATCTACGAGAAGATGCGCTGGCATTGGAGAGGGTCCAGAGGAGATTTATGAGAATGATCCTGCGAATGAAAGAGTTAATATATGAGGAGCGTTTGATGGCTCGAGGCCTGTACTCAATGGAGTTTAGAAGAATGAAGGGGGATCTCATTAAAACCTACCGAATATTGAAAGGACTAGATAGAATGGACTTGGAGAGGATATTTCCAATAGCGGGGGATTCTAGGACTAAAGGGCACATCTTCAGAATTTAAGGACATTCCTTTGGAATAAAGATGAGGAAGAAGTTATTTAGTCAGAGGGTGGTGAATCTGTGGAATTCATTGCACGGATGGTTGTGGGGGCCAAGACTTTGGGTATATTTAAAGCAGAGTTTGATAGGTTCTTGATTAGTAAGAATGTCAGAGGTTATGGGGAGAAGGCAGGAGAATGGGGTCAAGAGGGAAAATAAATCAGCCATGATCCGATGGCAAAGCAGATTCAATGGGCTGAATGGCCTAATTCTGTTCCTATGTCTTATGGTCTTATGGGATCAATGCCAACTCCAGTTGACATGGGTCCCGGGACATTAGTTCATTCCAAGAGCTGTCAAGCAACCCACGTCTCAAGAAGTCTTATCCTACACTCGTGACAGGCTCCATTATGAATCCAGGCTGGTCTGGAATGTGCTTAAGCCCTTTCCTGCCTTCCATGATAACTTGCTTTAGGCATAGTCTTATAACACTATGTTAAACAATTTGTTTTAGTTATACTGTAGTGTGCAGTCTTAGGCACATATATATAGCTAGGATGCCTAAGATTTTTGCACAAAGCTTTATACAGCTGCTGCTAAAAAAATAAATTTCATGACATATATGATAAACCTGATTCTGATCTGGGTCTCTATTGTGGACTGAGAGTGGGAAGGGGCCAGGGAGAGGGGAATCATGGTTGGGAAAAGGGGAAAGGAGAGGGGAGGGAGCCAGAAACACCAGAGAGACATTTTGTAATGATAGATAAACCAATTGTTTGGAATCAGCCGACCTTGCCCATGTCTCAGGTCTGGGTGTGTGTCTGCCTCTGTACCAATCCTGCCCACCCCCACCCTATGGTACTCCCTCTCTGCCACCTGTCCCACACCTCCCCCTAAGTGCTCCACCCTCACCATTTCCAACATCCTTTGCTCCTGTACAGACAGAATCCACGGAGGGGCGGCCGGTTTCCGTGAAGGGCTGAGTTGAGCCTTCAGCTCTCTGCGGTTTCTCTGCCGTCATGGGCAGAACAGCTGTCATTCCAAACCATGAACGACATCTACGTCTATCTAGCCTCACTTGCCTGCTGGGTGTGCAAGCTTCCCACTTTGAGGAGGACATGTTGAGAGCAGCATACATGGTAAAATATACTCCAGTGGGTAGTGGCTCCATATGTCACTACTACAGGGCGTGACGACCCTGCCTTACGCGAGTCCCGGGCTCAGCCGCCTCCGTCTGACACTACCTGGTACGGGCCCCTATCCAGCGTTACGGATCCCACTACCTTGTGGGTATCTTCGGGAGAAGAGAAGGCTAAGGAATAAACCCTACACAAATCCGGAGTGGAGCCCCTAAGGCGGTTGGATGACGTATCATGTCACCTCCCGGCAGCTCCTGCAGCCAAGCTGATGCCAAATGTACTGCTTCACATTCCTTTGGACCACATCCGCGAGGCTGAGAGGGGGATCTTGATGGCTGGGCAGCCCAGGATCGCCATATTCATCGCCCAGGTCTGCGCCCTGGATACCAGGCGCATCCATTGTCTACTCAGACGGAGCCATGATGATGACTCCTGTCCATTAATGCTGCCTGATCTGCTGAGTTCTTCCACGTTTGGACATGTTATTGTGGATTTACAGAATATCTTGTGTTTGTAGTAATCAAATAAACTGCTTTAGTGATGCTTCTGGATAAGTATACAGAGGATAAATATAGTCTGAAGTAGCATCTTGGGATCTATTACATACTGTTGAGAGAGCAGATTGGGCTCGGTTGAACAGCTTGTTTGAAAGACAGAGTCTCAGACAGTGCGACCCCTGCCCCCCCCCACCCCCGTACCACACTGGAGCTGATGAGACTATTAAGCTGCAGTGTCTGGAGGGATTTAAAGAGATTTTAAAGATTAGCATTATTTCTCACATGTACGTCTAAACATATGGTGAAATGCGCTGTTCGTGTCAAATCAAATCAGCGAGGATTTTGCTGGGTAACCCACAAGTGACGCCACACTTCTGGCACCAGCACAGCATGTCCACAGCATCAAAGCTCTAGGATACTCAGCAATCATGTAGCAGCTCTCAGATGAAATTAAAGGCTCTTTAGAAATGAATATGAGATAGCCTCCAAAAGATTAAATACATTGGATCTGACATTGGCTGAGCAGGAGAAGCCAGAAGCCAGAGAGTAGTAGATAGTTAGAAACACAAGAGACTCTGCGGGTGCTGGAGCATGTGGTGACGCTTGCAGGCTGCCCCCAGCACATTCTTAAATGTGTTGGTTGTTAAAGCAAATGACACATGTCACTGTATGTTTTGATGTACGTGTGATAAATCTGAATCTGGATCTGAAGTTTGAAAACCTAAATAGCCCATCTGCATGGACATGGTCGATATCCCTCCATTCCCAGCAGCACCCACAAAGTAAACACAAAATAATCTGCAGATGCTGGGGTCAAAGCAGTCCTGACGAAGGGTTCCGGCCTGAAACGTCGACCGATCTTTTCCACGGATGCTGCCCGACCTGCTGAGTTCCTCCAGCGTGTTGTGAGCACACACAAAGTGCTGGAGGAACTCAGCAGGTCAGGCAGCATCTATGGAAATGAACACCGACTGTTTATTCATTTCCATAGATGCTGCCTGTCCTGCTGAGTTCCTCCGGCATTTGGTGTGTGCTGTTGTAGATACTGGAGGCCTTTGACTAGCAGTATGCTGTAGAGTTCGGTGCTGGGTCTGGTGTTGTTTATCATCTATATTAATAATTTAGATGAGAATTTGCAAATTACAATAAGGTTGAGGAAAGCTATCAAAGCTTGCTGTGGTATCTTGATCACAAGCACAAGATCAAAGTTGCTGGTGAACGCAGCAGGCCAGGCAGCATCTCTAGGAAGAGGTACAGTCGACGTTTCGGGCCGAGACCCTTCGTCAGGACTAACTGAAGGAAGAGTTAGTAAGAGATTTGAAAGTGGGAGGGGGAGGGGGAGATCCAAAATGATAGGAGAAGACAGGAGGTGAAGGGATGGAGCCAAGAGCTGGATAGTTGATTGGCAAAAGGGATATGAAAGGATCATGGGATGGAGGCCCAGGGAGAAAGAAAAGGCAGGAGTGGGGGAACCCAGAGGATGGGCAAGGGGTATAGTGAGAGGGACAGAAGGAGAAAAAGGAGAGAGAGAGAAAGAATGTGTGTATATAAATAAATAATGGATGAGGTACGAGGGGGAGGTGGGGCATTAGCTCACTATACCCCTTGCCCATCCTCTGGGTTTTTTCCGCCCCTCCCCCTTTTCTTTCTCCCTGGGCCTCCTGTCCCATGATCCTCTCGTATCCCCTTTTGCCTATCACCTGTCCAGCTCTTGGCTCCATCCCTCCCCCTCCTGTCTTCTCCTATCATTCTGGATCTCCTCCTCCCCCTCCCACTTTCAAATCTCTTACTAGCTCTTCCTTCAGTTAGTCCTGACGAAGGGTCTCGGCCCGAAACGTCAACTGTACCTCTTCCTAGAGATGCTGCCTGGCCTGCTGCGTTCACCAGCAACTTTGATGTGTGTTGCTTGAATTTCCAGCATCTGCAGAATTCCTGTTGTTTGCACAAGCACAAGATACTCTGCAGATGCTGAATTCCTGAAGCAGGGTCTCTGCCCGAAACATTTATTGTTTGTTTAAAGTTCGAAGTACATTTACTGTCTAAGGATGTATACATTATACAACCCCTTTGTCTCCTTACAGGCAGCTGCAAAACAAAAAACCCAAAATAACCCATTAAAAAAGCCCAACAAGCACTCAAAGTGCAGAGAGAGAGAGAAAAAAACAAATCATGCAAATAATAGAAGTGAGCAAATAGCATTTAGGATGAAAGTGAGTCCTCAGATATGGAGCCCACAGCAGGCCGCAGCCGCAGCCACAGCCTCAGTGTAGTGCAGAGCCGAGTAAATGTCACTGAGCAGCAAGCAGACCCGGACCAACACCCAGCCTTTTCAATCCATCTGGTCCCACGGTTAAATCATCCAAACATCAGGTCATTCCTCACTCTAAGACCCATGCACTGTTGCTTCAATATTCTCGAGGCTTGGGCCTCAGTGCCACATTTCGGCCGGCACCCAACCTTCCCAAAATCGGCTCGGCTCTTAGACTGATCCTGATTTAGGCGGACAGGCTGCAAATCTCCTCTGCTCCCACCTTTCTCCACTTTGCACGCCCGACTTGGTCTCGAACATTCTTCAACCTTGCTCTGACCCTATCTTGAACACCCCTCGACCTTGCTCCTACTCTGTCGCACCTGCAAGCTCGACCCTCGACTCAGCGTCACCTTTGCACACCTCTTCATTGTTCGCAGTGATCATTTACCATAATATTTTTACAGAAGAAGAGTTATTAATAGAGGATTTAGTTGTACTTCTTGCTTTAGGCCCCACCGGTAAGTTGTCACCCGCCTTCAGCAGCACCATCTTAAACCAGATGTCTTAAAGATGATGCTGGCTGACCAGCTGCGTTCCTCCAGCGTTTTAAGTGGGGATCTTGATCAGCTGGGAAATTAGCTGAAAGATGGCAGATGGAACTCAATTGCAGGCAAGTGTAAGTTGTTGCATTTTGGAAGGACCAACCATGGAATGACTTACACACTGAACAGTATGGCACTGAAGTGGGCGGTAGATCAAAGGGACCTGGAAATACAGATCCATAATTTCTTGAAAGTGCCAATCCAGGAACTTCTTTACACAGAAAGTGGTGAATCTCTGGAATTCTTCGCCCCGCTGGACAATGGAGACTAACCTGCTGGGAGTTTTTTTTAATAGAAAATGACTAGGAAATTAGGAGCTGTGGGGAGCTGGTAGAACAGAGAATATAGCACAGGAACAGGTAATTTGGCCGCAATGGTGTGCTGAACGAATTAAATTAGTAATCAAACTGTCAACTAAACTAATATCTCTGCCCACAGAATGTCCATTTCCTTCCACTTTCCTCACATATCTAAACATCTCTTAAAAGTTCCCAATGTATCCGACTCTACCACCACTCCAGGGACCCGCCCTCTGTTAGACATTTCAACCCTGGGAAGAAGATTCCATCTGTCTACTCTATCTAGGCCTCTCATAATCTTACAAACCTCTATCAGATCTCCCGTCAGCCTCTGCTGCTCCAGAGAAAACAAGCCAAGTTTGTCCAACCTCTCGTTATAGCACATGCTCTCTAATCCAGGCAGCATCCTGGTGAACCTCTTATGCACCCCCCTCCAAAGCCAAAATAACCTTCCTGTACTGGAGCAACCAGACCTGTGTGCAGCACTCCAAATGTGACCTAACTAGAGTTTTATAAACTTCCTGATTTTTAAACTCAGTGCCTTGACTTTTAAAGGCAAATATGCCATATGCCTTCTTAACCACCCTGTCAACCTGGGTGGTCATTTCAGGGAGCTCTGAACTGGGACTCCAAGATCTCTCGGCTCACTCTCGCTGTTAACGGTGTTGCTCTGAACAGTGTACTGTCTCTTTACGTTGACCAGCCAAGGTGGCACACTTTGCATTTGGCCGAGTTAAGTGCCATCTGCTATTTATTCTCCCATTTCTACAACTGATCTGTATCCTGCTGTATTATTTCCCAGTCTTCTCAGCTATCCACAACACCACCAATCTTGATATCATAAGATCATAAGACATAGTAGCAGATTTATTCCATTTGGCCCATCGAGTCTGCTCTGCCATTCCATCATGGCTGATTTATTATCCCTCTTAACCCCATTCTCCTGCCTTCCCCTCAAAACCTTTGATTCCCTTATGAATCAAGAATCAAAAACTATCAATCTCTGCCAATGACTTGGCCTCCACAGTTGTCCGTGGCAATGAATTTCATGGATTCGCCATCCTCTGACTAAAGAAATTCCTCCTCATCTCTGTTCTAAAGAGAAGTCCTTGTATTCTAATAATTGCTACCACAGCTAGCCATCAGCAGCCATCCAGAAAAGGCCCCATTTGTTCCCACTCTTTGCCTCCTGGCATTCAGCCAATCTTCTACCCATGCTAGTATCTTTCCTCTAATACTTTGGGCTCTTATCTTGCTAAGCAGCTACACTTGCAGCCAATAACACACAGCAGCACACAATCACACTAGCCAAAAAGAGTGCAGGTTAAAGTGTTACAGCGACAGAGAAAGTGCAGCGCAGGTAAACGTTAAGGTACAAGACCATGAGGAGGTAGATTGTAAGGTCAAGAATCCATCCCATCACACAAGGTGAGCATTCAATAGTCTGATAACAGCAGGATATAACTTCCCTGAGTATGTGCTAGTGGTACCTGATGTATGTATCTTCTATCCGATGGGAAAGGGGAGAACAAAGAATGTCTGGGGTGGATGGGGTCTTTAGTTATGATAGCTGTTTTACTGAAACAGCCAGAAATGTACACAGAGTCCGCAGAGGGGAGGCTGGATTCTGTGATAAGCCGTGCACAGAGTCCGAGGAGCGGTGGTTGGTTTCCGTGACATGCTAACGTTCTGTGTTCAATCCCCTTTTGCAAGCTGTGAAATCTGTACTCTCTTCATCCTCACACAGTGGATTACAGATTAGGACTTCTCAGGAAGTACTTTGATCATGTCTGTTACAGGATCCTCAACCATTTATTGTATAACTGGGATCAGTGACACATGTATTAGGGGGTCTTTCTCTCCGTTTCGCACTTCTACCCCATGATGTGATGTGCTGGGCTGTGCCCCCTACTCTCCAGAGTATCTCATATCAGAAGCAATTGCCATACCAAGTCAAGATACATCCAGGTAGACATCCCAAAATAGCTTCCACCTCAAAGAGCTAAATCTTATTTCATCATATTATCAGAATCGGAATCAGAATTAAGTTTAATATCACTGGCATATGTCATGAAATTTGTTGTCTTTGAAGCAGCAGTACAATGAAATACATACTAATGAAGTATAAGAACTGAATTACAGTAAGAATACATATATATATATAAAATAGTTAAATTAAATAAGTAGTGCAAAATAGAAATTAAAAATTAGTGAGGTAGTGTTCGTGGGTTCAATGTCCATTCAGAAATCGGACGACAGAGGGGAAGGAGCTGTTCCTGAATCATGGAGTGTGTGCCTTCAGGCTTCTGTACCTGCTCTCTGATGGCAGCAATGAGAAGAGGGCATGTCCTGGTGAAGGGCATGCCACCTGCTGGATGCCATCTTTTTGAAGCATTGCTCCTTGAAAATATCCAGCATTCCTGAGAAAATTAACCTAAATTAAACCGAAGTTCTAGACAAGGTTTACAAGAGACAACACAATTAGCACAAAAAAGTCCATTTCAGTGGACTTGAATGTACCACATGTCCCATGAACCCCAAATCTAGAATATTATGTGCTATTAATGTATGGTGATCTGAATACCAAGAAGTATTATCGTGAAATATAATGAAGCCTTCCAAACGCTGAAAGGCCTAGATGGAGTGGATGTGGAGATAATGTTCCCATTAATAGGAGACCCTCAGATCTGAGGGCATGGAGTCAGAATAAAGAGGCGCCTCTTTAGAACTGAGATGAGGAGGAAGTTCTTCAGCCAGGGAACAGTGGAGGCCAAGTCGCTGGGTGCGCTTAAGGGAGAGATTGATTAGGTCCTTGATTGGGAAGGGTGTAAATGCTTATGGGGAGATGTGGGGAGAGTGGAGTTGAAGACAGATTAGCTGTGAGCAGAAACAATGGGCAGCTGGTTTCTATGCTTTCTCAACCTGCTCTAATCCTGTGGAGAGTCTTTGAGTTAACAGTGAGTGGGCTAAGGAAGTGTTTAGTATTGTGTGTGTGTGTGTGTGTGTGTGTGTGTGTGTGTGTGTATCCAACTAACATCATCACACCAACAAGCAGCACAGACAGCCAAAGCATGTGTTTCAACATAACAGGAAAAGCAGGAAGAGCCCTAATTATAGTCCGTTTTTTATAGAGGGTGGGTGTGATCACAGAGTCTTTTATCAAAATGTCTCATTGGCACATGGGAACCAGAGTGGCACAATGAACCTGTCCCTCCATTCAGTGAGATCCTTACCTCAATGGTAGGGAAATTATTGAACAAGATTCTCAGGAACAGGACTTAATCTCTTCTGAAAATAGACTTTATTCCTTCCACTCCCCCATCCTTCTTACTCTGGCTTCTTTCCCCTTCCTTTCCAATCCTGATGAAGGGTGTCGGCCCAAAATGCCAACTGTTTATTCATTTCCATAGATGCTGCCTAACCTGCTGGGTTCCTCCAGCATTTTGTGTGTGTTACTCTAGACTTCATTTGGTATTGGTCAAAGTCAAACTCAGAATCAGGTTTATTATCACTGATGTATATTGTGAAATCTGATGTTCTGCAGTGGCAATACAATACAAAATATACTATAAATTACAATAAAGTGTATCTGACAAATAAATAAGTTGTGCAAAAAGAGAGCAAAATATTGAAGTGGTGTCCATGGGTTCATTGTCCATTCAGAAATCTGGTGGCAGAGGGGAAGAAATGTTCCTGAAATGTTGAGTGTGTGTCTTCAGACTCTTGTATCTCCTTCGTAATGGTAGTCATGAGAAGAGGGCATGTCCTGGATGGTGAGGATTCTTAGTGATGGACGCCACCTCCTTGAAGCACTGCCTTTTGAAGATGTCCTTGACAGTGAGGAGGCTAGTGCCTGTGATGGATCTGACGGCAGACATCCCACCCTGCAAAAACTCATTTCAGGGAGGTAGCACCATCAATTTGCGGGAGACTCCCGGAACTTCCAGGAGAGGTGGGATGTCTGCAATAGAGTAGCTCCTTAGCAGCTAGCCAGCTAGTTTAAATAATATTAGCTATGCTTATGAACAAATGACACCTGTTAAACTCACCTCAACATGTCTTTTACATTTTAACCCACCATGGGCAATAGAAAAGTCACTGTTGCAAACAGTGCAGCGAGCAACACTGTCATTATTTTTTGGCTCTTATTAGGCAGGGCTACACTTTAGGGCAGTCTGGGGTGACGTACATTTCATATTTTCTTTTTTTGGAACACTCTGCCATGGTATGCTCTCTCTCTCTCTCTCTCTCTCGCGGTCGCTCTCTCGATCTCTCGCGGTCGCTTTTGCTTTGTCGCTCTTGCCCTCGTGCTCTCAAAAAAGTTGATTTCCGGGATATTGTATATAATTTGTGGGCAACAGGGTGCCACTATTAATATGCGGGAGACTCCTGGAACTTCCGGGAGAGGTGGGAAGTCTGTGATGGAGTTTGCAGCTTTCCTTGGTCCTGTGCATTAGAGCCTCCAGTCATTTGGAATAATGTGAGGAATTCTGGGGCTCTGCATCTAAGGAAGGATATGCTGGCTCTGCAATGGGACCAGAGAAGGCTCACAAGAAAGATCCCAGGAATGAAAGGCTGAACATATGAGGCTTGTTTGATGGCTGTGGGCCTGTACTCGATGGAGTTCAGAAGGATCGAAGAGGATCTCATTGAAAACTACTGAATGCTGAAAGGCCTGGATAGAGTGGACATGGAGATGATCTTCCCATTAGTAGGAGGATCTAGAATCTGAGGGCACAATCTCAGAATAAAGGAGCTTCCTTTAGACATGAGGTAACAAGGAATTTACTCACCCAAAGAGTGGCGAATCTACAGAATCCACAGATGGCTATGGAGGGCAATTAATTAGCAAATTTGCCGATGACACAAAGCTGGGTGGCAGTGTGAAATGTGAGGAGGATGTTATGAGAATGCAGGGTAACTTGGACAGGCTGGGTGAGTGGGCAGATGCATGGCAGATACAGTTTAATGTGGATAAATGTGAGGTTATCCACTTTGGTGGTAAGAACAGGAAGGCAGATTATTATCTAAATGGAGTCAAGTTAGGAAAAGGGGAAGTACAACGAGATCTAGGTGTTCTTGTACATCAGTCACTGAAAGCAAGCAAGCAAGTACAGCAGACTGTGAAGAAAGCTAATGGCATGCTGGCCTTCAAAACAAGGGGAATTGAGTATAAGAGCAAAGAGGTCCTTCTGCAGCTGTACAGGGCCCTGGTGAAACCATACCTGGAATACTGTGTGCAGTTTTGGTCTCCAAATTTGAGGAAGGACATTCTTGCTATTGAGGGAGTGCAACATAGTTTCACAAGGTTAATTCCCGGGATGGCGAGACTGTCTTATTTCGGTAGATTGGAGTGACTGGGCTTGTATACTCTGGAATTTAGAAGGCTGAGAGGGGATCTTATTGAAACATATAAGATTATTAAGGGATTGGACACGTTGGAGGCAGAAAGCATGTTCCCACTGATGGGTGAGTCCAGAACCAGAGGCCACAGTTAAGAATTAGGGGTAGGCCATTTAGAACGGAGTTGAGGAAAATCTTTTTCACCCAGAGAGTGGTGGATATATGGAATGCTCTGCCTCAGAAGGCTGTGGAGGCCAAGTCTCTGGATGCTTTCAAAAAAGAGATGGATAGAGCTCTTAAAGACAGCAGAATCAAAGGTTATGGGGATAAGGCAGGAACTGGATACTGATTGTGGATGATCAGCCATGATCACAGTGAATGGCGGTGCTGGCTCGAAGGGCTGAATGGCCTACTCCTGCACCTATTGTCTATTGTCTATCGTCTATTAGGTCCATTTAAGGCGAAGATTAATAGGTTCTTGATTGGGAAGGGAGATAAGGGTTATAGGGAGAATTTGAGAGAATGGGGTTGAAAGAATTCAGTTATGAGCAGACTCGATGAGCCAAAGGGCATAATTTTTCTTCTAAATCTTGTGGTCTTATGGCCTTGTGGACTTATTGATGCTAATCAGTGTGCCTCCTTGTGGAGGAGCTGCTATTCCATAAATCTGATCAGGGTTTTTTTGAGGAACTGATGAAGATGATTGATCTGGACAGGGCCCTTCATATTGTCAATGATCCCTCCCGTCCGCCCCACAGTCTCTTTGAACCCCTACTGAGACAGGAGTTACTAAGGCATTAGGGCAAAAGACTGTTAGGATGAGAAACAGCTTCTTCCCCCAGACTGTGAGACTACTGAACTCCCTGCCACCCCCAGGTCTCATCATGTACGAAGTCCCAGTAGCGTTATACTGTTTACTTTGTAACTTGTATTGTTTTTTTAATTAATTTTTTAATGCATTTCTACAGTGAAACTACAGAAGAAAAACTCAACAAAAAAATGGAGATTTATACATTACGGAACAAACAAATCCAATATGTAATTCATAGCAGTAAGAAAAAGCACCCAAAAGAGAATTATGTAAAATTAGTACCCACCCCAACCTCCACTGAAAAAAAAACCAGGCCAACCATTTCTGCATATAAAAGAAAAAAAATTAATCGGAGCATTCAACCCCAGAGAACTGTAAATATATATAGGAAAAAAGAAAGTATAATGCCAACTACCAAAGGTATAATGTGATTCACAACAAAAAACTGTATAACTTACAAAAAAAAAGCTGAAAGTAAGGGATTGCAGCATACAAAAAAAAGGATAAACTTACCCTAAAGAAGAGTTATGAAAATATTCAAGAATAGATCCCCACACCTTATGAAACTTTATGTCCGAAGATTAAGAAGTGAATAATTAATCTTTTCGAGGTCTGAACAGACCATAATATCACTAAGCCATTGAGCCTGAGTGGGTGAGGCAGCATCTTTCCACCTAAGAAGAACCAACCTTCTAGCCAAGAGAGAGGCAAAAGATAACGTTCGACAAGAGCAACCAGAGAGTTAGGTTCTAAATGGCAATTAA
Source organism: Mobula hypostoma (assembly GCF_963921235.1). Classification (NCBI taxonomy): domain Eukaryota; kingdom Metazoa; phylum Chordata; class Chondrichthyes; order Myliobatiformes; family Myliobatidae; genus Mobula; species Mobula hypostoma. The sequence continues at coordinate 193,067,707 of NC_086100.1, forward strand.
GAAGAATATGAGATTTTTTTTTTTAATTTCAAAATATACTTTATTCAAAAATAAATATATACAATAAACCATTCAATAACTTTCCATCCTTTACATACGTTTCCATTAAAGTCAGTACATATCCACATTTATGGCCACCCACGTGGCACTCCAGTTGTTCACCTTACCACATCATTGTTGAGGGGTATACTCCCCGCCACCCGACCCCTCCCACTCCCGTGGATAGGGTTGAAAAAACTTCTCTCCAGAATTTCTCTAGACTAGGACAAGTCCAGTACATATGAATAAGGGAAGCCTCAGCCCCTTTACACTTATCACAAATGGGACTAACGTCAGGGTAAAACCACAATAATTTAGTTTTAGACATATGAGCTCTGTGTACAACCTTAACTGCAAAAGGCAGTGACGAGCACATAGAGCGGTTGAGCTGACTGACTTAAGAATTGAATCCCAAACCGCATCAGATAAGGAGATATTTAAATCATGTTCCCAGGCAGTTCTAATTTTATCGTAAGGGGCACGCCTCAAAATCACTAACTTATCCCAAATAGCAGATATTAAACCTTTACCCAATTGCTTGGTACAAAGAAACAAGTCCAGAACATTTTTCTCAGGCATCGCAGGCAAGTTTGGTATCAAAGGGTTAATGAAATGTCTAATTTGAAGATATCTAAAGAAATGAGTATTAGGTAGATTAATCTTTGCAGACGGTTGTTGAAAAGTTGCAAAACGATTACCTATGAAAAGATCTTCAAAGCGCCTAATACCCTTTCTATACCAGTCGTAAAATGTTGAATCCCACATAGAAGGTAGGAAAAGATGATTGTGTAAAAGTAACTTGTATTGTAAATGCACTTTATGTTAAATATCAATCTTCTGGAGTATATGTTAGTATTTGTTAATTTATTTGTGGTAATATTACTTCATATGTTGTGTGTGAGTTATATGTACTGTGTTGTGCACCTTGGTCCGGAGGAACATCGTTTCATTTGGCAGTATACATGCATACGGTTGGATGACTCTGAACTTGAACAGTCCCTCATCATCCAAGTTAAATTATACAGTGAGCTGGTAAACTATATTCAAAATTGGCTTGGTCGTAAAAGACTAAGGGTGGTCTTAATGGGGTGTTTCTCCAACTTGAAGTCAGTAACCTGTGGTGTTCCACAAGGTTTAGGTAAGTTTGCACACAGGTCAAAAATTGCTGGAATTGTGGATGGTGGTGAAAAGATACAGCCAGGTGGAAATCTGGGGGGGGGGGGGGAATGGCAGATAGCATTTCATCCAGGCAAGAGTGAGGTCTTACAACTTTGAGGGGTCAAATTTAAAAGGGAAGTGTCCAATAAATGCAATACCCTTAGGAGAAATGGTAGCTTGGTGGTTAGCGAAACACTATCACAGCTCAGGTTGTTCCAGAGTTCAGTGTTCAATTCCAGCACAGTCTGTTATGAGTCTGTATGTCCTCTGGGTGTTCTGGTTTCCAAAGACATACTGGTTAGGTTAATTGGTCATTGTAAATTATCCCATAATTAGGTTAGGGTCAATCGGGGTTGTGGAATTACTGGGGCAGTGCAGCTCCAAGGGCCGGAGGGACCTACTCCACATTGTATCTCTAAATAAACAAAATAAATGCCTGACGTGTAGTGAGATCTTGGGGCAAGAAAAAGTTCAAAGTTCACAGTAGATTTACTTTCACCATATACAACCCTGAGATTCATTTTCTTGTGCGCATTTGCTGTAGAACAAGAAATGCAATAGAAACAGTGAGAAACTACAAAGACTGACAAACAACAAATGTGCAAATAAAGATAAATTGTGAAAATACAAAACAATGTAATAATAAATAAATAAATAGTAAATAAATAATACTGAGAACATGAAAATGAGTCCTTGAAAATGAGTTCATTGGTTGTGGAATCAGTTCAGAGATGAGGTGAATGAACTTATTTAAACTGGTTCAGGAGCCTGATGGTTGAAAGGGTAAGAACTGTTTCTAGACCTGGTTGTGTCAGACCTATGGTTGCTGTACCTGCTTCCTGATGGTAGCACTGAGAAGAGAGCATCGCCTGAATGGTGGGAGTCCTTGATGATGGATGCTGCTTTCTGTAGCAGTGCTGCTTGTAGATGTGCTCAGTGTAAACACAAAATAATCTGCAGATGCTGGGATCAAAGCAACACTCACAACACACTGGAGGAACTCAGCAGGTCGGGCAGCATCCGTGGAAACGATGAGTCAACGTTTCGGGCTGGAACCCTTCGACAGGACTGAAGAGGGAAGGGGCAGAGGCCCTATAAAGAAGGTGGGGGAGGGTGGAAAGGAGAAGGTTGGTAGGTCCAGTTGAAAAATCAGTAATTTGAAAGACAAAGGGGTGGGGGAGGGGAAGCAGGGAGGTGATAGGCAGGAAAACAATAGGTAGTCGAAGGAGGTGGAACCATGAGGGAGGTGATAGGCAGCTGGGGGAGGGGGCAGATTGAAATAGGGATAGAGGAAGGGAGGGGGAGGGAATTACCGGAAGTTGGAGAATTCTATGTTCATACCAAGTGGCTGGAGACTACCTAGACGGTATATGTACAAGATAATAAGAGGAATAGATAGAGTGGATAGCCAGCGCCTCTTCCCCAGGGCACCACTGCTCAATACAAGAGGACATGGCTTTAAGGTAAGGGGTGGGAAGTTCAAGGGGGATATTAGAGGAAGGTTTTTTACTCAGAGAGTGGTTGGTGCGTGGAATGCACTGCCTGAGTCAGTGGTGGAGGCAGATACACTAGTGAAGTTTAAGAGACTACTAGACAGGTATATGGAGGAATTTAAGGTGGGGGCTTATATGGGAGGCAGGGTTTGAGGGTCGGCACAACATTGTGGGCCGAAGGGCCTGTACTGTGCTGTACTATTCCATCTTCTATCTATCTATGAGGTGCTGCTCCTCCAACCTGAGTTTAGCCTCATCATGGCAGTAGAGGAGGTTATGTATGGACATATCTGATTGGGAGTGGGAAGCAGAGTTGAAGTGGGTGACTACCGGGAGAATGGGATATTCTCCATACTAGGTAGTCTCCAGCCCCTTGGTATGAACATAAAATTCTCCAACTTCCGGTAATTCCCTCCCCCTCCCTTCCTCTATCCCTATTTCACTTTGCCCCCTCCCCCAGCTGCCTATCACCTCCCTCATGGTTCCGCCTCCTTCTACTACCCATTGTGTTTTCCCCTATTCCTTCTTCACCTTTCCTGCCTATCACCTCCCTGCTTCCCCTCCCCCACCCCTTTGTCTTTCAAATTACTGGTTTTTCAACTGGACTTACCAGCCTTCTCCTTCCCACCCTCCGCCACCTTCTTTATAGGGCCTCTGCCCCTTCCCTCTTCAGTCCTGATGAAGGGTTCCGGCCCGAAACGTCAACTCACCATTTCCACGGATGCTGCCCGACCTGCTGAGTTCCTCCAGCGTGTTGTGAGATGTGCTCAGTGGAAGGGATAGCTTTTCCTGTGACGGACTGGACTGCATCCATCACTTTTTGTTGGCTTTTCCATTCTTGGGTATTCGCGTTTCCATACCAGGCTGTGATGTAACCAGTTAGGATACTCTCCACAGTGCATCTACAAATGTCCCTGTAACCCAGGGATTCCCAACCTTTTTTATACCATTATACCATTAAGCAAAGGGGCCGTGGACCCCACTTGGGAACCCCTGCATATATTCTCCCTCACGTGCCCATAACTCCCAGTAAATTTTCCCCCAGCCCCACACATAGTCTTGTTTTTACTAACCATCTTATTGAAATCAACCTCAGGGCCTGTTTTCTTACAGAAAGTTTATTGGATCTTCAGGTTTGTAAACATGCCCTTGTGAGAATCGCTCACAAGTGCCACGCCATCTGCAAAGGCCAAAGCGGAGTGAGCGCACCATCTGAACCGAGAGCGAATCCAGATTGATCCCTGTCCAATGGACATCATAAAATGTCCATTGTAATATTAAGCAAAATTGGGAAAAGGGCCACCCCACAACCTTAGGATAGGAATGGGCAGCCTTGGCCTTGCCATTCTCAATAAAAGTGCAGGAGTCTATATATATATATATATATATATATATTTGAAATGAGGTTCACAAAATGGGCAGCAACACGATCCAACCCAAGGCTCCAAAATAATCCTGTGACCAACAGACTGAAATAGCTCAGACATAAGGCCTTTGTTGCACAAGTTAATAGGGTGATTAAGAAGGCAACAGTGTGTTGGCCTTCATTAGTCGAGGGATTGAGCTCAAGAGCCACGAGGTAATAAATTCAAAAGGTCAAAGTTCAAAGTAAATTTGTTCCACGACTGTCACCATACACATCCCTGAGGTTCATTTTTTCTTGGGCATTCACAATAAGTGCAAAGAATCCCAAAAGAATCAATGAGAAACCACACACAACAAGATGGACAGTTTTTCATTGCTTCTTTTGTGTTTCTTTGCAGCTCTATCAAACCCTGGATAAACCACACTTGGCGCACTGTGTTCACTTCTGGTTGCTTCACTATAGGAAGGATGTGGAAGCTCTAGAGAGGGTGCAGAGGAGATTTATCAGGATGCTGCCCAGATTAGAGAGCAGGTCTTTTGAGGACAAGTTGAGCGAGCTAGGCCTTTTTTCTTTGGAACAAAGGAGAATGAGAGGAGACATGAGAGAGGTGTACAGGATGATAAGAGACATAGATCAAGTAGACAGCTAGAGACTTTTTCCCAGGGCAGAAATGACTAGTAAAAAGGAATATATTTTTAAGGTGATTGGAGGAAAGTGTAGAGGGCATGTCAGAGGTAGGAATTTTACACAGAAAGTGGCAGGTGTGTGGAATATCCTGCCAAGGCTGGTGGTAAAGGCAGATACATTACGGACATTTATGAGACTGTTAGATAGGCACATGGATGAAAGAAAAATGTGGTGGGGTACAGTTAGATTGATGTTATATCTTGGTTAGAATGGTTAGATTGGTCTTATAGCTGTGGAAGCCAAGTCGTTGGGTGTACTTAAGGCAGAGATTGCAACACACATCAAAGTTGCTGGTGAACGCAGCAGGCCAGGCAGCATCTCTAGGAAGAGGTACAGTCAACGTTTCAGGCCGAGACCCTTCGTCGACTGACGAAGGCAGAGATTGATAGGTTCTTTATTGGACATGGCATCAAAGGTTACTGGGAGAAGGCCGGGAACTGGGGCTGAGGAGGAGGCAAAGAAAGGATCAGCCGTGATTGAGTGATGGAGCAGACTCATTGGGCCAGATGGCCTAATTCTGCCCCTATGTCTTAGGGTCTTCTGGGGTAGTTCAGAAGGTCGACTCAACATCGTGAGCTAATGAGCTTCTGCTGTGCAGTACCATTCTATATTCACCTGAACCTATGACCACTCGTTCTAATCTCACCTAATCTGACGGGAAAAGTCTGCATGTACACTCAGTGGCCTCTTTATTAGGTACACCCGTACACCTGCTCGTTAATGCAAATATCTAATCAGCCAATCATGTGGCAGCAACTCAATCCATAAAAGCATGCAGACACGGTCAAGAGCTTTGGTTATCATTCAGGCCAAGCATCAGAATGTGATCTAGCAACACACATCAAAGTTGCTGGTGAACGCAGCAGGCCAGGCAGCATCTCTAGGAAGAGGTACAGTCGACGTTTTGGGCCGAGACCCTTCGTCAGGACTAACTGAAGGAAGAGCTAGTAAGAGATTTGAAAGTGGGAGGGGGAGGGGGAGATCCAAAATGATAGGAGAAGACAGGAGGGGGAGGGATGGAGCCGAAAGCTGGACAGGTGATAGGCAAAGGGGATATGAGAAGATCATGGGACAGTAGGCCCAGATAGAAGGAAAAGGGGGAGGGGGAAAAAACCCAGAGGATGGGCAAGGGGTATAATCAGAGGGACAGAGGGAGAAAAAGGAGAGAGAGAGAGAAAGAATGTGTGTATATAAATAAATAACATGGGGTATGAGGGGGAGGTGGGGCATTAGTGGAAGTTTGAGAAGTCAAGGTTCATGCCATCAGGTTGGAGGCTACCCAGACGGAATATAAGGTGTTGTTCCTCCAACCTGAGTGTGGCTTCATCTTTACAGTAGAGGAGGCCGTGGATAGACATGTCAGAATGGGAATGGGACGTGGAATTAAAATGTGTGGCCACTGGGAGATCCTGCTTTCTCTGACAGACAGAGCGTAGGTGTTCAGCAAAACGATCTCCCAGTCTGCGTCGGGTCTCACCAATATATAGGAGGCCACATCGGGAGCACCGGACGCAGTATATCACCCCAGCTGACTCACAGGTGAAGTGTCGCCTCACCTGGAAGGACTGTCTGGGGAAGGATTGTGATCTATGTGACTTTGATCATGGAGGTGCCAAACAGGATGTTTTAAGTATCTCAGAAACTGCTGATCTCCTGGGATGTTCATGCACAACAGTCTCTAGAGTTTATGGAGAATGGTGCAAGAATCAAAAAAACATTCAGTGAGTCGCTGTTCAGTGGGTGGAAATGGCTTGTTAATGAGAGCAGTCAGAGGAGAAGGGCCAGCCTGGTTCAAGGTGACAGTAACTCAAATGACCACAGGGTGGATGGTGCGTCAAGGAGGGGTATCACCTGTGCTATGAAGGCCTGCCGTACCTCCCGAGGTAGGTCCTCCACTTTTGGTCCTCACCTGGCACTCAGGTCTTACCTGTGGCTCCAAGTAAGCTGTTTGCGTGCGACAATGGCCATACCCCAAGCAACAGCTTCGACAGGCCGGCCAAACCAGGTGAGAGTAGCCGTCGGGGTTTTCTCGAACCCTTGGTGACTTCGGATTTGTCAACTCAAAATGTGTGAAGACTGGATTTGGTGGACTGCGCGTTGAAAACCACCAGGGAAGGAAGGCGTTTCCCAGCGCGGTCTATGGAGCGCAAGGAGCATAGCAAGACATTTAGATCACCCTGGTCATCCTGACTTAGCTCCAGTCGTCGTGACTCTCATCTTCCCACTGGATCCAATAGAGGAGAGAGTGAGGTTAACAACCTGTGCTTTAGTCAAACTCACATGCAAGTCATGACATCCAAAACAAACACACACGCCCTTGGATGTCAGTGGTCCTCATCGCTTGCGATGGATGTGCGCGCACGTACATATACACACACACAAACTCAGTGGTGTTCAGAAGAACATCTCTAAATGCACTACACATCAAACCTTAAGCAGCAGGAGGCCACGAATATGCACTCAGTAGCCACTGTATTAGGTGCAGGAGCTATCTAATAAAGTGGCCACTGAGTGTACTTACGGTGTCTATAGAGCAGTGGGGGTCAGGATCGAATCTGGGTCACTGGAGAAGTGTGTACCACTGTGCCACCATGCCCTGGCTTAAGAGAGTTGTGCAAGTGTTGAAGCTTAAGTTACTGAAGGCAAGTGATTGACCTGGTTAGGAAATTATCCAGCAAACAGGGTTAATGGGCAGGTGCTCAGATTGATAGTGTGTGACTAGTTGGCTCTCACAGGGACCTGTGTTGGAGCCTCAATTATTCTCTGCATTCATTAACAACTTAGAAGAGCGGATAGAGAGCCGCATATGCAAGTTTGCCAGTGACACAAATAGTCAATGCAAGCAGTACATATGGCAGCAAATTGAGGTCATCCATTCTGGACCGGGAAAAAAACACATCAGAAATACCACACACACAAAATGCTGGAGGAACTCAGCAAGTCAGGCAACTTCCATGGAGGTGAATAAACAATCGACGTTTTGGGCCAAGACCTATGAGACCTCCATAGTTGTTGCCTGGCTTGCTGAGTTTCTACAGCATTTTGGGTGTGTTGCTCTGGATTTCCAGCATCTGTAAAATCTCTTTTGTTTAAAAAGGGGGAAAAGAGTGCATCCTAAGTAGTAAAATGTGAGAAACAATGTAGACACAACGGCCATTATATTAGGTACCTCCTGTACCTAACGTGACCAATTAACCTACTAACCCGTATGTCCTTGGAATATGGGAGGAAACCAGAACACCTAGAGGAAACCTACATGGCCTCAGGCAGAATGTACAAACGACTTACAGACTGCGGTGGAATTGGACCCGGGTTGCTGGGGTTGTAATAGCATTATGCTAACCATTACGCGACCGTGCTGTCCTGGTTTACAGCAGCTGCCGCTTCTTATGTTTTTGTGACTTTCTTAAAGTCTGGAGCCAGCTGGAGTTGGAGAAAACAGCTCGGAATCAAAGTTCAAAGTAAATTTATTACCAAAGTGCATATACGTCACTAAATTCTACCCTGAGATGCATTTTCTTGTGGGCATTTACAATAAGCAAAGACATACAATCAAACCAATGAAAATCTACACACAAAGACTGACAAGTAACCAATGTATAAATGCGAAAAAAAGGAATAATAAATAAATAAATAATACTGAGAACATGAGTTGTAGAGTTCTTGAAAGTGACTGCATAGTTTGTGCTCAATCGTCAGTTCAGTGTTGAAGTGAGTGAAGTTATCCACAATCAGGAGCCTAATGGTTGAGGGGTAATAACTGTTCCTGAACCTGGTGGTGTGACTTCTGAGGCTCCTGTACCTCCTTCCCTATGGCAGCGGTGAGAAGAGAGCGTGTCCTGGATGGTGGGGGTCCTTGATGATGGATGCTGCTTTCTTGTGGCAGCACTCCATGTGAATGTGCTCAATGGTGGGGAGGGTTTCTGAGAAAGTAGAGGTGTTGCTGTGTCCTCTTTGTCATGGAACTTTGTAATGTGCATATCCTCTGAAATGATAACATCGAGGTATTTACAGTTACTGATCCTCACCACCTCAGATCCTCTAATGAGGACATCCAGTTTCCAACTCCCATAATCAATAATCGTCTTTTTGTTCTTACTGACATTGAGTGGAAGGTTGCTGTTGTGGCACCACTCAACCAGATTTCCAATCTCCCTCCTGCATGTCTGAACAGTGATTTGATTATTGGGCAGTCCTGCTCAATAGCACTGTCAACACAAGCTGAATAGAAGTGCGCAAAGTAGGATAAGAGCTGACCTGAGACAGGTGTATTAGAGACATAGTGTAAAGCCAGTGCCTTTTCCCAGGGTGGCCTTGACCAATACCAGAGGACGCAAACAAGAGGAAATCTGCAGATGCTGGAATTTCAAGCAACACACATAAAAGTTGCTGGTGAACGCAGCAGGCCAGGCAGCATCTCTAGGAAGAGGTACAGTCGACGTTTTGGGCCAAGACCCTTCGTCAGGACTAACTGAAAGAAGAGGTAGTAAGAGATTTGAAAGTGGGAGGGGGAGGGGGAGATCCAAATTGATAGGAGAAGACAGGAGGGGGAGGGATGGAGCCAAGAGCTGGACAGGTGATTGGCAAAAAGGATATGAGAGGATCATGGGACAGGAGGCCTAGGGAGAAAGAAAAGGGGAAGGAGGGGAAAAGCCCGGAGGATGGGGAAGGGTTATAGTGAGAGGGACAGAAGGAGAAAAAGGAGAGTGAGAAAAAGAACGTGTGTATATAAATAAATAAATAACGGATTGGGTACGAGGGGGAGGTGGGGCATTAGTGGAAGTTTGAGAAGTCAATGTTCATGCCATCAGGTTGGAGGCTACCCAGACGGAATATAAGGTGTTGTTCCTCCAACCTGAGTGTGGCTTCATCTTTATAGTAGAAGAGGCCGTGGATAGACATATCAGAATGGGAATGGGACGTGGAATTAAAATGTGTGTCCATTGGGAGATCCTGCTTTCTCTCAGTGGTATGTCCAGCTCTTGGCTCCATCCCTCCCCCTCCTGTCTTCTCCTATCATATCAGATCTCCCCCTCCCCCTCCCCCTCCCACTTTGAAATCTCTTACTAGCTCTTCTTTCAATTAGTCCTGATGAAGGGTCTCGGCCCGAAACATCAACTGTACCACTTCCTAGAGATGCTGCCTGGCCTGCTGCATTCACCAGCAACTTTGATGCGTGTTGCTCCCAATACCAGAGGATGTCCTTTTAAAGGGAATGCAGAAAAGTTTGGGGAAGCTGTGAGAGGTAGGTTTTTTTTCACACATAGTGGTGGTGGGTGGTTCCTTAAGGTTGTCATAGCTTGGGGTTGGTAATGGGGATAAACTCCCAATGGTGTGCGTCGCAAATAGCCTCTGATAACCAAGTCCACTTCTTGGCCTTTACATGTGACTTAGCTACTAAGGCTGGCGGAACCATTTCTACCGATGGAAGAAGGAGCAAAGGCGGGCTGCTGGTGCCCTAAAACCAGTCATTCCTGGCAAACGGAGCTCATCAGCCATGGTTGGCAGCTCATCTAGGAGAAGGAAAACTCTGATCTCAAATCCCCGCTGCCTTGCAGTTACATCCACTCATTGGGAATGTTTCAGGTATAAACCCTGAGGAAAAAATCGGGATTCTGCAGATTTCGGATACGCACTGCATGAAGCGAATAATGAAGATCTCGATTGTGTATTCAAGGAGTGGATTCATCACTGTCAGAGTGAACAGATCTGCCACTTAACAGTGTGCTGATCACGAAACAAGCGAAGATCTATCACAATGAACCGAAAACTGAAGGCTATTGTGAACATTCAGCAGAATGGTTGCAGAACTTTAAGAAAAGGCACAGCATTATTTTTTAAAAGATTTGTGGTGATAATGCATTTGTTGATCATGAAGCAGCAGAGAAATTCATTGACAGATTTGCCAAGATCTTTGCGGACGAAAATCTTAACACACTGACTGGCTGCATCCATACATCTATGTGATGAACAAATGCAAGGAAAGACTGCTCTCCAGTAGCACATAAATTCAGAACTGGGAATGATGGTGATGGCAAACAGCTGCTTATTGTTTCATGCACAAAATTATTTAAAAATATTATATAAAACTACCTTCAGGGGGTACATATATACTGAATATGTAATGCAAACCCCATCCCCAAGTTATATCATTATATAAATACAGATATTTCCAAATCCAATACACTTCTGGCTCCAAGAACTTCAGGAATGGTCAACCTGTATTCTAAACACCAAGACATTCTGCAGATGCTGGAAATCAAAGCAACACACACAAAATGCTGTAGGAACTCAGCAGGTCAAGCAGCATCTTCAGAGGACAGTAAACAGTTGATATTTCGGGCTGAGACCTTTCATGAAGACCGGAAAGGAAGGGGGCTGGAGCCAGAATAAATCAGACGGTGGGGGAGCTGGCAGGTGATAGGTGAGACCAGGTGAGAGGGAAGGTTGGTGGGTGGGGTGGCGGGGTAATGAAGTAAGAAGCTGGGTGGAAGAGGTAAAGGGCTGAAGATAAATGAATCTGATAGGAGAGGACAGAGGACCAAGGGAGAAAGGGGAGGAGACCACAGAAAAGTGACGGGTAGGCAAGCAGGGTTAAGAGAGGAGTCAGAATAGGGAGTGGAAAGAGAGATATAGCTGCCTGCACTACACTTTCTCTGTAACTGCACACTAATGCTGCATTGTTTTTTTAACTTCTTCGATGTGTGGAATGATTTGTCTGGAACGCAAACAAAGGCTTATTGTACCTCGGTGAATGTGACAATAATAAACTAATTCAAAATCCCTAACACCAAAAAGAAGTAGATGCCTAAGGATTGCAAAGTTTATCCTGCAGAGCTATTATCCAATTGTTCAGCCTTTACTTTTTTAAAACCATTCAAGCAGCTGCGAGCGCCTCTGGTTCGGGAGCATGGTCCTACCCACGTGGGCAAACAGCTAGGAGACCTTTGACCCCCGCTGGAGGCAGCAGGCGCTTCCGGTCATGGCGGCGCTCATGTGAGGAACTGGAGTTGCTGTTCGACCGACCGACACCCGGAGACTTCGCCGTCCCGCTCGGCCGAGATGTGGGCCCGCTGCCGCTCACTGCTCGCGGCCCGAGCCTTGGGCGCTCGCCCGGCCCCTGCCCGCGGCCGCAAGTCGCGCACCGACCTGCCCGCCAAGTCGAAGGTGGATCGAGTCCGGGTCCCCACGCCCGTCCACCCCGAGGAGCTGCTGGTGGTGCAGGAGCGCTACCGGCAGTACGAGGCCATCATGGGAGCACTGAGGTCTGTCAGAGAGGGGCACTGTGGTCGGTGTGGGTGGGTGGTACGTGGCTGTGTTCGGGCCACATCTGCGTTGAGAACGGGCAGAGAATGTGTGATGGCGGGGGGCGGGACACAAGTGGAAGCTGGACAGGGGCCTGAGGCACATCTGAAATATTGCCGGGGAGGAGGGGGGCTGGGACACACCGGGAGTCAGGGCGGGGGGTAGATGCACATCTAGGATCTGTATGGGAAGTTGGGACACATCTGGAATCTAGATGGGAACTGGGGCACGTCTGAAATCTGGTCAGTGGTTTGCACATCTGGAATCTGGATGGGGTTTGATGCACGTCTGGAATGTTGTCAGGGGGCTGAGAGACATCTAGAATCTGGGTAAAGGTCCAGGACACATCTGGAATCTTGGCAGGGGCTGGGACACATCTGGAGACTGGTCAAGGGGCTAGGGAACATCTGGAATTTGTGAAAGGGGCACCAGCAATATAGACAGGAATACACTAATTATGTGCAGGGATGTGGGTTTATTCTATCTTGAGTATCTGGCTGGTGCACTGTGCTAACAATCAAACTGTCTCAAAACTTGGATTGTGCAACTTTGTTTCCCAGGACTTGATCTGGGACTGTAAATAGCAGTGCTTCTCTTCCACCTGTCTTGTACTTGGTTGCTCAGTAAAAAGTCAGTGTGTGAAGATTAGGACACAAAGTGAGATGCAGGAGAAGGTTATTCTACATCTTTTCTTTGCCCCACTGTTTGAGTTATCATTTCACCCGCTCTTTACGAAGGGCTGAATTCAAGGAAGCAGTGTTGCGGAAACGTTACGAGGAGGAGGTGGGCTCGCTAGCCGAGGAGCGAGCCAAGCAGGAAGCTGAGGAGCACAGAAAGCTGATGGAGTTCAATGACCGGGAGAATGAGCGGCTACAGAAACTCCGGTGAGTCCGTGTAGGGGTAGTACTTCGTCAGTCACCACCTCTCTAGGTCAGAGAGCAGCCAACTGTAAACCATAAAACAAGATATTCTGCAGATAACACACACAAAATGCTGGAGGAACTCTGCAGGCCATTCAGATTCTGCAAATGCTGGAAATCCACAGCAACACACAGCAGGTCAGGCAGCATCTATGAAAATGAATGAGCAGTCAATGTTTTGGGCCGGACCCTTCATCAGGGTTCTTCCAACATTTTGTGTATGTAAATCATAAAACTCCTGTCTCAAGGACAGTGGATAATGAGAGCAGGCAGCTGTGTGTCACAGCCACTGACTCATCAGAGGGCGATGAAGACCAACAGTTAAGTATTATGACTCCAGACTGTAGGTCATGGTTGGCAGGCTGAAGATGTGTCTCTACCAAAGAAGGTGCAAGGTGCCCCTGCCCTATGCTAGCCTGCAGGTCACCCGTGAGCAAGGTGTAGCACCTGCTTAGCCCCTGACCTGGGTCACATAAGTCCATGGGAGCAGGTGGTGTAGGTCGTATTAACAGCTGGTGCATGTCACAAGTCCTGGTTATGCAAGCACTGATACCAGGCAGACAATCTCTAAGGAGTATTTATAATGGCTGGGGTCACCCGTCTTGTAAAGACACTATCCAGAAGGTGGCAATGGCAAACCACTTCAGTAGAAAAATTGCAAAAATACCATTGAAAGACCATCATCACCTACGTCATACAACATGGCATGCAATGATGATGTCATACGACATGGCACGTAACAAACGAACGACTCAAGGTGAGGGCATTGAGGGTGGGCAGCTGTAGATTATAAACTTCTGATACAAGGTCAGAAAGCGATGAGAACAGTTCAAAGTAAATTTATTATCAGAGTACATATATGTCAGCATGTATAACCCTGAGATTCGTTTTCTTGTGGGTATATTCAATAAATCCAATAACTATAATAGAATCAATGAAAGTCACACCACCTGGGCCTACAACCAGTGTGCAAAAGAAAACAAAGTGCAAATGCAAAAAGAAAAAAAATAATTTTAATAATGAATTAAGTGATAAATATCAAGAGCACGAGATGTAGAGTCCTTGAAAGTGAGTCCTTAGGTTGTGGGAACAGTTGAGTAGCGGGGCAAGAGAAGTTATCCCCATTGGTTCAAGAGTCTGTGGTTGAACTTGAACATGGTGTTGTGAGTTCTGAGGCTCATGTACCTTTTTGATGGCAGCAGCAGTAAGGGAGCATGACTTGTATCACAGCCACTGAGCCATCAGAGGGTGAAGAAGGCCAATGGTTATGTTCTATGTTCTCCTGGCTCAAGGTCAGAGGGCAACAATGGCAAATCACAGCTATAAATAAGATAGAGGGAGGAAAGTTTTTTCCAGTGGTAAATGAGACTGGAACTAGAACGGGTGGCATGGTAGCGTAGCGGTTAGTGTAATGCTATTTCAGCACCAGTGACCCAGGGTCAGTTCCTGCCGATGTCTGTAAGGAGACTGTATGTTCAACCCATGATCATGTGAGTTTCTTCCAGCTGCTCCATTTTCCTCCCATGTTCCAGAGATGAATGGGTAGAGTGCCACTGTTACTTAGTGGTTAACACAATGCTATTACAGCTCGTGGCGTTCCAGTGTTCAGAGTTCAATTCTACACCATCTGTGAGGAATTTGTATGCTCTCCCTGTGAACGTGTGTGTTTCCTCCGGGTGCCCCCGTTTCTTCCCACAGTCCAAACACTTCCTGGTTAGTAAGTTAATTGGCCATTGTAAATTCTCCTCTGATTAGGCTGATGTCACTGCTGGCCAGTGCAGCTCGTTGGGCCAGAAGGGCCTGTTCTGCACTGTTTCCATAAATAAATAAATTAATTAAATTGGTCACATGGCTGTAATTGCACCGCCCGGGCTCGTTGCACTGTAAGCCCCTGTTCCTTGCTGCATATCTAAATGAATTAAATTTTAAATAAGCGCTGCCTTGTTTTTGTCTTGGAACAGAGAGGAGCGACTCTGGCAGGAGTTGGAAGTAGAGTGGCAGCGGAAGCAGCAGGCTGCTGCCTACAGAGAACAGAAGCAGATGGAGTTCCTCAGTGAGAAGGAGAGGGAGGTTCTGCAACTTCAGGTGGGCTCTGCGCTCTGGCACCAGGGCCTCGTTCACTCTTTATTTATTTATTTAGAAATACTGCAGGGTCATTCATTTCCAGCCCAATGAGCTGGCCGTCCAGCACACACCCTAGTTTAATTACAGCACAATTCACAACGAACAATTAATCTGCTAACCGATACGTCTTTGGACTGTGGATGGATACTGGAGCACCAGTATGTATTTACAAAATAAATAGCATTATGTATACAAAGTTGTTTAAAGTGTTTACGGTGCAGTGAATGGGTTAATAGATAAAGTATCTTTCTTTTTCAATCTTTTTATTAGTTTCATAAAATAAAAGCATAACATAGCAATAATACAAATAGTAGGAGATACATTGTTGTATTTAAAATGAGTAATTATAAGATCAAATAGTATAAATTGACAAAACTCCCAATCGTGTAGGATAACAATGAATAATACAGGACAAAAAAAACCTGAAGAAAAATCATGAAAAAGAAAAAAAATAGAAAAAAAAACAAACCCCATCCCAAAAAAAGCTAAACTAAACAGAATTAGTCAACTAAACTAAAAGACTTGGGCAATTCTAACAACGTAAAAATGGAAAAGAAGAAAACCTTAGTGTCGACAACTCCATTCCTCTCAACCAACAGTACAGAGAAGTAAAATAAGTTTGGAAATGGTCAAATTACATCATATGAAAATGCTGAATGAATGGCCTCCAAGTTTTCTCAAATTTAATGGAAGGGTCATAAACTACACTTCTAACTTTTTCCAAATTCAAACACAACATAGTTTGTGAAAACCAATGAAATGCAGTAGGAGGGTTAATCTCTTTCCAATTCAGCAAAATGGATCTTCTGGCCATTAAAGTAAGAAATGCAATCATCCGGTGTGCTGAAGAGGAATAGATAAAGTATCCCCCTAACTAGAATGGTTGATAAGATTAACTGCCTGAGGGAAGAAGCTTTTAAGATGATGTGAAGTTTTTGTTTTAATAGCCCTATAGAGCTTTGCAGAAGGGAGCTTTTGGAAGAGACAGCTTACAGCTTGGGTAGTATCCATGATGATTTTTCTGCTTGCATCTTTGTTCTGGATACATGAAAGTCCTGCAGAGATGCTGGACTGCAGCCAAACATTTCAAACAGTTCAAAGTTTTAAGTACATTTATTATAGAAGTACATACACTTAGTGACTGCCCTATGAGGTAAGCTCATTAATGCAAATATCTAATCAGCCAATCATGCGGTAGCAACTCAATGTATGAAAGCATGCAGACATGGTCAGGAGGTTCAGATGTTGTTCAGACCAAACATCAGACTGGGGAAGGAACGTGATCTAGTGACTTCTCCCTTTACCTTTCCCACCCACCTGGTAGTCCTCCTTCCCTTCCCCCTACCTTTTTATTCTGGTGTCTTCCCTCTTCCTTCTCAGTCTTGAAGAGGTTCATGGCCTAAAACGTTGACTGTTTGTTTAGATGCTGCCTGACCTGCTGAGTTCCTCCAGCATTTTGTGTGTGTTGCTAAGGGCCTTTAGGTAGGCATGTGTACAGAATATGCAGAGGAGTTATGTAGCCAGAAGAGACTAGAAGGCTCCTAAATAGCATGTTAGCATAGTGATTAGAAAATTGGAGTTAAGTTCCTGCTGCCCTCTGTCAGGGGTTTGTATGTTCTCCCCATGGTTAGGGCAAACCATTTTTTGCAGAAAATTTTGCCAAGAACAATCTTTGTCATGGGAAGACCTTGATCACCCATGTCATATGACACGGCACATAACGGACGAACGCTAATTTTAAGGTGACTGGAGGAAAGTGTAGAGGTGAATGTCAGGAGGCCTTACAGAGTGTGGTGGGGGTGGTGGTAGAGACAGATACATTTGGGAGATTTAAGAGTCTCTTAGGTATATGAGTGAAAGAAAAATCGAGACCTCTGTGGCAGGGAGGTGTTATATGGATCTTGGCTTAGCTTAAAAATTTGGCACAACATTGTGGGCCAGAGGGCCTGTTCTGTGTTGCACTATTCTATGAAAGTGGGGATGTAATGGGAGGAGTAGATGAGGTGAGCACAGATCGGAGCTGAGGAATACTCTGAGGGTAATGAAAATCCTTTAGTCCTGTCTAGGACCCATGCTACTGTTTGTAGTGTCATCACCATCATCATTGTTTAGTGCTGTGTCGTATGACGTGGCTGACCATGGTTTCATGACCATGATTGTCCTTGGCAAATTTTTCTACAAAAGTGGTTTGCCATTGCCTTCTTCTGGCCAGTGTCTTCACAAGACAGATGTCCCCAGCCACTATCAATAAACTTCAGAGATTGTCTGCCTGGTGTCAGTGGTCGCAAAACCAGGACTTGTGATCTGCACCAGCTGCTCATAGGACCATCCACCACCTGCTCCCATGACGTCACATGACCCTGATTGGGGGGTGGGGTGGAGGCTAAACAGGTGCTACACCTGTTTAAGGGGGACCTGCAGATTAGCAGAGGGAAGAAGTGCCTTACACCTCCTGTGCTAGAGACGTATCTCCACCCCACCACCCTTTGGAGTGTAGTAGCTAAATTACTGCATGAATCGTTGTAAGGCTTTTGTTATTTGGCCTGGTTTGAATTCCTCCATGGCATACACTAGGGAATTTAAATTAAAATAGTTGGGCTGGAATAAAAGCCAGAATGGTTGTCAAGAAACTACTAAGTGGTCCTTAACCACACAGAAGGCATCCATTGCATGCCCTCTTCTCATTACTACCTTCAGTTAGGAGGTACAAGAGCCTTCTCTGGTCTGACTGTCGTGGTAGACCAACCCGATGCAAGAACAATGTACCACAGATACACTAACACACGTAATTCTTTCTCAAAGCTTTTACTCTTTATTTATAGCATGCTATGGAGGAAGTTACAGACTGATCTCTCAAAGAGCCAGTCCAGACACTGCCCCCCGAATTACACAAGTCTCCACAATTTATAACTTTGATCATTACAGGAAATCGTATGATTACAAGTTAAGACAATATTAGAATAGATTCAGTCACATGCTAAGATACAATTAGATGTAAAATCTTCATTGGTTAGTTATAATTATTTTAAGCCAAAGCTAGTCTGGATACAACATCAGTTCCCTATATTGATACCTTCCCCTTTCTGAACCTTACGCTATCCTACCCATATTTAGCTATATCTTGAGATGTCTTCTCCTGTAAGGTCAGATAATTCCTTATTTGAACTTTAATCTAGCATTTTCAGAGAACAATGGTTCATACGTCACCTGTTGCTGGGTAAGGTTTCTTTTTCACTTGGCCAACAACAGAAAGCCAGGGCGCCCATAAGGTGATTGAAGATTAATCATTGTTTTTAGCATGTACCTGTCCCTCCACTCTATCATGACAAGTATATGACTCCAGGCCCATCATGTGGTTCTGCTTTCTGCAGATGTCCAACGAGAAGTTTAAGTTGTGCTGCAGATACACTGCGAGATCCACTTGGTTCATAGCCTGATCCCTGCTTGTAGGCAAAGTAACGTTCACTCTGGTCCACAGTGACACCTGTCAGTCAGTCTCAGAAATACACTGGGTGCAGGCAGTAGATCACAATGTTGTATTCCTTATACAGTTCCTGCAGGAATATTGGAGACCTTCAATTGAACAATAACCACACTGATTTTTTTAAAAAAGCAATTGAACATTTCTGTGGGGGTTTAATCTTTATACTTACTTCTCGTTATGCCTTTGGCATTTAGGGCACCAATGAAGGTCCTCCATCTCTGTCTCCATATCTTCACAGACAGATAAAGAAGGATTCTTCATTGCTGTTTTTTGTTTGACCAGACAGGATTGTTAGCCATGAGCTGAACCCCCGTACCTGGAGGACAGGTGGACCACTCTTAGTCTGGCCTCTACCCTTTGGCCTGTTCGGTATGGGTGACCCTACCAAGAGCCAAAACACAAGGCCGTGACTCCAGCCAACATAGCTCTCTGGGTCATTGAGGCACGCAAGCCTCCAAACCTACGACAAGGTTCTGGTCCTCTTGGAGTTTCATCTTCATGTTGAGGGAGAAATCGTGATCAGTCTTCCAGTATGTTTCTGTGATAGGGATGAGTCAAAGTTGAGCTTATTGTCATATGCTTAAGTACACTTATGCACAGGTGCAAAGAGAAACTTACTTGCAGCAGCATCATTTAAGCACCATTCACAAAAAAATAAACATTAAACACTATTTTACAGGGAAAAAAACACAATTTAGAACATAGAACACTAAAGCACAGTTACAGGCCCTTCGGCCCACAATGTTGTGCTGACCTTTTAACCTACTCTTAAGATCAAACTAACCCTTCCGTCTTACACAACCATTTATTTTCCTATCATCCAAGTGCCTATCTAAGAGTTTATTAAATGTCCCTAATGTATCTGCCTCTACCACCACCCCTGACAGTGTGTTCCACACACCCACCACTCTCTGTGTGGGCTAACCTACCTCTGACATCCCCTATATTTTCCTCCAATCACCTTGAAATTATACTGCCTTATTCACTCTGGAAAAAGGTCTCTTCCTGTCCACTCAATCAATGGTCCTTATCATCTTGTACACCTCTATCAAGTCACCTTTTCATTTTACGTCACTCGAAAAAAGCCTTATCTTGTTCAACCTATCCTCATAAGGCATTTTCTTTAATGCCTTATGAGGATATTATAACCTCATAAAAACTATTGTTTTATAGTTTTAAAATAATATACAGGACACAGAACGCAACAGTACAGGAATGTGGAATAGGCACTTCAGACCATAATGTTGTGCCAAACTAATTAAACAATTAATTAAAATCAGAATCATAATCACTTTATTACCAGTATGTGAAACACATCACTATTGATTGTAGTCCAGTGCCAAGCATAAAACACAGGACGATACCATAACAGACAACACAATAGCAACCAACAAATTACAAGACAATAGTGCAAACAGTCATGAGCAATTAACAATTAACAGAACGGTCACACGTGCAAATGTCAATAATCGAACTGAAATAAATGTGAATATATAAACAGGATCAATAATTATCAACAAAACAAGGAAAGCAAGAAAGACTATTTAACGGATTTTGTGCAGGGACAGTTAGGGTATTACACCTGAGTGAGATTTGTTGAGAAAATGGACAGATTCAGGAAAGAAGCTTCCTAAATTGGTTATAAAAAAAAAGTTTAAAATAGTAAATAAATCTTTCTAAACTGGCCCTGTCAGCCTACATAAGTCCATATCCCTCCATTTTATTCATTTTTATGTGCCCCTGTAAGAGCCTGTTAAATGCTTGTATTGTATTTGCCTCCACTCCTGGCAGTGCACTAAAGACACTGCCGAGGTGGGTCATCTCCTACCTGACTACATGATAGCGATTTCTCCCCCTCCCCTTTCCTCTTCCATTCCCCATTTTTTGTTCCCTCTTACCTCTTTAAGTGCCTATCAACTCCCTCTGGTGCCTCTCCTTTCCTTCTCATTGGTCCACACTGCTCTCCTATCAGGTTCACTCTTCTTCAGCTGTTTACCTTTTTCACCTATTACCTCCCAGCTTTTCACTTCATCCATCCTTCCCCCTCACCTGGTCTCACCTATCACATCCTAGCTTGTACACCCCCTCCCCCATCTTATTCTGGTCTCTTCCCCCCTCCCTTCCAGTCCTGATGAAGGGTCTCAGCCTAAAGCGTCGATTGCTTATTCATTTCCATGGACCTGCTGAGTTCCTCCTGCATTTTGTGTGTGTTGCTCTGGATTTCCAGCTTCTGCAGAATCCTCTGCAGCCTTTTCCGATCCTGCGCCTCCAGACCAGACTGTCCCTGTGACACTGATTATCTCACTCTTCTAATTTATAGGAGGAAGCAAAGAATTTCATTACGCTGGAGAACCTGGATCAGCGCATTGAGGAAGCAATGGACAACCCGCAGAATTATAACTTCGCCATTGACAAAGAGGGTAGAATTGTTAAACAGACGGTGCTGCAGTAGGTCAAACCCAACTGTAGTCTTGTTGGCTGAGTTCTTTAGCGGCAGGGTGTAGGGAAATGCTCCCCCTGCAGGGGAAGGGAGGGGAAGGGAACTCTCTGGTGAATGAGTGAAGTCTAACAGAGCAATCCTTTTACTGTTTAGCTAGGCTAAGGTGAGCTATCAGAGTATCGACACTTTCAGTCACAGTATGGGTGAGAGGATCAACTTTACTCACCATATATATTTACATGTATTAGAAATTTACTGTGCTGTGTTGGTGTGACATACAAGAATAAACAACAACGTTCCAACAATTATAAAGAGGTGTATAAAATAAAGTTAAAAGTACAGATATGGGATAAAATATGCATAAATACACAATACCAGTAGGTATTTACAATGCAAATAGCATTATAAAGACTAGCTTAAAGTGCTTACAGTGCAGTGACAGGTAATAGAGGGGTTGGGGGGGGGGGCTAAGTTGATTGTTTGATCAGATTAACTGCCTGGCGGAAGAAACTTATAAGATGGTGTGAAGTTTTTTGTTTCAATAGCTTACAGTGCTTTCAAGAAGGAAGCTTTTGGGAAAGCCAAACAAGAGAAATCCAAGCAACACACACAAAATGCTGGAGGAACTCAGCAGGCCAGGCAGCATCTATGGAAAAGAGTAAAGTCGATGTTTCCGGCCAAAACCTTTCAGCAGGACTGGAGAAAAAGCTGAGGAGTAGATTTGGAAGGTGGAGGGAGGGGAGAGAGAAATGCCAGGTGATAGGTGAAATTTGGAAGGGGGGGGATGAAGCAAAGAGCTAGGATGTTGATTGGTTAAAGAGACAGAAGGCCATGGAAGAAAGAAAAAAGGGTGGGGGGGGAGGAGCACCAGAGGGAAGCGATGGGTGGGCAAGAAGATAATATGAAAGGGACAAGGGGATGGTAAGTGGTGAAAGGGGGGAGAGGCATTACTGAAAGTTTGAGAAATCAATGTTCATGCCATCAGGTTGGAGGCTACCCAAATGGCGTATTAGGTGTTATTCCTCCAACCTAAGTGTAGCCTTATCACGACAGTGGAGGAGGCCATGGATGGACATATGTGAATGGGAAGTGGAATTAAAATGGGTGGCCACTGGGAGATCCCACCTGTTCTGACAGAGCATGGATGCTCGGCGAAGCCAGTTTGTTGGGTGGGTAGTGTCCGCAATGATTTTCTCCTGCCTGCATCTTTGTTGGCAGTAGGGCTATTGAAAGTGACAGGAACACCCTGTTTCTTCGCACAGTTCAAAGCTGTGCTAGTTGGTAGGTTAGTTGATCATTATAAATTGTCCTGTAAGTGGGCTAGGGTTGAGTTGGGGGATTGCTGGGTGCTGTGGCTCAAAGAGCCTGTTCCACGCTGTGTCACCACTAATAAAAAGTCCCTCAGTGTTGGTAGACTGCAGCCAATGACCGTTTCTGCTGATCTGACAGTTCACTGTAAATCTGTATATTGTGATCAGATGCTGCTCCAAACTGGACAGTATGGACCGTAAAGCTGAGAAGAATATGAATTGTAAAATATCTTTTTTGTACCAGTGGCAATAGCCATCCCTCCTCTGTTGCTTACTGCTCTATTACAAACCTGCTGAGATTTAAAACAATAAATTCCTCGAAGTGAAGTCAATTGATTTTAATGTTAAACTTCAGCTGTGCGGGTTCTGCACTTTACAATGTAATAAAGACTGAGACACATTGTATCAATAAATAAACTTTAATAAGTGTTGTGCCACATTCTATCAATAAAGACACCACAGACAAATGCCTAAGGTTGCTTTACAGCAATAAATATACTTCAGTAATCATAGAATAATAATGTATCAAAAAAGAAAATATAATGGCCTGAAGCTGCATTGTATCAATAAATGTAGCACTGTGGATACATTCTTCATACAGCAGATTAGGAACTCATAGATTGTAACAGTAAGTAAAGAATTCTTCGTATAAATAAATATAAAATGGGTAGGGGTAGTGTGGTTTATTTCGAATAAAGGAAGAATCTGGATAATCCATTCAGATTCACATTCATTTATTTATCACATGTACAGTACAGACCAAATTGTTTCCCACAGTACTGTGTAAAAGTTGGTACATATACTGTATATTGCTAGGAGGGCCTAAGATTTTTGCACAGTCTCTGTCAATGTGAAGCCCAGAGCGAGTTCGTAAATCTGGTGGGAGCAAAGGATGGTGAGAGTGGAGTGCTGCAGACATACTGAGCCCTAAGACACCAGGCAAGGTCATTTGATTCCAAACAATTGGTTTATTGATCATTACAGAATGTCTCTCTGGTGCTCCCCACTCTCTCCCCCTTTTCCCAACCATGATTTCCCTCTCCCTGCCCCCTTCCCACTGTCAGCCCACAATGAGAACCCATATCAGAATCAGGCTTATCATCACTCACATATGTCATGAACTTTTTTTTTGTAACAGCTTTACAGTGGGAGGAAAGAAGTTCAAAGGTCGAATTTAATGCCAGAGAAATGTATACAATATACATCCCGAAATGCTTTTACTTTGCAAAACATCCACAAAAACAGAGAAGTGCCCCAAAGAATAAATGACAGTTTAAACATGGGCACCCCAAAGCTCCCCCCCAGCAGCAAAAAAAGGCGCATCAGTACCGTCACCGAACCCAAGCCTGCGCTAAGCAATAGCAAAGACAGACCAAAGTTTCCCTAAAGGCATCGCATTTCATCCAACATTCAACAAACCACAGGTTCTCTCTCTCCCTGGCAAGTAAATTTATCATCAAAGTGTGTATATATCACATATAGTACCTTGAGATTCATTCTCATGCAATCATTTACAGGAAATAATACAATAGCATCTATGAAAAACTATACATAGCTAAGACTGACAAACATCCACTGTACAAAGGAAGACAAACATGCAAATAATAAACAAAAAAGTAAATAAGTAATACCTGCTCGACCTGTTGGGTTCCTCCACAAAACTTATCCTTAACATCTGGATTTGTTGTGACCAAGCTCAGTTCCAAAGAAAATGTGGCAGTTTAATGAAGGGGGTTAAAAGGAGTCGCAAAGACTTAGCAATTGTAGTTATCATCTTGGTTTTTCATTCCATCAGTTATTAATTCATTCTTAAAGGTCTTGGCAAGATTGGGATCGAGCAACAGACACAAAATATAGGAGGAACTCAGAAGGCCAGGCAGCATCTGTGGAGGGAAGTGAGCAGCTGATGTTTCAGAATGAGACCAGAATCAGTCCAAATGAAAGGTCCCGATAAAGGGAATCGGCCAGAAATATCACCTCTGCATTTCCCTCCACAGGGGCCGCCTGACCTCAAAGGTCAAAGTAAATTTATCATCAAAGTGTGTATATATCACATATAGTACCTTGAGATTCATTCTCATGCAATCATTTACAGGAAATAAATACAATAGCATTTATGAAAAACTATACATAGCTAAGACTGACAAACATCCACTGTACAAAGGAAGACAAACCATGCAAATAATAAACAAAAAAGTAAATAAGTAATACCAGCTCGTAAAGCTCCTAGCAGGATGGGGATTGAACTACATACAGAAAATGTCAGAGGAACATCATTCCAGACACCTGCCACTCTGTATAAAAAAGTTCAAAGTAAATTTATTGTCAAAGTATGTAAACAACACTGAAATTCATTTTCCTGTGGGCATACTCAGTAAATCCATAACAATAATAATAATAGAATCAATGAAAGACTGCACCAATTTGGTTGCTCAACTAGTGTTTCCCTGCCCTGTACATTCTCCCACCGTAAGTGCATGTCCTCTAGTATTAAACATTCTGATTCCAGGAAAAAGACACGGGCTGTCTTTTCTATCTATTGCCTTTGATAGTCTTATATACTGCTGTACCAAATAATACAACTCAAGTTTGTCCAATGCCTCCTTATAGTACATGCCTTCTATTCCACACGGCATCCTGGTGAACTTCATCTGTGGCCTCTCCAAAGCTTAAGTGACCACTTCCTCATAAACACAAGAAATTTGAAATGTTGACTCCTTATTCCCTTCCATGGATGCTACCTAAACTACTGAGTTCCTCCAGCATTACGTATATGTTACTCTGGATTTCCAGCATCTGCAGAATCTCTTGTGTTTATAAACTCCAATTAACTCTCTGCCTGCTCTATTAACCCAGGTGAAACATTCCAGGCACCTCTGTGTAAAAAAATAACAATTTGCCCCTTTTAAACTGCCCCCCCCCAATCATAAATGTATGTTCTCTGGTGTCTGACATTGCTACCTTGGGGAAAAGATTCTGACTGCCTGCAATCTGCAGTCTACAGATCCTATTTCAGGATCAGAATCAGGTTTAATATCACAGGCATACTCATGAAATTTGTTGTTTTGTAGCAGTACTGAATTACAGTATACAATAAAAAAAAACTAAATTACAATAATAAATTTATTTTTTAAAATTTTAAAAAGTAGTAAATAAAGAGTAAAAAAAAGGCAGTGGACAAGGGTTCTAGGTGGTGTGGGGTGAGCATGGGAACAGGTGGTAGATGGTCGTATGAGCAGCTGGTGCATATCACAAGTCCCGGTTATGCGACCACTGACACCAGGCGGACGATCTCTGAAGGGTATTGATAATGGCTGGGGTCACCAGTCTTCTAAAGACACTACCCAGAAGAAGGCAAAGGCAAACCACTTCTGTAGAAAAATTTGCCAAGAACAATCATGGCACATAACGAACAAATACACAGGTTCATTGTCCATTAAGAAATCTGATGGTGGGGGGTAAGAAACTGTTCCTATAACATTGAGTGCATGTCTTCATGCTCCTATACCTCCTTCTTGATGGTAGCAATGAGAAGAGGGCATGTCTTGGGTGATGGGGGCCCTTAGTGATGAATGCTGTCCCCTTTTCTACCCTATTTATCCCCTCATATTTGTTATATGAAGTATATATCAGTAAGGAGCCCTGGGAATGGCCTCCTTTCCTCTATCTGACTGGGACTGTGGACCAAATGACCTGTTGAGTTCCTTCCAGCATTTTGTGTGTCTGTGCTCAAGACTTCTAGCATCTGTAGAATCTATGTCACAGGATGGGGACTGATATCCACTTTGTGAGAATTGGATCAATCTAGACTCGAGTCTCAAACCCAGCATGTGTCATGGTGGATTTTAAATTCATAGTTAAATACAGAGGAATTAAAAAAAATAGAGTCAGTGTTTTCATCACTTCTTGAGATGAACTCCATTACAGGCCACTTCCTCCCTTCTTCAGTCAGGAGGACTAACAAAAAGAGTGGTGAATCTGTGGAATTATTTGCAACAGGCAGCTATGAATTCCAAGTCTTTAAGTATACTTAAGGCAGAGCTTGATAGACTATTGATTAGTCAGGGCATGAAGGGATATGGGGAGAAGGCAGGAGATTGGGGCTGAGAGGAAAATTGGATCAGCAATGATTAAAGGGTGTAGCAGACGCGATGGGCCAAATGGTAACCCTAGGTAATTTCTAAAGTAAGTACATGCTCAGCACAGCATTGTGGGCCGAAAGGCCTGTAGTGTGCTGTAGGTTTCCAATGTTATATGTTTCTCATTACTACTATCAGGAGCCTGAAGACCTATATACAAAGAGAAACAGCCTCATCCCCTCTGCTATCTTATTTAGGAACAGACTATAAACACTGCCTCAATATTCATTTTTGTACAATTTAATTATTTTGTAATTTATAATAATTTTATGTCTTTGCACAGTCCTGCTACTTCAACATAACTAATTTCATGCTGTATAAGACCTAATTAACTAATTTCATACCATATTAATGATAAGAGACCTAGTTCTGATCCTGAAATCTGATCTCCTTACCCAGCCTAATGTGATTTCACTGTGGTTAATACCCACAATCTGTGAAATGTTAAAGAAAGAAGTCTCCAGTCTAATTATTGCTGTATGCATTCAGTGAGAATAATTTGCAGAGACTTGGGAACGCAGCCCAGTCCATCACAAAATCCAGACTGTCCTAACCATTCCCACAGTGACATGTCTGTACTCAGTCTCCTCCGCTGGCAAGGCGAAGGGAATCAGAAACGAGAGGCACGGCACCTCCTATTCCACCTGGATAGTCTACAACCTAACTCAAGATTCAAATTTGTTTAATGTCATTTCCCAAACACAAGTGCAAAGGAGAAAAAAAATAATTTCTACAATGAGCAGGTGTACATAAGTACCTAAAAAGTGCCCACTGTGTGTATAAAGTCTATATGTCATATATTGATATATATATATATCACTATCAGTGGTGAGGTAGAGATACATCTCTACCCCAGGAGGTGTAAGGCCCTCCACTACCCTGTAGGTCACCCTTCGGCAAGGTGTGGCTCCTGATTAGGCCCCGCTCCTCCCAGATAAGGGTCACATGAAACATGGGAGCAGGTGGTGGATGGTCGTATGAGCAGCTGGTCCATATCACTGATGCCAGGCAGACATTCTCTGAAGAGTACTGATAATGGCTGTGGTCACTTATCTCGTAAAGACACTACCCAGAAGAAGGCAATGGCAAACCACCTGTTCAGAAAACTTTGCCAAGTACAATCATGGTCATGATCGCCCATGTTATATGACATGGCACAAAATGATGATGATATTGCTGAGAATATCGATGATGAAATTAGTAAGTTTGTGGATGAAACTGAGATTGTAAACCGTGCACAAGGTAGTCTGGATGCAAGATCTGAACCAGTTGGGAAATTGGCCTCTGGGAGGTCAGTTGTGATTTAAATCGGGCTAATGCAAATTGATGCATTGCCTTCATTGCTCTTTATTGGCCATAATGTTATCTGGGATCTCCAGAGGCTTGTGAAATAAATGGAAGTCCATCCACCACCATCTCATACCTTTAACACTCTCTCCAACACACCCTCATTCACAGCACATTCTGTGAGGTATGGCACGGTTACGCAGTATTTAGCCATGCTCTCTGGTGTGCTGACTATCCAGGATACATTTGCACTATATGTACACTAACTCAGTTTTCTTTTCCCCGCAGTCTTATCAACTCACCCTACGTGAGGGGCAATTTACAGTGACCAGTTAACCTTCAAGTTTCAGGATTGTTTAATGCAATTTTCAGTTCAGAAAGGCAAAGGAAAGCGAAAGAATTGTTACTCCAGATCTGATGCAGCATGAAAAAACACAGTTAATAGAAAGCAATAATAAAAAACACAATAACTATAAATATAAATACATAAGGTAGCTTTATAAATAGTTTGATTACATGTCCACAAATTGATGCTAGGTACAGGAGCATCCGTACATAAGGTGACAGACAGGAAATGATAAAGTAGTGGTGGTGGGGTGAGTTAGTGGGTTAATAGCATGAATGTTGAATTTTCAAATTTTTGGTAACCGCACAGTAACGTAAAGGGTGGCTCTGTAATGTAGCAGTTAGCGCACTGGTTTACAGCAATCGGGCAGAATTCCTGTTGCTTTCTATAAGGAGTTTGTACGTGATCATGTGGTTTCTTCCAGGTACTCCAGTTCCAAAGGTGTACTGTTAGGGTTAGTGAGTTGTGGGCATGGTATCTTGATGTCAGACATGTAGCAACTAGATGACTAGAATATAAAAGCAAGGATGTAATGTTGAGGCTTTATGAGGCATTGATGAGGCCTCACTTGGAGTATTGTGAGAAAGGATGTGCTGACTTTGGAGTGGGTTCGGAGGAGTTTCACAAGAATGATCCCGTGAATGAAACAGTTATCATATGAGTGGCGATTGATGGCCCTGAGTCTGTACTCATAGGAAGTTAGAAGAATGAAGGGTGGACCTCATTGAAACCTATCAAATGTTGAAACACCTAGATAGAGTGGATGTGAAGAGGTTGTTTGCTATGGTGGGAGGAGGGTGAGAGTGGTCTAGGACCAGAGGGCACAGCCTCAAAATAGAGGGATGTTCATTTAGAACAGAGAGCAGTAGGAATTTCTTAGCCAGAGGGTGGTGAGTCTGTGAAATTCATTGTCACGGGCAGCTGTGGAAGCCAGGTCACTGGATGCATTTAAGGCGGAAGTTGATAGGTTCTTGATTAGTCAGGGTGTGAAAGGTTATGGGGAGAAGGCAGGAGAATGGGGTTGAGAGGGAAATGGATCAGCTATAACGAAATACCGGAGCAGGCATGATAAGCCGAATGGTATAGTTCTGCTCCTATGTCTCATGGTATAGCTCTTGCGGGCTGCCCCCAGCACATTTTTAGACAGTGTTGATCATTGACACAAAAAATCCATCCCACTGTATGATTCAATGTATGTGTGACAAATAAAGTTAATCTTCTTTAAACTCTGCCCCTTTTCTCTATCCTCCTGTTCGACCTTGCCCTCCCCCACCCTCTCCATCTGCTCATCACCCACACACTCCTCCTACTGTTTCGCATCCCTACTTCCTTTTATTCAACACTCCACTGTCTTCTCCTAATTGTCTTCATCATCCTCAGCCCTTTGTCACCACCCCCAGCTTCAATCACACTCTTCCCCTCCCTTGTCTACTTATCCTTCTCCCACCTCTTCACTGGGATCAGTCTATCGCCTGCCAGCTCTTGCACCACCTCTTTACAATGGCTATCTCCTCGCTTTCAGTTCCAATGTACGTTTTTGACCTAGAATGTTGACTGTCCATTTCCCTCCACAGATAAAGCCTGACTCACCGAGTTCCTTCAGCATTTTGTGTTGCTGCTCTCCATGGACCCTGTGTAGACATCCCAGTCAGGAAAGCAGACAACATAATCAAGGATCCTTCCCAACCTGGTCTTTCTTTCCTCTCTCTCTTCCAGAAGATACACATACAACCACTGTGACAGCATTTATCCCAGTGTCGTCAGACACTTGAACAGACTTTGCATCCATGAAAGATGAACTGTTCATCTCCTAATCTACCTCACTATTGTTCTTGCATTTTATTTCATTAGCTGCACTGCAATTTGTCTATAACTGTAACACTACACTCAATACCTCCTGTACTTAATAAACTGGCCACTGAGTATATGTTTATGGGCTTTTGCTGTAGACCACCCACTTCAAGATTCAACATGTTGTGCATTCAGAGATGCTCTTCTGCGCACCACTGTTGTGACACGTGGTTATTTGAGTTACTGTCACCTTCCTGTCAGCTTGAACCAGTCTGGCCATTCTCCTCTGACCTCTCTAATTAACAAGGCATTTTCACCCACAGAACTGCTGCTCACTGGATGACTTTTTTGATTTTTGCACCATTATCTGTAAACTCTAGAGACTGTTGTGTGAAAATCCCAGGGGATCAGCAGTTTCTGAGATACTCAAACCACCCCATCTGGCACCAATAATCATTCCTCAGTCAAAGTCACTTAGATCACATTTCTTCCCATTCAGATGTTTGGTCTGACCTACATCTGAACCTCTTGACCATGTCTGCATGCTTTTATGCATTGAGTTGCTGTCACATGATTGGCTGATTAGATATTTGCATTAATGAGCAAGTGTACCTTATAAAGTGGCCAATGAGTGTATATTCTGCATTCTGTTTTCCCTTAACTCCCTCAGTATGATTCTGTTTGGAATGATCTACCTGGACGGCAGGCAAACAAAGTTTTTCACAGTCTCTCGTTACATATGACAATAGATTAGATTTGATTCAACTTTATTGTCATTGTGCCGAATACAGATACAAAGCCAATGAAATGCAGTTAGCATCTGACCAGAAATGCAAAGAATAGCATTATTAACAAAATAACTGTGAATAAAAAGTAAGTGCTACAGCACACAAATATAAAAGTACTGAGACAGTCCAATATGGGTGCAATACTGCATAGCCTTGCCTGATGCCGGCCCCCTAGGTCTGAGCTGACATAGTAGACAATAGACAATAGGTGCAGAAGTAGACCATTCGGCCCTTCGAGCCTGCACCACCATTCTGAGATCATGGTTGATCATCTACTATCAATACCCGGTTCCTGCCTTGTCCCCATAACCCTTGATTCCCCTATCCATAAGATACCTATCTAGCTCCTTCTTGAAAGCATCCAGAGAGTTGGCCTCCACTGCCTTCTGCGGCAGCGCGTTCCACACCTCCACAACTCTCTGGGAGAAGAAGTTCCTCCTCAACTCTGTCCTAAATGACCTAACCCTTATTCTTAAACCATGCCCTCTGGCACTGGACTCTCCCAGCATCTGGAACATATTTCCTGCCGCTATCTTGTCCTATCCCTTAATAATCTTATATGTCTCAATCAGATCCCCCCTCAATCTCCTTAATTCCAGCGTGTACAAGCCCAGTCTCTCTAACCTCTCTGCGTAAGACAGTCCGGACATCCCAGGAATTAAGCTAGTGAATCTACGCTGCACCTCCTCCACAGCCAGGATGTCCTTCCTTAACCCTGGAGACCAAAACTGCACACAGTAGTAGTAGTAATAGTACTGCTTAGCGCTGTGATGAGAGGTTCAGCAGGGTCACAGCCTCAGGGAAGAAGCTCCTCCTGTGCCTGCTGGTGCGGGAGCGGAGGCTCCTGTAGCACCTACCGGATGGGAGGAGAGTAAAAAGTCCATGGTTAGGTGAGATGCATCCCTGATAATGCTTTTCACCCTGTCCACGGAGAGTTTATGGTAGATGTTCTAAATGGTAGGCAATTGGGTGCCGATAATCCGCTGGGCAGTTTTCACCACACGCTGGAGTGCTTTGCGGTCTGATACAGGGCAATTGCCGTACCACACTGAGATGCAGTTGGTGAGTATGCTCTCAATGGTACAGCGGTAAAAGTCCGTCAGTATCCTGGGACAGAGGCGAGTTTGATGCTCCGCAGGAAATAAGGGCGCTGTTGCGCCTTTTTGATCAGGATGGAGGAGTTCAGCGACCAGGTGAGATCCTTGGAAATGTGGACACCAAGGAATTTGAAGCTTGATACACGCTCCACTACAGCTCCGTTGACATAGGTGGGACATGAGTGTTGCTCCTAGCATGCCTGAAGTCCACAATGATCTCTTTGGTCTTCTAGGTGTTAAGGGCCAGGTTGTTGTCGGCACACCACGCAGCCAGGTGCTGGACCTCAACCCTGTAGGCCGTCTCATCATCCCGTCTGATCAGGCCAACCACTGTGGTGTTGTCTGTGAACTTGATTTTGGAGTTAGAACCATGTACAGGAACGCAATCATAGGAACGCAGAAAACCACAGTATCTCAGATTTGGCCAAGATATAAGACAAAGTGTAGACCATTTGTCTGAAGATAAGATCATAAAAAGCTGCAGAAATGTGTCAACTCAGCCAGCTCCATCATGGGCACCAGCCTCCCCAGCATCGAGGACATCTTCAAGGAGAGATGCCTCAAAAAGGTGGCATCCATCATTTAGCATCCCCATCACCCAAGACATGTCCTCTTCTCTTTGCTATCAAGGAGGAGGTACAGGAGTCTGAAGACACACACTCAAATGTTTCAGGGACAGCTTCTTGCCCTCTGCCATCAGATTTCTGAATGGGCAATAAATCCACGAATACTACCTCACTATTGTTTTTTAATGTTGCTCTCATTTTGCATAGCTTAATTAATTTCATTTCATTTTTTATTTCTTATTGTAATTTTAAATTTTTTTTCCAAGTCATTGAAAAATACAGCACAGAAACAGGCCCTTCAGCCCATCTAGTCCATGCTTAAACTGCCTGCTCCCATTGACTCGCACTGGGACCATAGCCCTCCATACCCTATCATCCATGTACCTATCCAAATTTCCCTTAAGCGTTGATATCGAGTTTGCATATTATGTACTACTGCTGCTGCAAAACAACTCACTTCACGACATACGTTGGTGATATTAAACCTGATTCTGATTCTGGAGAATATAATCAGAAGTTAATGAAATGAGATTAGGTAGAAATGAAAGATGATAAGGTTGTGAGAAATATATCTGTTTTATTATTACTGTCTCATGTACCAAGGTACAGTGAAAAATGTGCCATCCATACAGATCTTTTCATCACATCAGAATGTCAAGAGAAAACAGATTATTCTGAAAATTGCAGAATAAAGTGTTATAGCTGCAGAGAAAGTGCAGAATAAGCAGACAATAAGAGGCAAGATCACAAGAAGATTGACTGTAAGGTCAACAGTCCATTTTTAAAGATTAAAGATTAGCTTTATTTGTCACATGTACAACAAAAAATTGAAAGATACAGTGAAATGTATCATTTACTTCAAATCAAATCAGTGAGGATTGTGCTGGCGGCAGCCCACGGGTGTTGCAACGCTTCTGGTGACAACATGGCATGCCCGCAGCTTGCTAATCGTAACCTGTACGTCTTTGGAATGTGGGAGGACTTGCTAACTCCTTACAGTCAGTGGTGGGGCATTGAACCCCAGTTGGTGATCACTGGCACTGTGAAGCAGTTGCACTAACTATTATGCTACCACTCCACAACATACATAACCCTAACCAGAATGTGGGAGGAAACCAGAGCACTTGGGGAAAACCCAGGCTGTCACGGGGAGCATATACAAACCCCTCACAGGCCATGGCGGATATTGAATCCAAATCCTACAGCAGGTGCTGTAAAGCGTTTCACTAACTGCTACGCTGGTGGCACCTAGGGTGATTTACCAATGACAGATTACTCTCTTATAGCATTTCTAACACAACTCTGAGCAGCACTGAAAGAAAGATCAGAAGAAGTGACTGAGAGAAGGGCCAATAAAATAAATTTTTAATGGGCTTCTGTTGGATCATATTTGGGGACCATTTTTATAAGAGTGAGATTAGCCAGCCGGTGATGCAGTGGCATCAGCATCAGAGTTCGAGGTGAATCGTTTCGAGTTCGAATCCGGCCGGCTCCTTGCATGCTTTCCACACGTGCAAGTTTGAGCCTCCATCTAGTGACTTGGCCTTGTAAAAAACAGCTACGGAAATGGCAAAAAAAAGCCGACGGATGTGTTACAAGGTGTGAAAAAGGAATAAGACGAGTGAGAAACGAGAAGGTGGTTTTGGCCTTCAGTTCATTGTCTACATGCACTGCACTTTCTCTGTAAACTCCGTATTGTTACTGTTTTACCTTCAACCACCTCAGTGCTCTGTATAATGATCTGATCTGTATGAGCAGTTTACAATACAGGTTTTTTCAGTGTATCTGTACCTATGACAATAATAAACCAATTCCAATTCAGATAGAAGCTAATCTTTCCTCATAAAAACCTTTACAGTTCTAATGTTAGGTCTCGACTGCAAACACCATGATAACCTTGAATTTGACTTGTCCAGATTAAACTTCATCAGCCATTTCTCTTTCCATCTACTTTCAATTGGTCTGTATCCTTTGACAGCATTATGGGATCATTATCCACAACACTACCAAATTTTTGTATTATCTGCAGACTTACTAATCGGTCCATATACATTTTCATCCAAATCATTTAAACACTGGATACGTATGGCCATGGCAATAAACTTGAAACTTAAAATAGACAGAGTAGCATCCCTTCACTTCTACCCTCTGACTACCATGGCCAAACCATTTTTGAATTTAATCTACCATTGATTTTATAGAAACACACGTGACAATACAGGCCCTTTGGCCCACAATGCTGCGCCAAACATTTCAGCTACCATGTGAAACCTTGTCCAATGTTTTAATAAAGTCCATATCTGCAACATCCACTGCCCGATCCCCATTAATCATCTGCGAGAAAATTAATCGAGCTTGTAAGCCATGACCACCACCACACTGAGCCTAGCTCACTATTAGAGTCATAGAAAAGTACGGCACAAAAACAGGCTCTTCAGCCCATCTAGTTCATGCCAAAACTATTTAAGTTGCCTATCCCATCGATCTGCACTGGGATCATAGCCATCCATACCCGTCTCATCCACGTAACTATTCAAACTTCACTTAAATGTTGAAATCCAGCTCTTTTCCAGATGTGATGAAATCCTATCCCTAAAAATCTTCAAGGGTAATTTCTCTACCATTGATGTAATGCTCAATGACCTATAATTTCTTGGTTTACCCTTTCTTTTTGCTCATCTTACACAAGGACCACCTCAAGTGCTACTTTTCCTCCTGACACACAGCACGGTGGTGTAGCATAACACTCTAGAGTACCAGCAAACCAGGGTTCAATTCCAACCGCTGCCTGTAAGGAGTGTGTATGTTCTCCTCACGACCGCGTTGGTTTCCTCCCATGGCCCAATAACGTTGGTAGGGTAAAATTGGTCATTGTAAGTTGTCCCATGATTAGGCTAGGATCCGTGCAGCGTCAAAAAAAAATACATGCATAAATAACGTAAACACGAGGGAGTCTGCAGATGCTGGAGGTTCAAGCAACACACATCAAATTTGCTGGTGAACGCAGCAGGCCAGGCAGCATCTCTAGGAAGAGGTACAGTCGAAGTTTTGGGCCGGGTCTCGGCCCAAAACTTCGACTGTACCTCTTCCTAGAGATGCTGCCTGGCCTGCTGCGTTCACCAGCAAATTTGATGTGTGTTTCATGCATAAATAAATTACCATTTTGAGTCTTGAAAGTGAGCAATTCATTAACTTTATTTCTAGACAGATTTCCGATTTTATTCTACAGCATCACATCTCGGCAGGGCATTTTTTTTATCAATGGTAACATTTTATGTTAGAAATTTTTTTTTATCAATTCACAGTTTCATTCCTAATTATTCATTATGACACCTCCAATGCACAGGATTGCATAGGCTGCGAAAAGCTGCAGAGGGTTGTAGTCAGTTCCATCATGTTACACCATCCAGAACATCTTCGACAGGCGATGCCTCACGAAGGCGGGCGGCACCCTTCACCGAGGACCCTCACGGTCGGGGACATGCCCCGCTTCTTGTTGCTACCGTCTGGGAGGAGATACAGAAGCCTGAAAACGCAAGCTTCTTTCCCTCTGCATCAGATTTCTGAACGATCCGTGAACCCTATTCCGTTAGTTTTTACACCATTTATTCATGTTTGCAATTTATAGATTTTCATGCTTTTAACGCAGCTGAAAAACAGCAAATTGCACACGATTGCTAATAAACGGATTCCGATTCGGCCTGAAGTCTCCAGCGGTCAGGACCACGCATGCGCGCTGAATACCCCCAGGACCGGGGAATCTGAGGTCGTGTTGTGGGAGGGTTGTACGCGTGTGCCGCTAGCCTTGGCCGCGCAGCTTGCTGGGATTTGTAGTTAAAGGTTCTCTTAAACTATTTTGGAATGGGGTCTTTAGAACTACAGGTTCCGGTAGGCGCCGCGGTAGTGGCGTACGGCGCTTGCAACGCTTTTGCGAGGGGGCTGGGGATAACATGGCGGCGATGGTCGGGCTTGGGCTGCTCGGCCTGTGGTAGCGGGAGAGAGAGGGTCAGGATTTCCGCCTTCGGGGCGGCAGGGACTGGTTTCCCCCCTGAGGAGCTGAGAGCGCTGGGCTGTGGGTGGTGACGGTGGTTACCGCCGGCGTGGCGGAGAGCGGTTTGGGGACATGGAGACGCCGCGATTGGAGCAGCTCTTCGACTTTAGGAGGTGAGCACAACCGGATCCGGGGGTGGGGGGGTGGATGCGGAGAGGGACCAGGGACCGTGGGAGGGGGTGCGGAAGGGACTGGAGCCCCGTGGGAGGGACCCAAGGGGGCGATTGGGGAAGTGAGGGGGAGAGAGTGGGCTGGTTTGGAGGGTGGGTGTGGTGGGGTAGGGGTGGATCGAGGCAGGAGGTAGAAGGGGGTTAGGGTGGAGTGGTGTGGGATGCTAAAGGTTTAGAAAGGGGTGCCGTGCGGGGTGGAGGGAAGGGGACGTGGGATGGTGGATGGGGGATATGGATGGGGCCAGGAGGGTGATGCGGAGGGTGGGGGAGGGTAGCTGGTGGGCTGGAGTTAGGGTGGTGCGAGAGTGGGGTGAATGGATGGTGGAGTTGGCGGGAGAGAAGATGGGAATGGTATTACACACAATGCTGGAGGAACACAGGTCAAACAGCATCTATGGAGGGCAATAAACAGTTGACATTTCAGGTCGAGACCCTTCATCAGGACCAGAAAGGAAAGGGTTAAGGTTCCAGAATAAGAAGGTGGTGGGAGGGTAAGGAGGGCAAGCTGGAGCGAGTTTGGGTGAGCACATGGTTGAAGAGTTGAACAGCAGCAGAGATCATATAGTGGGAACAGTGAGAGAGGGTCATTCTGTCGAAGAGGGGATTTAAACTTCAGGGTAGGCATTCCTCGAAGAGACTTTGTAGTGGAGCAGCAAATCATAAACACGAGAGGTTCTGCAGATGCTGGAAATCCAGAGCAACACAAACAAAATGCTGGAGGAACTCAGCAGGTCGGGCAGCATCAGTGGAAATGAATAAACAGTCGACGTTTCAGGCCAAGACGCTTCATCGGGACTAGAAAGGAAGGGGAGCAATCCCAGAATAGGGAGATGGGGTTGAGGGGAAGGAAGACAAGCTAGTGTGAGTCTGGGTAAGCACATGGTTGAATAGTCAGTGGGCAGCACAGATCTGAGAGAGGGGTGGCAAGCGTGCTTTGACGTGGCTCAGACAAGTCTGAGGAAAAAGACGGCCTATGGATCCTGAATTCCCCAAAGTATGATTGCAAATGTGGCACTGCCTTTGAGTTGCTTAAAGTCTTTCAGGAAATGTTATGGAGTGCCTTCAACAGACATGGTTTTCACTAATTGCTCGAGCTGGAAAACCAGTGTCTTATTTCTAATTTCCAGATCCTAGGTTTATCTGCAAGGTTTGAAAAAAAACTCCTTGCCCACCTATTTCTTTTCAATTTTCAGGTTACCTACGGATGGTTTAATCCTGACCCTCCTGGTATTGTACGCTCCGTTCGGCATCTGTTTAATGCTTCTCAGGATATTTATTGGGATTCATGTGTTTTTAGTCAGCAGCGCCCTCCCTGATAACTTTTTGCGAAGGTAATTTTTTTTCCTCCCTTCTTGGTTAATAATATTTGGAGGCAGTTCCATTTCTTCTGCTTGCTAGTCGTCTGCTAAGTAATTCTCTGTCATCTGCCAGAAGTGCAAATGAGAAGTTCTTGCACTTTACTTGCAAACTATAATAGTATGTTTGTTGAAACTAGCATCAACTTCTAGTGTAGTGATTAGCGTGATGTTATTACAGCTCAGGGTGTCAGAATTCAGAGTTCAATCCTGGAGTCCTCTGTAAGGATTTTGTATGCTCTCCCCGTGGAAAGAGTAGCTTTCCTTTGGGTGCTCTGGTTTTCTCCCACAGTCCAAAGATGTAGCAGTTAGTAGGTTAATTGGTTATTGTAAGTTGTCCCGTGATTAGGCTAGGGTTAAATCGGAGGTTGCTGGCGGTGCAGCTTGAAGGGGCTGTTCCACGCTTTATATCTAAATAGAATAAAATAGATTAAACCTATCACCTCTAATGGGGAATAGGCTGCTGACAGCAGCTCGCCGGAGTCCTCTGTCCTGTGCCAGTCCTTCATGTCGTCCCCAGGTGCAGCCCATCTTCTTGCTGTGTCCTTCCTCTCCTAGCTGTGAGGTCTTTGCAGCTACTGTTGGCATTTCTGTAGGACTGTGTTTTTACGGGATGTGGTTACTGTCCCCATGTCCAACCCTTCTGCTTTCATATCTGGGCTTGGGATCATCCACAGTGGAGTTTGGCACTAGCAACAGTTCCATCAAAAGTTACCACCTCAGGGCTCTGGGAGATGAGAATTGTCCAAATACAAAAAAACAAAGATCTATTTGCTCGCAGAAAGACCTTTCACAGTTCTAGTAGCCAATGAACTCCTCAGTTTATCAGTTAAGTAACATTTATTTGGAGCAGTGGTATAAAGTTCTATAGCACAGAAACAGGCCCTTCAGCCCAATACATTCCTGCTGATGAAAGTGCCTTTCTGGGAAGTGCCAGCTGCCTGCTTTTGGCCCATATGCCTCTACACCAGGGGTTCCCAACCTGAGTCCATGGACCCCTAGGTTAATGTTAAGGGTCCATTGCATAAAAAGGGTTTGGAACCTGTGCTCCATGCCTTTCCTACCCATTAACCTGGTTGAAAATGTACCAGCCTCTACCACTTCCTACAGCAATTTATTCCATAAATCTACCGAACTCCATGTGGATAAAGGAGACTTCTAGGTCTCCTTTAAATGTTTCCCCTCACACCGTAAACCTATGCCCTTTAGTTTTTGACTTCTGTACCATGTGGGGGAAGAAAAGAATGACATTATCGATACCCTTCATGATTTTATAAACTTCTTAAGGTCACTGTCATTCTCTTATGCTCCAGAGAAAACAGGCCCAGCTGATCCAGTGTCTCCTTGCAAAGCAGGCCCTCCTGTCCAAGCAAAACCCGCGTCAAACTCTAATTCTCATATACAGTGGCATGCAAAAGTTTGGGCACCCCAGGTCAAAATTTCTGTTCCTGTGAATAGTTAAGTGAGTAGAAGATGAACTGATCTCCAAAAGTCATAAAGTTAAAGATGAAACATTCTTTTCAACATTTTAAGCGAGATTAGTGTATTATTTTTGTTTGTACAATTTTAGAGTGGGGGTAGAAAAGGAAAGGAGCACTCTGCAGAAGTTTGGGCACCCTAAGAGATTCAGGTGACTTTTACCAAGGTCTCAGACCTTAATTAGCTTGTTAAGGCTGTGGCTTGTTCACAGTCATCGCTAGAAAAGGCCAGGTGATGCAAATTTCAAAACTTTATAAATACCCTGACTCCTCAAACCTTGTCCCAACAATCAGACACGAGCTCCTCTAAGCAGCTGCCTACACTCTGGAGAAGGCTATAAGAAGATAGCAAAGTGTTTTCAGGTAGCCATCTCCTCATTTGGTAATGTAATTAAGAAATGGCAGTTAACAGGAATGTTGGAAGTTAAGTTGAGGTCTGGAAGACCAAGAAAACTTGCCGAGAGAACTGCTCATAGGATTGCTAGAAAGGCAAATCAAAACCCTGGTTTGACTGCAAAAGACCTTCAGGAAGATTTAGCAGACTCTGGAGTGGTGGTGCACTGTTCTACTGTGCAGCGACACCTGCACAAATATGACCTTCATGGAAGAGTCATCAGAAGAAAACCTTTCCTGCGTCCTCACCACAAAATTCAGCGTCAGAAACTTGCAAAGGAACATCTAAACAAGCCTGATGCATTTTGGAAACAAGTCCTGTGGACTGATGAAGTTAAAATAGAACTGTTTGGCGGCAATAAGCAAAGGTATGATTGGAGAAAAAAGGGTGCAGAATTTCATGAAAAGAACACCTCTCCAACTGTTAAGCACGGGGGTGGATCGACCATGCTTTAGACTTGTGTTGCAGCCCGTGGTATGGGGAACATTTCACTGGTAGAGGGAAGAATGAATTCAATTAAATACCAGCAGATTCTGGAAGCAAACATCACACCACCTTAAAATAAAAGCTGAAGATGAAAAGAGAATGGCTTCTACAACAGGATAATGATCCTAAACATACCTCAAAATCCATAATGGACTACCTCAAGAGGTGCAAGCTGAAGGTTTTGCCATGGCCCTCACAATCCCCCGACCTAAACATCATCGAGAATCTGTGGATAGACCTCAAAAGAGCAGTGCATGCAAGATGGCTCAAGTATCTCCCAGAACTAGAAGCCTTTTGCAAGGAAGAATGGGCGAAAATCCCCCAAACAAGAATTGAAAGTCTCTTAGCTGGCTACAGAAAGCGTTTACAAGCTGTGATACTTGCCAAAGGGGGTGTTACTAAGTACTGACCATGCAGGGTGCCCAAACTTTTGCTTCAGGCCCTTTTCCTTTTTTGTTATTTTGAAACTGTAAAAGATGGAAATAAAAAAGTAATCTTGCTTAAAATGTTAAAGAAATGTGTCATCTTTAACTTTATGCTTTTTGGAATTCAGTTCATCTTTTACTCGCTTAGCTATTCACAGTAACAGAAATTTTGATCGGGGTGCCCAAACTTTTGCATGCCACTGTACCTTAGTCCTATCTTTCTGATGGTATGGCGACCAAAACTGCAATCAGTATTTCATTTGTGGTCCCTACAGCTGTAATTTGAACTCCCAGTGCAGAATGGTGCTTTTAGAGCTCTGTGCTATCATTTCCAGTACCACGGAGCGTCATTTTAAGGTGATTGGAGGGAAATATAGGGTGGTGTCAGAGGGAAGTTACTTTTAACAGAGAGTGGTGGGTGCTTGTAATGCTTTGCCAGGGTGGTGATAGAAGTAGATACATTAGAGCAGGGATTCCCAACCATTTTTTTATGCCCCGAGTCACTACCATTAACTGAGAGGTCCGTGAACCCCAGGTTGGGGGTCCTCTGTATTAGAGACATTAAAGAAATTCTTAGGCACATGGAAGATGGAAAACTGGAGGGTTACATGGGAGAGGCGGGTTTGATTGATTTTGGAGTAGGTTACGAGGTCGGCATAACAGCGTGGGCCAAAGAGCCTTTTGGTGTGCTTGAAGTTATCTTCGTGAACATTCTTTTTAATTAGCTACTTTCTTATGTGAAAATTATATATTAAAATAAATTGGCTGGGCTTATCTTTATTGCTTAGTCACTATTATCAATATTTACTGTTCTGACAATATCTGTTGTTTGTTTTGCATCTTTGCTGTGTGCAAACCAAGTAACATATTTCCCTAATTTGTAATTGTTTGGGTCACTGTTATTAGAAACCACAGAACTGCAAGTTCTTAATTCTATTAAAGGTGGAAGTCTGAGCTACCCTCAGTGCTCTTCTGGCTAGAGTAAACGAAAGTATCTGATTATTAGAGGAAATGGAGATCACTGGCAAGTTGCAGAAGTTGAAATGTACGTGTCAGTCATATGTACGTCTGCGTCTTTTTTTAAACATGCTGCAGGACCTGTGATATATTCACAGCTGCATCTATAAGCTTTCCTTTCCCCGCCATTTCATCTATCCTTCCCTTACTGCCTGCAGCTGCAGGAACTTGGCAGCCACTCAAGCCTACCCTGGGGTAATAAGATTGTGCCTGATCCAGTGTAGGACTCCACACCCATTTTTTCTCTCACTTCCTTTCTTTTCAAATCTTTTTATTATTATTATTATCCAAAATTAACGTGAGTACATTGATACAATGTCTCAAGAAAAAAAACATTATTTTAAAGATTGAAAAAATTTTGGTGATTTAAAAAAAACAAGAAAAAGTGGGAGGAAAAAACCCATTAGGTGTTCGACCCTGGAGCCATGCGTCATATAAAAAGCTTTTAAAGATAAACATCAAACCGCCAACAAGAAAAAAAAGTACCAAAAATTTACAATTAGATCGTGGAAGAAATCTATCAATTAACTCAAATGATAATAACGAGCAAATGAACCCCATCTTTTCTCAAAATCAAACATAGATTCAAAGGTTCGACTTCTAATTTTCTACAAACTAAGACACAGCACCACTTGAGAGAACCATTGTGACAAAGTGGGAGCCGATGTATCCTTCCACTTCAACAAAATGGCCCACCCAGCTATCAATGTAACAAATGCAATAACATGTTGGTCAGACACAGAGATACCGCGGATATTTTGAGGAATTATTCCAAAAAGCGCAGTTAATTTGTTAGGTTGTAAATCAATTTTAAATGCTTTAGAAATTGTTGAAAAAACTGACTTCCAGAACTGTTCCAGTATAGAACAAGACCAAAACATGTGTGTCAGTGTAGCTGTCTCACTTCCAATAAGCCTGATTCCATTGAATATCTTAAGTATATTTAATGGCTTTTTGCACAGCTCCTCCTTCATTCTTCTCATCTCTACCCTAATGGGCTTAATTCTGAAACTGCCCTTTGTTCCAGATATCTCCATAATATGAATGGTACAGTGACATAGCAGGAAGTGTAACACTATTACAGTGCTAGTGTCCAGGGTTTAATTCCTGCTGCTGTCTGTAAGGAGTTTGTATAGTACAAAGATATACAGGTTAGTAGGCTAATTGATAATGCAGGTGTAATTGGTCAGCAAAGGCTTGTTGGGTTGGAGGGGCCCGTTACTGTGCTATAACTAGATAAGTAAAAAAAATGCAAACATCCTTTCAGCTTCCACCATATTAAAATATGAAATTAGGACAAAGAGCAAGCTATTCCACTTTTCAAGCTCAGCCTGCCTGAAGAGATGTGTATCATAGATACAGGTCTTTCCAATCACCACGTCCATGCTGACCATTTTGCCCAATTCCATTAGGTTAGTCTTTTACGCCTTGCCCATTTAAATGCTTCTCTAGACGTCGCGATTGTATCTGATTCCACCACCTCTGGCAGTGTCCCAGATATCTACCAACGTGTATGTGTGTATGTGTATATATAAAACTTCTCACATACATCTTGAAAAGATACCCTCTTTAGTTTTGATTACCTTATCATAGCAAAATGTTCTAATTATCTGTGCCTCTATAATTTTTATAAACCCTGAACGAGGTTGAAGATCGACATTGTCTTGTTCACACTAGAGGTAACAAACCCGTCCTGTCTAATCTCTCCCCATAACCAATCCTCCTT
The DNA here is from genome assembly GCF_963921235.1 of Mobula hypostoma. Classification (NCBI taxonomy): domain Eukaryota; kingdom Metazoa; phylum Chordata; class Chondrichthyes; order Myliobatiformes; family Myliobatidae; genus Mobula; species Mobula hypostoma. The sequence goes on from NC_086100.1 coordinate 193,111,149, forward strand.
TGCGGGCAATATCCTAGTACATCTCTGCACTCTGTCCAGTGTGACCACAACCTTCATACAGTGTAGCGACTAGAACAGCTCACAGTAATTTTAAGTTTAACCATTGAAGTTGCAACGTAATATCCTATTGTTTATTCAAAATGATTATGGCAGATCTGTCAGAGGCCTCATTTTCTATGCCATTTTCCCATTGCACTCACTTCCTTGATCATTAAAAATGATCATTTAAAATGGTCATTTACTTATAAGTGCACCCGATGGAGCCTCTGCAACCCTGTAAGGTAGACAGTTCCAGTGATACACTAGTATGTTTTACAAACTCACAGAATCTTACTTCAATACAATCACCTGTGATTGTGCTATATTTCAATGAGTACAAATCTAACCCGATCAGCCTTGTCTTCATATGTCAGCCCCTTAATCTACTTTTCTGTATTTATACTCTATAACCTTGTGATAAAGGTCAGTATTAGCCTTCCTAATTACTTTGTACTCCTGTGTGCCTACCCCTTGTGTTTTATTGAGTCGTAGATCTCTTTATTGTGGTCATTGTAACCTTAGTCCATTTAAATAATTTTGTTCTTTCATTCTTCTTTCCAGAAAGGACAACTTTGCATGTTCCCTTGATTATTCGCTTGCCCACTCATAGAGTCATAGCATGCTACAGCACAGAAATGGGCCCTTTGGCCCATCTAGTCCATGCCAAACCATTAATCTGTCTAGTCCCATCGACCTGCGCCCGGTCCATACCTTTTTCATCCATGTACCTAACCATGGACCTGCTGAGTTCCTCCAGTGCGTTGTGAGGGTTACCGAACCAAATTTCTCTTAAATGTTGAAATCGACTCCGCATCCGCCACTTGTGCTAGGAACTCGTTCCACTCTTTCGCCACCCTTTGAGCGAAGAAGTTCCCTTAAACTTTCCATCTTTCACTCTTAGCCCATGATTTCTAGATGTAGTCTCACCTAACCTCAGTTGAAAAAGACTGCTTGCATTTACTCTATCTATACCTCTGAGAATTTTGTATACCTCTCTTCAGTCTCCCCTCATTCTTCCATGTTCTAGGGACTGAAGTCCTACCCTATTCAGCCTTTCCCTGTAACTCAGGTCTCAAGTTCCGGCAATATCCTTGTAAATTTTCTTTGTATTCTTTCAATCTATTTGCATCTTTTGTATCGGTAGGTGACCAAAACTGTACACGATACTCCTAATTAGGTCTCACCAATGTCTTATATAATTTCAACATAGCATCCCAAGTGTAACTCTTCACAATTGTCTACATTAAATTCCACCTGTCGCTTTTCAGCCCATTTTTCCATCTGGTCCAGATGCTGCAGCAAGCTTTGATAGCGTTTCTCGCTGTCAATCTTGGTGTCATCTGCAAATTTGCTAGTCCAGTTAACTACATTATCATTGAGATCATTGATATAGATGACAAACTGCAATGGATCCAGCACTAATCCCTGCAGCACACCACTAGTTACAGGCCTTCAGTTAGAGAGACAACTATCTATTACCACTCTGGCTTTTCCCATGAAGCAAATGTCAAATCCAATTTACCACTTCATCCTGAATGCCAAGTGATTGAACCTTCCTGACCACCCCTCCTTGTGGGACCTTATCAAAGGCCTTGCTAAAGGCCATGTAGATGACATCCACTGCCTTGCCTTCCATCAACTTTCCTGGTAACTTGTTGAAAATCTCTATAAGATTGTTTAAACGCAGCTTACTACACACAAAGCCATGTGACTATCTCTAATCAGTCCCGGTCTATCCAAATACTCCTGTCTCTGATTCTTGAGAATATCTTTCAATAACTGGTCTCAGACCCACTGGCCGATATTTTTCTGGTTTATTCTTAGAGTCTTTCTTAAACAAGGGAACAACATTAGCATCCCACCTGTGGCTAAGGAAATTCTAAATATCCTCGGAATTGTGTGCTCTATAGTTTTGTAATTATCTGTTTTTTCCTGTTTGGAGTGAAGTAGGATGAGAGGTGATTGGACAGTTGTATAAGATAAGAAGCATAGACAGAGTGGATGCCAAAGAGACTTTTTCCGCTGCGTGAATATTGCTTATAGGAAGTGGCATAATTTTGTGTTGGCCTACTTTAGTCAGGGGATTGAGTTCAAGAGCTTGAGATAATATCGCAGCTCTGTAAAACCTTGTGTAATGCTCAGCTATATTGGCTCGTATATATCTAGGGGAAACCCCGTCTGCCGGCCCGCCTGGTCTCCCGGTTGTGTCGGTTGCTGTACAACTGTCACCGAATTCAGCTTCAAACATCAATCATCAGCCAGCACACACTGTACATTTTACCAGTTACACTTTATAGATATTACTACATCTATGAGATTAATCTAAGTTCAATACAAAAAACAGGAATGGAAAAGGTGCCAGACTTATCAAAGTTCAATTTCTTTGTGCACATGTTGGAGCTCGGGAACCTCTTCGGGACCACTCTGACCCCGTCGACTCGCGGCTCGGGACCACCCAGAGTGATCATTCTGAGCTTTCCCCGCATGTCCGTCATCCTCACGGTCTCTCCTCCGACTCCTCGCCAAAAGCTCCCGGTCATGAGACAGCGTATCGCCCCAAGAAAGAATAACATGGACACCCATTGGCTGATAGTACACCTGCTATCTGTTGTAACCCAAGCAAATTGCTAGCTAGAGACTTTCTCAGCATTTAACATAACATAGAAGCCATTTTAATTCACATACGCCGCAGTTTAAAAGGTTAACATAACAAAGAAGCCATTTTAATTTTAACATAACAAAGAAGAAACTCCGTACACCTGCTTAGACAACAGTTGGAATATCGTCTTCAGTCCTGTTTCCCTCATTATAGAAAGGATATGGAAGCTTTGGAGAGGGTGCGGAGGAGGTTTACCTGGATGCTGCATGGATTAGGAGGCATGTCTTATGAGGATAGGTTGAGCAAGATGAGGCTTTTCTTCTTTAGAATGAAGGAGGGTTAGAGGCAGACAAGATAAGAGGCATAGAAGGAGTGGACAGCAATAGACCTTCCTGGGGTAGAAATAGTTAATATGTGGCAGCATAATTTTGAGGTGATTTGAGGGAAGTATATGGGACTGTCAAAGATAAGGTTTTTTTTAACACAGTGTTGGGTGCATGGAATGTGCAGCCAGGGGTGGTGGTAGAGGCAGATACATTAGGGACATTTAAGAAACCCTTAGATAGGCACATGGATGATAGAAAAATGGAGGATTATGAAGTAGGGAAGGCTTAGATTGATCTTTGTAGGTTAAAAGGTCAGTACAACACTGGGCTGAAGGATTTTTAATGTGTTATATGTTTATATAAATACATACTACGTTTGTAAGGATAATTATCAGAGTAAGAAATGGATGTGTTGGAGATGCAGAGGAATGGGATGTAGTTGGATGGCACACATTCCTCATTATCCCCTATCTTCAGCAATAACCCAAACAGGCTGAAAGCAGAACAGAATGCTCTTAGAGAACTGCTAAATGAAATACCTACAGCATAATGGTAAAGATATGAACTAGGGCATTTCAGCAGAATATGGTGTTAGAGTTACAGAGAAAGTGCAGTGCAGGCAGATAGTAAAGTTCAAGGCTGTAATGAGCTGTATTGTGAATTCCAGAATCCACCTTGACGTACAAGGGGATCATTCACTAGTCTTACAACAGCGGGGTAGAAGCTATCCTTGAGGTGGTAGTCTGTGCTTCCAGGCTTTTGTTATCTTCTGCCTAATGGGAGAGGGAGGAGAGAAAGTCTGGGATCAGTATGGGGTCCTTGATCATGTTGGATGATTTTCTGAGGTAGCAGTGTAAACAGTCCTTGGGGAGGAGGATGGTTTGTGATGTGCTGAGCTGTGTCTGCAACTGCAGTTTCTTGTGAATGAACTCCAATAATCACTTGTGACTTTAGCTCTGGATTAGCAGATTTGATGGACTGTGGATGTTTATTTAGTGTGGGCACGTGGCCAAGTGGTTAAGGCATTGGACTAGCTACCTGAAGGTCGTGAGTTCAAGCCGCAGCCGAGGCAACGTGTTGTGTCCTTGAGCAAGGCACTTAATCACACATTGCTCTGCGACGACACTGGTGCCAAGCTGTATGGGTCCTAATGCTCTTCCCTTGGACAACATTGGTGTCATGGAGAGGGGAGATTTGCAGCATGGGCAACTGCTGGTGTTCCTTACAACCTTGCCCAGGCCTGTGCCCTGGAGAGTGAAGACTTCCCAGGTGCAGATCCATGGTCTCGCAAGACTAACGGATGCCTTTAAAAGGATGTTTATTTATAATTCAACACCTTAAATTTCTTCTCAGATGTTGCAGATGATAAATTTCCCACTGCACCTCTTAAGTTTAGAGGGAACATGGGGAAACAGGACATTAACACAAGCAATTCTGCAGATGCTGGCAATCCAGAGTAACAGACAGCCACATAATGCTGGAGGATCTCAGCAGAATAGAAATAGAGTTCTACATTTTGTGCCGAGACCATCCATAGATGCTGCTAAGTTCCTCCTGCATTTGTGTGTGAAACAGGGCAAGGCCATTGATCTGTTTTTTTAAAAAAAAAATAGGGGAAATGGTTCCCTGGTCAGTTTTAATAATCTGGGAACTAGGACTTTGTTGAGTCTGAAAGGAGTGCAGGAACTGGGGCCCAGTGAGCCAGAAGGAACTGGCAGACAATACTCAGTGAACTATTGGAATTTGGTTGGATTGGGGATTAGTGGAATTTAACTCTAAAATGAATTTCTTGTCAACAAACTGAAGTTGAAATCCTGCCACAGTGGGATTTTTTTCCCTCTTGGGGTCCATTGGTATTAGGTCATTTATTAATCCTGTATCATTACATAATACTAGATCTAAAATAGCCTCCTTGCCAATTGGCTCCTTATTGCGTCGCTCTGAGAAACTATCCCAATACATTCTATGCTCATGAGAGATGTTACTAGATAAGGAAATAAGTACTTAAAATATGAACAGTAAAAATAATTTGCAATACGAAGCCTTAATGCTTCTGACTGTCATTTGCATAAGGGTGATGGCTTTGAGTCTACTGGATGGGTGTTGTTTCACTTTTTTTTTGCTGTTGCTAGCTTATAGTAGGGTTTGTGTTCTTAAATCACTTTAGGGAAGCTGTAGTGAAATCTTTTTTCAAACTGCCCCTTACCCCAAATGACTAGAACAGTAATCCTGAAGTAGAGCTGGTCAGCTTGGCAGAATCTCACAAACTGTGATAAGATGAGAGAGCCAGGAGGAATTGGCCTTTTAATTGTCTATGAGGCATTTTAGACCATAAGACATAGGAGCAGAATTAGGCCATTTGGTCCATCGAGTCTGTTCCACCATTCAATCACGACTGATCCTTTTTTCCTCTGTCTCCTCCTCAACCCCAGTTCTGGCCTTCTCCCTGTAACCTTTGATGCCATGTCCAATCAAGAACCTGTCAATCTCTGCCTTAAGTATGCCCAATGACCTGGCCTCCACAGCTGCACGTGGCAACAAATTCCACTAATTTACCACCCTATTTTCTATTAAATTTCTTACACGTGGTTAAAGTGCTTTCTTGGAACCATGTGCACAGCTCATTCATTTTCATTGGTCCAACTGCAGGTTTCTTCCTGTTGGTTTCATTTATCCCCAAGAAATGAGCATAGCTTCTGATTATAAATGCCAGAGATTATGCAGAAGCTAGAAATCTAGAGTAACAGGCACAAAGTGCTGGAGGAGCTCATTTTGAGAGGACTAAAATATAAAAACAAGGATATAATACTGAGGTTTTCAGAGGCACTGGTGAGGCCTCACTTGGAGTATGTGAGCAGTTTTGGGTGCGTTATTCAAGAAAAAAATGTGCTGACATTTGAGAGGGTTCAAAGGAGGTCCATGAAAATGATTCCTGGAATGAAAGACTTATCATATGAGGAGCATTTGATGTCCTTGGGCCTGTACTCGCTGGAATTTAGAATGACGGGGGATCTCATTGAAACCTATTGAATGATTCAGATCAGGGGTTCTGAACCTTTTTTTTGCCGTGGACCAACACGTGGACCCCAGGCTGGGAACCCTGGTGAATGTGGAGAGGCTGTTTCCTATAGTGGTGGAGTCTAGGACCAGAGGGCACAACCTTAGAATAGAGAGTTGTCCATTAAGAATGGAGTTGAGGAGGAATTTGTTTTGCCAGTGGATAGTGAATCTGGACTTCATTGCCACAGACGGCTGTGGAGGCAGAGTCATTGGGTATATTTAAAGTGGAGGTTGATAGGTTCTTGATTAGTAAGGGTGTCAAAGGTTACAGGAAGAAGGCGGGAATATGGTATTGGGAGGGAAAATGAATTGGTAATAATTGAATGGTGGAGCAGACCCAATGGGCTAAATGGCCTAATTTATGTGGACTGCTTCATTACCTGGTGGTGCTGTACACTGTCTAGTCATCACCGAACACCCGTACTTCTGGTATTACAACTGAAGGAAGAACGTTAATGAAGCAGCTGATATTAGTTGGACTTGGGACTCTTCGGTGAAGAGCTGTTACAGTGATAATTTGTGATGAGACGATTGACCTCCAACCACCACCATCTTCCTTTGATTCCTATGATTCCAACCAGTTGGGGGGGGGGCTTTCTTCCCGATTCCCTTTAACTCCAGTTTATCCAAGGCTCCCTGTTGCCTTGATATCAGGGGCAGTTAGTTAACTTCACCTCAGGAGTTCAGTTCTGTGTCCATGTTGGGACCAAAACTATAAGGAGGTCAGAATCCAAGTGACTGACAGGACCCAAACGAGCCTCTGTGAGCAGCTTATTAGGCAAGTGGTGCTTGATAGCACTTTTGGTAATCCATTCTGTCACTTTTCTGATGATCGAGAGTGCAATGGGATACTAATAAGTTAAGTCAGATTTGTTCTGCTTGTGGACAAGTGGGCATTTCTCCCTGCTGTTGGGTAGATGCCACTGATGTAGGCTTACCGGGAGAGCTTGGCCAAGAGTACAGCAAGTTCTGAGGCACAAGTCTTCAGTACTACTACTGTAATGTTGTCAGGCCCATAATTACTCATGACGTGTCAATTATTCTGACTGCATTCTGTGCTATGGAGGTGAAAGAACTGAAACTGAAAATTTTTAATATATTTTGGTGCTGTTTTACCAACTATTGAAGATTTTCAATAGCTGTACTTTACTCCTTGGCACTGTACAAGCTTGTTTTCTCCAGCTCTGACTTGCTCAGATCTGCAATTTGGTCAGCATAGTCAAGCTGAGCCGAAGTTTCTCCACTGTGTAACTGGCTCTGACTTGCGATGCACCAAGCCTCATTATGAGGGGTATAGGCTTTTTCCACTGAGGTTTCATGAGATTAGAACTAGAGGTCATGGGTTAAGGGTAGATTCTATTGTATTTTATTCTGTAGGTGTCTGCTCTGATAATTTACTTTGAACATCTTGAAAGGTGAAATGTAAGGGGAACCTGGGGAAATTCTTTACTCAAAGGGTGGTGAGAGTGTGGAACAAGCTGCTAGTATAAATAGATGCAGGTTCGATCTCAAAATTTAAGAGAAATTTGGATAAGCACATGGATGGGAAGCCTATGGAAGGTTCTGGTCTAGATGCAGTTTGATGGGACAAGGGTGGAATAATAATTTGGCAGGGACTGCATGGGCCAAAGGCCTGTTTCTGCGTTATAGTGAACTATGACAGTAATTTTGTTCTACAAATGTGAGTAGAGTTTGGGAGGCCTGTGTATCTTTAGAGTTTAGAAGTTTGAGAAGTGACCTCTTAACAAAACAGAGAAAGTGCTCCGAGATGAAAGATATTGGAACGATATTTCCCCTGGCTGCAGAGTGCACAGTGAAGGATCACAATCTCAGTGTAAGTGGGTAACCCATATAGAACTGGAGTTCAGAAAAATCTCCTTACCCTGGTGAAAGTGAATTTGGGGAATTTGAATACCCTGAAGTGCTCTAGCAGCGCAGTCATTCATTGTAGATTTGGGGCAGTAAGACCTGCTGCAGCTCCTTTCTGCACAGTGTATTCATTAATGTAACGCAGGAAACACTAATTTGTACAAAGCCAAGTTCACACAGGCAGTGTGATAAAAGCCAAATAATTTCCTCTTAAGTTGACATCAATTAAAGACCATAAGTCATAACAGCGGAATTAGGCCATTCGGCCCATCAAGTCTGCTCCACCATGATTGATTTATTTTCCCTCTCATCCCCATTGTCCTGCACTCTCCCTGTAACCTTCGATGCCCTTGCTAATTAAAAGCCTATCAACCTGCATAGCTGTCTGGCAGTGAATTCCAAAGATTCACCATTTTCTGGCTAAAGGGATGTCCTTGTATTCTGAGGCTGCCGACTATAGGAAGCATCCTGTCCATATCCACTCTGTCTAGGCCTTACCATTTTCAATAGATTTCACTGAGGTTCTTCTCCCCCCCCAGTTCTTCTAAAGTCCAGCAAGTGAAAGCCCAGGGCCATCAAGTACATTAACCCTTTCATTCCTAGATTATTTTTGTGAATCTCCTCGGGACCTCCTCCAATGCCAGCACATCCTTTCTTAGATAAGGGGTCTAAAGCTGCTCACAATACTCCAAGTCCAGTCTGACAAATGCCTTGTAAAGTGTAAATGTTGGCTTGGCTGGGCACGAAGGATAGGTTTGCTAAAATAGTGACAACGGTCCTCCACCTAGGTAAGCAAGTGGAGCCTCTATTTTAAGATTTAACATTTTAAGATTAGCTCCATTTGTCACACGTACATTGAAGCGTGCAATGAAATGTGTCAAATCAAATCAGTGAGAATTGTGCTCAACACCCCATAGGTAACACCACACTTATGGTGCCGATGTAGCAGGCCCCACAACTCACTGACCCTAGGCAGCACCGGGAATTAAACCCCGATTGGTGATCACTGGCGCTGTAAAGTGATGTGCTAACCACTATGTTACCATGGCATCCCTTTCAATAGAAAGCAGCCCTCTATTATTGCACTGGAAATGTGAGGTGATGAATAGAAGCATATTTATATAAAGGCTAGAATGATGGGTTGAATTAATGCACTTGAGCTCTGCTTCCAGACAGCACTATTGGCATTTAGCACCATTAGAAGAATCCCTCTTTCAGATAAAGTGGTAGACCAGTCCTGAATGGGATGTAAAAAGATCTCATGGGACTACTGCAAAGGAGAGAAAACGGTGCTCTAGTGAGTTGTCTGATAATTAATGACTTGACAAAAATATCTGTTCAGTTTGCTATCTGCAGATTAGGAGATACGTTTATAAATTGCTCATCATTGCACTAAGGGGTAATTCGCTGTTATAAAGTAGGTTGAGTCACCTAGATGCTGATGGACATTGCATAACTATGGGACTTTCACTTTGTGTTTGGGGTCACTTTGGCTCTTGGGCTGCTCTTGAGGGAGTGATGCATACTTTTCCGTACCCTGGGAGTGGGCAGTTGGTCTCTGTGGTGAAGAAAACTGGCACATAACATTACATAACTAATGGGGCACCACGGAAAGGTGGTGGTTAGCTCGATACTATTACAGCTCAGGACATTCCGGAGTTTGGGGTTCAATTCCAGCGTCGTTCTGTAAGAACTTTCTGTGCATCCTCCTGTGGAATATGTGGGTCTTCCCACTGTGCTTTGGTTTCCTCTGACAGTCCACGGGCCTGATGGGTAGGTTAATTGGTCATTGTAAATTGTCCTGTTTGGGTTAGTCAGGGTTGTGGAGTTGCTGTGGTGGCATGGCTTGAATGACCGGAGGACTAAATCGGCACTGTTTCGCTAAATAAATAAAAAGACAAAACCACGAGAGGTGATCAGACAAATGCTGCCCAATTTGTCAACTTGGTGTTCAACATTAGATGCTTAATATGAAGAACGATTCTTAAATCACTTACCCAAATTCCAGTTGATGTTAATTGCCTCTCTTTTCTGTGTCGTGTTCCAGAATTATCGTGCGAACAATGTGCTCGGTTTTGGGCATGTTTGTTTCTCAAGCTGACCCCAGGCAACGAGATAAAAATGTCAAAACCTACATTGCCAACCATGTCACCCAGTTTGACCACAACATGCTGAGTTTCATCACACCATGCCACACGGTAAGTTCAAGGGAGTTTGAATGCTTACTTACATTTGGCAATGCTTGCTGTCAAGTACAAGGCTTTTCAATCCAGTGACCCAGCAAGCTGTTTTTTTTCTTAGTCTGTTCTTTTGCCACAGTGATCTCCAAGTTATCTGATAATCATCAAGTGCAGGCATTAAAATCTGCAAATTTATAGTCTCTATAGTCTTTGATCCTTAGAAAAATATTTTTAAACCTTTTTATTCATTTTACTGTTTGCTTTCATCGTGACATGATTGTCTCTGGGACAGTTTTCTGCATCCCATAGTTTCCCAAATCCCCGCTTTTTCAAGAGGTGCTGCCTCAAGAAGACAGCAGAAATGGCATGTGCGTGTGTGTGCGCGTGTGTGTATTTATTGTTACGTACCCTGTAACTGGGTTGCCAAACCAGCAGAAATGGATCACTCAGTTGGAGTCTGGATTACTAGAACTAAGAAAGTTTTATTAAAGAAACAAGCAGCACAGTAATCAAAAGGATAATGAATGCAACAGTTCAGCAATGATAAACATACATGTACACAGAATTCAGGATCAATCAAGCTCTATCGTTGTCTAGGGGCAAATGACCAGTTTCAAAGTGACACAAAGTTCAGTTCAATTTAGTTCAGTTCGCAGTAATCGTTGCCGTGGCGATGGACAGTGGGGGGGGGAGGAGAGAGAGCAAAACGAATGAATATTCAACACAGCTTCCACACACAGACCTTCGCAGTCAGCTGTCGGGCGAGTCCTTTGTGATGTCATCTGAGGTCACCGACTGTGACCCCTCCGTTTCCAGATACGAATCGTTTCCCTGCGCTGAACCTGGCACCCAGGCAAGGGTGGACACACACCAGGTTCCCGCCGATCATGCCTTTCCACCCTGTGCGTTTATGGCTTGATCCCGCGATCAGCCGTCCAAAAGCTTCCCACTGACTTGTGAGAGGCACACCGCTTCCAAGGTCTCGTTACCTCGGGTGTCGTGTGTGTCGCCTTAGCGAACCTGTCCCTTTTTATCCCCCTGCTGGGATATCGCCTGTCCATCACTTCAAACAGTTCAGGGTTCAAAGGGGGAGCCGCTCTTGACAGCTCTCCTTCCCCTTCATTACACATCTCCAAATGCTGCTCCATTGTTTTCCTTATCTCTCTCTCTCTCCTGAAGACAGGTGGCAGACCAACTGCTGATCACACAGGACAGCTAACATCTTATCTATGTGTATTCTTGTCACAGTATATATATATATAATGTGTGTGTATGTATGTGTGTGTGTGTGTGTGTGTGTATATATATATATATATATAATATGTATGTGTGTGTATGTATGTATACATGTGTGTACGTATGCGCGCGCGTACACTTGCAAGAAAAAGTCTGTGAATCCTTTGCAATTACCTGGTTTTATGCAATAATTACTCATTAAAATGTGGTCTGATCTTCATCTAAGTCATAATAGACAAACACCGCCCACCTAAATTAATGACACAAAAAATTGTACTTCTCATGTTTTTATTGAACATATTCTTTAATCATTCACAGTTCGGGCTGGAAAAAGTATGCAAACCCTTGTATTTAATGACTGAACCTCCTTTAACAGCAATAACCTCCACCAAATGTTTCCTGTAGCTGCTAATCAGACATGCACGACAGCGAGGAGGAATTTTAGACCATCCCGCCATACAAAACTGTTATAGTTCATCAATATTTCTGGGATACCTTGCATGAATAGCCCTCTTCAGGTCATGCCACAGCATCTCAATTGGGTTAAGGATTCGAAGCAACACATTTTCTTCTTTTAAAACTACTCCGTTGTTGATTTACTCTTCTGATTCCGATCATTGTTTTACATCTTCCAACTTCTGTTGGGCTTCAGGTGACGGACCATTACCCTGACATTCTCCTGTAAATTATCTTGAGCTCCTCCAGCAATTTGTGTGTTGCTTTTAACAAGCACTGCTTTAGAATGTGGGAAGAAACTGGAGGAAGCCGATGAGGTTACAGAGAGGATATACAAAACTCCTGACAGAGAGCGGTGAGAATCACTGCCACTGTAAACCGTTAGGCTTACAGCTGTGCTACTGTGCTGCCCTCTTCCTTTAATTGGAGCTGTACTCCAGTGAATTCAGTTGAATAGAAAAATAGATTTATATTTTGTAATGTAAATTGGGATACTTATTTGGAAAGGGAGAATTTTGGATTGAGTCATTCATTTTCTATTTTGATTGTTAACCCATTTAACAGCTGTAAGACCTCATAAGACATAGGAGCAGAATTTTCAGCGCACTGATTCTACTCTGCCATTCCATTATGGCTGATTTATTATCCCTTTTAGTCCCATTCTCCTGCCTTATAACCTTTGACACCCTTACTAATCAAGGACCTATCAACCTCTGCTTTAAACATACTTGATGACTTAGGCTTCACAGCTGTCTGTGACATTGAAGTCCACAGATCCAACATGAGAAATTCCTCATCATGTCTGTTCTAAAGGGATGTACTTGTTTTCTGAGGCTGTGCCCCCGGCCCTAGATTCTTCCACTACTGGAAACATCCTCTCTGTGTATATTTGATAGTTTTTGATGAGATTCCCGCCCCCCAGTTCTTCTAAATTCCAGTAAGTACAGGCCCAAAGCCATCAAACACTCCTTGCATGTTAACCCTTTCATTCCTGTGATTATTATAGTGAACCTCCTCTGGACCCCCTCCAATGCCAGCATAGTCTATCTTAGATAAGGGGACCAGGACTGCTCACCATATTCCAAGTGTGGTCTGACCAATGCCTTATAAAGTCTCAGCATCACTGTTTTTGTTATACACCAGTTATGAAAATATTTGCTTAATTTTCATGTCTCTGTTTTACATGTGGATTTAGCCCTTGCTGGATGGACAGCCTGGATTTGTGAGCTGGGCTCGTGGCTACCTGGAGCTGGGCTGGGTAGACAGCCGAACACGGTTAGTGGAGTCACTTCGAGAGTACAACTCCATGGAGGGCGAGCAGACATTGTTGTTATTCCCAGAGGATGAAATGACCAATGGAAAGGTTGGGCTTCTGAAATTCAGGTATGACTCGTATTCTATAAGTTCGAGATGTGCTGTTCAGTTAAGGAAGCAGAAAAGATTTGTAAATTTATACATCTCATTGTCTCAATTGTTGTGAGTTGAGGTTACTATCATTAATGTAGGAAGCCTGACAACCAATTAATTTACCCAAGATCCTGAACTACTACTTTGTCTCTCAACAGGTCTGTGATATTACAGTAGGTTAGGACAAGATGTGTGTAAAAATGAACACTTGGTGGACCGTCTGGACTCACTGAGACGGTGGTGTCCGAAAAGAGGATGTTGTCTAAGTTGCATGCCACCTTGGTCAATGTCTCCCATCCACTACATAATGTACTGGTTGGGCACAGGAGTACATTCAGCCAGAGACTCATTCCACCGAGATGCAACACAGAGCGTCATAGGAAGTCATTCCTGCCTGTGGCCGTCAAACTTGCCAACTCCTCCCTTGGAGGGTCAGACACCCTGAGCCAATAGTCTGGTCCTGGACTTATTTCATAATTTACTGGCATAATTTACATATTACTATTTAACTAATTATGGTTTTATTACTATTTATGGTGCAACTGTAATGAAAACCAATTTCCCCCGGGATCAATAAAGTATGACTATGACTACTGAGCACTGTTTTTCAAAGTGTAACCCTTCACTGTGGAATAACATTTGCCCTTACAGAATTTATCTTAGGGTGGACTGTGTGTGGGGAGGGAGAGAAAACAGAAAATTGGACAGGAAGTCCCTACAAAGGGCTACGAGAACAACCGAGAGGATCTTAGGAATCTGGCCACCATGCATAGAGTATGTTTATCAGGAATGCTGTATGTACAGGGATCTTAGTATTATCAAGGATCCCACCCATCCATCCAGCATCCTCTGACTTTCTACCATTTGGCAGGAGACTCTGATGTATAAAGACGAGGATAGTGAGGATGAGAAATGGCTTCTTCCCTCAGGTCATTAGGCTTCTGAACTCCCTGCCACATCTAATGCAAAGTGTCACTGGGAAATTTGTACTGTACCCCACAGAATTTAATTTATGCACTTTTTCTAAAGGTAATTCATTTGTAGATTTTATCCTTATTCTAACTTATTGTGTGTTATGTGTGCTATTATGCTTTACACCCTGGTCTGGGGAAACGTGGTCTCGTTTAACAGTCTACATGTATATAGTTAAATGACAATAGATTTGACTTGAAAATTGTTTTTCAACTCCCATTTGAAACATGCACGAATTTGTATGTTACCTCTTTGGATTTCCACTTGGTGCCTCAATTTATTTCCATACCCCAAATAGGCTGGTTAGTTAATTGGTCACTGTAAATTGCCTCTCAGATGAGTGGTAGAATCTGGGGTGAAATAGGAGTGTGAGGAGAGTTTAACAGGGTAGGTCAAAATTTACTGCTCTATGCCCCGGTGATTAAGGTTTACTCTAGTACTGAGACTGACAACAGGTTCTAAACTCCTTTCCTGGCAACAACCATCCCTACCTCCATCCTGGAAGACATATCAGGATTTTATCTATCAATGAGATTCTTGTTCTTCTAAATACTGGGATTGCTGCACCTCTGTTCTCTAATCTTTTTTGATATGTTAAACCCATGAAGCAGTCTAGAAAATTTTTGTTCCATTCCTTCTATGGTAGGTTTACCTTTTCTCTTTGGGTAAAGAGACTAGTTTTATACAGTACCCTAGTCAAGGTTGAGACAACAGTGCTGATCTTTGGGATGGGTAAGGAAAAAAGTCAACAGTTGCTTCTCAGGATCAAAATCAGGCTTGTTATCACTGACATGCACAGTAACACTTTATTAAGTACATCTGTACACATCATTAATACAAATATCTATTTCAGCCAATCATGTGGCAGTAACTCAGTGCATAAAAGCATGAAGGCATGCTCAAGGGGTTCAGTTGTTGGTCAGATCAAACATCACAATGAGGAAGAAATGTGATTCTAAGTGACTTTGACGGTGGAATGATTGTTGGTGTCAGGCAGGGTGGTTTGAGTATCTCAGAAACTTGATTATCATGTCCTGAGGTTTTCATGTATAACAGTCTCTTAAAGTTTACATAGAATGGTACGGAAAAAAAAACATTCAGGGAGTGGCAGTTCTGTGGGCAAAAAGGCCTTGTTAATGAGGGAAGTCTGGGGAATGGCCAGACTGATTTAAGCTGACTCGAAGGTGATAGAAACTCAAATAAACACCTGTTACAACAGTGGTGCGCATCTCTGAATGCACAACACGTCATACCTTGAAGTGGATGGGCTGGAACAGCAGAAGACCACAAGTGGCTACTTTATTATGTACAGGAGGTATGCTGTGAAGTTTGTTTAGTGGCAGAAGTACAGTGCAATACAAGAAAAACTAAGTTACAATCAGAAACATATAAAAAATAAGTAGTGCAAAAAGAGCAAAACAGTGAGTGTAGTGTTCATGGGCTCATAGACTATTCAAAAATCTGATGGTGGAGAGGGAAAAGCTGTTCCTAAAATGTTGAATGTAATGTTTTCAGGCTCTTGTACGTCTTTCCTGATGGTAGTAATGAGAAGAGGGCACGTCCTGGATGGTCCCTAGCCGATTAGTGTCATCACCTTATGAAAATTTCCTCAATTGTAGTGAGCATTGTACCTGTGATGGGACTGGTTGAGTTTACAACCCTCTGCTGCTTTTTCCAATCCTGTGCAGTGGTCACTCCATATCAGACAGTAATGCAATCAGTTAAAATCGTTTCCATGGCACATCTGTAGAAATTTACTAGAGTCTTTGGTGGCATACCAGATTTCCTCGAACTCCTAATGAAATATATCCACTGGTGTGTCTATTCATTATAATGGTCTTTTGTGTGTATTGAATAAGACTGAATGGTTTTGATGTGCTTTGATCTTATTACTGTTTCAGCTCCTGGGCCTTTTCTGTAGATAGTACTATTCAACCTGTGGTGTTAACTGTGAAGAGGCCCTTCATTGCTGTGGTAAGTTTATACTTGTATTAATGGAAAGATACCCATTCATACAAGACCCCTTTCTTTCGCCTGCATGCTTTCAAATTTCTTCCACATTATCCCTAACTCCTTCCTCCTTTCCCTCTGGTTCTCAAAGCCCCCACCCCATAGTCTGAGCAAAAGGTCAGAAATAATTGCTTGATGAGGTATTTGTTGGATGACACTACGTCCACAGAGGATTGGTTGCATGGGCCACTGTAGCACTCTGAAACAAATTAGTCTGCTTGCTTGTTGATCTGGATTGGGTGCAGTTGGTTAGTTTGCCAGTATTGCTTTGAGCTTGCGCTAGAGCAGGGGTTCTCAGACTCCTTGGTTAATGGTAGGGGTCCATGACATAAAAAATCCTGTGTTTAAGGGAGGTGCCCAGTCTTCCTGTAACTACTAGCTCTACAACTGGAAAGTTGAGATGATGATTGTTGGTCGAGATTGAATGGAATGTGGATGTGTTGCAGGCATCTGTGGTCTGGGAGTATTTGAAGCGTAAAACACACAAAATGCTGGAGGAACTCAGCAGGTCAGGCAGCATCAAATCCTGATGAAGTTGATGCTTTGGCCGAGAACCTTCATCAGTGTTTGAAGCGTGACTTGTTTGTGCATCCGTAACATCCAGCTTGAGATGACGCGTTTCAGGATGGTGTAAGCAGGTTTCTCACCAGCTCAGCTTTATGCTGCATTCTGTTTTAAATTCTTAATCAACCTAACCAGCATCTATACATGCAAATTAGGGAAAATGCAGTTTCACATCAGGTTTTCTGATACTCCGATGAGCCACACAGAGAATAAGATATAACTGGCGCCCAGGATGTGCGTACAGTACATGAATCATTAATGGAAAGTAGGCCCATTGGAAGAGGACTGCTGTGCTACTCTAAGGCAGACTGAAGCACTGGTCCGACATAAGAGCATTAGAAATAGTTTCAATAAGTCTGTTGAACCTGCTTCACCATTCAATACGATCATGGCTTTCTCTGGTCTGGCATGTTTTGAATTTGGTGCCATTATTGGACAGGACAGACACCAGGCCACTGTCTGTGCATTTTGTATGAGCAAAGTTTTGAGACATGGAAAGAAAAAAGCATTGCTCTTTAGGAACTTGAACATAGAATTTAGATTGTAGAACAGTACAGCACAGTACAAGCTCTTTGGTCCACAATGTTGTGTCATTTCTTTAACCTACTCGATCACTCTCACCTTTCACTCACACATAGCCCTCCCATTTTTCTGTCATCCATGCACCAAAGAGTCTCTTAAATGTCCCTAATATTTCCACCTCTATAACACCACGCCCCCCCCCATTCTACTCACCCTCCAAAAATAACTATGTAAGATCTTGTACACTTCCAAGAGAAAAGCCCTAACTCAACCTAACCTCATAAGATGTGTTGTCCAATCCAGAGAGCATCCTGGTAAATCTCTGCACCCTCTCTAAAGTTTCCAAGTACTTCCTATAATTAGACGATTTCTGTGTGTTGGAGGAAAAAAATAAAATGTGTATGAAAATAATGAGGTGGGGAGGAATCTCATTGGAACTTGCTGAAAGACCTAGATAGTGGATGTGGAAAGGATGTTTCCAATTTTGGAAGAGTCTAGGGCCGGAGGGTACAGCCTCAGAAAATCAGAATAGAAGAATATATTTAGAACAGATGAGGAAGAATTTCTTTAGCCAGAAGGGGGTGAATCTGTGGGATTCAATGCCACAGATGGCTATGGTGGCCAAGTCACTGGGTATGTTTAAAGCAGAGGTTGATAGGTTGTTGACTAGTAAGGGTGTCAAAGGTTATGAGGAGAAGAATTGGGTTGAGAGAGGTAATATCATTGGATGGTGGAGTGATTCAATGGGCTGAATGGCCTATTTCTGCTCCTATGTCTCATGGCCTTATAACTGAACTGATTTAGCACAGACATTGTCCTGCAAGATGCCCACGGACAGCAAGAGGCCACTTGAGGAGTTGCTTTGAAAGCTGATACGTCAGTCTCTTTTATCGATCCTCTACAATATCGGCACATCTTTTAGATAGGGGGCTCAAAACTGCTCATAGTACTCCAAGTGTGGTCTGATTAATGCATTATAAAGCCTTAGCATTGAATCCTTGCTGTTATATTCTAGTTTTCTAGAAATGAATGCTAACCAGCAAATTAACCTTTAGAGAACCTGCATGAGGGCCCCTAAAGCCCCTTTGCTCGTGGGATTTCTGAATTTTCACCCCGTTTAGAAAATCTGTCTTCACTCTTTATACCAAAGTACAAACGTTTGTACATGACTATACACTTACACTATATTCCATCTGCCACTGCTTTGCCCATTCTCCTAATCAGACTAATTCCTTCTACAGATTTCCTGCTTCCTCAACACTCTATCTACCTTCATATCATCCACAAACTTAGCCACAAAGCCATCAATTCCATCATCCAAATTATTGAAGTATGTAAAATAAAGTGTTACCAGCAGTGACTCCTGTGGAACACTGCTAGTCACCTGAAGCCAACCAAGGCACTCTTTATTCCCACTCGTTGCCTACTGACAGCCAGCCAATCTTCTGTCCATGCTAATATCTTTCCTGTAATACTATGGGCTCCTATCTTGCTAAGCAGCCTCATGTGTGGCACCTTGTCAAAGGCCTTCTGAAAATCAAAGTAAACAACATCCACTGACTCTCCTTTGTCTATGTCTCCTGTTATTCCTCATAATTTGTCAGGCAAGTTTTCCCAGTAAGGAAACCACACTGACTTGGGTTATTTTATAATGTGCCTCCAAGTATCCCAAAACCTCAGCCTTAAGAGTGGACTCCAACATCTTTCAACTGTTGAAGTCAGGCTAACTAGTCTATAATTTCATTTTTTTTCTCCCTCCCTTCTTAAAGAGTGGAGTGGTATGTGCAATTTTCCAGTCCTTCAGAACTGCTCCAGAATGTAGTGATTCTTGAAAGATCACCACTGACGCCTCCATAATCTCTTCAGCTATCTCTTTCAAAACCTTGGGGTGTAGTACATCTGATCCAGGTGACTTGTCTACCTTGAGACCTTTCAGCTTAACAAACAGCTTATTAGTTGTAGCAAATGCACTCACTTCTGCCCCGACATGCATGAATTTCTGGCATACTGCTGGTGACTTCCACAATAAAGACTGATGCAAAATAAACTTAAGTTCATCTGCGATTTCTTTCTCCCCATTTCTATCTCTCCCAGCATAATTTTGTAGCAGTCTGATATCCACTCTTGTCTCTTTTATTCGTTATATATATCTGAAAATATTATACTTATATTATTGGCTAGCTTATCTTTGTATTTCATCTTTCTTCTAATTGCTTTTAAAGATGCCTTCTTTTCATTTTCAAGAGCTTCCCAATCCTTTAACTCCCACTGATTTTGCTCTATTATATGCCTTCTGTTTTGCTTTTATGCTGTTTGACTTCCCTCGTCAGCCGCAGTTACTTCATCCTCCCACTAGAATGCTGCTTCTACTTTGAGATGCATCTATATTTTGCACTGTATTGCTACCACAAAACAACAAATTTCGTGATGTGTCAGTGATAGTAGACCTGATTCTGATAATGTGGGTCATCTGAGGAAGCGGGACTCATTCTCATTGGTTGTTACCAACAATAATAGTCTGGCTACATGGCAAGGTGGTATAGCAGTGAGTGCTTTTGCTGCACAACACCAGGAGCCCCAAGTTTAACCTGTCAATAAACACTGGTTTTCTGGAATTCACACATACTTCCATGATCACATAGGTTTTTGCTAGGTTCTCCAATTTCCTCTTGCCAAGATGAGTTGTTTGGCCAAATGGTTACTACAAATTGCTCTATAGTGTAGAAAGTCTGAGGACCAAAGGGAAGCCGTGGGGAAATAAGTTGATCCTGGGGGTGAAAGGTTTAACACATGCTTAGCATTTGATGGCTCTGGGTCTATACTTGCTGGAGTTTAGAAAAGTGTTGGGGGGGGGCGGTTTGAGGAATCTCTTTGAGGCATATTGAGGTCTTTCAATAATCAATAGGTTACAAAGGCCTCATGGGCATGGAGAGGAGGTTTGCTATAGTGGGCAAGTATAGGATCAGAGGGCACACCTTCAGAGTATAAGACTGCCCCTTCAGAATAGAGATGAGGACGAATTTCTTTAGTCAGAGGGTGGTGAATCAGTAGAATTTATTGCTATAGGCAGCTGTGGAGGCTAAGTCATTGGGTACATTTAAAGCAGAGGTTGATAGGTTCTTGATTAGTGTGTCAAAGGTTTATGGGGAAAAGGCAGGAGAATGGGACTGAGGTATAATAAATCAGCCGTGATGGAATGGCAGTGTAGACTCAATAGGCCAAGTGGCCTAATTCTGCTTTTATGTCTTATGATCTTACAAAATTACAAGTTATTATAAAAGAGGTAGTGTTTGTGGGGTTATGGGCAATACAGAAATCTAATGGCAGAAGGAAAGAAAAGCTGTTTCTAAAACAGTGAGTGAGAGTTTTCAGGTTCCTGTGCACTGCCTTTTTGAAGAAGTCCTCCATAATTTGAGACCCTTATCCCTAAATTATTATAGCATATCTCTATCTACATCTTTTGTAAAACCTTGAAGTCTTTGCTGAAGTATAAAGTACTAGACACAGTACTCATCTATTGACCAAAATAATTTTATAACAGGTTGTTATAATTTAGTGCTGTTGTATTATCTGCCATTATCTACAAAGCCTGTCAGCTTTTTAAACACATTCTCAATCTGCCTTCTTCATTGCACTTAAAGTTGCAAAG
Source organism: Mobula hypostoma (assembly GCF_963921235.1). NCBI lineage: Eukaryota > Metazoa > Chordata > Chondrichthyes > Myliobatiformes > Myliobatidae > Mobula > Mobula hypostoma. The sequence continues at coordinate 193,132,038 of NC_086100.1, forward strand.
TATGGACTGGGGGGGCGGGGGGACTGAAGTAGCCCTAAAAATCATTGCACTATGGTTTGTGGCTGTTTTCAAGACGGTAGTGCATATAAGAAATAGTGTACCCTGGAGTTTCTAATACCTTTGATTTATTAAGGGGTTGGAAGAAAGTGTGTTAACAGTAAAGCCTTACTCATCTTTCCCTAAAGTAAGATTAAATCTTATTGTATTGTTTACGTGACCCCCACACTCCATACACATGCATGTGGTTGTGTTGGCCTGCATTAGTTGGGGTATTGAGTTTAAGAGCCACTAAGTAATGTTGCAGCTCTATAAACACTGGTTAGACCACACTTGGAATCAGTTATGGTCACCTCATTACTGGAAAGATGTGGAAGCTTTTGGAGCGGTGCACTGGAGAGTTTAACAGGATGTTCTCTAATCCAGTGACATGTCTTGTGAGGATAGCTTGAGTGACTAAGGCTTTTCTTTTTGGAGCAAAAGAGGACGAAGGGTGTACAAAATAAGAGGCATGGGTAGAGTGGATAGCAAGAAGCCTTTTCCCAGGCCCAAAGTAACTAATAAAAGGCAGCGTAATTAAGATCATTGGAGGAAAGTATGATGAGTTGTCAGAGATGTTTTTTTTTAGAGTGCTGCGTATGTGGAACTAGCTGCCAGGGGTGGTGAGAGAGGCAGATACATAAGGGACATTTGAAAAATACTGAGGCACATGGATGATAGAAAAATGGAGGGCTATGTAGGAGGGAAGCATTAGATTTACCTTAAGAGTCGGACAAACGTGTGGCATAACATCTTGGGCCCAAGAGCCTGTACTGTGCTGTAGTGGTCTATGATGCACATCAGTGTGTATATATATATATAGTGTCACAGCTAGTGGAGCTGCTGCCTCAGCTCCATCACCTTGCGTTTACTCCTGATCTTCAGTGCTGTTTGTAAGGAGTTTGCGTGTTGTCTTGTGAGCACATTTCCCACCCTGCTTTAGTTTCCAGCCACATCTTTGAGACCTGTAGAGTGGTAGGTTACATGGTCAATGTAAACAGTCCCTAATGTAGAAGTGATTGGTTCATGTGGGGAGAGTAAAAGTGAAATTAATGTAGTTAGGTGCTTGATAGTAGGGTATGGGAATACACCAAGTTGCCTGTTTCTGGACTGTATGACTTTATGGTTTGAATTAAAACTTTCTCCTTTCACAATGGTGATATTTAGACCATTAAATGCAGAAGCAGAATTACACCATCGGTCCAGTGAGTCTTCTCTGCTCCTTCATCGGGTCGAGAGGGATAATAAATCTTCGCAGGGAGGGATGTATGCGAGGGTCCATTACAATGCATTTGAGAGAGTCCTGCACCACAACTTGGGCCAGAAAAGTAAGAAGTGTCCTGTGGTAGAATAATTAGTATTGTGTTTCAAAGCGTTGTCTCTCAGGTGAAACACCAATGGTTAATCAATACTGCAGAGCTTCACAAAGTTAATCTTTCCCTATGTGTGCTCAGAAGGCGATTATCTATAACTCAAACTGGTAACAATGATCATAAAAAGATTGGGAGACAGGATTAAGTTCAGAGTAGAGTAATTCAACACATCGTTCTATATCAGTGATTAGTCCAGTTGAAATTAGATTTAGATTAAATCCACAATCTATCTTAAGCCTATTGTCCATTTTTGAATCTTCCGGTTTTGCAATGGAAGGCAAAAGACAGATGCAAAAATAGACATCTTATGTGACCAGTGTCTTAGTGGTCTTGTGAACAAGAGGCTTGTTTGCTCGTTCTTCCTCTGCCTATTTGTGAGAAGAGATTCAGTGACAGAACGCAGGACGGTTGTGTCCCCTGTGAAAGTTAGACTTATTTCTCCCCCCTTTCTCCCCTAGAGTGTCGTCGATTCCTCTTGGGTTGCCGAGCTGCTGTGGATGTTTTTCAGTCCCTTCACCATATACCAAGTAAGGTAGTAACTGTCGTTAACTCACTGGGGGTCCAGTCGGTAAGGTGGAGTGAACGTGCTTGTATTTAGCTACCTCCTTTATTGTCCTACACCCCATCCCACCCTCAACACGTACATATATCTGGTGCTCATGTTCAATTGCACACGGCATTGATGTGCTTCTCAGTACTTGGTAGTCTGTTACCCTTTGTTATTTCAGAATCAGAATTTGCTGTTTTGTGGGAGCAGTGCATTGCAATACATAGTAACAAAACTGCTATAAGTTATAGTTGAAGTCAGAAGTTTACATACACCTTAGCCAAATACATTTAAACTCAGTTTTTCACAATTCCTGACATTTAATCCTAGAAAACATTCCCTGTCTGAGGTCAGTTAGGATCACTACTGTATTTTAAGAATGTGAAATGTCAGAATAATAGTAGAGAGAATGATTTATTTCAGCTTTTATTTCTTTCATCATATTCCCAGTGGGTTAGAAGTTTACATACACTTTGTTAGTATTTGGTAGCATTGCCTTTAAATTGTTTAACTTGGGTCAAACGTTTTGGGTAGCCTTCCACAAACTTCTCACAATAAGTTGCTGGAATTTTGTTCCATTCCTCCAGACAGAAATGGTGTAACTGAATCAGGTTTGTAGGCCTCCCTGCTCGCACACATTTTTTCAGTTCTGCCCACAAATTTTCTATCGGATTGAGGTCGGGGCTTTGTGATGGCCACTCCAATACCTTGACTTTGTTGTCCTTAAGCAATTTTGCCACAATTTTGGAGGTATGCTTGGGGTCATTGTCCACTTAGAAGACCCATTTGCAACCGAGCTTTAACTTCCTGGCTGATGTCTTGAGATGTTGTTTCAATATATCCACATAATCTTCCTTCCTCATGATGCCATCTATTTTGTGAGGTGCACCCGTCCCTCCTGCAGCAAAGCACCCCCACAAAATGAATCTGCCACCCCCATGCTTCACGGTTGGGATGGTGTTCTTCGGCTTGCAAGCCTCACCCTTTTTCCTCCAAACATAATGATGGTCATTATGGCCAAACAGTTCAGTTTCTGTTTCATCAGACCAGAGGACATTTCTCCAAAAAGTAAGGTCTTTGTCCCCATGTGCACTTGCAAACTGTAATCTGGCTTTTTTAATGGTGGTTTTGGTGCAGTGGCTTCTTCCTTGCTGAGCAGCCTTTCAGGTTATGTCGATATAAGACTCATTTTACTGTGAATATAGATACTTGTCTACCTGTTTCCTCCAGCATCTTCACAAGGTCCTTTGTTGTTGTTCTGGGATTGATTTGCACTTTTCGCGCCAAGGTACGTTCATCTCTAGGAGACGAAATGCATCTCCTTCCTGAGCAGTATGACGGCTGCGTGGTCCCATGGTGTTTATACTTCCGTACTGTTGTTTGTACAGATGAACGTGGTACCTTCAGGCATTTGGAACTTGCTCCCAAGGATGAACAAGAGTTGTGGAGGTCCACAATTTTTTTTTCTGAGGTCTTGGTTGATTTTTTTTGATTTTGTTTGTAAACTTCTGACCTACTGGAATTGTGATATAGTCAATTAAAAGTGAAATAATCTGTCTGTAAACAATTGTTGGAAAAATTACTCGTGTCATGCACGAAGTAGATGTCCTCAATGTCTTGCCAAAACTATAGTTTGCTAATATGAAATCTGTGGATTGGTTAAACAATGAGTTTTAATGACTACAACCTAAGTGTATGTAAACTTCTGATTTCAACTGTACATATAGGATGTATATTTCCATGTATAATACCTTACTATATATATAATATACACACATATGGGTTCAATGTCCATTCAGAAATCTGATGGCAAAGTGGAAGGAAATTGGCTTTTAAACTCACAGAGAGCACAGGTCATCAACTTTTTGCTGTTGATGTTTCTGTAGCAGGCAGTTTCTTTTTTACGAGGCCGAGCTGCTAGCTCGACGCTCAACCCAGCACGGATGGAAAGCGTGCTTGGGGAGCCGGCTGGGTTCGAATTCGGGACCTTCTGCCCTGAAGTCCGGCACTGATGCGACTGTGCCACCAGCTGGCTCAAAGTGGAAGCAACTGTTCCTAAAATGTTGAATATGTGTTTTCAGGCACCTGTACCTCCACTTTGATAGTAACAATGAGAGGAGGGCATGCCCTGGGTGATGAGGGTCCTTAATTAAGGATGCCACCTTTTTGAGGCATCACCTTTTTGAAGATCTCCTTGCTGGGGTGGCTAGTTCCCATGATGGAGCCGGCAGAGTTTACAGCTTCCTGCAGCTTTTTCTGATCCTCTGCAGATGCCCCTCCATACCAAATGGTGATGCAACTGCTGAAATTTACGAGTCTTTGGTTACATACCAAGTCTCCTCAAACTCGTAATGAAATATAGCAGATGTCATGCTTTCTTTGTAATTGACCAATATGTCGGGCCCACATGTCTGATGTCTGTGGCTATCAGAGTAACTTTGTCCTGTATCATTCATTCGCAGTAGGAAAAGTTGGAAGTTAATTATGTTTTGGAGACGGAGAAAAAATATGTTTTGGAGATAGAAGACAATGGAAGGGCCAGTAGGTGCTGTGAGGATATTGAAAGATTATTAATTGCACCTAATCTGATGAAGATGGCACATGAGTTAACATACTCATGGGATGTTCTAAAAAAAAATTTAGTGCTATCAGTTCTGCATATGCTGGTAGTATTCAGCAGGCAGGATACCTTCAATGATGGAAGAAAGGTTGAGTTAACATTGTAAACTGATCTTTCATCAGAATAAAGCAGTTCCGATACAAGTTGGTTATCTGAAATTATTGACTTCAATGTTAAATCATTGGACATGGAAAGTAGGGACAAACTTTACCCTATTCCATTATTCATTTAAGGTAATTGCTGGCCTTCAATGGGCCACTTTCCCCAGACTAATCCCATATTCTCTATTAGCCTAGAATTAATTTCTCTTGTATATACTTTGCATGACCCGGCTGGTGGCGTAGCGGCATCAGCATCAGACTTTGGCACGAAAGGTCCTGAGTTCGAATCCAGCCGGCTCCCCTGCACGCTTTCCATCCGTGCTGGGTTACGAGCTGGTGATCTCTTTGGAAACTCACCCGGCAGAAGGCAATGGCAAACCACTGCTGCAACTTGCCTTGTACGCAGTCCCCTACTCTGGATGCGACGTACCTTTCTTTTCCTATATACTTTGCATGAAGTGCTTTGTAGCCTTCTTGATAAAATAATTCTGAAGAATCACTATACTAGAGATTCTGCAGATGCCGAAAATCTCAAACATACACAAAATGCTGCCAGAACTCAGCAAGTCAGGTAGCATCTATGGAGAGGAGCAAGCAGTTTTGGGCTGAAACCCTTCATCAGGACCAGAAAGTAAGGGGGAAGAATTCAGATTAACGTGGGGGGAGGGGGAAGGAATACATGCTGGCAGATGATAGGTGAGGGGAAAGTTGAGGGGCTGTGAAATGAGAAGATAGGTGGAAAAGGTAAAGGGCTGAAGAAGGAGGAATCTGAAAGGAGAAGGGAGTGGACCGTGGAAGAAAGGGAATGAAGATGGTGAGAGGCAGGTGAGGATAAGAGGAGGTAAGTGTGTGGGGAAGAAGCCAGAATGGAAGAAGGTACGTTCCAATGAGACAGGGAAAGCATGGTAGGGTACAGGAACCATGGTGTACGTCTAGTCAAGAAAAGAAGAGCTTATGAAAAGTTCAAAAAACTAGATAATGATAGGGATCTAGAAGATTATAAGGCAAGCAGGAAGGAGCTTAAGAAAGAAATTAGGAGAGCCAGAAGGGGCCATGAGAAGGCCTTGGCGGACAGGATTAATGAAAACCCCAAGGCATTTTATAGGTATGTGAAGAGCAAGAGGATAAGATGTGAGAGAATAGGACAAATCAGGTGTCAGGTGTGGAAAAGTGTCTATGGAACCGGAGAAGATAGCAGAAGTACTTAGAGTACTTCAGTATTCACTACGGAAAAGGATCTTGGCGATTGTAGTGATGACTTACAGCTGACTGAAAAGCTTGAGCATATAGACATTAAGAAAGAGGATGTGCTGGAGCTTTTGGAAAGCATCAAGTTGAATAAGTCACCGGGACCAGACGAGATGTACCCCAGGCTACTGTGGGCGGCGAGGGAGGAGATTGCTGAGCCTCTGGCGATGATCTTTGCATCATCAATGGGGATGGAGGTTCCGGAGGATTGGAGGGCTGCGGATGTTGTTCCATTATTCAAGAAAGGGAGTAGAGATAGCCCAGGAAATTATAGACCAGTGAGTCTTACTTCAGTGGTTGGAAAGTTGATGGAGAAGACCCTGAGAGGCAGGATTTATAAACATTTATAGAGGCATAATGTGATCAGGAATAGTCAGCATGGCTTTGTCAAAGGCAGGTTGTCCCTTACGAGCCTGATTGTATTTTTTGAGGATGTGACTAAACACATAGATGAAGTTAGAGCAGTAGATATAGTGTATATGGATTTCAGCAAGGCATTTGACAAGGGACCCCATGCAAGGCTTATTGAAAAAGTAAGGAGGCATGGGATCCAAGGAGACATTGCTTTGTGGATTCAGAACTGACTTGCCCACAGAAGGCCGAGTGGTTGTAGACGGGTTATATGGAGGTCGGTCACCAGTGGTGTGCCTCAGAGATCTGTTCTGGGACCCCTGCTCTTCGTGATTTCTATAAGTGATCTGGATGAGGAAGTGTAGGGATGGGTTAGTAAATTTGCTGATGATACAAAGGTTGAAGGTGTTGTGGGTAGTGTGGAGGGTTGTCAGAGGTTACAGCGGGACATTGATGGGATGCAAAACTGGGCTGAGAAGTGGCAGATGGAGTTCAACCCAGATAAGTGTGAGGTGGTTCATTTTGGTAGGTCAAATACGATGGCAGAATATAGTATTAATGGTAAGACCCTTGGCAGTGTGGAGGATCAGAGGGATCTTTGGGTCCGAATCCATAGGACACTCAAAGCTGCTGCGCAGGTTGACTCTGTGGTTAAGAAAGCATACGGTGCATTGGCTTTCATCAATCGTGGGATTGAGTTTAGTAGCTGAGAGGTAAAAGTTACAGCTATATAGGACCCTGGTCAGACCCCACTTGGAGTATAGGAAGGATGTGGAAACCCATAGAAAGGGTGCAGAAGAGAGTTACAATGATGTTGCCTGGTTTGGGGAGCATGCCTTATGAGAATAGATTGAGTGAACTCGGCCTTTTTTCCTTGGAGCGCTGGAGGATGAGAAGTGGCCTGATAGAGGTGTATAAGATGATGAGAGGCATTGATCGTTTGGATAATCAGAGGCTTTTTCCCAGGGCTGAAATGGCTAGCGCGAGAGGGCACAGTTTTAAGGTGCTTGGAAGTAGGTACAGAGGAGATGTTGGGTAAGTTTTTTATGCAGAGAGTAGTGAGTGCATGGAATGGGCTGCCAGCGACGGTGGTGGAGGCGGATATGATAGAGTCTTTGAAGAAACTCCTGGACAGGTACATGGAGCTTAGTAAAATAGAGGGCTGTGGGTAACCCTAGGTAATTTCTAAGTTAGGGACATGTTCGGCACAGCTTTGTGGGCTGAAGGGCCTGTATTGTGCTGTAGGTTTTCTGTGTTTTCTGTTTTTTAAGAGGGAATGGGGAAGAGGGAAAAATACCTGAAGTTAGAGAAATCAATCTTCATGCCTTCAGATTGTAGACTACCACTACCCTATGTGGAAATTTCTTTTTTATCATTTCTTAAATGACCAACCCCTCGTTTTGAGTCTGTGTGAATCCCTAGTTTCCTGGAGGGGAGCTCTGAGACCTGAAACGGGTGAAGTCAGAATGAGGTTCTGAATCTTAAGCAACACACATAAAAATTGCTGGTGAACGCAGCAGGCCAGGCAGCATCTATAGGAAGAGGTATAGTCAACGTTTCGGGCCGAGACCCTTCGTCAGGACTCCTGCTGCGTTCAGCAGCAATTTTTATGTGTGTTGCTTGAAATTCCAGCATCTGCAGATTTCCTCGTGTTTGCGTTCTGAATCTTAAGCTTGTTATGGGCATTGTTGGAACAGTGCAAGAGGCCAAAACTGGAGTTCAAAGTGTGGTGTATGTCAAAACTGAATAGGCTGGAAAATCTCGGGTGGTCAGAAATCACCCATAGAAGGGAAATTAGCCTTTCTGGTCCGGAGCCCTTCATCAAAATATCATGCATTAGATCTTTTGATTTCATAGATCTTTAGATACTTGGTACCTGAGAATCCACAATCCTCTGGAATTTGAAAGGTCAATGACCTATTGGGAGAAGAAGTTTCTTGTTTCAGTCTTAAATGGCTGTCCATGAAACATGACTGTGATTAGATTCTTGACTTTCCTCTGTTCATCACTGATCTTAACATCCTTTCTACTCAAATTCTTGTGAGCTACTTAATTTGAAAGATTTAAATCTAATGGAAAACTATGATAACACAGTGCTTAGTGCTACGCTATTACAGCTCGGGGTGTTTCACAGTTCAAATCTGTACCTTCTTAATGTGATCACGTGGGCTCCAGCTTCCTCCCACAGTCCAAAGACACATCGGTTAGGTTAACTGGTCATTGTAAGTTGTCATGTGATTAGAATAATGCTAAGTAGGTTGCTCGGCAGCACAACTGGTTGGGATTGTTCCATGCTACCTCAAAATAAATATAAATAAAAACTTGATTTCGAATAATTTTTTAAAATTTCTTTTGAGGGGCTAACAAGTGTAAATTATCCCTATAATAGCTCCTGATAGTTTTAAATGCTGCTTTGTCAGAATACTGATCTTGCTTGCCAATCATTCTGCCCACTCAGCCTGCATTGTCGATTTCGGCCCTTTGCCAAGACATGGTTATCGATAAACTCGAGTTCTTGCAGGCAATGGAAATCCAGGTAACAGAGAAAATGCTGGAGAAACTTAGCATCTTTGAAGGAAAATGTACAGTTGACATTTTGGGCTGAGACTTTCCAATACTGAAAAGGAAGCGGGGTGCAGAAGTCTGAAACATCAGCTATTCCTCTCCAAAGATGCTATCTGACCTGCTAAGTACCTCTAGCATTTTGTAATGTGGATATCAGTGCTGTACTTAATGCTGTGCTGTGCTGTCCAGTGTGGCTGGTCTCTGTGTCTCTGACACTCGGCAATCTGGCTGATAGTACTGCCCGTTGCTGCACAGGACGAGGACGAGGCAGCTTACTAAAGTAGTCATGGTCAATCCAAAAGCAGTTTTATTTTTCTCTGCAGTGCTGTGCTTATCAGAAACATTTCATTGCTGTGCCTCAAGCACTTAACAAAATCCCAGTTCCAGCTAACATTCCTGCAAAGAAATCTCTCTTAACCCACCCCACTTCCTGGTGTATCATAGGAATTGAACTATTCACTCCCAGACAAGAGGAAATGACCATTCTCTCATCAAAATTATTCATTATTTTAAAATCCTGTGATAGATATCTTACTTTCCAGTCCCAAGTTCATCATTCACTCTTTGGACTGCTAAGTTTCTGTCCAGCCATTCAAGTTTAAAGTACATTTATTAAAGTAAATACGGTACTATACGGAAGTTTTAGGCACATATATATTGCTAGGGTGTCTAAGACTTTTGCATAGTGCTGTAGTAATCTTATGTATTGCACTGTACTGCTGCATAATAAAAAAGCAAATTTCATGACGTGAATGATGGTTTACCTTATTCTGATATGGATTTCTATTGTGGACTGAGAGTGGGAGGGGGCCAGAGAGAGGGGAATCATGGTTGGGAAAAGAAAGGAGAGGGGAGGCAGCAGGAAGCATCAGTAGGGTGTTCTGTGGTGATCAGTGAACCAATTGTTTGGAATCAAATGACCTTGTCAGGTGTGGCTCCTCACCCACCCCAGCACTCCTTTTATGCCACCTGTCTCACATCTTTACTGTGGTGCTTCACCCTTAACATTTTAACATCCTTTTGCTCCCACCTGATTTACAAACTTGCTTCACATTGACAAATACAGTACAGTGCAGAAGTCTTAGGCACCCTGCCTATATATGTGCCTAGGACTTTTGCATAGTACTGTATATGTAGGGGAGCCTAGGACAAGAGGACACAGCTTCAGGATTAAAGGACGACCATTTAGAACAGAGATGCAGAGAAATTACTTTAGATGGAGGGTGGTAAATCTGTGGAAATTGTTGCCATGAGCGCCTTTGGAGGCCAAGTCATTGGGTGCATTTAAGGCAGGGATAGGTTCTTGATTAGTCAGGGCATCAAGGGTGATGGGGAGAAGGCAGGGGAGTAGGGATGACTGGAAGAATTGGATCAGCCCATGATTGAATGGTGGAGCAGACTTGATGGGCTGAATGGCCTACTTCTGTTCCTATGTCTACTGGTCTTATAATTGTACTGTCACATTTACTCAATAATGCTGCCTGACAAGTTTTTCCAGCATTTCGTGTGGGGGTCTGAGACTCATTTTCTTGCAGGCATTCACAGTAGAACAGAGACATACAACATAATTTATGAAAACAACACAAAAAGAGTGACAAATAAAGTGTAAAGATAAACTGCGCAAAGAAACATAATAAATATTACCGAGAACATGAGGTGTAAAGACCTTGAAAGTGAGACTAGGTTGTGGATTCAGTTCAGCGTTGTTATCCATGTTGGTTCAGGATGGTTGAAGGGCAATAACTTCCTGGACCTGGTGGTGTGGGAGATCGTATGATCAGCTTTGACTTCTAATGTCATTACTCAGCTGGGGCATCTAAGACCATATTTGATAATCTAATCCAGAGTTTCCTAACCCAGGAATCAATGGATCCCTTTTGGTATTTGTCCATGGCATAAGGCTAGGAGCCCCTGGTCGAATCTATGTTTTAAATAAATTTACCATTTCATTGTATTAGTATTTTCATGACCTAAAATGCATGTCAGCTTTTCTTCCAGCTGGTACAGTAAGAGAGTGATCCTAGCATGGGAGCCTAGAAGTCACGAATACAAACCTCACAATAGCATCTTTTGGGAGTGACCACACCAGACAGTTATAAGCACTTCCACTGCACCAAATGTGCCTGGCCAGACTATGGAATTACTTTCACGCCACATAGTGAGGGATATAGATAGGGTAAATGCAAGCAGACTTTTTCCTCCGAGGTTAGTTGAGACTAGAGATAGACGTTAAGGGTGAAAATAAAATGTTTAAGGGAACCTGAGGGGGATCTTCTTCACTCAGAGGTTGCTGAGAGTGGCACAAGCTGCCAATGGAAGTGGTGGATGCAGGTTTGGTTAAAACACCTAAGGGAAGTTTGGATAAGTACATGGTTTTGAGGGGTAGGGTCTGGGTGCATGTCAATGGAACTAGGTAAAATATTTTGGTATGGGCTGTACAGCTTTTTTTCTGTACTGTAGTGTTCTTGTTAACTTTTGACACTGTCATGTTAAATAGGGACAGTGAAACCAAGAATTGTCCTTTGTTTTAATTTCAAAATATACAGCTTAAATGCTTCACCTCCAGGCCTACAATATGTGGTTGACTATACTTATCCTAACATGCATATCTGCCACTTCCCGTCCCCAATTCATCAATAATACTGTGAACAGTGTGTAGCAGGATTATTTCTGCAGCAAGTGCACATGCTTCCACAGGCTTAGTCTGTGGGACAACATCGGGAAGCAGTAATCATTTTTTTCTGTTTTCTCCCAAATGATATGACCAAGTTATGAGTTCAGTTCCTCGAGTGTCAGACAGAACTGGTCATCTTCCTGGTCAGTGTTGGTCTTGTGAAGGCAGTTCAGGCGACGCTAATCTTGCCTCACTAAATTCTATGACTAATTCATTTAGCATGTGAGAAGTAGTAGGATTGATATCCTATCCTTTAAGTTTCAGGCAGCATGGCAGCATAACACTATTATAGCCCCAATGGCCCGGGTTCAACTCCCACAGCTGCCTTTAAGGAGTTTGTACATTCTCCATATATGGGTTCCCTTCAGATTCCTCCTTCCTTCCAAAAATATACATGTTAGTTAGTTAATTGGTCACATGCATGTAATTGGGTGGCATGGTGTGAACTCACCAGGCCGGAAGAGCCTGGTACCATTCTGTACCTCTACAGAAATAAAAATATTAACAGCTAAATTACTTTGGGTTGGAAAGTCCAGCTTTATCTGAATGCACGTGTAGCTGTTGTGACAAAGAATTTCACTGCACTTCTATTTCCTGCCTCTTGTAGGTGGCTGCCCAGAATGTCCCAAATGGAAGATGAATCAGAGGAGGAATTTGCTGTCAGAGTGCAAGAGGTAAGGTGCTTGATAAACAGAGTCCTTTACCACCTTAACACTAAAACAGGATTTTGGAAACCTGGAGGTGACCTGTGTTTGTCAGTGGGTGGGAGTGGCGCAATGGGGGCTTCTTTCGCTGTTGTTATCGTTTTGTTCTGTTATTGTTGTTTGTGTTGTGTTGAACATTGGGGTCTTGCAATGTTGGTGCCAGAACATGTGGCGCTAATAAGACCATGAGGTATGGGCCATTTAGTCCATCGAGTCTGCTCTGCCATTTCAACATGGCTGATCCATTTTCCCTTTCAGCCCCAATCTCCTGCCTTCTCCCCTTTCCTTCATGCCCTGACTAATCAAGAATTTATCAACCTTTGCCTTAAATATACCCAATGATTTGGCCTCCACAGCCGCCTGTGCCAGCAAATTCCACAGATTCACCGCTCTATGGCTAAGGTAATTCCTCCTTATCTCAGTTCTAAAAGGACTGTTCTGAGGTTGCAATGGGTGGATTCAGGTAGGAGAGGTGATAGGAGGATGGGAGGATAGTGACAGTATCCAGGAGGTGACAGGTCAAGGCAACAAAGAAATGGAGTTCGTGGAATATGGTGGAGTGGGTGGGTGAGAACAGTAAAGGGATTTAGCCCAGTGGGAGCAGTGTGTGGGTAATGGGTGACAGATGGAGTGGGTAAATGAGAAGGAGGAAAGTGATGGAAGTGGAATGAGGGGAGTTGTGGGTTGACTGGTTGTAGAAGGGACTATATATCAGGAGAAGAAGGAACAGTGGCGGGGGGGGCGGGGAGTGGAAGGATTCTACCTAACCTGCTGAGTTCCACCCCTCTCTGTACAGCTGATGAATTCAAAGGAATGGCAGAGACCAATACAGCTTGACACCAGTGGTGTTGCAAAAGTTGTCAGTCAGCATTGAACTCAACGTAGGACTGACTTGGGGACTCCAGCTCTGGATTTTCCCTCCAGTTTACTCCTGAAGCCTTCACCATGAATCGGTATACCTATAAGGCAGCGGAGGTTTGAAATCAGTTTTCCTCCTAGATGAGTTTCCAACTATGGTCAACAGGCCCGATCTGCTTTAAGGCACCAGTCATCCGCCTTTCCCTTGCAGGACTTGGTAGTGAAGCCACATGTGAAGGCTAGGAGCTGAACTTGCTTGTCAGAGGCTATTTGAGATGCCTGCCATTGGGAGCATTGAATAGGTAGTGGGAGTATGACTTTGATGCAGATAGCGAGGGTGCAACATCCAAAGCTGACCTTGACAAATGGAGGGCCTTAGGTTCCAGCATCTGCAGTCTCGTGTCTCTGTTCAGCCCATCGAGCCTAATTGCTGTTCGTCAAGATAAAAGCCAGTAGCTGACTTTATTCCTGAATCATGCATGTCTTTAATGTCACTTGGACCTCTCCTAATTCTTCAGTGAAAATGGTTCTTGCTTTGAAATGTTTCTAAATCTTCAGTCAGTGCATTTTCTGGAGGGTCTCTGAAACAAGAGATTCTGCAGATGCTGGAACTCCAGAGTAACACACACAAAGTGCTAGAGGAACTCAGCAGGTCAGGCAGCATCTGTGGAAAGGAATAAACAGTTGATGTTTCAGGCCGAGACCCTTCATCAGGGCTGCAGTTTCGGCCAGAACCATTGACTGTTTATTCCCCTTGTTGCCTGACCTACTGAGTTCCTTCAGCACTTTGTGAATGGAAGAGCTTTGGGTCAGGCAGCATCTGTAGAGGGAAATGGGTGACCCTTTTTGGGTAAGTACATGGATGGGAAGGGTGAGGGGGGCAATGGTCTCAGTGCTGGCCGAAGGGACTAGGCAGAAAATTTGTAGATGGTATTTGAGCTATGCTGAGCCACACAGTCGTGTTTATAGAGAGTAGAACAGTGGGCTAAGTACACACCCTTGAGGCTGCACCAGTGTTGATCGTCAATGATGATATGTTATAATCAACCTACACAGATTGTGGTCTTCCTGTTAGGAAGTCGAGGATCCAATTGCAGAAAGAGGTACAGGGGCCCAGGTTCTGCAACTCCTCAATCAGGATTGTGGAAATGATCGTATTAAATGCTGAGCTATAGTCAATGAACAGCATCCTGACGTAGGTGTTTGTGTTGTCCAGGTGGTCTAAAGCCGTGTGGGGAGCCATTGAGATTGTGTCTGCCATTGACCTATTGTGGCGATAGGCAAATTGCAATGGGCCCAGGTCCTTGCTGAGGCAAGAGTTCAGTCTAGTCATGACCAACCTCTCAAAGCATTTCATCACTGTCGATGTGAGTGCTACTGAGTGATAGTTATTAAGGCAGCCCACATTATTATTCTTAGGCACTGGTATAATTGTTGCTTTTTTGAAGCAAGTGGGAACTTCTGCCTGTAGCGGTGAGAGTTTGAAAATGTCCTTGAATACTCCCACTAGTTGGTTGGCACAGGCTTTCAGAGCCTTACCAGGTACTCCATTGGGACCTTCCACCTTGGGAGGGTTCACTGTCTTTAAAGACAGCCTAACACCGGCCTCTGAGACAGAAATCACAGGGTCGTCAGGTGCAGCAGGGATCTTCACAGCTGTAGTTGTACTCTCCCTTTCAAAGCACACATAGAAGGCGTTGAGTTCATCTGGTAGTGAAGCATCACTGGCATTCACACTATTGGGTTTCACTTTGTAGGAAGTAATGTCTTGCAGACCCTGCCAGAATTGCAATTGTTAAGAATATAAAATAATTAAATCTTTGTATGTGTTCATCAAGTTGAATGGCTAATTCTTTAACTCTTTCAAAAGTACTTGAGTTACAGTGGATAAGGCTTACAGTTTGTCTACATTGAAATTTATTTGAGATTACTTCCTGTTTTTATAATTTAACTGTCTTTGTAATGCCTTGCGTCTTTGTAACATTTGTGAGAGCTGTATCAGTGCTTGCCAATATTTGTTCACTGTAGCTTGCTTTGAAGGGGACTGATATTCCTATTGCATTTTCAGTAAGTATTTATGACTTTGTGTGTTAATGACAGGGTATGGGTGTGCAGGATAAAAAAGAGGTCAAGTCTTGAAGGCAATTAAGTGGGTAGTTTGTCAATTTATGCAGATAAAAGGTGATGCATTTTTCACCTTCCTATCAGTTTCCATCAGATTCAGCCCTTTATCAATTCCACCTACCACTTCCCAACTTCTGACACCATTCCAGCGACCTGCCCCTGCACCCATCACCTTCCAGCTCTTACTTCACCTCTTCCCACTACCATTTTATGTCAGCTTCTTTCTTTTCAGTCCAGAATCTTAATCTGAAGTGTGACTGTCCAATTCCACCCCCCCCCATAGATGTTGTGGAGAGGATATAGAAACATAGAAAACCTACAGCACAGTACAGGCCCTTCAGTCCACAAAGCTGTGCCGAACATGTTCTTACCTTAGAAATTACCTTGGGTTACCCGTAGCCCTCGATTTTTCTAAGCTCCATGTAACTGTCCAGGAGTCTCTTAAAAAAGGCCTCTGTTATCTGCCTCCACCACCGTCGCCGGCAGCCCATCCCATGCACTCACCAATCTCTGCATAAAAAAACTTACCCCTGACATCTCCTCTGTACCTACTTCCAAGAACCTTAAAACTGTGCATTCTCATGCTAGCCATTTTAGCTCTGGGAAAAAGCCTCTGACAATCCACATGATCAATGCCTCTTATCATCTTATACACCACTATCAGGTCACTTCTCATCCTCTGTCGTTCCAAGGAAAAAAGGCAGAGTTCACTCAACCTATTCTCATAAGGCATGCTCTCCAATCCAGGCAACATCCTTGTAAATCTCCTCTGCACCCTTTTTATGGTTTCCACATCCTTCCTATACTCCAAGTGGGGTCTGACCAGGGTCCTGTATAGCTGCAACATTACCTCTCGGCTGCTAAACTCAATCCCACAATTGATGAAAGCCAATGCACCGTACGCCTTCTTAACCCCAGAGTCAACCTGCGCAGCAGCTTTGAGTGTCCTATGGATTCGGACCCAAAGATCCCTCTGATCCTCCACACTGCCGAGAGTCTTACCATTAATACTATATTATGCCATCGTATTTGACCTACCAAAATGAACCTTTCTGTCATCAGCAAATTTACTAACCCATCCCTCCACTTCCTCATCCAGGTCATTTATAAAAATCACGAAGAGTAGGGGTCCCAGAACAGATCTCTGAGGCACATCACTGGTCACCGAACTCCATGCAGAATATGACCCATCTACAACCACTCTGCCTTCTGTGGGCAAGCCAGTTCTGGATCCACAAAGCAATGTCTCCTTGGATCCCATGCCTCCTTACTTTTTCAATAAGCCTTGCATGGGGTATCTTGTCAAATGCCTTGCTGAAATCTATATACACTACATCTACTGCTCTACCTTCATGAATGTGTTTAGTCACATCCTCAAAAAATTCAATCAGGCTCGTAAGGTACGACCTGCCTTTCACAAAGCCATGCTGACTATTCCTAATCATATTATGCCTCTCCAAATGTTCATAAATCCTGTCTCTCAGGATCTTCTTAAACAACTTTCCAAGCACTGAAGTAAGACTCACTGGTCTATAATTTCCTGATGTTTTCAACTGTTGTGGAATCTAGGATCAGAGGGCACAGCCTCAGAATAGGAGGACATCCCTTTCAAACAGAGATGAGGAATTTACTTAGCCAGAAAGTGGTGAATCTGGAATTAATTTCACAGACGACTGGAGGCCAAGTCGTTGGGTATATTTAAAGCAGAGGTTGATGGGTTCTTGATTAGTAAGGGTGCCAAAGGTCTTGGGGAGATGGCAGGAGAATGGGATTGAGAGAGATAATAAATTGGCCATGATTGAAAGATGGAGCACTCAATGGACCAAATGACCTAGTTTTGATCCTGTGTCTTGAGTGTACAGCCAGTGCTTTTGTATTGTTCCAGATTCAGCATCTGTAGTCTCTTGTGTGTCCGCTATATATTTGCATGCATAATGGATGAAAGGAGAGGAGCTCATCTATAGCCCACCAATTCTGATTTTTCCTCTTGTAGCATTTAGCTATGGAACTCGGCATTGTATCGACGACTCATACTAAGTCTGACAAATTGGAATACCTCAAAAGAATGAAGCACGTGGCACCACAAGAGGCCAGCTCAGGTCAGGCTTGTATATCAGCTGCTTATTTGTATTCCGTTTTGCTAGGGAAGCACTAAATAAGAAATTGGTTAAAAACAATAGATTGCAAAGTTAATCATCATTTAATGTAAATTTTTTGACCAAGGTAACTTCTGCCAATGCGCTGCGCTCAAAGTAAAGAATCCAAATAAAAAATGAGTGATGTTGAGGACACGGAAGGAACAGTACTAGGTCATTTAACCCCGTGAATGTGTAACACTACCAATTGAGGTCATGGCTGATGAGTGGCTTCTCCATTTTGTCTCATATCTCTTAAGACCTTGTTAATAAAAGCCTACAAATCTTAGATTTAAAATTAACAATCAGCCCATCTTCACTTGCTCTTTGTAGAAAAGGTTTCTAAATTTATGCCACCTTTGCATGTAGAACTGTTTATAACTTCATCCCTGCCATTTGATCTTGAGGCTTTAACAGAGCAGGTTCTCCTGTAATTATGCCCTGGAGCGTAGGAGAATGAGGGGAGATTTGATCGAGGTACACAAAATTATGTGTTTAGTATTCCGTTGCTGTGGTAGGGTTAGCATCACCCTAAAGCAAGGGTTCCCAAGCTGGTGTCCTCAGACCCTTGCATGATGGTGTTGGTCCATGGCATAAAAAAGATTGGGAACCCGTGCCTTAAAGCTATTCTTCTTGGGCTCTTGGCTCCCGGTGGAGCATAGGCCATTGGTGACCTCCCGTCTCCATCGTCTAAAATGAATGGTATGATTGGAGTTCACTAATGTATCTGTAATCACCCTAAAACTATGCACACTGGTATTTGATGTTTAATTTTGTACTGAAAGAGAGGCTTTATCCACTAGGTTGGGTGAGATTAGAATTAGAGGTCATGGGTTAAGCATGAAAGGTGAAATATTTAAGGGGAACCCAAGGCACAGACTAGGTGGGCCGAAGGGCATGTTTCTGTGCTCTGGTGTTCTCTCATTCTAATACAACCCTCCTATGTCAAGTCTTATAAAGTGTTCCTTGGTATCTGCTTAATCTGTATGCACACTTTCCAAGCCCAGTATCGTTAAATGGTGTCCAGAACCTCTTATTGTTCTCATAAATCAGAATTCAGCATTGACGTAATACAACTTCTATCCTCATGTACTCTAGTCCCCTCTGATATTATAAAGAAAAGAATTCTATTCGTTTTTTTTGTGATTAATTTCAGCACCAGCTGCTGACATTTCAGTGATTAATTTCCATAGACCCGAAATCTCTTTGGGCATTCACTGCTACCTTTACACTATTTAAAATTACTCTGCTTGATCCATTTTACGTCCAAAGTAATTGACCTTAC
Source organism: Mobula hypostoma (assembly GCF_963921235.1). Lineage (NCBI taxonomy): Eukaryota > Metazoa > Chordata > Chondrichthyes > Myliobatiformes > Myliobatidae > Mobula > Mobula hypostoma. The sequence goes on from NC_086100.1 coordinate 193,150,659, forward strand.
AGATGCCAGCACTGAAGTCTGTTTCCCATTTGTTTAACATATTAATATCTCCTCTTGTAATTTAATGTTTCTATCTAGCTTGTTTGCAATGCCAATAGCAAACGTTTTCTACACTGTTTTCCACATCATTTTACAAATAAGATGAATATTTTTGGTCTTGGGACCCCTACTCGTCCATTACCCTTGCCAAGTTAGTAAATTCTCTTTCGTTCCATGTGCTTTAACTTCAGCTATGGTCTGGTCAGCATTTTTCATTTTTATTAACCGCCTTCTAATTGGCCACAAAAGAAATTCTGTTGCTTCAGATTCCTGCTAAAAACGCTCAGCTGGGAAGAGTCAGAGTCGTAGCAAAACCAGACACTTCAGCCCATCTAGTCCATGGTGAACCATTAATCCGTCTAGTCCTATCAACTTGCACTCAGGCCATAGATATCCATACCTTTTCCATCCATCTACCTATTCAAATTTCTCTTAAATGTTGATATCAAATTCACATTCACCAGTTTCCCTGGCTGCTTGTCCCTCATGTTCCCCTTTAAGCATTTCACCTTTCACCCTTAACTCATGACCTGTAATTCTAGTCTCACCCAACCTTAGTGGAAAAAGCCCCTTTGCATTTATGCTATATATGCCCCTGATAATTTTGTATACCTCTATCAAATCTCCCCTCATTCTTCACAGGGAATGAAGTCCTAACCTATTCAACTCAGGTCCTCAAGTCATGGCATCAGCCTGTAAATTTTCTCTGCACTCTTTTAAACTTATTGACATCTTTTCTGTATATAGGTGACTAAAACTGCACACAATGCTCCAAATTAGGCCTTACCAATTTAATATTAACTTTTGTTTCAGGAACTAATGCCCCATCTTCAGGAGCTCGACCTCGTACCTTCCTTCCAGGATTGAACCTCAGCAGCCTGTCCGCAGAGGATATTCGGATCGCTGGAATGGCAAAGCAGGTCAAAGAGGTTTTGCCTCACATCCCACTCAATGTCATTAAAATGGACTTGGGTATGACTTTGTCTTCTCTTCCTTTCATCAGCTTATCCCAGTTTCATTCGCACTTGTTCCCATATTAGAAGGGTTATTATTGGTATTGAGATACAGTGAAGATATGTCTTGCACACTGTTCATACAGATCAAATCATTAACAGTGCATTGAGCTAGAAAAAGGTAAAACAATAATAGTGCAGGGTAATGTGTAAATACGACTTAAACATTGCAGTACAGGTAAACAATAAAGTGCAGGATCATATCGAGGTAGGTTGTGAGGTCAAGAGTCCATCTTATCATACAAGAGGTCCATTCAAGACTCTGGTAACAGTGGGATAGAAGCTGTCCTTGAGCCTGGTGGTACGTGCTTTCAGGCTTTTGTATCTTCTGTCTGATGGGAGAAGGGTGAAGCCAGAATATTCAAGATGGGTAGGGTATTGGCTGCTTTACTGAGGCAGCGTGAAGTGTAGGAAAAGTCCAGAGTAAACTAAGTACATGAATGTCACCATATACAACCCAGAGATTCATTTCCTTGTCGGCATACACAGTAAAAACAAGTGCAATAGAATCAATGAAAGACTGTGAGCAAGACAAACAAACAACTAATGTGCAAAAAGTAACAAACTGCAAATACAAATTTAAAAAAAAAATAATAAACAATAATTATAAAGAACATAAAATAAAGTCCTTGAAAGCGAGTTCGGTGGTTGCGGGACCCGTTCAGGTTGGAGTGAGTGAAGTTATCCCCTCTGGTTCAAAAAGGCTGATGGTTGAGGGGTAATAACTTCCTGAACCTGTGGCCTGGGTCTTGGGGCTCCTATACCACCTTCCTGATGGCAGCAGAAAGAAGAGAACATGACCTGGATAGTGGGGGACTCCCTGATTATATATGCTGCTTTCCTGCGACAAGAGTCTTTGTAGATGTGCTCAATGGATGGGAGGGCTTTACCCGTGATAAACTATATAACCATATAACAATTACAGCATGGAAACAGGCCATCTCGGCCCTTCTAGTCTGTGCTGAACTCTTACTCTCACCTAGTCCCACCGACCTGCACTCAGCCCATAACCCTCCGTTCCTTTCCTGTCCATATAGCTGTCCAATTTAACTTTAAACGACAACATCGAACCTGCCTCAACCACTTCTGCTGGAAACTCGTTCCACACAGCTACCACTCTCTGAGTAAAGAAGATCTCCCTCATGTTACCCCTAAATTTTTGCCCTTTAACTCTCAACTCATGTCCTCTTGTTTGAATCTCCCCCACTCTCAATGGAAAAAGCCTATCCACGTCAACTCTATCTATCCCCCTCATAATTTTAAATACCTCTATCAAGTCCCCCCTCAACCTTCTACGTTCCAAAGAATAAAGACCCAACTTGTTCAACCTTTCTCTGTAACTTAGGTGATGAAACCCAGGTAACTGTAGGCGGGAGGAGAGAGAGCAACGTGGTCAAAGTTTAAATTAATATCCATTACAGTGACTCACCTCACCACTGAAATTTGGTTCTTGGGTCCATATTTAGATCAACATTGTGATATCTGGAGTTGGATGGTCCTGGGTCCTGACTGGAAATCAGTTGAGTAGATTAGTGACACTCAGTGACACCATTGACAGCTTTCATCATGGCTGATGACTGAGTGTAATCTGAATGGTTGGTAATTTGTTGGATTGGCTTCATACTGTTTCAGTGAATAGGGTATAGATAGGTAGATAGATATACTGTATTAATCCCGGTCAACTTCCCGGTCAATATGCCTGGTCAACTTTCCAATTTGTTGGGTCAATGCCAGAACCGTTTAGGCAGAGATCAACCAAGTTCACCAGGAAGGCCGTATCCACTAATTTTTGTAGGACTTTCCCTTCAAAGACATTGGTGTTTCCAATCCAGGCCATGATGTAACTAGGATATCAGTATACTCTCCATCACACACCTATAAAGTTTGTCGAAGTGTTAGATGACATGTTGAATCTTCACCAACTTGTAAGAAAGTAGAGACACTGCCGTGCTTTCTTTGTAATGACACTTGTACCCATGACCAGATCCTCTGAAATGATAACACCAAGGAATTTAAAGTTGCTGTCCCTCTGATCCCGTGATGAGGACTGGCTTATGGACCTTCAGTTTCCTCCTCCTGAAGACAATACAACTCTTTGGTCTTGCTGACGTTGAGTGAGAGGTTGTTATTGTGGCACCACTCAGTCAGATTTTCAATCTCCCTACTATATGCTGATTTTTTTGGCCAATAACAGTAGTGTTGTTAGGAAACTTAAATATGGTGTTGGAACTGTGCTTAGTCTCACAGCCATAAGTATAAAGCAAGTAGAGCAAGGGCTAAGCACACAGACTTGTGCACCTGTGCTGATGGTGATTGTGGAGGAGATGTTGCCAATCTGTACTGATTGGGATCTGTAAGTGAGGAAATTAAGGATGCGGTTGCACAAGGAGGTATTGAGACCTAGGTCTTGAAGCTTATTGATTAGTTTTGAAGGGATGATAGTACTGAATGCCAAGCTGTAGTCAATGAAGAGCATCCTGACTGTCCAGATGTTCCAGGATTGACTGAAGACCCAATGAAATGGCACCTACTGTTGACCTATTATGAAGGCAAATTAGAGTGGATCCAAGTTGCTTCTCAGCCAGGAGTTGATTTGTTTCATCATCAGCCTCCATGGAGTGGAGGCTATTTACCATGATGGTTGAGCTGTGTCCACAACTCTGCAGTTTCTTACAGTGGTATGAAGATCATTTGAGGTACCAAGCATTATGTACCCAGAAAAATGGAGATTATCGGATGAGATAAAGCAGGATTGGGCTATTTGGCTCTTAGTGCCTGCCCTGCTATTCAGTTGGGTCACGGCTGGTTGCCTATGTTAGTGCCACCTTGCTACACTGACGTTATTTATTGAGATTCCATTTGAGTTGTTTGCTGCCCGAGTCTATCTCTGACTTTCTTTGTAGCTGAGTGCCACAGCTCTCAGCAGTGACTCTAAAATCTCACCACACAGCCTCTATTAATCTTTTACACTGGGCAGTGAACATGCCTGACTGCTCGGCTGGTAAGAACATTGCATGCCTAGTTGGCATGTACCACAGTGTCTGCCATCAGCACTCTCAGTTAAAGATTAGCTTTGTTTGTCACCATGTACACTGAAACACACAGTGAAATGTGTTGTATGCGTCAACAACCAACATAACCTGAGATGTGTTGGGGCCATTCTTCCAGCACCAGGAGTGTGAGAAGGAACCGGAGAACCTAGAGGAAGCCCACGTGGCCATGGAGAGAGCATGCAATCTCCTTACAGACTGGACAGGAATTGAACTCTGGTTGTTGGCGTTGCAATAGCATTACGCTACCATCTGTCATAGTTCAGTTTTCAGTTCCGACGCTGTCTGCGAGAAATTTGTACATCTTTCTCATGAAGTGCATGGGTTTCCTCTGACATTCCAAAGGCTTACCGGTTAATAGGTTAATTGGTCGTAGTAAACTGTGCTATGATTAGGCTAATATTAAATAGGTGGGTTGCCAGGTGGAGTAATTCATTGGGCTGGAAGGTCTTGTCCCATGCTGCATCTCTAAATAAAAATAAATAAAGGATTAAATAAATGTGGTGGTTCTTTCCCAATGATCTACCACTCTGTTGCTTAGTAAAATAATGTCTGATTTGGTTTGGGCCTTGGCTCCATTTTCCAACTTAATCTATAGAACCATCCACTTTTGTGAGGTCCAAACATTTAGCACCATAAAGAGCTACAGCACAGAAACAGGCCCTTTGGCCCACAGTCTGTGCTAACCATCAGCTATTCAGTTACATTCATTCAAAGTTAATATAGCCCAGTCCATCAAAGGCAAAGCCTGCCCCACCATTTACATGGAACGCTACCTCAAGAAAGTGGCATCCATCATCAGAGACCCCCACCATGCAGATCATTCTCTCTTCTCACTATTACCTTTGGGCAGGTGGCACAGAAGCACCAGGTTCAGTAAGAGTTGTCATCCTGCAGCCATCGGTCTCCTGAACCAGCTTGGATAACTTGACTTGCCTCAATTCTGAACTGACTGCACAACCTATGGACTTGCTTTCAAGGACTCTTTACAACTCATTCTCAGTTGTTATTTTTCATGCAGTTTGTCTCCTTTGGGACATTGGTTGCTTGTCAGTCTGCACTTAAGTAGCTTTTGGTCAAAAATTATATTGTATTTATTTCCTGTAAACTGTCTGCAAGAAAAGCCTCAGTGTAGTATATGGTAACATATATGTACTTTAATAATAAATTTTACTTGGACTTTGTGAAAAGGTTTGGAGTCATAAAGAGCTACAGGTCCTTTGGCCCACAGTCCATGTTGACCATTATCGGTTCATTTGCACTCATTGAATATTAATCCATACATACCTTTCTAAGGCTACGTCCACGCTAGACCATATAATCTGTAACCGAACCTTTTTCTCTTTGTTTCGACCCTCTGTCCACACTGAAATGGCGTTTTCCTCCCCCGAAGACAGAGCTTTTCTAAAACACCCTCCAGAGTGTGTAAATTTGAAAACGCTGATTGTGCAGAGCAGTGTGGATGGGGTAAACGGATATTTTTTAAACCGCTGTCATGACGTGCCGGAACAGATGGCGGCAGCGCGGCATTTCGTTGTTTTCTTGAACGCAACCCCCCACACAACCTAATAATTTCAGAACAGACGGCAACGAGACTGAAGCCAGAAGTTAGAAATGTACTCACCAAATACTTTGACCCATAACTTACTGAATAAATAAGTATACTCACTTTGCCCTGTTTTCTGTCCTTGCTTGTATGAAGGTGGTTTACCTATTTATGCAAGTACTTCTCTGACAATAGATGTGTAACAGCCTAATGTAACATTGTATGGAAATACAAGATAACACTGATGCAGACATGTTTTATGCATTTAACAAGGTGCTTGATTAATGCAACAGAGTTGGTCAGTTTTTCAATGTTCGTCATCAGCCGAGTCGTACTGTCCGTGAACTCCCTGTCAGTTGCCTCCATACGCTCCAGTATTTGCTTTTTTTTAAGTCCTCCTGCACGAGAGCCAACAGCTGTCCCTTGTTTGGCAATTTCCTTTCAAGTTTTTCCAATCTGTAACTGCACAAACGCGCACCTTCACAGTGAGATTTGACACCGAACGTGTCACTTGTTTTCCGTAGATGTGTTCTGCGCATGCCCGGTAGGACGAGATTTGCCCAAATACCCGTTTTAATGTGGATGGAGGTATTTTCAAAAATGCTTGGTGTGGACGCCTATCGTTTTTACGTGAAACCGGCGTTTTCAAAATTATCCGGTCTAGTTTGGACGTAGCCTAAATCTATTCACATGCTTATCAGCTTCCCTAGACTCACCTACACACCAGATGTAATTTACAACAGCCGATTAATCTACGAAACTATTCTTTTTTGATTATGGAAAGAAACCGGAACCCTCCGAAGAGACACAGATTGGTAGAGTTGTTAATGAAGAAGGTTGTCAAAGGTTATAGTGAGAAATAATTAGAAATAAGGGCAAAGCAATGGTAGATGGAGCTTAAGTTGGACGAGTGTGAGATGTTGCATTTTGGGAAGTTAAATGTAAACAGAAAGGATATAGTAAAGGTATACTTGTGAAAAGAGTATGCGTGTTGGGCATGTGGCCAAGTGGTTAAGGTGTTCATTTAGTTATCTGAAGGTAACTAATTCGAGCCTCAGCTGTGGCAGTGTGTTTGTGCCCTTGAGCAAGGCACTTAATCACACATTGCTCTAGTCTGTGCGAGGAGTGGTGCCCCACACAGACTTCCAATCTGCGCCTTGTAAGCCATGAAAATGCCCGACACAGGCCTCTGGTGGTCTGAGTCGACGTTCCCTCTCTCCCTCCCTGTGAAAAGAGCTCTTGGGAATATAGATGTACACAGGGATCTTGGAGCTCCCTGCAAATGACATTGCAGGTAAATAGTCTGGTAATGGTGGGACATGGCACAATTCCAATTCTAATACCCATTCCTGTTCTGACATGTTGGTTGATGATCTTCTCTTGTGCCACGATGAGGCCGCCCTCAGGTGGAGGAGCAACACCCTGTATTCTGCCTGGGTAGCCTCCAGCCTGATATCCTGAATATTGATTTCTCCTTCTGGTAAAAAAAATATTCTCCCCCCCCCCCCCGCTTTCTATTCTCCACTCTGGCCTCTTACCCTTTCTCAAGTCCCCTCCTTTCATTTTTCCTATGGTCCACTCTCCTCTCCTATCAGATTCCTTCCTCTCCAGCCATTTACCTTTCCCATCCACCTGGCTTCACCTTTCAGCTTCTAGTGCCCTTCCTCTCCCCTTCCTCTTATTCTGGTTGCTTCCTCCTTCCCTTCCAGTCCTGAAGAAGGGTCTCGGCCCGAAACGTTGACTGTTTATTCCTCTCCATGGATGCTGCCTGACCTGCTGAGTTCCTCCAGCATTTTGCATGTGTTACTCTGGATTTCCAGCACCTGCCGAATTTCTTGTGCTAATAGAACTTTGGTAAGGTCATACTCAGAACATTGCGAGCACTTCTGGTTGCACATTACAAAGAGGTTGTGAAAACTTTGAAGAGAGAGCAGAAATAGTTCACCAGGATATTGACTGGATTAGACATTATTTGCTGTAAGGAGAGATTGGATAGCGATGGATTGTTTTATTTGGAGTGTTGGAGGCTGAGGAGAAACCTGATGGAAGTACATAAAATTTCAAGAGGCGTAGATGGGGTAGATGGTCTTTTCCTCCCCAGATTGGAAATGACAAATATTAAAGGAGATGAGGTTAACGTAGCAAAGGGGAAGTTTAAAGGGGTCTTACAAGACAAGGTTTTTACAGAGAAACCCGCACAAAATGCTAGAGAAACTCAGCAGGTCAGGCAGCATTTATGAAAATGAATGAACTGTTGACATTTCAGGCCGAGACCCTTCTTCAAGGCATAGCTGAATTTCTGGATTTCCAGCATCTGCAGAATCTTTTGTGTTTACAGTTTTTATAGTTTTGAACCCGGAAATGTGATGGAATCAGATACAGTAACAAAGTTTGAGACATTTAGACGTGCACATAAACAGGCAGGGAATAGAGGGGTGTAGAACATATGCAGGCAAATGTGTAGTTTAAATCAGTATTATGGCCCAAATGGTCTATTCCTGCACTGTATGTGAAAGGTCTCAACCTCAAACAATGACCATCTCTTTGGCTCCGTGGATATGGTCTGACCCAGAGAGTTTCTCCAGCAGTTTGATTTATTGTTTGTATCGGTCATATCCCAGGTGTGACAAAATTTCTCCTTGAGTTCAACCTTAATTCCTAAATTTAGTCACTGATGAAAAATTCCAGTTTCTACCATGGGAGGGCACTGTTGCACCAAAGAAACCTGTTTTTCTTTTTATAATGTTATTTTAGAGAGTAGGCCCTCCTAGTGCGTGGGACCCCTCCCCCCGTGATTTAACCCTAGTCTTATCACAGAACAATTTACAATTAACCTACTGGGTTAATGCAGAGAATGCCGGGATTAATCTCCGAATTCATACATCTCAAAATGTAATAATGTCATGCCACTGTGGCGCCCCATCAATGTACCATTCTAAGAATCTCTACTGTAAATGTCCTTAATGTATCAGCTTTTACCAGCATCTGACAGCGTGTTCCATGCACCCACCAATCCCTGTGTAAAAACAAAAGCCTACTTCTGACATCTCCCCGATACTTCCCTCCACTCACCTTAACTGGTGTCCTCTGGTATTGGCCATTGCACCGTGGGGCATTTTTGCCTTTGGGGTGGTAGTATGTTCAAGCTTCATTCCAAGAATTGAGCACGACATCTGGGCTGGAAACCTGTGCATTAGGGCAGTGCCAGGAATGCTGCCGTTCAGGTGAGATGTCAGCTAGGAACTCATCTGCCCTTGTTGGTAGATATAAAGAAAATGCACTATTATTCAAAGAAGGTAAAAGACCGTACTGTCCAATTGTCAAGTTCACTGAAAAATGCTTAGTTTTTGGACACACATAAAATGCTGATGCAGGGTCTCAGTCAGAAACTTCGAAGTTAAAGTAAATTTATTACCAAAGTACATTGTGACCATTTACATTGGATTCCGGTTAATTGGGGCACATCAGTACCAGTATATTTTGACCCAATTAAGTGCTGCCCCAGTTAGCCAAAGTTTCTTGGAAATAGTTAAAAAGGTATATTTAAAAAAAGACAAACTGAGTAATAAATTATCTATTTAAATGAAATATAGAACAAATTAGAACACTACCAAAACTGCTAAGGTTTTGTGCATTAGTTCCTAAAGTTGTCAAAGGAGGAATTAATCTGCATTGTCTTCTTTTGACTGTAAGTGAACAGAATCAGCTTAGACACCTTGTGCAGATAATGGAATGGTTTCATAAAATGCTTCGGATGATTGCATCCTCCAAATCTTCATTTTCATTGTAACATTCAAGATGATTGTCAATACCTTAAAATTCTCAGTAGTTTTTAAATTTTTGAAGTAGTGAATGCAGAATGCTTGAAAGCGCAGTGAGCAAAACATTTCTGAGTTGTCCTGCTATTTATTTCTTGCCAGCCATCAGTGGCAAAAATTGTTGCTATGCAAAGACCAGCGCATGCAGGTAATGTATTTAAAAACTGTTTGTTTAAAGCGTGGTGTTTTGTCTAATAGCCATGCAAGTGCACACGATTGATGCTAGTTCGAAACTGCTTAGAAACTGTCTACTGCCCCAATTAAGCAGCATATTGTCCGAAATAAACAAAGGGAATCCCAACTATTTTCTCATTTAGATTTTGCTCTTTAAGAGTTGTCTTAAATAAGTGGCTGTCCTGATTAATCGATGTCCCAATTAACCAGAGCCTTCCACTATACTTTCTTGAGATTATTTTCCTGTAAATGTCTGCAAGGAAATGAAAGGAATGCAATAGAATTTATGAAGAACTATACAAAAAGACTGACAAACAACCAATGTGCAAAAGAAGACAAATTGTGTAGATGAAAAACATTAATAAGAACATTGAGTTATAGCGTCCTTGAAGGTGAGTCTGTAGATAGTGGAATCAGTTTGGTGTTGGGGTGACTGAAGTTATTTATGCTGATTCAGGAGCCTGATGATTGAAGGGTAATAACAATTCCTAAATCTGGTGGTGTGGGTGCTAAGGTTCTTGTACCTCCTGACCGATGGTAATATCAAGAAGAGAGCACAGCCTGAATGGTGAGGGCCCTTAATGATGTATGCAGCACTTGTAAATGTGCTTAATGGTGTGGAGGGCTTTTCCTGTGATGGACTTGCTGTATCAACCACTGGATATGAATGAACTAGTTGTTCTTCTGTCTAACCTGCTGAGTTTCTCCAGCATCTTTGTGTGTGTTGCTCTTCTGTGGTGCCACACACAGCTCCAATCTGCAGATCAGATTCACAGATGACACTACTTTGGCCTTATTTCTACCGGTGATGAGACAGCCTACAGAGGAGCAGTTGACACCCTGACACAGTGGTGCCAGGATAACATTCTCTCCTTCAGTGTCCAAAAAACAAAAGAACTGATTGTGGATTACAGGAGGAACGGAGACAGGCTCACCCCAATCAACATCAATGGGCCTGCAATTGAGAGGGTGAGTATACACATCACCGATGATCTCATCTGGACTGTACACACCGGGTTTGTGGCAAAAAAAAGCACAGCAATGTCTCTTCCACCTCAGGCGACTGAAGAAGTTTGGCATGGGTGCCCAGATCCTCAAGACCCTCTACAGTGGCACCATTGAGAGCATACTGATTGGCTATGTTACTGCCTGGTACAGGAACTGCACCTGCCTTGATCGCTGTGCACTGCAGAGAGTGAGTGGTATGGACAGTCCAGCACATCTGTGGAGGTGAACTTCCCTCCACTGAGGACATTTACAGCAGCAGGTGCAGAATGAAGGCCTGGACGATCACTGGGGACACCAGTCACCCCAACTATAAACTGTTTCAGCCGCTTCCAACTGGCAAACGGTACCACAGCATTAAAGCTAGGACCAACAGGTTCTTTCTACAAGCCATTAAACTTATAAATTCACATGTCTGTACATTGCGACAGAGTCATAACGCAAAGATTTTTACTTCCTCACGTTGTAGGATAGATATAAGATTTAAATAAATTCTATATTCTAATCTGCAGCATCTTGTATGTTAGTTATTATTGAGCCCACTTTGACTGAGCAACGCACACAAAATGCTGGAGGAACTCAGCAGGCCAGGCAGCATCTATGGAAAAGAGTATTGTCAACATTTTGGGCTGAAACCCTTCTGAAATAGGTGGTGTACTGCCGCAGTGACTTCACCTCAAAGTATCTTATGGGTCATAGATCAAAATCAGGTTTATTAGCACTGACATATGTTATGAAATTTGTTTTGCGGTAATAGTACAGTACAATGCATAAAAATTACTATAAATTACAAGAAGATTATATAGTAAAAAATACAAAAAGAGCAAAATAGAGGGTAGTTCATGGACCATTCAGAAATCTGGTGGCAGAAGAAAGAAGCTGTTGCTAAACTACTGAATGTGTCTTCAGGCTCCTGTACCACCTCTCTGATGTAGTAATGAGAAGAGGGCATGTCTGGATGGTGAGGGTCCTTGGTGACGAATGCCTCTGCCTTGAGGCATCAGATTTTGAAGATGTACTCATTTTTGGGTGAGACTACTGCCTTTGATGGGGTTGGTTGCAAAAACTGCTTTTGAGAATTAAGCGCATTTTAAAATTTTGAATAATATTTATCCCGTGTGTAATTATGTGTACTGTTGAGTGCTGTGTGTGCGTGTGTGTGTGTGTGTGTGTGTGTGCACGCAGCTGATTTCAGTGGCCATGACCCTATCTGTTCACTTTCCTTTGTCCTTTGCTCCCTCAGTAACTACAAAGTGTGTGGATACAACCATCACCAACCTGCTGGAGGGAAGAGTGCAGTTTGCTCCAGAAGAAGTTTCAGTCAGCTCTTCCAGCTTGTCCTTGTCAAATACGCCTCACGCTGCACCTCACAATTTGACCATGTCTCAGAAGAAGGTGCCAAGGCATGTTCCCTCACCCAAGGTATTTGCTAGGATGGCATCCATCGCATTAACATTAGTCAGTTCCTGAGCCCCCTTGTGCAACCATGTAGGTGGTAGACCGAGAGCTGAGTAAATGGCTGTACAAGTCCCTCCCTGCTTGGCAGATGTGAACAATGCTGAAAGCTAAAAGTAAGGGGATCTGTGCAAAACACGCATAGGGCAACACAGAGGCACATATGCAAAGATGAACGAACACACACACACACACACACACACACACACACACACACAGACACACACACAATAGTGGGGGGGGAATAAGCTATCGGTTGTTTATTACTGTACATAGATGGAAAAGTTCTGGAAATGCAGAACAACGAAGTGCTGGAGGAACTCAGCGAGTCAGGCAGCAACTATGGAGGGGAATGAACAGTCACTGTCCCTGATGAAAGATCTTAGCCTGAGAAAACAACTGTTTTATTTCCCTCCATAGATGCTGCCTGACCTGCTAAGTTCCTCCGGCATTTTGTGTGTCTTACTGTGGATTTCCAGCATCTGCAGAATCTTTTGTGTTTATAGTTGCAGAGTATTTTTGTTCACTAAAATTGCAAGAATAGTGCTTGGCATTGCCACTTCAAACCTATGAATGGGAATGGGAGCCCAAGGATGTTAAGAGTGATGATAAATTAGCCATGATGGAATGGCAGAATACTCGATGGGCCAAATGGCCTAATTTTTGCTCCTATGTCTTATGATTTCTGCTTAAAGAATTTGTCCCTGATGCATTTTTAAGCTGACTGTTGTCCCCCCTCCAGTCCGTAAAAGTATGTGTTATTTGTTTGTTTTATTTAGTGATACGGCACGAGCCACACCACTCAGTAATCCCCTGACAATCAACAAACCCAGTTAACTCACCTAATCTTGGGCCAATTTACAGTGACCAATGAACCTACCCAGTAAGTCTTTGGACTGTGGGAGGAAACCGGAGGATCAGGGAAAACCCACACACTCTATGACTAGGATGTACAGAGACTCTTTAGAGTAGAGACTGGGATAGAACTCTGAACTCTGCTCTGAGCCGTAAGGGTGTCACGCTAACCACTACACTATCATATCTTCCGGTGTTGGATATTTCTACCCAGGGGAGAAAAATCTTAGACACTAGACACTAGAATACTACAGCACAGTATGGGTCCTTCGGCCCTGGATGTTGTGCCGACCCATATATTCCTTAAAAAAAAAGAACTAAAACCCACGCTACCCTGTAACCCTCTATTTTTCTTTCATCCATGTGCCTGTCCAAGAGGCTGTTAAATACCCTTATTGTTTTAGCCTCCACCACCATCCCTGGCAAGTCAGTCCAAGCACCCACAGCCCTCTGTTTAAAAAAAAACAACTTATCCCTGATGTCTTCCCTAAACTTCCCTCCCTAACTTTGTACTTATGCCCCCTGGTGTTTGCTATTTGTGCCCTGGAAAACAGGTACTGGCTATCCACCCTATCTATGCCTCTTATATTTTATAGACCTGTATCAAGTCCCCTGTCATCGTTCTGCACTCCAAAGAGAAAAGTCCCAGCTCTGCTAACCTTGCCTCATAAGACTTGTTTTGCAATCAGGCAACATCCTGGTAAATCTCCTTTGCACCCTCTCCATAGCTTCCACATCCTTCCTATAATGAGGTGACCAGAACTGAACACAATACTCTAAGTGTGGTCTCACCAGAGATTTGTACAGTTGCGACATGACCTCTCTACTCTTGAACTCAGTCCCCCTATTAATGAAGCCTAGCATCCCATAGGCCTTCTTAACTATCCTATCAACCTGTGCACCGACCTTGAGGTGAATTTGAACCCCAAGGTCCTTCTGTTCATCCACACTCTTAAGTAATCGACCATTAACCCTGTACTCAGCCTTCTGGTTTGTCTTTCCAAAATGCATCACCTCACACTTATCCGGATTGAACTCCATCTGCCACTTTCCTGCCCAACTCTGCATCCTGTCTATGTCCTCTTGTAACCTTCGACAACCTACAGCTCCATCCACAACTCCTCCAATCATCGTGTCGTCCGCAAATTTGTTCACCCATCCTTCCGCCTCTTCATCTAGATCATTTATAAAAATCACAAAGAGCAGGGGTCCCAGGACAGATCCTCGCGGCACTCCACTAGTCAACGACCTCCAGACAGAATACTTTCCTTCCACTACTACCCTCTGCTTTCTTCCTTTAAGCCAATTTTTTTTATCCAAACAGCCAAGGTTCCACTGATCCCATGCCTCATGACTTTCTGGATGAGTCTCGTGGGGGACCTTGTCAAATGCCTTGCTAAAATCCATGTAAACTACATCTACAGCCCTACCCTCATCAATTTCTTTTGTTACCTCTTCAAAAAACTCAATTAGGCTCATGAGGCATGACCTTCCCTTCACAAAGCCATGTTGACTATCCTTCAGTAGACTGTACTTCCCCAAGTGCTCATAGATCCTATTCTTAAGAATCCTTTCCAATAGTTTGCAGACCACTGACGTAAGACTCACCGGTCTATAGTTCCCAGGATTCTCCCTATTACCTTTTTCAAACAAGGGAACTACATTTGCCATTCTCCAATCCTCCGGCACCTCCCCTACAGCCAAAGAGGACTCAAAGATCATAGCTACTGCTCTAGTGATCTCTTTTCTCACTTCCCACAGCAACCTGGGATATATCACGTCCAGCCCTGAGGACTTACCAATCTTGACGTCTTTAAGAAGATCCAGCACTTCTTCCTTAATCTCCACATTGTCCAGCACACAGACCTGTTCTATTTCAACCTCACTCTGATCAAGGTCCTTTTCACTTGTGAATACTGAAGCAAAGTATTCATTTAGGACCTCCCCAACCTCCTCCGCCTCCAGGCACATGTTGCCTTCTTTATCCTTTAGTGGCCCCACCTTCATTCTTGTCATCCTTCTGTTCTTCACATAAGCATAGAACGCCTTGGGGTTCTCCTTAATCCTACATGCCAAGGCCTTCTCATGTCCCCTTCGAGCTCTCTTAAGTCCTTTAAGCTCCTTCTTGGCTACCCTATATTTCTCATGAGCCCCTCCTGCTTCCTGCTTCTTATATCTAACATGTGCTTCCTTCTTCCTCTTGACGAGTTGCCTCACGTGTTTCATCAGCCACGGTTCCCTTTTCCTACCATTTTTTCCTTGTCTCAGTGGGACAAACCTATCCTGAACCCAGCACAAGTGGTCCCTGAACTTCCCCCACATTACTTCTGTGCTTTCACCCTTGAACATCTGTTTCCAATTTACTTTCGCTAGTTCCTGCCTCACAGCTAGCCCGTCCCCAGTTAAGCACTTGCCCATTTTGTCTGTTTTTATCCTTTTCCATAGCTATCCTGACTCCCTATCTGTGCTTCTCATAATTTTGAAATCTTAATCAGCTATCCCCTCAGCCTCTGGTGCTGTAGAGAAAACAACCCGTGTTTATCCAACCTTTACTTGTTTGTTTATTCAGCGATACAGCGCAGAACGTGTCCTTCCAGGCCAATGAGCTGCACCATCCAACAACCCACCTATTAAACCCTAGCCTAATCACAGGACAATTTATAACAAACTATTAACCTACTAACCAGGACATCTTTGGGCTGTGGGAGGAAACCGCACCCTCACAGGAAGAATGTAGAAAATTTCTTACAGGGGGTGCAGGAATTGAACTCTGATGCCTGAGCTATAATCGTGTCAGACTAACCACTATGCTACCATGGCACTGATGCCCTCTAATGCAGACAGTGTCCTGAAGGGTGGAGGTGTCCTGCCTCCTAATCATCCTGAACTTAATACGATGGAAAAGTTTTCTCTACTTACAGCCTGGTCACATTAAACTGTACTGATGTGCAGCAATTTGGGAAGGAGCAGCGGCCAATTTACTTGGCTTAAGGAAACGTGCATGGTAATCAGAATTGAATTGAACTGCACTGGAATGTAGATTCATGAAGGGCAGAACAGCTTTTCTGATCTGACATTTTTCTTCTGTTTAAAGCTCATTTCTAAAACGACATTTGAGAAATCGCCAGTTGACAGACATCTGTCCCTGCAAGAGAGGAAAGAAGCCTTGTATGCTTACGCAAGAAGGTCAGTATCATTTTATATAAAATTATTAACTGTAGATGAAAGAAAAATGGGAAGGAAGGGTTAAATTGATCTTAGAGTAGGTTAATGGGTCGGCTCCATAAAACATAGGAGCAGAAGTAGGCCACTTGGCCCATCTAGTCTGCTCCATCATTCCATCATGGCTGATTTATTATACCTCTCAATCCTACTCTCCTGCCTTCTCTCCGTAACCCATAGCCCCTAACCTCCTTACTAATGAAGAACCTATTATTCTCTGCTTTAAATATACGCAGTGACCTGGCCTCCGTAGCCACCTGTGGCAACAAATTCCAGAGATTCACTACCCTCTGGCTAAAGAAATTCCTCATCTCAGTTCTTTATTCCTGAGGCTTGGATTCTGGACTCCTACTAGTGGGCTGAGAAGTGACAGATGGAGTTCAATACAGAAAAGTGTGATGTAATAAAGAGCATAGATAGCGTGGTCAGCCATTGCCTTTTTCCAAGGCTAATACAAGAAGCTATCATTTTAAGATGATTGGAGAGAAGCGGGATGTCAGAAGTATATCTTTTGACACAGAAAAGTGGAGGAAAGGGTTAGATGGATCTTGGGGTGGATTAAAAGTCAACACAATGTTCTGGACCAAAGGGCCTGCACTGTGTTGTATTATGTTCTATGAAACATCCTCCTCACATCCACTCTATCCATGCTTTTCAATATACAGTAGCTATCAATAAGATCTCCCCTTGTGTGGGGTGAGTCGTGTTGAACTCTAGTACAATCTCTGACTGATCTTCTCCCTTCTTGGAAACAGGCGATACATTGAGAAGCATGAGCTGCAGATACAGACCGATGAGAGCCAGGACAGCGACAGGGCCTGAGACTTGCATTTCAGCTCGTAGCTCCACAGAAATGGCACTTGAAGTTTTCTTTTCTTTCCTTTTGCCTTTTTTGGAGATTGTTTGTCATTTATTTTGGAAAAACTTTCTCTTCGATAATATGGGTCTAATTTTTAAGATATTTTATGGCAAACTTTTCAACAATCACTTGCTGGGGATGGGGTGAGGGAGGGAGGAGTTCTGCAGAGTGATCTGCGTAGCAATCATGCATGTTCCTGTCATGGATACCTCTGGGAAGCAGTTGTGTCCTTGTATTTTTTGGAGTCTTTATAAAGAGCTTACAACTGATCTCCTGCCTCCTTTCACTGCCCTACTGTTTATTGAAATGTTTTAGTCTGTGGAATAATTCCTTGTGCACATGGCTTTTGAATGTTTTTTTACTTAGTGAAACATCCCAACGAGCTCATGCTGTCCAACTGGGGGATACAATGTGGGGCTGGTGCGAACAATACACTCGTACAGTATTCCTTGTCTCTGACAGTTGGTGTGGAGAGAGGGGGGAATGGAGAGCGGCTTCTGTAGTTCGACACTGCACACTTCCCAAGCACTTTTCGAGATGTAGCACAGTAGCTGGAGCAATGAGCCCGTACCACCCAATTACGCCCATGTGACCAAATAACCAGCCAACTCCATACCTCTTCAGAATGTGGGGAGAGACCAGAGCACCTGGAGGAAATCCATGCAGTAACGTGGAGAACGTACAAATTCCTTACAGACAATGGCAGGAATTGAATCTGGGTCACTGGTGCTGTAAAGCGATACACTAACCACTACGGTTCTATACTGCCCACTATTTTCTGTTGGTAGAGGGGTAGCTCCGGGTTTATCAGAAGCTCAGTTAGGGCTGAAGTTCAGCAGCTGTCTTAATGCATTGGTCAAACACTGATTCTATTAACAACTAAACATGAGACAGTCTGTGGCTGTCACCCAGTGACATTCGATAATTATCTGTTGGCAGTAATAAATCCCAGTAGCAAATGGAAGACTGATTGTCAGTAATTACATTGTGAGTTAACACAGTATCTGAGCTGTTCCTAACCCTCCTGTCTCCTACCATTGAGATATTCCTCTGTATGCCTGTTTGTAGTTTGGAAAATAAAGGACAAAAAAGAAGTTTTTGAAGAAAAATAATTTGGCCAAGTGTACCAGTGGGGTCTCGGTAAAGGGTTTTGTCTTTGAATTTGATTTGATCTTGTTCTTGGCTATGATGATCTTCAGTTTCACCCCAGAATTTGCCTCAGGAAAATTTGAAGAAACAAGACAAGGTTGTGTTGAAGAGGTTCGTCACAGGAATAATATTTGTTGTACCCAATTGTACACAGTATTTCTTCATTGAAAGCTATGAGAAATCCTTAACAGTAGCAAACATTTTCCATTGTTTTAAAAGAAGCACTAGGTAGCATAAACCAGTTTGGCCAGTCAATATATTGTCACATCTACTGCGATGCAGTGAAAAACCTGCATGCCATGCATCACATCAGTACATTGAGGGGGGAAAATAATAACAGAATGCAGAATAAGATGTTACAGTTGCAGAGAAAGTGCAGTGCTTTTAGACTTAAAGTACAGGGTCATGACCAGGTAGACTGGGGTCGAGTCCATTTTATCTTTCTTTTTCCAGCCAGCATGAATGTACACTCAGTGGCCACTTCATTAGGTACATCTCCTCATTAATGCAAATATCTAATCAGCCAATCATGTGGCAGCAGCTCAACATTAAAAGGATGCAGACATGTTCAAGAGGATCAGTTGTTGTGCAGACGTCATCTTTGTGGAACTTTTTGGAATAATTCTTGGTGCCCTATGGGGTGGTTTGAGTATCTGAGAAACTACTGGTCTCCTAAAATGTTCATGCACAACGGTCTCTAGAGTTCAGAGAATGGTGTAAGAAACAAACATCCAGTGAGTGGTAGTTCGTGGGTGAAAACTTGTTAGTGAGAGAGGTTAGAGGAGAATTGACAGGAAGGCAACAGTAACTCATATAACCACATGTTACAACAGCAGTGTGCAGAAGAGCATCTCTGAATGCACAATACGTCAAACTTAGAAGTGGATGAACCACAGCAGCAGAAAACTACACCAGGTTCCAATCTTGTGCCTAACAAAGTAGCCATTGAATGTAGCATGAGAATATAGATCATTTGATTCAGATATAGATGGTTTGCAAATGACACTGGGATTGTAAACTGTGCGCAAGGTAGAAGATCTGAACCAGTTGGGAAATTGGCCTCTGGGAAGGCAGTTGTGATTTAACTCGGGCTAATGTGAAGTGATGCATTACCTTCATTGCTCTTTATTGGCCATAATGTCCTGAGGCTTGTGAAAGAAATGGAAGTCCATCCACCACCATCTCATACCTTTAACACTCTCTCCAACACACCCTCATTCACAGCACATTCGGTGAGTTATGGCACAGTTGCAGAGTATCAAATTAAGCCTTCTGGTGCACTGACTATCCAGGAAACGTTTACACAAAACGTATACTAACTCAGTTTTATTGTCCCGGCAGTCTTATTAACTCACCCCACTTATCTACACACAAGGGGCAATTTACAATACCCAGTTATAAATCCACATCTGGGATGTAGGGGGATAGAGAACCAGAGCACCCACATGGTCACAAGCAAAATGTACGACTCTATGTACTCTCTGCTGAAGGTTGGGTTTAAACCAGGGTCACTACAGCTCTGAGTTATTGTTTGAAAATGTTAGAGGTGAGGCAAGCAAGGACACATGGAGTTTTGCATGGCTGCTCGGGATGTACGTCAGTGACACAATTGGAGTATTATACTTAAGAAACTGAAAAAGAATGATTGAAAATGCTGCTGATTTGAAGTGCTGACGAGATGACTGGAGATGGTAAAAATCCAAAAATTCCTTTAAGTTATGCTTGTCCTAATATTCCAAAATTCTGAAGCTACAAGCTTCGATGTCCCCTCTTTTCCCTTCTCACATTAGACAGAAGATTCAAAAGCATAAAAAATACCACCAGGCTCAGGGACAGCTCTACACACGCCCCCCACTCCTACTACATGTGGTAAGGGTTCCCTACTATGATAAGATGGACCTTTAACCTCACAATCCACCTCAAAAGGATCTTGGATTTAATAGACCACCTGCATTGCTCTTTCTCTGTAGCCATTACACTTTGTTCTGCATTCTGTTACTGTTTTATCTTGTTTTGCCTTAATTCACTGTGCAATCATTTGATCTGTATGAACAGTTTGCAAGATTATCTCGGTACATGTGACAATAATAAACCAATTCCGATTCCAAAAAGATTGATTTCCTCTCAACATTAGTGAAGCAGCAGCTTCATCAGACTGTTCTTTTGGATAGTAGTGTGATCACTCCAGTCAAGTAAGATGTTCTCCTAAATGGTAATTCCCCTAATGGAGAACTGCATGACTTTGTTTAATGTGGGGAAGTTGATGCATGGGCAGTCACTACACAGTCCTTGACAGATCAGGGTCCAGTGATGTGGAATGTAAGATGACTGGGGACCCTTCACTTCTGCAGCCTTCCTCCACCTTCACTGCAGTTGTGATGAGTCATCATCTTCTGCCAGCTCCACCATTGCGGTCTTGGTTGGATTGCTCTTTGGACCTTTCCCTTTGACCTTGCCAGCATAGATGACCCTACCAGGAGCTAATCTCTAGAAGGCATCACTCTCAGGATCTCAGTAACGTACAAGCCTCTTCAGCTTGACAAAGTGACAATTCTCTTTTTGATGGACAAGCTTAAGAACAATAAATTGCATTGGTATGGCATTTTTAATCACAATTCTTGTTAGTTACTTCACAGACATTTGATGCAGCCACTTAGCATTTTTGAGGCTGTGATTAAAAGCTTTGTTTAAAAATGCTGAATGTCTTGGTCATTGTCACAGAGTTATACAGCACGAAACAGGATTTTGGCCCAACTCATTCTTGTCTTCTTGAGCTGGTCCCATTTCCCCATGTCTGGCTCATATGCCTCTAAGCCTGGGGTTCCCAACCTGGATAATGATATGGGTCCATGGTATAACAAAGATTGCGAACCTCTGCTCTAAGCCTTTCTTATCAATGTACGTATCCAAGTGCCTTTTAAACATTTTAATTGTAGCCACAGTGTAGCTAATTCCATATACCCACCTCATTGCCCCTCAGAATCTTTTAAACCCCTCACTTTAAAGCTATGCCCTCATTGATTAACAATATTTGGAGGCAGTGGCATTTCTAAAAAAGGAGGGAGAGAGAAACTGGGGAATTATAGACCAGTTAGCCTAACGTCGGTGGTGGGGAAACTGCTGGAGTCAGTTATCAAGGATGTGATAACAGCACATTTGGAAAGCGGAGAAATGATCGGACAAAGTCAGCATGGATTTGTGAAAGGAAAATCATGTCTGATGAATCTCATAGAATTTTTTGAGGATGTAACTAGTAGAGTGGATAGGGGAGAACCAGTGGATGTGGTATATTTGGATTTTCAAAAGGCTTTTGACAAGGTCCCACATAGGAGATTAGTGTGCAAACTTAAAGCACACGGTATTGGGGGTAAGGTATTGGTGTGGGTGGAGAATTGGTTAGCAGACAGGAAGCAAAGAGTGGGAATAAACGGGACCTTTTCAGAATGGCAGGCGGTGACTAGTGGGGTACTGCAAGGCTCAGTGCTGGGACCCCAGTTGTTTACAATATATATTAATGACTTGGATGAGGGAATTAAATGCAGTATCTCCAAGTTTGCGGATGACACGAAGCTTGGCGGCAGTGTTAGCATTGAGGAGGATGCTAAGAGGATGCAGGGTGACTTGGATAGGTTGGGTGAGTGGGCAAACTCATGGCAGATGCAATTTAATGTGGATAAATATGAAGTTATCCACTTTGGTGGCAAAAATAGGAAAACAGATTATTATCTGAATGGTGGCCAATTAGGAAAAGGGGAGGTGCAACGAGACCTGGGTGTCATTATACACCAGTCATTGAAAGTGGGCATGCAGGTACAGCAGGTGGTGAAAAAGGCGAATGGTATGCTGGCATTTATAGCGAGAGGATTCGAGTACAGGAGCAGGGAGGTACTACTGCAGTTGTACAAGGCCTTGGTGAGACCACACCTGGAGTATTGTGTGCAGTTTTGGTCCCCTAATCTGAGGAAAGACATCTTTGCCATAGAGGGAGTACAAAGAAGGTTCACTAGATTGATTCCTGGGATGGCAGGACTTTCATATGAAGAAAGACTGGATGAACTGGGCTTGTACTCGTTGGAATTTAGAAGATTGAGGGGGGATCTGATTGAAACATATAAGATCCTAAAGGGATTGGACAGGCTAGATGCAGGAAGATTGTTCCCGATGTTGGGGAAGTCCAGAACGAGGGGTCACAGTTTGAGGATAGAGGGGAAGCCTTGTAGGACCGAGATTAGGAAAAACTTCTTCACACAGAGAGTGGTGAATCTGTGGAATTCTCTGCCACAGCAAGCTGTTGAGGCCAGTTCATTGGCTATGTTTAAGAGGGAGTTAGATATGGCCCTTGTGGCTACAGGGGTCAGGGGGTATGGAGGGAAGGCTGGGGCAGGGTTCTGAGTTGGATGATCAGCTATGATCATAATAAATGGCGGTGCAGGCTCAAAGGGCTGAATGGCCTACTCCTGCACCTATTTTCTATGTTTCTATGTTTCTCCTGCTTGCTAGTTGTCTGCTAAGTAATTCTCTGCCGGCTGCTAGAGGTGTTAATGAGAAGTTCTTGCACTTGGCATTCAAACTGTAATAGTGTGACTGTCGGGACTAGCAAATACTACTGCTAGCGTAGCGGTTAGCGTGATGCTGTTACACTGCAGTGCATCAGTTCAGAGTTCAGTCCCAGCGGCTTCTGTAAGGAGTTCGTATATCTTCCCCAAGGAAAGAGTGGGTTTCCTCTGGGTGCTCCGATTTCCTCCCACAATCCAAAGATGTTAATTAATCATTGTAAATTGTCCTGTGATTAGGCTAGGGTTAAATTGGGGGTTGCTTGTGTGGCTTGAAGGGCCTATTCCATGCTGTATTTCTAACTTGTTTTGGACACCCTTACACTGGGAAATAGGCCATAACCATTGACTTTATCAGTGCCCTTTAAAGCTGGATAGAGAATTCCAGAGGTCTGGACAAAAATCAAATACTGCAGCTGCTCAAACCTTGAGATGAATTTGGGTGAAAGATGGTAACATAGAAGCTGTGACCCTCATGATCTCAGGCAGCATCTGACTATTTCAATGAACCTTGACAGAGTCTCTCCAACAATACAGCACCATTCTTCCAAACAGATTGTTGAATAAGTTCAGAATCAGAATCAGGTTTATTATCACCGGCATGTGACGTGAAATTTGTTAACTTAGCAGCAGCAGTTCAATGCAATACATAATCTAGCAGAGAGAGAAAAAAAATTAAATAAAACAATAATAAATAAACAAGTAAATCATTTACATATATTGAATAGATTATTTAAAAATGCGCAAAAACAGAAATACTGTATATTAAAAGAGTGAGGTAGTGTCCAAAGCTTCAAAGTCCATTTAGGAATCGGATGGCAGAGGGGAAGAAGCTGTTCCTGAATTGCTGAGTGTGTGCCTTCAGGCTTCTGTATCTCCACCCTGATGGTAACAGTGAGGAAAGTGCATGCCCTGGGTGCTGGAAGTCTTTAATAATGGACGCTGTCTTTCTGAGACACTGCTTCCTAAAGATGTCCTGGGTACTTTGTAGGCTAGTGCCCAAGATGGACCCGAGTAGATTTACAACCTTCTGCAACTTCTTTCAGTCCTGTGCAGTGGCCCCTCCATACCAGACAGTGATGTAGCCTGTCAGAATGCTCTCCACAGTACAACTATAGAAGTTCTTGAGTGTATTTGTTGACATGCCAAATTGCTTCAATCTCCTAATAAACTATAGCCTCTGTCTTGCCTTCTTTATGACTACTTCAATATGTTGGGACCAGGGTAGATCCTCAGAGATCTTGACACCCAGGAACCTGAAGCTGCTCACTCTCTCCACTGCTGATCCCTCTATGAGGATTGGTATGTGTTCCATTGTTTTACCCTTCCCGAAGTCTACAATCAGCTCTTTCATCTTACTGACGTTGAGTGCCAGATTGTTGCTGCGGCACCATTCCACTAGTTGGCATATCTCACTCCTGTAGGCCCTCTCGTTACTACCTGAGATTCTACCAACAATGGTTGTGTCATCAGCAAATTTGTAGATGGTTTTGAGCTATGCCGAGCCACACGGTCATGTGTATACAGAGAGTAGAACAGTGGGCTAAGCACATGCCCCTGAGATGCGCCTTTGTTGATCATCAGCAAAGAGGAGATGTTATCACCAGTTTGCACAGACTGTGGTCTTCCAGTTAGGAAGTTGAGGATCCAATTACAGAGGCAGGCTGAGGTTCTATTTACCAACCTGTTAGCAACTACACAGCACAGTGTTGCCACTGCCCACAGAGCAAGACCCGGGTTTAGTCCTGACCTTGGGAGTTGTCTGTGGGCAGTGTGACCATGTGGGATTTCCTCCCAAATCCCAGCAGTTTTTATGTTAACTGGCTGCTGTAAATTTCTGTTGATGGGAATAAAAATTGGGATTAATGTAGGATTAGACCATAAGACCATAAGACAAAGGAGCAGAAATCGGCCATTCGGCCCACCAAGTCTGCTTCACTATTTTAGCAAGAGCTGATCCATTCTCCCATTTAGTCCCACTCCCCCACCTTCTCACCATAACCTTTGATGCCCTGGCTACTCAGATACCCATCAATCTCTGCCTTAAATACACCCAATGACTTGGCCTCCACTGCCGCCCGTGGCAACAAGTTCCATAGATTCACCACCCTCTGACTAAAAAAATTTCTTCACCTTTCTGTTCTGAACGGGCGCCCTTCAATCCTTAAGTTATGCCCTCTCGTACTAGACACCCCATCATGGGAACCAACTTTGCCACATCCACTCTGTCCATGCCTTTCAACATTCGAAATGTTTCTATGAGGTCTCCCCTCATTCTTCTAAACTCCAAGGAATACAGTCCAAGAGCGGACAAACGTTCCTCATATGTTAACCCTCTCATTTCCGGAATCATTCTAGTGAATCTTCTCTGTACCCTCTCCAACGTCAGCACATCCTTTCTTAAATAAGGAGACCAAAACTGCCCACAGTACTCCAAGTGAGGTCTCACCAGCGCCTTATAGAGCCTCAACATCACATCCCTGCTCCTATACTCTATTCCTCTAGAAATGAATGCCAACATTGCATTCACCTTCACCACCGACTCAACCTGGAGGTTAACCTTAAGGGTATCCTGCACGAGGACTCCCAAGTCCCGTTGCATCTCAGATCTTTGAATTCTTTCCCCATTTAAATAATAGTCTGCCCATCTATTTCTTCTGCCAAAGTGCATAACCATACACTTTCCAACATTGTATTTCATTTGCCACTTCTTTGCCCATTCTTCCAATCTATCCAAGTCTCTCTGCAGACTCTCCATTTCCTCAGAACCACTGGCCCCTCCACCTATCTTCGTATCGTCATCAAATTTAGCCACAAAGCCATCTATTCCATAATCCAAATCGTTGATGTACACTGTGAAAAACACGGACCCCTGTGGAACACCACTGGTAAACGGGAGCCAACCAGAATAGGATCCCTTTATTCCCACTCTCTGTTTCCTGCCAATCAGCCAATGCTCTATCCACGTATGTAACTTTCCTGTAATTCCAAGGACTCTTATCTTGTTAAGTAGCCTCATGTGTTGCACCTTGTCAAAGGCCTTCTGAAAATCCAAATATACAACATCCACTGCATCTCCCTTGTCTAGCCTACTGGTAATTTCCTCAAAAAATTGTAATAGGTTTGTCAGGCAGGATTTTCCTTTAAGGAATCCATGCTGAGTTCTGCCTACCTTGTCATATGCCTCCAGGTACTCTGTAACCTCATCCTTGACAATCGACTCCAACAACTTCCCAACCACCGATGTCAAGCTAACAGGTCTATAATTTCCTTTTTGCTTCCTTGCCCCCTTCTTAAATAGCAGCGTGACATTTGCAATCTTCCAGTCCTCCGGAACCATGCCAGAATCTATCGACTTTTGAAAGATCATCGCTAATGCCTCCGCAATCTCCACAGCTACTTCCTTCAGAACACGAGGGTGCATTCCATCTGGTCCGGGAGATTTATCTACCTTTAGACTATTCGGCTTTCTGAGTACTTTCTCTGTCATAATTGTGACTGCGCACACTTCTCTTCCCTGCCACCCTTGAATGTCCGGTATACTGTTGATGTCTTCCTCAGTGAAGACCGATGCAAAATACTCATTCAGTTCCTCCGTCATCTCCTTATCTCCCATTACAATTTCTCCAGCATCATTTTCTGTTGGTCCTATATCTACTCTCACCTGTCTTTTACTCTTTGTATACTTGAAAGAGCTTTTAGTATCCTCTTTGATATTATTTGCTAGCTTCCTTTCATAGTTCATCTTTTCCCTCTTAATGACCTTTTTAGTTTCCTTTTGTAAGGTTTTAAAAACTTCCCAATCCTCTGTCTTCCCACTAATTTTTGCTTCCTTGTATGCCCTCTCCTTTGCTTTAACTTTGGCTTTGACTTCTCTTGTCAACCACGGTTGCATCCTTTTTCCATTCGAAAATTTCTTCTTTTTTGGAATATACCTGTCTTGCAACTTCCTCACTTCTCGCATAAACTCCAGCCACTGCTGCTCTGCTGTCCTTCCCGCCAGTGTTCCTTTCCAGTCAACTTTGGCCAGTTCCTCTCCCATACCACTGTAATTTCCTTTACTCCACTGCAATACCGACACATCAGATTTCAGCTTCTCTTTTTCAAATTTCACAGTGAACTCAATCATGTTATGATCACTGTCTCCTAAGGGTTCCTTCACCTCAATCTCTCTAATCACCTCCAGTTCATTACACAATACCTAATCCAGTACAGCCGATCCCCCAGTTCATTACACAATACCTAATCCAGTACAGCCGATCCCCTAGTGGTCTCAACATCAAGCTGTTCTAAAAAAGCCATCTCGCAGACATTCTACAAATTCTCTTTCTTGAGATCCAGCGTCGACCTGATTTTCCCAATCCACTCGCATGTTAAAATCCCCCACAATTATCATAACACTGCCCTTCTGACAAGCCTTTTCTATTTCCTGTTGTAATTTGTAGTCCACATCACTGCAGCTGTTTGGAGGCCTATGAATAACTGCCATCAGGGTCCTTTTACCCCCGCTATTTCTTAGCTCAACCCATAAAGATTCTGCACCTTCTGATCCTATATCACCTCTTTCTAATGATTTAATATCATTTCTTACCAATAAAGCCACGCCTCCCCCTCTGCCTACCTTCCTATCCTTCCGATACACCGTGTATCCTTGGACGTTCAGCTCCCAGAGACATGCATCTTTTAGCCACGTCTCAGTGATGGCCACAATATCATACCTGCCAATCTGTAGCTGTACGACAAGATCATCCACCTTATTCCTTATGCTGCATGCGTTTAAGTATAACACCTTAAGACCAGTATTTGATACTTTTTGCTTTGATTTCAGTGCAACTTTATTGCACTGCAACTCATCCCAATGGCTACAAATTTGCCCCATCACCTGCCTGTCTTTCCTGACATCTTTACTGCTCACTATCTTAGATTTATTTCTGTTTTCCCCTTCCTCCGCTCCATCATTCCGGTTCCCATCACCCTGCCAAATTAGTTTAAACCCTCCCTAACAGCTCTATTAAACCTTCCCGCCAGGATATTGGTCCCCTTCGGGTTCAGGTGTAACCTGACCTTTTTGAACAGGTCATACTTACCCCAGAAGAGATCCCAATTATCCAAGAATCTGAAGCCCTGCCCTCTGCAGCAGGCTCTCAGCCACGCATTCATCTGCCTGATCCTACTATTCTTGCCCTCGTTAGCACGTGGCACAGGTAACAATCCCGAGATTACTACCCTGGAGGTCCTGCTTCTCAGCTTCCTTCCTAACTCCCAGAAATCTCTCTTCAGGACCTCCTCCCTTGTCCTATCTATGTTATTGGTACCAACATGTACCAAGACAACTGGCTGCTCGCCCTCTCCCTTCAGAATATTCTGGACCCGATCCAAGACATCCCGTACCCTGGCACCTGGGAGGCAACACACCATGCGGGTATCTCTATCAGGCTCATAGAACCTCCTGTCCGTTCCCCTGACTATGGAATCCCCTATGACTACCGCATTCCTCTTCTCCCTCCTTCCCTCCTGCATAACAGCGCCAGGCTCAGTGCCAGAGACCCGGTCACCATGGGTGTCCCCTGTCAGGTCATTCCCCTCCACAGCATCTGGAACGAGATATTGGT
Organism: Mobula hypostoma; assembly: GCF_963921235.1. Lineage (NCBI taxonomy): Eukaryota > Metazoa > Chordata > Chondrichthyes > Myliobatiformes > Myliobatidae > Mobula > Mobula hypostoma. The sequence goes on from NC_086100.1 coordinate 193,179,009, forward strand.
TGCTGAGGGGGACAGCCACAGGTGTGCTCTCCACTATCCAGGCATTTTCCTTCCAACCCTCCTGAACCATGCTAGCAAACCTACCTGCAAGGATATTGCTCCCCCTCGAGTTCAGGTGCAACCCATCCAATCTGTACAGGTCCCACCTTCCCCAGAAGAGATCCCAATGATCTAAAAATCTGAAACCCTGCTCCCTGCACCAACCCCTCAGCCACTCATTCAACTGCCATCTCCTCCAATTCTTACCCTCACTGTCACGTAGCACTGGCAGCAATCCTGAGAACGCCACCCTTGAGGTCCTGTTCTTCAGCCTTCTGCCTGGTTCCCGAAACTCACACTTCAGGACCTCATCCCTCTTCCTGCCTATGTCATTGGTCCCAACATGTATCACGACTTCTGGTTGCTTTCCCTCTCGTATCAGGATGTTGTGCACCCAGTCAGAGACATCCCGGACCCTGGCACCCGGGAGGCAACAAACCATGCGGGTGTCCTTCTCACGTCCACAAAATCTCCTGTCTGCTCCCCTGACTGTAGAGTCCCCAGTGACGAATCTCTCCTCTTCTCCGTCCCACCCTTCTGCACCACAGGGTCAGACTCAGTGCTGGAGGCCCTGCCACCGTGGCTCACCCCTGGTCGGTCATCCCCGCCAACAGTATCCAGGACAGTAAACTTATTATTCAGGGGAATGGCTACAGGGATGCTCTGTACTTCCTGTCTACTCAATTCCACTTCCCCCCCTCTGACTGTCACCCAACGACCTGCTTCTGGCAGCCTAGGTGTGACTACCTCCCTGTAGCTCTCATCTATGACTGCCTCATTCTCTCTTACGAGTCGAAGGTCATCCAGCTGCTGCTCCAGATTCCTTACACGGTCTTCCAGATCGCCCAGTCGCATGCACTTCTGGCAGATGTGACTCTGTGGGAGAGGGGAGTTCCCCCAAGACTGCCACATCTCACATGAGAGGTACATCACCGTATCAGGAGGCATTGTAAAGCCTAACTGGGAGCCAGCTCGTCCTCTGCCTCTTCTCATCAAAGCCTCAAAGTTCAACTCCTTCACTGGCTGTTCCACTTGAGCTACCCCTCTATTTGTTTGTTTGAGCTTTTCAACTGCTTGGTCACCTGACCTCGATTGCCCAATCAGCTGCTTTCTGCTGAGTCCGGGCTATTCAAATCTTGATTGTCTAATCAACTGTTTTCTGCTGATCTATTCAAATCTTGATTGACTTGATTGCTCAGTCCAACTGCCAAAACTGCCAGAATCTCTCGAGCCAAAGCCTCAAAGCTCAACTCCTTAACTGGCCCACTCACTCACTAGCCGCTTTCCACTCAGTACAATAGAACTGCATAATTCTAATACAAATGGACAAAGTAAGTTCTTTAATCTTGCCTTTCCAGCTCTAAGGAACACATTTTCCTTGCCCGCGATGTTGCCACGTCACCTTCCCACAGCTTTGAGTCTAGAGTATCTCAAATCTGGCTTCATCACCAGAATTCCACTCGCTGATCTCTTTCCAGACCACCAAAGAATTTACCTTTGGTGTTTATAACCATGAGAATGTGAACATCTCCCCAGAGCCACTCAGCACACACAGCCTGCAGTGGATTTTTGTCTGTCTGTTCAGAGGTGCTATAGAAATACAGAGAAAAAAGTCCCTCAGTACATACGTGCTTAATGGTTAATCGAACACCTGTGTATGTATGCATTGCTTGTAACTCATTTATTAAGAATCGACTGGTCTGCCTCAGTTACGAGCCATTCCCATCCGTCGTCAGATGAATGGGCTTCAGACGATGCCTCCTAATGAAACTGCACTCCATTAGTGCTGCTCGAACAGATTGCTCTGATCCAGAAATGAATTGAGGGTTTTTTTTTTTCCTCCTCTGTGTTTCTTGAGATCATTCTCATTCCATTATCTGCCATTTACTCATCCTAATCACAGCCAAATTGCATTAGCCAGCAATGATTAGCTCTGCTCGCCTCTCCTTCCAGCTTTTGATTCGATTTCCTTGCTCAGTCAATAGGGCCATGAGCCTCAATGGTTATATAGCTTGGATCCTTAAGTGGAAACACTTCCTTAGATATCCATCCGATACACTCTGTGGCCACTTTATTAGGTACACCTTTATCATACTGGGTAAGATCACCACCCCGCCCACCTTTGCTCACGTAATTCTTCATGGCATGGGTTCAACAAGGTCTGGAAACATTGCATGTTGCCATGCCAGTGTCATGCAGTTGCTGCAGATTTGTCGGTCGCACCAGCCTGAACCGGTGACGTAAGGCAGGATGGATCCGTGGGTTCATGTTGTTTATGCCTATCATCTGCACGTCGCAGTAGGAATCAAGATTCATCACACCGGGTGTTTTATCAATCTTCTACTGTCCAGTTTTGGTCAGCCTGTGCCTCAGTTTTCTGTTCTTAGCTGACGGACTGGAACCCTGTGTGGTTTTCTGCTGCCTGCAACCCATCCACTCAGGGTACAACGTGTTGTGAGTTCAGAGATACTTTTCTTCACACCACTGTTGTAACGTGTGGTTATTTGAGTTACTGTTGTCTTCCTGTCAGCTTGAACCAGCCTGGCCATTCTCCTCTGACCTCTTCTAATAACAAGGCGTTTTCTCCCACACAGCCATCATCTACCGGCTATCTTTTTGTTTTTTGCAACATTCCCTGTAAGCTCTGTAAACTGTTGTTACATGAACACTTCAGGAGAACCCTAGTTTCTGAGATATTCATATCACCGCATCTGGTACCCACAACCATTTAACAGTCAAAGCTCTTAAATCACATTTTTTGCCCATAATGATGTTCGGTCTGAACAACAAATTAACCTCTTGATCGTGTCTGTGTGCTTTTATGCATTGAGTTGCTGCTACATGATTAGCTGAATAGATATTTACATCAACGTGCAGGTGTACCTAATAAAATGGCCGATCAACTGCTCTTCTAAGAGAAGTGAACTAAGCCACCAGAAGGTTTGGAGGCATGTGCTGCAGCTGGTAGGGTTATCGCCTCACGATCTTGGAGATCCAGTTCAATCCTGACATTGGGTGTTTTTTGTGTGTGGAGTTCTCTCGCTCTCCTTGTGACTATGTGGGTTTTCTTCAGAATGTTTTGTCCCGCCTTCTAAAGACATGCAGGCTGTTTGGTACATTGGCTACCAAACACATCGTTACGCCTCCCCACACTTTTGCTTTCCACAGGAATTATTCCCTGCTTGATTTCCTTGACCATTTGTCCCTCCCCACCGATTTTTATCCTGGCACATAGCCTTGCAAGCGGCGGAAGTGTTACACCTACCATTCTCCTCCTCCCTCAGCTCCATTCAGGGCCCCAATCAGCCCTTCCAAGTGAGCCAACACTTGACATGCAGTTCAGTTGGGGTCATCTACCGTATCTGATGCTCTCAATGTGGCCTGCTGCATTTTTGAGATCCAATGTAGAGAGAGGAACCACTTTATCCGGCACATTCACTCCATCCTTAAAAAATAGGATTTCCACTGGCCAATCATTCCAATTCCAACCCCCATTCCCTTTCCAACATGTCTGTCTATGGCTCCTCTTCTGCCACGATGAGGCCACTCTCAGCTTGGAGGAGCAGCACCTTATATTCTGTCTTGGTAGCGTCCAACCTAATAGCATGAGCATCAATTTTGCCAACTGCCAGTCACTTTACCCCTCCTCTTCTCTCTTCATTTCCCCAATCTGGCCCCCATGTTATCTCTTCTCCTCATCTGCCTATCGCCTCCTCCAGATGCCCCTCCACCTTCCCTTTCTCTCTACACCTCTGCTTTCCACAAGAATTATTATCTTCATGATTCCCACTCTCCTCTCCTATCAGATTCCCTCTTCTGCCTTATACCTTTTCCACCTATCTCCTCCCAGTTTCTTACTTCATTCCCCCTCCCCACTCACCTGCCTTCACCTATCGCCTTCTATCTTGTCCACCTTCTCCCACTCACCTGCCTTCACCTATTGCCTTCTATCTTGTCCACCTTCTCCTGCCCCCACCCCCACCTTTTTATTCTGGCATCTTTGCAGTCCTAAAGAAGGGTCTCGGCCTGAAACGTCGACTGTTTATTCATTTCCATAGATGCTGCCTGACCTGATGAACTCTTCCAGCATTTTGTATGTGTTTCACAAGATACAGCACCCAATTATGTATGTTGTGTCCCAATAGCATAGCTGTTAGTGCAACTGTGTTGTCGTGCCAGTGGGGTTTGATTCCCACCGCTGACTGTAAGGAGTTAGTACATTCTCCCCGACCTTGGGCTGCTCCGGTTTCCTCCCAAAATTCAGAGATGTACGGGTTAGGGTTAGTAAGTTATGGACATGTTACGTTGTCACCAGAAGCATGGCAACATTTGCAGGCTTACCCCAGCACAGTCCTCACTGGTTTGAGTTGATACAAATGACACACTTCTCTATATGTAATGTGACAAATAAAAACTAATCATTAGCCTTTTCAAAACTTTGCTTCCGACTTTCTCTTAAACGTATGCAGCATTAGAATGCTCCAACATGTCTTAAGGTAGGTGATCTCAGCTGTAGATCGGAGTGTATACAATGAAGGCCAGGGAGCAAAGGTAGAAAAATACCTCCAGTCCCCACTTCCTCGTCATTCTCAGAATTAATCCTCATTTGCTGTGCCTTCACTAGTATATTCATCGACTCTGGGATTCTCTGCAAACCTCACAGACTCTCCAACAACCTTTGTTCCTTATAACATTCCTCTTTGGCCAAATATTCTTTAAAAGTCCAATTGTCACTTGTCCCAGTATCACACTTTATAGCTCAATATCAATAACAATAACTGACCCACAGGAAAGCTATCAATACGACTGAAAGAGTAGAAAGAAAATTTACTGACATGACACATAACGAAAGATCAAGGATGTTACTCGGCCTGAGAAGCTAAGTTATTAGGTTAAATAAGCTGGGACTTTATTCCCTCGAGCATGAGGGGAGATTTGATTGAGGTTTACAAAACTATAAGCGGTATTACGAGGCTTTTTCCACTGAGGTTAAGTAAGACTTGGACTAGAGGTTATACGTTAAAGGTGAAAGGCAAAATATTTAAGGAGGACTTGAGGGGGAACTTCTTCACTCAGAGGGTTGTACGTGTGTGGAACAAGATGCCAGAGGAAGTAATGGATGTAAATTCAACATCAATATTTAAGACAATTTTGGATAGATACATGGATGAAGGGATATGGAGGGTGCAGGTTGATGGGACTAGACAGAATAACAGTTCGGTATGGACTAGTAGGACTGAAGGGTCTGTTTCATTACTGTAGTGCTCTATGAATTTATGACTCTAAAACAAACCTGTGAATGACTTTGGGGCACTTTGACATGTGAAGGGAACGATATTAACGAATGCTGTTGTTCATAAGTGCTTAATGTGTACACATTAAATCTACCTTGCAATTATTGTAAAAGCATCAGTAATGATTTATAATTCATTTGGAACAGAAACTTGATACATGCACACAGGCAATTATTGCTGACAGCATCAAGTTTATAGAAGGGGAATAATCAACGGAACCAGAGCCACTTTCGCAGACTCACCACCACACCTGGTGACTGCTGTTCACCATTAATTTTTTTTCTTTTACTTCCACCCCCCCCCCCGCCGCCAGAATGTGGGTTACGCAGCCAAGATCTTCTAAAAACCTACCTTTTTAATTTGGCCTACTTATTGGATTACTTAATGTTTGCTGATGTCGATTACATTTATATAATTTAGTATATTTGATTACATTTTTACTCTATGTTTATCTTTAAGTATGATTTTTAATTTTGTCTCCTAGTTTTATGACTATATTTATTTGTCTTTACAATCTACAGTATGTAACGCATCTTGAGCCTGCATTTTACAGGATGAAAGCAGCTATATAAAGTTCTGTGCAAAAGTCTTAAGCACATATTGTATATACGTATAGCTATGGTGCCTAAAACTTCTGCACAGTACTATAGTAATTTTAGATATTGCTCTGTACTATTGCCACAAAAAAAAACAAATTTCATGAAATATGTGAGTCACAATAAAGCTGATTCTGGTATGGATCTCTATTGTAGTTTGAGAATTGTAGTGGGAAGGGGGTAGGGAGAAGAGAATCATGGTTGGGAGAAGGGGCAGGGAGAGAGCAGGGAGCACCAGAGAGACATTCTATAATGATCAATAAACCAGTTGTTTGGAATCAAATGACTTTGGCTGGTGTCTCAGGGTTGGGTGTGTCTGCACCTACGTCATACCCTGGCACTCCTTCTCTGCCAGCTGTCCCACAACATTCCCTTGGCACTCCAGCCTCACCATTCCCAACATCCTTTGCTCCCACCAGATTTACGAACTCTTCTCCACTCCACATTGACAAATACAGTACTGTGCAAAAGTCTTAGGCACCCTAGCTATATATATGTGCCTAAGACTTTCACATCACAGCCTACAATCATAACACAGATCCTGAGGTCTTCTTCCCAATAAATCAATGGCAACCATCCACCATTGAACACTAGAACATAGAACAGTACAACACAAAACAAGCCTATCAACCAACAGTATTCTAAACTAATACTTTAAGAGATACGGGCAACGTTCCCCCTAATTTTTTGAACAGCTGCACAAACTAACTACTGCCCTGAGCAGGAACTTTTACATCCTGAAAACTGCGTGGCACTTTATATGTGTTTTGTTTTGTAATATGCACATCAAACAAACACAAACCACAACCCACAAGACAAGTAAACAATGTCAGGCAGGCAAAACAACTGACAGGCACAATGGCAAAAGTACTACGTTTTGACTAGATGGTGTCGGTGTTCAGTGGGCTGACAGTTTATTAACAATGAGCTACCAACTTCCATTCTGTGTTTATTGTTACAATTTGTAACAGTGTTGTAACTTGAAACTCTGACAATGTTGAAGCTCTAAACTGTTTCAAAGTAAAGGTTGTGGTATGTTTATTATTTAGAAAAATTATGAATTATGTTCATTAACACAGTTGCAGGGTATTTCACAATGATATTAACATAGATTTCTAAATTATATTAACATGATATAAAAGAAAACTCCAGCTGCACTGGAACTGTGTGTGAGAGCATTTCAGTTGCTGCACAAGCCACACATCCACGCAGCTTAGAGGAAACAATAGGTGCAGACCTTTTCCGGCTCAACATGCTGAATGTGATCAATTAACCTACTAACCCATAGGTCCCTGGACTGTGGAGGAAAACAGTGCACCTGGAGGAAACCCACACAGTCATAGGGAGAACGTACAAACTTCTTAAGAAGTTTGAAATGCTTAAGGACAGTGGCAGGAATTGAACCTGGGCTGCTGGCACTGTGATAACATTATACTAACTGCTACACTATCTAAAGCATTCAAGCGACTCTCAGATAGACACGTGAATGTGCAGGAATTGGAAGGGTATGAACAATTGTATAGGTTGTGTGGGATTAATTTAGTTGGGCATTCAGTTAGTTATTGTCATACAGCGGGGAACAGGCCTGTCTGGCCTTCGAGCCACAGCGTCCAGTAATTCCCTGATTTAATCCTAGCCTAATAGATAGATCCCGAGGGAAATTGGGTTTCGTTACTGCCGCACCAACCACAGGACAATCTGCAATGACCAATTAACCTACCAATCAGCACATGTTTGGACTGTGGGAGGAAACCAGAGCACCCGGCGGAAACTCTTTGCACGCAGCAGCGGGAATTGAACCCCATTTACCTGTGCTGTAAAACATTGTGCCAACCACTATGCTAACCACCGTGCCGCCCCATTAATTGCTGATTTAATTAGTTCAGCACAGCATCATGAGCTGAAAGATCTGTTCCTGTACTGTACCATTCTATGTTCTATGTTCCTTCTAAAAGCCTTTTAAACATATCCGAATCAGATTTATCAACACTGTCTTTTATGCTGTGTAATTTGTGGCAGGAGTACAGAGCAAAAATGCTATAAATTACAAGACAAATGTAAAAGTAAATGCAAAGTAGTGTTCATAGGTTCATGGACCATTCAGAAATCTGATGGAAGAGTGAAGAAAAAGTTCCAAATTCATTAGGTTTGGGTTTCAGATTCTTGTACCTCCTCCAGGAGGTTATGTGAAGAGGGCATGTCTTGCATGTTGAAAGTCTTGAACAATGGATGCCACCTTCTTGAAGCACTGCCTTTTGACGATGTCTTCAATGGTGGGGAGGGTTGTGCCTGTGATCGAGCTGGCCGAGTCTACAACTCCCACAGCCTCTTCTGATCCTGCTCTTGGAACCCCCCAGACCAGGCTGTGATGCACCCAGTTAGAACGCTCTCCACTGTTTATTTACAGACATTTGATAGAATCTTAGGGACATACCAAATCTCCTTGAACTCTTAACAAAGTAGAGCTGCTGGCACACCTTTGTCATAATTGCCTCAATGTGTTAGGCCCAGAATAGATCAGAGTCTGATTCTTTGATTTATCACATGCATAGGTTGCTGTAGCCAGGAATGGTAATGGGGACAAGTCCCCACTACCTGTTAAATGTTCCTAACAACATGTGCCTTAAATAGTCTCTGACAAAATTGTTCAGTCCTGGCCCTCACCTGTGGCTTAGCTACTAAGCCCAGCGGAACCGTTTCTATTGACAGGAAAAGGGGCAAAGACGGGTTACTGGCACCTCAAACCCTGTCACTTGAGACAGATGGAGCTTGTCAGCCGTGGTTGGCAGCTCACTTAGGAGATGGAAATCTCTGATCTCAAACCTCCACTGCCTTGTGGCTATACCCACTCATGGGGAAGGCTTTGGAAGTGAACCCAAGTTAAAATCCACAGCTGGAGTCCCTAAGGCCCTACATTAAGTTCAATGTTGACTGGCAGCCCCTGCAATGCTACTGGTACCAAACTCCTCCAACCTGATGGCATGAACATCGATTTCTCTAACTTCCGCTAAGGCCCCAACTCCCCCTCGTACCCCATCTGTTACTCATTTTTATGCACACATTCTTTCACTCTCCTTTTTCTCCCTCTGTCCCTCTGAATATACCTCTTGCCCATCCTCTGGGTCAACCCCACCCCTTGTCTTTCTTCCCGGACCTCCTGTCCCATGATCCTCTCGTATCCCCTTTTGCCTATCACCTGTCCAGCTCTCGGCTCCATCCCTCCCCCTCCTGTCTTCTCCTATCATTTTGGATCTCCCCCTCCCCCTCCAACTTTCCTTCAGTTAGTCCTGACGAAGGGTCTCGGCCTGAAACGTCGACTGCACCTCTTCCTACAGATGCTGCCTGGCCTGCTGCGTTCACCAGCAACTTTGATGTATGTTGGTACCAAACTGTATCAGTTTCTGCCGTTCCTTTGGATTCACTAGCTGCGTGGAGAGGGGGAGCCTGCTACATGGGCAACAGTTTGCTCTCCATATCGTACTGTCCTGGCTTGTGTATCTAGACATCTGGTCAACTCTGACTGACAGAGGCCTCAGGCAGGCAGATCAAAACATACAATGCCATCCTCATCAAAACGTCCTCTGAGAGGCTGATGCCCAGGAAAATTGAAGCTGCTCACCCTCACCACTGACCCCTCAACACTGTTCCCTCTAAGCTGCACAAATGTGCGGCTGCACAATAACCTAAATGTTTCTGTGCACATACCCTTTGTTGCCGCCCAGATGGAATTGGACACAGCTAGAAAAAGTTTATGAAACATGTAAGATTTTATTTGTTGCACTGTATTTCATCATACCCTTCACTAAATAAATAAAATCAAAAGTATGTGATTTTTACAGTTTCATTCTAAATATTCATAGTATGCATATTACAAAAAAAACCATTTAGGGTGCTGTGCAGTTTTCAGGCCGTGTAAAAATCTGCTCAGAGCAATGGTTGGTCTGTGCAGCTGTTAAACAAAATTAGAGGGAACATTGTCCCTCAAGAAGGACTGGTGTGTGTTCGCTTGACCTCCTCTTTTAGAAGTCCACATACAATTTCTTGGTCTGATTGATGTTGAGTGTAAGGTTCTTCTGACACCACTCATTTACATAGCACCTAGTGAAAGTGGAGAGTCAAAGAAAAATGTCTCTTTCTGATCGGGCTTGCATTTCAATAGTGGCTTTCATGAGCACCGTCCTGAAGCGCAGAACCACCTGTGCATTGCGTTGTGACGCACTGATCTGATGTAGTGTAGTTCTCTCAAAGAGCAGTGAAATATTTGTTGCTTATGATGCAGACTAAGGAACAAGTTTGGTCTGGAAATCCTGTTTGTCATTGCCCATGGTAGTAGAATGATTAGTGCAATCGCTTTACAGTGCCATTCCCCAGTAGGAGTTCAGTTCCTGCTGCTCTCTGCAAGGAGTTGTACATTCTCCCCATGGCCAAGTGGCTTTCTTCGGGGTGCTCCGGTTTCTTCCAGATTTCAAAGACATAAGGGTTAGGGTTAATGATTTGTGGGCATAAAACCATAAGATACACAGTGGAAGCAGAATTGGCCATTTCCCCATTGAGGTTTCGCCATCATTTCATCATGGCTGATCCATTTTCCTCTCAGTCCCAAACTCCTCCCTTCTCCCCATATCCCTTCAGGCCCTGCCTAATCAAGAATCTATCAACCTCTGCCTTAAGTATGCCCAATAACTTGGCCTCCGCAGCTGTCTGTGGCAACAGATTCCACAGGTTCACCAGTCTTGCTAAAGGAAGTGGTGGTGATTACATTGCTTGGATTACATTGGTTGTTGATGAAAATGATGCATTTCATTGTATATTTTAAATTTTCGATGTATATGTGACAAGTAAAGCTAATCCTCACTCTTTAATTAAAAGTGAGAGGCAGATAATGCTTCAGGTTCATTGTCTCAGCCAACAAAAGGTCTCCCTGACAGAACCGGCACTCTCTCAGCAGTCCTCCGCAGATGCTGCCTGACCAGCTGAGTATTTCCTTTCTTTTGTCCACTTTTGTGTATTACACTGTACTGCTGCCACAAAACAACAAATTTCACAACATATGTCAGTGATAATAAACCTGATTCTGTTACTAGGAAAATAGAAATAACGAGGTGGTCTTCATGGGTTCATGACTCAATTAATTATAAAGTTATCGGGCACTACAGCACAGAAACAGATCTGTGCCAAACTGATCTTCTGCCTAGTCCCACGTACCTTCAGCCAGACCATATCCCCTCCAGTCTCCTCCTAACTGGGTACTTTCCTTCTCTTTAATGTTACTATTGAATTCACATCTTTCAGCCTTCCAGAATTTCATATCTGAAGTGGGAAGTTGTCCTGGATTATTGTGTACAAACTGCTGTGTGATATATCCACTGAAGGGAGATGTTTCATTACACAGAAATGAGCCCTGATGAGACATTAGAATATGAAATAAAGAACAGTACAGTACAATACTCAGCTCACAATATTGTGCCAATTATGTAAACCTGCTCCAAGATCTGGCCCCTACTACACAGCCCTAACCCTCTATTTTTTGTACATCAATGTGTCCATCTAAGAGTTGCTTATATGTCCCTATTGTATTGTCCCCCACCACCATCCAGGCTCCCACCTACCTCTGACATCTCCCCTAAACTTACCTCCACTGACATCAAGAGGATGTCCTCTGGTATTGGCCATCGCCACCCTGGGAAAAAGGCACTGGCTGCCCACGCTATCCATGCCTCTCATAATCTTACACACCTCTGCCAAGTTGCCTCTCAATCTCCTTTGCTCTAAAGAGAAAATCCCTGCCTCGCTTGACCTTTCCTCATAAGACATGCTCTCTAATCCGGGCAGAATCTAGTAAATACACAGTAAGTATTTGGGTGGACAAGGACTGATTAGGGATTTGGATAGGTGCATGGCTGGGTGGTGTTTGGAGGATGAGGGTCCGGGTGCAGGCCAGTTGGATTAAGCAGGTTAATAGTTCAGCTTGGACTAGATGAGCTAAAGAGCCCGAATCTGGGTGTGGTGCTCTACGACCCTAAATCTCCTCTGCACCCTCTCTAACTCTTCTACATCTATGGCCCTTGTGGCTACGGGGGTCAGGGGGTATGGAGGGAAGGCTGGGGTGGGGTTCTGAGTTGGATGATCAGCCATGATCATAATAAATGGCGGTGCAGGCTCGAAGGGCCGAATGACCTACTCCTGCACCTATTTTCTATGTTTCTATGTTTCTATCCTTCCTACAATGAGGTAACCAGAATTGAACACAACACTCCGAATGTGAACATGAAACGCAAAGACCGGACAACACAAGAACAGGGTCTTGCACTGTCCCGCCAGCCTGTAACCCTTTCCCTCTCCCCCCACCCCCCACCTTCTTATTCTGGCTTCTGCTCCCTTCTGTTCCAGTCCTGATTACGGGAGTGTGGAGTAAGATGCCAGTGGAAGTGGTGAATGCAGAATGGATTTCAATACTTAAGAGAAATTTGGATAAGTGCATGGATGGGAGGGGTACGAAGGGCTATGGTCTGGGTGCAGGTCGATGGGACTGGGCAGAATAATAGTTCAGCACGGGCTAGATGGGCCAAAGGGCCTGTTTTGTGTTGTAAAGTACTATGACTCTATAATCACTTGATCCTGACTGCCTTCATGAAAGGTTGGTTTGGCCTAGGGAGAGAGAGACGAAGTTGAAACAAGTTAGTCAGCCCACTATGTGCAATTTATCAACCATCAACCTACTTATTTATTATATTTAAAGCACCAGATGACCACGGACGTACAAGAGGTACCCAATAATGTGGCCAATGGGTGATTCAGAAATAAATAAATAGCACAAGAAGAGAGCAATTTCGTGAGGTAGTTCTTGTGGGTTCACAGACCATTCAGAAACCTGACGGTGGAGGGGAAGGAGCGGTTCCTAGCATGTTGAGTGTGTGTCTTCAGGTTCCAGTATCTCCTTCCTGATGGCAGTAATGAGAAGAGGGTGTGTCCTGGATGGTCAGGGTCTTTCACAATGTTTGCTGCCATTTTGAGGCTTTGCCTTTTGAAGAGGACCTCGACGGTTGGGAAAGCTAGTGCCCGTGATCGAGGTGGCTGAGGTTACAATCCTCTGCAGCTTTCTCTAATACTCCACACTGGAGCCTCCAGATGGTGATGCAACCAGTCAGAATGTTCTCATTGCAGAAATAAATATTTTTTATTATTCAGAGATACAGCATGGAATGGGCTCTTCCAGCCAGCAACCCATCTATTTAACCCTAGCCGAATCACAGAACAATCTACAATGACCAACTAACCAGTACGTCTTTGGACTGAGGGAGGAAAAGGAGCACCCAGAGGAAACTCACGGGTTCACAGGGAGATCATACAAACTCCTTACAGATGGCTTTGGAATTGAACATCCTGAGGGTATCTAAAGAAGAATGTGCTGATGTCGGAGAAAGTTCAAAGGAGGTTCATGAGAAAGATTCTGGGATTGAAAGGCCTATCGTACAAGTGTTTGATGGCTTTGGGCCTCTACCCACTGGAATTTAGAAGAATGAGGGAGATTCTTATTGAAACCTATTGAATGTTGAAAGGCTTCAATAGGGTGGATGTGGAGAGGATGTTTCATATGGTGGGGGCATCTAAGACAAGAGGACACAGCCTCAGAATAGAGGGACGTCCATTTAGAATTTCGATGAAGAGGAATTTCTATAGCTAGAGGGTAGTGAATATGTGGAATTTGTTGCCACAGCCGTCTGTGGAGACTTGTTGAGTATACTTAAGGCAGAAGTTGATAGCTTCTTGATTAGTTGTGGAATAAAGGGATATGGGGGGAAGGCAGGAGACTGGGGCTGAGAGGGAAATGGATCAGCCATGACGAAATGGCAGAGCAGACTCGATGGGCCAAATGGCCTAATTTTGCTCCTATATCTTATGGACATGGTAATAGTATTACACTACCATGGCGTCGATCCTCAATAATACTCTTTTTTATTCCCTGTATTCCTAATCCCTCCCTTCCCTCCCAATCCCCTGATTCTACCAGTCATCTGCACACATGGAACAACCTCCAATTAACTGACTGGCCTGCGTGCCTTTGGGACATGGGAGGAAGCTATGTGGTCACAGGGAGATGGTGAAACTCCACACAGACAGCACCCAAATAGGCTTGAATTTGGGGAAACTGGATCTCTGGCCCTGCACCACTCGGTCACCCAGTTTGACCAAATCTACCTCTGTTATTAGCTTCTTTGAGCAGTAACATCAAGGAGTCCACAGACAACATGGACTAGATGGGCCAAAGGACCTGTTTGTGTGCCATACTTTTCTATGACTCTATGACTCTTTTTGATAGATCATGAAACCAACTTTTTCACTTCTTTTAGGTCTTTTATGTTTGTTTCCTGTCTTGCATGTGATTCTGGATCTGATGGAGCTTGTGTTTGCTGTTTGGAGATCATTCGGGTGTGTCAGTGCTCTGCAGTCTCCTCGAGGATTCCAGGAGGCAGCGACAGTGTGACTGAACCTTGTGACAAGAAGGCTGCAGGACAGGACACAAACCAATGTTTGACCCCCATTTCGCTGGTCACAGCTTCCGTTGTTGACCGACTAAAGTGACGAGAGTGATTGAAACATTAAGGTGAGGGCGGAAGTTCGGAGGTTGTTCGGGTGTTCCAGATCTCTGCAGCCTCTGGGAGAATTCTGGGAGGATTCTGGGAGGTAGAGGCAGTGTGCACGAACCTTGTAGCAGGAAGGCTGCAGGATGGGATGCAAGCTGAGGTTTGGCTCCATTTCGCCAACAATAGCTTGCATTGTTCATCAATAAAATGTTGAAGGAGATTGAAGTATTGAAGTGGGTGCAGAGGGTGAGTGGCAATTGCCTCCCTTTTGATTGGTTGCTCTGTACCAGAGAGAGGAGAGCCTGCTGTTGCACCCAGAGAGTGTTGGCCAGTTTTTTTCTTATTTTGGATGTGGACTTGGACTGTAGACTCTTTTTTCAGTCTTATAGTTTTTATATTCTATGTTTTTTTGCCGATCCTGGATTTTTTGTGTGGGCAGGGGAATTTGGGGGCCAATGTGGCTGATTGGTTTTGTTTGTTTTTTGTGTGGGAGGAGGGATTTAGGAGTTGATGTGCCTGTCCAGTTTTGTTCGTCTTTTTTTGTGGGGAGGTGGGGTTTGTGGGTTGATGATCATGCTGCCTTTCTTTTCTTTCTTGGTTTCATGGCTACCCGGAGAATTGAAGAATCTCAGATTTGTAAATTTTGATAATAAATGAACCATTGAACTTTGACTCCATGACAACACAAACTCTGAATTAATAAGTAAAATAAAAAGTCCTATTACATTCTGAATGGGCAGCTCAGCGCCACTGCTCTGGAGATCAGGGTTCAGTCCTTGGCCTCTTCTTCTTTTTAGCCCATCACCCCTACTGGGGCATAGGCCACTGACAGCAGCTTACCTCTGTCCTGGGCCAGTTTTTCAAATTGTCCCCAGGAATAGTCCATCTTCCCCCAAGAGAACTACAACATTGTCATTGGGTTTGGAGGCTTGCGTGCCTCAGAGACCCGGAGAGCTCTGTTGGCTGGAGTCAGGGTTATGCGCTGGCTCTTGGTAGGGTCACCTTTGCCAAACAGGTCAAAGGGCAGAGGACAGACTAAGAGTGGTCCACCGGTCCTCCAGGTTTGAGGGTTCAGCTCAGGACTAACAACTCTAACTGGTAAAACAAAACTGTTATAGAGTTGGCAATGAGGAATCCCACATCTGTGTGAGACGATACCCCTGAGTCTCCACTCTGGACTTGCATAACTGACAATAGTGAAAACTGAGAGGAAGCTACTGACATGATGAAGGAAACTCTGAAACCGCTAAAGAATGGAGGACTTTCATTGCTGCCCTAAACGCCCAACATGTAATGGGCTTCAGGTAAGTAATATTTCATCTTGCGTCTTCTCAGAGAAAATCCTTCCTCTCACAGGGATGAGGTCTTTGGAGTTTCTGCTGGCATTTCTGTAGCTCCGGGCTTTTATGGGATGGGGTTGTTAGCACTACATTCAACCTTCCTTCTTTTGTAGCTGGACTTGGGAACGTCCATGGTGGAATTCAATCCTGACCTTGGATGACCTTAAGCACCCTACACCAGGGGAAATAAGAACGTAGAAATCTACAGCATATTACAGGCCCTTTGGCCCACAATGTTCTACCAGCCATGTAAGCTACTCTAGAAACAGCCTAGAACTTCCCTATCGCATAACCCTCTATTTTTCTAAGCTCCATGTACCTATCTAAGAACCTCGTAAAAGACCCCATTGTATCCACTCTACCATCATCGCTGGCTGTGCATTCCACGCACCCACTGCCCTCTGCGTGGAAAACTTACCCCTGATATCCCCCTGGTACCTTCTTCCAAGCAGCTTAAAACTATGTCCCCTCGTGTTAGCCATTTCAGCCCTGGGAAGAAGCCTCAATACTTAATGAGGCATGTTTTTCGCACAGAGGATGGAAAGTATGAGGAATGAGCACCCAGAAGACATGGCAATAGGGCTCCAATTACAGTGTTTAAAAGACATTTGAACAGGTACTTGGATAAGAAAGGTTAGACCATAAGACCAGAAAACTTAGGAGCAGAATTAGGCCATTTAGCCTATTGAGTTTGCTCTGCCATTTCAATCTGGCTGATCCATTTTCTGTCTCAGCCCCAATTTCCAGACTTAATCCCATACCCCTTCATGCCCTGACCAATCAAGAATCTATCAACCTCTGCCTTAAATACACCCAATGACCTGACCTCCACAGCAGCTTGTGCAAATGAACTCTACAGATTTGCCACTCTCTGACTAACACCGTTCTAATTGATGCCCCTCTATTCTGAAGCTGTGCCGCCTGGTCTTCGACTCCCTCGCCATAGAAAACACCCTCTCCACTTTCACTCGTTCGAGGTCTTTCAACATTCAATGGGTTTCAATGAGGTCACCACTCAATTTCATGAACCTCCTTTGAACTCTCTCCAATGTCACCACATCCTTTCTTAGATTGGTTGACCAAAACTGTTCACAATACTCCAAGAGAGGTATGGGGTTTGAGGGACATGGGGTGAAATACAGGCATATGGGAATAACTCAGGAAAGCATGTTGGTCAGTATTGGACAAGTTGGGCTGAATGGCCTAATTCTCTGCTGAATAACTTCACGACTACACTCTTCCCTTCCAGTACGGATGACTGTACTGAACAACGGAAAAAATCCACTGTCTTTTTCCCACCAAGATGCTGCATGAACCAGTTCTGGAACATCGACTGTTTACTCTTTTCCATAGATGCTGCCTTGGCCTGTTCAGTTCCTCCAGCATTTTGTGTCTGTTGCTTAGATTTCCAGCACCTGCAGATTTTCTCGTGTTTGTGCTGTATGAACCACTGAATTCTTCCAGCTCCTTTGTATCTTGCTCCATATTTCCAGCATCTGCAGTCCTCATGAAGGGTCTCGGCCTGAAATGTCGACTGGTTATTCCCCACTGTAGATGCTGCCTGACCTGCTGAGTCCCTCCAGCATTTTGTGAGTTTTGCTCTGCATGTCTGCAGAATCTCTTGTGTTTATAATCTGCGGCCTATGTGACTTACTTTCTATTTACTTGTCCTTGAAGATATTTTGAACGTCATTTTAAATTGGGCTGAGCTGAGCTGAGGCCTCCGGCGGTCAGAGTTGACCATAGATGTTGTGTTTCCTAGCTGTCTAGACTGGGCGGTATGATATGGAGAGCAAGCTGTTGCCCACATAGCAAGCTCCCCTTTTCTGATGAACCCAAGGGAACGGCATACTGTTTGGCACCAGCAGCATCGCAAGAGTTGCCAGTCAACATTGATCTCAATGTAGGACTGTCTCAGGGACTCCAGCTCTGGATTTTCCCTTCCCCATGAGTGGATATAGCTGTAAGGACGGTCGCTGTGTTCGGGCAGTCGCTCTCCTCGGAAGGCCATTCTGTTCGAGTGGTCGCTGAGATTTCTGTGATTATTGGTGTGGTCTGAAGTTCATACTAACTGTGGTTCATATTGGCCTCCTTCAGGCTTTAGTGTTTTCTTTCTTGTTGCTGATTGGCATGTTGGGGGCTTTGGGCTTTGACGTCCTTGTTGCCGTTTTCTGGGTGGGCAGTACGTTAAGTTTTTTGTGCGAGGTAGGGGATTGAGAGCTTGGGCTTTGATGTTCTTGTTGCTGTTTATCCATGTGGATGAACTGTTAGGTTTTTGTGTGTGAGGGAGGGGGTTGGTGGTTTGATGTTCTTGTTGCTGTTTCTCTGTGTGGGTGATCTGTTGGCTTTTGTATGATGGGCTGTTGGGTGCTTGGGGTTTATGAGGTTTTGTTTCATTTTCTTTGTGTGTGTGGGGCTGGGGGTTCATGTCTTTCTTTCAATGACCATGATTTTTCTTTGTTACGTGGCTATCTGGAGAAGATGATTCTCAGTGTTGTATACTGCATACTTTGATAGTAAAATGAACTTTTGAACTTTTAACATGCTATTACCAAGAAAGAGCAGTGCCTCTGCTTCCTTAGAAGCTTGTGAAGATTCAACATGACATCTAAAACTCTGACAAGCATCTATAGATGTAAAGTGGAGAGTACATTGACTGGTTGCATTACCGCTTGGTATGGAAACATCAATGCCTTTGAATGGAAAATCCTCCAAAAAGTAATGGATATAGTACAGTCCATTACGGGTACAGCTCTCCCTTCCACTGAGCACATCTACAAGGTGCACTGACACTAGGAAGCATCAATCATCCAGGACCCCCACAATCCAGGCCATGCTCTCTTCTCACTACTGCCATGAGGAAGAAGATACAGGAGCCTTAAGGCTCATACCTCCAGGTTCAGGAACAGTTATTACCCCTCAACCATCAGGCTCTTGAACCGGGGGGATAACTTCACTCAACTTGACTTACCCCATCACTGAACTGTTCCCACAACCAACAGACTCACTTTCAAGGACTCTTCATCTCACATTCTCGATATTTATTGCTTTATTTATTTTTCTTCTTTTGTATTTGCAGTTTGCTGTCTTTTGCACATTGGTTGTTTGTCCGGCCTGTTGGATGCAGTCTTCCATTGATTCTATTATATTTCTTGGATTTACAGTGTATGCCACCAAGAAAATGAATCTCAGTTTTGTATATGGTGACATATATATATCTTGATAATAAGTTTAGTCTGAACTTTGAGATTCACCAGGTTGCTGCATGGATTAGAGGATATGAGCAATAAGTAGAGATCGAATAAACTTGGACTATTAGACATAGGCTCAGAATTAGGCCATTTGGCCCATCGAGTCTTCTCCCTCGAGTGTCGAGGCTGATGGAAGACCTAATGGGGTTTTTTAAAATTATGAGAGGCATAGATACGCTAGGTAGTAGCGAAAGTTTAAGATTTTAGATCAGCAGATAAATATGAAAGGAATGGAGGGATAAGGATAATATGTGAGAGGAGGACACATCATGGAAGCTGGGTAGCCTCCAGCCTGATGGCATTAAAGTCAACTTCTCCAACTGCTAATAATTTATTCCCCTCCCTCCTTTCTATTTCCATTCCCCATTCTGGTCCCTCTTTCACCGCTTCACTTCTTCACACCTGCCCGTCACCTCCCCCGGTGCCCCTCCTCCCTCCCTTTCTTCCATAGTCCACTCTCCTTTCCTATCAGATTCCTTCTTCTTCAGCCCTTTACCTTTTCCACCTATCATTTCCCAGCTTCTTACTTCACCCTCCCTCCCCTACCTACCTACTGTCTCCTTCACCTATCTCATGCCAATTTGATCTCCTTCCCCTCTCCTCCACCTTGTTACTCTGGGTCCTGCCTCCTTCCTTTCCAGTCCTGATGAAGGATCTCGACCTGAAAAGTTGACCGTTCATTCATTTCCATAGATGCTGCCTGACCTGCTGATTTCCTCCAGCATTTTGAGTTTGCATGTTAGATATTAATCTATCTATCTAGTTATTTATTTATTTATTTATTTACTTATTGAGATGCAATGAAGAGTAGGCCCTTCTGACCCTTTGAGCAATGCTGCCAGCAATCCCTCGACTCAGTCCTAGCCCAATCACAGGACAATTTACAATGACCAATTAACTTGCCCAACCAGTACATCATTGTGTCTGGGGGAGGAAACCCACACGGTCACACTGCCTTACAGGCTGCGGTGGGAATTGAACCCAGGTCGCCTGTACTGTAAACTGTTGTGCTAACCACTATGCTACCGTGCCACTCCATTTCATATAATTCAGTATACTAGTCAGCACAATATTAAGGGCCTGCCCGGTGCTCTTCTGTTCTATGTCGTATGACTTTATATAAGCAAAGAAAAACATCCCTATACCTATCACTTAACATCATCATCATCACGTGCTGTGTCGTATGACTTGGGCAACAATGGTCTTTCCGTGACCATGATTGTTCTTTGCAAAGTCTGCAGAAATGATTTGCCATTGCCTTCGTCTGGGCAGTGTCTTTACAAGACGGGTGACCTCAGCCATTATCAATGCTCTTCAGAGATTGTCTGCCTGGCATCAGTGGTCACACACCCAGGACTCGCGATATTCAGCAGCTGCTCCCATGGCTTCACATGACCGTGATCGGGGACTAACCAGGTGCTACACCTCACCCAAGGGTGACCTGCAAGCTAGAGCTTGGAAGGAGCACCTCACACCTCCATTGGCAGAGACCTATCTCCACACTGCAACCCAATAGATTTCCACACTTTATTAAATTATATATTTTTAGCTTATCATGTCAACATATCTCACGGGGCTTCTGTTTTTTTATAAACCACATCTTGGGTTCCACACTTTCCCAAAAAAAAATCCTTCGGGTCATTTCAATTTTTTGTATATGTATACATAAAATATATGATCTATATATCGTCATCTTTGGTTCAGTGGCAACAGGGAAACAACATCATTTAATAAAGAGATGAGGAGATGAAGGAAAAGCGGAAGGCAGGGAGATTTCGGAGTCCAAAACAGGATTACTGCGCAGCCAACTTGGAGCCCAGTAAATGGCTATTATTTTATAACAATGTTTGTGTGGAAGTAATGGCAGGGGCTAATTCAAAGCAGAGGATGTTAAAAGCAATGAAATTTTATTAGTTTTTGAATGCACTATGTATTACAGCAAAGCTTAGCAGGGACAGTAAGCACAGGACGGCGAGTGAGTTACCTTGGCTGAGAGTCAGGATGATGTGATTTATGCCTGGCAGGGTGGGGCCTGTCTTAATGCAGCAATAAGAGCCTCTGTTAACCCCTCGAGTGCTGGTGTTAAGGTCCTGTGCAAGAGGACTTCGGACAGATGAGGAGAAAAGGGCAAAGAAGTGGCAGATGGAAAGCAGTGTGGGGGGGGGTGGAATCTCATTGAAATCTATTGAATACTGAAAGTTCTGGATAGAGTGGACATGTAGAGGGTGTTTCCTATAGTGGGGGAGTGTCTAGGACCAGAGGGCACAGCCTCAGAATGGAGGTTCAGGTGATCAAAAGTTCTGAGTAAATTTATTATCAAGGTATGTATGCATCACCATATACAACCCTGAGGTTTATTTTCTTGCAGGCATTCACAGTAGAACAGCGAAATATAATAGAATCAATGAAAAACTACACACAAAGACTGACAAACAACCAATGTGCAAAAGAAGACAAGTTATGCAAATAATACTGAGAACATGAGTTGTAGAGTCTTTGAAAGTGAGTGGATTGGTTGTGTTCAGTGTTGAAGTGAGTGATGTTATTCACACTGCTTCAGAAGCTTGCTGGTTGAAGGGTAATAACTGTTCCTGAACCTGAACCTGTTGGGAAGTGTATGATCATGCTCTTTGGTAGAAGGAATAAAGATGCAGACTATATTTGGAGTATTGTGAGCAGTTTTGGGAGCTTTATCTAAGAAAGGATGTTTCCTATACTGGGGAAGATTCTGGGACCAGAAGGCACAGCCTCAGAATAGAGTGATGTCCATTTTGAACAGGTTCTTGATTAATCCAGGTGTCAAAGGTTATGGGGCGAAGGCAGTAGAATGAGGTGAGATGGATAATAAGGTAAGGCATCCGTTAGTCTTGCGAGACCATGGATCTGCGCCTGGAAAGTCTTCACTCTCCAGGGCACAGGCCTGGGCAAGGTTGTATGGAAGACCGGCAGTTGCCCATGCTGCAAGTCTCCCCTCTCCGTGACACCGATGTTGTCCAAGGGAAGGGCAAGGGCCGATAGAGCTTGGCACCGGTGTCGTCGCAGAGCAATGTGTGGTTAAGTGCCTTGCTCAAGGACACAACACGCTGCCTCGGCTGCGGCTTGAACTCACAACCTTCAGGTCACTAGTTGAATGCCTTAACCACTTGGCCACGTGCCCACAGAGATGGATAATAAATCAGCTATTACCGATTCGTAGAACACATTTGATAGGCCGACTAATAAAGATAATAATTTTCAAATGAGTAGCTTTATTTAATTGAAACGTACATGAAATGCGTTATTTGCATCAGATTTTTTTTAGATTTTAGGACGGTGCTGCGTTTGTCACACTTCTGGCAGCAACATAGCATGCTCACAAGTTACGAACCTTGAAAGTGCGTCTTTGGAATGTGGGAGGAAAGCCGAGTACCTGGAAGAAGCCCCCACAGTCACAGGGTGAACATACAAACTCTTTCTAGGCAGCCAAAGGCAAGTATGCCTTATGCCTTCTTTACCACCCTAGCGACTTGTTCGGCCATTGAATGACGGATTCCAGCTCTTTCAGGGAAGAACATTATTCTCAGTTCTGTCCCAAGGGTGTCACCCCTTTCCCTGCCACTGCACTCCATTTTCTATACTTCTCAGCCTGAGGAAGTGACCTCTCTGTACACCCCTGCCATCAGTCAACATACCCTGCAGGTTTCAATCTGTACAATAATTTACAGTATATTTTGACTCTGCTCAATGCAATTCCTCATCTGCATGGACTGCCTGCAATACAACTGCAAGGCTTCTTACTGACACTTCAAATTTATTTCATGCCTTCGATGGTTTGAAGTCTGGCAGTGGATTTTGGCCGGCATTTAAAACCAACTTATTTAATAGCAATTGCTGCATTTCACTGTAATTACACCATGAGTTTTATAGCTTTTAAATTATAGGGTTTGTTTGAAAATGAGGAGGGAGAGGGAGGGAGTGAGTGATGTGCAGCAGGTGAAGTGTGATCAGGAGTTCAGACGAACTCAAAGCTCCAAAGTTGGATCCTGGTGATGTTTGCGTTCCAAAGGTCTTTGGAAATCAAGTACGAGGCATAAAACCTGGTGGTGACGGCCATGGATTAAGTACAATACCAACAAAGAGCAAAACGAAGACAAAGAACAAAAAAGCGATCATCTTATGCTAGAAACCATCAGATCATAAGACATACTTGCAGCAGAATTAGGGCATTCAGCCCTTCAACTCTTCTCCACCATTCCATCATGGCTGATTTATTATCCCTCTCAACCCCATTCTCCTACCTTACTTATCAACCTGTGATTTAAATATAACTAATGACAAGGTTGCCATGCCAATGAATTCCACAGATTCATCGCCCTCTGGCTAAAGAAATTCTTCGTCATCTCTGTTCAAAAGGGATGACCTTGTATTCTGAGGTTGCACCTATTGGTCCTTGACTCCCCCACAATAGGAAGCATCCTCTCCACATCCACTCCACCTAGGCCTCTCAGTGTTCGATAAGTTTCAATGAGATCCCCTTCATTCTTCTAAACTCCAGTGAGTACAGGCCCAGAGCCATCAAACGCTCCTCATACATTAACTCTTTCATTCTTTGCGTCATTTTTGTGACCCTCCTCTGGTGCCTATCCAATGTCAGCACATCTTTTCTTAGATAAGGGGACAAAACTAGTGATTATACTCCAAGTGTACTCATAATACCATAAGGCATAGGAGTAAATTAGGCCATTTGGTCTATTGAATCTGCTCCACCATTCCATCATGGCTGATTTATGAAGCCTGCTTTCTTCCAGTGACCTTTGATGTCCTAGTTCAGTCTAGAATGATAACAAGACATACCTTGGTGACAAGAAGCCAGATTCAAGTGGTGTGAAACCGACTACAGAAAAACTAAGAAACTTTTAGAAAAATACTGATATTGCTCTACTACACTTACTAAAAAACATTCACTGAACAATCACACACACGCTAATTAATTGCACATGCAGCGGTCGTTCATGCAGCCTGTTACAGCCGTTCCAATCAGTGTTCTTAGCTTTTTCTTACTTTTTAACTTACGTTATTTTTGTATTTTTTTTCACAGTAACATGTCAAAGCTGCACCCTTTCTAACATGCTGGTAGAGAGAGTTTTATTTGGGTTTTTAGTGCTGGAAATAGTTACATTCCAACACGTCTCAGTAGCGGGACAGAAGCATGGTTGCATTGTGTATTCCAGGGACCAGCTGACTGCGCTTATGCTGGCCGGTTTAGCGAGCAGAGCGGCGGACACCCCTGCTGAAATCCGGAGGAAAACGCACAGAGGATGCAGAAGGCGATCACAAAGTCGAGGAAAGAGGACCGGGTCGAGACAACAGAGACTTATGGAGAAGAGGAGTTCGGTGGGTAATAAAATGGACGAGTTCATGGCGCTAGCCAGGTGTCAGAGAACATTTCGGGAGGGCAATGTTATGTGTTTCACTGGAACGGGGCTGCACGAGGACATACCCAGTCAAAACTTTTCCATGGAGGGCTTCCAGACCGTTCGGGCTGACCGCAAGTGCACTGACAGCGGTAAGCGTAAAGGAGTTGGGTGCTTACTGTTCTGGTTAACAACAGATGGTGCAATCCGGGTCATATTACGAACAAGGAACGTGTTTGTAGACCGGATATTGAACGTTTTACTGTTGGACTTCGGCCATATTCCACCAAGATACAACACTGGGCGGCACGGGAGGTCGTTCCTGCCTGTGGCCATCGATCTTGCAGCTCCTCCAAAGGAGGGTCGGACACCCTGAGCCAATAGGCTGGTCCTGGACTTATTTTCCATCTGACATAGTTTGCATTTTGTTGTTTGATTGTTTGTGGTTTTTGTATTGCTATATTTATGCTCTATTCTTGGTTGGTGCGGCTGTAACGAAACCCAATTTCCCTCGGGATCAATAAAGTATATCTATCTATCTATACACACACTCAGTGGCCACTTTATTAGGTACACCTGTACACCTGCTCGTTAATGTGGCAGCAACTCAATGCACAAAAGCATGTAGACATGGTCAAGTGAAAGTCTGCAGATGATGGAAATCCAAGCAACACACAAAATGCCGGATGAGCTCAGCAGGCCATTATCCTTGCAAGCAGAACAAGTGCTTCACCTGCCCCTACACCTCCTCTCTCACTACCATTCAGGGCCCCAAACAGTCCTTCCGGGTGAGGCAACCTATGACTTCACCTATGAGTCGGTTGGGGTCATTGACTGTGTTTGGTGCTCCTAGTGTGACCTCTCGTATATTGGTGAGATCCGACATAGACTGGGAGAGTGCTTCGCTGAGTAGAAACATAGAAAACCTACAGCACAATACAGGTCCTTCGGCTCACAGAGTTGTGCTGAACATGTCCCTACCTTAGAAATTAAAAGGCTTTACCTATAGCCCTCTATTTTACTAAGCTCCATGTACCAATCTAAAAGTCTCTTAAAAGACCCTAT
The DNA here is from genome assembly GCF_963921235.1 of Mobula hypostoma. Taxonomy (NCBI): domain Eukaryota; kingdom Metazoa; phylum Chordata; class Chondrichthyes; order Myliobatiformes; family Myliobatidae; genus Mobula; species Mobula hypostoma. The sequence goes on from NC_086100.1 coordinate 193,204,572, forward strand.
CGTATCCGCCTCCACCACCATTGCCGGCAGCCGATTCCACGCACTCACCACTCTCTGAGTGAAAAACTTACCCCTGACATCTCCTCTGTATCTACCCCCCAGCACCTTAAACCTGTGTCCTCTTGTGGCAACCATTTCAGCCCTGGGAAAAAGCCTCTGACTATCCACATGATCAATGCCTCTCATCATCTTATACACCTCTGTCAGGTCACCTCTCATCCTCCGTCGCTCCAAGGAGAAAAGGCCGAGTTCACTTAACCTATTCTCATATCTATCAGTATCTATGTTCCGTCCACCAGAACAAGCAGGATCTCCCAGTGGCCACCCATTTTAATTCCACTTCCTATTCCCATTCCAATATGTCTATTCATGGCCTTCTCCACTGCCGGCATAAGGCTACACTTAAGTTGGAGGAACAACACCTTATATTCTGTTTGGATAGCCTCCAACCTGTTGATATGAACATTGATTTCTCAAATTCCCAGTAGTGCCTCCACCACCACCCCCGCTTCACTGTTTCCCATCCCCTTGTTCCTCTCCCATGTTACCTCCCTGCTTGCTCATCGCCTCCCTCTGGTGCTCCTCCTTCCCCACTCCTCCCCATTTCCTTCTTTCTTCCACGGCCTTCTGTCTCTTTCACCAATCCACTTCACCATTCTTTACTTCATCCCCCCTGCCCTTCAAGTGTCACCTGTCACCTGGTGGTTCTCTCTCCCCTCCCCCCCCCAACTTTTAAATATACTCCTCAGCGTTTTTTCTCCAGTCCTGCTGAAGGGTTTCGGCCCGAAACATCAACTGTACTTTTTTCCACAGATGCTGCCTGGCCTGCTGAGTTCCTGCAGCATTTTGTGTGTGTTGCTCGGATTTCCAGCATCTGCAGATTTTCTCTTGTTTATGCCCTCCACTATTAGATTTCTTAATGGTCCATGAACTTAAGAACGTGATTCGTCTTTAACTCTATTTAGGCTATTTTTACACTATTAACTTACAGCAGTTGTAATTATTACAATGTCCTACTGCCGCAAAACAGCAGATTTCACGAGATATGGTTCAAATGTACAAAGTACATTTATTATTGAAATAGCTATGGAGTATACAACCCTGAGATTTGTCTTCCCCACAAACAGCCACAAAACAACGAAAACCATGGAACCCATTCAATGAAAAACACCAACCCTGCATGTACAAAACAAGCAAGCAGATCATGCAAGCAGCAACAAAAAGATGTGAAAAACACAGAATATGAAACACAAAATCAAAAGAGTCCAGGCATATTCAGTGTAGCCCACTGTTCATTATCTGCAGGGTGCCCCAAGTCAAAGTCACCCAAACCAGCAGCAAGAAAAGGAGTGACCAGAAACCAGAAACACACAAACTGCGCCAATTAAACGTTGGCCAAGACCCCGGGCACTGGCACCATCCTCCAACAGGATTGAGGGAGAGAGGGACCATTCGAATGTGGGGACCTTCCTTTGGGAACAGTGAGCGAGAGGGAGAGGGTGATAGGTCAGTGATAATAATTCTATTTCTGATTCCTAAGGTAGAAGATAGGCCTGAATGACACTGATCCATGTGTGGACCCAAGAGGCCATGATGTTTATCTTTTATCAGCCAATGTCTTTTGTCCATATGAGTGTTCAGGCTGAGCCCTGAAAGATATGCACCCAGAGAACTGCATCGCTGCAGTAGATCCCAGTCCCTGAGCTTAATTATCGGTCTTGTGAGTTACCGCGGATTCAGTGTGTCATAATTAATTAATTTGTCACAAATTGTATATTTTATTGATCAATTTGTCGGCTATAAAATTTTAATGGGTATGAAGTGGAATTGTGAAAGGAGACCGGAACAGAAGGAAAAGTTCAGCAGCTTCTCAGGATGCTGATGGTCACAGTTGAAGTTTTGAGTGGGTGGGTCTCAGTTAATATAAAATTGATAATTAGCTTATTATTGTCATATAAGACCATATAGGCTGAATCAGGCCATTCGGCTCATCGAGTCTGCTCCAACGTTCCAGCATGGCTGATTTATTATCTCCTGCAACCCCATTCTGCCTTCTTCCCATAACCTTTGATGCCCTTACTAATCCTGATTCCGGGAGATGAGGAGCATTTGATGGCTCTGAGCCTGGGCTCACTGGAATTCATAAGAATGATGGGGTGGAGAGAATCCTATTTAAAACTTGTAGAATGTTGAAGATATTTGATAGAGTGGATGTGGACAGGATATTTCCTATGGTGGAGGAGTCTAAGACCAGGGAAACAGCGTATTTGTGGAATTCTCTGCCCAATGAAGCAGTGGAGGCTACCTCAGTAAACATATTTAAGACAGGGTTGGATAGATTTTTGCATAGTAGGGGAATTAAGGGTTATGGGGGAAAAGGCAGGTAGGTGGAGATGAGTCCATGGCCAGATCAGCCATGATCTTATTGCGTGGTGGAGCAGGCTCGACGGGCCAGATGGCCGACTCCTGCTCTTATTTTTTATGTTTTTATGTCCTTATGCACATTTAAGGCAAAAGTTGATAGATTCTTGATTAGTCAGGGTATGAAGGGATATTGGGCTTGAGAGGAAAGTAGATCAGACATGACAAAATGGCAGAGCTGACTCAATGGGCCAAATTGCTTAATTCTGCTCCTACATCTTGTGGTCATATTAGGAATCTATCAACTACCGCTTTAAATAAACCTAATAATCTGGCCTCCACAACCTCTGCGGCAATTAATTCCACAGATTGACCACCCTCTGGTAGAGCGAGAGAGAGCGAGAGAGAGCGAGAGAGAGAGCGAGAGAGAGAGAGAGAGAGAGAGAGAGAGAGAAAAGAAAATTAAGGAGTTGAAATTGGAATCTGTTCATTATTGTAACATTTATTGAGGCACAGTCTTGCATACTGTTCATACAGGTAATTTCATTACTCTTCTATGAGGTAATAAAGCTCAAAGTAAATTTTATTATACAAGTACATACTGTATATGTAGCCATAATCAACCTTGAGGTTCACTTCGTGGGCATACACAACAAACCTATAGATTAGTAATTAGAACAAGGACAATAAAAGATCAACCAGAGTGCAGAAGACAACAAGCTATGCAAATAAAAATATAAATAAAAAGCAATAAATAATTAGAGCATGAGATAATGAGATAAAGAGTCCTTAAAGTGAGATCATAGCTTGTGGGAACATTTCAATAGTGGGGCAAATGAGTGTAAGTTATCCCCTTTCGTTCAAGAGCCTGAAAGCTGCGGTGTAGTAATCATTCTTGAATCCGGTGGTGCGAGTCCTAGGGCTCTTGTACCTTCTACTTGATGGCAGCAGCATGAAGTGAGCATGGCCTGGGTGGTGGGGATCTCTGATGATGAATGTTGCTTTCCTATGACAGCACTTCATGTAGGTGTGCTCAATGGTGGGGAGAGCTTTACCTGTGACGTACTGGGCTGAATCCACTACTTTTTGTAGAGTTTTCCATTCAAGGGTATTGGTGTTTCCAAATCAGCCTGTAATGCAGCCAGCCAATATACTCTCCTCTACACATCTACATATAAAGTTTGCCAAAAGTTTTAGATGTCATGCCAAATCTTCACAAACTCCAGAGGATGCAGAGGCTCTGCCATGCTTTCTTTGTAATGGCACTTACGTGTTGGGCCTAGGACAGGTCCTCCAAAGTAATAACACCATGGAATTTAAAGGTGCTGACCCTCTCCACCTTTGATCCCCTAATGAGGACTGGCTCATGGACCTCCGGTTTCCTTCTCCTGAAGTCAATAATCAGCTCCTTGGTCTTGCTGATATTGAGTAAGAGGTTGTTGTTATGACACCACTCAGCCAGATGAGTGCTCTGTCCATTTTTAGAGTTGCATGCTTGGGTCGCCAGCATGATGAAGAAAATTTCAGGGTTGTCAAAGTTTAAAATAAAGATTAAATATAAGATAAAGCAACAACAGAACGCAGAATAAAGTGTAAAGCGGATTGTGAGGTCAAGATTTGATTTTATTGGACTAGGCTTTGTTCATTAGCCTTCACCTTGATGAATGTTTACTGAACCATTTCTTGTAATGGTCAGATTGTCATACGATGACAGATCAGACAGGCTAGACTCATAAGTAGTAGAGCTTCAGAAAATGAAAAGAGGCATGAAAGGAGCCATATGCAGCTGAAATCATGGAGAGCATGATTGGAGTGTTGAACATCTGCAAAGTGGGCATGGTCATCATGAAAGGGGTGTTGAGATCTCGTGGAATTAAGGGAATTCAAGAAGTTACCTTCAAGTTGTTGCTTAGAAACAGTCTCAGACTGAGATGTTGGCCAGCAGGTCTAGGGTCTTCTTGGGCGCCGCAGACTCATATTTAATTTCAAAATGCTTCTTGGGAAGATTATTACTGTGGGAGTTGTTCACACGCTGCTTACTTCGTTCTCAGCAGCTTGTTTCTGTAATGTCATGAAATTACACTTTACTAATGCATGGATTTCAATGGTACTGCGTTAATTGGATCTTCAGTTCCTCTGCAGTGGAGGAAGTGCTGGGGTATAACATACAAGGAGTGTTTGGTAGCTCTGGGCCTGCACTCGCTGGAGTTTGGAAGACTGAGGGAGGATCTCATTGAAACCTATCGAATATTGAAATGCCTAGATAGAGTGGATTTGGAGAGGATGTTTCCTATAGTGGAGGGATTTGGGAGCAGAGGACCAGATTACAAGGATATTTCCTTAGAATAGAGATGAGAAGAAATTTATTTAGTCAGAAGGTGGTGAATCTGTGAAATTCATTGCCACGGATGGCTGTGACGACCAAGTCATTGGGTATATTTAAAGTGGAGGTTGATAGGTTCTTGATTAGTCAGGGTGTCAAAAGTTACGGGGAGAAGGCAGGAGAATGGGATTGAGGAGGATAGTCAGTCATAATTGAATGGCAGGACAGACTCGTTGGACCTAACGGTCTAATTCTGCTCTTATGTCTTATGGTCTTACGACTCTATCTCCAATCACTGTATAATGGGCCACAGCAGGTTTAGAAAAGGCAACTGCTGCTATCTGAATGCTCCTTCTAAAGTACAGCACAGCCTAGGCCCTTCTGTCCACTATATTGTGCTGACCTTTTAACCTACCCTAAGATCAACCTAACCATTCATTCCCTCACAACCCTCCACTTTTCCTTCATCCATGTGTCGATATAAGTTTTAATCTTAAAGACAATGTCACTGCCTCCTTCATTACTCCTTGCAGCACAGTCCACGCACCCACCACTCTCTGAATAGAAAAACCTACCTCTGACATCCACCCGTACTTTACTCCAAACACCTCAAAGTTATGCTTCCTTATATTAGCCATTGCCAATTTGGAAAAATGTCCCTTGCTGCCCACTCGAGAGGACACAGACGTGTGGGAACAGGCAAACGAGATTCAAGAGATTGCATTAATGGCTCTTGTTAGAGGCCAGAGAATCTAATTCAGTCACAGAAGATGCAGGGCTCATCCACAGAGCCTTGGTGGGAGCCTGCTGCCCAGATTAACATGACAATAAATCACTGCAATTACAAATTTAGATCTGATTTTCCCATTAAGGCGAAGACTGCAATAATATCAGGATTCCCTGTAAGTGTAGAACTGTTATGAGTCAGACTCCAGCACAGGAAGAGAAGCTGAACCAACTGTTTATGTTTTTTAATTTTATTCTGTTATGGTCAGGAGATACAATGGTGCCTAATGGTGACTCCTTTGTTTGCATTTTCAGAAACAGCTCTATCTCTATCTTTAATATCTCTATTTTTCCCTTTCAGGGCTCTTTTGAAGTCCCCGACCTGGAGTTACATGCTGACTTTGGTTCCTTGTGGGAATGGGACCTGCTCTCGGGGTTTCACGACTGGCCGTTATTCGATATGCCAAGGATACAGCCTAGGAGATTAGCTCGCCTTCGGAGTTCCGGGATTTCATGGCTCTGGAGGCAGACGGACTGAAGGTTATGGCTTCCGTAGGAATTCGGTGTGTTGTGGGAGACGGAAGATTGAAAGCAGCGAGCTGGCTGTTGGCTGTGTGCCCAGAGATCAGAGTTTTTTGGGCACAGAGCTCGGAAAAAGCGATGCAAAGGACTTTTAACACTGCAAATCAGCGAGTTTTTTGTTATGTCTCCCCTCTCGCTGTGAAAAGAAGACATCTTTTATTCCCTTATTAGGGAGAGAGGGCCTGTGGTATGTTGAATACTGGATGAATGAATAGTCTTTGGGGTACTGCAAGCCTGTGTCTTTATTGAAACTTTGCTGCACGCTTGAGTGCTCATTGGGGGGGGGGTGCCAATGCTTTTTTACTGGTGGGGAAGGGGGGATCATTGCTTTGCTGCTGCGTATGCGTGGGAGGGACTTTGGGGTTCTAACATTTGATTGCCGTTCATTCTTTGGGGCACTCCTCTGTTTTCGTGGATGGTTGTGAAGAAAAAGTATTTCAGGATGTATATTGTATACACTTCTCTGACATTAAATGTACCTTTGAAACCTTTGAAACCCGCTACATCTTTGGACTGTGGGCAGAAACTGGAGCTCCCGTGGAAAACTCATGCATTCCACAGGGAGGATGTACGGACTCCTTACCGAGGACACAGGAACTGAAAGTGGTCATGCAGACCACTGCGCAACTGTGGCATCACAATGGTACCACTATGACATCTTCTGATTGCATAACGTATTGGTATTGTATTTGTTTGTTATTGTCACAAGTACCAAGATCAGAATCAGAATTATATTTTATTAACTTATTTGTGCTACTGTTTTGTTTTCTATGCAGTGTGTGATATATGTTGTGTGGATGCACTGTGGTCTGGAGGAATGTCGTTCGGTTGGGTTATATACATGTACACTCAGATGACAATAAACTTGAACTTGACCGGAAGTCTGGTTCATTACCACTGATGTATGCTGTAAAATTAGTTTTTTTACTGCAATAGTACAGTGCGAAACATAAAAATTACAATAAGAATATATTAAAAATGAGTAAGTAAGGCTTAAAGAGAGGAAAGTAGTTAGATAGTGTTCATGGGTTCATTGTCCATTCAGAAATCTGAAATATGATGGCAGAGAGGAAGGAGCTGTTCCTAAAATGTTCCGTGTGGGTCCTTAGGCTCCTGTACCTTCTCCCTGATGATAGTAGCAAGAAGAGAGCATGTGCTGGGTTGTGGGGGGCCTTCATGATGGATGCTGACTACGTGGGTTTCCTCTGGGTGATCCAGTTCCTCCCACAGCCCAAAGACGTACCGGTTGGTAGCGTAATTGGTCTTTGTAAATTCTCCCATAATCAGGCTCGGGACTGTGGGATGGTGTGACTCGTAGAGCTGAAAGGGCCTATTCAGCGCTGTATCTCAATAACTACATAAACCGTGCATTTGGCCTGGTTAAAATCCACCTGCCATTTCTCAGCCCATAGCTGCAACTGATCTATATCCCACTATACTTTCTGCCAGTGTTCTACGCTATCCACAGCACTATCAATCTTCGTATCGTCTGCAAACTTACTAACCCTTATTTTCATCCGCGCAACACACATCAAAGTTGCTGGTGAACGCAGCAGGCCAGGCAGCATCTCTAGGAAGAGGTACAGTCGACGTTTTGGGCCGAGACCCTTCGTCAGGACTAACTGAAGGAAGAGTTAGTAAGAGATTTGAAAGTGGGAGGGGGAGGGGGAGATCCAAAATGATAGGAGAAGACAGGAGGGGGAGGGATGGAGCCAAGAGCTGGACAGGTGGTAGGCAAAAGGGATACGAGAGGATCATGGGACAGGAGGCCTAGGGAGAAAGAAAGGGGGGAGGGGGGAAAAACCAGAGGATGGGCAAGGGGTATAGTGAGGGGGACAGAGGGAGAAAAAGGAGAGAGAGAAAAAGAATGTATGTATATAAATAAATAACAGTTGGGGTACGAGGGGGAGGTGGGGCATTAGCGGAAGTTTGAGAAGTCAATGTTCATGCCATCAGGTTGGAGGCTACCCAGACGGAATATAAGGTGTTGTTCCTCCAACCTGAGTGTGGCTTCAACTTTATCCTTCATCCACGGATCTTCATCCATGCCATTTATATACATCACAAACAGCAGAGGTCCCAGTACAAATCCCTGCAGGCACACAGATCCAGCTAGAGTAAGTCTCTTTTACCACTACCCTCTGTGTCCTTTTCTTTTTTTTTCAAATCTTTTTATTATTATTATCCAAAATTAACACGAGTCCATCAAAGTAAGCAACACTTACAATGTCTCAAGAAAAAAAAACATTATTTTAAAGATTGAAAAATTTTTGTTAATAATAAAAGAAAACCCTACTAAGCAAGAAAAAGTGGGGAAAAAACCCATTAGGTGTTCAACCATGCATCATATAAAAAGCTTCTGAACATAAACATCAAACTGCTAGCAAGAAAAAAATGTACCAAAAATTTACAATTAGATCATGGAGGAAATTTATCAATTGACTCAAACGATAATAACGAGCAAATGAACCCCATCTTTTCTCAAAATCAAATATAGGTTCAAAGGTTCGACTTCTAATTTTCTCCAAACTAAGACATAGCATCACTTGAGAGAACCATTGTACCCTCTGTGTTCTATGTGCTAGCCAGTTCTGAATCCAAACGGCCAATTTGCCATGGATCCCATGTATTGTAATCTTCTGGATGAGCATCTTATGAGGGACATTGTCAAATTCTTTACTAATGTCCATGTACAAAACATACATAGCTCTACCTTTATCAATCACCCTCAAAATCACATCAAAGGACATAATCAAGTTAGTAAGACACAGATTGTTCAACATAAAGCCATGTTAGCGCTCCCTAATTAGGCCATAGTTTTCCAAATGTTCATAAATCTTATCCCTATGAATTCTCTTTCCCACCATTGACGTGAGACTCATTGGTCTGTAGTTTCCAGAATTATATCTGGTTCCCTTTTTGAATAACGGAACAGCATTAGCTATTCACCAGTTTTTCCACCATTGGACAGCAATGAACTTCAAGACAGCAAAAGAACAGGCCAATCAGACCATCAGTCCCACATGGACCTCTTCTCATTCCTCTCCATCTCTCCCCTTCACCAAACCTTTCTGTTCCTTTCCTCTTATCAGTATTAATCCAATTTCCCATTAAAACTAACAGTTCACCTCAACCAGTCTATGGAGTTGTGATTTCTACTCAAAATTTCCCTAGATTCCTTCAATATTTATTTCTCATCCTATATTAATGACATCACAGGTAGATTGGGTTGTAAAGTGAGCTTTTAGTACATTGCCTTTCATAAATCAAAGTATTGAGTACAGTATTTGTGATGCTATGCTGAAGTTGTATGAGATGTCGGTGAGACCTAATTTGAAGTATTGCGTGCAGTTTTGGTCACCTACCTACAGGAAAGATGTCAATAAAATTGAAAGAGTTCAGAGAAAATTTACAAGGATGTTGCCGGGTGTTGAGGACCTGAGATATAGGGAAAAATTGAATAGGTTAGGACTTCATTCTTTAGAACTTTCCCTGGACCATGCGAGAATGAAGGGAAATTTGTTAGAGGTATACAAGATTATGAGGAGCACAGACAGGGTAAATGAAATAAAGCTTTTTCCACTGAGGTTGGGTGTGACTACAACAAGAGGGCATAGGTTAAGGGTGAAAGGTGAAATATTTAAGGGGAACCTGGGAGGGAAACTTTGCACTCAGAGGGCGACGTGAGCATGGAACGAGCTGCCAGAGGAATGGGGGATGCGGGTTCAATTTCAACATTTAAGAGGGCGGTGGTAGGCTATGGTCCAGGTGTGGGTCGATGGGACTATGCAAAATAACACTTTGGCATGGTCTAAATGGGTCAAAGTACTCGTTTCTGTGCTGTAGTGCTCTATGACTCTAATATTCCAGTAACATCTAGCTCTGGTCTTGTCTGCAAGTGAAAAACATCTTAGCTCAATCTAAACCTAAACCTATCATGTCACCCGCACACAAAGTCCAACGTTCACAATAAATTTATTTTTCAAAGTACTGTACATATATGTCACTGTATACAACCGTGAGATTCATTTTCTTGTGGGCATACACACCAAATCCAAGAAGCACAATAGAATTAATGAAAGACTGCTTCCAATAGGATGGACAAACAACCAGTGTGCAAAAGGACAACAACTGTGCAGGTACAAAAGAGAAAAAATTAATAATAATTAATAAATAAACAATAAATATCGAGAACATGAGATGAAGAGTCATTGAAAGCGAGTCCATAGGTTGTGGGAATGTTTCAATGGTGAAGTGAAGTTGAGTGACGTTATCCCCTTTAGTTCAAAAGCCTGATGGTTGAGGGGTAATAGCTGTTCCTGAACCTGGTGGTGTGGCACCTGAGGCTTCTGTACCTTCTTCCTGATGATAGCAGCGAGAAGAGAGCATGATCTGGTTTCTAGATCCTCAATCCCTTCAGTTTGATTTTGATATCACCCCATGCAAGGACCCTTATGTCTCTTCTCAGGTTAGGATCCCTCTGTGATAGATATATATTAGCTGATAGAATTTTAGAAAATTATGAGAGGTAGACAGAGTAGAAATGTAAAATACTAAAGGGAATGTATTTGTGAGAGAGTAAAATTCCAAGTTTTTTTTTAATAGAGAGTGGTTTGTTCATTATGGGCCATGTCATAAGAAGTGGGCGATCATGGTCTTTCCATGACCATGATTGTTCTTGGCAAATTTTTCTGAAGAAGTGGTTTGCCGTTGCCTTCTTCTGGGCAGTGTCTTTACAAGACAGGTGACCCAGCCATTATCAATACTCTTCAGAGATCATTTCCCTGGCATCAGTGGTCACATAACCAGGATTTGTGATAGGCACTACCTGCTCCCATGACTTCAAGTTATACCCCACTTGGAGTACTGTGCTCAGTTCTGCTCACCTCACGACAGGAAGGATGTGGAAACTATTGAAAGGGTGCAGAGGATATTTACAAGGATGTTGCCTGGATTGGGGAGCATGCCTTATGAGAGCAGGTGGAATGAACTTGCCTTTTCTCCTTGGAGTGACAGAGGATGAGAGGTGACCTGATAGAAGTGTACAAGATAATGAGAGGCATTGATTGTGTGGATAGTCAGAGGCTTTTTCCCAGGGCTGAAATGGCTAACACGAGAGGACACAATTTAAGGCGTTTGGAAGTAGGTACAGAGGAGACGTCGGGTAAGTTTTTTACGCAGAGAGTGGTGAGTGCGTGGAATGGGCTGCCAGCGACGGTGGTGGAGGTGGATACGATAGGGTCTTTTAAGAGGCTCCTGGATAGGTTCATAGAGCTTAGAGAAATAGAGGGCTATGGGTAACCCTAGGTAATTTCTAAAGTAAGTACATGTTTAGTACAGCATTGTGGGCCAAAGGGTGCTGTAGGTTTTCTTAGTGATCTTGATTGGGATCTAAGCAGGAGCTACACCTTGCCCAAAGGTGACCTGCAAGCTAGTGGAGGGAAGGATTGTCTTACACCTCTATTGATAGAGAAGCATCTCCACCCCGTCACCCAATAGTTCTCCATGCTTTATTAAATTATTATCATATCAACATGTCTGTCTTTATTAAGCCACGTCTTGGGTTCCACGCTTTCCGGGTCATTTAAATCTCTTGTATGTGTACATATATCCACCCCACCACCCAGATAGAGGGTGGTAGGGTGTATGAAATGAGCTGTCAGGCGTCATGGTCAAGGCAGATGTGATGGTAGTGTTTAGCTGGACACATGGGTCGTACGCAAGCCGAAGAAATTTAGTGTACTTTGACACAGCGTTTGGTTCAGAAGTTGCTGGCCAAATGGCCTGTTCCTGTGCTGTATTGTTCTAGTTTCATTTTATAGAGAGATTCAGCATGATGAAACAGGCCCTTCTGGTCCAGTGACGCTGCACCGCCCAGTTATAATGAACGCACTAATCCATATGACTTTGGAATGTGGGAGGAAACCAGAGCACCCGGAGGAAACCCACACAGTCACGGAGAGAGCGTACAAACTCCTTACAGACAGCGGTGAGAATTGAACCCAGGTGGTCAGTGTTCTTATAGCATTCGGCTAAACACTACGTCACTGTGCTATCCCTTATGTTTTATGTTTTTTGTTCTGCTATAGTTATAACATGTTCAGTTCTGTGTGCAGTTCCCTCAGCAGCAGCACTGGAGACTGCTGAGATGGTACAAGAAGAAAAAAATTACGGCCTTAAAATTGTAAACACAAAAATTCTGCAGATGCTGGAAACCTTGAGGGACACACACAAAATGCTGAAGGAACTCCGCAGGTAAAACAGCATCAATTTAGACCCTAATTCTTGGAAGCCTGTTCTGTAAAACTGAATTCCCCACCTTGGAAAGTGTGATTGGTGGTGGCCTCACTGCCTGGTAAGGAGGGTTCAATACAAGGGATCGCAAGAGGCCAAAGATGATTTGTGGACTCAGTAATTCCATTGCGGGCACAAGCCTTTCCACCATTGAGAACTTCTTCAAAAGGTGGCGGCTCCATCTTTAAAAACCCCTACATCTGAGACATGCCCTCTTCTCATTACTACCATCAGGGAGGAGATACTGGAGCCTGAAGATGCGCATGCTGCATTTTAGGAACAGTTTCTTCCCCTGCATCAGATATCCAAACCGTCCATGAACCCAAAATACATGTTCTGTGCTTTTGAAACTATTTATATTTTATCGCAACTGACAGTAATTTGTTACACCTGGAACTCTACTCTGCCACAGCACAACCTATTTCTACTTCTCGGTGCTTGGGCTATTTAAACGCTGGTTCAGATAGACTGGAAAGCTTGAGTGTCAGGAACAGAGGCGAGAGTCGGTCTGATTTTGCTCGCTCTTTCGCAAATGTTCTTTCCTTTCATGGTGGCGCTGAGGTTGTAAACTGATCTGGCTGTGTGCATTTTGCCCTGCTGTCATGATGAACTGGGGACTGAGGCTTGGGCCTACTCTGGCTTCTCTGGGAATGGATCTGGGGACTCACTCTGGTTCGGAATGCTGTTGGCTTGCTTTTATTGTTTGTATTTTGTGCATTTTTAAAAATTTTCTCTCTTCTCTCTCCCTCTCTTATTCTGCACAGAGGTTTTGGTCTTTTTGAAGCTGGGTTATTCGGGTTTCTTGGTTTCTGGCTGCCTGTAAGCAGACAAGTTTCAAGGTTGTATAATTTATACATTCTTTGATTACAAATGTGCTTTGAATCTTCAATCTTTGAATTACATGACATATATCATTAAGACCATAAGGCAGGAGCAGAATTAGGCCATTTGGCCCATCGAGTCTGCTCTGCCATTTCATCACTGCCGATCCATTTCCCTAACAACCCCATTCTCCTGCCTCTTCCCCGTAAACTTTCACGCCCTGACTAAACAAGAACCTATCAACTTCTGCCTTGAATACAACCAATGACCTGGCCTCCACAGCCACCTGTGGCAGCGAATTCTGCAGATTCACCACATTCTGGCTAAAGACATTCCTCCTCATCTCCACTCTCATCTCTGTTCTGAGGCTGCGCCCTCTGGTCCTGGACATCCCCACCATAGGAAGCTTCCACTGCATATCCAGTCTATCAAGGCCTTTTAACATTTGATAGGTTTCAATAGATCTGCCGCCCCCTTCTAATTTCCAGTGAGTAAAGGCCCTCGTACTATAAACCTTTCATTCTCACGAACCTCCTCTGAACCTTCACCAATGTTAGTACATCTTCTTTTAGTTAAGGGGCCCCAAACTACTCATAATACTCCAAGTGAGGCCTCATCAATGCTTTATAAAGCCTCAGCATTCTAGCCTTACTTTTATATTCTAGTGCTCTCGAAATGAATGCCAACGTTGCATTTGCATTCCTCACCACTGACTCAACCTGCAAATTACCATTTATGGTAGTGATGATAAACCTGATTGGAATTCTGGACCTGATTCTCATATGAAAACTGCGCTGTGACGGGCAGGAAGGCCCTACAATGGGTAGTCAAAACTGCCCAGTGCATCACTGCCTACCCGCTATCCAGGAGATATACACAGAAAGGTGCCAGAAAAAAGCCATTTACATCATGAGGGATCCCACTCACCCTGCTCGTAGACTGTTTGTCCCCTCCCATCAGGGAGGAGGCTACATAACATGTATGCCAGGACTACCAGACTCAAAAACAGTTACTTCCCCCAATCAATAAGGCTGATCAACACCTCCACCCACTAGCCCACACCTCCATACCTCCAACCACCACTACGTTATCATTTCCCATCAGAGTCACCTTATGTACAGACACTCCTGTGCCTAGCGTCACTTTATGGACATACAGTCTATCTATGTATATCAGCTATCTTATGTATTTATATTCACTGTGTTTTTTTATTATCATGTTCTTTATCTTATTGTTTTTTTTGTGCTGCATCGGATCTGGAGTAACAAGTATTCTCCTTTACACTTGTGTACTGGATATGACATTAAACAATCTTGAATTCTAATTCTGATTCCATCTCATGTTCTTGGTCGTTTTTATTGATTGATTGATTGATTTATTTCTCTGTTTTGTATTTACACCATTTATTGTCCTTTGCACATTGCTTATTTGTCCATCCTGTGGGGTGCAGTCTTTCATTGATTCAGTTGTGCTTCTCGGATCTACTGCGTGTGCTTGCAAGAAAACAAATCTTGGGGTTGTATATGGTGACATTTACGTGCTTTGATAATAAATTTACTTTGAACTCGAAGCTCATGGGACCTGGGCAGATCTCTGGGTGAGGAACGTCACTGTCTGCTTCCAGCAGAGGGTGACAGAGCTGTTCCATGGCCACCGTCCATTGTCTTTGGCTCCGTTCCTCTGTGTATCAGCCATATTTCCAGCCTCGCTGCTGTCAGCTGTGACAAAACAGGAGGACATCCTGAATTTCTTTTCAGTCCTTCATGAAGCCAGGAGACACTGGAAGGTGGCAGAGCCGAGGATAATCGATTCAACATTCTGTCACTGGGGTTTTCAGGCCTGTAAGTGACTGTTTGATCTCCTTGCTCTGCTTCAATCTGCTGTTCATAGAAGATGTAATTGTACATCACTGTACTTGTGGTGCCACTATACATTGGACCTAGATACCTCGGTCCCATTAAAACATGGAACTCAGAACAGCATCGTACAGGCCCTTTGGCCCATCATGTTGTGCTGAGCTTTTAACCTACTCTACGGTCAAACTGATCCTTCTCTCCTACATATCCCTCCATTAGTCTATCAGCCATGTGATAGACTAAGAGTGCCCTTGAATGTCCCTAATGTACCTGCCCTACCACCACCCCTGGCTGAGCGTTCCAAGCACCCACCACTCTGCATATAAAAACTTCCTTCTGACATCCCCCCTATAGATTCCTCTCGGTTTCCCCTGCGAAAAAGTCTCTGGCTATACACTTGATCTATGTGTCTTGTCATCTTGTGCACGTCTATCAAATCATTTCTCATCCTCCTTCACTCCAAAGAGAAAATCAAGCTTGCTAAGCCTTTCCTCAAGAGACATGCTCTCTAATTCAGGCAGCATCCTGGTAAATCTCCTCTGCATTCTCTCTAAAGCTTCCACATCCTTCCTATAATGAGATAACCAGAACTAAAGACAATAATCCAACTATTGGAGATGGAGCAGGCTTCTATGGCCCTTGGCCACGATTCCACCATTCAATTAGAGCTTCCCTAATCTGTAATTTAGCTTATCTGCTGGTATTTTTTGCTCTTTTCATTCACAACATGTGGGCATGCTGCCAACAAGGCTGGCCGTCCCTGTGTGTGCCCCTGTGCCTTGAACTTCTAACATCCTTCCTGAGCTACTGGGTGTGGAGATCCATATCTGATTCTAGACCATGAGACCATAAGACATAGGAGCAGAATTTGGACCTCTTATCTAAGAACAGATGTGTTAGAATTGGAGGGGTTCCAGAGGAGGCTCATGAGAATGATCATGGGAGTGAAAGGGTTAACATATGAGAAGAATCTGCTGGCTCTGGGCCTGTACTCACTGGTGTTTAGAAGACCTGGGAGGGGGAGGGTTCTAATTGAAAGGGTGGCTGTGGAATGGATTTTTTCTATAGTGGGTGAGATTAGGACCAGAGGGCATGGCCTCAGAATAGAAGGACAACCCTTCAGAACAGAGATGAGGAGGAATTTCTTGAGAATGGAATTCAATGCTATAGATGGCTCAATTAGGCCATAAGACAATTAAGACATAGGAGCAAAATTAGGCCAGTCAGCCCATTGAGTTTTCCCCACTATTCCATCATGGCTGATCGACTTATTTTCCCTTTCAACTCATTCCTCTGCATTCTTCCCATAATCTTTGACTCCCTGACTAATCAACAACCTATTAACTTCCACTTTAAGAAGACCTAATAATTTTGCTTCCACAGCTGTCTATGGCAATGAATTCCACAGATTCACCACCCTCTGGTTAAAGAAATTCATGGCTGCCTTGTTCACTCATCCCTCACTACTGATTTCCTGCTTGGCACTTATCCTGATAAGTGGGACAAGTTCTACACCTGCCCCTAGACCTCCTCCATTACCACAATTTGGAGCTCCAAACAGTCCTTCCAAGTAAGGAAACAATGCACCTGCGAGTCTGTTGTTGTCATATGTAACCATATAACCATATAACAATTACAGCACGGAAACAGGCCATCTCGGCCCTTCTAGTCCGTGCCAAACTCCTACTCTCACCTTGTCCCACTGACCTATAGTCATAGTCATAGTCATACTTTATTGATCCCGGGGGAAATTGGTTTTCGTTAAAGTTGCACCATAAATAATTAAATAGTAATAAAACCATAAATAGTTAAATAGTAATATGTAAATTATGCCAGGAAATAAGTCCAGGACAAGCCTATTGGCTCAGGGTGTCTGATCCTCCAAGGGAGGAGTTGTAAAGTTTGATGGCCACAGGTAGGAATGACTATGACGCTCAGTGTTGCATCTCGGTGGAATGAGTCTCTGGCTGAATGTACTCCTGTGCCCAACCAGTACATTATGTAGTGGATGGGAGACATTGTCCAAGATGGCATGCAACCTAGACAACATCCCCTCTTCAGACACCACTGTCAGAGAGTCCAGTTCCATCCCCACAACATCACTGGCCTTATGAATGAGTTTGTTGATTCTGTTGGTGTCTGCTACACTCAGCCTGCTGCCCCAGCACACAATAGCAAACATGATCGTACTGGCCACCACAGACTCGTAGAACATCCTCAGCATCGTCCGGCAGATGGAGGGTTATGGACCTGCACTCGCTCCATAACCCTCCATTCCCTTCCTGTCCATATATCTATCCAAATTAACTTTAAACTACAACATTGAACCTGCTTCAACCACTTCTGCTGGAAGCTCATTCCACACAGCCACCACTCTCTGAGTAAAGAAGTTCCCCCTCATGTTACCCCTAAACTTTTGCTCTTTAACTCTCAACTCATGTCCTCTTGTTTGAATCTCCCCCATTCTCAATGGAAAAAACCTATCCACATCAACTCTATCTATCCCCCTCATAATTTTAAACACCTCTGTCAAGTCCCCCCTCAACCTTCTACACTCCAAAGAATAAAGACCTAACTTATTCGACCTTTCTCTGTAACTTAGGAGATGAAACCCAGGCAACATTTTAGTAAACCTCCTCTGTACTCTCTCAATTTTATTGACATCTTTCCTATAATTCGGTGACCAGAACTGTACACAATACTCCAAATTTGGCCTTACCAATGCCTTATACAGTTTCAACATTACATCCCAACTCCTATACTCAATGCTCTGATTAATAAAGGCCAGCATACCAAAAGCTTTCTTCACCACCCTGTCCACATGAGATTCCACCTTCAGGGAACTATGCACCATTATTCCTAGATCTCTCTGTTCTACAGTATTCTTCAATGCCCTACTATTTACCATGTATGTCCTATTTTGATTAGTCCTACCAAAATGTAGCACCTCACATTTTTCAGCATTAAGCTCCATCTGCCACCTTTCTGCCCACTCTTCTAACTGGCCTAAGTCTCTCTGCAAGCTTTGAAAACCTACTTCATTATCCAGAACGCCACCTATTCAACAATTTATGTACTTGTATTCCCAGATGACTTTGTTCCGTCACCTGTCCTGTCTCATTCCCTAATCGCAGATCCAGTAACGCATGCTCCCTCGTTGGAACTTCTATGAACTGATGAAGTAAACTTTCCTGAACACATTTGGCAAACTCTATTCCATCTAGTCCTTTTACAGTATGGGAGTCCCAGTCAATATGTTGAAAGTTAAAATCACCTACTATAGTAACCTTGTTTCTTGCAACAGTCTCTGATCTCTTTACAAATTTGTTCCTCTAAATCCCGAGGGCTGATTGGAGATCTGTAATACAGCCCATTAACACGGTCATATACCTACATATAAAACTAGGGAGCCTAAGACTTTCGTACGTACTGTAGTAATTTTATGTATTACACTGTACTATTGCCACCATAAAAAACAAATTCCATGACATGCTTGAGTGATGATAAACCTGGTTCTGATCTGGGTCTCTATTCTGGACTGAGAGTGGGAAGGGGTCAAGGAGAGGTGAATCATGGTTGGGAAAAGGGGAAGGGAGTGGGGAGGGAGTGGGAAGCACCAGAGTGACATTCTGTAATGATCAATAAAAAATTATTATTATTACTCTCTGCATCTTGTGGTGCATCAGGTAGAAACCTGGCCATTTCTTTAGCATTTTGTCTGTTTTTTATGAGGCCACGATGCTAGCTTGACGCTCAAGCTTGTCAGGCATTTGACAAGGTTCCACACGGTAGGCTTATTCAGAAAGTCAAAGGCATGGGATCCAGGGAAGTTTGGCCAGGTGGATTCAGAATTGGCTCACCTGCAGAAGGCAGAGGGTCGTGGTGGAGGGAGTACATTCAGAATGGAGGGTTGTGACTAGTGGTGTCCACAAGGATCGGTTCTGGGACCTCTACTTTTCGTGATTTTTATTAACGACCTGCATGTGGGGGTAGAAGGGTGGGTTGGCAAGTTTGCAGACGACACAAAGGTTGGTGGTGTTGTGGATAGTGTAGAGGATTGTCGAAGATTGCAGAGAGACATTGATAGGATGCAGAAGTGGGCTGAGAAGTGGCAGATGGAGTTCAACCCGGAGAAGTGTAAGATGGTACACTTTGGAAGGACAAACTCCAAGGCAGAGTACAAAGTAAATGGCAGGATACTTGGTAGCGTGGAGGAGCAGAGGGATCTGGGGGTACATGTCCACAGATCCTTGAAAGTTGCCTCACAGGTAGATAGGGTAGTTAAGAAAGCTTATGGGGTGTTAGCTTTCATAAGTCGAGGGATAGTGTTTGTGAGGTAATGATGCAGCTCTATAAAAATCTGGTTAGGCCACACTTGGAGTACTGTGTCCAGTTCTGGTCACCTCACTATAGGAAGGATGTGGAAGCATTGGAAAGGGTACAGAGGACATTTACCAGGATGCTGCCTGGTTTAGAGAGTATGCATTATGATCAGAGATTAAGGGAGCTAGTGCTTTACTCTTTGGAGAGGAGGAGGATGAGAGGAGACATGATAGAGGTGTACAAGATATTAAGAGGAATAGATAGAGTGAACAGCCCAGCGCCTCTTCCCCAGGGCACCACTGCTCAATACAAGAGGACGTGGCTTTAAGGTAAGGGGTGGGAAGTTCAAGGGGGATATTAGAGGAAGGTTTTTTACTCAGAGAGTGGCTGGTGCGTGGAATGCACTGCCTGAGTCAGTGGTAGAGGCAGATACACTAGTGAAGTTTAAGAGACTACTAGACAGGTATATGGAGGAATTTAAGGTGGGGGGTTATATGGGAGGCAGGGTTTGAGGGTCAGCACAACATTGTGGGCCGAAGGGCCTGTACTGTGCTGTACTATTCTATGTTCTATGTTCAACCCAGCATGGATGGGAAGTGTGCATAGAGTCACCCAGATTCAAAACCCAGGACCACTTGCCTTGAAGTCCAGTGCTGATGCCACTACACCACCGGCTGACAATAAACCAATTGTATGGAATCAAATTACCTTTCTTGGAGTCTCACTGCTTGGCGAGTCTCCACCCATGCCAATAACGCCCACCCCCAGCCCCTGGCACATCTTCTCTGCCACCTGTCTCACAATAATCCCATGGTGCTCCACCCTCGCCAGTCCCAACATCCTTTGCTCCTGCCAGATTTACAACTCGCTCCCTGCTCCACGTTGACAAATACAGTACTGTACAAAATTCCAACGCACGTTAGCCATATATACTGTATGTATATTATGTCCCTGACAATTTTGCACTGTTGTCGTTGTTGTCTATTTTGTGCATGTGTAAATTATGTAAAATGTAAGTTTACTTAGTTGAATGTTCTATACGTTGACATAACAACTAAGTTAAGTTGACATTTGAGTTAGAACTGAACACTGTATTCCAAGTGTGATCCAGCCAGGGTTTCCTGGAGCTGGAACGTTACCTCACGGCTGGTGAACTCAATACCCTGACTAGTGAAGACCAGCGCAGCATACGCTCTTTTAACAACCCTATCAACCTGTGCAGCAACTCTAACGGATTTATGGATGTGGATCCCAGCTAAGAATCCTGCCTTAATCCCGTATTCTGCTTTCAAATTCAACCCTTCAAAGTGAATGTCTTCACTGTTAGCCCTTGCCTTGTAATATATTGTGTTACTGTGCCATAAAGCTAACTTCCATGGCATGTATACCCTGAGTATGTATGCCTATGACAACAATAAACTTGAACTGACCTCAGAAAATGCCCCGAACCCATTCCTCACCTGTTACCCCGCGACCAAAAGATGAAAGCTGGCCAAAGATATCCCCAAAGTTGCGCAGTTTCATTTCAGAGTAAAAGCAACTGAGGAGACAGCACAGCCCATCAAATGCTAGGAGGCACTGCTGAGACTTAAAAATGTAATAGTTAGAACAAGTCATCTGAACATGATGTAAAAGGTCACTGTAAACTTAGACCACAAGACCATAGACATAGGAGCTGAATTAGGCCATTTGGCCCATCGAGTCTGCCCTGCCATTTCCCTCTCAGCCACATTCTCCTGTTTGCTCCCCGTAAACTCTCATGCCCTACCATGTTAAGAATCTACCAAACTCTGCCTTAAATATCTGTAATCTGTCAAGTAGAGGACCGTGAACAATTCTGATTTGATGGAGACAGATGTGACAGCACAGAGGAACATCTGGAAAACTTCTGAAATGTCCGCTTCACTGCTGCTGCTACTATGTGGTAACCGGAATCTCCGGAGCTGAAGGCCCCGAAATCCTCGGCTTTGCGTATTTCAGCAGCCGGGGAGAGGTCGAAGGCACTCGGCAGAGGATGGCGCTCGGGAGGCTGTATCAGAGAGGCTGGTCGGAAGCTCGGAGTTTTCAGACGGACAGACTCAGTGTCGGCTGTGGTCAGCTGCTTCCAAGGAATTGGCAAGTTGACGGTGCCTGGAGGTTTATGGCAGGGAGTTTCGCCCTTTTGCCACCTTGTACTGGAGTCGATCGACTCGAGACTTTGAGTCTTTTTTTTATATTGTGCCTATGGTCTGTTCTTTATCAAATTATGGTATTGCTTTGCACTGCTGTAACTATATGTTATAATTATGTGGTTCTGTCAGTGTTAGTTTTTGGTCTGTCTTGTTTTCTGTGATACCACTCCGGAGAAACATTGTATCATTTCTTAATGCATGCATGCATTTCTAAATGACAATAAAAGAGGACTGAGTGTTCTCATAATCTAAATGCACTTAATAACTTAGCCTCCACAGAGTACTGTCACTACCCAGGTACAGTATCAGTTCGGGAACAGTCACTGCCCGGGTACAGTGTCAGTCTGGGTACAATTACTGTCGGGGTACAGTGTCAGACTGGGCACAGTCACTGCCTGGGTACAGTGTCAGTCTGGGCACAGTCACTGCCCGGGTACAGTGTCAGTCCGGGAACAGTCACTGCCTGGGTACAATGTCAGTCAGAGTACTGTCACTGCCCGGGTACAGTGTCAGTCTGGGTACAGTCATTGCTCACGTACATTTCCAGTCTGGGTACAGACACGGCCCAGGTACAGTGTCAGTTTAGTCATAGACATGTCCAGGTACAGTGTCAGTCTGGGTACAGTCATTGCGCAGGTACATTTCCAGTCTGGGTACAGTCACTGCCCAGGTACAGTGTCAGTCTGGGTACAGTAACTGCGCAGGTACATTTCCAGTCTGGGTACAGACACTGCCCAGGTACATTTCCATTCTGGGTACAGACATGGCCCAGGTACATTTCCAGTCTGGGTACAGATACTGCCCAGGTACATTTCCAGTCTGGGTACAGACATGGCCAGGTACAGTGTCAGTCTGGGTACAGTCATTGCCCGGGAACAGTTTCTGTCTGGGTACAGACATGGCTAGGTACATTTCCAGTCTGGGTACAGACACGATCCAGGTTACGTGTCAGTCTGGGTATAGACATGGCCAGGTACAGTGTCAGTCTGGGTACAGTCACTGCCCAGGTGCATTTCCAGTGGGTACAGTCACTGCCCGGGTACAGTTTCTGTCTGGGTACAGACACGGCCCAGGAACATTTCCATTCTGGGTACAGACATGGCCAGGTACAGTCTCAGTTTGAGTACAGTCACTGCCTAGGTACAGTCTCAGCTTGGATACAGTCACTTCTGAGGTACAGTTACATCCCAATCACTCTCTGTGTGTGCAGCCGTACCCTGCAGGAAGCGTTCACTGTGTTTCCTTTCCATTCTTTCATTAACAGATGGGGCATCACCCGCCATTGAACTGACCTTGGTGAGCACCAAAATCTCCATTTGCCCAGCAGCCAAAATCCCTGAAGAATCAATCTAATGAGTTCCACACAAAGGCATTGAACAACATTCCCTTCTGGTACAAAGCTGAATTAAACAGTTGATCTATTGTGTGATTGCTTGTCGCGTTATACTCTCAATCTAGGAAGGCATACATCTAAATTAAAACCCCATTCACAGTCCGTGTTGCCAATCATCAGGGCCCGAGCGGCTTTGTGATTGCTGCCCTGTTCATTGCCTGCAGAGGAAATCCCAGAGGGAGCCTGTTGGCTTTTGATTGAGTCAGACCATCTCCTCGTCAGCCATTCTGTGATTTATGAAGCTGCTTGGTCTCTGACATTTTAATGTCTCCTATTTATAGCAACGGCAGAGCTTGTATATCTACATTTGACACCAGCACTGCAATAAAAACACTCATCTCTGTTACAAAACATCCTGATCACCGCTCAATCTCCCACTATCATTATAGATCCTTTGGCTTCCCTAATGGTCTCCTCTGTTCCTTTCAAGAGCCGTGAGGTAATGTTGCAGCTCTATAAATCACCAGTTAGACCACGCTTGGAATATTGTGCTCAGTTCTGGTCACCTCATTATGGGAAGGATGTGGAAGCTTTAGAGAGGGCGCAGAGGAGATCTACCAGGATGCTGCCTGGATTAGAGAGCGTGTCTTATCAGGAAGCGTTGAGTGAGCTAGGGCTTTTATGTTTGGAGGGAAGGATATTGAGAGGTAACTTGATGGAGTGGTGATGATAACGGGCCTATGTAGAGGGGGAAGCCAGAGACCTTTTCACCCAGGGTGAAAATGGCTGATATGAGAGGGCATAATTTTAATGAGATTGGAGGAAAAGTATAGGGGAAAGTTTTTTTTACAGATTCAGATTCATTTATTTATTTCATTTAAATTGAAACATGCAGTGAAATGTACCACTTGCGTTAACAATGAACGCACGCAAGGATGTACTTGGGGCAGTCTGACAGTGTCGCCACATATTTCAGAGCCAACATATCATGCCCACAACGCTCAGCAGAGGAACACAGCGTATCAGGAAACAGAACTTACCAAGCGACAAAGCAGCAACAGCAAAACAAGCCCCATTCCTCAGATGCATATACACAATCGTCTAAACCCAGGGCAGGCCATCTTCAGCCTACAGCCTTTGTGAATTTGCACAAAACGGCCCTTCGACTTCCCCAGGGGACCTGTGGACAATGGGCCTTCAACCTCCCCAGGGGACCTTTGGACAATAGGCCTTCGACCTCCCCAGGGGACACATGGTCAATGTGCATTCAACTTCCCCAGGGGACCTGTGGACAATGGGCCTTCGACCTCCCCAGGGGACCCAAGTTTGCAGATGATACGAAGACAGGTGGCAGGTAGTTTTGAGGAAATAGAGAGGCTACTTAGTCATAGTCATAGTCATAGTTTATTGATCCCGGGGGAAATTGCTTTTTGTTACAGTTGCACCATAAATAATAAATAGTAATAGAACCATAAATAGTTAAATAGTAATATGTAAATTATGCCAGTAAATTATGAAATAAGTCCAGGACCAGACTATTGGCTCAGGGTGTCTGACCCTCCAAGGGAGGAGTTGTAAAGTTTGATGGCCACAGGCAGGAATGACTTCCTATGACGCTCTGTGCTGCATCTCGGTGGAATGAGTCTCTGGCTGAATGTTCTCCTGTGCCCAACCAGTTCATTATGTAGTGGATGGGAGACATTGACCAAGATGGCATGCAACTTAGACAGCATCCTCTTTTCAGACACCACCGTGAGAGAGTCCAGTTCCATCCCCACAACATCACTAGCCTTACGAATGAGTTTGTTGATTCTGTTGGTGTCTGCTACCCTCACACAACAGCAAACATGATCGCACTGGCCACCACAGACTCATAGAACATCCTCAGCATCGTCCAGCAGATATTAAAGGACCTCAGTCTCCTCAGGAAATAGAGATGATTCTGACCCTTCTTGTAGACAGCCTCAGTGTTCTTTGACCAGTCCAGTTTATTGTCAATTCATATCCCCAGGTATTTGTAATCCTCCACCATGTCCACACTGACCCCCTGGATGGAAACAGGGGTCACCAGTACCTTAGCTCTCCTCAGGTCTACCACCAGCTCCTTAGTCTTTTTCACATTAAGCTGCAGATAATTCTGCTCACCATGATGTGAAGATAGGTGAAAGGACAGATAGTTTTGAGGAAGTAGAGAGGCTAAAGAAGGACTGAGACAGATTAGGAGAGTGGGCAAATAAATGGCAGATGGAATACAGTGTTGGGAATCGTACAGTCATGCGCTTTTTTTTAGAAGAAATAAAAAGATTGACTATTTTCTAAGTGGAGGGAAAATACAAGAAACTGAGATGCAAAGGGACTTGGGAGTCTTTGTGCAGGATTCCCTAAGGGTTAATTTGCACGTTGATTCTGTGGTGAGGAAGGCAAATGCAATTTTAGCATTCATTTCAAGAAGATGTAATGTTGACACTTTATAAGGCATTGGTGAGGCCTCATTTAGAGTATTACCAACAGTTTTGGGCCCCTTTTATTAGATTAGATTTTGAGGACACTCAGTCCTCGTTTATTGTCATTTAGAAATTCATGCATTAAAATTGATACAATGTTTCTCCAGTATGATATCACAGAAACACAAGACAGACCAAGACTAAAACTGACAAAAACCACATAATTATAATATATAGTTACAATAGTGCAAAGCAATACCGTAATTTGATGAAGAACAGACCATGGGCATGGTAAAAAAAAGTCTCAAATTCCCAATAGACCCAACATCTCACACAGATGGTAGAAGGGAGAAACTCTCCTTGCCATAAGTTTCCAGCACCGCAAACTTGCCGATGTAGCATCCTGCAAGCACCCAACCACAGTCCGACTCTGAGTCCGTCCGAAAACTTTGAGCCTCCAACCAGTTCTCCGACACCAAACACTGAGCACCATCTCTGCCGAGTGCTTCAACCCCGGCCCCGGCTGCCAAGCAACAGGCAAAACCGAGGATTCGGGGCCTTCCCCTCCGGAGATTTCGGATCACACAGTAGCAGCGAAACAGGCATTTCAGAAGTTTCACCAAATGTTCCTCCGTGCTCTCACGTCTGTCTCCATCAAATCAGAATTGTGCACGGCATCCTACTTGACAGATAACAGATATTCATCACCGGAGAGGCCGGCATCTTATCTTAAAAAATGATGTGCTGAAACTGGAGTGGGTTCAAAAGAGGTTCACACAAATTATTCTAGGATTAAATGGCTTGTCATATGAATAGTATTTGATGGCACCTGGTCTCAATTCACTGGAATTCAGAAGAATGAAGAGTGACCTAATTGAAACCTATTGAATGATGAAAGGCTTTGATAGAGTGGATGTGGAAAGGATTATCTAAGACAGGAGGACACAGCCTCAGAATAGAAGGGCATTCTTTCAGGACGGAGACGTGGAGGAATTTCTTAAGCCAGAGAGCAGTAAATCTGTGGAATTCTTTGCCACAGGAAGTCATGGAGGCCAAGTCTTTATGTATATTTACGGCAGAGGTTGATAGAGAAAATGGATCAGCCGTGATGAAATGGCAGAGTAGACTTGACGGCCAAATGGCCTCATTCTTCTCCTTTAGCTTATCGTCTTATGGTTTTTATGTTAAAATGAACTTTTGACCTTACAATCTACCTTGCAATGTCCCTTATGCTTCTTTGTCTACCCGCTTTCCACCGAGATGCAGCACAGAGCGTCATAGGAAGTCATTCCTGCCTGTGGATATCAAACTTTACAACTCCTCCCTTGGAGGGTCAGACACCCTGAGCCAATAGGCTGGTCCTGGACTTATTTCATAATTTACTGGCATAATTTACATATTACTATTTAACTATTTATGGTTCTATTACTATTTATTATTTATGGAGCAACTGTAATGAAAACCAATTTCCCCCGGGATTAATAAAGTATGACTATGACTATGGCTATGACTTCTCCATAACTTTAACATTGTAATCAGCTTGCTGGTGCTGCTGATGAAAGGCGTCAGCTCAAAACATATCTCTCTCTCTCTCTCTCTCTCTCTCTCTCTCTCTCTCTCTCTCTCTCTCTCTGTCAAAGATGCCCCCTGTAAATCTGTCATGTCTCAGAAGGAAAAAGGAGGAAGGGGATCACAGTTCTGAAGCACATCAGACAGCGGCTCTATTTCGTTAGGAGTTTGAGGAGATTCAGTATGTCACTAAAGACTCACAAATGTCTGCAAATGCACAATGAAGAGGATTCTGACTGGATGCAGTACCGTCTTGTATGGAGGCTCCAATGAATAGGGTTGAAAGAGGCCGCAGTGGTTGTAAACTCATCCTGCTCCATCACGGGCACAACCCTCCCCACCAGCGAGGACTTCTTCAGGAAGGTGCATCCATCGAATGAATGGTAAATGCAAGCAGCTTTTTTTCCCACTGAGATTAGGTGAAACTAGGACTAAAGGTTGAGGGTGAAATGTGCAATATCTTGATGTAAAACAGACTTTTTGTTTCAATTGTGTTCTTTTTGTAAAACATATGAAATATTTAAGACCTTAAGACTCTAAGATATTGGAGCAGAATTAGGCCATTTGGCCCATCGAGTCTGCTCTGCTATTTCATCATGACTGATCCATTTTCCCGCTGGACCCCAGTCTCCTGCCTTCTCCCAATAACTCTTCATGCCCTGACTAATCAAGAACTATCAACCTCTGCCTTAACTATACCCAGTAAACTTGGCCTCTACAGCCACCTGAGGCAATGAATTCTGCAGATTGACCACTCTCTGGCTAAAGAAATTCCTCCTCATCTCCATTCTAAATGGACATTATTGTATTCTGAGGGTGGTCCTCTGGTCTTAGACTCTCGTACCATAGGAAACATCCTCTCTGCATCTACTCTATCAAAGCATTTCAACATTCGATAGATTTCCACGAGATCCCCCACTTCCTTCTGAATTCCAGTGAATTTACGTTCGTGTTTTACTTGAGAATGCTGACTATCTGATGCTGTATGCCTTTGCATCCATGTTCTTGTACATCTGATAATAAACGTTGAGTTTGTACTAATGTGACAAAATGATCTGTGTGAATAGAGTCATAGGAAAGTATAGCACAGAAACAGGCCCTTCAGCCCATCTAGTCCATGTTGAACTATTTATACTGCAGAGTCCCATCAACATGCTCCCAGACCATAGCCCTCCATATCCCTACCATCCATGTATGTATCCAAACTTCTCTTAAACATTGAAATCGCGCTCACTTGCACTGCTTACACTGGCAGCTCATTCCACACTCTCACGACCCTCTGAGTGAAGAAGTTTCCCCTCATGTTTTCTTTAAGATTCTTACTCTTAACTCCTGACCTCCAGTTGTAGTCCCACCCGACCTCTGTGGAAAAGACCTGCTTGTATTTACCCTTTCTATACCCCTTATAATTTTGTATATCTCTATCAAATCTCTCTTCAATCTTTTACATTCCAAGGAATAAAGCCCTAACCTGTTCAACCTTTCCTTATAACTCAGGTCTTCCAATTCCAGCAACATTCTTGAAACTTTTCTCTGTACATATTTCCTGTAGGTAGGTGACCAATACTCCAAATTAGGCCTCACCAATGTCTTGTACATCTTCAACATAACAGCCCATCTCTTGTACTTTGATTTAGGATGGAATGTGAAACTAAGTTTTTCACAGAATCTCAGTACATGTGAAAATAATAAACCAACATGAATACATTCAGGGAAAAACCATGAGCATTTGATGGTGCAGGAGTGAAAACACAGGGAGTAAAGTTACAGAGTGACCTTCGTTAGCAAGACTGAGTAAGGTAAATGAAGTTCAGCATAAGTCAGATTCGGCCTATTGTCATGCCCCCAGGGACAGCGAGGATGGGACTTCCACCTACTGATGAAGGAAACTTTCCTGAACACTTCTGTCAAACTCGATCCCATCCAGTCCTTTCACAGTATGTGAGTCCCAGTCAATATGTGGAAAGTTAAAACCGCCAACTATTATAACCTCATGTTTCTTGCAACAGTCTGCTATCGCTGAACAACTTGCTTCTGTTGACTGTTGGGTGGTCTCGTAATCTAATCCCATTATCGTGGTCATCCCTTTCATATTCCTCAGTTCTACCTGCACAAGCCCAACTTAAGAAAGGATGTGCTGACCTTGGAGAGGGTTCAGTGGAGGTTCACAAGAATGATTCCAGGAATTAAAGAGTTATCAAATGAGGAGCGTTTGATAGCTCTGGGTCTGTACGTGCTGGAATTTAGAAAAATGAGGGGGGTATCTCATTGAAGCTTATAGAATGTTGAAAGACTTCAATAGAGTGAATGTAGAGAAGATGTTTCCTACAGTGGGGGAGCTTAGGACTAGAAGGCACAGCCTCAGAATAGATTGACTAATGACATTTTTGTATTGTAGTCCAATGGCCAATCAAATATTGGCCTCAACTCCATGTCACTGGCACTGTAATAGCATTATGTTAATATGCCACCCAGTATTTACCAACATTTGTACACAAAGTGCTGTGGAGTAGTTAAGTGTCACTTTAGCACAGAGACTAGAGGGAGATGGGCTATGGGCCAAATGCAGGCAGGTAGAACTGGTTTGCTGGGAAACATTGTCGGCATGGATGAATGGAGCCAAAATGCCTATTTCAAAGTAAATGTATTATCAAAGTACATATATGTCACTATATACAACCCAGAGTTTCATTTTCTTGTGGACATTCACAGTTAGCACAAAGAAACACAATAGAATTAACGAAAGACTGCACACAACACGGTGGACAAACAACCAAGTGCAAAGGACAACAAACTGAGAAAATATGAAATAGAAAAGAATAAATAAATAAATAAATAAATAAATATTGAGAACGTGAGATGAAGAGTCCTTGAAATTGAGTCCATTGGTTGTGGGACCAGTTCAGTGTTGAGGTGAGTAAAGTTATCCACACAGTTATTTCCCTCAAACATCAGGCTCTTGAACCAGACAGAATAATTTCCAATTGGCATACATGAAAGCAAACAGTGCAATTATAATTCACACCACAATGCTGAAAGAGTACTATTGACGGTAAAATGATTCCACATTTCCTACAGGTTTTACAGTAAATGTTTTCAACCTGTTGAGAAAGGGTTTAATGGCACACAGCAATTCGATACGAGACTTAATTTGATGCTGCATTTTGATTATCCCAGATAATCGTTCAATTTAATTATCCAAATAGCAACAGTGTTAATTATCAACTCGAGGTTGTCCAAATTAATCTAATGGTCTAATTCCTGCATTATTTCAGGCAGGCATATAATTCTACATTATAGACGTTCACTCTTTGATGGCAGAGGTCAAAGTAAGACCCTTCTTTTACTTGGTTGAATAAGCCCAAATTCCAAAACGTTGGAAATATGTGGTAGGGTAGCGTAGTGGTTAGCACAACGCTTTACGGTACTGGCAACCTGGGTTCAATTCCTGTTGCTGTAAGGAGTTTTTACGTTCTCCCTGTGTCTGCATGGGATTCCTCTGGGTACTCTAGTTTCCACCCACAGTCCGAAGGCGCACCATTTGGTAGGTTAATTGTCATTGTAAATTGTCCCGTGGCAAGGCTTGGATGACATCAGGAGACTGCTAGTCAGCATGACTCAAAGGGCCTATTCCGCGAGTAAATGATTAAAGAAGTAAACAAAACAGAAGTACAAAAATGGTTCTCTCGTTTTCAGAAGAATGTGGACACTTTAGAGAGGAAGCAAAGGAGATTTACCAGGATGCTGCCTGGATTAGAGATCGTGTTTTATGAGGATAGGTTGAGTGAGCTTGGGCTTTTCTCTTTGGAGCAATGGAGGGTCAGAGCTGACTTGATAGAGGTGTGTAAGATAAGGCATAGAGTGGACAGCCAGAGAGTTTTTTAAAGGGTGGAGATAACGAATACAGGTGATTGGAGGAAAGTATAGGAGGATGTCAGAGGCAGGTCACTCCACACAGAGCGTGGCAGGTGCATGGAACCTAGAAGTGGTGGTAGAGGCAGGCATATTAGGGACGTTTAACAGACCCATAGATAGGCACCTGGGTGAAAGAGAAATGGAGGGCAATACAGGACGAAAAGGTTAGGTTGATCTTGGAGTGGGTTAGAAGGTCAGCTCAACATCGTGGGCTGAAGAACCTGAACTGTGCTGTAGTGTTCTCTGCTCTATGTTTTATGTATGGGAAGTGATGGTTCTTGACCAGAGGTTTGGCTGGATAAATGATGTTATCAGTTAACTTGGTACATTGGTTCATTATTGTCACGTGTCTCAAGGTACAGTGAAAATCTTTCCATACAGATCATTTCATCACATTGAGGTAGTTCAAAGGAAAACAATAACACAACGCAGAATAAAGTGTTACAGTTGCAGAGAAGGTGCAGTGAAGGCAGACAATAAAATGCGAGGCCACAGTGAGGTAGTTCGTGAGGATGAGTCCATCTTCTCATACCAGGGAGCTGTTCAATAGTTTAGTAACTGTGGGGTAGAAGTTGTCCTTGAGCCTGGAGGTGCATGTTTTCAGGCTTTTGTATCTACTGTCCAATCAGATGGGGGAGGAGAGACTGTTCAGGGTGAGTGGGGTCTTTGATTATGTTGACCGCTTTACCGAGGCAGCGAGAAGTGTAGACATGGAGGGGGACTGGTTCCTGTGATATCCTGAACTGTGTCCACATCTCCCTACAGTTTCTTGTGGTCATAGGCGGAACGATTGCCATACCAAGCCATCATGCATCTGGACAGGATGCTTCTTATGGTGCATTGATGACCATTGATGAGCGTGATCAATGGAAGGAAATGAACAGTTGACAGTTCAGGCCAAGAACTTTCATCAACACATTATAAATTTATTATAAAGGTATATATATTCTAAGTCTCCATATACTACCCAGAGATTCACATTCTTACAGGCATTCACAGTAGAACAAAGTAATACAATAAAATCATTGAGAAACTGTAGAACATAGAAATCTATAGCACATTACAGGCCCTTTGGCCCACAATGTTATGCTGACCATGGAACCTACTCTAGAAACTACCTAGAATTTCCCTACTGCATAGCCCTCTATTTTTTTAAGCTCCACGTACCTATCTAAGAGTCTCTTAAAAGACCCTATTGTATCCGCCTCTACCACCATCGCTGGCAGTGCAATCCACACACTGTCTGTGTAAACAACTTACTCCTGACATTCCCTCCGTACTTACTTCCAAACACCTTAAAACGATGCCCTCACGTGTTAGTCATTTCAGCCTGGGCTATCCACAGATCAATGCCTCTCATCATCTTACACACCTCTATCAAGTTACCTCTCATCCTCTGTTGCTCCAAGGAGAAAAGGCCAAGTTCACTCAAACTATTTTCATAAGGCATGCTCTCCAATTCAGGCAACATCTTTATAAACTTCCTCTGAACTCTTTCTATAGTACCCACATCCTTCTAGAGGTGACCAGACCTGGGCACAGTACTCCAAGTGGGGTTTAACTAAGCTGTAACGTTACCTCATGGCTCTTGAACTCTGTCCCACGGCTGATGAAGGCCATCACACCATACGCCTTCTTAACAACACTGTCAACCTGCGCAGCAGCTTTGAGTGTCCTGTGAACCCAGACCCCAAAATCTCGCTGATCTTCCACACTGTTAAAAGTCTTACCATTACTATTATATTCTGTCTTCAAATTTGACCCATTGAAATGAATCACTTCACACTTACCTGGGTTGAACTCCATCTGCCACTTCTCAGCCCAGTTCTGCATCCTATCGATATCCCGCTGTAACTTTTGACAACCCTCCAGATTATCCACAACACCCCCAACTTTTGTGTCATCAGCAAACTTACTAACCCACCCTTCTACTTCTTCATCCAGGTCATTTATAAAGATCACAAAGAGAAGGGATCCCAGAACAGATCCTTACAGAACACCACTGGTCACCAACCTCCATGCAGAGTACGAACCATCTACAACCACCCTTTGCCTTCTGTGGGCAAGCCAATTCTAGATCCGCAAAGCAAGGTCTCCTTGGATCCCATGCCTCCTTACTTCCTGAATGAGCCTTGCATGGAGAACCTTATCAAATGCCTTACTGAAATCCATATATGCCACATCCACTGCTCTACCTTCATCAATGTGTTTTGTTACATTCTCAAAGAATTCAATCAGGCTCGTAAGGCACAACCTGCTCTTGACAAAGCGATGTTGACTATCTGTAATCAGATTATGTCTCTCCAAATGTCATCAATCCTGCCTTTCAGGATCTTCTCCAACAATTTGCCCACCTCTGAAGTAAGACGCACTGGTCTATAATTTCCTGGGTTATCCCTTTTCCCTTTCTTGAACAAGGGAACAACATTTTCAACCCTCCAGTCTTCTAGTACTTCTCCCGTCCCTATTAATAATGCAAAGATCATCACCAGAAGCCCAGCAACCTCCTCCCTCACTGCCCACAGTAGCCTGGGACATATCTTGTTAGGTCCCAGTGACTTACATAACTTAATGCTTTTCAAAAGTTCCAGCACATCTTCTTTCTTAATGTCCATGTGCTCAAGCGTTTCAGTCCACTGTAAGTCATCCCCACAATTACCAAGGTCCTTTCCCCTAGTGAATACTGAAGCAAAGTATTCATTAAGTACCTCTGCTACCTCCTCGAACTCCATGCACACATTTCCACTATTGCACCTGATTGGTCCTATTCTCCCACCGCTCATCCTCTTGCTCTTCACATACTTGTAGAATGCCTTGGGGTTTTCCTTAAACCTACTCACCAACGACATCTCATGGTCCCTTCTGGCTCTCCTAATTTCATTCTTAAACTCCAAACTGGCAACCCTGTAATTTTCTAGAGCTCTAACAGTACCTAGTTTCTTGAACCTTTCGTAAGCTTTTCTTTTCTTCTCAATTAGATTTTCTACATCCTTTGTATACCATGGTTCTTTCATCCTATCCCTCTCCAGTGCTTCCAGTGCTATGGTAAAGGAGATAGAGTTGTGATCACTACCTCCAAAATGCTCTCCCACCGAAGATCTGACACCTGACCAGGTTCATTTCCCAATACCAGATCAAGTACAGCCTCTCCTCTAGTTGGCTTATCTACATATTGCATCAGGAAACTTCCCTAAACACATCTAACAAACTCCACCTATCCAAACCCCTTGCACTAAGGAGAAACCCCTTGCACGAAGTCCTGACAAAGGGTGTCAGCCCGAAACGTGGACGATACCTCTTCCTATAGATGCTGCCTGGCCTGCTGTGTTCACCAGCGTTTTTTGTGTGTGTTGTCAGTAGATATTCCCTCCGTGACTTCCTCCCTGTCTGCAGCTGTATCACTATCCCTGATTAGTAATGCCACAGCCTCACCTCATTTGCCTCCCTCCCAGTCCTTTTTGAAACATCTAAAGCCTGGCATACTCAGCAGCTGTTCCTGCCCCTGAGACATCCAAGTCTCTGTAATGGTCACAACATCATAGTTCCATGTATTAATCCACGCTCTAACTTCATCTGCCTTGTTCATGATACTCCTTGCCTTACAATAGGTACATCTCAAACCATCTGGCTGAGTGCTTCTTTCTCTATCATCTGTCTATCCTTCATCACAAACTCCCTACAAGCTTTTTCAACTCATGCACCGACTGCCCCATCCTCTGCCTCTTCACTTCAGTCCCACCACCGCCCCCCCCCCAGCAAATCTAGTTTAAACCCTTCCCCAATAGCATTAGCAAACCTCTCTGCCAGGATATTGGTCCCCCTCGGATTCAAGTGCAACCTGTCCTTTTTATACAGGTCACTCCTACCCCAAAAGAGGTCCCAATGATCCAGGAATCTGAATCCCTGCCCCCTGCTCCAACCCTTCAGCCACTCATTTATCCTCCCCCTCATTCTATTCCTATGCTCAATGTCGCGTGGCACAGGCAGTAATCCCAAGATTACTACCCCTGAGCCCCGGTTCTCAGCTTCCTTCCTAACTCCCAGTATTCTGTTTTCAGGACCTCTTCCCTTTTTCTATCTATGTCGTTGGTGCCAATATGTACCAAAACTTCTGGCTGCTCACCCTCCCTTTTCAGGATATTGTAGACGCCTTCAGAAACATCATGAACCCTGGTACCTGGGAGGTAAACTACCAGCCGTGTTACTTTTATGTGCCTACAGAATCGTCCATCTGCCCCGCTAACTATAGAGTCCCCTATTACTGCTGCTATCCTCTTCCATTCCCTACCCTTCTGAGCCACAGGACCAGACACAGTGCCGAAGGCATGACCCCCAGGTAGGTCCCCCCCCCCTCCCAGCAGTACACAAATTGGGGTACTTATTGTGAGGGGAGGTGGCCACTACCTGATGCTCTCCCTTCCCTCTCCTGACAGTCACCCACCTATCTGCCTTCAGTAGCTCTATTGATCACCTCGTCACTTTCCCTAAAAAGCTGAAGGTCATTGAGCTGTGGCTCCAGTTCCCTAACTCAGTTTCTAAAGAGCTGTAGTTCAATGCACCTGGTGCAGATGTGGCCATCAGGGAGGCTGGAAGACTCCCAGATATCCCAGATCTAACACCCAGAGCAGAAAACTGGCCTTGCAGTCATACCCACTAAGTTAGAGGAAAAAAGAGTTGTGAAAGTAACTTATCTCCTTTCCTCACCATGCCTATCTTTGCCGAAGCCCCAATGAGACAAAGCCCTACTACTCTGACTCACACTACTCCGTCAACCGCTCCTTTGACAACTGCTCTGCTAGACGTCTCCCTTTCATTCCGGAACCTTCTCAACGGCCTTGCGTGATGACGAGCTACTGTGTCTGCACACTCCTCCCAAATGAATCTCCCGCTGAAACCCCTCGCTTTTTAAATCTTCTCAGCGGCCTTGCGCAATGACAAGCTACTGCGTCTGCACACTTCTCCCAATCCAAACTATACACAAACAACGTGCAAAAGAAGGCAATCTGTGCAAATAGAAATAAATCAATAGACAGACAGATAAATAGACAAAGAAACAAATAAGCAAACAAGCACATAAATAAATGGATAGTGTAATGTATCGATTTATTTCTTTTAGAGCAATGACTCCCCTTAGCGCTATGGATTGATCTATTGACTATGCATGAGCATTGTTCTCTCTCTCTCTCTCTCGCTGCAATGTGAATACACCAGTTAAAGCCATCTCCCAAGTATGTGCTTTTTAAAAATTGATGTGTAGTTGCACAGGTACAACAAATTGGCAACAAGTACAAACCCGTATGTCAGAAAATATCATGAATTGCACTAACAGTTATGGGACAAGACAGCGAGAGGAAAGAGTTTAACAGTCAGAGAAGGCCGTCGTGGACGCTAACAAAGGGACATGTGAGTACAGCATAGTACACAGTGAAAGACGCAACCAGCAAATTTAAAGTGAAAATTACATGGCAATGGCTTCAGTTGGGAAAGCTGATGAATTTGATAATGCTAATGAAGGCTGGGAGCTGTATATTGAGAGGATGGAACTGTCTGTAATGTGAACAATATGGAGAAACAAAAGAAAGCCCCCACGTTTCTCCACTTAATGGGTCCTAGGACGTAGGGTCTCTTACACAACTTAGTAACTGCTGAAAAACCAGTATGCAAGATGTTCAATAAAATTGTTACAATTTTATGCAATCAATTGGGCCCTAAACCATTGGTAATAGCTGATAGATTTAGATTTTACAAAGAGAACCAGTCAAAGGATGAAAGCATTTCTAAATACATTGCAGAACTATACCAACTTTCCTAGTACTGTGGTTTTAGAGTTGGACTTCCTGATGCATGAAGGGACAGGCCTGTAGGTGGCATGCATAGTCAAAACACTCAAAATAGGCTACTGTCAGAAAGAGACCTAACCTTAGAACAGGTATTGGCCATTGCAATATCTTTAGAGAATGCAGCAAAGGACACAGCAGATCTACAGAAAAAGAGGTTAGAATATGAAATGCGCAAAATATCCCTGAATGGTGCAAAAACCCAAAAAATGTTATGATGTGGCAGACCATCCCATGATGCAAATGACTGTTGGTTCAAGGAAAAAGTTTGCAAAGCCCTAACTGAGTGAAAAGATTCAAACACAGAACTAAGCAAATGCATAAAGTGACCAAATGTGAAGCAGACAACACAAAGTCTGGCAAAGGTGAGCTGTCATGACTAGAACTGTGTAGTATTGCTGAAGCAGATCACAAAATCATATGGGTCACAATAGATGTGTCTTGTGTCAAGCTGGAAATGGAACTGGACACAGGGTCAGCGTTGTTTTTAATTTCAGAGGCTGACTACAACAAACTGTTTTCTAAGGTACCGTTAGAGAAGACCTCTGATGCCAAAGCCCGACACAGGTGACAAAGTATCTCCCAAAGGCAAGCTGAAGGTAAATATGATGCATGGAGGCCAAACACAGGAGTTAGAACATTTAGGTATTGAAAAATGGAGGGCCAGCACTTTTCAGACGTGAATGGTTGAGAAAAATCCAACTAGACAGGCACTCAGTCAATGTTCTCAGTGTGATAACAACAGGCAATGGCAGTCCAAATGGTGGCACTAACCGGAGACTGGCACAGCTGCTTAATGCTAATGAGAAGCTGTTTGAGAATGGGATTGGTAAACTCAAAGGTATGAAGGCCAGAATTGAACTGGATGAAGCACCAACACCAAGATTCCATGAAGCATGTCCAGTGCTTTATGGACTACATCCTAAAGTAGATGCTGAACTTCAGAATTTGGAGGCATCTGGAATTCTCTCCAAGGTTGAGTGGAGTGATTAGGCCATGTCCATTGTCTCGATGATCAACAAAGGGAAGGCCGGAGTCGTTTGCATATGTGGGGATTTCAAAGTGAGCATCGACCTGGTGCTGTGTACTGTGTGGTAACCCCTGCCATGAATAGAAGACATTTTTGCATCTTTGGCAGGTGGGGAGAGATTTTCAAAGATTGACTTGTCACAAGCCCATCTGCAAATGGAGATTGAGGAATCAAGCAGGAAGTTCCTCACAATCAACACTCACAAGGGACTGTTCAAGTATAATCGTCTTGTCATTGGCATTGCACCAGCTCCAGCAATTTGGTGAAAAGCAATGGATCAAGTGCTCCAAGATATCCTAGGGACACAATGTTACTTTGATGACATTATCATGACTGACAAGACAAGATTGATGAAGAGCATCTCCAGAACCTTGGTAAAGTGCTAACCAGGCTGAGTGAACATGGCCTGAATGCAAAGAGAAAGAGATGCTAGTTTTTCCAAGAATGAAATCACATATTGTAGGTATGTCATTCACAAGCATGGCTTAGATAAGTCACAAGAGGAGATTGAAGCAGTGCTACGGACACCCAAACTGAAAAATGTATCACAGCTCAGGTCATACTTGGGCCTTGTAAACTACTACCACCGGCTTCTCCTAAACGTTGCTACAGTGCTGCACCCATTGAGCACACTGTTACAGACAGGGGCAAAGTGGGAATGGTCAGAAAGATGTGAAAAAGCACTCAAGGAAACAAATAGACTACTAACATCCAATGAACATCTCACTCATTATGACCCATCCCTGCCCATCAGGCTGGCGTACAATGCATCCCCTTATGGCATTGGAGCCGTTTTGTAACACATTGTGAAAGATGGATCTGATTGTGTTTGCTTCAAGATCACTGACGAGCACAGAATGCATTGACATAAAGATTGACTGAGAGGCTCTTAGTCTAGTATAGGGAATAAAGAAGTTCCACCATTACTTCCATGGACAAAAGTTTACTCTTGTGACAGATCACCAGCTCCTTGTGCCCATTATGAGGATTCCAAAGTGAGGGGAACAGACAGGGGGTTCTGTCGGCCTGATAGAGATACCCGCATGGTGTGTTGCCTCCCATGTGTCACAGTACGGGATGTCTCGGATCGGGTGCAGGGTATTCTGAAGGGAGAGGATGAGAAGCCAGAAGTCTCGGTAATGTTGGTACCAATGACATAGGTAGAAAAAAAGAGAAGGTCCTGAAGAGAGAATTCAGGGAGTTAGGTAGGAAGCTGAAAAGCAGGACCTCCAGGGTAGCAATCTCAGGATTGGTGACTCTGCCATGCACTAGCAAATGCAGGAATAGCACGATCAGACGTACTAATGTGTGACTGAGAGACTGGTGTAGGGGGCAAGGCTTCAGATTCCTGGATCACTGGGGCCTCTTCTGGGGGAGGTACGACCTGTACAAAAAGAATGGGTTACACCTGAACCCAAAGGTGTCCAATATCCTAGCGGGCACATCTAATAGAGCAGTTAGGAAGGATTTCAACTAATTTGGCAGGGTGATGGGAAGCGGAGTGATAGGGTTGAGGAAGGGGAAAACAGAAATAAATCAAAGATAGTGTGCAACAGAGATGAGAGAAAGGACAGCCAGGAGATGAGGCTTAATCACAGCCAGTGGGATGAGTTACAGGGCAACAGAGGCATGGTGCAGTTAAAACTGAAAGCAGCAAACACTGGACTGAAAGTGTTATACTTGATTGCACACAGCATAAGAAATAAAATGGATGATCCTGAAATTCAGCTACAGATTGGCAAGTATGATGTTGTGGCCATCTCTGAAACTTGGGTAAGGATGACTGCCATTGGGAGCTGAATGTCCAAGGATATAGGGTGCATTGGAAAGATAAGTTAGTAGGCAGAGGAGGTGGCATGGCTCTGTGTATAAGAAATAATATTAAATCATTAGAAAGAGATAATATACAATTC
Organism: Mobula hypostoma; assembly: GCF_963921235.1. Taxonomy (NCBI): domain Eukaryota; kingdom Metazoa; phylum Chordata; class Chondrichthyes; order Myliobatiformes; family Myliobatidae; genus Mobula; species Mobula hypostoma. The sequence continues at coordinate 193,244,071 of NC_086100.1, forward strand.
GAAGGTGTAGAGTCTCTATGGGTTAAGATACTAAAAGCTTTTTTCAGTATATAAAGGGTAAAAGAGAGTCGAGGGTAGATATAGGACCAATACAAAATGATGTTGGAGATATTGTAATGAGAGATGCAGAGATGGCAGAGGAACCGAATGCATATTTTGCATCAGTGTTCATGGAAGACATCTGTAGTAAACCTAACGTTCAAGAGTGTCAGGGAAGTGAAGTTTGTGCAGTGAAAATTACAACTGTGAAGGTGCTTAGGAAGCTTAATGGTCTGAGGGTGGATAAATCTCCTGGACCAGATGGAATGCACACTCAGGTTCTGAAGGAAGTAGCTGGAGATATTGTGGAGGCATTAATGATGATCTTTCAAGAAGCGATAGATTCTGGCATTGTACCGGATGACTGGAAAATTGCAAATGTTATTCCGCTGTTTAAGAAGAGTGGGAGGCAGCAGAAAGGAAACTATAGACCTGTTAGCTTGACGTCAGTGGTTGGGAAGTTGTTGGAATCGATTGTTAAGGATGAAATTATGGAGTACCTGGAGGCACATGACAAGATAGACCAAAGCCAGCATGGTTTCCTGAAAGGAAAATCCTGCCTGACAAACCTACTGCAATTCTTTGAGGAAATTACAAGTAGGGTAGACAAAGGAGATGCAGTAGACGTGGTGTACTTGGATTTTCAGAAGTCTTTTGACAAGGTGCCGCACATGAGGCTGCTTAGCAAGATAAGAGCCCATGAAATTACAGGGAAGTTACTAGCGTGGGTGGTTAGCAGAAAACAGAGAGTGGGAATAAAGGGATCCTATTCTGGCTGGCTGCCAGTTACCAGTGGAGTTCCACAGGGGTCGGTGTTGGGACTGCTGCTTTTTATGATGTATGTCAATGATTTGGACTACGGTATTAATGGATTTGTGGCTAAATTTGCCGATGATACAAAGATAGGTGGAGGAGTGGGTAGTGTTGAGGAAGCAGAGAGCCTGCAGAGAGACTTTGAGAGTTTAGGGGAATGGGCAAAGAAGTGGCAAATGAAATACGATGTTGTTAAGTGTATGAACCATAGAACCATAGAAACTACAGCACAGAAACAGTCCTTTTGGCCCTTCTTGGCTGTGCCGAACCATTTTCTGCCTAGTCCCACTGACCTGCACACAGACCATATCCCTCCATACACCTCCCATCCATGTATCTGTCCAATTTATTCTTAAATGTTAAAAAAGAACCTGCATTTACCACCTCATCTGGCAGCTCATTCCATACTCCCACCACCCTCTGTGTGAAGAAGCCCCCCCTTAATGTTCCCTTTAAACTTTCCCCCCCTCACCCTTAACCCATGTCCTCTGGTTTTTTTCTCCCCTTACCTCAGTGGAAAAAGCCTGCTTGCATTCACTCTATCTATACCCATCATAATTTTATATACCTCTATCAAATTTCCCCTCATTCTTCTACGCTCCAGGGAATAAAGTCCTAACCTATTCAACCTTTCTCTGTAACTGAGTTTCTCAAATTCTGGCAACATCCTTGTAAACCTTCTCTGCACTCTTTCAACCTTATTTATATCCTTCCTGTATTTTGGTGACCAAAACTGAACACAATACTCCAGATTCAGCCTCAGCAATGCCTTATACAACCTCATCATAACATTCCAGCTCTTATACTCAATACTTCGATTAATAAAGGCCAATGTACCAAAAGCTCTCTTTACAACCCTGTGATGCCACTTTTAGGGAATTTTGTATCTGTATTCCCAAATCCCTCTGTTCTATTGCACTCCTCAGTGCCTTACCATTAACCCTGTATGTTCTACCTTGGTTTGTCCTTCCAACGTGCAATACCTCACACTTGTCTGTATTAAACTCCATCTGCCATTTTTCAGCCCATTTTTCCAGCTGGTCCAAGTCCCTCTGCAGGCTCTGAAAACCTTCCTCACTGTCTACTACACCTCCAATCTTTGTATCATCAGCAAATTTGCTGATCCAATTTACCACATTATCATCCAGATCATTGATATAGATGACAAATAACAATGGACCCAGCACTGATCCCTGTGGCACACCACTAGTCACAGGCCTCCACTCAGAGAAGCAATTCTCTACTACCACTCTGTGGCTTCTTCCATTGAGCCAATGTCTAATCCAATTTACCACCTCTCTATTTATACCTAGCGACTGAATTTTCCTAACTAACCTCCCATGCGGGACCTTGTCAAAGGCCTTACTGAAATCCATGTAGACAATATCCACTGCCTTCCCTTCATCCACTTTCCTGGTAACCTCCTCGAAAAACTCCAATAGATTGGTCAAACATGACCTACCACGCACAAAGCCATGTTGACTCTCCCTAATAAGTCCCTGTCTATCCAAATGCTTGTAGATTCTGTCTCTTAGTACTCCCTCCAATAACTTACCTACTACCGACGTTAAACTTACTGGCCTATAATTTCCCGGATTACTTTTCGATCCTTTTTTAAACAACAGAACAACATGAGCCACTCTCCAATCTTCCAGCACCTCACCCGTAGACAGCGACACTTTAAATATTTCTGCCAGCGCCCCCGCAATTTCAACACTAGTCTCCTTCAAGGTCCGAGGGAACACCCTGTCAGGTCCCGGGGATTTATCCACTTTAATTTTCCTCAAGACAGCAAGCACTTCCTCCTTTTCAATCTGTACAGTTTCCATGATCTCACTATATGATTCCCTTAATTCCATAGACTTCATGGCAGTTTCCTTAGTAAATACAGATGCAAAAAACCTATTTAAAGTCTCCCCCATTTCCTTTGGTTCCGCACATAGCTGACCACTCTGATCTTCAAGTGGACCAATTTTATCCCTTACAATCCTTTTGCTCTTAATATACCTGTAAAAGCGCTTTGGATTATCCTTCACTTTGACTGCCAAGGCAACCTCATGTCTCCTTTTAGCCCTCCTGATTTCTTTCTTAAGTATTTTCTTGCACTTATACTCCTCAAGCACCTGATTTTCTCCCTGTTTCCTATACATTTCATACAACTCCCTCTTCTTTATCAGAGTTGCAATATCCCTTGAGAACCAAGGTTCCTTATTCCTATTCAATTTGCCTTTAATCCTGACAGGAACATACAAACTCTGCACTCTCAAAATTTCTCCTTTGAAAGCTTCCCACCTACCAATCACATCTTTGCCAAAGAACAACCTGTCCCAAATCCACGCTTTTTAGATCCTTTCTCATTTCTTCAAATTTGGCCTTCTTCCAGTTCAGAACCTCAACCCTAGGACCAGATCTATCCTTGTCCATGATCAAGTTGAAACTAATGGCATTATGATCACTGGAACCAAAGTGCTCCCCTACACAGATTTCCGTCACTTGTCCTAACTCGTTTCCTAACAGGAGATCCAATATTGCATCCCCTCTAGTTGGTCCGTCTATATATTGATTTAGAAAACTTTCCTGAAAACACTTTACAAACTCTAAACCATCTAGATCCCTAACAGTATGGGAGTCCCAATCAACATATGGAAAATTAAAATCCCCTACCACCACAACTTTATGTTTCCTGCAGTTGCCTGCTATCTCTCTGCAGATTTGCTCTTCCAATTCTCGTTGACTATTGGGTGGTCTGTAATACAATCCCACTAATGTGGCCATACCTTTCCTGTTTCTCAGGTCCACCCATAAGGACTCAGTGGACAAGCCCTCTAATCTGTCCTGCCTGAGCACTGCTGTAATATTTTCCCTAACAAGCAATGCTACTCCCCCACCTTTCATTCCTCTGCCTTGATCACATCTGAAACATCGGAACCCTGGAATATTAAGCTGCCAGTCCTGCCCCTCCTGTAGCCAAGTTTCACTAATTGCTATAACGTCATAATTCCACGTGTCAATCCATGCCCTCAACTCATCCGCCTTCCCCGCAATACTCCTAGCATTGAAATACTCCTAGTATGATCAAGCACTTTGGTGAAAGAAATAAACGGGCAGAGTATTATTTAGATGGGGAGAGAATTCAAAATGCAGAGATGCAAAGGGACTTGGGAGTCCTTGTGCAAGATACCCTAAAGGTTAACCTCCAGGTTGAGTTGGTTGTGAAGAAGGTGAATGCAATGTTGGCATTCATTTCTGGAGGTATAGAATATAAGAGCAGGGATGTGATGTTGAGGCTCTATAGGTCACTTGTGAGACCACACTTGGAGTATTGTGCGCAGTTTTGGGTTCTTTATTTTATAAAGGATATAATAACATAGGAGAGGGTTCAGAGAAGATTCATGAGAATGATTCCAGGAATGAAAGGGTTATTGTATGAAGAACATCTGGCAGCTCTTGGCCTGTATTCCCTGGAGTTCAGGAGAATGAGGGGAGATCTCATATAAAGATTCCGAATGTTAAAAGGTCTGAACAGATTAGATATGGCAAAGTTATTTCCCATGGTAGGGGATTTTAGGACAAGAGGGCACAACTTCAGGATTGAAGGACGTCCATTTAGAACTGAGATGCGGAGAAATTACTTTAGTCAGAGGGTGGTAAATCTGTGGAATATGTTGCCATGAGCAGATGTGGAGGCCAAGTCATTGGGTGTATTTAAGGAAGAGGTAGGTAGGCTCTTGATTAGCCAGGGCATCAAAGGGTATGGGGAGAAGGCAGAGGAGTGGGGATGACTGGAAGAATTGGATCAGCCCATGTTTGAATTGCAGAGCAGACCCAATGGGCTGAATGGCCTACTTCTGCTCCTATATCTTATAGTCTTATGGTCTTATCTTCAAACCCAGGAAGGGATTTCCAGTTATGACTTCTATCCAGTTGCAACATTGGCGACTGTTCCTAGGAGCCCTCTCTGATGACAGGGGGTTCAAGGGTCCTAAACAACCCAGCAATGCTGACAGTTTGTCACATCTCCCACTATTTGGAACTGAAGAAGAAAAGTCTTCATTCTGTGACCCAGCAGAGGTGTTCCACACAGCACTGGTGGACCAGTTACCAGTAACAAATTCTGATATACAAAGGGAAACAGGGAATGACCCGACATTGTCAAAAGTCTATGAAATCACTATACAAGAACGCCATCACATGTTCACCCTATGTTTCCAGAGTTCTCAGTAAGACAAGGCCAACTCTCAAAGTACATAGATATGTGGATCTCATGTTGTTGTTCCCTCTAAACTGCACACCAGAGTGTTAAGGAGGCTGCATGAAGGATATCTGGGTACAGTCAAGATGAAGAGTCTCGCCTGGAGCTACACATGGTGGCCGGCATTAGATTAGATTATGAAGACATGCAGTCCTCTTTTATTGTCATTTAGTAATGCATGCATTAAGAAATGATACAATATTCCTCCGGTGTAATATCACAAAAACACAGGACAGACCAAGACTGAAAAACTAACAAAACCACATAATTATAACATATAGTTACAACAGTGCAACAATACCATAACTTGATGAAGAACAGTCCATGGCACAGTAAAAAAGTTCAAAGTTTCTCGAAAGTCCCACATCTCATGCAGATGGGAGAAGGAAGAAAACTTTCCCTGCCATGCCCAACCACAGTCCAACTCTGAGTCGTCTGAAAACTTCGAGCTCTGATCAGCCCTCCGACACCGAGTACCGAGCACCATCTCTATCCAAACAATTCGACTTCAGCCTCGGTCGCTAGCAGCAGGCAAAGCCGGGGATTTTGGGGCCTACCCTCCGGAGATTCTTAATCGCACAGTAACAACAGCAGTGAACCAGGCATTTCAGAAATTTCTCCAGATGTTCCTTTGCTTCTCACATCTGTCTTCATCAAATCAGAATTGTCCATGGCTCCTATTTAACAGATACGATATCATTTCACCGGAGAGCTGCGTGCGCTGCGTCGCTCTGCCATCTTCACCTCCTGCCTCAAGTTTAGAATAGATAAACAAATTTAAGACTTGGCTAAAAGCTGTTCGGGATGCTAAAAAGTTCATAATGTATCCCCACACCCCCATGGCTGTCATCATCATGGCAAAGCGTACATATTGACTTTGCTGGGCCATTCATGAACTCTATGCTTCTGATTGCTGTGGATGCTCATTCAAAGTGGCTGGAGGTCCTTCCAATGAAGTCAACCACCTCAGCAAAGACTGTCTCCACCATGAGGACTATCTTCACCTGAAATGGCTTACCAGAACAAATTGTGAGTGACAACAGACCACGATGCACGTCAAGAGAATTCAGACTATTCATGAAGAAAAGTGGCATCAGCTATCTCAAGTCAGCTTCTCACCACCCAACAACAGATGGGTTAGTTGAAAGGTTTATTCAACCGTTCAAGAAGTCCATTAAAGCTGTGGAGAAGGGGGACATTTCTCTACAGCACCAGGTGGTCAACTTCCTTTTTATGTATCAGAACTCTGCTCATGCAGCGACAAATCAAACACTTGCAATGCTGTTCATGAGCAGGAACCTGAGATCTCGCGTAGAAACCAGATCTCCAGAGGGAATTACAGGATAAATGGTTCAATCAGTTGCCAAGTGGAGCAGCGAGGAGCTTCGAGATTGGACAGGAAGTCCTAGCGCATGATTACCGAGAAGACAACTGGACACCGGTAGGATAGCTGCAAGAATTGGACTACCGATGTACACAATGGATGTCGGAGGTCAGACACGGAGATGTCATGTGGAGCAGATACTGGATGCTCAACTGAAGAACACACCTGAGCCGAATGCATCCAACAAGATGGACACATTACAGTCACCAGACTTACCTCTCAGTGATGATCGTGTCACCGACAACAACGTGACACTGGAAACAGAGAACATTGTCTAAGACAAGACACCTACTGAACCTGCCACTCCACAGGTCCAGAGGCGCTATCAGAGCGCCTCCCAAAAGACTGAATCTTTACAACAGTGAAGTTAGTAATCGATCGTTATTGTGAAAGCATATTTATTTGAATATAGTTTGTAAAAGGGAATTTGAATGTACATGTACAGTTTTAGGTTACATTAAGCTGAAGGGGGTGGAAGTCTAATGTATGGATCTATTTCTTTTACAGCAATGATTGCCCTTAGCACTGCACGTTGATCTGTCGTCTACGCATGCACATTGCTCTCTCTTTCTTGTGCTGCAATGTGAATACACCAGTTATCTCGCACACATGTGCTTTTATTTGTGTAGTTGCACAGACACAATGGATAGGTAGAGAGATAATAAGAAAGGAAGTGATACATAGGTTGTGGAATCATTTCAGCGTTGAGGTGAGTGAAGTTATCTGTGCTGGTTCAGGAGTCTGATGGTTGAGGGGGTAATAACTGTTCCTGAACCTGGTGGTGTGGGACCGAAGACTCCTGTACCTCCTTCCTGACGGTAGCAGTGAGAAGAGAGCATGTCCTGGGTGGTGGGGGTCCTTGTTAATGGACGTTGCTTTCTTGTTGCAGTGCTCTTTGCAGATGTGCTTAATGGTGGGGCGGGCTTTTCCTGTAATGGACTGGGCTGCATCCATCACTGTTTGTAAGTTTTTCTGTTCTTGGCCTTCATCAAATTTCCCAGTAAATTTATTATCAAAACACGTATGTGTCACCATATACTGTAACACTCTGAGGTTCATTTTCTTGCAAGGTATTCTTAATAGAACAAAGAAATATAACAGAAGCAATGAAAAACTACACACAAAGATGGACAAACAGCAAATGCAAAAGATGGCAAGATAATAATAATAATAATAATAATAATAAACAAACAAACTTACAATTTATACTGAAAACATGAGTTGTAGAGTCTTTAAAAGTGAGTTTACATGTTGTGGAATCATTTTAGTGTTGAGGTGAGTGGAGTTTTCCACACTGATGGTTGAAAGGTAATAACTGTTCCTGAACCCGGTGGTGGGGGATCTAATGCACCTCAGGCTCAATATTTACTCTAATTGAGCTGATATACAAAGGTGAGGAAGCACATTTAGTCAAAAGGAAGTTTAGACTGCATAAACAATTTACATCTTTTTAAATATTTAAATACCTTACATCATGTCTGTGAAGGGTTTGCATTGGTAATTTGCTTTTTGTTTTCCATGTACAGCTGGTGAACTTTAGAACACAGCTTTATTCTAGGGAAGTTACTGAAATTAAAAAAATATACTGCAGATGTTTTTATCTCCACAGACACTGTCTGACCTGCTGAACGTTGCTAGATTTTTCTGTTTTTATTTTAGGGATGAGATTGGATTCACAGGTTCTGCAGGGGATCGTAAGTGGACGGGACTGTGAGTGCTTTGAGTGGTTGAGGGGAAGGACAGGAGAGGGTGAGAGGGTGGACGCACACAGCAGAAAGGGAGGAAGGGAATCCTAGAGTCCATCAAACACCTTGGACTCCTGTTCAACCTCCACCCCTCTCCTCTCTACACTGCAAACTCCCTCCCCACCCTTGATCCTGTGCAGGTTTTCGACACAAGACTCTAAAAAGCCTTTTCCGCACTTCCACCACACAGACGCTGCTCGACCTGCTGAGCTCCTCCAGCATATTACTTGTTGCAGAACAGGCAAAGTGCCGGAGGAACTCAGAAGGTCAGGCAGCGTCTATGGAGGGGAATAAACAGTTGACGTTTTGGACCGAGACATTTAATCAGGTCAAAATGTTGACAAGTTATTCACTTTCATGGATGCTGCCTGACCTGCTGAGTTCTCCCAGCACTCTGTGTGCATTCCTCAAGATTTCCGGCACCTGCAGAATCTCTTGTTTTTAAGATTGGAATTATCATACGAAAGGATCTGTCCTGGGATCAGCACGTAAGTGCCATCGCAAACAAAACAAGCCTTTACTTTCTCCGAGGTTTGCATAGATCCAGCATGTCACCTAAAACTTCCACAAACTTCTATAGGTGCAGTGGAGAGCACCTTGACTGTTTGCATCACATCCTGGTATGGAAACATCAATGCTCAAAAACAGAAAAACCTACAAAAAATAGTGAATCATAAATGAGAAAGTCTGCAGATGTTGGGAATCCAAAACAACACACACAAAATGCTGGAGGAACTATGGAAATGAATAAGCAGTTGACGTTTTCGGCTGAGATCCTTCTTCAGGAGTTTTAGTACAAATGGCCCAGTCCATCACAGGCAAAGCCCTCCCCACCACTGAGCACATTTACCATTTACAAGGAGCGCTGCCACAAGAAAGCAGCATCCATCATCGGGGATTCCCACCATCCAGGACATGTTCTCTTCTCACCACTGCCATCAGGAAGGAGGTACAGGAGTCTCAGGACAGTTATTACCCTTTGACCATCAGGCTCCTGAACCAGTGTGGATAACTTCACTTACCCCACAGTTGCCTCACAGGTGGATAGGGTAGTTAAGAAAGCTTATGGTGTGTTAGCTTTCATAAGTCGAGGGACAGAGTTTAAGAGTCGCAATGTAATGATGCAGCTCTATGAAACTCTGGTTAGGCCACACTTGGAGTACTGTGTCCAGTTCTGGTCGCCTCACTATAGGAAGGATGTGGAAGCAGTGGAAAGGGTACAGAGGAGATTTACCAGGATGCTGCCTGGTTTAGAGAGTATGGATTATGATCAGAGATTAAGGGAGCTAGGGCTTTACTCTTTGGAGAGAAGGAGGATGAGAGGAGACATGATAGAGGTGTACAAGATATTAAGAGGAATAGGTAGAGTGGATAGCCAGTGCCTCTTCCCTAGGGCACCACTGCTTAATACAAGAGGACATGGCTTTAAGGTAAGGGGTGGGAAGTTCAAGGGGGATATCAGAGGAAAGTTTTTTACTCAGAGAGTGGTTGGTGCGTGGAATGCACTGCCTGAGTCAGTGGTGGAGGCAGATACACTAGTGAAATTTAAGAGACTGCTAGACAGGTATATGGAGGAATTTAAGGTGGGGGGTTATATGGGAGGCAAGGTTTGAGGGTCGGCACAACATTGTGGGCCGAAGGGCCTGTAATGTTGCTGTACTATTCTATGTTCTATGTTCAATACTGAACTGATTCCACAACCTACAGACTCAGTTTCAAGGATTCTACAACTTATGTTGCTCAGATTAATTAATTAATATCAAAATAAATTTTCAAAAATTAACTAATGAAAATATATTTGTGCATTTTGTCTTCTTTTGCACATTGGTTGTTTGTCAATCTTTGTGTGTAGTTTTTTCATTGATTCTATTGTATTTCTTTGTTTTATTGTGAATGTCTACAAATAAATGATTTTCAGTGTTATATAACATACTTCAATAATAACTTTACTTTTTGAGCATTTTTTTCTGTTGTTTCAGCTTCCAGTGCCTGCAGTCTCCCGTGTCTCTACAAAGTCCTGGGCAGAGAATGGACGCTAAGCTCCAGCTGATCCCAAAAACTGCGAAGGGTGTTGGGGGGGGTGGCGTTTGTGACTGTTAAACCATTCTGGTAACTTCAGCCTGAGGTCGACAGCACTGACAAGCCCCAGCATGAGACTTAGTCCTTTAAGCCTTGGGGATAAAGAACCAGTTGATATATTATCCACAATAGGCCCCCATATGGAGCCTGACACAGCTGCAGGAACCACAATAAAGATTCAGTGCTACATGGATAATGTCCTGTTGACAAAACAGGTACTTAGGGTGATTTACATTGTCAAGCAGTGTTGAAGAATATAGCTGCCTTCTAAGGAAATGCATTCACCCAGAATCCTATTTATTTCAATACCTTATTTATCCTCTGCATAATTATTAACTGTCTGAAAGAAGGTCCCTGATTACTTCTGTTCCTATGTCACTCAGCAAGAACCTTAGAAAGCACTCTTTCCTGTTGCATCATGGTTTGGTATGGCAACCGCCATGCCCTGAGACCACAAAAGAATTGCAGAGAGTTGTGAACACAGCCCGGTCCATTACGAAAGGCCTAACCACAAGAAATTCTGCAGTTGTTGGAAATCCAGTGCAGCACACACAAAATGCAGGACGGCATGGTAGCATAGTGATTAGTGTCAGTGACCGGGGTTCAATTCCCTCCACTGCCCATAAGGAGTTTATGCGTTCACCCCCGACCGCGTGAGTTTCCTCCGTGTGCTCCTGTTTCCTCCCACAGTTCAAAGATGAACGGGTTAGTAGTTTAATCGGTCCACCAGGCTAAAGGACACCTTCTGCCCCACTGTTATACAGTAAGACACTGCAGTAAGAGGCGACCTGTCCTAGGGTAGGAGCTGTGTGTGTGTGTGTGTGTGTGTGTGTGTGTGTGTGTGTGTCGGGGGGTGGCAAAAAGGTTTGTTTTGTTGTTACTTGCTGTATGTTGGCTGCTGACCATGGTGGGGATGCTATGTTGGCACAGCAACACTTGTGGGCTCCCCTCACCATATTGTTTTGGGTTGGTTGCTAATGCAAGCGACACATTTTACGGTATGTTTCAGTGCACAGGTGATTAATAAATAAAATTAAACCAATCTAATTTTGAATGGACTGGTAGTCTGAACCACTCTTGATCTCTCAGACTACCTTGTTGCTTTTCTACCTGTGCTGCTCTTTCTCTGTAACTGTAACACTTTAGTCTGCATTCAGTCGCCGTCTTCCCTTTGTACCACCTCAATGTGTAGAGCGATCTGTGTGGATCGCATGGAGACCAAAGGTTTTGCCTGTAACTTGGTACAAATGAATCCGTGGAATTCATTGCCACAAGCAGCTGTGGATGTCAAGTTATCAGGTGTATCTGAGGCACAGGTTGACAGATTTGTGATTAGTCAAGGCATGAAGGGATACGGGGAGAAGGCAGGAGAATGGGGCTGAGAGGGAATGGGATTAGCCATGATGAAATGATGGAACAGACTCGATGAGCCAAATGGCCTTATTCTGCTCCTGTATCTTATTGTCTTAGACTCTTATGTGTGAATAATAAACATGTTACTAATCAACAATTATCAAAAGCACAGCAGATTCTGCAGGTGCTGGAAACCCAAAGCAACACACATAAAATGCTGGAGGGACTCAGCAGGTCAGGCAGCGTCTATGGAGGAATAAACTGGAAGGGAAGGAGGAAGAAGCCAGAAGATGGCCAGGGGTGGAGCGGAAGGGGTGTACGCTGGCAGGTGATGGATGAGGCGGAAGGTATGTGGGTGGGGGGGGCGGATGATATAAGAAGCTGGGAGGTGATAGATGTAAGAGGTGAAGGAGTTGAAGAAACATAGAAACATAGAAAATAGGTACAGGAGTAGGCCATTCGGCCCTTCGAGCCTGCACCGCCATTTATTATGATCATGGCTGACCATCCAACTCAGAACCCTGCCCCAGCCTTCCCTCCATACCCCCTGACCCCCATAGCCACAAGGGCCATATCTAACTCCCTCTTAAATATAGCCAATGAACTGGCCTCAACAGTTTCCTGTGGCAGAGAATTCCACAGATTCACCACTCTCTGTGTGAAGAGGTTTTTCCTAATCTCGGTCCTAAAAGGCTTCCCCTCTATCCTCAAACGGTGGCCCCTCGTTCTGGACTTCCCCAACATCGGGAACAATCTTCCTGCATCTAGCCTGTCCAATCCCTTTAGGATCTTATACGTTTCAATCAGATCCCCCCTCAATCTTCTAAATTCCAACGAGTACAAGCCCAATTCATCCAGTCTTTCTTCATATGAAAGTCCTGCCATCCCAGGAATCAATCTGGTGAACCTTCTTTGTACTCCCTCTATGGGAAAGATGTCTTTCCTCAGATTAGGGGACCAAAACTGCACACAATACTCCAGGTGTGGTCTCACCAAGGCCTTGTACAACTGCAGTAGTACCTCCCTGCTCCTGTACTTGAATCCTCTCGCTATAAATGCCAGCATACCATTTGCCTTTTTCACCGCCTGCTGAACCTGCATGCCCACTTTCAATGACTGGTGTATAATGACACCCAGGTCTCGTTGCACCTCCCCTTTTCCTAATCGGCCACCATTCAGATAATAATCTGTTTTCCTATTTTTGCCACCAAAGTGGATAACTTCACATTTATCCACATTAAATTGCATCTACCATGAATTTACCCACTCACCCAACCTATCCAAGTCACCCTGCATCCTCTTAGCATCCTCCTCACTGCTAACACTGCCACCCAGCTTCGTGTCATCCGCAAACTTGGAGATGCTGCATTTAATTCCCTCATCCAAGTCATTAATATATATTGTAAACAACTGGGGTCCCAGCACTGAGCCTTGCGGTACCCCACTAGTCACCGCCTGCCATTCTGAAAAGGTCCCGTTTATTCCCACTCTTTGCTTCCTGTCTGCTAACCAATTCTCCACCCACACCAATACCTTACCCCCAATACCATGTGCTTTAAGTTTGCACACTAATCTCCTGTGTGGGACCTTGTCAAAAGCCTTTTGAAAAAGAAGAGGGAATTGATAAGAGAGGACGGTGGACCATGGGAGAAAGGGAAGAAGGAGCAGCACCAGAGGAAATTGATGAACAGTTGAGGAGAGAGCCAGAATGGGGAATGGAAAGAGAGAGAAGGGGGAGAGATATCAAATGCTAGACTCACACAGTATTCTCTCCCTCATTTTGTCTGCATGTTGGTGCATGTTTCAGTGGCTGTCGCCTGTGATCCTTCATAAAAGATTGGAGCAGACATATCTGGGGACCCATCCAATTCAGTTCACTTCATCTCAGAATCAAACCCAGAGAGAATGAAGGAAAGGTTTCCGAGAATGGTTTCAGAGGTAAAAAAAAAAAGAAGAGAATTAAGAATAATGTGTGCAAAAATGCAGGTTATGTTTGGAAACCGAATGCAAGTTCTGTAGTGGCTTTCAAGATAAAAATGAGGGGTGATTGATAAGTTCATGGCCTAAAATAGAAGGAGTCAATTTTAGAAAACCTAGCACATTTATTTTTCAACATAGTCCCCTCCTACATGTACACACTTAGTCCAGAAGTGGTCCACAGCAAGGTGATTGATAAGTTCGTGGCCTAAGGTAGAAGGAGATGAGTTATTAACTTCAAACTTACTGCATTATCACTCAAAGTGTAGAACTACATGTTCATGTAACAAGAGCATCTTGGACCTCCAGGTGGTCCACAGCAGGGGTGATTGATAAGTTTGTGGCCTTAGTAAGAAGGAGATGAGTTATGCAGCTCTTGTTACATGCACGTACAGTTCAACTCTTTGAGTGAAAATGCAGAAAGTTTGAGGTTAATAACTCATCTCCTACCTTAGGCCACAAACTTATCAATCACTCCTGCTGTGGACCACTTTCTGGAGGTTCAAGACGCGGATTTCTACAAAGAAGGGATCCGTATGCTCCACAACCGCTGAACTAAGTGTGTAAATGTAGGAAAAATTAAATGTGCTAGGTTTTCTAAAATTGACCCTTTCTACCCTAGGCCACAAACTTATTAATCACCCCTTATGTATAAAGCACAGAAACAGGCCCTTCTGTCCAACATGTTCCTACCAACTAAGCTCACCCCATTTGACTGTTTGGCCTCATTATTATTATATGCCATGTCATGTGATCATGGTTTTGATCATGATGCTCTTCGCAAAGTTTTCTACATAAGTGGTTTGTCATTGCCTTCTTCTGGGCAGTGTCTTTACAAGACAGGTGACTCCGGCCATTATCAAAACTCTTCGGAGATTGGCTACCTGGCATCAGTGGGTGGTCACATAACCAGGACTTATCTATAAATAAGTAAAAAGCCCGATGAGCTAGCTGAGTTCATGGATAGGAGAGGTTTAGGGGGCTATGGCCAAATGCAGCCAGATGGAAATGGTTTGCTTAGAAATTTTGTTGACGTGAATGAGTTGGCCCAAAAGGCCTATTTCAAAGTTCAAAGTAAAGTTATTATGAAAGTACACATATCTCACCATATACAATCCTGAGATCCATTTTCTTGCTGACATTCACAATAAATAGAAAGAAACACAATGGAATCAATGAAAAACCACATACAATAGAGATAGGCTAACAACCAGTGAGCAAAAGACAATAAACTGTGCAAATCAAAAAATGTAATAATAATAATAATAATAATAATAATAATAATAAAAAATAAGCAATAAATACTGGAAACATGAGTTGTAGAGTCCTTAAAAGTGAGATTGTTGGTCAGTGTTGAGGTGAGTGAAATTATCCACACTGATTTAGGAGCCTGATGGTTGAAGGGTAATAACTGTTCCTGAACCTAGTGGTGTGGGACCTAAGGCTCCTATACCTTCTTCCATGATGTATGACTCTATGACTCCATATCCCTTTCCTATCCATGTAGCTGACTAAATGTCTATTAAACTTTGTAATTCTATCACGATCTGATATGGCAATTTGTATTTGAATGTAAGAAGCTGCAGAGAGTAACGAACTCTGTCCAATATATCATTGGACACATCCTTCTCCACCATTGGTAGTATCTACATGAACCACTATCTGAAGAAGGCGACAACTATCTTCAAATATTTCCTACCATCCAGGCCGTGAATCATGTCACAGCTGCCATTGGACAGGAGGTACAGAAGCCTGAAGTCTCACACAATCAGGTGCAAGAGGAGCTACTTCCCTTCAACCATTTGGTTCTCGAACCAGCCTGCGCAGCCCTAATCACCACCTCAGCATAGGAACAATGGACTTAGTTTTCATTGTTTTCTAATTAAGTGATTGAAAAAATTGTGTGTAATTTATATTTTTCTTGTGAACTTTGTGTATTGGTGGAGAGACACTCAGTGGCCACTTTATTAGGTACACCTGTCACCTGTTCGTTAATTCAGTCCTCTAATCAGCCAATCATGGGACAGCAAATCAGTGCATAAAAACATGCAGAATTGGTCAAGAGGTTCAGTTGTTGTTCAGACCATACATCAGAATGGGGAAGGAATGTGACCTAGGTGACTTTGACTGTGCATTGATTGTTGGTGCCAGACGGGGTGGTTTGTGTATCTCAGAAACTACTGATCTGGGATTTTCATGAACAACAGTCTCTAGAGTTTACAGAAAATGGTGAGAAAAACAAAAAGACATCCAGTTAGTGGCAGCCCTGTGGGCGAAAAGGCCTTGTTAATGAGAAAGGTCCAAGGCGAATTACATGAGTTATTTTCACCTTCCTGTTCAAGCTGAAGGTGACAGTAATTTAAATAGCCACACATTACAACAGTGGTATAACAACACGTCGAACCTTGAGGTGGATGGCCTACAGCAGTAGTCAACCATGAACATACACTTAGTGGCCACTTTATTAGGTACAGAACTTTGACTTTGACCATCTCTACTGTGTTCTCTGGCAGTTTACTCTACATAATTACCACCCTCTGTCCATCAACATAATTAGTATCTCTGCTGAAATTTCTTCTAAGACTTTGGTGTGTAGATCATCAGGTCCTATGGATTTATTAGCTGTTAATTTCTTCAAAACATTTGTGACTAATGCTGATTTATTTCAGCTCCTATCATGGGAATTAGCGAAGTTTGTTGGATAGGTGTTGGAACATGTCAGATTAAAAATAAAACACTAGTTTATTCTTGTGGAACATCCCATACTAATGGAGTAGGAATTCTTATGGATGAAAACACGGCAAAAAGTGTTTTAGGACATTGGGCAATATCAGAAAGAATGCTCTTTGTCTTTGATTGGTCGGATTAATGCTATTAAGATGACCATTTTGCCTAAATTTTTGTATATATTCCAATCAGTCCCAATTTTCATCCCAAAATCTTTTTTTGATAATGTAGATTCAAAAATTTCCTCATATATTTGGCAGAATAAAAATCCTAGGTTAGGTAAAAGGTATTTACAGAAGTCTAAAAAGGAGGGGGGGCTTGCCCTCCCGAACTTTAGATTCTATTATTGGGCAATTAATATTTGATATTTAAAATTTGGTTACGAGATCTGGACGTATCTTTAAACCCTCATTGGGTAAATCCTGAATCTAATTCATTACAAGGGCTTTCCTTGGGTTTGGTTTTAGGAACTTCACTTCCTTTTACGTCTTTTAAATTATATAAACAAATGAATAACCCAATAGTTAAGCATACTTTACGTATATGGTTTCAATTTCGAAGATTTTTTGGGTTCAATCAATTTATCCTAGCAAGCCCTATCTTGTCAAACTTTCTTTTTCAACCTTCCACGATGGATCAAGCCTACTCTGATTGGAAAATTAAAGGTATAATATCTTTTCACGATTTATTTATGGATAATTGTTTTACGTCTTTTGATCAACTCTCTAATGAATATAACTTACCCAGATCTCACTTTTTCAGATATTTACAGACTAGGAACTTTTTAATTACTGTTTCCCCTAATTTCCCACATCCATATCCAATGGATATTTTGGAAAAAAATTTAGATTTAAATCTCTCTCAGAAAAGTGTTGTAGCAATCATATATGATATAATTTTGAATTTATGTCCTGATGCTTCTAATAAAATTAAAGCTGACTGGGAAAGAGAACTTGAGATTAATATACCAACTGAAAAGTGGGAAAAAATTCTTCAGTTGGTGAATTCATCCTCTGTATGTGCTAAGCACAGGTTGATACAGTTTAAAGTAGTGCACAGGCCTCATATATCCAAAGATAAACTATCTCGCTATTACTCTTATATTAATCCAATATGTGACAGATGTCATTTCGAGATAGCTTCTCTAACCCACATGTTTTGGTCATGTCCCCTGTTGCAGAAATATTGGAAAGATATTTTTGATATTATTTCAACGGTTTTAAATATAGACGTACAACCGCATCCAATTACTGCTATCTTTGGACTACCAATGATAGATTTAAATAATTTAACCTCTTCATCACGAAGAATGATTGCATTTCTTACTTTAATGGCCAGAAGGTCTATTTTATTGAATTGGAAAGAGATTAACCCTCCTAAGGTATTTCATTGGTTTTCACAAACTATGCTGTGTTTGAATTTGGAGAAAATTAGAAGTGCAGTTTATGACCCTTCCATCAAGTTTGAAAAAACTTGGAGGCCATTCATTCAGCATTTTCACTTAATGTAATATCTTTATTTCCAAACCTATTCTAGTTCTCTGTATTGTTGTTGGAGGGGAATGGAGTCGTCGGCACTGAGGTTTTCTTCTTTTTCATTTTTAAGTTTTTAGATTTGCCCAAGTCTTTTAGTTTAGTTGATCAATTTTGTCTTTCTTTTGGGTTGGGGTCTTTTTTTTGGTTTTGGTTTTTTTTCTTTTTCATGTTTTTTTTAGTTATTTTTGATCTGTTTTATCCGTTGTTAGTTTTATATGATTGTGAGTTTTGTCAAATTTCAATATTGGACTTTACGATTACTGTTTGTAAGTGTAACAATTTATCTCCTATTATTTGTATCATTGCTATGTTTTGTTTATATATTCTAAAATTAATAAAGAGATTGAAAAAGAAAGAAAGAATGCTCCTTGTTAGATTCAGAGGACAACCATTTGATTTAGCAATTATACAGGTATATGCACCAACAACAGATGGAACAAATGAAGACAAAGATAAATTCTATGAAGAGCTTGAACAAGCAAAGAATGGATGCAAATCTCAAGATATTGTTATTGTCATGGGATATCTAAATGCTAAAGTAGGACAAGGTGCTGATGGAAATACCATAGGAAAATTTGGACTAGGGGAAAGAAATGAAAGAGGTGAGAAATGGGTACAATGGTGCAAAATGAATAATCAGGTCACTATGAATACCTGCTTTTAGAAACCATCCAAGACGCTTGTAGACCTGGAAAAGTCCAGGTGATAACACTAGAAATCAAATTGACTTTATTACTATAAACCAAAGATTTAGAAACTCAGTGATTCAATGCAAAACATATCCAGGTGCAGACTGTAATAGTGACCATAACGTATGTCATGTAGAAGTAAAACTTAAAAAACTAAAGAAGCAAATACCTGAACAATCCCTTGACTACTCGCAATTAATTAAAGAAGAAAACTTAAGACAAAAATTTACAAATGAAGTAAGGAATAGATTTAAAAGTCTAGAAATAGAATCTGCTGAAGATGATAGCAATCATGTAGAAATGAAATTTAACTCTCTACAGGATGCCTTGGTAGAATCAGCAAAGTCAGTGATTCCTAAAAAAGAAAAAAGCACAAAGAATAAATGGATGACAGATGAAATCAAAAATCTAATGGAAGAAAGGAGACAGAAGAAAGCAAATCCGATAGAGTATAAGTCCTTAGATAAAAAAGTTAAAAGCTTATGTCAAAAAGCCAAAGAAGAATGGTTAAATCAGGAATGTGAGCAAATAGGAAGAATCCCTATTACTGATCCAAAAAGGTTACATCAACAAATCAAGAATATCACTGGTAAAAAGCTCCTCTGTTCTTCAGGTGGATGTTTGAAAGCAAAGGACGGTACCATTATCATGGAAAAAGATGAGATTATGCACAGATGGACTGAGTATATTCAGGAATTGTTTGAAAACGATCGAGGCGAAAAACCAGAAATTAAGAAAAACATTGAAGGTCCAAGTATTTTAAAATCTGAAGTTTGTAATGCAATAAATAAGATGAGGAAAGGAAAGGCAACAGGTCCTGATGAATTAGTAATAGAACAAATTATTTTCCTTGAAGATTATGGAATTGAAAAACTTACTGATTTAATCAATGACATTTATGAGACTGGAATAATACCAGAAGAGTTTTAAAAAATCAGTATTTATCACTCTTCCTAAGAAACCTGGAGCAATAGAATGTGAATTACATAGGACCATAAGTTTAATGAGTCATATCACCAAGATACTTCTAAGAATTTTGATGACAAGAGCTAAAAGTAAGATACAAGCTGAAATAGGCAAAGAACAATGTGGTTTTGTGAAAGATGAAGGTACAAGAAACACAATATTGATTTTAAGGATACTATCAGAACGAGCTATTCAAGTGCAAAAAGATTTGTTTGTTTTATCGACTACACAAAAGCATTTGATAAAGTGAAGCACAATAAGTTATTTGAAATATTACAGAAGACTCTAGATCTAGATTCAAAAGACCTCCGCCTAATCAGAAATCTGTACTGGGAACAAACTGCCACTATAAGAATAGATGGAGAAATGAGTCAGTCTACGAAAATCAAGAGAGGCATTAGACTAGGGTGTGTTTTCTCCCCAGATTTATTTACTCTGTACAGTGAAACAATATTACAAAAAATAAGAGAAATCTTGGGAATCAAAGTTGGCGATGAAAAAATCAATAATTTCAGATATGCAGATGACACTGTGTTAATTGCAAGTATGGAGGAAGAACTACAAAACTTAATTGATATAATTGTTGCAAAAATGGGTCTATCTATCAATTGCAAAAGGACAGAATGTATGGTGATATCCAAAAAGGAGAATCCTATCTGCAAGCTGAGAATAAACAGGGAAGACATAAAACAAATAAAGAACTTTTGCTACTTAGGAAGCTGGGTGACATCAGATGGGAGGTGCAACTTGGACATCAAAAGAAGAATAGGGATGGCAAAAGACACCTTTACGAGAATGAAGAGTATACTGACCAATACTAAACTAGGCATGACAACCCGCCTCAGAATACTGAAATGTTTTGTTTATCCAGTTATGTTATATGGCTCAGAATATTGGAAAATATCTAGTAACATGAGGAAATGAATTGTAGCAGCAGAGATGTGGTTTTTGAGGAGGATGCAAAGAATATCATGGATGAAATGAATATCTAACGAAGATGTCATGAACAGAGCAAACACAAAAAGAGAAATAATGTATGAGATCATGAAAAGGCAATGTAACTTCATTGGACATGTGATTAGGAAAGAGGAGTTAGAATGCATGGTAATTATGGGAAAGATTGAAGGGAAGAAAGCAAGAGGAAGACAAAGACAAATGATGATGGAGACAGCAGCCAGAGAACTGGAAATGAATACCAATGAATTGATCCACTTGACCCGAAACAGGAGTGTGTGGGCCATGGCAGTCAAAGCTCAAACTGGGCACGGCACCTGATGATGATGATAATGATCTGTTCTACTGTTTCTGAGAGATTTTCTATATTAGATTTCTAGTTTCAGATTGAAGTAAGGGTGGCACGCCACCATGGCCATTAGCGCAGCACTTTACAGTGCCAGTGAGCCAAGTTCAACTCCCACCACTGTCTGTAAGGTTTTTGTATATTCTCCACCTGACGATGTGTTTCCTCTGGGTGCTCTGGTATCCTCCTATGTTCCACAGACAGTTGGGGCAATAGGTTAATGAGTGACGAGGGTGTAATTTGGCAGCACAGACTCATTGGGTCAGAAGGGCCTGTTACTGTGCTATATCTCTCAATTAAAAAAAAATTTCAATCATTATATAAAATTCTATCATATAATGATCACTCTTCCCCAAAGGCCTAGATACACAGCAAGACAGTCAGCATTTACAGGATCATCAGGATGATCAAGAGCAAGTAACATAAGGCCTAGAGACATCAGCAAGATGGGTGACAAATTACTTCAGCTGGAGGGTGCTGATTCTGTGGAATGTGTTGCCACCGAGGCTGAGTCACTTAAAGCAGAGTTTGATAGGGGACACTGTAATTCAGCAGTTAGCATAGTGATTTACAATGAAGCTATAAGATCGGAGTTCAATTTCCGCCACTGTCTATAAGGAATTTGTACGTTCTCCCCTTAACCGTGTGGGTTTCAAAGGTTCAAACTACATTTATTATCAAAGTAGGTATGAAGTATACAACCCTGAGATTCGTCTTCTCACAGACAGCCAAGAAACAATGAAAAATGAAACTATGAAACAATATGGAAGCATTGGAAAGTGTACAGAGGAGATTTACCAGGATGCTACCTGGTTTAGAGAGTATGCATTATGATCAGAGATTAAGGGAGCTAGGGCTTTACTCTTTGGAGAGAAGGAGGATGAGAGGAGACATGATAGAGATGTACAAGATAATAAGAGGAATAGATAGAGTGGATAGCCAGCGCCTCTTCCCCAGGGCACCACTGCTCAATACAAAAGGACATGGCTTTAAGGTAAGGGGTGGGAAGTTCAAGGGGGATATCAGAGGAAGGTTTTTTACTCAGGGAGTGGTTGGTGCGTGGAATGCGCTGCCTGAGTCAGTGGTAGATACCTAGTGAAGTTTAAGAGACTACTAGACAGGTATATGGAGAAATTTAAGGTGGAGGCTTATATGGGAGGCAGGGTTTGAGGGTCGGCACAATATTGTGGGCCGATGGGCCTGTACTGTGCTGTACTATTCTGTGTTCTAAAAACTTCAAACTCCCAACGCACAAAAAAAGAACAAATCATATAAATAGCAAAAAAAACCCAAACGCACAAAGTCAACAAATCAGTCCAGGAATGATCACTTTCAGCTCTGTTCAGTTCTATCTAGCACGGTGTTGTCCGTTGACTGCAGGCTGCATAGCTGACCCACCACAATCAAAATCACACAAAATAGCAACAGAAAAAAAAAGGAGCAAGCAGAAAACAGAAACCTATCGTAGCATGAAATACGGAGTCCAATCCACAAATCGTGTCGATTAAACCTTGCCCAAGACCCTCTGGAGGTTACAGTTTCCTCCCACATTCCTAATGCGTGCAGGATAGGGATACGGACAGACTATGGTGACACTTGCAGGCCATTCCCTGCATATCTTGGACTGATGCAAACGACACATTTCACTATATGTTTAAAAACACAAACACGAGGAAATCTGCAGATGCTGGAATTTCAAGCAACACACATAAAAGTTGCTGGTGAATGCACCCCCTCCCACTTTCAAATCTCTTACTAGCTCTTCTTTCAGTTAGTCCTGACGAAGGGTCTCAGCCCGAAACGTCGACTGTACCTCTTCCTAGAGATGCTGCCTGGCCTGCTGCCTTCACCAGCAACTTTTATGTGCATTGCTCACTATATATTTCAATGTTTTGACAGACTTGTGTCAGATAAAGCGAATCTTGAATCTATTTTTGATAGGCTCTTTATTGGTAAGCAGGTTAATGCCTATGGAAAGAAATTTGGA
Source organism: Mobula hypostoma (assembly GCF_963921235.1). Taxonomy (NCBI): domain Eukaryota; kingdom Metazoa; phylum Chordata; class Chondrichthyes; order Myliobatiformes; family Myliobatidae; genus Mobula; species Mobula hypostoma. The sequence continues at coordinate 193,266,917 of NC_086100.1, forward strand.
GAGTGGGGTCAAGAAAATCCAAGTACACCATGGCTACTGCATTTTCTTTGTCTACCCTGCTTGTAATTTCCTCAAAGAATTGCAGTAAGTTTGTCAGGCAGGATTTTCCTTTCAGGAAACCATGCTGGCTTTGGCCTATCTTGTCATATGCCTCCAGGTACCCCGTAATCTCATCCCTAACAATCAATTCCAACAACTTCCCAACTACTGATGCCAGGCTAACAGGTCTATAGTTTCCTTTCTGCTGCCTCCCACCCTTCTTAAATAGCGGAGTAACATTTACAATTTTCCAGTCATCCAGTACAATGCCAGAATCTATCGATTCTTGAAAGATCATCATTAATGCCTCCACAATCCCTCCAGCTACTTCCTTCAGAACCCAAGGGTGCATTCCATCAGGTCCAGGAGATTTATCCACCCTCAGACCATTAAGCTTCCTGAGCACCTTCGCAGTCGTAACTTTCATTGCACAAACTTCACTTCCTTGACACTCTTGAATGTCCGGTATACTGCAGATTTCTTCCATGAACACTGATGCAAAATATGCATTCAGTTCCTCTGCCATCTCTGTGTCTCTCATTACAATATCTCCAGCATCTACCTTCAACTCTCCTTTACCCTTTATATACTTTAAAAAGCTTTTAGTACCTTCTTTGATATTAGTCGCCAGCTTCCTCTCATAATTCATCTTTTCCTTCCAAATGACCATCTTAGTTTCCTTCTTCAAGTTTTTAAAAGCTCCCCAATCTTCTATCTTCCCACTAGCTCTGGCTTCCTTGTATACCCTCTCGTTTGCTTTTACTTTGGTTCTGACTTCACTTGTCAGCCATGGTAGTGTCCTTCTTCCGTTCGAAAATTTCTTCTTATTTGGAACATATCTGTCTTGTACTTCCCTCATTTTTCGCAGAAACTCCAGCCATTGTTGCTCTGCTGTCTCTCCTGCAAATGTCCCTTTCCAGTCAACTTCGGCCAGTTCCCCTCTCATGCCATTGTAATTTCCCTTATTCCACTGAAATACCGACACATTGGATTTTATTTTTTCCCTCTCAGATTTCAAAGTGAACTCGATGATGTTGTGATCACTGAGATAAGTCATGAAGTTTGTTGCTTTGCAGCAGCTTTACAGTGAATGGCAGGACAGACTCAATGGGCTGAACAGCCAAACTCAGCTCCTTTGTTTTATGGAGTGCAGAGACACAGCTGATACCAATAACACCGACCATTAAAACAAAATGCTGGCACGCAAACATCCACAGCTCCCTGAAGCAGCGAAGCCGGATCAGTAACAATGTAAGTTGCTCAATAAAAGAAATGTCATTAACCCTAATTAGGCCTTTAATGCAATCACCAACTGAACAGGTAAACAGATTGAGTCTTTCAATGGCTTTATTGCCAAGCCTGCAGGAAGATAGTAAACAGGCTCCCTCGGGAAGCGGTGTCCTGAATGATTGGTGTCCTTGTTGGTGCCTGATAAAGGGAAGAGAGCTGGAACCAGAGCTGTAGTGCTTGGGGGCAGTTTAACAATTACACTGGCTTGTTTCCCAACCAGTCCTATTTTCTTTCTGGAAATGCCACATGCTTTTGTTTGCCTTTGTAAACTATCCTCTTCCCAGTGGGTGTGTTAGGTTAAAAGCAGCCCCTGTGCCCTGAAAGGGATTCATTGATTCAGAATGCTTCCTCACTGAATCTTACGATTCAAGATTCATGTTTATTTATCATAAACACAAGAGATTCAGGCAGCACCTATGGCTGGGTTTCCCTACCTTTTTATGTCATGGACCCCTACCATTATGGAAAGGAAAAAAATGCACTCAACAACTCAGAAACAGCTTCTTCTCCTCTGCCATCAGATTTCTGAATGGACATAGAACCCATGAACACTACCTCACGACGTTTTCATTTCTATTTTTGCACTACTTACTTAATTGAACTATTCAATGCACCTATACTTACTGTAATTCACATTTCTTTTTTTTTATTATTATGCATTGTGCTGTACTACTGCCACAGAGGCAAAAAAATTTCACGACATATGCCAGTGATATTAAACCTGATTCTGATTCTGACATTTTGGACCAAGGCTCATCATCAGGACTGGAAAGGAAGCTGGCAGAAGCTAGAACAAGGAGGTGTGGGGAGAGGTGAAGCTGGCAAGAGAGGGGACATTCCCCCCCCCACATCCACCCATCTTCCCCTGGGCAGGGGACTACAGCTCACGCAATATTCCATGGAGCTAAATGTAACTGGAACAGAACAATTTCTCAATCAAACTCGAATCCTCTTGCACAGAAAGATGTCTTGAAAAATCAAAATTCTGCAGATGATGAAACTTAACCAAAAAAATCAACTGCTCAACAGGTCAGGCAGTGTCCGTGGAGAGAGAAAAACAGTCAACATTTCAGATCTGAGATCCTTCTTCAAAGTAAATCTTTTATCAAACTACATATATGTCATCACATACAAATCTGAGAGACATTTTCTTGCAGACACACTCAATAAAGCCATAATAGAATAATGGCAATAAATATCGAGAACATGAGATGAAGAGTTCTTGAAGGGTTAAGGGAACATCTCAATGATAGGGCAAGTGAAGTTCACTGAAGTCACTCCCTTTAGTTCAAAGGCCTGATGGTTGAGGGATAATAACTGTTTCTAAAGCTGGTGGTGTGGGTCTTGAGGTTCCTGCACATTATTTCTGATGGCAGCAGTGAGAGGAGAGTATGACTTGGGTGGTGGGGTCCCTGATGGATGTTTCCTGTGACAGTGCTCCGTGAGGATGTGCACAAGGGTGGGAAGGGCTTTACCCATGATGGACTGGACTGTATCACTACTTTTTTGTAGGATTTTCTATTCCAAGTTAACAAATTTCACAACATATGTCAGTGATATTAAACTTATTCTGATTCAAGGGTATTGGTGTTTCCATACCAGGTTGTGATGCAGCCAGTTAAGTACTCTCCACTACACATCTATTTAAGTTCAGAACTGGAAAGAGATTCTATCTGCCACTTTCTGTTGTCATTCCATTTGACTTCCTTATTCTGGTTTCCCTCTAATCCCTTCGCTTCTCCTCCCCTGCCCTTTGTCTCCGTCTCTGCGCATTGGGTGTTTGACAGTCTTTTTTTAATGGGTTCTTTCGAGGTTTCTTTGGGCTACCTTTAAGGAGATGAATCTCAAGGTTGTATAGTGTATACATGCTTTGATAATAAATGTACTTTGAATTTCGAAATGTGTTGCTTGTGCAGCCTGCACGAATGGGTGCAGTCTGCGAGAGTGGTCACGCATTCTGGCGCCAATATCGCAAGCCCAACATATTTTAATCCAATTACAAAGGAGGCACAACAGTGGCTATAGGCTCCTTATTAGCAGTTTGAGCAGAGTTGGTATGGTACCAAAGACTCACGGATTTCTACAGGTGTACTATGGAGAGTATTCTTACTGGTTGTGTCACCGTCTGGTATGGAGGGCCCACTGCACAGGATCACAGCTGCAGAACATTGTAAACTCAGCCAGCTCCATCACGGGCACCAGCCTCCCCAGCAGCCAGGACACCTTCAAAAGGCCATGCCTCAAAAAAAAGCAGCATCCTTCATAAGACCATGAAACAGAGGAGCAGAATTAGGCCATTTGGTTCATTGAGTCTGCTCCACCATTTCATCACGACTGATCCGATTTTCCTCTCAGCCCCAATCTCTTGCCTTCTCCCTGTATCCCTTCATGCCCTGACCAATCAAGAATCTATCAACCTCTGCTTTAACTATACATAAAGACTTCACCTCCACAGCTGCCTGTAGCAAAGAATTCCTCAGATTCACCACTCTCAGGCTAAATAAATTCCTTCTCATCTCCATTCTAAAAGGATGCCCCTCTATTCTGAGGCTGTGTCCTCTGGTCCCAGACTCTCTCATCATAGGGAACATCCTCTCTACATCCATTCTACCAAGGTTTCATTTGGTAGGTTTGAATGAGGTCATTATGGACCCCCCTCACCCAAGACATGTCCTCTTCTCAGTGCTGCCAATGGGCAGGAAGTACCGGAAACTGAAGGCACACACTCAGCAATTGAGGAACAGCTGCTTCCCCTCTGCCATCAGATTCCTGAATGAACAATGAACCCATGAACACTACCTCACTATTTTCTTTTTTCCTCTCTTTTTGCACAACTTTTTACAATTTAATTTTCTTTTTTATATCTACTTATTGTAATTTATAGCTTTTTTATTATTATGTTTCGCGCTGTACTGCTGCCTCATAACATCAAATTTCATGATACGTGTCAGTGATATTAAACCTGATTCTGATACCCACAATGCTCCGCAGAACACAGAACACAACAAGCAATAAAAGAACAACACCAAGCAAAGGCTCGTCCCTTTCTCCCATCCACGCACACCCTTTCTCTAACGCCCACAACAGGGCGTCTTCTTCAGTCGCCAATCTCAGATTCAGTTTCGCGTTTGGAATCTCATTGAATCCTATCGAATATTGAAAGGCCCAGATGCAGAGGATGTTTCCAACAGTATGAGTCCAGGACCGGATAGCACAGCCTCAGAATAGAAAGGCGTCCCTTTAGAACACAGATGAGGACGAATTTCTTTAGCCAGAGGGTGGTAAATCTGTGGAATTTTTTTTGGCTGCAGATGGCTATGGAGGCCAAGTCATTGGGTATACTTAAAGCAAGCATTGATAGGTGTATGATTAGTAAGGGCGCCAAAGGTTACGGGGAGAAGGCAGGGGAATGTGGTTGAGAGGGATAATAAATCAGCCATGATGTGGAGCAGACTCGATGTGTCGAATAGACTAATTCTGCTCCTGTGTTACAGGGTGAAGTAACCTGAACATGTGATAAGGTGCTCTACAAATGTGAGATATTCCAGCCTTCTTCCTTGGGGCATCACTTTTACCTCAAGCCCCCTCTCACAGGTGATCTATGGGCTACGCCCCTGTGTCTCCTTGTTCCTGTCAACTTCAACCATTCTGGCCACCCACCTCTTGACCTCTCTCATTAACATGGTGTTTTTGCCCACAGACCTTCTGCTCACTGGATATTTTTTAGTTTCTCGCACCATCCTCTGTAAACTTTAGACAGAGAGTGGCGAATCTACGGCATTTGAAAGATCCCACAATCAACAATGTGATACCAGCAAGGCAGTTGCTTTTTTGAATAATGTTAGCTGAGGATGCAACACACCTGTCTCTTCTTCAGAGTAATGCCATAGGGTGTTCTACAGACGCCCAGGAGCCAGACAGGGTCAAGTTCAATGTCACAGCTAATCGAAGATATCTCTGATAGTGCAGCACTCCGTCAGTACCTCACTGGCGCAGCAGCTTCCACCCAGGCATGCCCTCTTCTCATTGCTACCATCAGGGAGGAGGAACAGAAGCCTGAAGACACACACTCAGTGTTTTAGGAACAGCTTAGTCATAGAGTCACAGAAAAGTACGGTGCCCCGAAACAGACCCATCTAGTCTGTGACAACCTGTTTAAGTGGCCTGCTCCCATCAACCTGCACCCAGACCACAGGCATCCATACCCCTATCCAAACTTCTCTTAATTGAGATCAAGCTCATAGGCACAACTTGTCCTGGCAGTTCGTTCCACTCCCTCACCATCCTCTGAGTGAAGAAATTTTCTATCCTGTTCCGCTTAAATGTTTCACCTTTCACCCTTAACCCATGACCTCTAGTTGTAGATCCATCCAACCTCAGTGCTAAAAGCCTGTTTGCATTTACCCCTCATAATTTTATATACCTCTATTAAATTTCCCCTCAATCCTCTTCGTTCCAAGGAATAAAGTCCTAAGCGTCTTCCCCTCCACCATCAGATTTCTGAATGGTCCATGAAGCCATGAACACTACCTTACTATTTTGCTCTTGTTTTGCACGACTTATTAATCTTTCAATATATTTTGTATTATAATTTATAGTCTATTTTATGTATTGCTCTGTACTGCAACCGCAAAACAAACTTCACAACATATGTCAGTGGTATTAATCCTGATTCTGACTGTATTTAATTACTTTTTATCTATTTATTACAGTAATTTATATTAATTTTTTACATATTGCACTGTACCATTGCCACAAAATAACACATTTCACAACATATGTCAGTGATAATAAACCTGATTCGGATTCTATTGATTTTATTTTTTATATATTTCTTATTGTAATTAATAGTAAGGTTACATATTGCACTGTACAGCTGCTACAAAACGACAAATTTCAGAACATATGTCAGAGATAATAAACTGGTTTCAGATTAAGATTCTCTTTTTAAATATATATTTCTTACCGTACCTTACAGTATTTTTTATGTCTTGCCCTGTACAGCTGCTGCAAAAAAAACAAACTTTCACGAAATACATCAATGATAATAAAAATTATCCTAATTTGGAAAGAGAGCCCATAACCTTCTGACTGAAAGGCAGGGAAAGAGAATTCAAAGCTCTTTGTCACTGCAATCCATTCTGCCTTCCCAGCTTTTAAATGAATCTATTCATCTCCCTGTCAGCCTCTTGTCGTTTAATTTTGGAGAAGCCAGTTCCTTCGGAGTTTTTATTTCATTTGCAGGGTGACACCTGGACGGCAATCCGAGTCTGGGCCCACCTCCGACTCCTCCCCGATGCTGAATGAACCGGGGGGAACAGATGAATAATTTACCGGTAATCAGCACTCGCTCTGTAGGGGACGGTGGGTGGCTGAACACAGACGCCTGCCCGCAGGGGAGGGGATGTGACCTCTGCGTCACTCCCCATCTGCTGAAGGCAGGTGATGCGAATGGGAACCGGATTTCACCAGCAGCCACTGAACGGTAACTAAACGGCAGTGATGCTCAGCTAACACAAACATCAGCCGGTGGTGTACCACCCCAGAGTGACACGTGTGGCAACAGTGCTATTGGTTTTATGAAAAGTAATTAAACACTATTTAATGCATTGTCTATAATATAAGAATGGAAAGAATTCTACTATTTATTTTTGTAATTTTCAAAATTATAAATAAAGTTTATTTTGGTTAAAAAAAATGGTTCAACCACACTTGGTTAGAACACACTTGGAGCACTGCGTTCAGTTCTGGTCGCCTCACTATAGGAAGGATGTGGAAGCTTTAGAGAGGGTGTGGAGGAGATCTATCAGGATTAGGGAGCCTGTCTTATGAGGATAGGCTGAGTGAACTAGGGGTTTTCTCTTTGGAGCGAAGGAGGATGAGAAGTGACTTTCGGGTTAGATTATGAGGACATGCAGTCCTCTTTTATTGTCATTTAGTAATACATGCACTAAGAAATGATACAATTTGTTCCTCCAGAATGATATCACAGAAACACGAGACAAACCAAGTCTAAAAAAACTGACAAAAACCACATAATTATAGCATATAGTTACAACAGTGCAACGCAGTACCGTAATTTGATAGAAGAACAGACCATGGACACGGTAAAAAGTCACAAAGTCTCTCGAAAGTCCCATCATCTCACGCAGACGGTTGAAGGAAGAAAACTCTTCCTGCCATGGGCTTCCAGCGCCGCAAACTTGCCGATGCAGCATCCTGGAAGCACCCTACCACAGCTGACTCAGAGTCCGTCCGAAAACTTCGAGCCTCCAGTCAGCTCTCCGACACCGAGCACCAAGCACCAACTCTGCTGAGCGCTTCGACCCCGGCCCCGGCAACAGGCAAAGCCGAGGATTTGGGACCTTCCCCTCCGGAGATTCTCAATTGCACAGTAGCAGTGGCAGTGAAGCGGGCATTTCAGAAGTTACTCCAGATGTTCCTCCGTGCTTCTCACTGCTGTCTCCATCAAATCAGGATTGCGCACGGTACCTACTTCACAAATACGATATCAATTCAGAGCAGCCACGCGCGATGCGTCGCGCCGCCATCTTCTCCTCCCTTCTTTGACTTGATTGAGGTGTACAAAAAGATGAGGTATAGATTGAGTGGACAGCCAGAGACTTTTTCCCAAGGCGGAAATGGCAATTCTATGGGGCATAATTTTAAGATATTTGGATATGGGGTGGGGGGTGGGGTGGATGTCCAAAGTAAGTTCTTTACACAGGGAGTGGTGGGTGTGTGGAATGTGCTGCCAGGAGTGGTGGTAGAGGCAGATTCATTCAGGACACTTAAGAACCTCTTAGATAGGCAGATGGAAGATTGAAGAATGGAGTGTTATGTAGGAGGGAAGGGTTAGATTGATCTTGGAGTAGGTTAAAAGGTTGGCACAACATTGTGGGCCAAAGGGCCTGTCCTGTGTTGTAACGTTCTCTATTCTATATTCTAAAACATTGGCCAGTATAAAGTGCTAGGATTAGCCCATAGCTTCTACTCTAGTTCTCGGTGTCAACGTCACTTTGTTACATGTACTCAGAATCGGGTTAATTATCACTGTATGATGTGAAATTAGATGTTTTGCGGCAGTGGATACAAGAGACACAGGGATATTTATTCAACTGGATAGATGTGCAAATAGTGCTCAGTCTATTAACAGATATATCATGCTTGATTCGTTCATTTCCATTTGAAATCCATCAGTGTATTTATTCGGAGAGATATATGGATGCCCAGAGAGTACATCAATATCACATACATTGAAGAGCTTAGCTAAACACTCACAAATGCTGGAGGAACTCAGCAGGCCAGGCAGCATCTATGGAAAGAAATAAAGAGTTGACATTTTGGGCTGAGATTCTTCATGAAGACTCGTTATGTGTGCATTACTCTGGGCCACTGTTCACACTAATGTGTGCTGGTGTGCTGGTGTGCGGCCGCGCAGTAACAGAACTGCTCTCGTGCATGTAGCCTTTGGTTCCACACAAGTGGAATTTTTTTTACATGTTCATACTAGTTTTGAAATTATGCTTATATAATTTTGAAATCTATAATATAATTGTGAAATACACTGTAGTTAATTATGTGTTAATGAATATAACCCATAAAATTTTCTAAATAATATACATACCACAACCATTATTTTGAAACATTTTAGAACTTCAACATATTTTACATTGTCAGTTTTACAAGTTACAACGCAATTACAAATTGTAACAATAAACACAGAATGGAAGTTGGTAGCTCATTGTTAATAAACTGCTGAACATCTAGTCAAGCTAGGGCTTTACTCTTTGGAGAGAAGGAGGATGAGAGGAGACATGATAGAGGTGTACGAGATAATAAGAGGAATAGATAGAATGGATAGCCAGCACCTCTTCCCCAGGGCACCACTGCTCAATACAAGAGGACATGGCTTTAAGGTAAGGGGTGGGAAGTTCAAGGGGGATATTAGAGGAAGGTTTTTTACTCAGAGAGTGGTTGGTGCGTGGAATGCACTGCCTGAGTCAGTGGTGGAGGCAGATACACTAGTGAAGTTTAAGAGACTACTAGACAGGTATATGGAGGAATCTAAGGGGGGGGGCTTATATGGGAGGCAGGGTTTGAGGGTCGGCACAACATTGTGGGCCGAAGGGCCTGTACTGTGCTGTACTATTCTATGTTCTACGTTCTAAAACATTTTATTTTTGTCATTATGTCTGTTAGTTTCTTTCACTGCCTGGCACCTCTTACTTGTGTTGTGAGTTGTGGTTTGTGTTTGTTTGATGTGCATATTACAAAAAAAAACATTTAAAGTGCTGCAGTTTTCAGGCCATGTAAAAATTTCCTGCTCGAAGCACTAGATGGTCCATACATATGTAAAAAAGTTGAGGGAACATTGCTCTGGATTTCCAGAATCTGTGGAAATCTGAAGAAATTAGTTTTATTTGTCACATATACATTGGAATATCAAAACACACAGTGAAATGCGCTGTTTGCGTCAATGACCAACACAGTTCAAATATGTGCTGGGTCAGTCCACAAGTGTCACTATTAATCTGATGTAATATAACACATCCACAACTTACTAACTCTAACCCGTACATCTTTGGAACATAGAGGAAACTGGAGCACTCAGAGGAAAGCCACACATCATGGGGAGAACACACAAACTCCTTACAGACAATGGTGAGATTTGAACTACAATCGCTGGTGCTGTAGGCAATGTGCTAACCACAACGTTACCATGGCACCCTTGGACTAATATACACATCTGTATATATGTCACATTAGATTATACATTACAAATTGGTACAGACTACGAACTAGTGTTATAGAATCATAGAAAACTATTGTACAGAAACAGGAATTTCGGCTCATCTAGTTCATGCTAAATTATTAACCTGCCTAGCCCATTGAGCTGCATCTGGACCATAGCCCTCCATAGCTCTCCCATCCATGTACGCATCCAAACTTCTCTTAAATGTTGCAATTGAACCCGAATCCACCAATTCCACTGGCAGTTCATTTCACTCTCTCACCACCCTCTGAGTGAAGAAGTTCCTCCTCATGTTCCCCTTAAATATTTCACCTTTCACCCTTCACCCTTGACCTGTAGTTCCAGTCTCACCCAGCCTCATTGGAAAAATACTCTTTGCACTTACCCTATCTATACCCTTCATTATTCTATATACCTAGATGGGCCGAAGAGCCCACTTCTGTACTGTAGTGCTCTATGACTATCTATTTGTGTATATTAATCATTTCACTGCATATATAGAAATAGATGCTAAGGTATGAAGGGCTATTGGGTTATGCTTGAAGGGATACAGGGAGAAGGCAGGAGATTGGGGCTGAAAATGAAAATGGATCAGCCATGATGAAACAGCGGAGCAGATGTGATGGACCAAATAGCTTAATTCTGCTCCTATATCTTATAGTCTTATGGGTGCAGGACAATGGGAGTAGGCATTTTAAATGGTTTGGCACAGAGTAGATGGGCTGAAGGGCCTGTTTCTGTTCTGTATTTATCTTTGACTCTATGACTCTAGATATACAAGCATATTTCGTCATAAATGGATGTATAGACAGAAAGGTAAACGTAAAGATGGGCTGTACAATGCTAGACTTCATGAACATGCCCTTCACCCACCATGCCTGTACCAACCATGATGTCAAATCTATTCACATGATCCCACCAATGCTTACTTATTTGTCTATCTAAAAAAAAACCTCTTAAATGGATTCTGACAGTTGTTGATGTAAACAATGCATTTCACTGTTTCAATGTTTTGAAGTACACTGAATTGAATTAACTTTATTTCTTACATCCTTCACAAGCATGAGGAGTAAAAATCTTTATGTTACATCTCGGTCTAAATGTGCAATGTGCAATACTAGTAATTTATAATAATTTATAATAAATAGAACAGTCAATGTAACATAGAAATACACTCAAATCAGTGTGAGTTAAGCAGTCTGATGGCCTGGTGGAAGAAGCTGTCCCGGAGACTGCTGGTCCTGACTTTTATGCTGTGGTACCGTTTCCTGGATGATGGCAGCTGGAATAGATTGTGGTTGGTGTGACTCAGGTCCCCAATGATCCTTCGGGCCCTTTTTCACACCCGTCTTTGTAAATGTCCTGAAACATGGGAAGTTCACAACTACAGATGCGCAGGGCTGTCTGCACCACTCTCTGCAGAATCCTGCGATTGAGGGAAATACAGTTCCCATAGCAGACAGTGATGCAGCTAGTCAGGGTGCTCTCGATTATGCTCCTTGTAGAAAGTTCTAAGGATTTGAGGGCTCATAACAAACTTCTTCAACCGTCTGAGGTGAAAGAGGTGCTGTTGTGCCTTTTTCACCGCACAGCTGGAGTGTAGAGACCACGTGAGGTCCTCAGTGATGTGGATGCCAAGGAACTTAAAGCTGTTTACCTTCTCAACCCCAGATCCATAGGAGTTAGCCAGTCTCCATTCCTCCCATAATCCACAACCAGCTGCTTTGTTTTTACGACATTGAGGGAGGGGCTGTTTTCTTGACACCACTGTGTCAGAGAGAGGACTTCTTCCCCGTAGGCCACCTTGTTATTGTTTAAGGCCAATCAATGTAGTGTCGTCAGCAAGTTTAATTAGCAGATTGGAGCTGTGAGTGGCAACACAGTCATGGGTATACAGGGAGTAAAGGAGGGGACTTAGTACACAGCCCTGTGGGGCACCTGTGTTGCAAGTCAGAGGGGTGGAGGTGAGGGAGCCCACTCTTACCACCTGCTGGCAATCCAACAGGAAGTCAAGGATCCAGCTACACAAAGTAGGGTCAAGGTTGAGATCTCTGAGCTTCCTGTCGAGCCTGGATGGAATTATGGTGTTGAATGCTGAACTGTAGTCCAAGAACAGCATTCTCACATAAGCATCCCTCTTCTCCAGATGTGCAAGGACGGTATGTAAAGCAGTGGCTATTGCGTTGTCTGTCGATCGGTGTGTCGGTAAGCAAATTGTAGGGGGTCCAGTCTGGGTGGTAGCAAGTTGCAGATGTAATCCTTGACCAGCCTCTCAAAGTATTTGCTTATTATTGACAAATAAAGTTAATCTTTCTTTACTTTCTAAGTGAATGTCTTTTAGTATTTGTCATTTCAATCCTGGGTAAAACGTTCTGACTGTCTGGCCTATCTATGCCTCTCATAATCTTATAATTTCCAGGAGGTTGCATACTGCCGCGAAATCGAACACAGATCTGCCCAGCCTCTCCCTACAGCTCACACACTCTATTACGGGCAGCATCTGTACTGAGTATGGAGACAGGAGATGGGATGTTATGTATAAGACACTCATCATCATAACGTCATGACATGTCGTATGACGTGGGTGATCATGGTCCATGACCATGATTGTTCTTGGCAAATATTTCTGTGGAAGCGGTTTTTGCAGACTCAAACAACTTCTTCTAGTTCAGCCATGAAACAGCTTAATCTTCTTCTCTTATGTCTTTTCTTTTCAAGGTGGTTGGCGTTCTGTCAGAGTCTGTAATCTACAGTTCAAACTCAAGTTGCATAATTTATACATACTTTCACAACAAATGTACTTTTGATCATTGTGCATATATGTACTTGTAAATTCAAGAGGATTTGATTTATTAAAATTATTCTGATAATTTCCCCTAGCACTTCAAATCAGAGCCAACAGAGTTTAATGCACTTTCCCTCTGTTATAATAACTTGATCTACAGCTTCCTCAGTAACAGAATACTCGAAACCAACTTTGCTTTTAGAGACGTCTCTCAGTAGAGTCTCACAAACTGAAAAGTGCATTTACTTATACCCTGACAAAGGGAGAACAGTAGGTGATTCAATACAGTTTCAGTAGTTACCAATGACATTGTTTCCTTCAATACCTTGGGTTGACTGATAGTCCCTTTGAGTTACACATTTCATTACCATCGCCATTGATGGAGGTGATCATCGTCTCATGATCATGATTGTTCTGGGAAAATTTTTCTACTGAAGTGGTTTGCCATTGCCTTCTTCTACGCAGTGTCTGCATTGACAGATGCCTCTGGATGTTCAAACGCCTTTGCAGGGGCAAAGTAAATCATGCAGATACACTACTGTGCGAAGGTCTTAGGCACATGTGTACAGATTGGGTGCTGAAGACTTTTGCACAGTACTGTAAGCTGTTTTTTTTTTATATCATTTCTTGCATGGGTTAATTTTGATTGGATTTGAAGCACATGGTGGAAAGATATCCATCTCTATTCTCTCTTTATTTGCCCTTGAAACAGCAATATCTGTGAGCCTTCCCTTTCTGTTAATGTTGGTTAAGATTTAATAGATACAGTACTGTGCAAAAGTCTTGGGCATTTAGCTATATGTAGTCTAAACATTTCTGGGGACTGGGATCCCAGACACCCAAAACTATTGATAGATCAGCCACATGAGAAAATCTGCAGATGCTGGAAATCCAAGGCAAAAGACACACACACACTGCTGGAGGAACTCAGCAGGTCAGGCAACATCTATGGAGATGAATAAACAGTTGAAGTTTAGGCTGAGATGATTCATCAGGAAAAAAAGATGAGAAAAAAGATAGATCAGCTATTGTCTGACAGCTTATCAGATTCCTGATTAATCAGGGCATGAAAGGTTACGGGGAGAAGGCAGGAAATTGGGGCTGAGAGATAAATGGATCAGCCAAGATGAAATGGCCTAGTTCTGCTCCTATATCTTATTGAATATGCGGAGTGACAATATTAGTCTGGTCTGCAAGTCTCCTTCAGCTCACAGTGGTGCAAAGTAACTTATCCATATTGTCATTGTCTTAGGTTACACCTCCTGAGCAGCCAGCCCCATGCTGCCTGTAACTTACAATTTACATTAAGAGGCAGAGCAAAGTTAAGATGGCGTTAAACGGTGCCTCCTTACTTGCATCTTCGGAAACAGCTCTATTTCCATCTTTAATATCTTTATTTTTACCTTTTAGCGTTCTTTTGAAGACTCTGACCTGGAGTTACACGCAGACTTCGGTTCTTTGCGGGAATGGGACCCATTCTCGGGGGTTCAGGACCGGTCGTTGTTCGGCACGCCAAGGGCTCGCCCTGAGAGTCCAGCTTGAATTTGGAAGCCTAAGATCTCGTGGCTCTGGAGATGGGCAGATCGAGGACAGGTATCCTGACAGTAGACCTGTGTGTTGTCGGGGGAGTCAGGACATCTGCTGTGTGCCTGGAGACCTGGGATCTTTATGGTCTTCGGGCACAGAACTTGAAAAAAGTGACATAACGGACTTTTTAACATCGTAAACCAGTGAGTTGTTTGTTATGTCTCCCCGCTCGTGGGAAAATGGAGACACTTTTCTCTCCCCTATTAGGGAGAGAGAATCTGCAGTATGTCAAATGCCAGGTGAAACGCGAAGTCTTTGGGGTATCTGCAAGTCTGTGCCTTAGCTCACGTTTGAGTGCTTGGTGATGGTGCCGATGCTTTTTTTTCTGCCGGTGGGGGGGTGGGGGGATTGTTGCACGCTACCGCTTATGCATGGGAGGGAGGGGAGCTGGTGGGGGGGACTTTGGGGTTCTTACATTTATCGTCGTTCATTCTTTGAGGCACTTCTCTGTTTTCGTGGATGTTAGCGAAGAAAAAGCATTTCAAGATGTATATTGTATACATTTCTCTGACATTAAATTGGACCTTTGAACCTTTGAAGACTGGTTCTTGTCTGAGATAATATCTGCTATATTCACAGAACTCCAAAGTACTCCCAAGCATCGTGTGACCAGAATTTCATACAATAAGATTAATGCAGTGTTGTGCTTATTCAGAAAGAGAGGTGCACCAATAATTGTGAGGAAAGGTGAGAATACACATGGATAGATAATTAGATATACTGTACTGTAACAGAGGGATAAGCACGGATCTCACTCAATCTGTACTGAAGGCTAAATAAATGCAATAGGGATATATACATTGATTTAATCCAATGTACAGCACTGTGCTCAACTCTTAGCAATCAATCTGTCATCCAAATCACTGACATGCACCGTAAAAATAAGTGATCACAGCACTGATCCCTGATCACTGAAGTTAGTTCTTTATGACCTTGGCCATGTGTTTGGGGTCATTGTCCTTCTGCAGAATTAAGTTGGGGCCGATCTGACGCCTCCCTGATAGTCTTGTTTAAATGGATGAGAATCTGCTTGTACTTCGCAGCATTAATTTTGACCACATCACCAACTCCATTTGCAGAAACATGCAGTGAAACAAGCCGTGCTTCACTGTTGGCTGCAGATACTAAACCGTATAACGTTCTCCAGCTCTTAAACAGGCAAACAGCCTCCTGTTTGAGCCAAGAACTTTGAATTTTCACTTATGGTGTAAGAACTGATGATTTGACGGTTAAACTGTCACATCTGCCACGCCATCACCTTTTGGTTTGGCTGTCCTTTGCCCAGTTTGATTCCTTCCACACCCATTTCTGTTTCAGTTAATCAGTTTAGTTCATTCAATTCATTATGTCATTGATTATTAGCACCTGTTTGTTATCTTTGTGTCAGTGAAAACAGATCTCCACAAAGTGATCCAAATTAACTTCAAATGTAAAACACAAAATAATCGATTGCATAAGTATTCACCCCCTTCAAGTCAATATTTAGTAGATACACCTTTGGCAGCAATTACAGCCTTGAGTCTGTATGGATAGGTCTCTACCAGCTTTGCACATCTGGACACTGTAATTTTTCCTCATTCTTCTTTACAAAACTGCTTAAACCCTGTCAGATTGCATCAGGATTGTACGTGAACATCCCTTTTCAAATACAACCACAAAACCTCAATTGGATTGAGGTCTGGATTCTAATTTGGCAATCCAGGACATTAACTTTGTTGTTTTTAAGCTATTCCTGTATAGCTTTGGCTTTATGTTTGGGGTCATTGTAAACCGGAAAACAAATCTTCTCCAAAGTCGCAGTTCTCTTGCAGACTGCATTAGGTTTTCCTCCAGGATTACCTGTATTTTGCTGCATTCATTTTACCCTCAACCTTCACAAGTCTTCCAGGGCCTGCTGCAGTGAAGCATCCCCACAGCATGATGCAGCCAGCACCATGCTTCACTCTAAGTGAAGGTGTGTTTTTAATGATGTGCAGTGCTTAACATAGAGTTTAGTCTGATGGCTAAAATGCTGGTTTCATCAGACCAAAGAATCTTCTTACAGCTGACTTCAGAGTCTCCCATATGCCTTCTGGCAAATTCTAGCCCAGATTTCATGTGAGATTTTTTCAACAGTGGGTTTCTTTTTGTCAACCTCCCATAAAACTGTGACTGGTTAAACAACCGGACAACAGTTATTGTGTGCACAGTCTCCCATCTTAGCCACTGAAGCTTGTAACTCCTCCAGAGGTCTTTAGTTGGCCTCTCTCACTAGCTCCCTTTTTGCACATTCACTCACTCTTTCAGGACAGCCTGCTCTAGGCAGATTTACAACTGTGTCATTTTTTTTTCAATTTCTTTATGATTGACTTACCTGTACTCTAAGGGATATTCAGTGACTTGGAAATTTTCCTGTATCCATCTCCTGAGTTGTGCTTTTCAATAACCTTTTTGCAGAGTTGCGTGGAGTGTTCTTTTGTCTTCATAGTGTAGTTTTTGCTAGGATACTGACTCACCAGCAGTTGGAAATTTTTACTACAATCAATTGTAACCCCTTGACTGCACACTGATCTCCATTTAACTAATTATGTGACTTCTAAAACTAATTGCACGAGTGATGATCTGATGTGTCATATTAAAGGGGCAGGGCGGTGCTGAATACTTATGCAATCAATTATCTTTTATTTTATATTTGTTTTTAGTTTAGATAACTTTCTAGGAATCTGCTTTCACTTTGCCATGAAAGAGTCTTTTCCTGTTGATCAGTGCCAAAAAAGGCAAGTTAATAAATCAATAAGACATGAAAACTTTCAAGGACGTGAATACTTTTATACGCACTGTATCTACAAAGTAAATAAGTTTGTATTTGAAAAGTTTTCTATTCCTTAATATTTTACTTTCTTTAACAAAATTTAGAAAATTTCTGAGATATTTAATTTTTTGAAAGAAGGTTTGGAAATCTGAAATTTGCTCTCTTTTGCTTGCATATTAATGCAGAAGCCAAAAGATAAATATTCAAAACAAAATGTATGTAAAAAAATCTAGAGCACTGTGCTAGTAATGACTGCACCCAGGTGTGGAGGAATGGCAGACTCCCATGTAGTGCCGGAAACAAGAGATTATACAAAGGAATTGCCACAGAACATCGGTTGCACAACTGAGCGATATTGCAAGACAAATATTTCTCAACACAAGGACTCTGAGCACCGCACTAAACTGGAGACCACATTAAGTAATTATAGAAAGCGGAAAACCCGTGCCAGTCACAATTAACTTGAAAAGATTAAACAGAAAGCACAAGGACTTAATGACTCTCATTAAAACCACAATTAGTAAATACAGGTGCTCGAAAAACCTAGAAGCCCAACACTCTACAACATGCTGCAGAGCCTATGATAATAATGTATGGGTCTAAGTACTGAATGTAAAACTAGTCGTAGAGATTTGTATCGATAAATACGGACAGTGGGAGGAAGAAAATTAGAGTAATGCAGAAATAGATTGCAACAGACAGATAGAAATAGATAGATAAAAAAAGTTAGACCGACAGGCTAACACAGACAGATAGATACAGACAGATCAATATAAACAGACAGCCCAATAGAGAGACCAATACTAAATCATTTAGTGCTCGGTTAGTTTGCTTTGAGGGATGGATAGAAGAATTGCTGGGTAGTTTCAAACTAATTAGCAGCAATTAAAGAAATAAACAGCCTTTGTCAGAGAAGTTTCTGATGAGCCATTGGTGATAGCTGCAACCTTAGACCGTAGTGTAATAGTGTAACGCTTATTGGTCACTTTATTATGTGCCTCCTGTACCTAGTAAAGTGGCCCTAAGTATGTGTTCACCGTCTTCTGCTGCTGTAGCCCATCCACTTCAAAGTTTGACGTGAGATGCCTTTCTGCACACCTATGTTGTAAGCCTTGGTTATAGGAGTTGCTGTTGCCTTCCTGTCAGCTTGAACCAGTCTGGCCATTCTCCCCTGACCTCTCTCCTTAACAAGACATTTTCACCCACAGATCTGCTGCTCACTGGATGTCTTTTTGTTTCTGGCACCATTCTCTGTAAACTCAGGAGACTGTTAAGTGTGAAAATCCCAGGAGATCATCAGTTTCAAAGATACTCAAATCTCCCCATCAGACACCAATAATTATCTGTTGTGGAAATCACTAATACAGACATCCCACCCTGCAAAAACTCATTTCAGGGAGGTAGCATCAACAATTTGTGGGAAACTTCCGGGAGAGGTGGGATGTCTGCAATAGAGTGGCTCTTTAGCAGCTGGCCAGCTAGTTTAAATAACGTTAGCTATGCTAATGAACGAATGACACCTGTTAAACTCACCTCAACACGTCTTTTACTGTCTTAACCCACCATGGGCAATAGAAAAGTCACTGTTGCAAACAGTACAGCGAGCAACACTCTCATTATTTTGACCCCCATCAGGCAGGGGTACACTTTAGTGTAGTCTGAGGTGGCGTACGTTTTATATATTTTTTGGAACACTTTGCCATGGCGCGCTCTCGCTCGCGCTCTCTCGCTTTCTCTCTTGAGGTCGCTCGTGCGCTCTCACGTGCTCTCGGTTGCTTTCACTCTCGCTTGCGCGCTCTCTCTCTCTCTCTCTCTCTCTCTCTCTCTCTCTCTCTCTCTCTCTCTCTCTCTCTCTCTCTCTCTCTCTCTCGCTTGCTCCCAAAAAATTGATTTCCGTGATATTGTATTTAATTTGCGGGCATCAGGGAGCCGCTATTAATATGCGGGAGACTCCCAGAGCTTCTGGGAGAGGTGGGATGTCTGCTAATATCACATTTCTTTTCCCACTCTGATGTTTGGTCTGAACAACAACTGAAACTCTTGACCAGGTCTGCATGTTTTTATAGATTGAGTTGCTGCCACATGATTACATAATTAGATATTTTTATTAATGATCAGATATACAGGTGTACCTAATACAGATACCTAATAAATACTGAGTGTACATTGAATGCATTGAAATGGTGAAAGTTAAAAAGCAAGGCATTGAACTCTGAATTAGAAAATTCCAGAGAGCACTGAGTGGCGTAACTCACATAACATGCTGGAGGAACTCAGCAACTTGGGCACCATCTCTTCACCATCGAGGACATCTTCAACAGGTGATGTTTTGAAAAGGTGGCATCAATCATGAAGGACCTCACCCCCCCCCCCACTCCCACCACCCTCTTCTCATTACTACCATCAGAGAGGAGGTACAGGAGCCTGAAGACACGTATTCAATGTTTTGCTGATAGCTTCTTACCATTAGGTTTCTGAACATACCATGAACACTACTTTACTATTTTTGCTCTCTTTTGCATTTTTTAAAGTATATATTTTAATGCATATTTCTTATTGTAATTTACATAATATTTTTATATATTGCACTGTACTGCTGCAGCAAAACAACAAATTTCACGATGAGTCAGTGATATTAAACATAATCCTCATTTTGAAACCCCTGATATTTTGGACTGTTTCCCCTCCATAGATGCTGCCTGACGTGTTGAGTTCCTCCAGCATTTTTTGTGTGTTGCGTAAGATTTCCTGCATCAGCAGCATCTCTTGTATTTGAGCAAAATGTTGTCTATTTTTCCTCAGAAGACAAATCCTTTAAGTTGCGTATAAATTCGTGAGGGGCATCTGTTATGTCTTGTAGCTTGAAAACATTAAGCTAATTCAAAGGAAAACATGGAAGTCCAAAATGTGAGTCTAACTTCGTGTTTACTTTAAGTGAGGTGCGCACATACCAGATTAGCATGATGATGATGTATGCAATTTAAGTAAGTAAACATAAAACCCATAATGAATTATTTAAATGAACAAGAATGTTTAATCAAACAATATACATACAAGATTTCTCAAATATTACTGAAATATTAAATATACAACAGTATCTATAAAGGGGATGCATACAGTCTTTTTCCGGGAGAAAGGGAATCAAAAACTAGAGGGCAGAGGTTAAAGGTGAGAGGAAATAGTTTTAAATGGTACCTGAGGGCCCATGAATTCACACAGAGGGTGGATCTACCTGCAGAGGAAGTGGCTCTGGTGGGTACAATAACAGAGGTTCAGGCGTGTACTACGGTAGCATAGCAGTTAGCGAGACACGATTACAGCTCAGAGCCTTACAGAGTTTGGAGTTAAACCCTGGTGCCGCTTTGAAGCAGTTTGCATGTTCTGCCCATGAATTGTGTGCGTTTCCTGCAGGTGCTCTGCTGTCCTCCCACAATCCGAAGGCGTACCGATTAGTAGGTTAATTGATCAGTGTAGATTGACCTGACATTGGGCTAGTACTAATTAGGTGGGTTACTGGGCAGTGCAACTCGTTGGGCTGAAAGGGCCTGTTTTGTACTGTATCTCCAAATAAGTCATAAATAAAAAAAGTATTCACCTGCTCACCCCCTCCCGGAAGTTTTCATGTTTTATTGTTTTTAAGTTTCATGTTTTATCTCTACAAAGTGATGTTAATTACAAATATAAAACACAAAATAATGGATTTCAAAAGTATTCAACCCACCCTCCCCTCCCCGCCTTTAATATGACACACCAAATCATCACTGGTGCAGCCAATTAGTTTTTTGAAGTCTTGTAATCAGTTAAATGGAGATCACCTGTCTGCAGTCAATGTGTCAATTGATTGTAGTAAAACTACACCTGTATCTGGAAGGTCCAACTGCTGGTGAGTCAGTATCCTGACAAAAACTACACCATGAAAGTAAAAGACCACTCTAAGAAACTCTGCAAAATCATTATTGAAAAGCACAAGTCTGGAAATGGATACAAGAAAATTTCCAATTCACTGAATATCCTTTGGGGTTCAGTTGTCAATCACCAAGAAATGGAAAGAACATGGCACAGTTGTAAATCAGCCTAGAGCAGGCCATCCTCAAAAACCGAGTGACTGTGTAAGTAAGGAACTAGCGAGGGAGGCCACCAAGAGATCAATGACAACTCTGGAGGAGTTACGAGCTTCAGTGGCTGAGATGGAATAGACTAGAGAGACTGCGCATATAACTGTTGCCCGAGTGCTTCACCATTCACAGTTTTATAGGAGAGGGCAAAGAGAAAGACGCTATTGATAAAAAACCCACATGAAATCTCGGCTAGAGTTTGCCAGAAGGAATGTGGGAGACTCTGAAGTCAGCTGGATGAAGGTTCTATGGTCTGATGAAAACAAAATTGAGATTATGGGCCATCAGACTAAACACTATATTTGGTGTTAGCCAAACACTGCTCATCATCAAAAGCACACCGACCATATCGTGAAACGTAGTAGTGGCTGCATCATGCTGTGGGGATGCACTGTGAAGGTAGAGGATAAAATAAATGCAGCAAAATACAGGGAAATCCTGCAGGAAGACCTGATTCAGTCTGCAAGACAACCGTGACTTGGAAGAAGATTTGTTTTCCAGTAAGACAATGACCCCAAGCATAAAGCCAAAGCTTAAAAACAAGTCCTGATGAAGGATCTTAGCCCAAGGTCTTGACTGTACCCTTTTCCATAGATGCTGCATGGCCTTGCTGATTTCCTCCAGCATTTTGTGTGTTTTGCTCGATTTCCAGCATCTGCAGATTTTCTCTTGAAAGTTGATGTCCTGGAGTGGCCAAGTCATAGTCCGGACCTCAATCCAAAGGAGAAATTGTGGCTGGACTTGAAAAGGGCGCTTCACTCACAATCCCCATGCAATCTGACAGAACTTGAGCAGTTTTGTAAAGAAGAATGGAGGAAAATTGCAGGATGGTGCAAAGCTGATAGAGACCCATCCACACAGACTCAAGGCTGTAATTGCTGCCAAAACGACGACTCCTTTGCTTGTATCTTCAGAAACAGCTCTATTTCTATATTTAATATCTCTATTTTTCCCTTTCAGGGTTCTTTAGAAGACACTGATCCTGGAGTTACACGCTGACTACGGTTCTTTGTGGGAATGGGACCTACTCTCGGGGTTTCACGATTGGCCATTATTCAACATACCAAGGGCGTGGCCTAAGAGCTTCGTTCGCCTTTAGAGGTCCGAGATTTCGTGGCTCTGGAGACGGGCGGATCGAAGGTCAGTGTCACGGTAGGAGATTGGTGTGTCGTGGGAGTCTGAAGATCTACGGCTGTGTGCCCAGAGACCTGAGATCTTTGGGCACAGAGTTCAGAAAAAGCAACGCAACAGACTTTTAACATTGTAAATCAGTGAGTTGATTGTTATGTCTCCCCTCTCAATGTGAAATGGGGACGTCTCTTTCTCCCTTATTAGGGAGAGAGAGAGAGCCTCTGGTATGTCGAATACCGGGTGAAAGAGTAGTCTTTGAGGTACTGTAAGTCTATGTCTTTGCTGTTGATTTGCTGCATGCTTGAGCGCTCGGTGGTGGGTGCCGATGCTTTTTTTTGCTGGTGGGGGGAAGGGGGATCGTTGCTTGCTGCTGCTTATGCACAGGAGGGAGGGGAGCTGGGGGGACTTTGGGGTTCTAACATTTAAATGTCATTCATTCTTTGGGGCTCTTTTCTGTTTTTGTGGATGGTTGCAAAGAAAAAGCATTTCAGGATGTATATTGTATACATTTCTCTGACATTAAATGCACCTTTGAAAAGTGGATCTCCTAAGTACTGACTTGAAGGGGGTGAGTAATTATGCAATCAATTATTTTGTATTTAATAATTGTCATAAACTTAAAACAATTTGTAGAAATTTGTTTTCACTTTTGACATGAAAGAGTCCTTACTGTTGATCAGTGTCAAAAAAGCCAGATTAAATCCACTGTGATTCAGTGTTGTAAAACAATAAAATATGAAAACTTCCACGGGGTTGAATACTCTTTATAGACACTGTACGTACATACATACACACTGTCTACACAAATAAAACTTAAAAGACATTTGGACAGGTACAGGGATAGGAAAGGTTTAGAGAAATATGGGCCTAATTCAAGCAAATGGGGCAAGCTTAAAATGCTGAAGGAACTCAGCAGGTCATGCAGCACATGTAGAAATGAATAAACAGCTGATATTTCAGGGGTAAGGTCCTCTATCTCACTGTTCCTCTTTTGCACTATTTAAGACTCACTTTCAGGGACTCTTCATCTCATGTTCTTGATAATTATTGCTCATTTATTTATTATTTACAAGAGAAAATCTGCAGATGTGAAATCCAAGCAACGCATACTGATGCACTATCAATTACTCCAAAAAACTGGAAGTAGAGTAAATACTGAAAGGCTTTTATTAACAGTAAAATGGGACCTCATCCGTGCTGAGTATCTGCTCCTGGACTGAGGAGGAGGAGCAGGGGCACAATCGCCTTTATTCAGGGGTCTGTGGGAGGAGCCACAGGAGCAGTCAGCAGAAGGGCGTGTCCAGACAGGTAACCCAGTTACAACATATATATATGGTTTACCACACACACAAAATGCTGGAGGAACTCGCAGGCCAGGCAGTATCCATGGAAAAGAGTACAGGCGCCATTTTGGGCCGAGGCCTTTTGGCAGGACTAGGCCCGAAACGTCGACTGTACTCTTTTCCATAGGTACTGCCTGACCTGCTGAGTTCCTCCAGCATTTTGCGTGTGTTACTATTACTACTATTTCTTCTCTTAGTACTTGCACAGTTTGTTGTGTTCTGCATTCTGGTTGAACATTTCAGCTGGGCGGGTTTTCATTGATTCTGTTATTATTCTGTAGATTTGTTGAGAATGCCCGCAAGAAAATGAATCTAGGTTTGTATATGGTAACATATATGTACTTTGATAATAAATGTAATTTGAACTTTGAACTGTGTTTACTTTGAACTTTATTTTATTTTCTATTATGATATAGAGACAGTTTTAAAGTATTACACTGTATGCTGCCACAAATTTAACAACATAATTCAGTGGACATAAACTTGATTCTGATTCCAAGTCTGCATTGAAAATGATTGGCCGTGTCTTTCTGAAAACCTGCTTCCTTTTGTTAAAATGTTTTTGCTATGATGTGTGCAATAGGGGTGTCAGGTTCATAGACTACCTCATTAATCTAAGTCACACTGATGAACCTTTCTTCAGTGACATCTCAGACAACACAAACTGGCTTGAGTAAACAAACTGAAAGTTTCTTGGTGACTCAGGGGGGATAGAATATCAGTGACACATTACCTCACGGCCCTCCCAGGTCAGGGCTGCTTTGATTTTCCATCAGAATCCCCTGATTTTGGTATTGTTTCCAAAGTCGGACACTTACGGGGTGAAAAAGGGAAGTTTTATATTAGCACCATTTTGTTCTTAAATGTTTCTAGCATTTTCTAAAGGTGAGAGATTCTGCAGGGGCGGAGATCTTGAGCAGCACACACTAAATGCTGGAGGAACTCAGCAGGGCAGGCTACACTATGGTGGGGAATAAACAGGCAGCTCTTCGGACTGAGACCCTCTGTCAGAACTGGAAAGGAAGGGGGAAAATCCATAATAAGAGGGTAGGGGAAGAGAAAGGAGTACAAGTTAGCAGGCGATAGGTGAGACCAGGTGAGGGGAAAGGTGGGCAGGTGGGGGAAGGAGATGAAGTAAGAAGTTGACAGGTGGTGGGTGGGTGAGATAAAAAGCTAAAAAGAATAGTGGACCATGGAAGAAAGGGAAGGCGGGAGGACAGCAGAGAGTGTGAAATTCCTTACAGATGTTTTGACACACCAGGAGAGTGGTTTACCACCAAGCCTCTGCCTTTCATCTGAGGCCTTGTCTACTCTCTCAGGCAGATTTTTATTCTGAAGAGGTATTGAGGTGTTTCCTCCTTCACAGGTCTGGTTACTGAAAGGCCTGGATAGGGTGGAGGTGCAGAGGATGTTTCCATTAGTTGGAGAGCCCGGTATATGAGGGCACGCCCTCCGAATGAAGGGATGTCCCTTTAAAACTGAGATGAGCCTGAGGGTGGTGAATCTGTGGAATTTGTTACCACAGACAGTTGCGGAGACAAAATCATTGGATGTATTTAAGACAGAGATTATACAGTACTGTATAAAAGTCTTGGGTACATTTATATAGATGTGGTGCCTAAGACCGTTGCATGGTACCGCAAGCAGTGATTTTTTAATATTATATCCTGCTTGGGTTAATCTTGATTTGAAGCATACGGTGGAAAAACGTCCATCTCCATCCTCCCGTTATTTGCCCTTGAAACTGCAATATTTATAAGTCTTAAGTTTTTGTTAACATTGGTAAACATTTGGTAGATAGAGTACTGTGCAAAAGTCTTGGGTAGTCTAGCTATATATTGGTGCCTAAGACTTTTACGCAGTACTGTATGGCCTTGATTTGAAGAGTGGAATAGTTATTGGGGGGAGCGGGGAAGGTGGGAGAATGGGTTTGAGGAAATAATCTGCCGTGATTGAATAGCAAATTTGCTAATCCAGTTTCCCACATGATCCAGATCATTGATATAGATGACAAATAACAACAGACCCAGCACGTGTAATTGGCCTCCAGTCATAGAGCATACATCTACTAACGATCGGGCTTCTCCAAAGTTCAAAGTGAAATCCCGTGAAACCAATAACGAACGCAGTTTGATAGCTCATTCTAAATGCCAAGTGACTGAACCTTCTTGACAAGGGGACCTTATCGAAGGACTTGCTAAATTCATGGTAGACAACGTCCACTGCCTTTCCTGGTAATCTGCTTGAAAAACTCGAGGCTGGTTAGGCACAAAGCCATGTTGACTATCCATAATCAGTCCATGGCTATCAAAATAATTACACATCCAAACCCTTAGAATGCCTTCTGACTTTCCCAGTACTGATATCATGCTTGTGCCAGCCTATAACTTCATGGCTTTCTCTTAGAACCTTTCTCGAACAACATTTAGCTATCCCCCAGGTCCTTCAGCATCTCACCTGTGAAATTTAGGAGAGGTTTGGATCGGTACACGAGTGGGACAGATTTGTCTGAATGCAGGTATATGGGCTAGGCAGAAAAACAGGTCAGCATGGACTAGATGGGCTGAAGGGCCTTTCCGATCTCTAGTACTCTATGTGTAGGCTGAAGAGATTTAGTTTAATGTGACATCGTGTTTGGCACAGACATTGCTGACTGAAGGGCCTGTTTCTGAACTGTGCTTCGCCACGTAAGGTCTTTGATGCTGTAGTGGAAGTCACAGGAGGACAGGGGCGCATCAGTTGCTGGCCAAAACCAATTAATTTTGAAAGGGACAGGAGAGGCTCTATGTTGGTAAATTGGAAGATCCTCCTTGGCTGTTTGTCTCGGGGAGATAAAGCAGAATCGAGCAACTGCAAAAATCTCTTGACAGGTGGTTGACTGACTGAGCAGGTAATCTTTCCTGGCAGGGCCAGGCCTTTGAAGATGTTTACCTCGGCTACAAACTCACATTAGTCACTGTCACCGTATCAGCTGAGGTGCGAGGAAGGAATGAAAGAAAACTCTTCTTTCAGGGGAGAATAAAAGCCAAAAAGCTGGGCTTCAGAGACAGAAGAGACTCTGCAGCAGCTGTAAGTCCAGAGCAACAGAGACAAAATGCTGCAGGGACTCGGCGGGTCATGAACAAACAGGTGAGATTTTATGCTGAGACACTTCATTAGGACACAGGAGGATCCTGATAAAGGGTCTCGGCCTGAAATGTTGACTGTCTATTATTTGGCATAGGTGACAGTGGGCTTCAAGTTGAACTGACCAGGAGACGTGTTCATCTACATTTTATTTAGAGATACTGGGTGGAATAGGCCTTTCTGACCCTTTGAGCTACACTGCCAGCAACCCCAACTTATCCCTAGCCTAATCACAGGACCATTTACAATGACCAATTAACCTACTAACCGGTGCGTCTTTGGAATGTGGGAGGAAACCGGAGCACCTGGCGGAAACCCACATCCAGATTGAAAAGCCACCTCTGGAGGTGTTGATTTAGTCATAGTCATAGTCATACTTTATTGATCCTGGGGGAAATTGGTTTTTGTTACAGTTGCACCATAAATAATAAATGGTAATAGAACCATAAATAGTTAAATAGTAATATGTAAATTATGCCAGTAAATTATGAAATAAGTCCAGGACCAGCCTATTGGCTCAGGGTGTCTGACCCTCCAAGGGAGGAGTTGTAAAGTTTGATGGCCACAGGCAGGAATGACTTCCTATGATGCTCTGTGCTGCATCTCAGTGGAATGAGTCTCTGGCTGAATGTACTCCTGTGCCCAACCAGTACATTATGTAGTGGATGGGAGACATTGACCAAGATAGCATGCAACTTAGACAGCATCCTCTTTTCAGACACCACCGTGAGAGAGTCCAGTTCCATCCCCACAACATCACTGGCCTTACGATTGAGTTTGTTGATTCTGTTGGTGTCTGCTACCCTCAGCCTGCTGCCCCAGCACACAACAGCAAACATGATAGCACTGGCCACCACAGACTCGTAGAACATCCTCAGCATCGTCTGGTAGATGTTAAAGGACCTCAGTCTCCTCAGGAAATAGAGATGGCTCTGTCCCTTCTTGTAGACAGCCTCAGTGTTCTTTGACCAGTCCCATTTAAGGTCTGAAAGAGCAGATATCTATGATTATGATTACAAGGACACACAATCCCCTTTTATTGTCATTTAGTAATGCATGCATTAAGAAATGATAAAATGTTTTTCCAGAATGATATCATGAAAACACATGACAAACCGACTTAAAAACTAACAAAACCCGCATAATTATAACATATAGTTACAACAGTGCAAAGCAATACCGTAATTTGATAAGATCAGACCATGGGCACGGTAAAAAGTCTCAAAGTCTCTCGAAAATCCCATCATCTCACGCAGACGGTAAACCTCCAGCGCCGCCAACCTGCCGATGCAGCATCTTGGAAGCACCCAACCACAGTCCGACTTCGAGTCCGTCCGAAAACTCCGAGCCTCCGACCAGCTTTCTGACACTGAGCACCAAGCATCATCTTTGCCGAGTGCTTCGACCCTGGCCCTGGCAACAGGCAATAGGCAAAGCCGAAGATTTGGGGCCTTCCCCTCCGGAGATTCTCGATTGCACAGTAGCAGTGGCAGCGAAGCAGGCATTTCAGAAGTTTCTCCAGATGTTCCTCCATGCTTCTCACGGCTGTCTCCATCAAGTCCGGATTGTGCACGGTATCCTACTTCACAGATACGATATTCATTCGGAACAGCCGCGTGCGCTGCGTCACGTCGCCATCTTCTCCTCCCTCCTCCTTACAGAAAGAAAGAAAGAAGACTGCATTATCACTTCATTCCAATCTCTCAAGGATTCTCTGAAGCAACCGATGAACATCTAAAGAAATGAACAACCCTCAGGAGAAACCCAGTAGGGTGAGGTGTCATCTGTTGGGGGGCAAAATATCTGTCAACCTTTTGGGCTGAAACCCCGCATCAGGGAACAGCTAACTTCATTTTGAAGTGCAGTCACTGTCATGTAACTGGGAGAGCAGAGCAGCTGCTGTGGAACGGAGGGTGGCACGGAGTGTAGTGGCTAGCGAAACGCTTTACAGCGCCAGCTGCAGGGTCAGGGTTCGATTCCCGCCGCTGTCTGTAAGGAGCTTCTACGTCCACCCTGCGACCGCGCCGGTTTCCTCCAGGTGCTGCGGTTTCCTCCCACAGTCCAAAGAAGTACGGGTTGGGGTTAATGAGTTGTGGGCGTGCTACGTCAACATACAAGTGAAAAATAAGTTTAAAATGTTTCCTATACTGGGGAAGTCTAGGATCAGAGGGCACATTCATTTAGACCATACATGAGGAGAAATTTCTTTAGCCAGAGGGTGGTGAATTTGTGGAATTCATTGCCACACAGATGGCTGTGGAGGCTAAGTCACTGGGTATATTTAAAGCAGGGGGTTGATAGTTCTTGATTTGATAGGGCGCTAAATGTTACAGGGAGAAGGCGGGTGAATGGGGTTGAGGGGGATGATAAGTCAGCCATGATGGAGTGGCAGAACAGTCTCTGTGCCTAATCCATGCCAACCATCGAGCACCCATTTTCACTAGGCCTACACTAATCCCATTATATTCTCCCTATAGTCCCATCAACTCTGCCCTAATTCTAACACAGCTTGGCCGGAACCCTTTAATTCTATTATGTTTTCAAGATCAATGGCCAATTTATGATGTTAGTTGTGAGAGTGATTGGTACCTTGAATAGGGTGGCAGAGTTGGTGGTGCAGACATCTATGACAGAGGGATTTAGAAGCTCTTAGTTTGGCACATGAATATATAGAGATGGAGGGATATGGACACAAACACAAGAGATTCTGCAGATGCTGCAAATCCAGAGTAACAGACACGAAATGCTGGAGGAACTCAGCAGGTCAGGCAGCGTCTATGGAAATGAATAAACAGTCAATGTTTTGGTTTGATACAGACATAGTGTAAGCAGAAGGGTTTAATTAGGCTTTTACTTACCAATTTTATTAGCTCAACCATTGTGGGCTGAAGTACTGTTCTGTGTTCTACTGGTGCAGTTGGCAGCTAACAGACTGAGTTGACTCCAACCTCTAGGGGTGGGATGTTAACAACCCAGGAAGTGCCCTCTTCTAATTAGGGAGCAGGTACAGGAGCCTGAAGACCTACGCACATTTTACTACTTACCTCCACTATTAGGTTTCTGAACAGACAATGAACCCGTGTACACTACCTCACTATTTTTGCTCTTTTCCTGCACTACTTAATTAATATAATATAATTATATACATATATATTTAACATGTATTATTTACATTTATTATTATACTGTGCAAAAATCTTAGGCATATATATATATACACAAACATATATATATACTAGGGTGCTTGACTTTTGCACAGTATACATAGTACATAAAATTAAATGCAGTGCAATACATAAATATTACTATAAATTACAGTAAGATATATTTTTATTGTAATTTATAGTACATTTTATGTATTGCCCTGTACTGCTGCCACAAATCAACATATTTCACAACATATGCCAGTGATAATAAACCTGATTCTGATTCTGAAATTTGGAATGTAGGACCAATACAACTTGACCTTAGCCATCTCTTGAAAGAATCCAGAGTACAGGCCTGTTTAATGTGTTTATAGTTGACTTGAGTGACATGCTAAAAGGGCTCCCGCACCAAAGAGTGCAGTCCGCTCAAAAAAAAAATCTCCGAGAGAGACCCACAGGGGGATTTGTGTCACGTATCAGTGGGAGACAATTACCATCAGATGCTGGCTT
Organism: Mobula hypostoma; assembly: GCF_963921235.1. Classification (NCBI taxonomy): domain Eukaryota; kingdom Metazoa; phylum Chordata; class Chondrichthyes; order Myliobatiformes; family Myliobatidae; genus Mobula; species Mobula hypostoma. The sequence goes on from NC_086100.1 coordinate 193,297,535, forward strand.
TGATCTACTTGTTTAAGATCTCTCCCTCTGGCAAGTACTTTGAGTTATGGTTGAACTCAGTAGAGGAATCTATGTGAAATGCTGGCAAGCAGGTTTTACCAGTGTTTGGTCAGACAGTCAACCTTTTTACATCCATCAAAGCCCACTTGATCTTGTCAACCAACCGAAACATCCCATAATTAATCGTGAGAAGCCAGTGTTGTGGCATGAGATTCTAGTTAAATGTACACGGCTCCCTTGTCACAACACGTTTTGTTCGATCAGCTCTCCGCCAGAGACAGAAGACCCTGTTGACGGAAAGCAGAGCACCATGCCAAACTTTAGCTCGTGTTTACCCACAAGAAAGGGGCTCTTTGACCTCTGATTTGATTCGTGTTATCTGGAGACCAGAGTCAGAAGGTTCCGAAGACTTCACTTGTCTGGCGTGGGATTCGCACGAGCACACACACACACACACACACACACACACGCAACAGGTAGTGCTGCTGTCTCACAGCTCCAGCAACCCAAGTTGGATCCTGAGCTCTGGTGCTACACACATGGAATTTGTGTGCTCTTTCTGCAACCGCGCTGGTTCTCCACCAGGACCTCCAGTTTCTCCCACAAAGACTGGCGGGTTGGTGGGTTAACAGGTTGTTGAGATGGTCATAAAGAAGTACAGCGTAGAGACGAGCTCTTTCGCCCATCTAGTCCATGACAAACTACTTAAACTGCCTACTCCCATTGACCTGCACCTGGACCATAGCTCTCCATACCCCTACCATCCATTTACCTATCCAAACTTCTCCTAAACATTGAAATCAAGCTCGCATGCACCACCTGCGCTGGCAGCTTGTTCCACATTCTTACAATCCTCTGAGTGATGAAGTTTCCCCTCATGTTCCCCTTAAACTTTTCACCCTTAGCCACGACATCTAATTGTAGTTCCACCCAACTTCAGTGGAAAAAGCCTGCTTGCTTTTGCCCTATCTATACCCCTCATAATTTCATACACCTATATCAAATCTCCTGTCAATCTTCTGCATTCCAAGAAATAAAGTCCTAACTTACTCAATTTTTCCTCATAACCCAGGTCCTCCAGTCCTGGTAACATCCTTGTAGATACGTTGGAATGGAAAGATATGGATGATAAACAGGAAGGGAACACTCAGAGAGGGGTCACATTTAAATCCATCAAATATTGATAGGCCTACGCTATTGTAATGTGTAGTTATTTGAGTTACTGTTGTCTTCCTGTCAACGTGAACAAGTCTGACCATTCTACTCTGATCTCTCTCGTTAACAAGGCATTTTTGCCCAATGGATGTTTTTTTTTGCTCCATTCTCTGTAAACTCTAGAAACCACTGTGTGTAAAAATCCCAGGAGATTAGCAGTTTCTGAGATACTCAAACCATTCTGCCTGCCACCAGCAATTGTTCAATGGACAATGTCCTTTAGATCACATTTCTTCCCCATTCTGATGTTTGGTCTGAACAGCAACTGAACCCCCTGACCATGTCTGCCTGCTTTTATGCATTGAGCTGCTCCCACAGGATTGGCTGGTTAGATATATGCATTAACATGCAGGTGTGCAGTTGTACCTTATAACATGGCGTGTAAAACGTAAAAATAAAAGAAAGTCTTGCATTAATAGAAAACATTTCACATCTGTTTACTTCCTTCCAGAAATGCTGCCTGATTAGCTGAGTTCCTATTGTATTCTCTGTATGTTGTTCAAGATTTCTGCAGAATCTTTTGCGTTTATGAGAGACAGAAAGGCCACCTTCTCTCCATCCACAAAAAAGAGAAAATGCTGTGGCCAACCATTTTAATTCCACTTCCCATTCTCATTCTCACATGTCTGCTCATGGCCCCCTCTACTGAGGAGCAACACCTCATATTTTGTCTGGTTGGCCTCCAACCTGATGGCATGAACATCGATTTCTCCAACTGCTGGTAATTTTTTCCCTTCCCCTTTCTTCTCTTTTCCACTCTGTATTCTGGCTACCCTCTTCTCCTCACCTGCCTATCACGTCTCTCTCATGCTCCTCCTCCTTCCCATTCTCTCACGGCCCACTCTCCTCTCCCAACAGATTCCTGCAGGATGCTACACATCCCAGCACGGCAACTGCACAGCACGTGACCACAATAACCGCAGAGAGTTGTGGACACAGCTCAGCACATCATGGAGACCAGCCTCCCTCTATGGAGCTGGTCTATACTTCTCACTGCCTCAGTAAAGCAGCCAGCATAATCGAAGTCACCACCCTCTCCGGACAGTCTCTCTTCCCCCCCAACTCCTGCGACACTGCCGGTGCCAAACTGTATGGGTCTCTGCTATTCCTTTAGGTTTATCAGCTGATTGGAGAGGATGTGAGTCTGCTGCATGGACAACAGCCTGCTCTCCATAGAGTACTATCCTGACTTGTGTCCTGGCTTGGTATCACATGGACAGCTAGGACACATCATTCATGGTGACCCTAACCAACGGAGGACCTCATCAAAGGTCCCCTTGTGCAACAAGGTGTACTTTAGACATAAGAACATAAGAAATAGGAGCAGGAGTAGGCCATCCGGCCCATCGAGCCTGCCCTGCCATTCAATAACATCATGACTGATCTGTCCATAAACTCAGCTCCATCTACCTGCCTTTTCCCCATAACCCTTAATTCCTCCACTATGTAAAAACCTATCTAACTGTGTCTTAAATATATTTAGTGAAGAAGCCTCAACTGCTTCCCTGGGCAGAGAATTCCACAGATTCACCATTCTGTGGGAAAAACAGTTTCTCCTCATCTCCATCCTAAATCTTCTCCCCTGAATCTTGAGGCAACCTCACAGTCTGCCTCATTACGTGCCTGCAGTGTACTTTTTCTGTAACTGTAACACTTTATTCTGGATTCTGTTATTGCTTTTCCTTTGAATTACCTCAATGTAATGACATGACAAAATGCTTCATATGTTTGGCATGCAGAACAAAGTTTTTCACTGTTCCTCTGTAATTAAAGTTCAAAGTAATTTTATTATCTAAGTACATGTATGTCACCATATATAACTCTGAGATTCATTTTCTTGCCAGCGTATTCAATAAATCCATAAAATAATAATCAAAACAGGTGGGGCAAGTGAAGTTGAGTGAAGTTATCCCCTTTGGTTCAAGAGCCTGATGGATGAGGGGTAATAACTCAACAATATTAAATAAATTTACCAAAAGACAACGTTGGAGGAGTTGAACCTCTGCCTCGCCTGAAAGGGCTGTTTAGGCCCCTGTGTGGTGGTGAGGGAGGAAGTGTAGGCTCAGATGTTACACCTCCTACAGACGCCGGGAGGTGCCTGGGGAAGGGGAGGGGTGAATGATATTTCTCTGGAATATGTCTGAACTATTTCTCAGAACTTAGGAACATGGAAGAATGCAGCACAGGAAGAGCCCCTTTGGCCCAGTGTTGTGCTGAAATAATTAAAGCAATAGCTAAAAAGCTTAAACTAAACCTATTCCTTCTGCCTACACAATGACTATATCCCTCCATTCTCTACTCATTCATGTACCTATCCAAGACCTTCTTAAGCATCTTCATCATACCTGACTCCCACACCGCTCCTGGCACCGACCACTCTCCATGTTAAAAAAAATTGCCCTGCATGTCTTCTTTGACCTTACCCACTCTCACCTTAAATGCATGTTCTCTAGTATTCAATACTTCAACCCGAGGAGGAAGATATTGTCTGTCTACTTCATCTTCATAATCTTATAAACTTCTACCAGGTCTCCCAGATGCAAGAAATTCCACAAATACTAAGTATCTCCCACAAAATGCTGGAGGAACTCAGCAGGCCACACGGCATCTATGGAGATAGATTGCTGATAAATATCCCCAAAGATGCTGCCTGACCTGCTGAGTTCCTTCAGCATCCTGAGTGAGTTACTTTCTTCCCCACTCCCCACCTCCCGCCCACCCGAGGCACATCTTGATGGACATCCATGCTGAAATTTTGCATTAACTAGAGATAAAGGGAACATTTTCATCCCTGGTTACCATCAATGAGGAATGTGTCTGATCATCATCTCTTTGGAAGAATTACAGGTATGATGCCTCCCCCACCTTTTCCACTATACTATGTGGATGTGTGTCACTCAAGTAAAGTTCGGGACTGGGAATGGAGGGTAGGGGGTTGTGGGACAGGTTGCAAAGCTCAGTTTATCACAATCCCGAGCAAAGGTTTAACCTTTTACACCCCCATGAAACATAGGAGCAGAATTGGCCCATTGAGACTGCTCCACCATTCTATCATGGCTAATTTATTATCCCTCTCAACCCCATTCTCCTGCCCTCTCCCCATAACCTTTGATACCCTGACTAACCAAGAACCTATCAACCTCATCCTTAAATACAACCAATGATTCAGCACTCTTTGGCTAAATAAATTTCTGCACATCTCCATTCTAAAAGGCTGCCCTTCGATTGGACCATAAGACCATAAGATATAGGAGCAGAATTAGGTTATTCAGCCCATTGAGTCTGCGCCACCATTTCATCATGGCTGATCCCAGATCTCATTCAACCCCATGCACCTCCCTTCTCATCGTATCCCTTGATATCCTGACCAGTCAGGAAATGATCAACTTCCACTTTAAATATACCCATGGACTTGGCCTCCACTACGGTCCGTGGCAGAGCATTCCACAGATTCACCACTCTTTGGCTAAAAAAGTTCCTTCTTACTTCTGTTCTAAAAGACCGCCCCCTCAATTTTGAGGCTGTGTCCTCTAGTTCTGGATACCCACATTAGAGGGAATATTCTCTCCACATCCACATTATCTCGTCCTTTCAACATTTGGTAGGTTTCAATGAGATCCCCACGCATTCTTCTAAATTCCAGTGAGTACAGCCCCAAAGTTGGCAAATACTCCTCATATGTTAACCCCTTCACTCCTGGAATCATCCTCATGAGCCTCCTCTGGACTCTCTCCAATGACAATACATCCTTTCTGAGATAAGGGGCCCAAAGCTGTTGACAATACTTCAAGTATGGCCTGACTAGTGTCTTATAAAGCTTCGGTATTATCTCCTTGTTTTTATATTCTATTCTCCTTGAAATAAATGCCAACATTGCATTTGCCTTCTTTACCACAGACTCAACCTGTGGATTAACCTCTTGAGAGTCTTGCATGAGGACTCCCTAGTCCGTTTGCACCTCTGATGTAAGAATTTTCTCCCCATTTAAATAATAGTCTACACTATTGTTCCTTCTGCCAAAATGCATTATCATACATTTCACAACGCTGTATTCCATCTGCCACTTTTTCCCCTTCTTCCAGTTTGTCTAAGTCCTGTTACAGTCGTATTGCTTCCTCAGCACTACCTACTCCTCCACCTATCTTCATATCATTGGTAAACATTGCCACAAAGCCATCAATTCCACTATCTAAATCATTGATAAGCAATATGAAAAGTAGTGGTCCCTATACTGACCCCTGAGGAACACCACCAGAAAAGGCTCTATTTATTCTCACTTGTTGCCTCCTGCCTGTCAGCCATTCTGATATCCATGCCTGTATATTTCCTGTAATACCATAGGATTTTATCTTGTTAAGCAGCCTCATGTGAGGCACCTCATCAAATGCCTTCTGAAAATCTTAAGTAAATGACATCCACTGCCTTTCCTTTTTCCACCCTGTTCGTTACTTCCTTGAAGAATTCTTACAGATTTGTCAGGCAATATTTCTCTTCACAGAAACCATGCTGACTTTGACTCTTTTTTATCATTATTTTCCAAGTACTTCATCCGTAGCAATGGATTCCAACACTTTCCCAATCACTGAGATTAGGCTAACTGGCCTATAATTTTCTCCCATTTTGTCTTCCTCCCTTATTAAAGAGTGGAGTGAAATTTGCAATCTTCCAGTCCTCTGGGACCATGTCAGAATCAAGTGATTCTTGACAGATTATGACCATGTATTCTGTCACTAGACTCTCCCACTATTGGAAGCATCCTCTACACGTCCAGCCTGTCTAGGCCTTTCGATGCAAGATGGCGCCAGCAGCCAACATGACTGACCATGACATTCTGCAAGCAGTTCAAGAAGCTACTTCTTCTCCGTGTTCTTTTAAATATACATTTACTACTAACCTGAGTGTGATTGGAGCCTGTAATTTGTATTTTGATACTGTGTTTTTGGACCGACTGAGTAATCTGGTGCTTTTGCTGACTCTGAAAGGATTCGGTGTGATTGGGGACGGAACGTGCCTAATGGTGGAGCAGAAACCCACGATCGGCTCCAGTCTTCGACCAACTCGCCCATTAAACACAAGCAAGATTGAAATCAACGAGGGTGAGAGCGGAGGGCAAGTGGGTGTTCAGCTCCATCTGGATTTTGAATCTCTGCCTGTGTTTGACCGGTCTCCCTCTCCCTCTCACTCGCTGCTGCCAGAGGAAGGCGCAGTGGGTGTTTGACGGGGTTCCATAGTTCTTCTATATCTGTGGGAAGATGATTCTCAGGATTGTATACTCCTTACGTACTTTGATGATAGATGCACTTTGAATTTTTGAATCAATATTCAGTAGGTTTCAATGAGATTTCAAAACTCATGTTCGAGCCCACAGAGCTCCATGGTCATAGACACAAGAAGTACTGTAGATGCTGGAAATCCACAGTAACATGCACAATATGCTGGAGGAAATCCGCAGGTCAAATCGCACCTATCGTTGGGAATAAATAGTCAACGTTTCAGGCAGAGACCCTTCATCAGGACTAGACCAAGCTCCATAGTCAGATTCCTACCCTCAGTTGTGCATCATTCCATACATAAATCTCAGCAATAGCCAACAAACCCCTGAATTACATTCTTAACTGTCTTCTGCATATACATTTCTCTAACACCTTGATTAGATTCTAAATTGCAACTCATGGCAGAAAACCCGTTACTCTATATGTAAACCCATCTGGACCCCTCAGGATTGTAACTCGTCTGTTTATGTACAAACCTCCTGTACCCTTTGATTACATTCCAACCTGTCAATCACTCCTGAATATATTTTCACTCTTCAGGAGCACCTTTGCTCCATCCATCACAACAGGCACGACTTCCCTGTAATGAACTCTTCGGGTCTGTGTGGGGCGCCAGAGAGCATTGGGCCCCAAGGTTCTTAAGAGCACCTGTATTGGTTAATTGTTGTTTAATATGGGTCTTTAATTCTTTAGTGGTCCTTGTGTTTTTTTTGAGTGACTTGCTCTTTGTAAAGCGGTCTCCGGTTTCCTGTTTAAACTTGTTAAGTCTATTTTGATAGGCTTGCAGATTCCGTATAACTTGTACTATTTAAGCGGACGCCTAATTAGTGCTAATCGTGGGGTCCTAGTTTTGAGAATGTTACATCTTGAACTGCTGAGCCATTGATTTTCTTTTGGAATTTTTATGAATAAACTCTTGTCTCTGTCTCTAAATTGGAGTCTGTCTTTCCTCTGCATCTGGGCTTTGATATTGCCAATGCACATTGTGACATTCCCAGTGGCCACCCCGTTTTATTTTAATTTCCCATTCCCATTCTGACATTTTGGTCAGTGGCCTCCTCTATTGCCACTCAGGCTGGAGGAGCAGTACCTCATATTCCCTCTGGGCAGCTTCCATGCTAACAGCATCCACATCAGTTTCTCTTGCTTACGGTAATTTCTCCCCTCCCATTTCTCTCTTTTAAAAATCTTTTTATTAATAATTATTATTGAAGATCAACAAAAATACATATGGATCAAGTCCATACGTCAATATGTACAATGAAGAATTAAGTTACCAAATAACTGATTAACAAAGCTAAACAATATATCAATAATAATAAGAAAAAATAGTGTTAAGAATATTTTTTGAAAGGAAAAAAAGGGAAAAAACCCCTACTAACTAAAACAAAAAAAACCCTACTAACTCAAAAATAAAAACCAAAAAAAACCCCATTGGTAGCACAACCCTGGAGCTATACGCCGTACAAGATTTCATAAAACAAAAACATCAATCCGCCAACTCAAATCCATTTAAACAAAATTCAGAAGGAAACCATCTTAATTAACTCAGATCAGGTGATAGTAGTGGGCAAATGAACCCCACCTTTTCTCAAAATCAAATTGAGGATCAAAAGTTCAACTTCCAATTTTCTCCAAACTAAGACATAGCATCACCTGAGGGAACCATTGTATCAAAGTGGGAGCAGAGCCAGCTTTCCATTTCAATAAAATAGCCCTTCTGGCCAATAATGTAACACATGTTGGTCTGATCTAGAAATACCATGAATATATTGAGGGATTATACTGAACAAAACCGTCTACTTATTAGGTTGTAAATTAATTTTTTAAACTTCAGAAATTGTAGAGAAAATAGATTTCCAAAAATGTTTCAATACAGAACACGACCAAAACATACGAGTCAATGTAGCTGTCTCGGTTTTACATCTATCACCCTGACTATCAACATTAGGAAACATTTTAGACAGTCTCTCCTTTGTCAAATAGTAATGATGTACAATTTTAAACTGAATTAAAGAGTGACTGGCACAGATTGAAAAAGAGTTAACCAACTTCAAAATTCGCAACCAATCCTCTGTTATCAAGGTCATGTTACGCTCTCTTTCCCAATCTTGCTTAATCTTAAGTGAAGGGTAATTGTGCTGTTGTAACAGTAAATTATAAATTTTCTCTCTTTTTAAATACCCGTTCCGGCCCCCTCTCACCTGTTTCCTTCTCCTCATCTGCCCAACACCTCACCCTGATGTTCCTCCTCTTTCCCTTTCTCCTGTGGCCCACTCTCCTCGCCTATCAGATTCCTTCTTCTTCAGCCCTGTCACCTTCCAGCATTTTACTTCATCCCACCTCACTCACCCACCCAACTTGCCCCTCACCTGGTCTCAGTATCAGAATCATAGAAAAGTACAGCACAGAAACAGGCCTTTCAGCCCATCTAGTCCATGCCAAACTATTTAAACTACCTACTCCATCGACCTGCTCTCGGACCAGAGCCCTCCACAACTCTTCAATCCATGTATCTATCCAAACTTCTCTTAAACTTTGAAATCGAGCTCGCATCCACCACTTGCGCTGGCAGCTCATTCCACACTCTCACCACCCTCCGAGTGAAGAAGTTTCCACTTAAGTATTTCACATTTCACTCTTAACCTATGATCCCTAGTTGTAGTTCCACCCAACCTCAGTGGAAAAAGCCTGCTTGCATGTATCCTAACTATATCCCTCATAATTTTGTTCACCACTATGAAATCTCCTCTCAATCTTCTACGTTCAACGATTACCCATCAGCTTGTACTCCTTCTCCTTCCCCCACCTTCATATTCTGGCTTCTGTCCCTTCATGTTTGCACCGTAACTGTATGAGTGATTGGTCAGGCCGCACTTGGAGTACTGTGTACAGTTTTGATCACCGTTAGGTTTCCTAAGGTTGTCATAGCCAGGGTGGTAGTGGGGATCAGCTCCCACTACCTATAAAGTGTTCCATATGGTGTGCAACTCTAACAGCCTCTAACAACCAAGTCCAAATCTTGGTCTTCACTAGGCCCGGTGGAACTGTTTCTACTGACAAGAGAAGGGGCAAAGGCGGACCACTGGCGCCTCAAAACCAGTTGCTTCGGGCAGGTGGGGCTCATCAGCCTTCGACGGCAGCCCGCCTAGGAGAAGGAAAACTCTGAGTTTAAATCTCTGCTGCCTTGCAGCCATATCCACTCATGGGAAGGTTTTGGGAATAAAACCCGAGGAAGAAATCCAGAGCCGGGTTTCCTAAGGCATGTTGTGTACAACTTCACTCTGGCAACCTCTATGACGACACTGGTGCCAAGCTGTATTGGCGCTTGCCCATCCCTTGGACAACATCAGTGATGTGGAAAGGGGGAACCCGCTGCATGGGCAACAGCAGGTTCTTCAGATCTTCCCACCCAGGCTTGCGTCCTGGATAGGACACAGTCCACCGGAGGCACAAACCCATGATCCCCTGGGATCGATGGCTGCCTGTGATTATAGGAAAAATGTGCTTAAAACGGAAAAGTGGACAGAAAAGATTTACAAGAATGCAATCAGGACTGGAAGGCCTGAGTTATAGGGAGAGGCTGGTCCTTATTCCTTCCTGGATGGGAGGAGATTGTAGGTGTTTTAGATTATGAGAGACATGGATAAGGTGCACAATAACGGTCTTTTCCTCTGAGAAGGGGAGTCCAAATCTAGGAAGCAAGGGGAAAAGGGAAAAGATTTAAAAGGGACCTTAGAGGCAATTTGTTCATACAGAGGGTGGTGAGTATATGGAATGAGATGCCAAAGGAAAGGACAATGCAGTAGTTTCACTGAAGAAGTAGTTTGACAGGTATATGTTGTTGTTGTTCTGCTGAACAGGGTGGACATGTGATGTTAGCGGCAGAATGTGTGATGACAGTTGCGGGCTGCCTCTAACACATCCTTGGCTGTGCTGGTTGTCAACACAAACTTTCACTCTATGTTTTGATAGGCTCCTTCAGCTTGTTATAGCCAGGAGGTGGTAATGGTGATAAGCTCACATTACCTATTACATGCTCCCAAAGGCGTGCGTCTCAAATAGTCTCTGACAATCAAGTGTAGGTCCTGGCCTTCACTTAGTTACTAAGCCCAGCCAAACAGTTTCTACCCACAGGAGAAGGGGCAACAGTGGGTTACTGCCGTCTTAAAACCAGTTACTTCGGGCAGATGTAGCTCAGCAGTTGTAGTTGGCAGCTCATTTAGGAGAAGGAAAACTCTGATCTCAAACCTCCGCTGCCTTGTAGCTATACCCACTCATGGAGAAGGCTTTGGGAGTAAACGCCAAGGAAAAATCTGGAGCTGCAATCCCTAAGGCAGGCCTACGTTGAGTTCAACGCTGATTGACAAGTCCTGTGATGCTGCTTATGCCAAACTGTATCAGTCTCTGCCATTCCTTTGGGTTATCAGATGCATGGAGAGGAGGAATTTGCTACATGGGCAACAGCTTGCTCTCCATATTGTACTGCCTTGGCTGGCGTATCTAGACAGCTAGGACACAACATCCATGCTCAACCTTGACCGACGGAGGCCTCAGTATGTTTTGGTGCAAATGTGATATAAATCTAAATCTGATAATCCTTCTCACCCTGTCTCTTGCAAAAATACCATCCCCTTCTCGCAGTTCCTCTGTCTCCGCCGCATCTGCTCTCAGGATGAGGCTTTTCATTCCAGGAAGAGAGAGATGTCTTCCTTTTTTAAAGAAAGGGGCTTCCCTTCCTCCACTATCAACTCTGCTCTCAAACGCATCTCCCTCATTTCACGTACATCTGCTCTCACTCCATCCTCCCGCCACCCCACTAGGAATAGGGTTCCCCTGGTCCTCACCTACCACCCAACCAGCCTCCGGGTCCAACATATTATTCTCCGTAACTTCTGCCACCTCCAACGGGATCCCACCACTAAGCACATCTTCCCCCCCCCCACTGCTTTCCGCAGGGTTCGTTCCCTACACGACTCCCTTGTCCATTCGTCACCCCCATCCCTCCCCACTGATCTCCCTCCTGGCACTTATCCTTGTAAGCGGAACAAGTGCTACACATGCCCTTACACTTCCTCCCTCACCACCATTCAGGGCCCTAGACAGTCCTTCCAGGTGAGGCAACACTTCACCTGCGAGTCAGCTGGGGTGATATACTGCATCCGGTGCTCTCGATGTGGCCTTCTATATATTGGCGAGACCCGACGCAGACTAGGAGACCGCTTTGCTGAACACCTACGCTCTGTCTGCCAGAAAAAGCAGGATCTCCCAGTGGCCACACATTTTAATTCCACTTCCCATTCCCATTCTGACATGTCTATCCACGGCCTCCTCTACTGTAAAAATGAAGCCACACTCAGGTTGGAGGAACAACACCTTATATTCCGTCTGGGTAGCCTCCAACCTGATGGCATGAACATCGACTTCCGCTAATGCCCCACCTCCCCCTCGTACCCCATCCGGTATTTATTTTTATACACACATTCTTTCTCTCACTCTCCTTTTTCTCCCTCTGTCCCTCTGACTATACCCCTTGCCCATTCTCTGGGTTTCTCCCCCACTTGTCTTTCTCCCCGGACCTCCTGTCCCATGATCCTCTCATATCCCCCTTTGCCAATCACCTGTCCAGCTCTTGGCTCCATCTCTCCCCCTCTTGTCTTCTGCTATCATTTTGAATCTCCCCCTCCCCCTCCCACTTTCAAATCTCTTACTAACTCTTCCTTCAGTTAGTCCTGACGAAGGGTCTTGGCCTGAAACGTCGACTGTACCTCTTCCTAGAGATGCTGCCTGGCCTGCTGCGTTCACCAGCAACTTTGATGTGTGTTGCTTGAATTTCCAGCATCTGCAGAATTCCTGTTGTTTCTGATAGTCCTCGCTGATTTGATGCAAATGACACATTTCACTGTGCATTTCAATATTTCAATGCACAAGTGACAAATGAAGTTCATCTGTAAATCTGAATTTGTTATTCTATACACTGTATGTGCCCTTGATTACATTCCAACCTGTAAGTCTCTCCGTTATTCTAAGCCTAACTTTGGCAAGTGAACTCTTGCAAGTCAAGCTGCATCGGACTGACTTAAACTGTTTCCAGAAAGCAATCCTCAAACCAGTTTGGACATCTCATGATTTGACGCATGATAGATGTTTGCAGTTGTTGAAAGGACACCATAAATCTCATCACAGTCTGTGTCTGTAAGAGACCAACATAAAATGGGCCCTCAGGGGTAAATTGGAGCTTGTCCTCTGGTTTTATGGGCTACTTGAAGCTGTATTAGATTTCATGTCATGAATATACTTAAACTGAACAGACCGAGTTGAAACCTTGTCCACATTCCTTGTTAGGAGGGCTGGAACTCTTTGACGAGTGAGAATTCAAATTGGAATAACATGTTGAAAATGATCCCAATTATTTTCTAATTTGCAAAAAAGAAGCCTAAATTTAGAGCAATTTGGACCAGGTTTCCTATTTCACTGAAGCCTGCTCTTTCTCCCCTCACCATCTGCGACATGCCCTCTTCTCACTCCTCCCATCAGGTACAGGAACTTGAAATGTACATTCAAAATTCAAAGTTCAAAGTAAATTTATTATCAAAGTACATATATGTCACCATGTACAACACTGAGATTCATTTTCTTTTGGGTATTCACAGTAAAAACAAAGAAACAAAACAAAAACAAACAAAATAATAATAATCAATAAATAGCAGTAAATATCAAGTACATGAGAAGAAGAGTCCTTGAAAATGAGTCCATAGGTTGTGGGAACAGTTCAGTGTCGGGATGAGTGAAATTATCTCTTCTGATTCAAGCATCTGATGGTTCCGGGGTTAATAAGTATTCCTATTTCAGTGACAATAAATCTGATCCTGATTCAGAATCCCAGAAGTTAGGGCTGAAGGGCGCACAAGATCTCAGAGATGAAAAAGGTTTGGCATCTTTGGCTGGTTGGATTTAAGAAGTTTTTCAAAGACAGAAACAGGTAAGGAATAATGTTCAGTCCAGCTGAAGGGTCTAGACCCTGTTGGATGCCAATATTTTCGCAATTCAAAGATTCTTCAGAAGTCAAGAAAGTCAAAAGAAAGTCAAGAAAGAGGCACAAAACTTGTTGCTTAAGTGTTACAAAACAAAGTCCAAACAAGCAAAGACAAAGAAAAAAAGTCATGGTCATTTCGTACTCAGACTAGAGATAACAACATTCCAATGATAACAATTAACCTGTAAAACAGTCAGATTCAAGTGGCATGAGACCTGCTACAGAAAACTAAAAAGTTTCTAGAAAATATAGAAGCAACTATAATCATAATTGCTGGAAAATTCACTGAACAATTATGCATATACACTGTAGGTAACTATATGAAAATACAAGCATGCAGAGGAAAATTCAACTACAAAGAAGGTACAAGAAAAATAGCATTTCTACACCCTAATCCAGAATCAGAATCGGGTTTAATGTCACTGTCTTGAAATTTGTTGTTTTGCGGCAGCAGTACATTGCAATATATAATAATAAAAACTGTAAATTAGAGTGTGTTGGCGCGTAGCCAAGTGGTTATGGCGTTGGTCTAGTGATCTGAAGGTTGCTAGTTCGAGCCTCAGCCGAGGCAGCGTGTTGTGTCCTTGAGCAATGCACACATTGCTCTGCGACGACACCGGTGCCAAGCTGTATCAGCCCTAGTGCCCCTTCCCTTGGACAACATCGGTGGCGTGGAGAGGGGAGACTTGCAGCTGCTGGTCTTCCATAGAACCTTGGCCAAGCCTGTGCCCTGGAAACCTTCCAAGACGGAAATCCATGGTCTCATGAGACTAACAGACGCCTATTCTAAATTACAGTAAGAAGTGTGTCTACAGTGCATATAAGAAGTATTTCACCACCCTCCCCCAGAAGTTTTCATGTTCTCTACAACATTGAATCACAGTGGATTTAATTTGGCTTTTATTGATGCCCATCAGTAGGAAAAGGCTCTCTTGTGTCAATGTGAAAACAGATCTCTACAAAGTGATCTAAATTAATTACAAATATAAACCACAAAATAATTGATTGCATAAATATTCACCCCCTTCAAGTCAATATTTAGCAGATACACATTTGGCAGCAATGAGTCTGTGTGGATAGGTCTCTACCAGCTTTGCACCATCTGGGCACTGTAATTTTTCCCCATTCTTCTTTACAAAACTGTTCAAGCACTGTCAGATTGCATGGGAATTGTGAGTGAACAGACCTTTTCAAGTTCAGCCACAAGTTCTCAATTGGATTGAAGTTTGGATTCTGACTTGACCACTCCAGGACATTAACTTTGTTGTTTTTAAGCCTTCATTGTGTAGTTTTGGCTTTAAGCTTGGGTCATTGTCTTGCTGGAAAACAAATCTTCTCCCAAGTTGCAGATCTCTTGCAGATTGCATCAGGTTTTCCTCCAGGATCTCCCGTTATTTTGCGGCATTCATTTTACCCTCTAACTTCACAAGCCTTCCAGAGGCTGCTGCAGTGAAGCATCCCCACAGTATGATGCACTCCCAAGCTTTATGGTAGGGGATGGCATGTTTTGCTGATGTGTGGTGTTTGGCTTACGCCAACCTAACGTTTAGTCTGATGGTCAAAAAGGTCAATTTTGGTTTCATCAGACCATAAAACTTCCTTCTAACTGACTTCAGAGTCTCCCGCATGTCTTCTGGCAAACTCTAGCCGAGATTTCATGTGAGTTTTTTATCCAATAGCGGCTTTCTCTTTGCCGCTCCCCCCAAAAGGCTGTGGCTGATGAAGCATCCGGACAACAGGTGCTGTTTGCGCAGTGATCCCACTTCATCAACTGGAGTCTGTAGCTCCTCCAGAGTTGTCATAGGTCTTTTGGCAGCCTCCCTCACTAGTCCCCTTCTGGCTCGGTCACTCAGTTTTCTAGGATGGCCTGCTCTAGGCAGATTTACAGCTGTGCCATATTGTTTCCATTTCTTGATGATTGACTTAACTGTACTCCAAGGGATATTCAGTGACTTGGAAATTTTCTTGTATCCATCTCCTGACTTGAACTTTTTAATAACTTTTTTGTAGAGTTGTAGGAGTGTTATTTTATCTTTGTGGTGTAGTTATTGCCGGGATACTAACTCACCAGCTATTGGACCTTCCAGATACAGGTGTATTTTTACTGCAATCAATTGATACACCCTGACTGCACAGGGTGATCTCTATTTAGCTAAATTACGTGACTTCTAAAACCAGCTGGCTGCAGCAGTGATGATTTGCCATGTCATATTAAAGGGGGTGAATACTTATGCTATCAATTATTTTGTGTTTTATATTTGTAATTAATTCAGATCACCTTGTAGAGATCTGTTTTCACTGACAACAAAGAGTCTTCTTCCGTTGATCAGAGTAAAATAAAAGCCATATTAAATTCACTGTGATTCAACTTGTAAAACAATAAAACATGGGGGGGGGAATAATTTTTATAGGCGGTGTATATATAGTTAAATTACATAAGTAGTGCAAAAAGTGAAAAACAGACTAAGTTGGTGCCCAGGGGTTCAATGTCCTCTCAGAAATCTGATGGCAGACGGGAAGAAACTGTTCCTGATTCACTGTGTGTGCCTTTAGGTTCCTGATCCCCAAGAACCCCAAACGTCGACAATTCCCTCTCCCTCCACAGATGCTGCTCGACCTGCTGAATTCCTCCAGAAGTTTGTTGCTCCAGATTCCAGCATCCTGCCGTCACGTGGGCTTCCAGTGTGAAATTCTTGTATGGAGCTTTTAACTCCTCGGGTTTTGAGGAGAAAGTTAGTGAAGTTTTGAACATTAAAAAGCACAAATAATAAATGGAAGTTTAGGACATTCAGCCGTACATCTCTGCTCCACCTTTCAAACAGGACTGTAGAGTCATTGAGTCAGATAGCACGGAATCAGACCCTCCGACTCAGCTTGTCCATGCTTTCAAGGTGCTCCTATTTGCCCACAGCTGACCCAGAAACATGCTTCCAGGACAATTCTGAAATGCCTGCTTCGCTGCTGCTGCTACTGTGTGGTCCAGAAACTCCGGAGGAGAAGGCCCCAAGTCCTCGGCTTTGCTTGTTGCTCGGCGGCCGGGGTGGGGTTGAAGCGCTCGGCAGAGGATGGTGCACGGAGAGGCTGTGTCGGAAGGGCTGGTTGGAGGCTGGAAGTTTTCAGACGGACTCAAAGTCCGCTGCGGTCGGGTGCTTCCAATGGTGCTGCATCAGCAAGTTGACGGTGCTTGGAGGTTCATGGCAGGGAGAGTTTCTCCCTTCTGCCGCCTGCGTGAGATGATGAGTCTATCGGGACTTTGAGACTTTTTTTTACCGTGCCCATGGTCTGCTCTTTATCAAATTATGGTATTGCTTTGTGCTGTTGTAACTATATGTTATAACTATGTGGTTTTGTCAGTTTTAGTCTTGGTTTGTCCTGTTTTTTTGTGATATCACTCTGGAGGAACGTTATATCATTTTTTAATGCAAGCATTTCTAAATGACAATAAGCGAGGACTGAGTGTCCTCATAATCTAATCTAATCTAATCTAATATCTCATGAAACATTAATCTTCAGGCCATGCAACTCAGGGACTTGTGGCAATATTATTTTGTGACTGTATGTGCTATCGTAACCTTGCATGCTGTGTGTGACTGCGTTTTGTACTTTGGCCCTGGAGGAAT
The DNA here is from genome assembly GCF_963921235.1 of Mobula hypostoma. Lineage (NCBI taxonomy): Eukaryota > Metazoa > Chordata > Chondrichthyes > Myliobatiformes > Myliobatidae > Mobula > Mobula hypostoma. The sequence goes on from NC_086100.1 coordinate 193,314,679, forward strand.
GAGGTTTTTTCAGCTGTATACACATGTATGGCTGAATGACAATTAAAATTGAACCTTGAACTGCTCACTACATGCAATCTGAACTATATTTTATTATCTCTTTTGTAGTAATATTATGTTTTATTTGCTGTCTGAGATGTATGTGTAGGTTTTCAAATAAAATGACGGGGTGTTTTATGTTTTGGAAAATCTGTAGCAACTCATTTATTGAACACCAAAAAACTGACCACAAAGTGTGATTAAAGTCCCTTGCATAATTAGCTCATCACATCAGACAGCCTCTTAAAGTGAAACCCCAACTCAATGTGAATTATGTACATTTCCACCAATTGCATCACCCTGCATAGGTTTTATGGGGGCACTGTGGTCTGGAGGAACATTGCGCTCCTCAAGGCTGCGAGCTTAGCCCACTGCTCTACTCCCTCTACATCCAGGACTGTGTGGCTAGGCATGGCTCATACACCATCTATAAATTCACCGATAACTCAACTGTTTCACAGACTCTCAGATAGTATCAAGGAGACATACAGGAGTGAGATAAATCAGTTGATTAGGTGGTGTCGCAACTATAACCTTGCACTCAGGTCAGTAAGGCCAATTGTGGTCTTCAAGAAGGGGAAGGTTGTGGACCTCAGAAAGGGAAGTTGAGGGAGCACACACCAGTTCTCACTGAGAGTTCAGCAGCAGAAAGGGTGAGCAGCTTCAAGTTCTTGGGTGTCAGCATCTCTGAGGATCTATCCTGGGCCCAACCTATTGATGCTATTATGATGAAGCCGCATCATTGGCATTAGGAGTTGGAGGGGATTTGGAAAATTTCTACAGATGTACCGTGGACAGCGTTCTGACTGGTTGCATCACCGTCTGGTATGGAGGGCTACTGGACAGGATCAGAAAAAGCTGCAGATAGTTGTACGGTCACCCATCTCTATCATGGGCACTAGTCGCCCCACCATCGAGGACATCTTCAAAAGGTGATGACTCAAAAAGGTGGCATTCATCATTAACAACCCCCACCACCCTTGACACGTCCTCTTCTCATCAAGAAGGAGGCACAGGAGCCTAAAGAGACACACTTAATGCCTTAGGGACAGCTTCTTCCCCTCTGCCATCAGATTACTGACCGGACAATGAACCCATACAGACTACCTCACTATTTTTGCTCTATGTTTGCATTACTTATTTAATTTATCTTTAAAATTTATTTCTTATCGCAATTTATAGCATTTGTTTTATTATTGCTCCGTACAGCTGCCGCAATCAATCTAATTTCACAACAATAAACCTAGTTCTGATTCTGTGCCATCAGATTCTGAGACCTGTTTACTAATAGACCTAGAAATAATATCCACAAAATGCTCACAAAATACTCAGCAGGTCAGGCAGCACCTATGGAGAGGAAATGAGTGTCAACATTCCCGGCTGAGATCCTTCATCGGGACTCAAGGCCTTAGAAATATTAACCCTCCTGGTCAAAGGCGCAAGCTCACCGTGCCCTTTTACATCAACCAAAGTTCAAAGTAAATTTATTGTCGAAGTACAAACACAGCACCATATACAAGTCTGAGATTTATTTTCTTGTGGGTATACTCAATAAATCTACAGAATAATAACTATAACAGAATCTCCGTGGATTGTCACCTTGTCGTGGTGGAGAAGCTTGTGTGGTCCTGTGATCCCGAGAGCGATGCCGTCTGGAGCTATGCTCCTGGTAGGGTCACCCATGGCGGAAAGGTCGAGGGAGAGGTCCCTGACAAAGAACAATCCAACCAAGACCTCAACGGTGGAACAGGCGGACGAAGTTACTTCGAACTCAATGGCTGTGAAGGCGGATGAAGGCTGCAACAAATCCATCAGCTCCAATCGTCGTGGTTTCCATGCCATTGGAATCAGTTGGTTGATTTGTGAAGTATCGTGTGCTTCTTGGAGTGCAACATCAAGTACACGTTAAACAAATACACGCACAGGCGTCTCCGCTCTGTGGGCCACTTCTTCAGAACAAAGACCATCATCCTCGACCTCGAGGGATAGCCATGATGACGACGATAACAGAATCAATGAAAGACCACACCAACCTGGGGGTTCATCAACCAGAGTGTAGAAGATAAATAAACAGTGTAAGTACAGAAAGAAAAATACTAATGATAAATAAATAAGCAATAATTATTGAGAATACAGTGCCTAGTCTGGCCACCAGGGGCGATCTTGAGGGAGTGCTGCACTGTTGGAGATGCCAGCTGAAGAGGCTAAGTCTGGGTTCCACCTGTCCTCTCTGGATAGAAGATAACAGATAGTAGTGGTTATGACTCAGTCCATCATGGGTAAAGCCCTCCCAAACATTGAGCACATCTATATGAAACACAGTTGCAGGAAAGCAGCATTCAACTCAAGTGGAAAACTTTAAAATCACCACTTCTCCGGTGAGCCGGATGAAATTCAATAAAAAAAAATAAATTACAAAAAAAAAGAAAAGACTATGAGAAGGGATTTTCAAAGAGACAGTATAATATGTTTGTGAGCTGAAGAACTCCTGTCCTGGGGTAGGTGTGCCTGCTTTGAGCGCACCTGTACGTTATTTATGATACTCCCTCAGGCATAACCATTTAATGGTGTTGTAAACGTTGCATCACCCCTTCTTGAAGTCCTGGGATTGCTTTCAACATGCCTCATCACAGTAACCCAGGCAAGCTGTTAACGTAGGGAAAACTCGGACTGCAAGACATAGATTGAGTCGAAGTCTTCCATCAGGCAGGCTGTTCCTCTGTGCAAACAGTTGTGAGCAATTTGTTTGATGGATATTCCATTCTGACAATGCTGCCTTGGTGAAAAGCACAGTTGAAGAGTCATTCTGTTATAGAAACAGTAATCAATGAGTCACAATGAGGCAACTGGGAAATTTAAGACACAGGACCTGGGAACAGAATCAAGTCTACTCCGCCATTCGATCGTGGCTGAAGGGTAAGGTGGGTGGGTGGGGAAAGGGGCATGGAGTAAGAAGATGGGAGGTGATAGGTGGGAAAAATAAAGGGCTGAAGAAGAAGGAATCTGATAGGAGAGGAAAGTGGACCATGGAGGAAAGGGAAGGAGGAGGGGCACCAGAGGGAAGTAATGGGCAGGTGAGGAGAAGATAAGGGGTAAGAGGGGAACCAGAATGAGGAATGGAAAAGAGAGAAGGGGGAATGAGTATCAAAAGCTTGGCTCAGACAATCGACATAAGACTATAAGACACAGGAGCAGAATTAGGCTGTTCAGCCCATTGAATCTGCTCCACCATTTCATCATGGCTGATTTATTATCCCTCTCAACCCCATTATCCTGCCTTCTCCTCACAACCTTTGACTCTCTAACAAATCTAGATCTTATTAATCTCTGCTGTAAATACACCCAAAGACTTAGCCTCCACGGCAGTCTGTAGCAATGTATTCATGACCTTCTGGCTAAAGAAATCCCCCTTCATTTCTGTTCTAAATGGAAATGCTTGTATTCGGAGTTTGTGCCCTCTGGTCCTAGACTCTCCCACTATGGGAAACACCCTCTTCACCTCTACTCTCTCTAGGCTTTTCTATATTCAATAGGTTTCAATGAGATCCTCCCTCATTCTTCTAAACTCCAGTGGGTACAGGCCCAAAGCCATCAGACATGCCATATATATTAACCCTTTCATCCCCATGATCATTCTCATGAACCTTCTGTGGACCATCTCCAATGCCAGCACATCATTTCTTCGACCAGGGTGGGGTGGTGTGGAGGATGCTCAAAACTGCTCACAGTACTCCAAGTACGGTTTGAACAATGCCTTAAATTGGAATAAATATATATGGAATTTAGAACCATAGAACCATAGAACACTAGAGCACAGAGAGCAGGCCATTCGGCCCTTCTAGTCTATGCTGAAACGTTATTCCACTAGTCCCATTGACCTGCACCCAGTCCATAGCCCTCCCGACCTCTTCCATCCATGTATCTACACAATTTATTCTTAAAACTTAAGAGTGAGTCCGCATTTTCCTTGTCAGATGGCAGTTCATTCCACACTCCCACCACTCTCTGAGTGAAGAAGTTCTCCCTAAACCTTTCCCCTTTCACCCTAAAGCTACGTCCTCTCGTATTTATCTCTCCCAATCTAAGTGGAAAGAGCCTATTCACATTTACTCTATCTATACCCCTCATAATTTTGTAAGCCTCTGTCAAATCTCCCCTCATTCTTCTATGCTCCAAGGAATAAAGTCCTAACCTATTCGATCTTTCCCTGTAACTCAAATCCTGAAGACCCGGCAACATCCTAGTAAATCTTCTCTGCACTCTTTTAATCTTACTGATATCCTTCCTATAGTTAGGTGACCAGAGCTGTACTCAATACTCCAAATTTGGCCTCACCAATGTCTTATATGACCTCCCCATAACATCCCAACTCCTATACTCAATACTTTGATTTATGAATGCTAGAATGACAAAAGCCTTCTTTACAACCCTGTGATGCCACTTTCAGGGAATTATGTAGCTGAACTCCCAGAATTTAAAAACAAAAAAATGCAGGAATTGTGCAGAGCAGATTTATGATGTTACTGGGAATCAATGGACTGAGTTACGGAGAGAGTTGAATAGGATGAGACTTCATTCAGTGGAGCACAGGAGAAAAGCGGATGATCTTATAGAAGTGTGTGAAATCATGAGGGACATAGATAAGGTGAATGTGTGCAGTCTTTTCCTCATGGTTGGAGGATCAAGGATGAGAGGACTTAAGGTTTTTGGTGAGAGGGAGAAGATTATTAGGAATCTGAGGGGCAACCTTTTCACCTGGGCATAGTTCCCCAGCTGTCTGTAAGTAGTTGGTACATTTTCCCCAAGACTGTGTTGGTTTCCTCCAGGTACTCCTGTTTCTTCCCACTTTCTATAGACATATGGGTTAGTAGGTAATTGGTGACATGGGTGAAATTGGATGGCGCGGGATCATTGGGCTAGAAGGGTTGGTTGCAGCAGCCTCTTGAGGTTCAACAAGTAGTGCAAAGGTGTGTCTCAAACATCTTTCCTGTGATCGCAAGACCCTGTTGGACATTGGTAATATAAAATACTGCAAGTCCGGTTCTTGGTTCATTGGCAAAACTGACAGAGGCCTTGGTTATTATGTGGACTAGGCTCTCATGCCATAGTGTCACCCATTACAGCCACACAGATGAGTAGGCACTGGAGGCAGTGAGGGAGAAAAGAGAGTGGCGGTGGTCACTCTGGAACTTGGTTTGGGTTGGGGGCTGGCCCTACGTGCCAGCTCTCCCACTGGTGCTGTCCTCCAGTTTTCACTCCCTAGAAGACATTGGATTGCTTTCGTCTGCAGCTGACCCAGCATGAGCTGAGGAACTGCTGTGCGGTTGTTGTGCAGAAACATGGCTCTATGACATCATCCCACGCACCATCAACCTTCAGGTCATGATACTCAGGGACTTCTGCTAATATTATTTTGTGACTGTATGTTCTGTGTTTTGTACCTTGGCCCCAGAGGAACAATGTTTTGTTTAGCTGTATACATGTGTATGGTTGAATGATAAATAAACATGAACTTGAACATGAAAAATAAAATAATAAAGTCAGGGTTAGGTAAGTATGGGGAATATGGAGTTTGAAGAAATTTGGTATGTCACCAAAGACTCCAGCAATTTCTACAGATGTACTGTGGAGAGCCATCTGGTACGGAGGTACCAATGCACAGGATCAGAAAAAGCTGCAGAGGATTGTGGTCGCAGCCACCTCCCTCACTGGACAAAACCTCCCCAACAATGAGGACAAGGAGGTAGCACCCATCATGAAGGACTCTCACCAACCAGGACACGCCCTCTCTTACTACTGCCATGAGGGATAAGGTACTGGACCCATACTCAGTGTTTTAGGGACAGTGTCTTCATCTCTGCCATCAGATTTCTCATGGTCCTTAAACCCACAAAACACCTTTTTTTTAAGCTGTAGAGGCTCGAAAACAGCCAATTTTTATCTTGTCCAAGCATCATCCTACCATCAGCATTTAGGGCAGCAATGAAAGTCCTCCATCTTTGGCGGTATTCACAGCTTCCCTCATCGCGCCAGTAGCTTCTGCTTGGCTTTCACTACTATCAGTCATGCAAGTCCGGGGTGGAGACTCAGGAATACCGTCGCACACAAATGTAGAAAGATTCTTCATTGCTGTTTCCATAACAGTTTTGTTTTAACAGTCAGTGTTGTTAGTCCTGAGCTGAACCATAGAACTTGGAGGACAAGTGCACCACTCTTAGCTTGGTCTCTACCGCTTGACTTGTTTAGCGTGGGTGACCCTACCAAGAGCCAAAGCATAATGTCCTGACTCCAGCCAGTATAGAGTACTGTGCAAAAGTCTTAGGCACATATATGTAACTAGGGTGCTAAAACTTTCTTACAGTACTGTAGTAATTTTATGTATTGCTGCAAAAAAACGTATTTCATGACATATGTGAGTGATGATAAACCTGATTCTGATATGGGACTCTACTGTGGACTGAGGGGGCAGGGAGAGGGAAATCATGGTAGGGAAAAGGAAAAGGGGGACGGAGAGGGAAGGGAGCAGAAAGCACAGAGAGACATTCTATAGTGATCAATAAACTACTCAAATTACCTTGCCTGGTGTCTCAGCGCTGGGTATGTCTGTACACATGCCAAACTCCCCACCATTGGCACACCTTCTCTGCTACCTGTCCCACACCCCTCCAGTGGCATTCCACCCTCACTATTCCCAACATCCTTTGGTCCCATCAGATTTACAAACTCAGACTCCACTCCACATTGACAAATACAGTACTGTGCAAAAATCTTAGGTACCCAAGCTAAATATATATCTATATAAAAAATGTGTGTGTGTGTGTGTGTCTAAGACTTTTGCACAGTACCGTAGCTCTCTGGGTTATTGAGCCTCCAAACCACGACAAGGTTGTGATGCTCTTGGAGGCTGAAGATATTGAAGATGCTTTCAATATCTACAAGCTCAACTTCAAAAATGAGCTTAGGATTTGGTGGAATCTTGGCTTCTTGTTGCTTTTTCTTACTATATCTCCAATCAGCTGGGCCTTTACTCATCGTCAGAAGTACTTCATCTCACCTTTGGATCACTTTTCCAACTCCTACTTTTAAGTTTGGGTGGTGGGGTGGAGATACGTCTCCATCAAGGAGCTCCTTCCCTCCACGAGCTTGCAGGTCACTCTTGGGCAAAGTGTAGCACCGGCTTAGCCCCCAGTCAGGGTCATGTGAAGTCATGGGAGCAGGTTGTGGATGGCCGTATGAGCAGCCGGTGCATATCACGTCCAAGTTATGCACCACTGACGCCAGGAAGACAATCTCTGAAGAGTATCAGTAATGGCTGAGTGGTCACCCATCTTGTAAGGACACCAAAGCAACACAGACAACATGCTGGAGGAACTCAGTAGGTCAGGCAGCATCTATGGAAATGAATAAACAGTTGACATTTTGGCCTGAGATCATTCTTCAGGACTGAAAAGGAAGTGGGTAGACGTCAGACTAAAAAGGTGTGGGGAGGGAAAGGAGGTTACGGAAGGCGACAGGTGAAGCCAAGTGGGTGGGAAAGATAAAGGGCTGTCAAAGAAGGAATCGGATAGGAGAGGAGAGTGGATCATGGGAGAAAGGGAAGGAGGAGGGGATATAGTGGGAAGGATAAGCAGGTAAGAAGAGGTAGAAGTCCAGAGTGGGGACTAGAAGAAAAGAGGGGAGGGAGGGAAAAAAAATTACCAGAAGGAAAAATCAATATTCACGCCATCAGGTTGGAGGCTACCCAGGCAGAATATAAGATATTGCTCCATCTGCCTAGAAGAAGGCAATGGCAAACCACTTCTGTAGAAAAAGTTGTCAAGAGCAATCATGGTCATGGAAAGACCATGCTCACCCATGCCATATGACGTGCACACAACGAATGAACTTTAAATCTGAAAGGCTTTGTTGTTTTCCTTTCTTGAGCCGTATGCAACATCTGAGCCAAACATGCTCCCACCTACTAACATTCCAGTCTACCAACAATGGACAGTGCCACCCTTCTTAGGAAATTTCATTTTATCTCCTTTGTGCAACATTATTATGGTATACTTCGCCAGTTACTCACTTGCAGTCATTTCAGTATTTTCCCCTTTGCTACCTCACTATTCCTCTTTTGCTCCATATATTTACTTTATTTAAACTTATAATTTATAGTAAGTTTTTATGTATTACTCTGTTACTGCGGCCACAAAACAATAAATTTCATGACAAATCTCAGTGATAATAAACCTGATTCTGATTCTGATTTATAGTCTGTGTCAGCTCGTAAAATACTTGTGGTCATTCCAATTCCCTCGCATTTTGCCTACAGCCCTATAAGCTGTTCTTCCTCATGCTCTCTGAGAATATCTTGACACAGGTAGAACCGGTTGTGAAGAAAGCGTTTGGCATGTTTATCTTCATCAGTCAGGGAACTGAGTTTAAAAGTTGAATATCATATTACAGCTGGGCACGACGTTGGTGAGACTACACTTTGAGCGTTGTGTGGAGTTCTGGTCACCTAGCTATTTAGGATTTTATATTTATTTTAGGATATTATATTTTAGGATATTATATAGGATGGCATTTAAGCTGGAAAAAAATGCAGAAAAAATTCCACAGGGATGTTAGTGAGATTGGAGGGCTTGAGTTGCAAGCAGAGGCTTTCTTTTCCCGGAGCATAGGAGGCTAACGAGTGACCTTACAGAGGTAAATAAAATTATGAGGGACAGATATAAAGTAAATAATCATTCTTTCTTCCAGCATTGGGAGTTTAAAGCTTGAGGGTATAGGTGAGAGGGGTAAGATTTAAAATGGAACTTCTTCACACAGAGGGTGAACAAGCTGCTAGAGGAAGTGGTAGAGATTGGTACAATTTGTTCATTCGTTACGTGCCGTATTGTTTGACATGGGTGATCATGGTCTTTCCATGACCATGATTGTTCTTTGCAGGTTTTTCTACAGAAGTGGTTTGCCATTGCCTTCTTTTGGGCAGTGTCTTTACAACCCTTATCAATACTCTTCAGAGGTTGTCTGCCTGGAAAACCAGGACGTGATATGCACCAGCTGCTCATACGACCATCCACCACCTGCTCCCATGGTTTCACATGACCCTGATCAGGGGACTAAGCAGGTACTACACCTCTCCCAGGGGGGCCTGCAGGCTAGTGGGCGGAAGGAGGGCCTTACACCTCCTTTGGTAGAGACGTATCTCCACCCTGCCACCCAAGGTACAATTACAACACTTAAAAGACTTTTGGACAGGTACGTGGATAGAAAAGGTTTAAAGGGATATGTGACAAACATAGGGTGTCACAGTAGCATAGCAATTAGTGTAACGCTATTACAGCACCAGCGATCAGTAATCGGGGTTCAATTCCCACAGATGCCTGTACGTAGTTTGTTCATTCTCCCCATGACTGTGTAGGATTCCTCTGGGTGCTCTGGATTCCTCCCACATTCCAAAGTCATTCAGTTAGGGTTAGTAATTTCTGGATATGCCACGTTGTCACGGAAACAGGCTGCCCAGCACAATCCTCAGTAATTTGATTTAATCCAAAGTGACGCATTTCACTGTAAGTTTCAATGTTTCAATGTGTACGTGAGAAATAAAGCTGATTTTTACCTTTAAACATGAAATAATGGCATTGGCAGGGATAACAATTTGGTCAGCATCGATGTGTCATGCAGGAGGTCCTGTTCTCATACTGTGAAGCCTCATTTTAAGGTTTTCTTAAAATAATTGTCGTTAGGTCCATTAGAACATACAATCAGTGGTCACTTCATAGGTACACCTGCTCGTTAATGCAAGTATCTAATTAACCAATGGTGTGGCAGGAACCCAATGCATAAAAGCATGCAGACATGGTCAAGGGGTTCAGTTGTTCTCCAGACCAAACGTCAGAATGAGGAAGAAATGTGAGCTCAGTAACTTTGACCGTGGAATGATTGTTGATGCCATAAGGGGTGGTTTGAGTACCTCAGAAACTGCTGATCTCCTGGGATTTTCACGCACAGCAGTCTCTGGAGTTTGCAGAGAATGGTGTGAAAAAGCAAGAAAAAAAATCCAGTGAGCGGCAGTTCTGTGGGCAAAAGTACCTTGTTAATGAGTAAAGTCAAAGGAGAACGGCCAGACTGGTTCAAGCTGACAGGAAGGTGGCAGTAACGCAAATAAACACAACGGTGGAGTGCAGGAGAGCATCTCTGGATGCACAACATGTTGAATCTTGAAGTGGGTGGGCTAAAGCTACAGAAGACCATGAACGTGCACTCAGTGGCCACTTCATTAAGTACGGGAGGTATCAGAATCAGTTTTAATATCACTGGCATATATCGTGAATTTTTATAACTTAGTGGTAGCAGTAAAATGCAATACATGATAATATAGAAAAAAATAAATAAGTAAATCAATTACAGTAGGTGTATATATATGTATATTAAATAGTTAAATTAAAAATAGTGCAAAAACAGAAATAATTTTAAAAGTGAGGTAGTGCTCATGGGTTCAATGTCCATTTAGAAATCAGACAACCGAGGGAAAAGAAGCTGTTCCTGAATTACTGAGTGTGTGCCTTCAGGCTTTTGTATCTCCTTCCTGATGGTAACAATGAGAAGAGGGCATGCCCTGAGTGATGAAGGTCCTTAATAATGGACGTCATCTTTCTGAGGCACCGCTCCTTGAAGATGTCTTGGATGCTACTGAGTCTAGTACCCAAGATGGGGCTGACTAATTTTACAACTTTGGGTAGCTTCTTTCGATCCTGTGAAGTACCTTCCCTTCCCTCCCCCCCCCCCCCACCAGACAGTGATGCAGCCTGTCAGAATGCTCTCCATGGTACATCTGTATAAGTTTTCAAGTGTTTTAGGTGACAAACCAAATCTCCTTAAACTTCAAATGAAATATAGCCACTGTCTTGCTTTCTTTATAGCTGACTGGATATTTTTGGACCAGGTTAGATCCTCAGAGATCTTGACACCCAGGAACTTGAAATTGCTCGCTCTCTCCACTTCTGATCCCTCTATGAGAATTGGTTCATGTTCCCTCATCCTCCCCTTTCTGAAGTCCACCATAAGCTCTGGTCTTACTGACATTGTGTGCAAGGTTGTTGCTGCGACACCACTCCACTAGTTGGCATATCTCACTCCTGTCCGCCCTCGCATCTCCATCTGAGATTCTGTCAACAATGGTTGTATCATCAGCAAATTTATAGATGGCATTTGAGCTATGCCTAGCCACACAGTTATAGGTATACAGAGAGAAGAGCAGTGGGATAAGCATACATCCCTAAGGTGTACTGGTGTTGATCATCAACGAGGAGGAGGCATAATTACCTATCTGCCCAGATTGTGATTCTCTGGTTAGGAAGTTGAGGATTCAATTGTAGAGAGAGGTACAGAGGTCCAGGTTCTGTTGCTCTTCAATCAGCACTGTGGGAATGATGGTGTTAAACGCTGAGCTATTGTCAAGGAACAGCATTCTGACATAGATGTTTGTATTGTCCAGGTGATACTTTATACTTCATACTTTATACTTTATTGTCATCGAACAATTGATACTAGAACGTACAATCATCACAACGATATTTGATTTTGCACTTTCCGCTCCCTGGATTACAAATATTAAATATTAAAAATAGTTAAAATTAGTAAATATTAAAAATTTAATATTTAAAATTTTTCTTTATAGCTGCCTATACCAGACTATAGACTACCTGCCTATAGGTCGATAGTCATTCAGGCATGTCACCTTGCTCTTCTTTGGCACTGGGATTATCGTTGCCGTCTTAAAACACGAGGGGATCTTAGACTGAAGCAAGGAGCAGTTGAAGATGTCAGCAAACACTCCAGCTAGCTTGCTTGCACAGGCCTGGAGAACCCTTCCTGATCTAAGGCCATGTGAAGAGCCGTTGAGATTGTCTGCTGTAGACCTATTGTAGCTATAGGCAAATTGCAGTGGGTCCAGGTCCTTATTGAGGCAAGAGTTGATTCTAGCCATGGCCAACTTCTCAAAGAATTTCATTACTGTCGATGAGAGTGCTACTGGACAACAGTCATTAAGGCATTCTTGGGCACTGGTTTAATTGTTGCCCTTTTGATGCAAGTGGGAACTTCTGAATGTAGAAGTGAGAGGTTGAAAGTGTCCTTGAATACTGCTAACAAAATTTGTTGGCACAAGTTTTCAGAGCCTTACCAGGTATTCCATTAGGGCCTGCCGCCTTGTGAGAGATCACCCCCCTGAAAGACAGTCTAATATTGGCCTCCAAGACAGAGATCAGAGGATCACTGGGTACAGGAGGGATCTTCACATCTGTAGTTACATTCTCCCTTTCAAAGTGGGCATAAAAGCTGTTGAGTTCATCTGGTAGTGAAGCATCGCTGACATTCATACTGTTGGGTTTCACTTTGTAGCAAGTAATATCCTGCAAACCCTGCCAGAGTTGATGTGTATCCATGATGCCTCCAACCTTGCTCGGAATTGCTTCTTCACTCTTCAAATAGCCCTTGGCAAGTCATATCTTGTTTTCTGATACAAATTTTTTTTGGTACCTAATAAAGTCGCCACTGTGTATAGAACAGTACAGCACAATACAGGCCCACCATGTTGTGCCTACTTTTAACCCACTCCAAGATCAATCTAACCCTTCCCTCCTACATAGCCCTCTGTTTTTCTATCATCTACATGCCTGTCTAAGAGTGTCTTAAATGTCCTTATTGGATCTGTCTCAAGCACTACCCCCAGCAGTGACTCCCAAGCTCTTACCACACTCTGTTTAAAAAACAGAATCTCTGAAATCTCCCTAAACTTTCCTTCACTCACCTTATAAGAATATCCTATTAAGTTCAATGCCCTTTAAGCAAGTGGTGTTGAACCTATCCTGCCATTCAACCAGGTTATGGTGGTGCTCCCTGCCATTGAAATGAGGGTGAAGCTGGTGATGACCAGAACAGGGAACAACCATCACACACCCCTATGTCTCCAAATGAAACTTAGGTCTCAGTATCTGAAGATCACATGCGGGCTGCCTTCAAGAGAGTGAATCTAAGGAATGCATCCGGTCCAGATGGAGTACCTGGCCTGTGCTGAGAAACTGGCTGGTGTATTCATGGATATCTCAACTTCTAGATACGGCATTGTGCGGTACCTACCTGCTTCATGCAGGCATCAATCCTACCAGTGCCCAAGAAGAGCGAGGTTTTCTGTCTCAATGGCTATCGCCCAGTGGCACTTACATCCAGGGTGATAAAGTGTTTTGAGAGGCTAGTATTGAATAGTGACTTCGATCTGCTCCTACCGAAGCAACAGGTCTACAGCAGAATCTATCTCGTTGGCTCTTTATACAACCCTGGAACATCTGGACAGCAAAGATGTACACATCAGGGTGCTCTTTATCGATTACAACTCAGCATTTAATACCATCTTCCCCTCAGAACTAATCGGTGTATGGAGTGTCAGGGAGGGGTAGCATCTCTGGTGGGGGAACATGTCGCGTCCTTTTCAGGGCGGTTAGTCCACCTTTGGTCCCCACCTGGCACTCAGCTCTCACCTGTGGCTCCCCGTAGCTGTTTGCATGCGACAGCGGCCACACCCCGGGCACCGGCTTCGACAAGCCGGCTAAACCAGGTGAGGGTAGTCGACGGGTCTCAAACCCTCGGTGTGATAGGGAGTTGTCTATCCCAGCATGTGAAGACAGACTCCGGCGGATTGAGCGGACGAGACCTATGGAAGGTCCAATGGTCAAGAAGGCGGTCTCTGCAAGCGTCGTGGAACGTGTAGAGCAGGACAAGACACAGAAGACGTCCTGGTCATCCACTGCACCTAGCCCCATCTCCAGCCATCTCGACTCTGTCTTGCCACTGGATCCAGATGGGAATTGTGAAGAGAGAGTGAGGCTGACGCTGCGCAACTCTCCCTCACTTAAATCCAAATCACGCGCTAGTCTCGATACCATCATAATGGTGTTGAGGTCCTCATCGATGTCTACGATGGACAAACAACCAATCAGTGAACTCCAAGACCTGGACCTCAACACACCCTTGTGCAATTGGAATCTGGATTTCCTAATTATTAGACTCCAGTTAGTATGGATTGACAAAAACACCTCTATCAACGCAGGAACTCCACAGGATGTGTGGACCCTGCTCTACTCACTTTACACCTATGACTGTGTGGCTAAGTACAGCTCTAACACCATATACATTTGCTGATGACTCCACTGTTGTGGGCTGTATCAAAGGTGGTGATGAATCAGCATACAGAAGAGAAATTGAAAATTTGGCTAAGTGTCAATAAGACCAAGGAACTGATTGTAGACTTCAGGAGAGGGAATCTGGAGGTCCATGCGTCAGTAATCATTGGAGGATCAGAGCTGGACAAGGTCAGTAACCTTAAATTTATGGGTGTCCCTACTTAGAAGACCTGTCATAGAAATTTTATTGCAAAAAAGCGCCTGTACTTCCTCAAGAGTCTACGGAGGTTCGGCATGTCATCGAAAAGCCTGGCAGACTTCTATAGATGTGTGGTGGAAAGTGTGCTGACTGGCTGTATTTTGGCCTAGTATGGAAACACCAATGCCCTTGAGTGGAAATTCCTACAAAAGGTAGAGGATTCAGCCCAGTACATCACGGGTAAAGCCCTTCCGACCATTGAGCACATCTACATGAAACATTGCCGTAGAAAAGCAGCATCCATCATCAAAGATCCTCACCACCCAGGCTATGCTCTTTGCTCACTGCTGCCATCAGGTAGAAGGTACAGGTGCCTCAGGACTCGTACCAATATGTTCAACAACAGTTACTAGCACTCAGCCATCAGGCTCTTGAACAAATGGGGATAGCTACACTCATTTAAGGATTCTGTTATATTGTTACTCGATACTAGTTATTTATTCCTATTTACTTATATCTGGGCATTTGCTCAGTTTATTTACAGTTTACAGATCCTGTTTACAGTTACTGTTCTATAGATTTGCTAAGTATGCCCATGCAGGAAGAATTTCAGGATTGTATGAGGGGACATGTATTTACACTGATAATAGTTTTTACTTCGAGTTTTGAACTGGTGCCAGGATACTTTATTCTTTATTGTCACCAAACAATTGGTACTAGAACGTACAATCATCACAGCGATATTTGATTCTGCGCTTCACACTCCCTGGATTACAAATATTAAATAATAAAAATATTAAAAATAGTTAAAGTTAGTAAATATTAAAAATTTAAATTATAACTCATTAATAGAAAATAGAAAAATGGAAAGTAAGGTAGTGCAAAAAAACCAAGAGGCAGGTCCGGATATTTGGAGGGTACGGCCCAGATCCGGGTCAGGATCCGTTCAACAGTCTTATCACAGTTGGAAAGAAGCTGTTCCCAAATCTGGCCGTACGAGTCTTCAAGCTCCTGAACCTTCTCCTGGAGGGAAGAGGAACGAAAACTGTGTTGGCTGGGTGGGTCGTGTCCTTGATTATCCTGGCAGCACCGCTCCGACAGCGTGCGGTGTAAAGTGAGTCCACGGATGGAAGATTGGTTTGTGTGATGTGCTGCGCCATGTTCACGGTCTTCTGCAGCTTCTTTCGGTCTTGGACAGGACAACTTCCATACCAGGTTGTGATGCACCCTAGAAGAATACTTTCTACGGTGTATCTATAAAAATTAGTGAGGATTTTAGGGGACAGGCCAAATTTCTTTAGTTTTCTCAGGAAGTAAAGGCGCTGGTGGGCCTTCTCGGCAGTGAACTCTGCTTGGTTGGACCAAGTCAGGTCATTTGTGATATTGACCCCGAGGAACTTAAAGCTTTTGACCTGTTCCACTTGCGCACCACTGATGTAAATTGGGTTGTGCGGTCCGCTACTCCTTCTGAAGTCAACAACCAATTCCTTTGTCTTGCTGACGTTGAGGGATAGGTTATTGCCTTCGCACATGCCACCAGGTTCTTAATTTTCTCTCTGTTCTCAAACTCATCATTACCCGAGATACGGCCTACAATTGTTGTGTCATCAGCAAACTTATATATTGAGTTTGATGGAAACTTGGCTACACAATCATGGGTGTACAGTGAGTACAGCAGGGGGCTGAGTACACAGCCTTGTGGGGCACCGGTGCTCAGAGTATTTGTAGAGGAGAGCTTGTCCCCTATTTTTACAGCCTGGATCCTGTCTGTGAGGAAGTTGAAGATCCAGCTGCAGATCTGAGTGCTAAGGCCCATGTTCCAGAGCTTAGGAATCAGTTTATTTGGAATGATGGTATTAAAGGCAGAGCTGTAGTCAATGAAAAGGAGCCTTACGTATGTGTCTTTATTCTCCAGGTGTTCTAAGGAGGAATGTAGGGCCAGAGAGATGGCATCTGCCATTGACCTGTTGCTCCGGTAGGCGAATTGCAAAGCGTCAAGGTTGACCGGTAGGCTGTGGTTGATGTGTGCCAAAACCAATCTCTCGAAGCACTTCATAGCAATTGATGTCAGAGCCACAGGTCGATAGTCATTCAGGCATGCCACCTTGCTCTTCTTCGGCACTGGGATTATCGTTGCCTTTTTAAAACACGAGGGAATCCTAGACTGAAGCAAGGAGCAGTTGAATATGTCAGCAAATACTCCAGCTAGCTCGCTTGCACAGGCCCGGAGAACCCATCCTGGGACTCCATCTGGACCCGTCGCCCTCCTTGGATTTATCTTCAGGAAGGCTCATTTAGAAACATAGAGACATAGAAAATCTACAGCACATTACAGGCCCTTTGGCCCTCAAAGTTGTGCCGAACATGTCCCTACCTTAGAAATTACTAAGGTTACCCATAGACCACATTTTTCTAAGCTCCACGTACCTATCCAAAAGTCTCTTAAAAGACCCTATTGTATCCGCCTTCATCACCATTGCCGGCAGCCCATTCCACGCACTCACCACTCTCTGCTGACATCTCCTCTGTACCTACTCCCAAGCACCTTAATCCAGTGCCCTCTTGTGGCAGCCATTTCAGCCCTGGGAAAAAGCCTCTGACGATCCACACAATCAATGCCTCTCATCATCTTGTACACCTCTATCAGGTCACCTCTCATCCTCCATCGCTCCAGGGAGAAAAGGCCAAGATCACTCAACCTGTTTTCACAAGGCATGCTCCCCAATCCAGGCAACATCCTTGTAAATCTCCTCTGCACCCTTTCTATGGTCTCCACATCCTTCTTATGGTGAGGTGACCAGAACTGAGCACAGTACTCCAAGTGGGGTCTGACCGTAGGAGGATTTAGCTCTATGAGATCTTGTCGATCCTCTGTCATTGGAGATAAGGACTCAGAGCTGTTATTCACATGAAGGAGAATCCTTATGATCCTAATGATCTGTAACGTTGACTGTTTATTCCCCTCATAGATGCTGCATGACTTGTGGATTGAAAAGTGGGGCAAACTCGATGTTGATGATGAGGAGCATATGCTGGCGAATGATAGATAAATACAGGTGGGGGAATAGGCAGGAGGGTAGGGTTGGGGGATCGGGCAGGAGTGGGAGGGCATGGTCTCCTCCCCACCTCTTCCTCTTACCCTTTTATTCTGGCTTCTGTTCTTTTCCTCTCCAGTCCTGATGAAGTGTCTCAGCTCAAAGCACCAGCCGTTCACCACACTCTGCAAATGCTGCCTGACGAAACACTCATCAAACTCCACGCCATCCAGGAGAAAGTAGCCCGCCTGATGCTGCCTGACCTGTTGAGATCCTCCCACATTTTACAAACGTAGATTAGATTAGATTCAACTTTATTGTCATTGTGCCGAGTACAGATATAAAGCCAATAAAATGCATTTAGCATCTGACCAGAAATGCAAAGAATAGTGTTATTTACAAAATAACTGTGAATAAAAAACGTGCTACAGCACACAAATATAAATGTACTGAGACAGTACAATATGGATGCAATACTGCTTAGCGCTGTGATGAGAGGTTCAGCAGTGTCACAGCCTCAGGGAAGAAGCTCTTCCTGTGCCTGCTGGTGCGGGAGCGGAGGCTCCTGTAGCGCTTACCGGATGGGAGGAGAGTAAAAAGTCCATGGTTAGGGTGAGATGCATCCCTGATAATGATTTTCCCCCTGCCCAGGCAGCGTTTATGGTAGATGTTCTCAATTGTGGGCAAGTTGGGTGCCGATAATCCGCTGGGCAGTTGTGTGTGTGTCTTGCACTCAGTAAGCTGAACGCTATCTGGGACAAAGCAGTCCAGTGGAATGACACCCCCTACACCCACCTGATGTTCATTCCAGCCATCACCAATGCAATACAAGTTAAATGAAAGTGTTGTTTTCTCTTATGTTGATTGGGAGTCTGTAGGCTATGATCAGCTCCTTTAAAAATAAAATTATTTAATGGCAATTGTCCTTTAGGGAAGTGTTTGATGATTGGCGGGTCCTAGGATCGATGACAAGGATCAAGGCTTAAGGACGAATCGGAAGTCTGGAGGCAGAAGTTCATTTACTGGAGCTGAGTCTGCAAATCTCTGCACGTCTGCTAGGGAGTTCAAATCACGTAGTCTGCAGGCCTGTTCCGTGTTTGCTGGGATGGAGGTCAGAGGCCGAAGATGGCCTGTCCTGGGGTTAAAGGACTGTGTATGTGGGAAGGTGGGAGGGAGAAATGGGGCTTGTTCCTTGCTGTTGTTGTTTGTTGCTTTTGTGTCTTTGTGTTGTTCTGCTGAACATTGTGGGCATGCTACGTTGGGGTCAGAATATGTGGCGACACTTGTGGGCTGCCCCCAGCCACACCCTCGAGTGTGTTGGCCGTTAATGCCATCAATGCATTTCACTGTATGTTTCAATGTACACATGACAACTAAACTTGGATTTTGAACCTGCTATTCGTAATCTCATCAACTTTGCCCATAGATACTGCCTGGCTTGCAGAGTTTCTCCATCAGTTTGTTTTTCCCTCCAAATTCTGGCATCTGCAGTCTGTTGCATCTCCACCTCAAACTCGCTGGTTTAACTTTCATTCCTGACTCACAACTGCGTGGTTGATTCAAGCAAATTTCTACAGATGTACCATGGAGAGCATTCTAACTCTCTGTTTCACCATCTGACATGGAGTGGCCACTGCACAGGGTTGGAAGAAGCTGCAGAAAGGCTGGTGCCAGTTCCATCATTGGCACCAGCCTCCAGGACATCTTCAAAAGGCAAAGCCTCAAAAAGGCGGCATCTATCATTAAGGACCCCATCACCCAGGACATACCCTCTTCTCAAGGAGGAGGTACAGGAGCCTAAAGACAAACACTCAACATTTCAGGAACAGCTTCTTCCCCTCCACCATCAGATTTCTGAATGGACAATGAACCCATGAACACTACCTCACTAATTTTTATTTCTATATTTGCACTACTATATTCTATAATCGACTAGCGACCTGAAGGTCGTGAGTTCGAGCCCCAGCCAAGGCAGCGTGTTGTGTCCTTGAGCAAGGCACTTAACCACACAGTGCTCTGTGATGACACTGGAGCCAAGCTGTATCTGCCCTTGCCCTTCCCTTGGACAACATTGGTGTTGTGGAGAGGGGAGACTTGCATTATAGGCAACTGCCGGTCTTCCATACAACCTTGCCCAGGCCTGCGC
Organism: Mobula hypostoma; assembly: GCF_963921235.1. NCBI lineage: Eukaryota > Metazoa > Chordata > Chondrichthyes > Myliobatiformes > Myliobatidae > Mobula > Mobula hypostoma. The sequence goes on from NC_086100.1 coordinate 193,334,263, forward strand.
CCTGGAGAGTGAAGACTTTCCAGGTGCAGATCCATGGTCTCACAAGACTAACGGGTGCCTTTAATCTAATTTAATTTAATAATTTGCACTACTTATTTTATATGCTACTACTTACCACTTATTTTGAGATATACTGTATATATGTATGTATATACTGTGTAAATATATTTATGCATATACAATATATCTTTGCGCACTTTGTACATTGGGAGAATAAAATAGAATGTGCATAGTGGGGGCCATTTTTTTCTCCTGGGTGGGGATATGCTGCCTAAGTTTTCAGAGATTTTAAGGAGGCGTATGGAATATTTGTCTTCATCAGTTGGGGGATTGAGTTGAAGAACTGCCACAGAAGCTTGCAGCTCAATAAACCCTGGTTAGATCACACTTGGAGTATTGTGTACACTTCTGGTCACCTCATTATCGGAAGAATGAGGAAGCCTCAGAGAGAATGCAAAGGAGATTTAACAGAACGCCACCTGGATTAGAGAGCATGTCTCATGAAAAAACGTTGAGAGAGCTAGGGCTTTTCCCTTTGGAGCAAAGGAGGATGAGAGGTGACTTGATAAGGTGCACAAGATGATATAAGGCATAGATTGAGTGGACAGACAGAGACTTTTTCCCAGGGTAGAAAGGGAAATTGTGAGAGGGCATAATTTTAAGGTGATTGGAGTAAGGTATAGGGGTGAGATCAGGGGAAGTATTTTTTTTACACAGAGAATGGTGGGTGCATGGAATGCACTGCCAGGATGGTTGCAGACAGAGGCAGATATGTTAGGGGCATGCTAAAAGGTCAGCAGAGCACTGTAGACCAAAGGGTACAGTTCTATGTTGTACTGTTCTATGTGATAAAGAACATAATTAGAACAAAATGCAGGGCAAAGCTGTCTTGGTATTGCTATACTGAGGTGGTGATTAGAGTTCTTCAGGTTGATTCAAGAACCAAATGGTTGTAAAGAAGTCGCCATTTTGAATCCGGTGATATGGGACTTCTGTACCTCATGCCTGATGGTAGTTGTGAGAAGATGGGATGGCCAGGATGGTGGGGATGATGGTCCAGAGGTTGATAGCAAAGATCGGAGCCTGAAGGTTGATTGAAAGTGTGGAAGTCGAAGGCTGATGACTGAACCCTGGAGACTGGAGGCTTGGAAGCCTGTCCTGGGGTTGGAGAACTGCCCTTGTCTGTGGGTGGGTAGGAGGGGGAAAAGGAACTTGTTCCATTGCTTGTTGTGTTCTGTTTTGTTTTGCTCTGTGGTGCTGAACCCACTAGTGGAAAGGCAATTCTTGATTGCGCGTTGCCTAATGAACTGGATTTGATTAGGGAGCTTAGGGTAAGGGAACCCATAGGAGACAGTAGTCATAATATGATAGAATTCAATCTGGAGTTTGAGGGGGAGAAGATAAACTCAGATGAATCAGTATTACAGTGGCATAAAGGAAATTATGGAGGCATGAGAGAGATGATGGCCAAAGTTAATTGCAAGGGGACACTAGCAGAGATGACGGTAGAACAGCAATTGCTGGAGTTTCTGGGAATAATTTGGAAGGAGCAGGATAGATACATCTGAAAGAAGAAGTATTCTAAAGGCAGCATGATGTAACCGTGGCTGTCAACAGAAGTCAAAGACAACTTAAAAGCAAAAAGAGGGCATATAATAGAGCAAAATTAGTGGAAAGTTGAATGATTGGGAAGTTTTTAGAAACTAACAGAAGGCAACAAAAATCCTATAAGAAGGGAAAAGATGAAATATGAAGATAAGCTAGCCAATAATATCAAAAAGGATAGCAAAGTTTTTTTCAGATATATAAAAGCTAAGAGAGACGTGAGAGTAGATGTCAGACTTTCTGGAAAATGACACTGGAGAATTAGTAATGGGAGACAATAAAAATAATGATTGAACTGAATAAGTATTTTGCATCAGTCTTCATTGCTACACCAGCAGTATGCTGGAAGTTCAAGAGTGTTATGGGACAGAAGTGAGTGCAGTTGCTATCACAAGGGAGAGGGTGCTTGGGAAGCTGAAAATTCTGAAGGTAGATATGTGTCCTAGACTAGATGGATTACACCCCAGGGTTCAGAAAGACGTAGGCGAAGAGATTATGAAGGCATTATTAAAGATCTTTCAAGAATCTTTAGATTCTGGTAACGTTCCAGAGGACTGGAAAATTGCAAATGTCACTCCACTCTTCAAGAAGGGAGGGAGGCAGAAGAAAACCATAAGACCATAAGACCATGAGGGATAGGAGTAGAACTAGGCCATTTGGCCCATTGAGTCTGCTCTGCCATTTCATCACAAATAATCCATTTTTCCTCTCAACTCCTTCTCCTGCCTTCTCCTCATAACCTTTCATATCATGACTAATCAAGAACCAATTAGAATCTGCCTTAAATATATCCAGTGACCTGGCCTCCACAACAACCTGTGGCAACAAATTTCACAGATTCACCATTCTCTGACTAAAGAAATTCCTCCTCATCTTCATTTTAAGTGGATTTCTCTCTATTCTGAGACTGTGTCCTCTGGTCCTGGACTAGAGGAGGTGTCATTGAAACCTATTGAATATTGGCAGGCCTGGCTAGAGTGGATGTGGACACAGCCTCTCCACATCCACTTCATCCAGGCCTGCCAATATTCAATAGGTTTCAATGACACCTCCTCTCATTCTTCTAAATTCAGCGAGTACAGGCCCAAAGACATCAAATATTCCTCATAAGATAATCCTTTCCTTCCCGGAATCATTTTCATGAACCTCCTTTGAAACTAAAAAGAAAGGAAATTATAGGATGGCTCAGAGTACTTGGCAGATGATAAAACAGGCCAAAGTCGGCATGGTCTCCTTCAGGGGAAATCCTGCCTAGCAAATATATTAGAATTGTTTGAAGAAGTAACAAGCAGAATAGACAAAGGAGAGTTGGTAGATGTTGTGTACTGGATTTTCAAAAGACCTCTGACAAGGCGCTACACCTGAGGCTACTTAACAAGAGCAGAATTCCTTTTGTTTGTGTAATATTAGCTTTCATTTTGAGAGGCCTAGAATATATAAGCAAGGATATATGCTAAGGCTTTATAAAGCACTGGGGAGGCGTCAGTTGGAGTATTATGAGCAGTTTTGGGCCTCTGATCTAAGAAAGGATGTGCAGAAATTGGAGAGGGTCCAGAGCAGGTTCATGAGATTGATTCCCCATTCGAAGGGGTTATAGTATGAGGAGCTTTTGATGGCTCTGGGCCTCGCTGGGATTTAGGAGAATGTGGGGGATGACATTGAAACTTATCAAATGTTGAAAGTCCCTGGACAGAGGGGTGTGGAGATGTTTCCTATAGTGGGACCAGAGGGCACAGTATTAGAATAGAGGGACAGCAATTTAGAATTAAGATGAGGAGGCATTTCTTTAGCCAGAGAATGGTGAGTCTCTGGAATTCATTCCTACAGGCAGCTGTGGAGGCCACGTCATTGGGTGTATTAAAGGCAGAGGTTGATAAGTTCTTAATTAGTCAGGGCAGGAAAGGTTACAGGGAGAAAACAGGAGAATGGGGTTGAGAGGGAAAATGGATCAACCATTATGAAATGATAGAGCAGACTCAATGGGCCAAATGGCCTAATTTTGCTCCTTTGTCTTATGGTTGTTCTCCCAAGCATTGTGGGCATGCTATGTTGGCACCAGAATGTGTGATGACACTTGCGGGCGCCACCAGCACACTCCGTGTCGGTTGTTAATGAAAATAATGTATTTCACTGTATGTTTTGATGTGCATGTGATAAATAAATCTGAATCGGAGTCTTTGATGATAGATGCTGCTTTAATCCTGTAGATATTACTAATGGTGTAATATTTAATACTATAGATAGATCTGAAGCTAAAACTCAATGCAAATTACCTCAGTGTGGATAACATAATTTTAAGTTCCTGCACAAAGGTATTTATGTACTGCTAAGAAACTAGTGTTTTTCATCAGCATACGGTCATCTGTAAACTTGATCCCGTCCTCGCTGAGAGTGCTGACTGGATCAGATTCACTCTCCAGGGTGTTTCCATCTGCTTCGGTTTGTAATCCTACTGGGAACTATCATAATTGCATTCCTCAGTGGATCGATGACCACATCGGTGGCACAGAACACAGAATCAGCGTTGACAGAACAGCAACCATATGCTCACAGTCTGAAGCCGCAATCTTTGTTTCTCACTCAAATGACTGTCTGGATAAAGGAGGATCACAACAAGTTAGACACCTATGTCCTTATGCCCTAAGGCATGCCCTTTTGTTTTTCACCTCTTCTCCCACCCAAGTGAAGGAATGAGTACAAACAATATAATGTTCACTCTGCGGACACTTTAAGGTGGCGACTGAGTGCACGTTCATGGTCTTCTGCAGCTGTAGTCCATCCACTACAGGGTTTGGCTTGTTGTGCATTCAGAGATGCTCTTCTGCTCACCACTGCTGTAAAGCGTGGTTATTTGAGTTATTGTTGCCTTCCTGTTAGTCTGGCCATTGTCTTCTGACCACAAGGCATTCATACTAACAGAACTGCACTCACTGGATGTCTTTTCAAAGTATTCTCTGTAAACTCTAGAGACAATTGTGTGCGAAAATACCAGGAGATCAGCATTTTCTGAGATACTCAAACCACCCCATCTGGCACCAGCAATCATTCCACAGTCAAAGTCACTTAGATCACATTTCCTCCGCATTCTGATGTTTGGTCTGAACAACAACTGAACCTCTTGACCATATCTACATGCTTTTTTTGTATTCAGTTGCTGCTATGTGGTTGGCTGATAAGATATTTCCATTAATGAGTAGGTGAACAGGTAAATATAAAGTGACTATTGAGTGTATTACTCTGATAATAAATTTACTTCGAAGTTGGAACTTTGGAATTTAGAGAAATCAATATTCATGCCATTAGTTTGGAGGGTAAACAGACAGAATATGAGGTGTTACTCCTCCAATCTGACAGTGGCTTCATCGTGGCACAGGAGGAAGCCATGGGTTGACATAAGACCACAACACCATAAGAGATGGGAGCAGAATTAGGCCATTTCGTCCATCGAGCCTGCCCCACCATTTCATCATGGCTGATCCAATTTTCCTCATGGCACCAGTCTGCTGGCTTCTCCCTGTATCCCATCATGACTTGACCAATCAAGAATCTATCAAACTCTGCCTTAAATATACTTAAATATACTTGGCCTCCACAGATGCCTTTGGCAAAGAATTCCACAGATTCACCACTCCCTGGCTAAAGAAATTCTTCCTCATCTCCGTTTTAAAACAATGCTCCTCTATTCTGAGGTTGTGTCCTCTGGTCTTAGATTCTCCCACCATAGGAAATAACCTATCCACATCTACTTTATCTAGAGCTTTTACCATTCCATAGGTTTCAATGAGATCACCCCTCATTCTTCTGAATTCCAGTGAATACAGGCCCAGAGCCATCAATCACTCTTCATATGACAAGCTATTTAATCCTAGAATTATTTTTGTGAACACGAGGAAATCTACAGATGCTGGAAGTTCAAGTTCAACACACACAGAATGCTGGTGGAACACAGCAGGCCAGGCAGCATCCATAGGAAGAAGTACAGACGACGTTTTGGGCCAAGACCCTTCGTCAGGACCTTCTTTGAACCCTCTTGAGATTCAGCACATCTTTTTGAAACGAAGGGGCCCAAAACTGCTCACACTACTCCAAGTGAGGCCTCACCAGTGCTTTATAAAGTCTCAACATTACATTCTTGCTTTTATATTCTAGTCCTCTTGAAATGAATGCTAACTTTACATTTGCCTTCCTCACCACAGACTCAACCTGCAAGTTAACCTTCAGGGAATCCTGTACAAGGACTCTCAAGTCCCTTTGCACCCCAGTTTTTGCATTTTCTTTTCATTTAGAAAATAGTCAAACCTTTCACTTCTTCTACCAAAGTGCATGACCATACACTTCCCAACACTGTATTCCGTCTGCCATTTCTTTATCTATTCTCCTAATCTGTCTAAGTCCTTCTATAGCCTACCTACTTCTTCAAAACTATCTGCCCCTCCACCTATCTTCATATCAACTGTAACCTTTGCAACAAAGCCATCAAGACTATCATCGAAATTGTTGACACAGAATATAAAAATAATTGGTCCCAACACTGACCTCTGTTGAACACCACTAGTCACCAGCAGCCAGTCAGAAAAGGCTCCCTTTATTCTCACTCTTTGCCTCCTCCCATTCAGTCACTACTTTATCCATGCTAGAATCTTTCCTGTAATACCATGGGCCCATAGCTTGTTAGGTAGCCTCTTGTGTAACAACTTGTCAAAGGCCTTTTGAAAATCCAAGTACACAACATGAACTGGTTCTCCTTTGTCTATCCTGCTTGTTATTTCTTCAAAGAATTCCGACAGCTTTGTCAGGCTAGAATTTCCCTTGAGGAAACCATGCTGACTGCGGCCTATTTTGTCATGTGCCTCCAAGTACCTTGAAATCTTGTCCTTAATAATCGACTCCAACATCCTCCCAACTGCAGAAGTCAGACTAATGGGCCTATAGTTTCCTTTCTTCAGCCTCTTTCTATTCTAGAAGAATGGAGCGATACTTGTAATTTTCCTGTCTTCTGGAAACATTCCAGAATCTAATGATTCTTGAAAGACCATTCCTAATGCCTCCATGATCTCTTCAGCTATCTCTTTCAGAACTCTGGGGTGTACACCATCTGGTCCAGGTGACTTATCTACCTTCAGTACTTTCAGTTTCCCAAGAACCTTCTCTCTAGTTATGGTAACCTCATACAGTTTATGCCCCCTGACACCTGGAACTTCCATCATCCTGTTAGTGTCTTCCACAGTGAAGACTGATGCAAAATATTTATTCAGTTCGTCCACCATTTTGTTGACCCCATTACTATGTCTCCAGCATCATTTTCCAGTCGTCCAATATCCACTCTCACTTCTCCTTTACACTTTAAGTATCTGAAGAAACTTTTGGTATTCTCTTTAACATTATTGGCTAGCTTACTTTCATATTCCATCTTTACCTTATTAATGACTTCTTTAGTTGCCTTCTGTTGGTTTTTAAAAGCTTCCTAATCATCTAACTTAACACTGATTTTTGCTGTATTACATGCCCTCTCTTTGGCTTTTATATTGGCTTTGACTTCTCTTTTTAGCCATGGTTGTGTTACTTGACTTTAGAATACTTCTTCCTCTTTGGGATGTATATATTCTGTGCCTTCTGAATTGATTGCAGAAACTCCAGCCATTGCTGCTCTGCCATCATCCCTGCCAGTGTTCTTTTCCAATCATTTCTGGCCAACTCCTCTCTCATGCCTCATTAATTTCCTTTACACCACTGTAATACTGATACATCTGACATTAGCTTCTCCTTCTCAAATTTCTGGGTGAACTTGATCATATTATCATCACTTGTGCCTAAGGTTTCCTTTACCTTAAGGTCTCTAATCAATTCTGGTTCACTGCATAACACCCAATCCAGAATAACTGTTCCCCTAGCTGCTCAACCACAAGCTTCTCTAAAGAGCCATCTTGTACACACTCTAGAAATCACCCCCCCCCCCACTTGGAAATCAGCACCAACCTGATTTTCCCAATCTAACTGCATATTGAAATCCTCCATGACTATTGTAGCATTGCCCTTTTGGCATACATTTTCTATCTCCCATTGTAATTTGTAGGCCACATCCTTACTACTGTTTGGGGGTCTGTATACAACTCCTATCAGGGTCTTTTTACACTTGCAGTTCTTTAGCTATCCACAATGATTCAACACCTTCTGACCCATTGTCACCTCTTTCTAATGATTCGATTTCATTTTTTACCAACAGTGCAACACCCCCTCTGCCTTCCTGCCTGTCCCTTCGATACAATGTGTATCCTTGGACATTAAGCTCCCAGCTACAATCTTCATTCATCCATGATTCAGTGATGCCTACAACATCATACCTGCCAATCTGTAACTGTGCTGCAAGTTCATCTATCTTATTCCATATACTGCATGCATTAAAATACAACACCTTCAGTCCTGTATTCACCCTTTTCGACTTTGTCCGCCTTTTATGTTGCAACTCATTCTATTGACTGCAATTTTGCCCTGTCAAGAACCTCTCCTCACCACACATTGCTTCTGTTAGTAAACCAGCTACCTCATCTTCAGCATTATTATCCGCCTTTCTTATGATTGTTCTTACATGTCTGAATGGAAGGTAGAGTTAAAACTCACCTGCTAAGGCAAATGGAATCTCATAAAGATTATTATCTAAATGGAGTCAAGTTAGGAAAAGGAGAAGCACAACGAGATCTAGGTGTTCTTGTACATCAGTCACTGAAAGCAAGCATGCAGGTATAGCAGGCAGTGAAGAAAGCTAATGGCATACTGGCCTTCATAACAAGGGGAGTTGAGTATAGGAGCAAAGAGGTCCTTCTGCAGCTGTACAGGGCCCTGGTGAGACCACACCTGGAGTACTGTGTGCAGTTTTGGTCTCCAAATTTGAGGAAGGAAATTCTTACTAGGGAGGGAGTGCAGCGTAGGTTCACAAGGTTAATTCCCGGGATGGCGGGACTGTCATATTTCGAAAGATTGGAGTGACTGGGCTTGTATACACTGGAATTTAGAAGGATGAGAGGGGATCTGATAGAAACATATAAGATTATTAAGGGAATGGACACGCTGGAGGCAGGAAGCATGTTCCTGCTGATGGATGAGTCCAGAACCAGAGGCCTCAGTTTAAGAATAAGGGGTAGGCCATTTAGAACGGAGTTGAGGAAAAACTTTTTCACCCAGAGAGTGGTGGATATGTGGAATGCTCTGCCCAAGGGCAGTGGAGGCCAAGTCTCTGGATGCTTTCAAGAAAGAGATGGATAGAGCCCTTAAAGATAGTGGAATCAAAGGTTATGGGGATAAGGCAGGAACTGGATACTGATTGTGAATGACCAGACATGATCACAGTGAATGGCGGTGCTGGCTCGAAGGGCCGAATGGGGAATGGGCACTGAGGGGAGAGGCCAGGTTTCAGCTGAGTGTGGTCACCACACTGTAGCACTTCCACATCTCTCGCTTGGTCTGCAGCAGCAGGTAAGCCCTAGGCTTGAGGCTTGAGGCCTGAGGCCTAGTCTTCACTACAGCTGATGCTACACAGCTCCCATGTTGACTGTCCCTCCACCAGACAAGGGTAATGAGCCTGCAACAACTTACCTTATCACTGTCCGACAGAGTCTTGTGATTGCAAGTGAAATGTCCAAGACAATCTCCCGTGGTTGTACTGCACTAACTTCAATGCTTCTGAGTAGCAGGCAGCAACATGATCTACAGTCAGGTCAGCTCACCCAAACCAGCTCCTTCGACATCCAGGTGGGCTCCTTCGATCACCCAATGGGCTCCTCCGATATCCTGACCATCTCCTTCAACATCCTGGCTGGCCCCTTCGACACCTCAGCCGGATCTGCCGACACCAGTCCATCTACTTTCATCAGTAAGCAGCTCAGTGATAGTGAGCCCTGCAGGACCTGAAGCTCCTGGAGTAGAATTTTCCTTGGATTGTAAAAAACAAATTTTATGAAGAGAAAATTATCTTTGATTGGCCCCCAACAGGCCACTACGTTCGTATGCATTGCCATTTTATCAGAAGCAAAATTAAAAAATATATAGTAGAAAGGATGTGGAAGCATTGGAAAGGGTACAGAGGAGATTTACCAGGATGCTGCCTGGTTTCGAGTGTATGCATTATGATCAGAGATTAAGGGAGCCAGGGCTTTACTCTATGGAGAGGAGGAGGATGAGAGGAGACGTGATAGAGGTGTACAAGATATTAAGAGGAATAGATAGAGTGGATAGCCAGCGCCTCTTCCCCAGGGCACCACTGCTCAATACAAGAGGACATGGCTTTAAGGTAAGGGGTGGGAAGCTCAAGGGGGATATTAGAGGAAGGTTTTTTACTCAGAGAGTGGTTGGTGCGTGGAATGCACTGCCTGAGTCAGTGGTGGAGGCAGATACACTCGTGAAGTTTAAGAGACTACTAGGCAGGTATATGGAGGAATTTAAGGTGGGGGTTATATGGGAGGCAGGGTTTGAGGGTCGGCACAACATTGTGGGCCGAAGGGCCTGTAATGTTCTGTACTATTCTATGTTCAGGTCCTACTTAAGAACCTGAAGTCCTTTCACAAGAAAGTGACACAGTTACTGGTTCCAGCAAGTAGACAAAGGGAAGCTCGTTGATACCAGGCCAATCAATACAAGTGTCAAGCAGATGAGTTACAGTGGGAAGAGACCCAATATGAACAGTAACCTGTGCCGATTGTTTCTTTCCCCAGATTTTACATCTTGCCTTTCACATTCAGAATCTGAGTGTCACTGGTAAGCCGTTTATTTATATAAGACTATAAGACATAGGAGCAAATTAGGTCTTTTAGCTCATCAAGTCTGCTCCACCACTCCATCATGGCTGATTTATTTTCCCTCTCAAACCCATTCTCCTGCTTTCTCCCCATAACCTTCGACATCTTAACTAATCAAGGACCTACCAACCTCCGCTTTAAACATACCCAGCCTTGGCCTGCACATCTGTCTCTGGCAATGAATGCCACAGGTTCCACCATGGTCTGGCTAAAGAAATTCTTCCTACTCTCTGTTTCAAAGGAATGTCCTTCCAATCTCAGGTGGTGTCCTTTTGTCCTAGACTCTCCCACTATAGGAAACATCCTTTCCACAACCACACTATCTAGACCTTTCAGTGTTCAATAGCTCTCAATGAAGTCCCTCCTCGTTCTTCTAAATCCAGTGAGTACAGGCCCAGTGCAATCAAATGCTCTTCATACATTAACCCTTTCATTTCCAGAACCATTCTTGTGAACCTCCTCTGAACCCTCCCAGACGCCAGCATATGCTTTCTTAGATAAGGGGCCCAAAACTGCTCAGAGTGCTCCAGGCGCAGTTTGACCAATGCCTTGTATTGTCTGGGCCCAAAATGTCGACTGTACTCTTTTCCATAGATGCTGCCTGGCCTGCTGAGTTCCTCCAGCATTTTGTGTGTTGCTTGGATTTCCAGCACTTGCAGATTTTCTCTTGCTTTTTTCCACTGAGGTTGGGTGGAACAACCTCTAGAGGTTATGGGTTAAAGGTGAAAGGTGAAATTTCTAAGGGAAACATGAGGGGAAACTTCTTCACTCGGAGGGTCGTAAGGGTATGGAATGAGCTGCTAGCAGAAGTGGTGCTGGTGAGCTTAATGTCAACATTTAAGAGAAGTTTGGATAGGTACATAGATAGTGATATGGAGGGATGTGCTCCAGGTGCAGGTCATTGGGAGTAGACAGCTTAAATGGTTTTGACATAGACTAGATGGGACAAAGGGCCTGTTTCTGTGATGTACTTTTCTATGACTCTATGACTCTCAGGAGTGCCAGGGGTGGGGGGGAATAGTGTGGGTGTAGACACACCCAGCCCTGAGACAGCAGGCAAGGTCATTTGATTCCAAAAAATATGTTTACTGATTATTACAGAATATCTCTGTGGTGCTCCCTGCTCCCTCCCCTCTCTCTTTCCCTTTTCCCAACCATGATTCCCCTCTTCCTGCCCCCTTCCCACACTCAGTCCACAATAGAGACACATATCAGAATCAGGTTTATCATCACTCACATACGTCATGAAATTTGTTTTTTTTTGTGGCACCAGTACAGTGCAATACATAAAATTACTACAGTACTGTACGAAAGTACCCTGGCTGTATTTTTGTGCCCGAGACTTTAGCACAGTACCGTATATTAAAAAAATCAGGTAAGTAGTGCAAAAATAGAGCAAATAATATAGTGAGAAGGTATACATGGGACCCTCTATCCAGAGGCTGTGCATCTTGTCCTAGACTCTCCCACCATGGGAAACATCCTTTCCACATCTACTGTGTCTAGGCCTTTCAACATTTGAAAGGTTTCAATGAGATCCCCCCTCATCCTTCTGAATTTCAGCGAGTACAGACCCAGAGCCATCAAACGTCCCTCATATGATAACCCTTTCATTCCTGGAGTCATTGTTGTGAACTTCCTCTGGACCCTCTCCAATGCCAGCACATCTTTTCTAATATGAGGGGCCCAAAATTGTTCACAATACTCAAGGTGAGGCCTCACCAGTGCCTTATAAAGCCTCAGCATCACATCCTTGCTCTTGTAATCTAGACCTCTTGAAATGAATGCTAACATGGCATTTGCCTTCCTCACCACTAACTGAACCTGCAAATTAACCTTCAGGTTTCATTGAGATCCTAACTCATTCTTCTAAACTCCAGTGAGTTCTGGCCCAAAGCTATCAAACACTCCTCAAACATTAACCCTATCATTCCCAGGATCATTCTCATGACGTCCTCTGGACCCTCTCCAATGCCAGCACATCCTTTATTAGATCAGGGGTACTAAAGGAGCCATTAGGAGGTAGCGACCATAATATGATAAGTTTTAATCTACAATTTGAGAGAGAGAAGGGAAGATCAGAAGTGTCAATATTACAGCTGAACAAAGGGGACTATGGACACATGAGGGAGGAGCTGACAAAAGTTGACTGGAAAGATACTCTAGCAGGGATAACAGTGGAAAACAATAGCAGGTATTTCTGGGAATAATACAGAAGGTGCAGAATCAGTTCATTCTAAAAAGGAGGAAAGGTTCTAAGGGGAGTAAGGGGCGACCGTGGATGACAAGGGAAGTCAAGGACAGTACAAAAATAAAAGAGAGGAAGTATAACATAGCAAGGATGAGTGGGAAGCCAGAGGATTGGGAGACTTTTAAAGAGCAACAGAAAGACAATACGGGGGGGAAAGATGAGGTACAAAGGTAAGCTAGCCAAAAATATAAAGGAGGATAGTAAAAGCTTCTTTAGGTATGTGAAGAAGGAAAAATTAGTTAAGACCAAAGTTGGGCCCTTGAAGACAAAAACGGGTGAAATTATTATGGGGAACAAGGAAATGGCAGAGGCAGGTCTGGATATTGGGAGGGTACGGCCCAGATCCGGGTCAGGATCCGTTCAGCAGTCTTACCACAGTTGGAAAGAAGCTGTTCCCAAATCTGGCTGGATGAGTCTTCAAGCTCCTGAGCCTTCTCCCGGAGGGAAGAGGGACGAAAAGTGTGTTGGCTGGGTGGGTCGTGTCCTTGATTATCCTGGCAGCACTGCTCCGACAGCCTGTGGTGTAAAGTGATGGAAGATTGGTTTGTGTAATGTGATGGGCTGTGTTCATGATCTTGATTCCCGATGGTATCAATGAGAAGAGGGCACGTCCTTGGTGGTGGGAGTTGTTGATAATGTACTCTACCTTTTGAGCCACTGCTCCTCGACGACGTCTTGGATACTATGGAGGCTAGTATCCATGATGGAATTGACTTATTTTACAACTCTCTGCAGCTTACTTTGATCCTGTGCAGTACCCCACCCCTCCTCCCATACCAGACAATGATACAGCCAGTCAGAATGCTATGTAGAAATTTTAGAGTGTTTTAGTTGACATAGCAAATCTCTCCAAACTCCTAATGAAATATAGCCACTGTCTTGCCTTCTTTAGAGTTAATTGATATGTTGGGACCAGGTTAGGTCCTAGGAGATATTAACACCCAGGAACTTAAAATTGTTCACTCTCTCCACCCCTGATTCATCTTTGAGGATTGGTGTGTACTCGCTGCTCTTACTCTTTCTGAAGGCTAAATGGCTGTAGGTTTCCTAAATTAAAGATTAAAGATTTAAAGATTAATGTTATCTGTTATATGGAAACATTGAAGCATACAGTGAAATGCTTCAATTTGTGTCAACAACCAACACAGTCTGAGAATTGTGCTGTCAGCAGCACATAAGTATCACCAAATCCAATGTCGCATGCCCACACTGACCCGAGTAAGTGTCTTTAGACAGTGGGAAGAAACTGCAGCACCTGGAATAAACCCATGTGGTGAGAGGCAAAACATAGTCTCCTTACAGACAGCTGCAGAAATTGAACCCCAATAGGTGACTGTTGGCCCTGTAAAACGATTATGATAACTACTACCTTACTATGCAGAGTGATTACTCTTTGAAATTGCTTCATTAACTGTAAGATGCCTTGAGGTTATAGAACTGTCTCACTAATTCCTACAACTACTTTCATGCCATTCTGTTAAAATTGCTTAACATCAATATTCTTGGCTTCAGCATTGACCAGAAACTTAATGAAGTCAGTTTATTTGAAGAAGAAAGAATAATTTTGTTCGGTGCTTAAAACTGTCAGCTTTCAAATCACAGCCTTTGTTTCATTCCCAATAGTTCTTCAAAAGGCAGTGTTTTAAGAAGGCAGCATCCATCATGAACGACCTTCACCATTCAGAGCATGCCCTCTTCTCATTATTACCATTTTCTCATTACTACCATCAGACGACTTACAAGAGACTGAAGATTCAAGATTTAAGATTCTTCAATGTCATTTCCTGTATACAAATGTAAAGGATGATGAAATAATTGTTACTCTGCATCCAATGCAGCACGAAAAAAGCAATAAGTTAAAGACTACAATAAAGATTGCTGCATTTACTTATTTTCTGGGGGGATACGGTGGCGTAGCGGTTAGCACAATGCTTTACGGTAACCGCAACCCAGGTCCCCTGCCTGTAAGGAGTTTGTACGTTCTCCTTGTGACCGTGTGGGTTTCCTTGGGTGCTCCCATTTCCACAGACACAGTCCAAAGACGTACCGGTTGGTAGGTTAATTGGTCATTGTAAATTGACCCATGATTAGGCTAGGATTAAATCGGGGGATTGCCGGGTGGCACGGCTCGAAAGGCCTGAAGGGCCTGGTCCATTCTGTATCTCAATAAATAATTGAAAAATTTTTTTAAACCGCAATAAATATAAAAAACTTAAGATAGCTTATATAGACACACGTTCAATGTTTTAGGAGAAGGTTCTTCTCCTTCACCATCATATTTCTGAACGGTCCATGATCCATTGAACAGTACCTCGCCATTTTGCTCTCTTTCTGCACGACTTATTTCACTCTTTTTTTATGTCTTGCCACAAAACAACAAACTTCACAACATACTTCAGTGCCTCTGATTCTGATTCATGCAATCTCCAACAGACGACTTGTGATCACCTGCCCTCCGCTTATTCGCATGAGTTCAGTTCCAGTTCACAACCACCCATCAGGATCAAAGAGCACAGAGCAAAGCCCTTCAAACCAATTGTCCAAACCAACCAAAATCACAAGTAAATAGGGTCGTAAAGAGAGCTTTTGGTACATTGGCCTTTATTAATCGAAGTATTGAGTATAAGAGCTGGAATGTTATGATGAGGTTGTATAAGGCACTGGTGAGGCCGAATCTGGAGTATTGTGTTCAGTTTTGGTCACCAAATTACAGGAAGGATATAAATAAGGTTGAAAGAGTGCAGAAAAGGTTTACAAGGATGTTGCTGGGACTTGAGAAACTCAGTTGCAGAGAAAGGTTGAATAGGTTAGGACTTTATTCCCTGGAGCATAGAAGAATGAGGGGAGATTTGATAGAGGTATATAAAATTATGATGGGTATAGATAGAGTGAATGCAAGCAGGCTTTTTCCACTGAGGTAAGGGGAGAAAAAAACCAGGACATGGGTTAAGGGTGAGGGGGGAAAAGTTTAAAGGGAACATTGGGGGGGCTTCTTCACACAGAGAGTGGTGGGAGTATGGAATAAGCTGCCAGACGAGGTGGTAAATGCAGGTTCTTTTTTAACATTTAAGAATAAATTGGACAGATACATGGATGGGAGGTGTATGGAGGGATATGGTCCGTGTGTGGGTCAGTGGGACTAGGCAGAAAATGGTTCGGCACAGCCAAGAAGGGCCAAAAGGCCTGTTTCTGTGCTGTAGTTTCTATGGTTTCTATGGTAAAATATTCCAGTTGCCCATTATCCCTCTAAGCCGTTCCTGACAACGTACCTGTCCAAATATTTTAAAAATGTAATTGTAATATTTTTTAAATGCTGCGGCATGGTGTGAATGGGCTGAATTGAAGCAGCTTGGCCCAGGCACGAGAGTGGGGAATAAGCCAATGTTTGGCAATTGCTGGAGTAGATTTGGAGGTGATTTGATGTGGCAGAACCAAAGTGAGGCAGAGCTGAGCCAGTGGGTCCCAGTCCCAGTCCCGGGCCCATGCCTGAGAGCTAGGAAAGACCTAAGCTTTGAGTGCTGTAAGTGCCGGGCTGAATTGGAAAGGTTGGGTATGGGCCAAATTGAGACAATGGATCCCGGGCCCAAGAATGTGTTGAAGCAGGTCCGAGAGTGAGGAACGACCCAAGGTTTGGATGATTTAAGCACCAAGTCAGATTGAAAAGGTCAGGGTGTCAGGAAGCAATGGACAGGCTGGTTCAGCTCACCTGGCTTTGTGTCTGTGAACTGACTTTTGTGAATTTCAGTTCAAAAAGGTGGTTTACAAGAATTATTCCAGGAATGAAGGGGTTAACATATAATGAGCGCTTGGCAGCTTTGGGCCTGTACTCACTAGAATTTAGAAGAATACAAGGGGATCTCATTGAAACCTACCAAATGTTGAAAGGACTAGATAACGTGGACATGGAGTATGGTGGGGGTATTCAGAACTAAAGGACACAGCCTCAAAATTGAGGTGTGACCGTTTAGAACATGCGTAAGGAGGAATTCTTTTAGTCAAGGAGTAATGAAGCTGTGGAATGCTCTGTCACAGACTGCGGTGGAGGCCAAGTCTGTGAGTATGTTTAAAGAGGGAGTTGATAGATTCCTGACTGATTGGGGCATCAAAGCATATGGGGTTGAATGGGATCTGGGATCAGCCATGGTGGAATAGCAGAGAAGATTTGATGGGATGAATAGCCTAATTCTGCTCCTATGACTTATGGTCTTATAGTCTTAGATGCTTTGAGAGTATCTCCAAACACCTCACTTTGAAGGACAAAGTCAGCCTAGACATGGAAACACCACCACCTGTAGGTTGCCTCCTGGACACACATATAGGGCACTGAAATGTGATCTTATAGAAGTGTATGAAACTAGACATCATAGGTTTAAACTGAGATGGAGATGAGGGGCACACAGAGGGTGCTAGTTATTTGGAGTAGACTGCCAGAAGAAGTAACACGCTAAACTTTTTGGAAGGACGTCTCCGTTCTGTCCGGGCATGGTAGTGTAAAGCTTTACAGTGCCAGCAACCCGGCTTCAGTTTCCGTGGCTGCCTGTGAAGAGTTTGTCCTCTCTCCCTGTGACCACGTGAGTTTCCTCCCTGTGCTCCGGTTTCCTCCCCCTTTCCAAAAACGTACGGGTCAGTAGGTTAATTTGTCACATGGATGTAATTGAGGAGTGCGGGCTCCTTGGGCTCGAAAGCTTGTTACTGCGCTCTATCTAAATAAAAAAAAATAAAATAAAATAATTCCAAGAACTTCACTCAATCACATCAGCTCTGCTGAGCTCGAGAAGAAACATAGAACATATGAGATATTACTTTACAGGCTCTTCAGCCCACGATGTTGTCCAACTCTTTAACCCAGGGGTTCACAACATTTTTTATGTGATGAGGCCTTATCATTAACCAAGTTGGGAACCCCTGCTTTCACCAATTCTAAGATCAGTCTAACCCCTCCTTCTACATAGCTCTCTATTTTGCTTCGATCCATGTGCCTATCTAAGAGTCATTTAAATGTGCCTAATGAATCTGCCTCAACCACCACCTGGCAGCACATTCCATGCACTTACCACTCTGTGTAAAAAACCTATCGCTGACATCCATCCTACACTTTCCTCTAATCACCTTAATACTATTCTTCTTCTGGGTATCCACTCAATTTTAGATTATGAGAACACTCAGTCCTCTTTTATTGTCATTTAGAAATGCATACATGCATTAAGAAATGATACAATGTTTCTCTGGAGTGATATCACAGAAAACAGGACAGACCAAAGACTAACACTGACAGAACCACATAATTATAACATATAGTTACAGCAGTGCAAAGCAATACCATAATTTGATAAAGAACAAACCATGGGTACGGTAAATAAAAGTCTCTAAGTCCCCGAGTCGATCGACTCCCGAGTCCCCGATAGCAGGTGGCAAAAGGGAGAAACTCTCTGCCATAAACCTCCAGGCACCGTCAACTTGCCGATGCCTTGGAAGCAGCCGAGCACAGCTAACACTGAGTCCATCCGTCTGAAAACTTCAAGCTTCCGACCAGCACCTGCAATATAGCCTCCCTAGTGCCTTCGACCTCTCCCCGGCCGCTGAAACACGCAAAGCCAAGGATTTCGGGGCCTTCAGCTCCGGAGATTCCGGTTACCACACAGTAGCAGTAGCAGCGAAGCGGGCATTTCAGAAGTTTTCCAGATGTTCCTCTGTGCTCTCACGTCTGTCTCCATCAAATCAGAATTGTGCACAGTCCCCTACTTGACAGATTACAGATATCATCACCGAAGTGCCGCCATCTTCTCCCCCCTTCTATCATCCTATATATTTCTGTCAAGTCACCTCTCATCTTCCTTCCTTCCAAAGAGAAAAGTCCTCGCTCACTCAACCTGTCCTCATAAGACATGCTTTCTAATCTAAGCAGCACGCTGGTAAATCTCCTCTGCACCCTCTCTAAAGCTTTCACATCCTTCCTTTAGTGAGGTGACCAAAACTGAACACAATATTCCAAGTATGATGCAACCAGAGTTTCAAAAAGCCTCAACATTACTTCGTGGCTCTTGGAATCGTATTTGAAATATGATTCCTAGCAATGAAATCCTTCACGCAAATTCCTCTATTGTTTCTAAAACATTGAGTGTTGATCTTCATGCCCCTGTACCTTCTCGCTGATGGTAGTTATGAGAAGAGGGCATGTCCTGGGTGGTGGAGTCCTTAATGAAAGATGCTGTCGTAAAGAGGCAATGTTTCAAAATCAGAATCAGTTTTAATATCACCGGCATATGTTGTGAAATTTGTTAACTTTGCCGCAGCAGTATAATGTAATACAATAATAATACAGGAAAAAACTGAATTACATATACATATATAAATAAATATATTTGTGTATATCATGTAGTTAAATTAAATAAGTACTGCAAAAACAGAAATAAAGAAGTAGTGAGGTAGTGTACATGGTTTCAATGTCCTCTCAGAAATCGGATGGCAGACTGGAAGAAGCTGTTCCTGAATCACTGAGAGTGTGCCTTCAGGCTTCTGTACCTCCCTCCTATGGTAACAGTGAGAAGAGGGCATGCCCTGAGTCGTGGGGTTGTTTAATGATGGATGCTGCCTTTTTGAGGCACTGCTCCTTGAAGATGTCCTGGATACTATGGAGGCTAGTGCTCATAAGGTAGCTGACTAATTTTACAACTCCCTTCAGTTTATTTCAATCCTGTGCAGCAGCTGCCTCTCCCCATATCTGACAGTTATGCAGCCAGTCAGAAAGTTCTCCACGGTACATCTGTAGAAACTTTCAAGTGTTTTAGGTGACATTCCAAATCTCCTCAAACTCCTAATGAAATATTGCCACTGCCTTGCTTTCTCTAGAAGCTGCATCGATATGTTGGGACCAGGTTTCATATCGATGCCTTTGATGCTGTGTGATACCAATATTACTCTGAACTGTGAACAAATTAAAGAAAATCACAGTGTTTCTACAGCTTAGGATGAACTTGTCGCAACAGTTCAGTGTCTCCCTTATCAAAGTGACATTGCCAAAATGGGAAGAGACAAAGAAATGGAGAATTAGAATTGGGTCTGGTCCTGACAGGTATAACATTCCAAATAATTGATCGGCTTATTTCAAGAAAAATCATTTCTTTGAGAATTCCAGAGAGCACAACTTTTCAATTCAGCATCTGGTTCATTGGCCATCATTTTCATATAATCTCCACCTGACATCTGAACCCTAAGGCAGGCAAACAGCAAAGTTGACTTGGCACTGCTTTCGGAGTTCCTCGTGTAGAAACAGGTCCTCCACTGAAGTGATAGAGAATGAAAAGAATAAGCTGGTGCAATCAATGAAAAGCTTTCAAGCTAATTGCTGTCTTGAACCCGAGGGCACAGACAAGGAACGTTAACTCCGCTTAAAGCAACCATGGTTTGCACTTTCTCGCATTTATTAAGATACGCCATGGAATACTTCCTTGAATGACCATATGCAATAGATTCTTAGCTGGTTTCTGAGCTGCATCCTTGTAGAATATTCAAGGGGCAAGGAATTTAATCCTGAGAAATGCAAAGTGAGGTAATGCATTTTAAGGAGCATAATGGAGCGACCAATAGCCCTTAGATACATGCATTCAGTGGCCACTTTATTAGCTAATGTGGTGGCCACTGAGTGTATGTTCATGGTCTTCTGCTGCTGTAGCCCATCCACTTCAAGGTTCAACATGTTGTTTATTCGGAGATGCTCTTCTGTGCACCACTGTTATAGTGTGAGCTTATTTGAGTTACTGTCACCTTCCTGTCAGCTTGAACCAGTCTGGCCATTCTCCTCTGACCTCTCTCATTAACAAGGCAGTCTCGCCCACGGAACTATTGCTCACTGGATGGTTTTTTCATTATTCTCTGTAAACTCTAGAGATTGTGTGTGAAAATCCCAAGAAATCAGTGCTTTATGAGATTCTCATACCATCCCTTTTGGCACCAACAATCATTCCACCATCAAAATCCCATGTTTTCCCCATTCTGATGTTTGGTCTGAACAGCAACTGAATCTCCTGACCATGTCTTCCTGCTTTTTATGCATTGAGTTGCTGCCACATGATTGGCTGATTAGATATTTGCATTAATGAGCAGATGTACCTAATAAAGTGGCCACTGAGTTTATCCTGTACGGTAGGATCTCAGCGATTACTGTGAAACAAGACTTTGGTATGCATGTCCAAGGATCGCTGAAGGCAGATGCACATGTAGATGATATTAAGAAGGTATACAGGATAGTCACTTTCATTAGCTGAGGCATAGAGAACAACAGCAGGAAGATGAAGGTGCATCTACAGAATATAATATATTATTTAGTTTACACCTGGAGTAATGCGAACAGTTTTGATCACCTCAACTTTAGAAAGCCACACCTACAAAGGAGAGGGTGCAGAGGTGACTTAAAGAGAGATTAGCTTTGTTTGCCACACAGGAACATACAGAGTACCTAGATGAGTTCCTCTTGCTGAGAGTGACTTTGTCACTTTTTGTCTTTTCCAGTCAGAGCACGTTATGTACAGACACTGCTGTGCCCAACGTCACTTTATGGACATATGTATTTAAGCTAATTTATGTGTATATGGCCAGTTCTTGTACATTACATTTTATAGCATTGTTTTATATTGATATTTATTGTTTATTTTATTTTTTATTGTGTTCTTTAAATCTTGAAATACACCATTCATTTGTGTCAAATCAAATCAGTAAAGATGCTGGGGGCAGCCCGCAAATACCGCCATGCTTCCGGCACCAACAAAGAATGCCCACAACCTACGAACCCTAACACATCATGGGGAGAACATATGCACTCCTTACAGACAGTGACAGGAATCGAACCCCGATCTTACAGCTGGCTACTGCAATAACCGCTATATGACCATGCTGCCCTCAATGCTACCATGTGCAAGTTGGAGACATTAAAAAACTGCAGACATTGGAATCTGAAGCAACAATCTGCTGGAGGAACTCAGTGGATTGAGCAGCATCTGGGTGAGGGAAAGGAATTGTCGACGTTTTGGACCGAGACGCTGCATCAGGGACTCAGAGGGAGAAGGGAGATGGCCAATGAGTAGAAATAAGATGGTGGCAAGGTAGGGGTCTAGGGTGATTGTTGGACTGAGGAAAGGTGTAAGATGACAGATAGTGAGGGGGAGCGAGTGTATGGCTAGGAGACAGTGGTAGGTGGATAGATAGAGGGACAGGGAAAGGGATAGATAGAATAGATAGAGGGACAGGGAAAGGAATAGATAGAGGGAGAGGGATATTTAGAGGGATTGATAGAATGCAAGGGAAAGGGATAGATAGAGAAGGAGAGATAGATAAAGGGAGAGGAGAGATAGAGGGATTGATAGAGGGAGAGGGACAGATAGAATGGAGAGGGAAAGGGATAGGTAGAGGAATAGGTAGAGAGAGGGAGAGGAGAGATAGAAGGAGAGGGATAGTTAGAGGGAAAGGGATAGGTGGAGGGAAAGGGGGTTAGAGGAATAGATAGCAAGAGTGTGAAAGGGATAGATAGAGTGAGAGAGGGAGAGGGATATTTAGGGGGATTGATGAGTGCAAGGGAAAGGAATAGACAGAGGGATAGATAGAGGGAGAAGGAGAGAGATAGATAAATGGAGAGGGACAAATAGAAAGGGAGAGGGAGCGGGATGGTGTTGCACTGTACTGCTGCCACAAAAAAACATACTTCATGACATATGTGAGTGATGATAAACCTGATTCTGATCTGGGTCTCTACTGTGGACTGAGAGTGGGAGGCAGGCAGGGAGGGGGGAATCATGGTTGGGAAAGGGAGGGGTTGCACCTCTGGTGAAGGGGCTTGTTGTCGTGTCCATTCTGGGGCAGCTCACTCACCTTTGGTCCCCACCAGACACTTAGCCCTCACCTGCGGCTCCAAGTAGCTGTTTGCACGCGACAGTCACCAAACCCTGGTACACCGCTTTGACAGGTGGGCTAAACCAGGTGAGGATAGCCTTAAAACCCAGTCAGAAAGGGACATGCCTGTCCTAGCATACAGAATTAACTTTGGCAGACTGGGCGGACAAGATCTATAGTGAGATCTGATGGGAGGACGATTCTGCAACATCTGTGGACAGTGAAAGGCATGATGAGGCACAGAAGGCGTCACGGTCATCCACTGCAACCAAGGAAGACCCCAGTCAGTGACACTTGTTCATATCATTGGACCCGGATTGCTAAGGTCGGGAGATTCAAACTGCACCCCCCGCCCATGCAACAGCTTTCCCACTGTAAAAACTCCCCTGCACAGGTTTCCTGTAATCGCCAGACATGACAGACAGACCACCCAGATAGGTGGGTTGCTGGGCAGGGCAGCTCGTTAGGCCAGAAGGGCCTGCTCTGTGCTGTATCTCTAAATAAATAATAAACCATGAAAACCTTGTTTAGTGGATGAACTATCATTATAATCCCTGTAATGCAGAATACACAGCTGCTAATTAGTGAACTCCCTTGCACAGCAATGTAATAACGGCTACTTAATCTGTTTCAGTGACGCTAATCAAGGCTTTCCTAAATTTCAATCACCATTTGAAGAAGCAGGCAGAGCCTTAGTTAATATCCCAAGTGAACAATTGCGCTCCTGTCAGCCCAGCACTGGACTGTCAGCCTGAATCACGTTCTAAATCTTCGCAGAGTGATTTAATCCCAGAAATCTCCCCCTCAAGGGAAGGTGAGTTTTTGAATATTTCTGAGGCAGAAGCCGACAGGGAAAATCCATCACTACCTCTGCTTCCTCAGGTGGTCTCGTCGTGAGGAAGTCAAGGGAGGAACAGATGGCCTGCTTTGTGGACAAAGCACAGTACATCACGGGAAACACCCTCCCCTCCATGGACTCTGTCTACACTTACTGCTACCTTAGTAAAGCAGCCAACATAATCAAAGATGCCTAGACATTCTTTTTTCTCCCCGGCTCATGAGACAGAAGATATAAAAATCTGAAGTTGGACACCACGACTACTTCATTGGCTCCTGAAAATGGAATAGGACAATGGTATCAAATCTCCTGGCCTGCTTCACCAGTTGGGATTACCTCCATTTACAGGGAGTCCCATCTTAATTAGAACATAGAACAGTACAGCACAGAACAAGCTCTTATAACATAGAACAGAGAACAGTAGAGTCACAGAGTGTTAGAAAAGTACAGCACAGAAACAGGCCCTTCAGCCCATCTAGTCTATGCCAAAACATTGAGATTGCTTGGTTCCAAATCTCATTGATCTGCACCCAGACCATAGCATCCATTGCATGCACCACTTGCGCTGGCAGTATACAGAACATGGAATATAGCTCTTGGGATGTAGAACATAGAACACTACAGCACAGGAACAGGTCCTTTGGCAACAATGTTGAGCCGAGCCAATTAAACTAGTAATCAAATACCAAACTAGACTGAATTGCTTCTGCCACATAACCTCCATTTCCTTCCAATACCTGTATATTCCTTTCCCATCGTAAAAGCCTCTTAAACACCTCTACTGTATCTGCCTGCACCACTAACCCTGGCAGTCCATTCCAGGGTCCCACCACTGTAAAAAACCTACGCCATATCTCACTTGAACCCATCCCCTCTCACCTTAAATACCTGATGTTAGTCATTTTGACACTGGGAAATAGATACCAGCACAGGACCATGATGCTGTGTCAAAGTAATTGTGAGGCCTCCGGTGGTCAGGGTCAACCATGGATATTGCATCCTAGCTGTCTAGATACACAAGCCAGGGCACTGAGATATGGAGAGCAAGCTGTTGCCCAAGTAGCAAGTTCCCCTTCTCCACACAGCTGATGAATCCAAATTGATTCACCAGATTGATTCCTGAGATGGCAGGACTTTCATATGAAGAAATACTGGATGAACTAGGCTTGTACTGGTTAGAATTTAGAAGATTGAGGGGGTATCTGATTAAAACGTATAAAATCCTAAAGGAATTGGACAGGCTAGATGCAGGAAGATTGTTCCCAATGTTGGGGAAGTCCAGAACGAGGGGTCACAGTTTGAGGATAAAGGGGAAGCCTTTTAGGACTAAGATTAGGAAAAACTTCTTCACACAGAGAGTGGTGAATCTGTGGAATTCTCTGCCACAGGAAACAGTTGAGGCCAGTTCATTGGCTATATTTAAGAGGGAGTTAGATATCGCCCTTGTGGCTACAGGGATCGGGGGTATGGAGGGAAGGCTGGTGCAGGGTTCTGAGTTGGATGATCAGCCATGATCATAATAAATGGCGGTGCAGGCTCGAAGGGCCAAATGGCCTACTCCTGCACCTATTTTCTATGTTTTCTATGTTTCTATGAATGGCAGAGCCCGATACAGTTTGGCACCCAGTGGTATCACAGGAGTTGCCAGTCAGCTTTGAACTCAACATAGGTCTGCCTTAGGGACTGCAGCTCTGGATTTTTCCCTCAGGGTTTACACCCAAAGCCTTCTCCATGAGTGGGTATAGCTGCAAGACAGTTTTCCTTCTTCTAGATGAGTTACCAACCGCAGCTGATGAGCCTCGTCTGCCTGAAATGACGGGTTTTAAGGTGCCTGTAGCCTGCCTTTGCCTCTTCTCCTGTCAGTACGAATGGTTCTGTTGGGCTTAGTAGCTAAGCCACACATGAAGGCCAGGAGCTGGACTTGGTTGTCAGAGGCTATTAGAGGCACACGCCATTGGGGGCATTTAATAGGTAGTGGGATCTTATCACCATTACCACTCCCAGCTATAACAACCTTGAGGAATCAGAGTAATTAAACTAGACACTAAATGCCTAACTAAACTAATCAGTTCTGCCTGCACAATGTCCATTACCCTCCTCTCCCTGTACATTCATATGCCTAGTCATGAGCCTCTTAAACCCTCTGACATATCCAGCACCCACGAGTCTCTGTCCAGTAGCAGGCTCTGCAAATCTCCTTCGAACCTGCCCTTGCTCACCGTAAATGCATGCTTTCTAATGTTGGGCACTTCGTCCCTGGGTAACGATACCGTCTGCCTACTCTATTTATGCCTCTCATAATCTTACAAAATTCTATCGGGTTTCCACTCAGCATCCACCAATGCAAAGAAAACATCTTAAGTTTGTCCAGCCTCTTACAGCTCATGAACTCTAATGCAGGCAG
The DNA here is from genome assembly GCF_963921235.1 of Mobula hypostoma. Classification (NCBI taxonomy): domain Eukaryota; kingdom Metazoa; phylum Chordata; class Chondrichthyes; order Myliobatiformes; family Myliobatidae; genus Mobula; species Mobula hypostoma. Next base: position 193,360,032 of record NC_086100.1, read on the forward strand.
CATCCCAGCTAACCATCCTGGCAACCCTCTTTTGCACCCTCTCCCAAGCCTCCAAATTCATACTGTAATAGGGCAAGTTCTGGGATGAAGCTCAGTAACAAACTTATTTATTTTATTGATTGAGATCAGCACGGAGTACGCCCTTCTGACCCTTCCAGCCATGCCGGCCAGCAATCCTCCATATATCTCTAGCCTAATCACTGGACAATTTACAATGACCAATTAACCTGCCGACTGGTGAATCTTTGGACTGTGGGAGGAAACTGAAGCACCCGGAGGAAACCTCTGCAGTGACGGGGAGGGTGTACAAACTCCTTACAGACAGCAGTGGACATTTAACCTGGATCACTGGTATTGTAAAGCATTAGTACAGCCTGGCCTGCTGGGCAGGTCTCACAGCCCTGATATCAGCACCGCAAAACACAGACAGTCGCCAGGCCAATAGACGGAACATGGCCTCTACCTGCGGGCAGGAAGCCCAAAGTTCCATAACACTAGGTTCAAGAAAAACTTCTTCCCTTCAGCCATTTGGCTCTTGAACCAAACAGGCTGGGAATAAAACAGTTAACGTCTGAGGAGTGTTTGGTGACTCTGGGAATGTATTCGCTGTGGTTTAGATGAAGGAGGTGGGATCTCATTGAAACCTATGCAACATTGAAAGGTCTAGATAGAGTGGTGGGTGAAAGGATGTTTCCTTTAGTGGGGGAATCTAGAAGGAGAGGGCACGGTCTCACAATGCAAGAACGTTGCTTTAGAACAGAGATGAAAGGGGATTTCTTTAGCCAGAGGTTGGTGAATCTGTGGAACTCATGGCCACAGGTGGTGGAGGCCAAGTCATAGGGTATATTTAAAATAGAGTTGATTGGCTCTTGATTAGTCAGCATGTCAAAGGTTACGGGAAGAAGGTAGGAAGATAGGTTTGAGAAGGATAATAAATCGGCCATGGTGGAGCCGACTCAATGGGCTGAACTATTTAATTCTGCTATTATGTTTAATGCTATTATGGTCTTATGGCACAACCTAAGCACCACCTCAACATCTCAACAGTACGACTATGACCAATTTCAGCATGTTCTACTACCTCTTCAGTGACAGCTATTGTATCGAGGTCCTCACCTCCCATTGTATCCTTAACATCTCTCTTTGGCATGTTGGACATGTCCTCCACCGTTAATTCTTTATTATTCTAAATGCAGGAGGAGAAGATGGCGGCGGGAGGCAGCGCGCGCAGCTCTCCGGTGAAATGATATCGTATCTGTTAAGTAGGGGCCGTGGACAATTCTGATTTGATGGAGACAGACATGAGAAGCACAGAGGAACATCTGGAGAAATTTCTGAAATGCCCGGTTTGCTGCCACTGCTACTGTGCGATCGGGAATCTCCGGTGGGAAGGCCCCAAAATCCCCGGCTTTGCCTGCTGCTGGCGACCGAGGCTGAGGTCGAAGTGTTCGGCAGAGATGGTGCTCGGTACTCGGTGTCAGAGGGCTGATCAGAGCTTGAAGTTTTCGGACGACTCAGAGTCGGACTGTGGTCAGGTATGGCAGGGAGGGTTTTCTTCCTTCTCCCGTCTGCGTGAGATGTGGGACTTTCGAGAGACTTTGAACTTATTTGCTGTGCCATGGCCTGTTCTTCATCAAGTTACGGTGTTGTTGCCCTGTTGTAACTATATGTTATAATTATGTGGTTTTTGTCAGTTTTTCAGTCTTGGTCTGTCCTGTGTTTCTGTGATATCACACCAGAGGAATATTGCATCATTTCTTAATGCATGTGTTACTAAATGACAATAAAAGAGGTCTGCGTGTCCTCATAATCTAATAATCTAATCTATTGTATTCTTGTATAAATCTGTACAATTTACATGGTTAATTTGAGTTTCGTTGTGAATGGTGTGTATCTGATTCTCTGTGCCTGTGATGCTGCTGTAAGTAAGTATTTCATAGCAGCTGTGTATCTATGTACTTGTGCAGATGACAATAAACTTAACCTTGAAAAAGCATTATCTCTTCTAATTGCCTCTGATGCATTGTCACTTCTGTTTGTATTGTTTTATAGGAACCCTCCACTGGCTGGGGTCGACCATGGATGTTGTGTCTTGGCTGCCTGTGTGATACACAAGCCAGGGTTGTACGATATTGAGAGCAAACTGCTGCCCATGTAGTAGGCTCCCTCTCTCCATGCAGCTGGTGAGTCCAAAGGAACAGCAGGGACCGATACATTTTAGCACCAGCGACGTCACAGGAGCTGCCAGTCAGCGTTGAACTCAACATCGGGCTTCCTTAGGGACTCCAGCTCTGGATTTTTTCCTCAGGGTTTTCTCCCAAAGCCTTTCTTATGAGTGGGTATAGCTGCAAGGCAGCCGAGGTTTGAGATCAGAACTTACCTTCTCCTTGATGAGGTGCCAACCATGGCTGATGAGCCCCATCTGCCCAAAACGACTGGTTTTAAGGCACCAATATCCCACCTTTGACCCTTCTGTTGTCAGTAGAAATAGTTCTGCCGGGCTTAGTAGCTAAGCTACAAGTGAAGGCCAGGAGTTGTACTTGGTTGAATGACGATTTTGTGTCGGTCTTCACAGTGGAGGATACGTCTAGCATGCCAAAGAGAGATATTATGGATATAGTGGGAGGTGAGGATCTCGATACAATACCTACCACCAAAGAGGTAGTGCTGAGCAAGCTTGTAGGCCCAAAGATAGATATGTTCCCTGGTCCTCCTGTCCCATGATCCTCTCATATCCCCTTTGCCAATCACCTGTCCAGCTCTTGGCTCCATCCCTCCCCCTCCTGTCTTCTCCTATCATTTTGGATCTCCCCCTCCCCCTCCCACTTTCAAATCTCTTACTAACTCTTCCTTCAGTTAGTCCTGACGAAGGGTCTCGGCCCAAAACGTCGACTGTACCTCTTCCTAGAGATGCTGCCTGGCCTGCTGCGTTCACCAACAACTTTGATGTGAATTCCAAATGTCAGTCCACTCTTCAAAAAGCAAATTGTGCAGAAGATACAGAGAGTCTGCAGAGAAATATAGATAGGTTAAGTGAGTGGGCAAGGGTCTGGCAGATGGACTCCAATGTTGGTAAATGCGAGATCATCCGCTTTGGAAGGAAAAATGAAAGAGCAGATCATTACTTAAATGGCAAAAAATTGCAGCATGCTGCTGTGCAGAGGGACTTGGGAGTGCTTGTGCATGAATCACAAAAGGTTGGTTTACAGGAGCAGCAGGCTATCAGGAAGGCAAATGGAACATTGGCCTTCATTGCTAGAGGAATTGAATTTAAGAGCAGAGAGATTATGCTGTAACTATACAGGGTACTGATGAGGCTGCACCTGGAGTACTGGTTCCTTACTTGAAGAAGGATAGACTGGCTTTGGAGGTGGTGCAGGGGAGATTCACCAGGCTGATTCCAGAGATGAGGTGGTTAGACTATGAGGAGAGATTGAGTCGCCTGGGACTGTACTCACTGGAATTCAAAAGAATGAGAGGAGATCTTATTGAAACACATAAAATTATGAAAGGGATAGATAAGATGGAAGCAGGGAAGTTGTTTCCACTGGTAGGTGAGACTAGAACTAGGGACATAGATTCGGGGGAATAGATTTAGGACAGAGATGAGGGGGAACTGCTTTTCCATGAGAGTGGCAAATCTGAGGAATTCTCTGCCCAATGAAGCAGTGGAGGCTACCTCAGTAAATATATTTTAGACAAGGTTGGATAGATTTTTGCATAGTAGGGGAATTCAGGGTTATGGGGAAAAGGCAGGTAGGTGGAGTTGAATCCAGGGCCAGATCAGCCATGATCTTACTGAATGATGGAACAGGCTTGATAGGCCAGATGGCCGACTCCTGCTCCTATTTCTTAGGTTCTTATGTTGTCAGAGGCTATTTGACAGGCATGCCATTGGGAGCATTTGGAAGGTCTGTCCGAGACCTCTGTCAGTCAGAGTTGACCATGGATATTGCGTGCTAGCTGTCTAGAAGGGCAAGCCTGGACAGTTCGATATGGAGAGCAAGCTGTTGCACATGTAACAAGCTGCCCCTCTCCATGCAACTGATGAGTCCTAAGGATTGGCAGGGACTGAAACAGTTTGGAATCAGCAGCATCGCAGGAGCTGCCAGTCAGCGTTGAACTCAATGTTGGACTGCCTTAGGGACTCCAGCTCCAGATTTTTCCCTCGGGGTTTACACCCAAAGCCTTCTCCATGAGTGGATATAGCCGCAAGGAAGGGAGGTTTGAGATCAGAGCTTTCCTTCTCCTAGATGAGCTGCCAACCATGGCTGATGAGCCCCGTCTGCCTGAAGCAACTGGTTTTAAGGTACCAGTAACTTGCCTTTTCCGCTTCCGTCAGTCAAAGCAGTTCCGCCGTAGTTAAGCCACGTGTGAAGGCCAAGAGTTGTACTTGGTTATAAGACTATAAGATATAGGAGAAGTAGGCCATTTGGCCCATTGAGTCTGCTTCACCGTTCAATCATGGGCTGATCCAATCCTTCCAGTCATCCCCACTCCCCTGCCTTCTCTCCATACCCTTTGATGCCCTGGCTAATCAAGAATATATCTATTTTTGCCTTAAATGCACCCAATGACCTGGCCTCCACAGCCGCTCATATCAGCAAATTCCACAGATTTACCACCTCTGACTAGTAATTTCTCCACATCTGTGTTCTAAATGGACGTCCTTCAATCCTGAAGTCATGCTCTCTTGTCCTAGACTCCCCCTACCGTGGCAAGTAACTTTGCCATATCTAATCTGATCAGGCCTTTTAACATTCTCCTGAAGTCCAGGCAAAATACAGCCCAAGAACTGCCAGACGTTCCTCATACGGTAACCTTTTCATTCCTGGAATCATTCTCAGATTAAACTCACTCTCTGTTCCACATTGACAAATACAGTACTGTGCAAAAGTCTTAGGCACCCTAGCCATATATACTCTAGCCTAAGACTTTCGCACAGTCCAGTAGGTCATGAAGGGTCCCAGCCTGAATTGTCGACTGTACATTTTTTCATAGACGCTGCCTGGCCTGCTGAGTTCCTCTAGCATTTTGTGTGTGCTGCTTGGATTTATTCACAGTGCAAAAAGAGAGCAAAGAACTTTCTCTCTACTGCACATTGGCAAATACAGAACAGCACCGTACAGGCCCTTCAGGCCACGATGTTCTATGCACCTACCACTCTCTGTGTAGAGTCCTAAGGTTTTCTCGATATCTACATGAATGTATTTTGCTGCTATTGATATTACTAACACAGTTTGTGGCTTTGATTAAGATTCTATTAGGTATTAGGACAACAGGACTTGTGATGGAAAGCTGTTGAGTGATTTAGTGGAGGGATAATTATTCTGCATTAACTGAAAGCCCTGGAACAATGCCACCAAAAAGCCTTACGGAAGATTTTGAGGAGCAGCTGAAAGGAGAGACTCACTAACGCCAGCATACCAGAGGAGGCCAACATGAACAACATCACCATCACGATAAAACAATACCAGCTCTAATCATAATGGAGACGGGTCATGTCGATTGATGCCTACCTCACGTCGCCCCAGACAGTTCCTTTACTCCAGTTGAAGGTAGGTCAGCGAGCCCCTGGTGGGCAAAGGCAAAGCTTCAAAAATAACATCAAAATCAGCCTGAAGAAATCCAACATGTCATCTGAAAACTGGGAAGCCATTGCACTGAGAATCAAAATCAGGTTTAATATCACTGGCATTTCTCATGAAATGTGTTGTTTTGCGGCAGCAGTACGTCATAATACGTAATGAAAAAATATCAATATTACAATAAGATATACTGTATAAGCACTGCAAAAAGTGAACAAAAGATGGTGAGGTAGTGTATTCATTGTCCATTCAGAAATTCGATGGTGGAGGAGGAGAAATTGTTCCTAAAATGTTGAGTGTGTGTCTTCAGGCTCCTGTACCTCCTCCCTGATGGTAGCAATGAGAAGTGGGCATGAAGGAAATCTGTTCAAGAGTGATCTGCGTGGTGCCGTAGAGAACAAGAGGCAGCTGAGATAGGAGAGACTGAACAACCAAAAGACCCAAACACCAATCACATCCAGCACATACTTTTGGCCACACTGGACCTGAATACGTGGACCCCAGATCGGCCTCTACAGCCTCGAGACAACCCCTCGGCAGAACATCACGTTCAACACGAGTGATCGCACCACTATTGCTACTTTGCATCCAGTCCCAGGTGTACTTGGTGTGGGAATTTCTGCAGATGAACCACAAAAAACATTTCAACTAGTTGCATCACGGCCTGGTATGGAGGTGCCGCTGCACAGGATTGAAATAAGCTGCAGAAGGTTGTAAATTCAGCCAGCTCCATCATGGGCACCAGCCCCCCCGCCCCCGCCAGCATCCAGGACGTCTTCAAAAGGCAACGCCTCAAAAAGGTGGCGCCCATCACTAAGGACCCCGTCACCCAGGACAAGCCCTCTTCTCATTGTTACCATCAAGGAGGAGGTACAGGAGCCTGAAAAACACATATTAAATCTTTTAGGACCACCATTGGATTTCTGAATGGAGAATGAGACTATGTACGCTACCTCACTATGTTTTCCCCCTTTTTGGACTACTTCATTAATTTATATCTATATATATCTTATTGTGGTTTAGAGTATTTGTATTACGTATTGCACTGTACAGCTGCTGCAAAACAACCTATTTCATGACAGTCACTAATGATAATAAACCTGATTCTGATTCTGAATCAGAATGCCTGACAACGACCATCGGTGTTAATATTAGTCCCATTCAAGGAAGTTGAAAGTTTACTTGAACGCACGGTTATTGACCACTGCTTGGTGCTTGGACCGGGCAGTGGACAGCATACCCTCAGTGCAATGACCTGTCTAGACAGTAGAGTAGGAAGTATTTTAAGAGCCATCCCTCAAGGCTTCCGTTAGCTGACAGGGCATCCGGACGAGTCAGGATTCGGTGAAGTGCACTAACCCTGAGACGCTGATGATTTGTATAAGTTAGACACGGAGAGAACAATATATCTAGTCTCAATATACAAAGTGCTTCACACACAACGATTTGTTTAGTTGATGCATGTCCCAATATCCCCACAATAAAATCATTCAGGCACATTGAAACACAAACCAGTTAATTGTCATTATTTGGGATTGACCGAGTGTTTTGGTTGAGAGGTAAAGTCAAGCTGTCTGCTCACACTCTTTTGGTCTGGTATGGAAACGATCATGCCCAAGAGCAGAAAAGCCCACAAAAAGTAGTGGATACAGCCCACTCCACCACAGGAGAATCCCTCCCCACCATTGAACAGAGCTACAAGGAGACCTGCCAGACGAAAGCAGCATCCATCATCAAGGACCCCACCATCCAGGCCATGCTCTTTTCGTGCTGCAACCATCAGGCAGGAGGTCGAGGAGCTTTACGTCCCAGACCACCAGGTTTAGGGCCAGTTATTACCCTATAACCAGCCAGATCCTGAACCGGCCTAGATAATATCACTCCCCTCAACTCTGAAATGATTCTGCAACTTGTGGGCTCACTTTCAAGAACGCTACAACTCATGTTCTCAGCATTATCTATTTATTATTATTATTTAGTTTATTTTGTATTTGCACAGTTCATCTTCTTTTGCACACTGGTTCTTTTTCATCGATTCTGTTGTATTTCTCTGTTCTACTGATAATGCCTGTAAGAAAATGAATCTCAGGGTAGTATATGAAGTATCAGGAACTACAGGGCACAGGTTTAAGGTGAGAGGGGAGAGATTTAATAAGAACCTAATTGACAATATACACAAAATGCTGGAGGAAATCAGCAGGCCAGGCAGCACCTGTGACTACTGGGCAATATTTTATGGAGAAGGAGTGAGCTGCCAGACAGAGTGGCTGAGACAGGCACAGCAAAAAGTTTTGAAATACATTTGGATAATTCTCCTTTCCTGTCACATTCATTCTTCTTCATTCTTCTTCAAATGTAACCTTGTCCACCTATCACTTCATTCCCCCTTCCTTCCCCCACCCAACTTCTAAACTCACCTATCATTTATCACCTATTACCTATCACCTATCACTTGCCAGCTTGCTCCCCACCCTCTTACTCTGGCTTCTTCCCCCTTCCTTTTCGGTCCTGATGAAGAGTCTCAGCCTGAAGTGCTGACTGCTTATTCCCCTCCGTAGATGCTGCGTGACCTGCTGAGTCCCTCCAATATTTTGAGTGTCAATTTCAACAGGTATGTGGAGAGGAAGTGTGTGGAGGGGCATGATCATCAGAGGGGCAGAGGACTGCATTACGTGATGTATCTTGGTCAGCACGGACGAGTTGGGCTGAAGGGACTGTTTTCATACACGAGACTCTATAACCTTGTTGGGCAGAAACTGGTGTGACCCCCCAAGATATCCCAGATTGTCCCCCGGACGCTAGAAAGTTACACTTGAACATCAGTACAGACAGATGAACAACCGTCTCAGAGGTGTACAAGATGATAAGATGCTTACATCGACTGGGCAACCAGGGCCCTTTTCCGGCCAGGAGTGGCTAATACAAGCGGGCATAATTTTATGGTAATTGGAGGAAATTATAGTGGGGGGGGGGAAGGCAGAGGTAAGTTCTTTACACAAAGAGTGGTGGGCGCATAGAATGCCCTGCCAGGAGTGGTGTTAGAGGCAGATACATTAGAGAGACTTAAGAAATTCATAGATAGGCACATGGATGATAGAAAAACAGAGGACTATGTGAGAGGGAAGGGTTAAATTGATCTTAGAGTAGGTTAAAAAGTCAGCACAACATTGTGGGCCGAAGGTCTGCACCGTGTTGCAATGTTCTATGTTCTGTCAAAAGGACCATATATCTGACAGTGTTGTACTAGAGTGCATTCTCAACCAGGATAGTGATTGTTCACACTGTGTGTGAGCGAGAGGAAGGGGGCTTGTTTTCTTGCTGTTTTGTTGCCGTTGTTCTGTTGCTATTGATTGCCTGTTGTGTGAACATGGTGGGCGTGCTATATTGGCACTGGAATGTGAGGCGAAACTTGCAGACTGCCCCAGCACATCCTTAAGTTGTGTTGCAACTAAGGACACACTTCACTGTATGTTTCAAAGTACATGTGACAAATACACTTGAATCTTTAGTTACAATATTTAATAAGACGTCTAGACGGATACATGGATAGGAAAGGTTTAGAAGGCTATACACCCAGCGGCCACTTTATTATATATACCTATACTTCTGCTTGATAATGCAAATATTGAATTGGTGGCAGCAACTCAATGCATAAAAACATGTAGACATGGTCTAGAGGTTCAGTTGTTGTTCAGACCAAACATCAGAACGGGAAAGAAATGTGATCTAAGTGACGCTGATGATGGAATGATTGTTGGTGCCAGATGGGGTGGTTTGAACATCTCAGAAACTGCTGATCTCCTGGCGTCTTCACACACAACAGTGTCTGGAGTTTACAGAGAATGGTCCGATTGACAAAAAAAAATCCAGTGAGCAGCATTTTTGTGGGTGAAAATGTTTTTTTAATGAGAGAGGTCAAAGGAAAATGGCCAGAATGGTTCAAGTTGACAAGAAAGAAGTAACACAAAGGAACAGGAAGTACCTAATAAAGTGGCCACAGACTGTTGATGTTCCTTATGTTGTTCTGGTATAAGACCATAAGACCGTAGGACATAGGAGCAGAATTAGACCATTTGGCCCATCGAGTCTACTCTGCCATCTCATCATGGCTTATCCAATTTTCCTCTCAGCTTCAATCTACTGCCTTCTCTCCATATCCCTTTGTGCCCTAAGAAATCAAGGATCCATCAACTTCTGCCTTAAATATACATAAAGGCTCGATCTCCACAGCTGCCTGTGGCAAAGAACACAGATTCACCAGTGTCTGGCTAAAAAAAATCCTCCTCATCTCCGTTCTAAAAGGACACCTCTCTATTCTGAGGCTGTGTCCTCTGGTCTTAGACTCTCCCACCACAGGAGACATCCTCTCCACATCCACTCTATCAAGGCCTTTCACCATTCGATAGGTTTCAATGAGGTCACCCCTCATACTTCTGAATTCCTGTGATTACAGGCCCAGAACCATCAAGCGCTCTTCATATGACAAACCATTCAATACTGAAATAATTTTTGTGAACCTCCTTTGAACCCTCTCCAGTTTCAGCACATATTTCCTAAGAAAAGGGGCCCAAAACTGTCCACAATACTCAAAGTGAGGCTTCAGCAGTGCTTTCTGAAGTCTCAACATTACATCCTTGCTTTTATATACTAGTCCTCTTGAAAAGAATGCGAACATCACATTTGAATCCCTCAGCACAGACTCAACCTACAAATTTACCTTACGGAATCCTGTGGTGTGGTGGCCAGTGCGATCATGTTTGCTGTTGTGTGCTGGGGCAGGAGGCTGAGGGTGGCAGACACCAACAGAATCAACAAACTCATTCGTAAGGCCAGTGATGTTGTGGGGATGGAACTGGACTCTCTCACGGTGGTGTCTGAAAAGTGGATGTTGTCTAAGTTGCATGCCATCTTGGACAATGTCTCCCATCCACTACATAATGTACTGGTTGGGCACAGGAGTACATTCAGCCAGAGACTCATTCCACCGTGATGCAACACAGAGCGTCATAGGAAGTCATTCCTGCCCGTGGCCATCAAACTTTACAACTCCTCCCTTGGAGGGTCAGACACCCTGAGCCAATAGGCTGGTCCTGGACTTATTTCATAATTTACTGGCATAATTTACATATTACTATTTAACTATTTCTGGTTCTATTACTATTTAATTATCTATGGTGCAACTGTTAGGAAAACCAATTTCCCCCGGGATCAATGAAGTATGACTATGACTATGACAAGGACTCCCAAGTCGCTTTGCACCTCAGTTTTTGTATTTTTCTCTCCATTTAGAAAGTAGTCAACCCTTTCATTTTTTGTACCAAAGTACATGATCATATACTTCTTGGCACTGAATTCGTTATGCCATTTCTTTGCCCATTCCCCTAATCTGTCTAATTCCTTCTGTAGCCTCTCTACTTCCTCATCTACCTGCCCCTCCACCTATCTTCATATTGTCTGCAAATTCTGCAACAAAGCCATCAATTCTATCATCCAAATCACTGACAAATAACATAAAAAGAATCGATCACAACACAGACCCCTGTGGAACACCACTAGTCACTGGCAGCCAACAAGGAAAGGCTCCCTTTATTCCCAGTCTTTGCCTACTCCCAATCAGTAACTGCATTATCCATGCTAGAATCTTTCCTGTAATACCATGTGCTCATAGCTTGTTTAGTAGCCTCATATGTGGCAGCTTGTCCATGGCCTTCTGAAAATCCAACATCAACCAACTCTCCTTTGTCTATCCCCATTATTATTTCTTCAAAAGAATTCCAACAGAATTGTCAGACAAGATTTTCCTTATAGAAAACCATGCTGACGACAGCCTATTTTATCATGCACCTCCAAGTACCCTGAGACCTCATCCTTAATAATCGACTCCAACATCTCTCCAGCCACTGAAGTCAGACGAATTGGCCTATAGTTTCCTTTATTCTGCCTCTTTCCCTTCTTGAAGAGTGGACTGACATTTGGAATTCACATCAAAGTTGCTGGTGAACGCAGCAGGCCAAGCAGCATCTATAGGAAGAGGTACAGTCGACGTTTCAGGTCGAGACCCTTCGTCAGGACTAACTGAAGGAAGAGTTAGTAAGAGATTTGAAAGTGGGAGGGGGAGGGGGAGATCCAAAATGATAGGAGAAGACAGGAGAGGGAGGGATGGAGCCAAGAGCTGGACAGGTGATTGGCAAAGGGGATATGAGAGGATCGTGGGACAGGAGGCCCAGGGAGGAAGAAAAGGCGGGGGGAACCCAGAGGATGGGCAAGGGGTATAGTCAGAGGGACAGAGGGAGAAAAAAGAGAGAGAGAGAAAGAATGTGTGTATATAAATAAATAACGGATGGGGTACGAGGGGGAGGTGGGGCATTAGCGGAAGTTAGAGAAGTCGATGTTCATGCCATCAGGTTGGAGGCTACCCAGACGGAATATAAGGTGTTGTTCCTCCAACCTGAGTGTGGCTTCATCTTTACAGTAGAGGAGGCCGTGGATAGACATGTCAGAATGGGAATGGAATGTGGAATTAAAATGTGTGGCCACTGGGAGATCCTGCTTTCTCTGGCGGACAGAGCGTAGGTGTTCAGCAAAGCGGTCTCCCAGTCTGCGTCAGGTCTTGCCAATATATAGAAGGCCACATCGGGAGCACCGGACGCAGTATATCACCCCAGCCGACTCACAGGTGAAGTGTCGCCTCACCTGGAAGGACTGTCTGGGGACCGGATGCAGTATATCACCCCAGCCGATGTCTTTGCCATCTTTGTCATGTTAGGCAAAGATCGCAAGATCCTACATCTACGGACTCCAGAGCCTGCTGGCCCTGAAACTAGCAGGCATGAACTTCAGATTGCGGCCCCAGCCATTGATCTCGCCGGCTCCAACACCTCAGGGCATATTCAAAACCCGGAATCCAGCAACGACCATGGACACCTTCGCAGCGATTGCGCAACCACCAACTGCGACTCCAGCCTTGAACTCCAGGCCGGGTCTTTATGTGCTGCTGTGGTGACACCCGTCTACCCTTCCCTCACTACCACTCTGCAATCCCGTCTCCTTCAGATCCCATCGTCAACTCCTGGGCCCTCAGAGGCTCCATCTTCCTCTCACCCCAACCCTCCCCTCTCCATTGACACCCCCAAGCCTCCCCCCCCCCTGATCCCAGCTCTCATCCCCTCCGACCTTCAACTGTCGGAGACAGAATGCTCTGTCCTCAGTAAGGGCCTCACCTTTGTCCCCCTTCGCCCACACCTCAGCGAGTTCCGTGTTCGCCATGATGTGGAACTCTTCTTCCGCCGTCTCCGTCTCCGAGCCTACTTCTTTGGCAAGGTCTTTTCCACCCCCACCGATGACCCCTTCTCCCGTCTTCAACCCTCCTCTTCTTCATGGACACCCTGCTCTGGTCTTCTGCCTGCTCTGGATCTCTTTATCGCTAACTGCCGACGGGACATCAACCGTCTCGACTTCACCGCACCTTGTCCCCATTCCAACCTCACTCCTTCGGAACGCTCTGCTCTCCACTCCCTCCGCACTAATCCTAACCTTATTATTAAACCCGCCAATAAGTGGGGTGCTGTTGTAGTCTGGCATACTGACCTCTACCTTGCCGAGGCACAGCGACAACTCGCGGATACCTCCTCTTATCTACCCCTCGATCGTGACCCCACTAAGGAGCACCAGGCCATTGTCTCCCACATCATCACCGACTTTATCCACTCAGGGGATCTCTCATCCACTGCTACCAACCTTGCAGTTCCCACACCTCGCACTTCCCGTTTCTACCTCCTACCCAAGATCCACAAACCTGCCTGTCCTGGCAGACCTATTGTCTCAGCTTGCTCCTGCCCCACCGAACTCGTTCCTGCATACCTCGACACAGTTTTATCCCCCCTTGTTCAATCCCTTCCTACCTATGTTCGTAACACTTCTCACGCTCTTAAACTTTTCGATGATTTTAAGTTCCCTGGCCCCCACCGCTTTATTTTCACCATGGATGTCCAGTCCCTATATACTTCCATCCCCCATCAGGAAGGTCTCAAAGCTCTCTGCTTCTTTTTGGATTCCAGACCTAATCAGTTCCCCTCTACAACCACTCTGCTCTGTCTAGCGGAATTAGTCCTTACTCTTAATAATTTCTCCTTTGGCTCCTCCCACTTCCTCCAAACTAAAGGTGTAGCTATGGGCACCCGTATGGGTCCTAGCTATGCCTGCCTTTTTGTTGACTTTGTGGAACAATCTATGTTCCGTGCCTATTCTGGTATCTGTCCCCCACTTTTACTTCGCTACATCGACGACTGCATTGGCGCTGCTTCCTGCACGCATGCTGAGCTCGTTGACTTTATTAACTTTGCCTCCAACTTTCACCCTGCCCTCAAGTTTACCTGGTCCATTTCCGACACCTCCCTCCCCTTTCTAGATCTTTCTGTCTCTATCTCTGGAGACAGCTTATCCACTGATGTCTATTATAAGCCTACTGACTCTCACAGCTATCTGGGCTATTCCTCTTCTCACCCTGTCTCTTGCAAAAACGCCATCCCCTTCTCGCAATTCCTCCGTCTCCACCGCATCTGCTCTCAGGATGAGGCTTTTCATTCCAGGACGAGAGAGATGTCTTCCTTTTTTAAAGAAAGGGGCTTCCCTTCCTCCACCATCAACTCTGCTCTCAAATGCATCTCCCCCATTTCACGCACATCTGCTCTCACTCCATCCTCCCGCCACCCCACTAGGAATAGGGTTCCCCTGGTCCTCACCTACCACCCCACCAGCCTCCAGGTCCAACATATTATTCTCCGTAACTTCTGCCACCTCCAACGGGATCCCACCACTAAGCACATCTTTCCCTCCCCGCCTCTCTGCTTTCCACAGGGATCGCTCCCTACGCGACTCCTTTGTCCATTCGTCCCCCCCATCCCTCCCCACCGATCTCCCTCCTGGCACTTATCCTTGTAAGCAGAACAAGTGCTACACATGCCCTTACACTTCCTCCCTTACCACCATTCAGGGCCCCAGACAGTCCTTCCAGGTGAGGCAACACTTCACCTGTGAGTCGGCGTCCGGTGCTCCTGATGTGGCCTTCTATATATTGGCGAGACCCAACGCAGACTGGGAGACCGCTTTGCTAAACACCTACACTCTGTCCACCAGAGAAAGCAGGACATCCCAGCGGCCACGCATTTTAATTCCACATCCCATTCCCGTTCTGACATGTCTATCCGCGGCCTCCTCTACTGTAAAGATGAAGCCACACTCAGGTTGGAGGAACAACACCTTGTATTCTGTCTGGGTAGCCTCCAACCTGATGGCATGAACATTGACTTCTCTAACTTCTGCTAATGCCCCACCTCCCCCTCGTACCCCATCCGTTATTTATTTATATACACACATTCCTTCTCTCTCTCTCTCCTTTTTCTCCCTCTGTCCCTCTGACTATACCCCTTGCCCATCCTCTGGGTTCCCCCCCACCTTGTCTTTCTCCCTGGACCTCCTGTCCCATGATCCTCTCATATCCCCTTTGCCAATCACCTGTCCAGCTCTTGGCTCCATCCCTCCCACTCCCGTCTTCTCCTATCATTTTGGATCTCCCCCTCCCCCTCCCACTCTCTCTTACTAACTCTTCCTTCAGTTAGTGCTGACGAAGGGTCTCGGCCTGAAACGTCGACTGTACCTCTTCCTAGAGATGCTGCTTGGTCTGCTGCGTTCACCAGCAACTTTGATGTGTGTTGCTTGAATTTCCAGCATCTGCAGAATTCCTGTTGTTGATATTTGGAATTTGGAATTTTCCAGTCTTCCAGAACCAATCCATAATCTAAAGATTCTTGAATAATCATTACAAATGCCTCCACAATCTCTTTGCCACCTCATTCAGAATTTTGGGGTGTGCACTATCTGGTGCAAGTGACTTATTTGCCTTCAAACCTTTCAGTTTCCCAAGATCCTTCTCTCTAGTTATGGCAACTACACACACTTCATGACCCCTGACACCTGGAACTTCCACCATACTGTTAGTATCTTCCACAGTGAAGAATGATGCAAACTACTTATTCAGTTCATCCGCCATTTCCTCTTTTCCCATTACTACCTCTCCAGTAATGTTTTCCAGTGGTTCGATAGCCACCCTTACCTCTCTTTTACCCTTTATGTTTCTGAAGAAACTTTTGGTATCTTCTTTAATATTATTGACAGGCTTATTTTTGTATTCAATCTTTATCATCTTAATGATTTTTAGTTGCCTTCTGTTGGATTTTAAAAGCTTCTCAATCCTCTAACTTGCCACAAATTTTGCTCTATTATATGCCCTCTCTTTTTATGTTGTCTTTTATGTTGGCTTTGACCACTCTTACTAACTTTCCTTTAGAATACTTCATCCTCTTTGGAATATATATATCCTGTGCCTTATGAATTCCTTCCAGAAATGCCAGCTATTGCTGCTCTGCCGTCATCCCTGCCAGTGTTCTTTTCCAATCAATTCTGGACAATTCCTCTCTCATGCCTCTGTAATTCCCTTTACTCCACTGTAATACTGATACATCTGACTTTAACTTCTCCTTCTCAAATTGCAGGGGGGATTTGATCATACTATGATTACTTGTGTGCCAGGGTTCTTTTACCTTAAGCTCTCTAATCAATTCTGGTTTATTACACAACACCCAGTCCAGAATAGCTGATCTCCTAGTGGGCTCAACCACGAGCTGCTCTAAAAAGCCATCTCGTAGACATTCTAGAAATTCCCTCTCCTGGAACACAACTACCAACGTGATTTTTGCAATCTACCTGCATATTGAAATCCCCCATGAGTATAGTAACATTGCCTTTTTGGCATGCATTTTCTATCTCCCATTGTAATCTGTAGACAATTGCCTTACTACTGTTTGGAGGTCTGTATACAATTCCCATCAGGGTCTTTTTACCCTTGCAGTCCTTAGCTCTATCCGCAATGATTCAACACCTTCCGATCCCATGTCACTTGTTTCTAATGATTTGATTCCTGTTTTCACCAACAGAGCAACACCACCCCCTCTGACTTCCTGCCTTTCCTTTTGATACAGTGTGTATCCTTGGACATTAAGGTCCCAGCTATGTTGGCACCGGAATGTGTGGCAACACTTGTGGACTGCCCCCACCACATCCTTTGGTTGTGTTGATTATTAATGCAGAAGACACATTTCACAGTGTGTTTAGATGAATCTGAAATCTGAGATCAGAGCCAAACCTGCTGAACAGCGCATTCTGCAATGCTGCTGACTCTCGGCTCTACTGATTGCAGCTAATCTCAATTTCACTCCAATGTCACTGCCTGACATCTCGCCAAGAAATCTGCTCAATATCACATTGAGTTGTATAGATCAGGAAGGCTTAATGTATACTCTGCAATATGCTGACAATCTCGGAAAAACCCTTTGGCAAGGTTTCTCAAAATTGCCGCCTGTAAAAAAAATCCCAGAAGTATCTCAAGTGATTGCTTGCAAAGACCCAGTTACTCACAAACTATATTAATCAGAATACCTGGAAAATAATACCTCTCTGGACAGCTTCCAGTACTTAAGGTGTTTGAGTGATAAGATTCAATGTCCTGATGAAGAGTTTTGGGCAAAAACGTCATTTCTTTATTCCTTTCTATTGATGCTGCCTGACCTGCTGAGCTCTTCCAGCATTTTGTGTGTGTTACAATGAGAGAATTAAGGTAGCAGACAGGAATGAAAGACTGGATGTTATTGGGACTGGAGGGCTCGAGTTATAAGGATAGGGTGAAGTGGCTAAGGTTTCACTTACAGAATAATGAGGGGCATATGACCATATAACCATATAACAATTACAGCATGGAAACAGGCCATCTCGGTCCTTCTAGTCCATGCTGAACTCTTACTCTCACCTAGTCCCTCCGAACTGCACTCAGCCCATAACACTCCATTCCTTTCCTGTCCATATATCTATCCAACTTAACTTTAAACGATGACATCGAACCTGCCTCAACCACTTCTGCTGGAAGCTTGTTCCACACAGCTACCACTCTCTGAGTAAAGAATTTCCCCCTCATGTTACCCCTAAACTTTTGCCCTTTAACTCTCAACTCATGTCCCCTTGTTTGAATCTCCCCCACTCTCAATGGAAAAAGCCTATCCACATCAACTCTATCTATCCGCCTCATAATTTTAAACACCTCTATCAAGTCCCCCCTCAACTTTCTATGCTCCAAAGAATAAAGACCCAACTTGTTCAACCTTTCTCTGTAACTTAGGAGATGAAACCCAGGCAACATTTTAGTAAACCTCCTCTATACTCTCTCAATTTTATTGACATCTTTGACATATAGTACTGTGCAAAAGTCTAGCTAGGGTGCCTAGGACTTTTGCACAGTAATTTAATTGTCAACGTGGAGTGGAGAGTAAGTTTGTAAATCTGGTGGAAACAAAGGATGCTGGGAATAATGAGGGTGGAGAACCACGGGAGAGGTGTCGGACAGATGGCAGAGAAGAAGTGCCAGGGGTAGGGGGTGGCGCGGGTGCAGACACACCCAGTCCTGAGACACCAGGCAAAGTCATTTGATTCCAAACAGTTAGTTTATTGATCATTACAGACTGACTCTCTGGTGCTTCCCACTCCATTCTCCTTTTCCCAACCATGATTCCACTCTCTGTGCCTCCTTCCCACTCTCATTCTGCAATAGAGACCCAGATCAGAATCAGGTGGTTTATCGTCACTCACATAGATCATGAAATTCTTTTTTTTTTGCAGGAGCAGTACAGTGTAATATTTAAAATTACAACAGTACAGTGCAAATTTCATAAACACCCCAGCTATATATACGTGCCCGAGACTTGTGCACAGTACTGTACATCTGCTGACTGGTCACTGTGTTTTATCCAGAGTAGGGGAGTCTTAGGCTAGAGGCCTTAGGTTGAAGGTCAGAGGTGAAGGATGTATAGGAGACCAGGAGAGGCAAATTTTTCCACATAAAATGTGTGGAGGGTATATGGAACAATCTGTCAGAGGAACTGGCCAAGATGGATGCCATCACTATTTTAAAAGACATTTGGACAGCTGTATGGAAAAGGCTGAGAGGTGTGAGGGCCAAAGACAGGCACACGAGCAGTTGAGGGCTCTGCCCGAGCTGAATATCTGCCCTTCTTCCAGGGTTATGTCTGTGCCCGGGTGCCCTTAGCAAAGGAACGTGCCATCTCTATAGGCACAATATGGGAGTTCTGAGAACAGTTTAAGTAGAAGCTTGAGTGTTTTGCAGATAATAGCAACTGTACTGTATTTAATTTGAAATTGTAAATAGTTTTGTGATTATTGTATGTAGTTTTGTCTGGGAATAAATATTTGTATGTTTGTAACAAAAATTGGACAAGCGTGCAAAAGACAACAAACCACGCAAGTACAAGAAGAAATAAATAATAATAATAATAAATAAATAAATAAATAAATAAATAAATAGATAAATAAATAAATAAATAAATAATAAATATTGAGAACATGAAATGAAAAGTCCTTGAAAGTGAGTCCATTGGTTATGGGAAACTCTGCATTCTCTCTGCATTCCACAGGGATCGCTCCCTACACAACTCCCTTGTCCATTCGTCCCCCCCATCCCTCCCCACTGATCTCCCTCCTGGCACTTATCCGTGTAAGCGGAACAAGTGCTACACATGCCCTTACACTTCCTCCCTTACCACCATTCAGGGCCCCAAACAGTCCTTCCAGGTGAGGCAACACTTCACCTGTGAGTCGGCGTCCGGTGCTCCCGATTTGGCGAGACCCAACGCAGACTGGGAGACCGCTTTGCTAAACACCTACACTCTGTCTGCCAGAGAAAGCAGGATCTCCCAGCGGCCACGCATTTTAATTCCACTTCCCATTCCCATTCTGACATGTCTATCCGCGGCCTCTTCTACTGTAAAAATGAAGCCACACTCAGGTTGGAGGAACAACACCTTATATTCCGTCTGGGTAGCCTCCAACCTGATGGCATGAACATTGACTTCTCTAACTTCTGCTAATGCCCCACCTCCCCCTCGTACTCCATCCGTTATTTATTTATATACACACATTCCTTCTCTCTCTCTCCTTTTTCTCCCTCTGTCCCTCTGACTATACCCCTTGCCCATCCTCTGGGTTCCCCCCCCCACCTTGTCTTTCTCCCTGGACCTCCTGTTCCATGATCCTCTCATATCCCCTTTTGCCAATCACCTGTCCAGCTCTTGGCTCCATCCCTCCCCCTCCCGTCTTCTCCTATCATTTTGGATCTCCCCCTCCCCCTCCCACTCCCACTTTCAAATCTCTTACTAACTCTTCTTTCAGTTAGTCCTGACGAAGGGTCTCGGCCTGAAACGTCAACTGTACCTCTTCCTATAGATGCTGCTTGGCCTGCTGCGTTCACCAGCAACTTTGATGTATGTTGCTTGAATTTCCAGCATCTGCAGAATTCCTGTTGTTTGCGTTCCATTGGTTATGGGAATTATTTAATGACAGGGGCAAGTGAAGGCGAGAGAAGTTATCCCCGCTGGTCAAAGAGCCTGATGGCTGAGGGGTAATAACTGTTCCTGAACCTGGTGGTGTGGGTCCTGAGGCTCCTGTACCTTATTCCTGATGGCAGCAGTGAGAAGAGAGCATGACCTGAGTGGTTCATGGTCGAAGTCACATAGATCACATCTCTTCCCAATTCTGATGTTTGGTCTGAACAACAACTGAACGTCTTTACCTTAAATTGCTGCTGCATGATTGCCTGATTAGATATTTAGAACATAGAACATAGAAAACCTACAGCACAACACAGACTCTTCGGCCCACAAAGCTGTGCCGAACATGTCCTTACCTTAGAACTACCTAGGCTTACCCATAGCCCTCTATTTTTCTAAGCTCCATGTATCCATTCAGGAGTCTCTTAAAAGACCCTATTGTTTCTGCCTCCACCACCGCTGCCGGCAGCTCATTCCATGCACTCACCATTCCCTGTGTAAAAAACTTACCCTGACATCTCCTACTTCCAAGTACCTTAAAACTATACCCTCTCGTGCTAGCCATTTCAGCCCTGGGAAAAAGCCTCTGACTATCCACACGATCAATGCCTCTCATTGTCTTGTACACCTCTATCAGGTCACCTCTCGACCTCCGTCGCTCCAAGGAGAAAAGGCCGAGTTCACTCAGCCTACTCTCGTAAGGCATGCTCTCCAATCCAGGCAACATCCTTGTAAGTCTCCTCTGCACTGTTTCTGTGGTTTCCACGTCCTTCTTGTAGTGAGGCGACCAGAATTGGGCACAGTACTCCAAGAGGGGTCTGACTCAGAGTATGGTGAGAGCATGGAACGAGCTGCCAGTGGAGGTGGTGGATGCTGAGTTTGCATTAACAAACAAGTGTACAGGCGTATCCAATAAAGTGGTCACTGAGTGTATTTTTTAAATCTATCCAATGTACCTGCCAGTTTAGTGTTTACGGACAGGGATGAGGAAGTGCTAGTAGGTTCAGCTGGTGGTGGGAGTCAGTGATCCCCATGGACAGTTGTCAGGTTGGCAGCTACTGAGAATGTCTTTGGAGTGAGGGATGAAACTGGTGTACCCAGAGGAAACTCACATAGTCATGGAGAGAACATGCAAACTCCTCACAAACAATGACAGGAATTGAACCTGGGTCGCTATCACTGTAATAACGTTATGCCAACCGCTACGCTAGTTGCCACCCACAAATCTCTGACATTCCCCGGCACATCCTCCTCTTCCTAGATATGGAAAATAATCTTTGCCCCTCAGAGGGCCATAAGCATTGAGCTTAATTATTTATGTTAAGTACAGGTATTTAAGTACTGGGTGCTTCCACTAAAACTCCAAAGGATTTTGATGATTCCATTCAAAGAAAGGCTCTCAGGATTATAGGTGTAGATGAAGCCACAGCTGGTGAGAAGCGAGCCATCAGTAGCTCACACCACAGACGATAAGTTGCTGCAGCTACTGTGCTATACAAAATGCCCACCAGCCACAGCCCTGCAGACCTTCATTTTATGAGAGACGGCGCACCACACAATCAAGTTTTTCTAATCCTGCTCATGCTGTTTCTATGCCTGATGCGAGAACCTACACACTGGATAGAAGCTTCCTTCACTATGCTATCAGAATTTGGAACAGCCTTCCAGATGCTGTGGTTGGAAACATCTGCGACGATGGGGTCCAAGCCTTCAAGGGTTGAGTGCACAAACACCCACCATCTCTGAGAGGGAAGTCATATGCTTCTTCATAAGCTATCATGAAGGGGACCAGGACGGCAATGCTTGGTTGTTGGTAGATAGGGTTAATACCCGACTTTCAAGAGCACTTGTGAGTTATGTTCCGGCTGGACTTGGTCCTTAAACTGCTGGAGAACAGTGTGGAAAGAACAGGTGCTGTTTTCTCCCGGTAGGGATTAGTTTTTATTTCCAAGTGCTCCTGCCACGTTTTGTCACCCTGCAACCTTATCCTTCAATCTCTTCGAATTACGGAGGACGGCATGTGTATAAATGTCTCTCTCCAGCAGACTTCATCGTGATCATCATGACTCCAGTATTTCTACTATTTGTTAATGGTTCTTAATTGTACATATGATTTTTTTTTTTGTGTTCTATCGCTGAGCAGCAGTGAACCATCTGATTGGCCTATCAGAGTTCTCTTTGGGAACTAGTTTTCTTGATCAGCATTTCTGATCTGGCTATTGTTCACGATTGCACTTAATAAATAAAAAGGCCAAAAGAAAAAGCAATCAGGTGATCATTAAGGTCACAATTTTTAAATTTATTTATCATCTATCTATCTATTTATTTATGTATGTATGTATGTACTTAATTATTTATTTATTTTGTCTATCCATTTATCTATTTACTAAGCGGTACAATGCAGAACAAGCCTCTCATCCCTTCAAGCTTTGCGACCCAGCAATCCCCTAATTTAACCCTAACCTAATCACGGGACAATTTAGAATGTCCAATTGATATACTAACCATTACATTTTCAGACTGTGGGAGGAATCCAGAGCACCCAGGGGAAACCCATGCATTCTCGAGAAGGAACATAGAAACGTGCTTTTAAATAACACTAGAATTGAACTCGGAGCTCTGACGCGCCAAGCCGTAATAGTGTCACGCTAACCACTATGCTGCCATGCTGACCGAATTTATGTGACCCCCTTCCCTCAGCCTTCTTATTCTGGCTTAGGAGGGTCTGAGGAGTCTTTGTGCAAGACTCTGAGCAGATTAATTCACAGGTTGAATCTGTGATAAGCAAAGCCAATACAATGTTGGCATTTATTGCAAGGAAAATGGAATATAAAAACAAGGAGATAATGTTGAGACTTTATAAGACACTAGTCAGGCTGTATTCGATGTATTGTCAACAGTTTTTGGCCCCATATCTCAGAAAGGATGTGTTGTCATTGGAGAGAGTCCTGGGGAGGTACACAAGGATGATTCTGGGAATGAATGGGTTAACATATGAGGAGAGTTTGGCTGTTTTGGGCCTGTATTCAGTAGAAGTTGGAAGAATGTGGGGGGATCTCATTGAAACCTACTGAATGTTGAAAGGATTAGAATAGCGTGGATGTGGTGAGAATGTTTCCTATGGCGGGGGCATCCAGAAGTAGAGGGCACAGCGACTATTTCAAACAATGGTAAGGAGGAATTCTTTTAGGCAGAGAGTAGTAAATTTGTGGAATGCTCTGCCACAGACTGCAGTGGAGGCCAAGTCCGTGCGTATATTTAAGGCGGAAGTTGATCATTTCCTGATCAGTCAGGGCATCAAAGGATGTGGTGAGAAGGCAGGTGTATGGGGTTGAGTGGGATCCGCGATCAGCTATGATGGAATAGCAGAGCAGACCCGATGGGCCGAATGGCCTAATTCTGCTCCTATGTCTTATGGTCTTCTGTTCTATAGTCTTATTGCTTCTTCTCCTTCTTTTCCAATCCTGATGAAGGGTCTTGACCCGAAACAGTGACTGTTCATTCATTTCCATAGATACGGGCTGACCTGCCTATTTGCTCCAGCATTCTGGGTATTGCTCACAATTTATGGACTCACTTGCAGAAGGGAAGTGATTCTCTTGCATTTTATCGCACTCCTTCCAGACCCTGGGGAAGTACAGGCAAGCCAGATGGATGATAACATCAGTCGACAGTGGAATTGCCCAGAGGCCAGATAAACTTGACCTGAGAGTAGTTGGGGTCAAACAGTGCTGACTGTGATGGTTGGCCCCTGACCCTTGGGTTATCTGACACAAGGGAGAGAAGAGAAACATAGCCATCCATCAGAGGGAAGATGCTGGTGTTCACTTGGCAAGCGCTGGGGCTGGATATCGTCAGGGACTCCGTTATCCTCCATCATCAGGAGGCTTTGGATTACAGGAGAGATTCTCAGATGATTGTGCATGTGGAGAGTGGGGGGCCAGGAGGGGAACAGGGCACACTGCTGACGCAAAGCCAAAAACCTCCAGAAGATTATTGACCAAAAAGATCGACAGAACATTTTTGTCACAGATTATTGAGTACAGGAGTTGGGATGTCATGTTGAAGTTGTATAAGGCATTTGTAAAACCTAATATTGTTCGCATTTCTGGTCACCGACCTAAAGTAAAGATCTAAATAATATTGAAAGAGTGCAGAGAAAATTTACAAGGATATTACAGGGACTTGAGGACCTCAGTTATAAGAAAAGGCCGAATATGTTAGGATTTGAGTCCCTGGTGCGTAGGAGTGTGAAGGGAGATATGATAGAGGTGTACAAAATTAAGAGGGGTACAGACAGAGTAAATGCAAACTGGCTTTTTCCCTTGTGCTTGGGTGAGACCAGGACTCGGTGAAAGGTGAAACATTTAGGGGGAACCTGACGGTGAACACCTTCACTCAGAGTGTGGAACGAGCTGCCAGTGGAAGTGGTGGACGCGGGTTCGCTTTCACCACCTAAGAGAAGTTTGGTGGATGTGAAGGGTATGGCGGGCTATGGTCCGGGTGCCGGTTGATGATACTAGGCACAATAATTGTTTGGCACAGACTAGATAGGCCGAACAACACGGTGCTAAGCTGAACTAAACTGAATATTCCTAGACTGTTTCAAGGACACTGTGGTTTGATGTTCAATCTCCTGTGTGTTATTCACTTGTTTATTCTTTGCTCCTTCTGCAATTTGTTTTTTTTTGCGTGTTGGGTGTTTGATGTTTTCTTTGATTGGTTCCATGGTGTTTCTTTGTTTCGTGGTTGGCTGTGTGAAGATGAATCTTAGGGTTGTATATTGCATCCATACTTTGATAATAAATGTACTTTCAATCTTTGAACTTCGATTTGTTGGTTTATTAGTGTCACATGTACCAAGATACAGAGAAAATCTTTTTGCATGCCATTCATACAGGTGATTTCTTTACCTCAGGACATTGAGATAGCATAAGGGAGAAGCAAGAACAGAATACAGAGCAATTTCCATTGACATAAAGCTCACCAGTCAGAAATTACAGGGCATATCCCTGCTTTCCTTTTTAATTAAAGGCACAATGTTTTCAGAATCAGATTCAGGTTAAATATCACTAGCATATGTAGTGAAATTTGTTGTTATGCAGCAGCAGTACAATGCGATACATAGAACACAGAATAGTACAGCACAGTACAGGCCCTTCGGCCCACAATGTTGTACCGACCCTTAAACCCTGCCTCCCATATAACCCCCACCTTAAATTCCTCCATATACCTGTCTAGTAGTCTCTTAAATTTCACTAGTGTAGCTGCCTCCACCACTGACTCAGGCAGTGCATTCCACACACCAACCACTCTGAGTAAAAAACCTTCCTCTAATATCCCCCTTGAACTTCCCACCCCTTACCTTAAAGCCATGTCCTCTTGTATTGAGCAGTGGAGCCCTGGGGAAGAAGCGCTGGCTATCCACTCTATCTATTCCTCTTATTATCTTGTACACCTCTATCATGTCTCCTCTCATCCTCCTTCTCTCCAAAGAGTAAAGCCCTAGCTCCCTTAATCTCTGATCATAATGCATACTCTCTAAACCAGGCAGCATCCCAGTAAATCTCCTCTGTACCCTTTCCAATGCTTCCACATCCTTCCTATAGTGAGGCGACCAGAACTGGACACAGTACTCCAAGTGTGTCCTAACCAGAGTTTTATAGAGCTGCATCATTACCTCGCGACTCTTAAACTCTACCCCTTGACTTATGAAAGCTAACACCCCATAAGCTTTCTTAACTACCCTATCTACCTGTGAGGCAACCTTCAGGGATCTGTAGACATGTACCCCCAGATCCCTCTGCTCCTCCACACTACCAAATATCCTGCCATTTACTTTGTACTCTGCCTTAGAGTTTGTCCTTCCAAAGTGTTCCACCTCACACTTCTCCGGGATGAACTCCATCTGCCACTTCTCAGCCCACTTCTGCATCCTATCAATGTCTCTCTGCAATCTTCAACAATGCTCTACACTATCCACAACACCACCAACCTTTGTGTCATCTGCAAACTTGCCAACCCACCCTTCTACCCCCACATCCAGTTTGTTAATAAAAATCATGAAAAGTAGAGGTCCCAGAACTGATCCCTATGGGACACCACGAGTTACAACCCTCCAATCCAAATGCATTCCCTCCACCACGACCCTCTGCTTTCTGCAGGCAAGCCAATTCTGAATCCACCTGGCCAAACTTCCCTGGATCCCATGCCTTCAGAATTTCTGAATAAGCCTACCTTGTGGAACCTTGTCAAATACCTTACTAGAATCCATGTAGATCACATCCACTACACTATCCTCATCTATATGCCTGGTCACTTCCTCAAACAACTCTATCAGTCTTATTAGACATGATCTGCCCTTCACAAAGCCATGCTGACTGTCCATGATCAGGCCATGATTCTCTAAATGCCCATAGATCCTATCTCTAAGAATCTTTTCCAACAGATTTCCCACCACAGACGTAAGGCTCACTGGTCTATAATTACCCGAACTATCCCTACTACCATTTTTGAACAAGGGGACAACATTCGCCTCCCTCCAATCCTCCGGTACCATTCCCGTGGACAACGAGGACATAAAGATCCTAGCCAGAGGCTCAGCAATCTCTTTCCTCGCATCGTGCAGCAGCCTGGGGAATATTCCGTCAGGCCCCGGGGACTTATCCGTCCCAATGTATTTTAACAACTCCAACACCTCCTCTCCTTTAATATCAACATGTTCCAGAATATCAACCTCACTCATATTATCCTCACCGTCACCAAGTTCCCTCTCATTGGTGAATACCGAAGAAAAGAATTCAATGAGGAACTTGTTCATTTCCACAGCCTCCAGGCACATCTTCCTACCTTTATCTCTAATCGGTCCTATCTTCACTCCTGTCATCCTTTTGTTCTTCATATAATTGAAGAATGCCTTGGGATTTTCCTTTACCCTACTCGCCAAGGCCTTCTCATGCCCCCTTCTTGCTCTCCTCAGCCCCTTCTTAAGCTCCTTTCTTGCTACCCTATATTCCTCAATAGACCGATCTGATCCTTGCTTCCTAAACCTCATGTATGTTGCCTTCTTCCACCTGACTAGATTCTCCACCTCGCTTGTCACCTATGGTTCCTTCACCCTACCACTCTTTATCTTCCTCACCGGGGCAAATTTATCCCTAACATCCTGCAAGAGATCCCTAAACATCGACCACATGTCCATAGTACATTTCCCTGCAAAAACATCATCCCAATTCACACCTGCAAGTTCTAGCCTTATAGCTTCATAATTTGCCCTTCCCCAATTAAAAATTTTCCTGTCCTCTCTGATTCTATTCTTTTCCATGATAATGCTAAAGGCCAGGGAGCGGTGGTCACTGTCCCCCAGATGCTCATCCACTGAGAGAACTGTGACCTGACCTGGTTCGTTAACTAATACTAGATCTAGTATGGCATTCCCCCTAGTCGGCCTGTCCACATACTGTGACAGGAATCCATCCTGGACACACTTAACAATCTCTGCCCCATCTAAACCATTGGAACTAATCAGGTGCCAATCAATATTAGGGAAGTTAATGTCACCCATGATAACAACCCTGTTATTTTTGCATCTTCCCAAAATCTGCCTCCCAATCTGCTCCTCGGTATCTCTGCTGCCACCAGGGGGCCTATAGAATATCCCCAATAGAGTAACTGCTCCCTTCCTGTTCCTGACTTCCACCCATACTGACTCAAAAGAGGATCCTGCTACATTACCCACCATTTCTGTAGCTGTAATAGTATCGCTGACCAGTAAAGCCACCTCTCCTCCCCTTCCCCCCCGCAATCCCTTTCAAAGCACTGAAATCCCGGAATATTGAGAATCCATTCCTGTCCTGGTGCCAGCCAAGTCTCTGTAATGGCCACTATATCATAATTCCATGTACATAATATACGTAATAATAAAAACTGTAAATTACAGTAAAAAAAAATTAATGTTAAATTACATATATACTGCAAAAAGAGAAATAAAAGTAGTGAGGTAGTGTTCATGGGTTCAATGTCCATTCAGAAAGCAAATAGCAGAGGGGAAGAAGCTGTTCCTGAACCGTTGAGTGTATGTCTTCAGGCTTCTGTACCTCCTCCCTGTTGGTAACAATGAGAGGTGGGCACGTCCTGGGTGGTGGGGGTCCTTAATCATGGATGCCATCTTTTTGAGGCATCAGTACTTGAAGACGTCCCGCATGCTGGGGAAGCTATTGCCCATGATGGAGATGCCTGAGTACCCAACTTCTGGAGCTTATTTCCATCCTGCTCATCCCATACCAGATGGTGATGCAGCCAGTTAGAACGCTCTCCATGGTACATCAGTAGAAATTTGCGAGTGTTTTTGTTGACCTATCAAATCTCCTCAAACTTCTAACGTAACATTGCCACAGTTGCATCTTCTTTGTAACTGCATTGATATGTTGGGCCCAGTGTTGGTCCTCAGAGGTTTTGACACCCAGGACTATGAAATTGCTCATCCTGTACTCTTCTGATAGCTCAGTGAGGACTGGAGTGTGTTCCCTCATCCTAGCCTTTCTGAAGTTCACAATCAGTTCTTTGGTTTTACAGACATTGAGTAGAAGGCTGTTGCTGCACCACTCAACTAGCCGATCTACCTTGCTCCTGTACACCTTCTCATCACTATCTGAAATTCAGACTTTGGTCCCTGATCACTACAGGACGTTATCTGTCCTATAGTATTCTGGGACCTTTGCTTTGTGACTAATGAAGATGGAAGAATCTTCATCGGGGTCCCAGCTGTCTCTTCCCTTGCCTTCCATTGCATTTTGGGAGAGATCTCATGCAGTTTTATCCAAGCTGATATTTCCTACAACTTTTAACACTTCATGCCTTCTTCACACTGATCTGTTCCACATATCTAACACTTGCCAAATTAAAGTTCAAAGTAGAATTAAGAGTTACAAAACACACGTGGGCTAAGATCAAAGGAGAAATCTTATCAAAGAGGAAATCTGTCACCATATACTACCGTAAGATTAATTTTTTACGGGCATTCACAGTAGATACAAAGGAACACAATAGAATCATTGAAAAACAGCACACAACAAAGACAGGCAAGCAACCATTGTGAAAAGGACAACAAATTCTGCAAATACAAAAGAAAGAAAGAAAGAAATAGATAAATAAATAAATAATATTGAGAAGATGGGTTGCAACATCCTTGAAAGTGAGTCCATAGATTGTGGAATCAGTTCAGTGTTGGGGTGAATGTAGCTAGCTCCACCGGCTCAAAACCTGATGATTGAGGGGTAATAACTGTTCCTAAACATGGTGGTGTTGGAATTAAGGCTCCTGCACCTCCTGCATGATGGAAACAGCAAAAAGAGAGCACGGCCTGGATGGTGGGGGTCCTTGATCATGGATACTGCTTTCTTGTAACAGTGCTCTGTGTAGATGTGCTCAGTGGTAGGGAGGGCATTTCCTGTGATGGACTGAGCTGTATCCATTACTTCTTGTAGGCTTTTCCATTCAAGGACATTGATGCTTCCATACCAGGCTGCCATGCAACCAGTCAATATACTCTCCACTGCACATCTGTAGAAGTCTGTCAAAGTTTTAGACGGCATGCTGAATCTTCTAAGAACCTTCCACACCCTTCTCCTTGGTGAATATAGATGGGAAGCTGTCACTAATTTGGCATCAGCATCAACTTCTCTCACCTCTGCTAAACATTCCCCTCTGCTCCTCCCCCCACCTTCTCCATGTTTTGGGATTAGCGCATGGCATGGGAAGTAATCCCAAAATTCCAAGCCTACAGGTCCTACACCCCACTAGCCTCCGCATCCAGCACATAATTCTTCGTAATTTCCGCCATCTCCAATGGGATCCCACCTCCAAGCATATCTCCCTTCCCCCTCCTTCCCCCACTTTCCGCTTTCTGCAGGGACTCCCTTGTCCATTCATCCCTCCCCACTGATCTTCCTCCTGGCACTTATCCTTTCAAGCAGAACAAGTGCCGCACCTGCCCCTACACCTCCTCCCTCATTACTATTCAGGGTCCCAAACAGTCCTTCCAGGTGAGGTGACACTTCACCTCTGAGTCTGTTGGAGTCAGCTACTGTATCCGGTGCTCCTATTGTGGCCTCCTGTATATCGGTGAGACCCGATGTAGATTGGGAGACCGTTTTGCCGAGCACCCACGCTCCATCTGCCAGGAAAGGCGGGATCTCCTGGTCGCCACCCATTTCAATTTCACTTCCCATTCCCATTCTGACATGCCAGTCCATGGCCTCCTCTACTGCAGCGATGAGGCCACACGCAGGTTGGAGGAGCAACACCTTAAATTCTATCTGGGTAGCATCCAACCTGGTGGTATGGAACATCCATTTCTTGAACTTCTGGTAATTGCCCCCCCTTCACCATTCCCATTCATGTTTCCCTCTCTCACCTTATCTCCTTACCTGCCCATCACCTTCCTCTAGTGCTCTTTCCCCTTCCCTTTCTTCCATGGTCATCTCCCCTCACCTATCAGAATCCCCCTTCTCCAGCCCTTTATCTCTTTCACCCATCAGCTCCCCTGCTCTTTACTTCACCCTTCCCCCTCTCCTGGTTTCACCTTGTACTTCTTCCTCCCCTCCCTCCACCTTCTTGCTCTAACTTCTCATCTTTTTTTTCCAGTCCTGATGAAGGGTCTTGGCCTGAAACGTTGGCTGTTTACTCTTTTCCATAGATGCACTCCGGCCCGCTGAGTTCCTCCAGCATTTTGTGTGTGTTGCATAAAAGTTATTGTTTTGTAGCAGCAGTGCAGTTATGTGATGTATGGAGGGTCCAGGAAGGGGTAACACCTCTGGTGAAGGGGCTTGTCATGTCCATTCCGGGGCAGCTCACTCCCCTTTGGTCCCCACTAGACATTCAGCTCTCAGCTGTGGCTCCAAGTAGCTGTTTTCTTGCGACAGTGGCCACACTCCGGTACAGTGCTTCGACAGGTGGGCTAAACCAGGAGAGGGTAGACGGAGACTTCATACCCAGGTGTGATAGGGACATCCCTGTCCTAGTATGCGAAGTCAACTCCGACGAACTGGGTGGATGAGAACTACAGTGAGATCCAAAGGCCAGGAAGGTGGTATTGCAACGCTCCGTGGAGAGCAAAGAGCATCACAGGGCACAGAAGACATCATGACCATCCACTGCAACCAAGGAAGACCCCAGTTTGTGACGCTCGTTCGTACCACTGGACCCGGACTTCTGAGGCTGAGAGAATGGAACTGCCTGAGTGCAATGGTTTCTCCACTTTAAAAAGTCTCCCATACAGGTTTCCTGTCATCATCAGACACGATGGACAACCACCAGCACAGTGTAATACATAAAAATTACCAGAAGTTAAAAAATGATAAATAAATAGATGGTGCTAAAGAGGAATAGTGAGATAGTGTTCATGGATTCACGGACCATTCGGAAGTCTGATGGCAGAGGGGAATCTGCTTTTCCTAAAGCATTGAGTACTTCCTCCCTGATGGTCCTAATGAGAAGAGGGCATGTCCTTGATGGCGAGGGTCCTTTGTGGTGGATGCCGCCTTCTTGATGCATCGCCTCTTGTAGATGTCCTCGATGGTGGGGAGGGTTGAGCCCGTGATGGAGCTGGCTGAGTTTACAGCCCTCTGCAGCCTCTTTCGGTCCCGTGCATTGGAGCTTCCATAACAGGCAGTGACGTAACCAGTCAGAATACTCCCCGTGGTACATTTCTCATTGGTGCTAAAGGGTACTGTGACCCATAGCTGTTCTCCCACCCCCACTCTGAGGCACCCCTGACCCTGGCACCAGGGAGGCAACAAATCTCACAGCCACAGAAATGCCTGTCTGCTCCCCTCTCAGTCACTTTGAGATCAATTCACATTTGCCAATTAAAAAGTAAGAGCTGCCACAACAGTAATTAAGCAGAGCTTTTGCAGGAGCCTGCAGGTCAAGGATGTCTGCTTTAATTGGATTAGGGTGAGGCTCATGGATATTTAATTGCTTCTGCATCAAGGTTAGTCTTCATGTCATCGGAATGGGTGCTGTTTAATAGCCTCAAACTGTGCTCTCGCTCTATTTGCTCTTTCTCTCTCTCTGACCCTCTCCCTTCTTCCTCCATCTCTTTCTCTCCCTCACTCTCCCCATCTCCCTCTTCCCCACTCTCTTTCTCTTTCCTCTCTTTCTCTATCTGTCTCTCTCTCTCCCCTCTCTCCCACCTCTCTCTCTTTCTTTTTCCCTCTCTCTCTAACACTCCCCCTCTCTCCCCATCCATCCTCCTCTCTCTTCTCCCTCTCCCTCTCTCACCATCCCTCTCCCCCTCTCTCTAACTTCATTCATCTCCCTCTTGTGCCTCTTTCACTCTTTCTCCCCCCCCCCCTCACTGCTCTTTGTGACAGTATATGTGCGTGTAGGGCAAATCAAGTCAAGTTCATTATCATGTGTACAAGTACAGTGAGGTACAGATACAATGAAAAACTTTGCCTCCACAGTGTCTGTGGCAACGAATTCCACAGATTCACCACTCTCCAACTGAAGAAATTCTCGCTTATTTCTGTTCTGAAGGGACTTCTTTGTATTCTGAGACTGTGCTCCAATGTTCCCTCTAATTTGTAATGACCAGTGTGCGCAAAAATCTTGTGCTGTGCAATTTTTTACCCAGTGACAACAACATGTGTGCACAGAATAATTTATTCAATAAAAACAGCATAAATAAGCCAGTTCTAAAATCTGCAGACACATCATCGCAAGTTCCACGTTGTCAACACTGCCCCCACCAGAAACCGGAAAAAGAAATGCGATTGTGTTCAATCGTGAAATATACTTAACACGCCATCAGGGTAGAGGGGGACAACTTTTTGTGCGCAGTTTAAATTCCTTTGTGCACTGGTAGCAAAGGATGTGTGTGCGTGCACACATGCTCAGTCAGCTTAGAGCGAACATTGCTGTGCCCTCTGGTCCTATTCTGCCTCACTATCGAAAACATCCCCTCCTCATCTAGGTCTCTCAATATTCACAAAAGGTTCTGCAGTTGCTGGAAATCCAGAGTAAGGCATATAAAATACTGGGAAGAACTCAGCAGGTCAGGCAGCATCTGTGCAAAGGAATAAATAGACGACGTTGTGGACTGAGACCCTTCCACAGGACTCTTTGTACTTTCCATAGATGTTGCTTTACTTGCTGAGTCCTTGCAATATTCAATGTGTTTTAACAAGATCTCTCACCCACCCACCCCCCACACCCAGCAACAAATAAACGAACCACAATCACTTAGCAAAACACAATAGCATGGCCCACCCAACCATGTTCCCTTTGATGCCACGACACTAACAATACAGGTTCTGTGTTATTCTGCTGTGATCTGCAAAATGGAAAATATTTGCATGATATTGCAATATGTGTTCGTGAATGAATTTGCTGATGGCTGATTTACGCTTAACAGCATACACCTCTAGATAAAAGCTATTGTATTAACAATGGGAATACTGATTAATAATATATGATCGTTTCAACAACAAGCATATTTATTTTGTTGTTTTGGAATAAAGCATCTGGCTTACTAATATCTGCCATGCATTTGCACTCAGTGGCCACTTTAATACATACCATCTTGAACCCAGTAAGGTGACCCCTGGGTGCATGTCTGTGGTCTTCTGCTGTTGTAGCCCATCCTCCTTAAGGTTCAACACGTTGTGCATTCAGAGTTGCTCTTCTGCACACCACTGTTGTAAGACATGGTTATTTGAGTTACTGTCACCTTCCTGTCCACTGGAACCAGTCTGGCTATTCTCCTCTGTCCTTTCTCATTAACAAGGTGCTTTTGCCCACCCACAGAACTGCTGCTCGCTGACTGATTTTTTTTTTCTGTTTCTCGCACCATAAACTCTAGAGGCTGCTGCGCATGAGAATCCCAGGAGTTCAACAGTTTTTGAGATACTCAAGCCAATCCATGTGCCACCAGCCATCGTCCCACAGTCAATGTAACTGAGATCAAATTCCTTCCCCATTGTGATGGTTGATCTGAACAACTACTGAACATCTTGACCATACCTGCACGCTTTTATGCATTGAGTTGTTGCTGCGTGAATGGCTGATTAGATATTTGCATTAATGAGCAGGTGTACACAACCTTTCACTCAATGTTAGCAAGATCCGGTCTCCTTTGGCAGAATCAGAGGAGGAGAGAGGGTCTGCAACCTAAAACTCCTCAGTGTTATCATTTCAGAGGAGGTGTCCTGGGCCCAGCACGTAAGTGCCATTACAAAGGAAGCACAGCAGCGCCTCTACTTTCTTGGAAGTTTGTGAAGATTTGGCATGTCATCTAAAACTTTGAGAAGTTTCTCTCGATGTGGCATGGAGAGTATATTGACTGCTTGCATCATGACCGGGTATGGAACGACAAATGCCCTTGAATGCAAAAGTCTACAAAAAGTATTGGATACAGCCCAGTCCATCTCAGGTACGGTGCTCCCCACTGCGGAGCACTGTCAGAGGAAGGCAGGATCCATTGTCAGAGATTCCCACATGATCGCTTCTTGCTGCTGCCATCAGGAAAGAGGGGCTGGAGCCTCAGGACCCTCACCACCAAGTTGAGGAACAATTATTCCCCTTCAATTATCAGACTCTTGAACCAGAGGTGATAACTTCTCTCGACTTCAGTCACCCCATAACTATGGACTTGCTTTCCCACAACCTATGGACTCATATTCAAGGGCTCTTCACCTGATATCTTCCATATTTATTGTTTTTATCATTACTTTTATTATTTTTTTTCTTTCTTTTTGTATTTGCACAGTTTGTTGTCTTTTGTACATTGGTTGTTAATCCCAACTGTTGGATGTCGTCTTTTATTGATTCTATTGTTTTTCTTCTACTTACTGTGAATGCCCACAAGAAAATGAATCTCAAGGTTGACGCATGTGTATTTTGATAACAAATTTACTTTGAGCTTTAACTTTGTACTTCTGTAAAGTGGCCACTGTCTGGATATGATCATTTTAACAATACACTCTAATGATGAGCGCTTCTATTTCATCGTTTTGGAATGAAGCATCTGGTTATCTAATATCTGTTATACATATATTTATTACTTAAATACTTAGGTGCCTTTTTTGCTTTTGATGAAGCAGTTATTAAATTCAGAACAGTGTGTCAATGCCGGGTGAACATTAAGCAGATGCCCATATGTTTAATTGGATATCCAGAGCCCGAGGCAAGTGTAGACTTTTACCAGATGATCCCATTATCAACAGCATTTTGCATCTCCCTCTCTCTATAGATGGCCTTTGTTCTGTTTGAAGTTGGTTTGGACTGATAGATTGCTGTCAGAGCCAAAGAATAACCTGCTCTGACAGAGCACACCTAATATTTAAGGAAGAAGGGAGAGGTGAGGGAAAAAACAATGGACTATTGATTCTTAGCTTGACATCAGTGGCTCAACTTTATTTGCTGTGTGCATCTATTTTAAGTCCAAGTTCACGTTTCAGCCTTAAATAAATACCCATGAATGCAGCCAAACGAAACAGAGTTTCTCCAGGGCCAAGGTGCAAAACACAATACCAACAGTCATACACAGCACAAGGTACATATAGCACATATAAGAGATAGCAGTAAACATACAGTCACACAAAAAAAAACATAATATAGCCCAAGTCCCTGAGTGACAGGTCCTGTAAATTGTGGTGCATGGACGTTGTCAGCAAGAACAAGCAGTTCTCAACAGTCTGCAGATGAAGTTACACATCACACACACAATTATTTATTTTATTTAGAAATACAGCTCCAAAGACCTGCAGCACCCATCATCCCACCTATTCAACTTTAGCCTAATCACAGGACAATTTACAATGACCAATTAACCTTTGGACTGTGGGAGGAAACCAGAGCCTCTGAAGGCAACCGACACAGTTTATGTGGGGGACGCACAAGATCCTTACAGATGACAGTGCAGCTGAACTCCAACCTCCAGAATTCCTTGAGCTGTAATCACGTCATGCTAATTGCTACTCTACAATGATGCTACTGTGCATTTACATGTACTATATTAGAAATTTACAGTGGTGTGTTGGTTAGGGGATGGCATGCAATTAAAAGTGACTATAATCAATAAGAGATGATATAAAAATAAAATTAGATTAGAGTATGAATATGGAATAAAATGTGCATAAATACTGGTATGTATTTACAGTGTAAATTGTATAAAGCAGTATAACGCAAATTGTAAACTGCAACGTTATATAAAGTGGTTTAAAGTGCTTACAGAGCAGTTCAGTGACTGGGGTAATTGACAGAGGAGGTGATGGGGAGCTAATTTAAATGGTTGATCAGAGACTCTGCCTGGGGGGAGAGATTTTTAGGATGGAATGAAGTTTTTGATTTAACAGCTCTCTAGCACTTTCCAGAGGCGAGGTTTTGGAAAAGGCAGTTTGCAGTGTCTGCAATGATTTGTCCTGCCCACTTCTTTATCCTGGACACATACTAGTCCTGCAGTGATGGTAGACTGCACCCAGGGACCCTTTCTGCTGTCCTGAGAGTTGGCTGTAGTTTCTGTATATTGTGAGAAGATGCTGCACCAAACCAGACAGTAATGGCTGATGTGAGGAGGCTCTCTATGATGGCAGTGTGGATTTGCACCATTATGCTCTGGGGAAGATGGAAGTTTACCAACTGCTGCAGGTACATCCTCTGCCGAGCCCCTTTATTAATGACGGAGGTTTGGTTCTCCCACATGAGGATATGGAAACACAGCACTTAGAAAATATGAATAAGGATGAGCAAAGACAAGATGAGTTTATGAAAGGGTAAAGAAAACAAGATGCTGGAGGAACTCAGTGGGTCAGGCATTGTCCACGGAGGGAAATGGCTAGTGGATGTTTCAGGCCGAGACTATTTAGCTAAACTGGACTTGCAAAAAGAAATCGTGCCTGATGATGAGTACACGAGAGACTGCAGAACCTCAAATGCTAGAATCTCTAAGTTCAAAGTAAATTTATTGTCAAAGTACATATATGTCACCATATACAACTCTGAGATTTGTTTTCATGCTGACATCCACAGTAAATACAAAGAAACACAATAGAATCAATGAAAATCCACACACAACAAGACAAACAAACAAGCAATGTGCACAAGACAACAAACTACACATACAAAAAGGAAAAATAACAATAAATATCAAGAACATGAGATGAGGAATCCTTGAAAGCGAGTCCATAGGTTATGGGAACAGTTTTGTGCTGGGTTGAATGAGACTGAGTGAAGTCATCCCCCCTGGTTCAAGAGCCTGATGGTTGAGGGGTAGTAACTGTTCCTGAACCTGATGGTGTGGGTCCTCTGGCCTGACAGCAGCAGCGAGAAGAGAGCATGACCTGGATGGTGGGGGTCCTTGATGATAGGTGTTGCTTTCTTGTGGCTGCGCTCCTTGTAAGTAGACTCAATGGTGGGGAAGGCTTTGCCTGTGATGGACTGCACTGTATCCATTACTTTTTGTTGACTTTTCTGTTCTTGGGTATTGGTGTTTCTATACTAGAACAAAAGAATGTATGCAGTCTCTTGTCTTTATCTCTTAACCAATATACTCCACCCACCCTAAATAATGTTGGGGAGGGCTTTACCCATGACGGACTGTGCCATATCCAATATTTTTGTAGGCATTTCCATTCAAGGCCATTGGTCTTTCCATACCAGGCGGTAAGCAACCAATCAGTATACTCTCCACACATCTATAGAACATTGTCGGAAATGATAACACCCAGAAATTTAAAGTTGCTGACCCTCTCCACCTCTAAAACCCGAATGAGGACTGCTTTATGGACCTCCAGTTTCCTCTTCCTGAAGTCAATAATCATCTCCTCGATTTTGCTGACACTGAGTGAGAGGCTGTTGTTGTGGCACCACTCAGACAGATCTTCAGCCTCCCTCCTGCATGCTGATTCGTCACCACCTTTGACTCGGCTAACTACAGTGAGCGAGCTAAATGCTCAGACTCACAGTTACAAGTATGAAGAAACTTGAGGAAAGTTCCTCTGCCAGCTTGCTGGAGGAACTCAATGAACTAACACCAAATTATAACACCTCCAAACATTGAGCGTTCCTGGAAAGTGTGTAGCTCAGGTGGTACCCAACCATCAACCACCCGAGTTGATCATTCCTCCATTCCTACAGATGCAGCTTGACCCGCTCAGTTCCCCCAGAACATTAGACAACTCTGTTTGTTTTCCGATGTTACCGAACCACGGCGTCAGGCAGATGGGGCCCGTCAGCATTTTTGGCAGCGCATCTCGGTGAAGGAAAACTCTGATCTCAGACCTTCACTGACTTGTGGCTATACCCACTCATAGGGAAGGCTTCAGACTAAAAACTGAAGAAAAATCCAGTGCTGGAATCCCTAATCCGGTGCTATGCTGAGTTCAATGCTGACTGGCAAGTCCTGGAATGCCACTGGTGCTAAACTCTATTGATCACTGCCAGTCCTTTGGATTCATCAGCTCCATAGAGGGGGGAGCCTGCTATGTTACTGCCCTGGCTTGTATACCAGCATGCGTATCACATGGACAGCTGGGACACAACATCCATGGTCAGCACTGATCAATGGAGGGCCTCAAGACCCAGGGCAGCATGGTGGTGTAGCAGTTAGTGCATTGTTTTACAGTGCCAACAGTCACAGATCAGGGTTCAACTCCTTCTGCCATCTGTGAGGAGTTTATACATTCTCTCCATCACCGTATGAGTTTATACATTCTCTCCATCACCGCGTGCGTTTATATGTTCTCTCCATCACCATGTGAGTTTATACATTCTCTCCATCACAGTGTGAGTTTATACATTCTCTCCATCACCGTGTGAGTTTATACGTTCTCTCCATCACCATGTGAGTTTATACATTCTCTCCATCACTGTATGTGTCTATACATTCTCTCCATCACCGTGTGCGTTTATACATTCTCTCCATCACCGTGTGCGTTTCCTCTGGGTGCTCAGGTTTGCTCCCAGATTCCAAAGACACACAAGTTAGAGTTAGGGAGCTGTGGACATGCTGTGTTGTCGCAGAAAGTGTGGTGACACATGGTTGCCCTTGCACAATCCTCTCTGATTTGATCTGATGCAAACGATGCATTTCACTGTATGTTTCAATGTACATGTGACAGATAAAGCTAATCTTTCCCAATCCTTCAATCTACTGAGTCCACTCCGAGCATCTAACATCCATTTAAAGTAATCCTGCACTAGTTCTGTTGCATTGGACCGTAAAATACAGGAGCAGAATTAGATCATATGGCACATTGAGTTTTTTCTTCCATTCAACCATGGCTGATTTTTTAAAAACTCAGCTCTCCTGTCTTTTCCCCATAACCTATCAATCTCAGCCTTAAGTACACTCCAGAAGCTTCTGTGGCAACAAATTTCTACAGATGGACCATGGAGAGGATTCTCACTAATTGTATCACCATCTGGTACAGAGGGGCCACCGCACTGTATCAGGAAAAGCTGCAGTAAGCTGCAAACACAGCCAGCTCCAGCATGGGCACCAGCCCCCCCGGCATCCAGGACATCTTCAAAGATAACGACTCAAAAAGGCAAATCCATCAATAAGCACCCCACCACCCAGGACATGCCCTCTTCTCGTTGATACCGAGAGAGGAGGTACCTCACCACTTTTTTGCTCGCTTTTTGCACAACATATTTAATTACATATATATATATATATATATATATATATACACACACACACACACATATATATATATAAAAATATATATACATATATATTGTTGTTCGTCCATCGTCGGCGTCGATGAGGACCTCAACACCAGCTGGTGTCGAGACTAGCGCGTGATTTGCATTTAAGTGAGGGAGAGTTGCGCAGCATCAGCCTCACTCTCTCTTCCCAATTCCCATCTGGATCCAGTGGCAAGACAGAGTCGAGACGGCTGGAGATGGGACTAGGCGCAGTGGACGACCAGGACGCCTTCTGTGTCTTGTCCTGCTCTACACGTTCCACGACGCTTGCAGAGACCGCCTTCTTGACCGTTGGACCTTCCATTGGTCTCGTCCGCTCAATCCGCCGGAGTCTGTCTTCACATGCTGGGATAGACAACTCCCTATCTCACCGAGGGTTTGAGACCCGTCGGCTACCCTCACCTGGTTTAGCCGGCTTGTTGAAGCCTTTGCCCGGGGTGTGGCCGCTGTCGCATGCAAACAGTTACGGAGAGCCACAGGTGAGAGCTGAGTGGGGACCAAAGGTGGACAAACCACCTTGAAAAGGATGCGACATGTTCCCCCACCAGAGGTGCTACCCGTCCCTGACACCCCATATATATACACATACACACACACACACACACACACACACACACACACACACACACACACATATATTATATATATATAATTTTTTATTATGTATTGCAAAGGACTGCTGCCTCAAGACAACATATTTCATGAACTATGTCAGTGATATTAAACCTGATTTCTGATTATGAAATTCCATAGTTTCACCACCCTCTAGCTGAAGAAATAACACCCCCCCCCCGGCCCCATCTCAATTTTAAAGGGACATCTGACCTGATGGCATGAATATCAATTTCTCAAACTTCCGGTAATGGCCTCCTTCTCCTTCACCATTCACCGTTCCCCTTTTCCTCCCTCTCCTTACCTACTCATCATCTTCCTCTAGTGCTCTTGCCCCCCTTTTCCTTCTTCCATGCTCTTCTGTCCTCTGTTATTAAATTCTCCCTTCTCCAGCCCCATATCTCTTTCACCAGTCAACTTCCCAGCTCTTTGTTTCACCCCTCCCCCTCCCAGTTTCACCTATCACCTTGTGTTTCTCCCTCCCCTCCCCCCACCTTTTAACTCTAATTTTTTCTCTCCAGTCCTGTTGAAGGGTCTCGTCCTGAAATGTCAACTGTTACTCATTTCCATAGATGCTGCCTGGCCTACTGTGTTCCTTCAGCATTTTATGGGTGTTTCTTTATTCTGATTCTGTACCCTCAGAACCGAGACTCTCTAGTGTTTTTCTCACCTTCTCAAATTCCCCCAGGTTCTACCACTCAGCAACACACTAGGGTTAAGTTAAAGTGGACAACCAGCTTCAAGTTCCGGGGTATCAATAACTCAGAGGATCTATTCTGGGCTCAACACTGTGGCACGCCTTTTTCACGATTACATCAACGATATGTGGCTCTACTTCATTAGGAGTTTGAGGAGATCGGGCATGGTGGAGAGCATTGACAGACCGCATTGTAATCTGGCATGGAGCCGCCAATGAACAGGATCGCTAGAGGTTGCAGAGCATCATAGACTCAGCAGGCTCCATCACGTCATTAAACGCCCTACCATCAAGGAGGCAAGCGTCCATTCAGAAGGACCCTCACTATCCAGGACACACCCTCTTCTCATTACTGCCATCAGGGATGTGGTGCAGGAACCTGAAGACACACACACAATGATTCAGAAACAGCTTCTTCTGCTGTTTCAGTCATCCCATCATGGTTAATTTATTTTCCCTGTCAACCCCATTCTCACGTCTTCTCTCCATAACCTTTGATGCCCTGATTAATCAAGAATCAATTAAATTCTGCTTTAAATATGCCAAATGAGTTAGCCTGCACAGTCATCTTTGGCAATGAATTCCACAGGTTCACCACCCTTTCTGATCATGATGGGACCTGCATACAGAACTCCTTTGGACAACATTTTCTGGATAGATCATGAAACCGTACATTTCACTTCTTTTATGTCTTTTACGTTCATTTTTCATCTTGGATGTGGTTCTGGAACTGTTGGAGCCTGTGATTTTCTGTTTGGAGATCATTTGGGTGTTCCAGTGCTCTATAGCCTCAAGAGGATTCCGGCAGGCAGAGGATGTGTGCATGATCCTCATGACAGGCAGGCTGCAGGACGGGGCACAAGCCGATGTTTGATGCCATTTCGCCGATTAAGACGATGAGGGAGATTGAAACATTGAGGCAAATGCTGAAGTTTGGAGATCATCTGGGTGCTTCAGCGCTCTGCAGTCTCCAAGAGGATTCCAGGAGTCCGAGGCAGCGTGTGTGAACCTTGTGGCGGGCAGACTGCAGGATGGGGCCCAAGCCGATGTTTGACTTCATTTTGCCGAGAAAAGCTTCCATTGTGCGGCAATTAAAGCGATAAGGGAGATTGGAGCATCGAGGTGAGTGTGGAGGTTGAGTGCCAGCTGCCTGTCTTTTGATTGCACTGTAATGGAGAGGGGAGAGCCTGCCACTGTGCCCGGAGAATAATGCCTTTCTGCATTTTGGATATGGACTTTTTCTCAGTCTTGTAGTTTTTTTATATTCTGTGCTTTTCACCCGATTTTTCTCTTTTTTTGTGTGCAGGAGGAGTGATTTGAGGGTTGATGTACCTGTTCCATGCTTACACGAGGAATTCTGCAGATGCTGGAAATTCAAGCAACACACATCAAAGTTGCTGTTCCATGCTTGTTCAGTTTTTTGTGCAGTGAGGGGGATCTGGGGGTT
Organism: Mobula hypostoma; assembly: GCF_963921235.1. Lineage (NCBI taxonomy): Eukaryota > Metazoa > Chordata > Chondrichthyes > Myliobatiformes > Myliobatidae > Mobula > Mobula hypostoma. Next base: position 193,402,536 of record NC_086100.1, read on the forward strand.
GATGATCGCACTGCCTTCCTTTTCTTTCTTGGTTTCATGGAGAAGAAGAATTTCAGAGTTGTGTACTTTGATAATAAATGAAACTTTGAACCCTATGGCTGAAGAAATTTTTCCTCATCTCTGTTCAGTGGCTGTCTCTCTATTCTGAGGCAGTGCCCTCTGGTCCGAGACTCCCCCACTGGTGGAAACATTGGCTCTGCATCCACTCTATCTTGGCTTTTCACTATTTGATGTGTTTCAGTGAGATTCCATTTCCCTCCCCCCACCAAATTCTTTTAAATTCCAGCAGTACAGGCCCAGAGCCATCAAACTGTCTTCATAAGTTAAACCTTTCATTCCTAGAATCTTTCTTATGAACCTCCTCTGGAGCTTTTCCGACGCCGACACATCATTTCTTTGATAAGAGCCCCAAAGCTGCTCACAATACTCCAAGTGAGGCCTCACCAATGCCTCATAAAGCCTCAGCATTACATCCTTGCTTTAGTACTCTTGTTATTGTTGTCACTGTCATCGTTGACTCATTGTGACCCTATAGATGGTTGCCCTAAATGAGTTTCCATCCTCGTAAAGGTGGCTCATTGTTGATAACGTTGCGTTCATAGCTGTCCTTACTGTGTCCATCCATATGGTTGGTGGTCTTCCTCTCTTCCATTGTCCTTCCACCTTGCGGAGCATGATATCCTTTTCCAGGGTGAGCTGTTTCTTCACATGAAGTGTCAAAAATACAATAGGTGGACTCTTATCCTTTGAGCCTACAGAGAGAGACTTGGTTTGTTCTCATTCAGGGCCAGTTCTTTTGTTCTGAGAGAGGTCCACAAGATGTGTAGTATTTTTCTCCAGCACCACAGTTCAAAGGCGTCGATATGCTTCGTATCCTTCTTCCTTACCATCCAACTTTCACATTCATGTAATGTCACTGAGAATACCATCGCCTGCTTAAGTCGATTCCTGTTCCCAAGGATCATCTCTAAATCCTCCAAGGGTGATTCTTCATTGAATTTCTTGACTGTTTACCGCTTCTGTGTTAATCATTGATCCAAGTAAGCTGAAACTGTCAACCATTTTGATTTAGTACTCTAGTCCTCTCAAAATGAATGTCAACATTGCATTTGCCTTCCTTACCACCAACTCAACCTGCAAGGTCACCTTTCGCAAATCCTGCACGAGGACTCTCAAGTGCAGCACTGATTTTTTAATTTTCTACCCAAAAGTCCATGCCTTTATTCCTTCTACCAAAGTGCGTGACTAGACACTTCCCTACATTATATTGCAACTGCCACTTCTTTGCCCATTCTCCCAATCTGCCAATTTCCTTCTGCAGACTCCCTGCTTCCTTGAAACTACCTACCCCTATACCTATGTTTTTATCATCCATAAACTTGGCCACAAACCTTCATCCTTCATCCAAATCACTGACATATAACATGAAAAGAAGCGGTTCCAGCACCGACCCCTGTGGAACACCACTAGTCATCTGCAGCCAACCAGAACAGAACCCTCTTATTCCCACTCTTTGCCTTCTGCCAGTGAGCCAATCTCTGTTCTTGTTATGCCATGGACTTTTATCTTGTTATAGAAACATAGAAACATAGAAAATAGGTGCAGGAGTAGGCAATTCGGCCCTTCGAGCCTGCACCGCCATTTATTATGATCATGGCTGATCATCCAACTCAGAACCCCGCCCCAGCCTTCCCTCCATACCCCCTGACCCCTGTAGCCACAAGGGCCATATCTAACTCCCTCTTAAACATAGCCAATGAACTGGCCTCAACTGTTTCCTGTGGCAGAGAATTCCACAGATTCACCACTCTCTGTGTGAAGAAGTTTTTCCTAATCTCGGTCCTAAAAGGCTTCCCCTCTATCCTCAAACTGTGACCCCTCGTTCTGGACCTCCCCAACATCGGGAACAATCTTCCCGCATCTAGCCTGTCCAATCCCTTTAGGATCTTATACATTTCAATCAGATCCCCCCTCAATCTTCTAAATTCCAACGAGTACAAGCCCAGTTCATCCAGTCTTTCTTCATATGAAAGACCTGCCATCCCAGGAATCAATCTGGTGAACCTTCTTTGTACTCCCTCTATGGCAAAGATGTCTTTCCTCAGATTAGGGGACCAAAACTGCACACAATACTCCAGGTGTGGTCTCACCAAGGCCTTGTACAACTGCAGTAGTACCTCCCTGCTCCTGTACTCGAATCCTCTCGCTATAAATGCCAGCATACCATTCGCCTTTTTCACCGCCTGCTGTACCTGCATGCCCACTTTCAATGACTGGTGTATAATGACACCCAGGTCTCGTTGCACCTCCCCTTTTCCTAATCGGCCACCATTCAGATAATAATCTGTTTTCCTATTTTTGCCACCAAAGTGGATAACTTCACATTTATCCACATTAAATTGCATCTGCCATGAGTTTGCCCACTCACCCAACCTATCCAAGTCACCCTGCATCCTCTTAGCATCCTCCTCACTGCTAACACTGCCACCCAGCTTCGTGTCATCTGCAAACTTGGAGATGCTGCATTTAATTCCCTCATCCAAGTCATTAATATATATTGTAAACAACTGGGGTCCCAGCACTGAGCCTTGCGGTACCCCACTAGTCACCGCCTGCCATTCTGAAAAGGTCCCGTTTATTCCCACTCTTTGCTTCCTGTCTGCTAACCAATTCTCCACCCACACCAATACCTTACCCCCAATACCGTGTGCTTTAAGTTTGCACACTAATCTCCTGTGTGGGACCTTGTCAAAAGCCTTTTGAAAATCCAAATATACCACATCCACTGGTTCTCCCCTATCCACTCTACTAGTTACATCCTCAAAAAATTCTGTGAGATTCGTCAGACATGATTTTCCTTTCACAAATCCATGCTGACTTTGTCCGATCATTTCACCGCTTTCCAAATGTGCTGTTATCACATCCTTGATAACTGACTCCAGCAGTTTCCCCACCACCGACGTTAGGCTAACCGGCCTATAATTCCCCGGTTTCTCTCTCCCTCCTTTTTTAAAAAGTGGGGTTACATTAGCCACCCTCCAATCCTCAGGAACTAGTCCAGAATCTAACGAGTTTTGAAAAATTATCACTAATGCATCCACTATTTCTTGGGCTACTTCCTTAAGCACTCTGGGATGCAGACCATCTGGCCTTGGGGATTTATCTGCCTTCAATCCCTTCAATTTACCTAACACCACTTCCCTACTAACATGTATTTCACTCAGTTCCTCCATCTCACTGGACCCTCTGTCCCTTACTATTTCTGGAAGATTATTTATGTCCTCCTTAGTGAAGACAGAACCAAAGTAATTATTCAATTGGTCTGCCATGTCCTTGCTCCCCATAATCAATTCACCTGTTTCTGTCTGCAGGGGACCTACATTTGTCTTTATCAGTCTTTTCCTTTTTACATATCTATAAAAGCTTTTACAGTCCGTTTTTATGTTCTCTGCCAGTTTTCTCTCATAATCTTTTTTCCCCTTCCTAATTAAGCCCTTTGTCCTCCTCTGCTGAACTCTGAATTTCTCCCAGTCCTCAGGTGAGCCACTTTCTCTGGCTAATTTGTATGCTACTTCTTTGGAATTGATACTATCCCTAATTTCTCTTGTCAGCCACGGGTGCACTACCTTCCTTGATTTATTTTTTTGCCAAACTGGGATGAACAATTGTTGTAGTTCATCCAAGCAACCTTTAAATGCTTGCCATTGCATATCCACCGTCAATCCTTTAAGTGTCATTTGCCAGTCTATCTTAGCTAATTCACGTCTCATACCTTCAAAGTTACCCCTCTTTAAGTTCAGAACCTTTGTTTCTGAATTAACTATGTCACTCTCCATGTTAATGAAGAATTCCACCATATTATGGTCACTCTTACCCAAGGGGCCTCTCACGACAAGATCGCTAATTAACCCTTCCTCATTGCTCAAAACCCAGTCCAGAATAGCCTGCTCTCTAGTTGGTTCCTCGACATGTTGGTTCAAAAAACCATCCCGCATACATTCCAAGAAATCCTCTTCCTCAGCACCTTTACCAATTTGGTTCACCCAGTCTACATGTAGATTGAAGTCACCCATTATAACTGCTGTTCCTTTATTGCACACATTTCTAATTTCCTGTTTAATGCCATCTCCGACCTCACTACTACTGTTAGGTGGCCTGTACACAACTCCCACCAGCGTCTTCTGCCCCTTAGTGTTACGCAGCTCTACCCATATCGATTCCACATCTTCCCGGCTTATGTCCTTCCTTTCTATTGCGTTAATCTCTTTTTTAACCAGCAACGCTACCCCACCTCCCCTTCCTTCATGTCTATCCCTCCTGAATATTGAATATCCCTGAACGTTGAGCTCCCATCCCTGGTCACCCTGGAGCCATGTCTCTGTGATCCCAACTATATCATAATCATTAATAACAATCTGCACTTTCAATTCATCCACCTTATTACGAATGCTCCTTGCATTGACACATAAAGCCTTCAGGCGCTCTTTTACAACTCTCTTAGCCCTTTTTAATGCTTGCCCTGGATTTGTCGGCCTGCCACTTTTACTTTTCTCCTTTGTACTTTTTGCTTCTACGCTCACTTTACACCCCTCTGTCTCTCTGCACTGGTCCCCATCCCTCTGTTGTGAACTAACCTCCTCACATCTAGCCTCTTTAATTTGATTCCCACCCCCCAACCATTCTAGTTTAAAGTCACCTCAGAAAATCCAAATAAACAACATCCACTGACTCTTCTTTGTCTATCCTGCCTCTTATTTCCTCAAAGAATTCCAATAGATTTTTCAGGCAACATTTCACCTTAAGGAAACCATGCTGACTTTGGCCTAATTTGTCATGTCCCTCCAGGTACCCTGAAACCTCACTCTTAATAATAGACAAGAGAAGATCTGCAGATACTGGAAATCCAGAGCTACACACACAAAATGCTGGAGGATCTGTGGAAAAGAGTAAACAGCCGATGTTTCAGGCCAAATCCTTCAACGGGAGTCCTGATGAAGGGTTTCGGCCCAAAACATCAGCTGTTTAACCTCTTTTCCAATGATGCTGCCTGGCCTGCTGAGTTCCTCCAGCGTTTTGTGTGTGTTTCTCCTTAATAATACACTCCAATATCCTCCCAACCACTGAGGTCAGGCTAACTGGCCTATAATTTCTTTTCTTCTGCCTCCCTCCCTTTTTGAAAAGTGGTGTCACATTTGCAATTTTCTAGTCTTCTGGAACCATTGCAGAATCCAGTGATTCTTGAAAGATCATTATTAACGCCTCTGCCATCTCCCTACCCACCTCTTTCATAACCCTTGGGTGTAGTCCATCTGGTGTACGTCTTACCTTCAGACTTTTCAGCTTTGTAAGGATACTGACTTCTGCCTCCTGACTCACTCACATTTCTGGTATTTTGCTGGTGTCTTCCACAGAGAAGACTGACACATAAAACTTATTAAGCTTGTCTGCCATTTCTTTGTTCCCCATTACTACATTTCCAGCAGTCCAATATCGACTCTCATCTCTCTTTTATTCCTCATAGGTCAGAAAAATAGTTTTGCACCCTCTTTTATATTATTGGCTAGCTTACCTTCATACCTCATCTTTTCTCTCTTTATGGTTTTTTTTAGTTGCCTCCTTTTGGTTTTGAAAAGCTTCCCAATCCTCTACCTTCCCAATCCTCCACCTTCCCACTAATCTTCTTCATCTCTGGGGTGTATTTTTCCTGCTTCTTCTGAATGTCCCCCAGAAATACCAGCCATTGTTCTTCTGCTGTCATCACTGCTAGTGTCCCCTTCCAATCAATTTTGGCCAGCTCCCCTCCCATGCCTCTGTAATTCCTTTTATTCCACTGTAATACTGATACATCTGATTTTAGTTTCTCCTTCTCAAATTACAGCGTGAATTTGATCATATTATGATCACTTTATCTCCTAAGGGTTCCTTTATCTTAAGCTCTCTAGTCAATTCTGGTTCATTGCACAATATCCAATCTAGAATAGCTGATCCCTTAGTGGGCTCAACCACGAGCTGCTCTAAAAGGCCATCTCGTAGCCACACTACAATTTCCCTCTCTTGGGATCTAGCGCTAACTTGATTTTCCCAATCTATCTGAATATTGAAGTCCTCCATGACTATTGCAACATTGCCCTTTTGACATGCCTTTTCTATCTCCTGTCATAATTTGTACCCTACATTCAGGCTACTGCTCAGAGTCCTATATGTATACATCTCCCATCAGAGTATTTTTACCCGTACGATTTATTATCTCTATACACAAGAATTCTACTTCTTTTGATCCTATGTCACCTCTTTCTAAGGATTTGATATAGAAACCATAGAAACCATAGAAACTACAGCACAGAAACAGGCCCTTTGGCCCTTCTTGGCTGTGCCGAACCATTTTCTGCCTAGTCCCACTGACCTGCACATGGACCATATCCCTCCATACACCTCCCATCCATGTATCTGTCCAATTTATTCTTAAATGTTAAAAAAGAACCCACATTTACCACCACGCCTGGCAGCTCATTCCATACTCCCACCACTCCCTGTGTGAAGAAGCCCCCCCTAATGTTCTCTTTAAACTTTTCCCCCTTCACCCTTAACCCATGTCCTCTGGTTTTTTTCTCCCCTTGCCTCAGTGGAAAAAGCCTGCTTGCATTCACTCTATCTATACCCATCATAATTTTATATATCTCTATCAAATCTCCCCGCATTCTTCTACGCTCCAGGGAATAAAGTCCTAACCTATTCAACCTTTCTCTGTAACTGAGTTTCTCAAGTCCCGGCAATATCCTTGTAAACCTTCTCCGCACTCTTTCAACCTTATTTATATCCTTCCTGTAATTTGGTGACCAGAAATGAACACAATACTCCAGATTCGGCCTCACCAATGCCTTATACAACCTCATCATAACATTCCAGCTCTTATACTCAATACTTCAATTAATAAAGGCCAATGTACCAAAAGCTCTCTTTACGACCCTATCTACCTGTGACGACACTTTTAGGGAATTTTAGTTTTTTACTAATAGAGCCATCCCACCCCCTCTGCCTACCTACCACTTTAATTCATCTCAGTGGCTGCAATTTTGCCCTATCTTCTGCCTGTCCTTCTTCACAGTCCCATTACTCACCGCATCTGCCTGTAAACCAACTACCCTATCCTCAGCCTTATCACTCCAGTTTCAATTCCTCTGTCAAATTAGTTTAAACCCTCCCTCACAGCTTGAACAAACCTGCCCATGAGGATATTGGTCCACCTTGGGTTCAGGTGTAACCTGTGCTTTTTGTACAGATCATACCTTCCCCTAAGGAAATCCCAGTGATGCATAAGTCTGAACCTTTGCCCACTGCACCAATTCCTCAGCCTTGTTGTCCTTTTGGCCTCCCTGACTCCATCAAAGTGATTACCAACTGTCTGGGTAACCCGTCCACCCTTGTCAAACCCCACGTCAAAAACCTTGGTGTGATATTTGATTCTGCCTTTAAGTTTGACAAGTAAGTTAATGCAGTAGTAAAAGCCAGTTTTTTCCAGCTTTGTACTATTGCCAAAATCAAGTCGTTGCTCTCTTTCAAAAATCTTGAGAAAGTCATCCACGCCCTTATATCCTCCCGCTTGGACTACTCCAACTCCCTGTATTCTGGGATTAGTCAGTTGTCCCTGTCCCGCCTGTAACTGGTCCAGAACACCGCAGCCAGGCTCCTGACAGGTGCCCGGAAGAGGGACCATATTACTTCTATCCTGGCCTCTCTCCACTGGCTACCAGTACAGTTTAGAATTGATTTTAAGGTTCTCCTGTTTGTTTATAGAGCCCTAAATGGGCTGGCCCCCTCCTATATCGCAGACCTTCTAACCCCTTATTCTACTTCCAGGTCCCTCAGGTCGGCTGACTTGGGGCTCCTGGCTGTCCTGCGATCTAAACTTAAGCTCAGGGGTGACCGTGCCTTTGCTGTTGTAGCCCCTAGGCTGTGGAAGAGCATTCCTCTCCCTATCAGATCTGCCCCCTCCATTGACTCTTTTAAGTTCAGGCTCAAAACTTACCTTTATTCACAAGCATTTGAATCTTCCTGATGTGGCTGATTTTTGGCTTGTGCCTAGGCTCATGTGTTGTTTATTTTGAGTATATAAACTGTATGCTTTGTGTTTATATCTGTGTTTCTTGTATTTGTGATTTTAGCTACCTGTTATGGTTTGTATAGCACTTTGGTCAGCATGGGTTGTTTTTAAATGTGCTTTATAAATAAAATTGGCCTGATGATTTGACTTGCATTCACCTACCAAATCATCCCATACTTACCTTCGCTGGCATGTGGCGCGGGCAGCAATACAGAGATTACTACTCTGGAGATCCTGCTTTTCAGCTTTCTATCAAAGGCTCAAAACAGAAACCAAGAAATTACAGGCCAGCGAGTCTGACATCAGTTGTGGAAAGTTATTGGAAGGTATTCAAAAGGACTGGATACATAAGCATTTGGATAGACATGGATTGATAAAGGATAGTCAGCATGGCTTTGTGCGTGGTTAGTCATGTCTAACCAATCTTATGGAGTTCTTCAAGAAAGTTATTAGGAAAGTGGATGAAGGCAAGGCAGTGGATGTTGTCTACATGGATTTGCTAAGGTCCCGCATCAGAGGCTGATTAAAAAGGTTCAGTCACTCGTAATTCAGGATGAGGTAGTAAAATAGATTAGACAAAGCCTTTGTGGGAGAAGCCAGAGAGTGGTCGTAGAGAGTTGCCTCTCTCACTGGTGACTAGTGGTGTGCTACAGGGATCAGTGCTGGGTCCTTTGTAGTTTGACATCTATATCAATGATCTTGATGATAATGTGGCTAACTGAATCAGGAGGTTTGCAGATGACACCTGGATTGAGGTGTAGTGGACATTGAGGAAGGCAATCGTGGCTTGCAGAGGGATCTGCATCAGCTGGAAAAATGGGCTGAAAAATTGCGGGTGGAATTTAAAGTGCAAGGTTTTGCACCTTGATAGGACCAGCCAGGGGAGAGATCTCATACAGTGAATGGTAGGGCACTGAGGAGTGTGTAGAACGAAAGGATCTGGGAATACAGGTACATAATTCATTGAAAGTGTCGTCACAGGTAGATAGGGTTGTAAAGAAAGCTTTTGGCACATTGGCTGTCAAAAATCAATGTATTTTTAGATTATGAAGACACGTAGTCCCCTTTTATTGTCATTTAGTAATGCATGCATTAAGAAATGATACAATATTTCCTCCGGTGTGATATCACAAAACACAGGACAGATCAAGACTGAAAAAACTGAGAAAACCACATAATTATAACATATAGTTACAACAGTGCACAATACCGTAACTTGATGAAGAAAGTTCGTGAGCACAGTAAAGTTCAAGGTTTCTCAAATGTCCCACATCTCACGCAGACGGGAGAAGGAAGAAAAACTCTCCCTGCCATGCCGACCACAATCCGATTCTGAGTCATCCGAAAACTTTGAGCTCTGATCAGCTCTCCGACACCGAGTACCGAGCGCCATCTCTGTCCGAGTGATTTGACCCCTTTCTTGGTCGCCAAAAGCAGGCAAGGCCGGGGATTTTGAGGCCTACCCTCCGAAAGATTCCCGACCACGCAGTAACGACAGCAGCGGATGGGCGTTTCAGAAATTTCTCCAGATGTTCCTCTGTGATTTCATGTCCATTCTCCATCAAATCAGAATTGTCCATGGCCCCTATTTAACAGATACGTCATCATTTTTCACCGGAGAGCTGCGCACACGCGGCGTGCTGCCATCTTCTCCTTAATTGATTACAGAATTATTGATTACAGAAGATGGGATGTTATGTTGAAGTTGTATAAGACATTGGTGACGCTTAATTTGTAGTATTGTGTGCAGTTTTGGTCACCTACCTACACGAAAGATGTAAACAAGGTTGAAAGAGTAGAGAGACAATTTACAAGGATGTTGCCAGGTCTGGCGGGCCTAAGTTACAGAGAAAGATTGAATAGGTTAGGACTGTCTTCCTTAGGATGTAGAAGATTGAGAAAAGATTTGACGGAGGTATACAAAATAATGAGGGTTATAGATAGGGTAAATGCAAGCAGGCTTTTTCCATTGAGGTTGGGTGGGACTACAACCAGAGCTTAAGGGTGAAAGGTGAGAAGTTTAAGAGGAACATGAGAGGCAACTTCTTCACTCAGAGGGTCATGAGAGTGTGGAACAAGCTGCCAACTGCCAGTGGTCCATGCAAGCTCGATTTCAAAGTTTAAGAGAAGTCTGGATAGGTACACAAATAGTAAGGACATGGAAGTCTATAGCCCTGGTGCAGGTCATTGGAAGTAGGCAGTTTAGAAGTTTTTCAGCATGACTAGATGGGCCAAATAGCCACTTTCTGTGCTGCACTTCTCTATGACTTTATGACTCCCTATATTTTCTCTTTTCATTTCCTACCTATGTCAGTGGTACCAATATGTACCACGACTTCCAGCTGATCACCTTGCCCCTTTAGAATGCCGTGGACCCAATCCGAGACATCCCTGAACGTGGCACCTGAGAGGCAACATGATAGACTCAATGCCAGAAATCAGGTCTCTGTGGCTTCCCGCAGGTAGGTCCCCCCTCAACAGAATCCAAGGGAATATATTATTGAGGGGAACAGCCATAGGGGTAGACCATAAGACGATAAGACATAGGAGCAAAATTAAGCCACTTGACACATTGAGTCTGCTCCGCCATTTCATCATGGCTGATCCATTTTTTCTCTCAGTCTCAATCTCCTATCTTCTCCCCTGACCAATCAAGAATCTCCTACCTTCATATATGTGTGTGTATTTCATTGTAATTTATATTTTTTTATAATTATGTATTACAATGTACTGCTGCCACAAAACAACAAATTTCACAATGATACTAAACCTGATTCTGACTCGAGCTGCAGATTGCAGCATTCGTAGCTCAGAAATACATCTAGAAGTTTTGTAAGCTGCCCGCAAAATGTCACTGTGTATCACCAGCACCATCTTGAATGTTGCACCCTGAATGTGTTGTTTCTATTATTTGCACTGTTTATTTATTTTGTAACTTATGCTAATCTTCATGTCTTTGCACTGTACTGCTGACACAAAATAAATGTTGTGTCATCCAAATCAGTGATATAGAACCTGATTCTGAATCAGATGCCAAAGTACATTAAAAAATGTGTTTATTTCCCTTGCTCCTCTCTGCGAGTTGTACAATTCAGTAAGGATTGATTTAATTAATCACTTTGTTATCTGGTAACCTTTAGTTAGATCATCGTAAGTATCTTTTCGACCCATTGCATTAAGCAGAGAAACTCCAGTAAGATGATCTGTTTTTTTCTTGTTCTTTGGCACATACCTATATCCCCATCTTTCTGCTTACCCACATCAACAGCCCGAGCTCATGTTAGTGCAGGGAGGAGAAAGTGCTTCCATCAGCACTCTGGCATGGACAGAAGAGTGCAGCCCGCATCAGTAACACAGGGTTTCCACAGATGGTGCCAAGAAAAGCTCTCTGTCTGTCTATCTCTCTCTCTCTCTCTCTCTCTCTCACTCATTCTCCCTCCCTCTTTCTCTTCTCTCTTTTTCTCATCTCTCTCTCATCTCTCTCTTTTCCTTGTCTTTCTCACTGTTTCTATTTCTCTTCTTTCTAGTTCTTTTTCTCCTCCCTCTCTCTCTCCTTTCTCTCTCTCTCTCTCTCTCTCGGTCTTTCACACCCTCTTACTTACTTACAACCTATTATTCCACAGGTGTTTAGGATAGCAATGAAGATCCTCCACTTCTGTCTGTCTTAGGCCAGAACCAGTTTTGTTCTTGGTCTTGGCAGTGTTCAGGTCTTCTTTCATCATGCCAGTAGCTATCTCTCAGTTTTCACTACTGTCAGCCATGAAAGTCCAAGGCTGGAGACTCAGGATACTGTTGTACTCAGGTGTAGGAGTCTTTATTGTTGTTTTAGTAACAATTTTGTTTTACCAGTCAGAGTTGTTAGTCCTGAGTAGAATCCCTGAACATGGAGGGCTAGTGGACCACTCTTGGTCTGACCTCTACCCTTTGCCCTGTCTGGCATGGATGACCCGACTAAGAGCCAAAGCATAAAGTCCTGACTCCAGCCGGCTTAGCTCTCTGGGTCATTGAGGCATGCAAACCTCTAAACCATGAAAAGATTGTGGTCCTCTTGTGGTCCTCCTTCTGTTTTCTCTCTCTCTCTCTCGATTTGATATTGAGGTAGTCTAGAAGGGGACAAATGGCCTATTCCTGCTCTTGTTGTGTTCTTGTGCCTTATCTTCGCCCATCATAACCTCAATACTCTGTCCGCCTTCTCTGTATGCAGAGTTCGATAGTATACAAAGCCAAGTCCACCAATGTCCAATCTCCAGCCCACCCCACACCCTTATGTTCCAACACAGAGATGTTGAAATCAAACAATGAGACAGAAATAAGTGACAATAGTGGGGAATCTAAGACCAGAGGGCACAGCCTCAGAATACAATCTTTAAGGAGATTAGCTTCATTTGTCACATTGAAGCATCAAAAAAACAGTGCAATGTGCCGTTTGCAACAACAACCAACACAGTCCAAGGATGTGCAGGGGGCAGCCCGAAAGTGTTGCCAGGCTACCAGTGCCAATGTAGCATGCCCACAACTCACTAGCCCTAACTAGTATACCTTTGGAATGTGGGAGGATACCAGAGCATTCAGAAGAAGCCCACATGATCACAGGGAGAATATACAAAATCCCTGCAGACAGCGCGGGAACTGAACCCTGATCACAGATCGCTGCCGTCGTGGCAAATCACGCTAACTACGCTACCATAGCATCCCTTTAGAACAGAGTTGAGGAAGAGTTTCCTTAGCCAGGGAGTGGTGAATCTGTGGAATTCATTATCACAGATGGCTATGGAGGCCAAGTCATTGTGTATAATGTGGATTCTGGTTAATTAGGCATTCAGTTAATAGGGGCAGCTGCTTATTTGGGATAACTCTTAAAGAGCAAAAACTAATTGAGAAAATAGCCGGGAAACCCTTCATTTATTTGGGACACTAAGCCATTTAATTGGGGCAAGAGACTTGCCAAAATTTTCTAACTAGAGTCAGTCGTGTGCACTTGTGCAGCCATTAGACACTATAACGCGCTTAGGGCAAACAGTGTTTAAATAGCATCACTTGCGAGTTTGTGGTTAAAAAACAGTGATTTTTGTCAATGATAGTTGGTGAGTAATAAGCAGTAAGACAACTCACTGTTTCGCTCCCTGCAGTTTCAACCATTCAGGTGTGGAAATGCCAGAAATGGCCGGAAGTGAAAATGAAACAATATCACTACTTCAATAAGAAGTTAGGAACAGTGAAGAATTGGAAGGTGGCGACAATAAAAACTGTTTGGAGGCAGCCTGTTATTTACATTAGGTGTCTGCACCGATTTTGTTCATTTGCAGTCAATCAATAGCACACGTCAGAGTACACAGAATGAATTCCAGATAACTATTAGGAACTAATACACACTTTTACAGCACTGTAGTAGTGTTAGTAATATTCTAATTTCTACTGTATTTCATTTAACTTTTTTATAACTTTTTAAATATTTCCATCAAACTTTAGCTAATTGGGGCAGCTACTTAATTGGGCAAAAATGTACTGGTCCCAATATGTCCCAATTAACCAGAATACAATGTATTTAAAACAGAGGTTGAGAGATTCAAAGTTTACATGGAGAATGCTGTTGAAAGGGACAATAAGTTAATCATGATGAAATGGTGGATAGACTTGATGGGCCAAATGGCCTAATTCTGCTCCTACCTCTTACGGACAATCTCATTAGAAATGCTGGTGAAAGGTGAACAAAATCCGATTCATTGATCTCTTTATCGCCATGTTTAAAATGCACCGTGTACTGATTTATTTAATTTGTGGAGCTTGAATAAAAGTTCTGGTGCTCCAGAACCAATTTACTGTCTGAAAGGACCTTTAGGAAGTTGTGCAGGCACAAAAGGGATAACAACAACATAAATTTATTGTATCTCACCTGATGATTCGCAGGCAATTGCCCATTGGGTAGGAGATACAAGAGCTAAGAATTATCACCTTGTTGTGGTGGAAATGCTGTCAGTTCCTGAGATCCTGAAAGTGATGCTGTCTGGAGCTTAGCTCCTGGTAGGGCCACCATGGTGGAAGGTCAAGGGGGTTCAGACAAAGTGTGATTCAACATTGGGGCTGGCAGAAGATGATGACACGGCACAACGGCAGTGAAGGTGGAGGAAGGCTGCAGCAGTGAAGGGTCAACTAAACCAGCAGTCCCCAACCACCGGGCCGCAAAGCACATGCTACCGGGCCGCGAGGAAACCATATCAGTCAGCTGCACCTTTCCTCATTCCCTGTCACGCACTGTTGAACTTGAACATAGGGTTGCCAACTGTCCCGTATTTGCCAGGACATCCCGTATATTGGGCTAAATTGGTTTGTCCCATACGGGACCACCCTTGTCCCGTATTTCCCCTGCTATTTCCTATGAAACCATTCGTGCCGAAATGGCATAAAGCAAAGAAGCAATTACCATTAATTTATATGGGAAAAATTTTTGAGCGTTCCCAGACCCAAAAAAAAATCTTAACAAATCATACCAAATAACACATAAAACCAAAAGTAAATAACACTAACATATAGTAAAAGCAGGAATGATATGATAAATACACAGCCTATATAAAAGTAGAAATAATGTATGTATAGTATAGTCGGTACTTGTGGGGGAAGAAAAATAGGCACGCAAGCACATGCGCACATAGGTGCCCGCGCAAGGCTTCATGGTCATGGTAGTCTTTCCTGGGGTAAAGTGACCCGGGATTTTTGTCCCTTATTTAGGAGTGAGAAAGTTGGCAACCCTAACTGTAAAAAATATGTTGAGGTGAGATTAACCATACTTGAACACCACCAACCCCCGCCGCCCTGGTCGGCCAGTCCGCAAGAATATTGTCAATATTAAACCGGTCTGTGGTCCAAAACAGGTTGGGGACCCCTGCACTAGACCCTGACCCCAATCTGAAAAGGACTATGTGGTGGCTGTCCATCCATCGTTCAACAAAGTCATTCACAGGCGTTTTCCATTAAGGAAATAACACTCGGGAGAACATCATACTCATCTTGAATGATTGCACTACGGGAGCCTGAAGACCCACACTCCGCGATTCAGGAACAGCTTCTTCTCCTCCACCATCAGATCTCTGAAAGGTCCACAAACCCATGAACGCTCTTATTCCTCTTGGAAATGGAATTGGAATGGAGTGTAACAAGCACAGAGAAAACGCAGTGCAGGTAAGAACACGACAAAGTAGATAGGTCAAGTTTCCAATTTATACCAGGAAACTATTCAATAAAATCCTTTTTTTTTTGCATTATGTATTAATGTTGGTAATTTATGACTTCACTGTGCTCTGACAGTAATATTTTATGTATTACACTGTACTGATGCCACATATGATACAACATAATCTATGAAAAGCAATACCTACATAAAGACTGGCAAACAACCAATGTCCAAAAGAAGCAAATTGTGTAAATAATGACAAATAAATAAATAAGGGTGTCGCGGTAGCGTAGTGGTTAGTGCGACGCTGTTACACCTGGGGGTGTTCTGGAGTTCAGAGTTCAATTATGTCACTGTCCTGTAAGGAGTCTTTGTGCGTCCTCCCTTTGGAATGCATGGGTTTTCCCACAGTGCTTTAGTTTCCTCCCACAGTTCAAAGATGTATTGGGTAGGTTAACTGGTCACTGTAAATTGTCCTGTGATTAGGTTAAGCTTAAGCGGGGTTGCAGGGTTCTGGGGCAGCATGGGTCAAAGGGTCAGAGGGACCTACTTCACACTGTATTGCCAAATAAATAAAGACAACAATTTTCACACCATATGTCAGTGATAATAAAGCTGATTCTGACTCTGACATTATGGGCCTCCAACCTGATGGCCTGAACATTGACTTCTCAAACTTCCGCTAATGCCCCACCTCCCCCTTGTACCCCATCCGTTAATCATTTTTATACACACATTCTTTTTCTCTCTCTCCTTTTTCTTCCTCTGTCCCTCTCACTATACCCCTTGCCCATCCTCTGGGTTTTCCCCACCTCCCCCTTTTCTTTCTCCCTGGGCCTCCTGTCCCATGATCCTCTCATATCCCTTTTGCCAATCAACTGTCCAGCTCTTGGCTCCATCCCTCCCCCTCCTGTCTTCTCCTATCATTTTGGATCTCCCCCTCCCCCTCCCCCTCCCACTCCCACTTTCAAATCTCTTACTAGCTCTTCTTTCAGTTAGTCCTGACAAAGGGTCTCGGCCCGAAACGTCGGCTGTACCTCTTCCTAGAGATGCTGCCTGGCTTGCTGCATTCACCAGCAACTTTGATGTGTGTTGCTTGAATTTCCAGCATCTGCAGATTTCCTCATGATTGTGGGCCAAAGGGCGTTTTCCTCGGCTGTACTGATCAATGTTCCATGGTCTATGTTCTATGTTCTATGACTGAACTAACACGTGACCACATAACCCAGCCTAATGGAAGGACCTGATGAAAGGGTGTCAGCCTGAAAAACCAACTGTTTATTCCCCTCCATAGATGCTACCTGACCTGCTGAGTTCCTTCAGCATTTTGTACATGTTACTCAAGATTTCTAGCATCTGCAGAACCTCCTGCGCTTACCACCCAGTCTGTTGCAGTTTGTCACTTTAATAGACTTGAACCCTGTCGGTAATCTGATTCTGAAAACACTGTGGAATTTGGAGAGTTTTCGCCTCACAGACACAATCCGGGCCAGGGTGTTCTACTTAAACCTTGGTTTGCCACGTCCATCATCCCCCGGGTGTCTGGTAAGGAAGGTCTGTCACAGCTGGCCCCCAGCAACAGTAACCCATACCCAGATGAGGTGTTTGTTTGTATTTCACCCTCCTGCTTGCTTTCAAGCCTAATTAACCTGACCTTTAACCCACTGGCTACTACAAGATACACTGCATCATTGCTCGGGGCCTCACTCATCCCTTGTTTGAAGGGACTGAAGAAAAGGGTTAACCTTTCCCCTATGGAGTGCATTTGGAATATTAAAGGATAAACTTTAATCCAGTTCTCAAGGGAAAATTGCAATGTTAGTCAAATAAGACTAAAAGACATTGGAACCGAATTAGGCTATTCAGTCTATCGAGTCTGCTCTGTCATTCCATCATGGCTGATTTATTATCCATCTCAATCTCATTCTCCTGCCTTCTCCTCGTAACGTTTGATACCCTTACTAATCAAGAACCTATCAGCCTCCACTTGACTTGGTCTCCACACCTGTGGCAAAAAATTCCACAGATTCACCACTTCTGGCTAAACAAATTTTTCCTCATCTCTGTTCTAAAGGTCTATCCTTGTGTTCTGAGGCTGTGCCCTCTGATCCTGGTCTCCTCCACCATAAGAAGCATTCTCTTCACATCCAGCCTATCTAGGCCTTTCAATATTCTATAGGTTCCACTGGCTATGCCTCTCGTAATTTTATAAACTTCTCCCCTCGGGCTCTGCTGCTGCAGTGAAAACAATCCAAGACTTCCCCACCTATCCCTCCGTTCCTGGCAGTGCCCTGGTGAACTGCTCCTGCAGACTCTCCAAAGCCTCTGAATCAGATCTCTGCATGATACTCCAAATGTGGTCGAACCAACATTTTATGAAGACGCAACATGATTTTTATACTCACTTCCCATCCCTGACCAATAAAGGCAAGTATACCATATACGCCAGTGAGACCTCCTGGTAGCCACCCATTTTAATCCCCTTCCACTTCCATTCCGACACGTCGGTTCTTGCCCTCTTCTACTGCCACTATGAGGCAACCCTCAGATTGAAGGAGCAACACCTCATATTCTGCCTGCGTAGCCTCCAACCCAATGACATAAACATCAATTTCTCTAATTTCTGGCAATTGAAAAGCTGAAGAGCTCAGCCCAAAACACCAATTGTTTATTCCCCTCCATTGGTGCTGCCTGACCTGCTGATTTCCTGCAGCATTTTGTGTGTGCTCTTCAAGATTTCCCAGAATCTCCAGAAACTCTGGTGTTTAAGTGCACCAAATACCCTCCCTGCTACCGTATCCACTTGTGTAGCCATTTTCAGGGACCCATGGTCTTTCACCCAAGAATCACTGTATATCAATACTCCTAAAGATCTTTCCAATCACTTACTGTATATGCCCTTAATAAACTCCTGATCAGTCAGTTTGCAGGCGTTTGTGTCATTCAACCAAAGGTATATCATCACTAGGGAAATAGCATAAAAACAGGCCCTTTAGCCTAGCAAGTTCATACTAACCACCTACCACACATTTACACTAATCCTACATTAATCCTGTACTAATATTTCCGTCAAGATGGTTCTGACTTAGTGCTGTAGCTTCATAGCCTCCCATTTTCTATCAGAATCACGATTAGAATCAGGTTTAATATTGCTGGCATATGTCACAAAATTTGGTGTTATCCAGCAGCAATACATTGCAATAGATAATAATAACTGTAATTTACAGTAAGAAGTATATGTATAAATTTAAAAAGTTTAAATTAAAATAAGTAGTGCCAAAAAACAGAGAAAAAAAAAGTAGTGAGGTAGTGCTCATGGGTTCAATGTCTATTCAGAAATCGGATGACAGAGGAGAAGAAGTTCTTCCTGAATCACTGAGTTTGCACCTTCAGTCTCCTGTATCTCCTGCCTGACGGTAGAACATAGAACATAGAATAGTACAGCACAGTACAGGCCCTTTGGCCCACAATGTTTCGCCGACCCTCAAACCCTGCCTCCCATATAAGCCCCCAACTTAAATTCCTCCATATACCTGTCTAGTAGTCTCTTAAACTTCACTAGTGTATCTGCCTCCACCACTGACTCAGGCAGTGCATTCCACGCACCAACCACTCTCTGAGTAAAAAACCTTCCTCTAATATCCCCTTTGAACTTCCCACCCCTTACCTTAAAGCCATGTCCTCTTGTATTGAGCAGTGGTGCCCTGGGGAAGAGGCGCTGGCTATCCACTCTATCTATTCCTCTTATTATCTTGTACACCTCTATCATGTCTCCTCTCATCCTCCTTCTCTCCAAAGAGTAAAGCCCTAGCTCCCTTAATCTCTGATCATAATGCATACTTTCTAAACCAGGCAGCATCCTGGTAAACCTCCTCTGTACCCTTTCCAATGCTTCCACATCCTTCCTATAGTGAGGTGACCAGAACTGGACACAGTACTCCAACTGTGGCCTAACCAGAGTTTTATAGAGCTGCATCATTACATCGAGACTCTAATGAGAAATGAGAAGACGTCATATCCTGGGTGATGGAGGTCCTTAATGATGGATACTGCCATTTTGAAACATCGCTCCTTGAAGATGTGCTGTGTGCTGTGGAGGCCAGTGCCCATGATGAAGCTGACTGAGTTCACAACTTCCTGCAGCTTATTTTGATCCTGTGTATGTGTCTATCTGTGGAGGCAGAAGGTGTAAGTCACAATTCCTCTTTCCACACCACAGATGCTGCTTGACCCACTGAGGTCTTCCAGAAGTTTGTTTCTCACCCCAGTTTACAGCACAATGTTTTATGTTCTAAAATTCCTTTTTTTACCCCAAGACTACTTTGGCCTTTCCAACTTTTCAGTCTTCAGATCTGCTGGGGGCTTCTATTCTGTCCAGAACTCCCAATGTGGCCGCCTCTACATTGTGAAGTCGCATTATAAATTGAGGAATGTCTTCATCAAGAACCAACCGCCAAAAGTGAAACTTCCCGATGGCCAAACATTTTAATTCCCATTCCCGTTGCGACTTGTTGGTCCATGAATTCCTCCTGTGCCAAGAGGAGGCTGCCCTCAGGGTGCAGAAGTAACACCTTATTTTCCTTCTGGGTAGCAGGTAGGGCAGTAGATGTAGTGTATAAGGTAGAGTAGTAGATGCAGTATATATGGATTTCAGCAAGGCATTTGATAAGGTACCCCATGCAAGGCTTATTGACAAAGCTAGGAGGCATGGGATCCAAGGGGATATTGCTTGCCCACAGAAGGTAAACAGTGGTTGGAGACGGGCCATATTCTGCATGGAGGTCGGTCACCAGTGGTGTGCCTCAGGGATCTGTTCTGGGACCCCTACTCTTTGTGATTTTTATAAATGACCTGGATGAGGAAGTGCAGGGATGGGTTAGTAAATTTGCTATTGACACAAAGGTTGGGGGTGTTGTGGATAGTGTGGAGGGCTGTCAGAGGTTACAGCAGGACATTGATAGGATGCAAAACTGGGCTGAGAAGTGAAGGATGGAGTTCAACCCAGATAAGTGTGAGGTGGTTCATTTTGGTAGGTCAAATATGATGGCAGAATGTAGTATTAATGGTAAGACTCTTGGCAGTGTGGAGGATCCATGCTGCACAGGTTGACTCTGTGGTTAAGAAGGCATACGGTGTATTGGCCTTCATCAATCGTGGGATTGAATTTAGGAGCTAAGAGGTAATGTTGCAGCTATATAGGACCCTGGTCAGACCCCACTTGGAGTACTGTGCTCAATTCTGGTCACCTCACTACAGGAAGGATGTGGAAACCATAGAAAGGGTGCAGTGGAGATTTACAAGGATGTTGCCTTGATTGGGGAGCATGCCTTATGAGAATAGGTTGAGTGAACTGGGCCTTTTCTCCTTGGAGTGACGGAGAATGAGAGGTGACCTGATAGAGGCGTGTAAGATGATGAGAGGCATTGATCATGTGGGTAGTCAGAGGCTTTTTCCCAGGGCTGAAATGGCGGCCACAAGAGGGCACAGGTTTAAGGTGCTTGGGAATAGGTACAGAGGAGATGTCAGGGATAAGTTTTTTTTATGCAGAGAGTGGTGAGTGCGTGGAATGGGCTGCCGGCGACGGTGGTGGAGGCAGATACGATAGAGTCTTTTAAGGGATTCCTGGACAGGTACATGGAGCTTAGAAAAATAGAGGGTTATGGGTAACCCTAGATAATTTCTAAGGTAAGGACAAGTTTGGCACAGCTTTGTGGGCCGAAGGGACTGTATTGTGCTGTAGGTTTGCTTTGTTTCTATGTTTCTAGCCTCCACCTGATTGCATGAATATTGATTTCTCCTTTCTGAAACAACAAATTTCACAACATATGATGGTGATATTAAACCTGATTCTGATTCCTTCCAGCTAAAATAAAATCCACCCCTCCCTTCTATTCTCCACCCTGGCCTCCTACCATTTCTCCTCACCTGCCAATCACCTCTCTACGGGTTACCTCCTCCTTCCCTTTCTCCTATGGTCCACTCTCCTCTCCTAACAGATTCCTTCCTCTCCCGCCCTTTATCGTTCCCATCCACCTGGTTTCACCTATCACCTACTAACTAGTCCTTTTTCTGCACCCCCTGCTTTTTTATTCTGGTGTCTGCCCCCTTGCTTTCCGGTCCAGAAGTGTCTCGGCCCAAAACATCGACTGTTTATTCATTTCTATAGAAGCTGCCTGACCTGCTGCGTTCCTCCAGCAGTTTGAGAGTGTCACTTTTATCACTGTTATCATCCAGGAAAACCAGTAGCTGCTATGCCCTCAGCAAGCACTCAAAAGAAAAAGAAATACGATAAAGAGTGGTCTTCTGATCCTTAGTGATGTTGATTAATGCTTGTGGGAGTCACTTGGCAAATCCGCTGCCGTGCAGTACTGGGTGTGCCAGCCTGGCTCACGCATTCACATCTCCCTGGCCACAGAGCATGTCATCTCTTAGTTAGAAGTTGACAGCAGATTCAGCAGAAAGCCTGGAGAGTTCAGGGATAGGAGTAAAGCATTTAATTCCCTACCCCACCACCACCCTGCACTCTCCACCTCTCAGTGACAAAAGTCCCCTTCTCACCTCCAATCACCTCCCCCAGGGTCCCCTCCTCCTTCCCTTTCTACTATGGTCCACTCTCCTCTCCTATCAGATTCCTTCTTCTCCAGCCCTTGACATTTCCTTCTCCCTTGGCTTCACCTATCACCTTCCAGCTAGCCTCCTTCCCCTCCCCCACCTTTTCATTCTGGCATCTTCCCTCTTCCTTCTCAGGAAGGGAGAGTCCGAAGAAGGGTCTCGGCCCGAAATACTGACTGTTTACTCTTTTCCATAGATGCTGCTGTTTTCCTCCAGCATTTTGTGTGTGTTGTTCTGGATTTCCAGCATCTGCAAGACATTTTTGTGTTTACAGTTCTCAACTGTGGTCATCTTGAAATTAGCCTTTGGAAAGGAATCTACCAAATTCAGATTTAAAGTTCAGGGCCAATAGAAGAAACTCTGTCCCCATCTCTATTACATCAGCCAATGCACTGCACTGTAAACACTTCAAAACACTTTATATAATGCTGTTTGCATTGTAAATGCATGCTGATATTTTGTGTTTATGCACATTTTATTCCGAACCTGTACTTCATTTCAGAATGTGTTGAGTGTCTGGAATTCATTGCCACAGGTGAGAATTCATGTTATTGAGTGGTGGGGTGTGCTCAGGAGTTGGGGGGGGCACATTCATTGTGGAAGTCATTGGGTATATCAAAAGCAGAGCTTGATAGGTTCTTGATTAGTCAGGGTGTCAAAGGTTTACAGGGAACAGGCAGGAGAATAGGTTTGAGAGGGATAATAAATCAGCCATGATGGAATGGTGAAGCAGACTCACTGCGCCAAAAGGCCTAATTCTGCTCCTATATGTTACAGTCTTTAATTTTTAATTTATTTTTATGTACTTTATTCTTTGTAATTGTTGAATGTTGGTCTTTGTTGCATATCATGCTGTGATGAATACTCCACAGTAAATTCTTAATATATGTAAATATACTTACATAATTATTTTGAAATACTTTATCAAACACTCCTTGGATTCCAGGGATTACAACCAAAGCTTGTATAATCCCAGAGGATTTTCTGTTTCTTCCACAAACTCCCTGCAGTCTGTCTAGTGTCGTAATATTGCTCTAAGGACAGCTGCCTACCTGACACAGGAGGGTGTGCCGGAGCCGATCAATGCAGACAGACCTGTTCTCCGTAATCCACTGAACAAAAAGTAGATGGTCAGAGGAATGTGGCGTGCCTCCAACTTGTCTTCGTCTTCTGAGGTGATCCCCCTGCGATCTGGATTTACTTGCTCCCATTCCAAGTTGGCGAGTTCTGGGGAAGCTGGCGAGGGCAAACCCGGGACACGCAGACACTCCATTACGGTGG
This sequence comes from Mobula hypostoma, assembly GCF_963921235.1. Classification (NCBI taxonomy): domain Eukaryota; kingdom Metazoa; phylum Chordata; class Chondrichthyes; order Myliobatiformes; family Myliobatidae; genus Mobula; species Mobula hypostoma. The sequence continues at coordinate 193,425,698 of NC_086100.1, forward strand.
GACACGCAGACACACCATTACGGTGGGACACGCAGACACACCATTATGGTGGGACATGCAGGCACTCCATTACGGTGAGACAGCAGGTCTGAGGTGGGGTGGTTGGGTGGACGTTTTGAGAACTGACCCATCCCTTCTGAAACTTACGCTGGGTGACTGAACACGAGGGATTCATGCTCTCCATTCCACCTCTCCTCATATATCCTAGGAGTCAGTGGGATACTTTGCTAATGCAAAGAGGGTTTGAGCACACTTACTCTATCCGCCTGCTCATTTCTTCTCATTTACAGTGCAGAATAGGCTTTTCTGGCCCCTCAAGCCACATCGCTCAGCCAACACCCTGATTTAATTCTCGCCCAATCACGGGACAACTTACAATGACCAATCAACCTAGCCTTTGGACTGTGGGAGGAAACCGGAGCACCCGGAGGAAACCCGCACGGTGATAGGGAGAACGTACTATGTCCTTACAGGTGGCATTGGGAACTGAACCTGGCTCACTAGTGCTGTGAAGCATTGTGCTAACCACCACACTACCGTGTCGCTCCACTCTTGTGACCGGGCTTGAAAGAATGCAGAAAATATTCCATTCAGCCCCTCAAAGGCAATCCACAAAGAATACTAACATAGATGCACCCACCCAGGTGCATCATGGTGTGGTGTGGCAATGTTCCACCAAAGACCACAAGGAACACAATACCATCCATCAAGCAAACCAGCCTCTTCTTGATCAAATGCATGTCTTATGAGGAGAGTTTGAGTGAGCTACAGTTTTTCTAGAGCAAAGGAGGACGAGAGGTGACTTGATAGAGGCGCATAAGATGATAAGAGGCAAGAATCGAATGGACATTTCTCCATAGTGGAACACCAGGGGACATAACTTTAAGATGATTGGAGGAAAGTATAGGGGGTTATTTACTTATTGAGATGCAGTGCAGAACAGGACCTTTCGGCTCTTTGAGCCACACTGCCCAGCAATCCCATGAATTTACAATGACAAATTAAGCCACGAGTGGGTATGTCTTTAGACTGTGGAAGGAAACCGGGGGAATGGGAACTGGAGTGTGAGTGATGAACATGAGGTAGTTGGTTTACAAACAGAGGCAGTGTGTAGAGTGACTCCTAGCAAGGAGAGGCTGAAGATAGGGCAAAATTGCAGTCAACAGAATCAGTTGCAATGTAAAAGGCAGGCAAAATCGAAAATGGTGAATACAGGATTGAAAGTGTTTTATTTGAATGTACAAAGTATCTGAAATAAGGGAGATGAACTTGTAGCACAGTTACAGATTGGCAGTATGATGTAGGCATCACAGAGTTATGGCTGAAACGTTATAGCTGAGAGCTTAATGTCCAAGGATACACATTGCATCGAAAGGGCAGGCAAGAATGGTGTTGCTCTGTTAGTAAAAGAAGAAATCAAATCATGAGAAAGAGGTGACATAGGGTGGTAAGGTGTTGAATCATTGTGAATAGAGCTAAAGAACTACAAGGGTAAAAAGACTCCGATGGCAGTTATATGCGAACCCCAAATAATAGTAAGGATGTGGTCTTCAAATTACAACGGGAGATAGAAAATGCACGCCAAAAGGGCAATGTAACAATAGTCAAGGGGAATTTCAATATGCAGGTAGATTAGGAAAATCAGGTTGGTTCTGGATTCCAAGAGAGGGAATTCCTAGAATGCCGATGAGATGGCTTTTTAGAGCAGTTCGTGGTTGAGCCCAACAAGGAATCAGCTCTTCTGGCTTGGGTGTTGTGCAATGACCTGGAATTGATTAGAGAGATAAGATAAAAAAAACCCTGAGAAAAAGTGATCATAATATGATCATTTTGGATCTCCCCCTCCCCCTCCCCCTCCCACTTTCAAATCTCTTACTAACTCTTCCTTCAGTTAGTCCTGACGAAGGGTCTTGGCCTGAAACGTCGACTGTACCTCTTCCTAGAGATGCTGCCTGGCCTGCTGCGTTCACCAGCAACTTTGATGTGTGTTACTTGAATTTCCAGCATCTGCAGAATTCCTGTTGTTTGCATAATATGATCAAATTCCCTCTGAAATTTGAGAAGGAGAAGCTAAAGTCAGCTGTATCAGTATTGCAGTGGAATAAAGGGAATCACAGAGGCAAGAGAGAGGAACTGCCAGAATTGATTGGAAAAGAACATTGGCAGGGTGACAGCAATGGCTGGAATTTCTGGAAGCAATTCGGAAGGCACAGGATATATACATCACAAGGAGGAAGAAGTATTCTAAAGGAAAGATGTCACACCCATGGCTAACAAAAGAAGCCAAAGCCAATATAAAAGCCAAAAAGAGGGCATATAATAGAACGAAAATTAGTGGTAATTTAGTGGATAAGGAAGCTTTTAAAAACCAGCAGGAGGCAATTAAAAATGTCTTTAAGAAGGTAAATATGGAATAGGAAAGAAAGCTAGCCAATAATATTAAAGAGGATGCCAAAAGTTTCTTCAGATACGTATAGTGTAAAAGAGAGATGAGAATGGATATTGAACCATGAGATAATGTTGCTGGAGGGGTACTACTTGGGGATAAGGAAATGGCAGACGAACTGAATAAATATATTGTGTCTGCTTTCACTGTGGAAGACAATAGCAGTATGGTGGAAGTTCCAGGAGTCAGGGGTCATGAAGTGTGTCAAGTTGCTATTACTAGGGAGAAGGCTCTTGGGAAACTGAAAGGTCTGAAGGTAGATAAGTCATCTGGACCAGATGGTGTACACCCCAGGGTTCTGAAAGAGGTGGCTGAAGAGATTGTGGAGGCATTATTAATAATCTTTCAGGAATCACTAGATTCTGAATGGAATGTCACTCAACTCTTCAAAAAGGGAGAGAGGCAGAAGAAAGGAGATTATAGCCCAGTTAGTCTGACCTCAGTGCAAAAAGGGCAATGTTGGGAAGATGTTGAAGTAAATTATTAAGGATGTGGTTTCAGGGTACTTGAAGCCACATGATAAAAATAGACCATAGTCAGCATGATTTCCTCAAGGAAAAATCTTGCCTGACAAATCTGTTGGAATTCCTCAAAGAAATAACAAGCAGGATAGACAAAGGGTAATGTTGTGAACTTGGATTTTCAGAGGCCTTTGACAACGTGCCACACATGAAGTTGTTTAACAAGTTAAGAGCCCATGGTATTACAGGAAAGATTCTAGGATGAATAAACTGTGGCTGACTGGCAGGAGACAAAGAGTGGGAATAAAGGGAGCCTTTTCTGGTTGGCTGCCGGTGACTAGTGGTGTTCCACAGGTGTCTTTGTTGGAGCCAATTCTTTTTACGTTATATGTCAATGATTTGGATGATGGAATTGATGGCTTTGTTACAAAGTTTTCAGACGATATGAAGATACATGAAGAGGCAGGTAGATTTGAGGAAACAGAGAGACTACAGAAGGATTTAAACAGATTAGGAGAATGGCCAAAGAAGTGGAAGATGGAATACAGTGTTTGAAAGTGTATGGTCATGTACAAACTTTGTACTTTGTTAGAAGAAACAAAAGTGTAGACTATTTTCTCAATGGAGAGAAAATTCAAAAATCTAAGGTGCAATCAACTTAGAAGTCCTTGTGCAGGATTCCCTAAAGGTTAATTTACAGGTTGTGTCGGTGGTGAGGAAGGCACCACCTGCTAACAAGGAATGCTAACATTGGAATGTTAGCATTCATTGCAAGAGGACTAGAATGTAAAAGCAAGGATGTAATGTTGAAGCTTTATGAAGAACTGGTGAGCCCTCACTTGGAGAATTGTGAGCACTTCAGGGCCTCTTATCTAAGAACGGACGTGCTGACATTGAAGAGGGTTCAAAGGACATTCACGAAAATGATTCCGGGATTGAAAGGCTTGTCATATGAAGAGCGTTTGATGGCTCTGGGCCCGTACTCACTGTAACTCAGAGGAATGAGGGGTGACCTCATTGAAACCTATCGAATGTGAAAAGGCCTTGATAGAGTGGATGTGGAAAGGATGTTTCCTATGGTGGGAGAGTCTAAGACCCAACGACACAGCTTCAGAATAGAATGGAGATGAGGAAGAATTTCTTTGGTCAGCAAGTGGTGAATCTGTAGAATTCATTGCCACAGGCAAATGTGGAGACCAAGTCACTGGGTATACTTAAGGCAGAAGTTGATATATTCTTGATTAGTCAGGGCATGAAAGGATACGAGGAGAAGGCAGCAGGTTAGGGTTGAGAGGGAAAACGGATCAGCTATGAAAAATGACAAAGCAGACTTGATGGGCCAAATGACCTTATTCTGATCCTATATCTTATGGTCTTATGGTGTATAATGGCTGGGGTCACCTGTCTTGTAAAGAACCTACCCAGAGAAGGCAATGTCAAACAATTTCTGTAGAAAAATTTGCCAAGAGCTTTCATGGTCATAGAAAAGACCATGAACGCCAACGTCATATGACACAGTGTATAACAAACAAATGTGCAGGGTCATTTAGGCTATTACACCTGAGTGAGTTTTGTTGTGAAGCTGGATAGCTACAGGAAAGAAGCTTTGGAGATGATATGGAGTTCTGGTGGTGGTGGACTTGTAGCCTCTCCCTGATGGCAATTTGGTGGATAGGTGACTGCTGGGTTGAGTGGAGTCAGTCTGTATTCCAAACCCACACTGGTAGTGCTCTCTGACGTTCCCTCTGCTACATTGATGACTGCATTGGTGCTGCTTCCTGCACTCATGTGAGCTCATCAATTTCACCAACTTTTCCCCCAGCTTCCACCCTGCCCTCAACTTTACTTGAGTCCTGATGAAGGCTTGTGGCCCAAAATATCGCTGTTTATTCCCCTTCATGGATGCTCCCTGACTTGCTGAGTTCCTCCAGCATTTTGTGTGCGTTGCTCAAGATTTCCAGCATCTTCAGAATCTCTTGTGTCCATATTTCTCATGTTCTTACCACATGGAGAAAAAGGCCGTTCACCCATCGATTCTCTGCTGGCTCGAAGTTCAATCCTCTACCCCTTCGTAAATGTCCTTCGTAAACTATTCTCCCAAAATTCCTGACCCTCAACTAGCAGAATGTTGTGCCTCATAACCAGAAATCCGGTTTGATTCCGACCTTTGGCGCTGCCTGCGTGGAGTTTGCATGGTTTCCCTGTGACTGTGTGGGCCTCCCCACTCCGATGCTCCGATTTCCTCCCACACCCAGGGATGTGCAGGGTGGGAGGTTAATTGGGTGCTGAAGATTTCTTCTAGTGTGTAGGTGACGGGCGGAATCCAAGGGAGTATTGACGAGAATGGGAGAAAAATGAAAAAATGGGCCCAGAGTTAAAATTGGGTCAACTGGAAAGTTGATGGTTAGCACAGACTTTGTGGGCTGAAGGGCCTGCGTCTAAGCTGTATCTCACTCTGTCTATGTAACTATTCCCCTCTAGGGCTCTTCATGTTTCCCAGTTATTATTCTGCTTGCTTTGGGAGCAGGACAGGCTAGATGGGCTGAGTGGCCTTTCTCAGTTCTAATTTCTTGCTGCTCTTATATCTCAGTTAACTCTGTTCAATCTACAAGGAAATCTCCCAAAGCTTCTACCAATCACCAAAACATTAGGAAAAACTTATGGGCGTTTAATAATGCGGAGGATGTTCTACGAGTCTGTGGTGGCCAGTGCTATCATGTTTGCTGTTATGTGCTGGGGCAGCAGACTGAGGGTAGCAGACACCAACAGAATCAACAAACTCATTCGTAAGGCCAGTGATGTTGTGGGGATGGAACTGGACTCTCTCACGGTGGTGTCTGAAAAGAGGATGCTGTCTGATTGCATGCCATCTTGGACAATGTCTCCCATCCACTGCATAGTGTACTGGGTGGGCACAGGAGTACATTCAGCCAGAGACTCATTCCGCCGAGATGCAGCACAGAGCGTCATAGGAAGTCATTCCTGCCTGTGGCCATCAAACTTTACAACTCCTCCCTTGGAGGGTCAGACACCCTGAGCCAATAGGCTGGTCCTGGACTTATTTCATAATTTACATATTACTATTTAACTATTTATGGTTCTATTACTATTTATTATTTATGGTGCAACTGTAACAAAAACCAATTTCCCCCAGGATCAATAAAGTATGAATATTACTGCTATAAACTTGCAATAGGCATATGGATGATAGAAAAATGAAGGGCTATGTGTGAGGGAATGGTTAGCTCGAATTTAGAGTAGATTTCTAGACTGTTTCAATGACTCTATGGTTTAATATTTTATATTCTGTGTTTTTGCTCTTTTTTGTCATTTGCTCAATCTGTTCTTTTTTTGTGTGTAGGGTGTTTGATGTTTCCTTTGAACGGCTTCCATGGTTTTTGATGTTTTGTGGCTGTCTGCAGGAAGATGACTCTCAGGGTTATATATTGTACACATTCTTCGATAATAAATCGATGTTGACTTTGAAAAGGACAGCACAACCTCGTGTTGAAGGGCTGTAATGTTTTATCTTCTATGTTCTACTGTGGCAAATTAACATAACGTGAGAAGCACGGAGGAACAGCTGGACTAACTTCTGAAATGCCCGCTTCGCTGTCGCTGCTATTGTGCGATCGAGAATCTCCGGAGACGAAGGCCCCAAATCCTCGGCTTTGCCTATTGTCTGTTGCTGGGGTCGGGGTCAAAGCGCTTGGCAGAGATGATGCTCGTTGCTTGGTGTCGGAGATGATGGGACTTTTGAGAGACTTTGAGACTTTTACCATGCCATGGTCTGTTCTTATCAAATTACGGTATTGCTTTGCACTGTTGTAACCATATGTTATAATTATGTGGTTTTTGTTAGTTTTTAAGTCGGTTTGTCATGTGTTTTCGTGATATCATTCTGGAAAAACATTGCATCATTTCTTAATGCATGCATTATTAAATGGCAATAAAAGAGGACTGTGTGTCCTCATAATCTAATCTAACCTAACTACCCGCACGTCTCTGGGATGTGGGAGACAGCCAGAGCACCTGAAGGAAGCCTCTCAGTCACAGGGAGAAGTTACAAACTCCACACAGACATACCTGAAGTCAGGATTGATCTCTCATCTCTGCAGCCATGAATGAGCTTTATCTGTTGTGTGATCATGCTGGTTTACCTCACTCAGTACGGGGTGGGCTCAGTGTTCAGGGGATCTCAGAATCAGGTTTAACATCACCGACACATGCCATGAGATTTGTCGTTTTGTGGCAGCAGTAAACTGCAATATATAAGCACTATAAAATACAATAGGTATATATACAAAAATAATAAATTTAATATGTGTTGCAAAAAGAGAGGAAAAAAATTAGAGAGGAAATGCTCATGGTTTCAATGTCCATTCAGAAATCTGATGGCAGAGCAGAAGAAGCTGTTTCTGAAATGTTGAGTATGTGTCTTCAGGCTCCTATAACTCCTTCCTGATAGTAGCAATGAGAGGAGGGCATGTCCTGGGTGATAGGGGTCCTTAATGCTGGATGCTGTCTCTTTGAGGAATTCTCTTTTGAAGATTTCCTTGATGCTAGGGCAGATTTCCTGGTGCCCAGGACAGAGCTGGCTGAGTTTACAACTTTCTGCAGCTTTTACTGATCCTGTGCAGTGGCCCCTGCAGAGCAGATGGTGAAGCAACCAGTTAGAATGCTGTCCAAGTTCAATCTGTAGAAGCTTGCCTTTGATGATATACCACTTCTCCTGAAACCCCTAATGAAATATCAGCGCTATCATGCTTTTTTGTTGAGTGCTGGATAGGTCTTCAAAGATGTGAACACCCAGGAACCTGAAACTGCTCATCCTTTCTGCTTCTGATTCCTCGATGAAGACTGTGTGTGTTCCCTTGACTTACCCTTCCTGAAGTTCACAATCAATTCCTTGTTCTTACTGATGTGGAGATAAGTTGTTGTTGACTCCACTCAATCAGCTGATCTATCTCACACCGATACGTTTCCCTTTCACTATTTGAAATTCTGCCAACAATAGTTGTGTCATCAGCAAACGTATAAATGCTGTTTGAGCTTTGCCTAGGCTGGTTCTGGGTGTGGAGAGAGTATTTGCACAATTTGTTGTCTTTTGCACATTAATTGTTGTCCATCTTTGTTAACATGCAGTTTTTCATTGCAAATGAAGAACACTTCATCTCATGTTCTTGATATTTATTACTTATTTATATATCATTATTATTTCTCTCTTTTTCTATTTGCACAGTTTGTTATCTTTTGCATTCTGGTTTAATGCTGTTCTTGGCTCAGCCTTTCATTGATTTTATTATGGCTATTATTCTATTATGGATTTATTGAGTATGCCTGCAAGAAAATTAATCTTACTGATGCGTATGGTGACATACACATACTTTAGTAATAAATTTAAAACACAGAAACAGAGCAGTACAGCACAGGAACAGTTTTAGTTGGTTTAAGTTTTTATTTAGTGGCCCTGTTGTCCTAGGGTTTACTATTTTCCTTGGTTCTGTGCGGTTCTGATTAAACATCAGTGAACTCTTTATCTGGTTATTCTTTTTTTTGCTGTTTCAGAGCGGTTTGGTTGGTGCGGACTGGGGCGCCGCAGCGAAGAACAGCCCTGCGGCTTGCAATGGCTCGTGGCGCGGCACTGAACATAAAACATAGCAGAGTAGAGTACAGGGACAAGCCATTCAGCCCACAAAGTTGTGCGAAACCAGCTGAAAAGCCAATCAAAAACAGCCAAACACTATTCCCTCCTACCTACACCATGTCCACTTTCCATCCATCTTTCTTATATCCATATGCCTATCTAAACATCTCTTTGAATTTTACCTTGAACTTTGAACTTTAATCCTTTTCTGCACACTCTGCAAAGCTTTTCCCAAGCTTCCTGCAATGGGGTTCTCAGAACTGCACGCACCACTCTAGGTGCAGTACACTTCGAGTTTTATGTACTGTGGGGCAACGTGACTTCCTGACTGTTGCACCGTGAAGGCAAACACACCATATACACTAGAGATACTGCTGATGCCGGAAATTTGTACATAACACGCACACAAAATGCTGGAGGAACTCAGCAGGTCAGGCAGCAGCTATGGAAATGAATAAACAGTCCATGATTCTGGAGAGACCCGTCTTCGGGTCTGAAAGAAAGAGAGAAGAAGCCAGATTAAGAAGTGGGGGCGAGGGAGGGGAAGGAATACAAACTGACAGGTAATAACTGAAACCAGGTGATGGGGAATGTAGGTGGGTGGGGGCATACCATAAACCTTCATTACCACCTGATCCACTTGCATAGCGATTTTCAGTGAATGGAGTGGCCAGAATTGCACTCTAAATGCAGCCGATTTTCTCCGACAGTTCAAAGATGTACCGGTTGTCAGGTTAGTTGGTCATTGCCAATCGTTCTGTGATCAGGTAAGTACGTCGCGACCTGCAATGCAGGAAGAGCCTACTCTGCACTGCACCTCTAAATAAATAAAAACATTTTAAAAGTTTAATTTTATACAGTTGCGACATGACTTCTTAATATTCAGTCGGTGGCTATTTTATTAGGCACACCTGCTCGTTAATGCAAATATCTAATCAGCCAATCATGTGGCAGAAACTCAACGCATAAAAGCATGCAGACATGATCAAAAGGTTCAGCTGTTGTTCAGATCAAACATTAGAATGAGGAAGAAATGTAATCTAGGTGACTTTGACTGAGGAATAATTATTGGTGCCATTTGTGGTGGTTTAAGTTGAAACTGCTGGTCTCCTAGGATTTCCACGCACAACAATCTTTAGAGTTTACAGAGAATGGTGCAAGAAAACAAAAAACGTCAAGTCAATGGCAGATCTGTGGATGAAAACGCCTTGTTAATTGGAGAGGTCAGAGGAGAATGGCCAGACTGGTTCAAGCTGATAGGAGGTGACAGTGACTCAAATACAGAACGTAGAACCTAGAATAGTACAGCATATTACAGGCCCTTTGGCCCATAATGTTGTGCCGACCCTCAAACCCTGCCTCTCATATAACCCCCCCCCCACCTCAAATTCCTCCATATACCTGTCTAGTAGTCTCTTAAACTTCACGAGTGTATCTGCCTCCACCGCTGACTCAGGCAGTGCATTCCACACACCAACCACTCTCTGAGTAAAAAAACCTTCCTCTAATATCCCCCTTGAACTTCCCAACCTTTACCTTAAAGCCATGTCCTCTTGTATTGAGCAGTAGTGCCCTGGGGAAGAGGCGCTGGCTATCCACTCTATCTATTCCTCTTATTATCTTATACACCTCTATCTCCACGCGTTACAACAGTGGTGTGCAGAAGAGCATCTCTGAATGCACAACACGTCCAGCCCTGAAGTGGATGGGCTTCAGCAGCAGAAGACCATGGACATATGCCCAGTGACACTATTAGATACAGGATGTACCTAATATAGTGGCCACTGAGTGTATTTTCACTCATTGCTTATTGTTGCCATTAATACTGCTTGTCAGGATAACTTTGTTTCCCAGCACGCTGTGTCTGTTGATTAGCGAATTAGCATCGTCGGAAGAAGTTCCGCTGGGGAATGAAACTCAAGAATCCCAGAGGACCGTATCCCAGCCTCTATTATTAGGCTAGCCAAATGGATGTTTGCAGGGGCCAGAGAGAGTGGATGAGGGGCGGGGGGTGGGGGGGGATGGTGGGTTCAGAATCAGCAATCAATCATCATCAATAAAAGATGCTGTATAGGGTTAAGCAGCTGAGGGACTCAATGACCAGTGTAAATTGAGAAAATAATGTTTCATTCCGCTCCGCTTCAGTGGATAGAATCCCACACAAAGCAAGTGGTGTGGATGTACAGAGTGAAATTGTATTTATTTATTTTATTTTATTGAGATACAGGCCCTTCGAGTCGTGCTGCTCAGCAACCCTCAATTAGCCTAATCATGGGACAATTTACAATGACCAATTAACCTACCGACTGGTATGGCTTTGAACAGCCAGAGCGCCTAAATGCAACTCACACAGTCACGGGGAGAACGTACAAACTCCTTCCAGACAGCAACAAGAATTGAACCCACGTCACTGGTACCGTAAAGCGTTGCACTAACCACCATGCTACAACGCTGCCCACAATCGACAGGGGCTCAGTGAAGGTCCAATTGCAGATGGAGAGACCTAAGGTACATTTATTAACAAAGCATGTATACAGAATACAACTCTGAGATTCGCCCCCCCCCCACACAGACAACCACGAAACAAAGAAACACCGTGGAACCCTTTCAAGAAAACATCGAACACCCAACCCGCGAGAAAGAAAGAACAAATTGCGCAAACGGCAAAAAATGAGCGAACAACACACAGAAGATCAAAGATCAAACCAGCAACATACAGTTCAATTTGGTTCAGCACTGTGCCGCGAGCCAATGCAGGTCGCAGGGCTATTCTTCGCCAAAGCATCCCAGTCCACTTCGATTGTCCTGGTCTACTGCTCAAAAACAGCAATAAAAAAGAGTAACTAGACAGAATGAAACGCCCACTAAGTTTCAAGAGAAACTGTACAGAAGAAAGGAAAATAATAAACACTGGGCCAACAGGGCCACGAACTAAAAACTCTCACACCAACTAAAACTGTCATAGTGGCTGAAAATCAATAACATAAACTAAATTAACGACATCTATCTAAATCACTACTCCTCCTTCCCAGAACAGGGACTAAGGTAAGCAGGGAGTGTTGTATTCGTTATTCTTCAATCAAGACTTGACAAGACTGAAACAAAAGGAAAAGAGTTATATACAATAAAGAAACCCTAACTGAGTGGAATCTGTGCGTGATTGCCGTCTTCTCTCAGCTGCCCGCCTGCAAGAGCACCCAGACTCCGCAGCAGGGTCTGCGGTGGTGACAGGAGAGCCTTGCTAAGGATTGCCCTCTGTCCAATATTGACCAGTTTCCACAATCTCCCAACAATCAACCTCTCATTATTTATTGACAAGCCCAAGGCAGAAGCTGCCCTGCTTGGAACCCATCAGCGATGAAGACGTTCATAGAAAGGCTTCAGTATACAATTACCGACACCGCCTCAATGCCAAAACTCTGGTCCCTGACCACCAGCCGGGTCACTGGCATGGGGGCAACAACATCTTGACCCGGAAATATGTCTCTGGTACTTTGTTGTAGCGATAAATTGAGTTTCAACCATTTTATTTATTTATTTTATTTAGAAATACAGTACATAACAGGCCTGTCCTTACCTACAAGCCCGTATCGCCAAATTACACCCATCTAACCAATTAACCTGCTAACCCGTACATCTTTGGACTGTGGGAGGAAACCAGACCACACGGAGGAAACCCGTGTGGTCACAGGGAGAACATAGAAACTCCCCATAGACAGCAGCAGGAATTAAACCCAGGTCACTGGTGCAGTTGTGGTGTTACACAAACTGCTAGCTACCATGCTGCTCGATAAGACCATAAGGCACAGAAGCAGAATTAGACCATTTGACCCATCGAGTCTGCTCTGCCACTCGATCCTGGCTGATTTATTTTGCATCTCAGCCCCATTCTCCTGCCTTCTCCCCATAACTTTTGACACCTTGACTAATCGAGAACATAATATCCTCTGCTTTGACTATGCCCAGTGTCTTGGCCTCCACAATCGTCTGTGTCAATAACTTCCACTGACCTGAATACCATCCTCTGGCTAAAGAAATTCCTCCTCATCTCTTGTTTTATTATTGTCACAAGTACTGAAGTACAGTGAAAACTTTGTTTTGCATTCCATACACAAATATCATGACCGCAGTGCAGTGGTTAACACAACGCTTTACAGTACTGCCATTCCGGGTTCAATCCCCACTGCTGCCTGTAAGGACACACGGAATATTAAACATCAAACTGCAGAGTCCTCAAAACAGCCTGGGAATGTTCACACGAGGAACTCTGCAGATGCTGGAAATTCAAGCAACACACATCAAAGTTGCACAGGCCAGGCAGCATCTCTAGGAAGAGGTACAGTCGATGTTTCAGGCCGAGACCCTTCATCGGGGAGTCCTGACGAAGGGTCTCAGCCTGAAACGTTGACTGTACCTCTTCCTAGAGATGCTGCCTGGCCTGCCGTGTTCACCAGCAACTTTGATGGGAACGTTCAGTTCAGTTCAATTTACTGTGCTGCTGGTTGACTGCAGGCTGCAGAACCAGTCTGCCCGGATCGAAGTTGTGCAAAATAGCATTTTTAAAAAAGGAATAACCAGAAGTCAGAACCACATGGAACATGATCTGCAGAGCCCAAACCCCACAAACCACGTTGATTAAACTTTGCCCAAGACCCAAGACTCCGTAGTGAGAGGGAAAGAGATCTGTAAATGTAGACCCACAAGATCCCTCTGTTCCTCCACCCTGCTAAGAATCCTGCCATTAACCTTGTATCCTGCCTTCAAATTCAACCTACCAAATGTATTGTTTCACACTGTGCCAGATTGAGCTCCATCTGCTGAGATTGATTGGGGACTGATTCAAAAGGGCTCCATCAGTGTGATTCAATGATTTGGTGTTGAAAATATCATTCGGATGCATGGCAGGTGATTTGTGAATCTCCTTTATCTAATTCTCTGTGACATGCTCATCCCAGATTATTTACTTCAAGTAGCCGAATTTATCCATTACGCCTCCTCTCTGACATGGGTGTCTGTGTTATTGTGTTTCCCTTACTTGAAGGTGTCATGAAGGTTTATTGCCTCCTAGTCTCCCCATTACATTAAAGATGTCTAAACTGATGCCTGCAAGATTTAATTCTGTATAAGAATATAAATTGAGCCATTATGTCAGGGACCTCTGGGTATCGTTCCTGCTTCAGAGAAGTTACGTATGAGTGACAGGTTAAATATTTCTTTATATTAAAGGCCTGACTTCCATTGCCAGTGTTCTCAGCTCTAGAAGGTAGAAATGCGTCAAGTCATCCCGGATTCAGATGCTTCTGCTTAGCCCAACCGTTTTACCGGACTGTGCAGAACAGAGGGGGTCCTGCTACCATCTACCATCTTGACTAAGACCTGTCGCAGGGGTTCCAAACCATGAACCCCTGCCATTATCCGAGGGGTCCATGAACCCAGGTCGGGAACCCCAGCTCTATTGGAAATGGAATTGGTTTATTAATGAAACGTGTACCAGCGTACAGTGAAAAGCTTGTTGTGCATACTGTTATGACAGCAGTGCAGTGGTTAACACAACGCTTTACAGTATGGCCGACCCTGATTCAATCCCCACTGCTGTCTGTAAGGAGTTTGTACATTCTGCCCGCGGCCGCGTGGGTTTCCTCCCACAGTGCACAGACGTACGGGTTGGTAGGTTAATTTATCATCGTAAATTGTGGCGCGATTAGGCCAGGGTTAACTCTGGGTTTGCTGGGTGGCGTGGCTCGAAGATCCGAAAGAGCCTATTCTGCACTGTATCTCAAAAAATAGACTCATTAATTAATTAAGAAGGCAAACGGTGCATTGGCCTTTATTAGTCGGGTAACTGAGTTCAGCCGTTTCTTTATCATTGGGTGGCAATGGACAATACTGCAGGACATTTCATTTAAAGTGAGTGGAGGAAAGTTTTGGGGACTTGATGGAGGTGTACAAGATGATAAGAGGCACAGAGTGAGTAGACAGCCAGCACCATTTTCCCAGGATGGAAATGGCTAATACAATGGGGTATCATTTTAATATGATTGGAGGGAAGTATGGGGGAATGACAGAGGTAGATTTTTTTTTTACACAGATAATGGTAAGTTCATGGAACGCTCTGTCACGGGTGGTGGTAGAGGCAGATACATTAGGGATATTTAAGAGACTCTTAGATAGGCATATGGTTGTAAGAAAAATGTAGGCTCTGTTGGAGGGAAGGGTTAGATTGATGTTAGGGTAGCCTGGAAGAGACTGTAATGTGTTGTACTATTCAATGTTCTATGAATCCCAATGTCCTGCCTAACAAACATCCCTAGAAAATAGCTTTCACAGTCCTTCTTAGTGGCTATGGATGGTCTGTTCATGAATTTGTCCTCATTACATCTTCCAAATAATTAGCTCCACAAGAGGAGGATTGCTTAATTTAGAGAGATAGTTTGAGCTGTCATAGAAAGGCAAATTTATTTCATAAATAATCATTTCAGTGAAGCTTAATGTATAATCTTTTGTGGACTGCACGTTCAAATCAGGAATTCAAATATATAATTACAAGTTAGACAAATAAATTACACGTTATTATATTGACAAGTGGATCAACTCATCAAACATCCTCAATCCATCTTTCTAAATCCATCTGTCACTGTTCACTTTCTATATTTATTCATGTCTCTCTCTACATCTCTATCTAAGTATTTGTCTATCCAGCATGGGAGTCATAGAGCAATTCAGCACGAATACAGGCCCAGTCCACACCGACCACGATGTTAATCTAGATAAACCAAATTTCCTACAGTTGCCCATAGACCTCCGAGCCCCACCTTTCATGTACCAATCAAGTGCTTCTTAAATGATGCTATTATACCTCAACACCTTCCTTTGGTGGTGTGTTCCATTTACTCACCACCCACTGCATGAAAAAGTTGCCCCACAGGTTGCTTTTAAATCTTTCTACCACTTCCGCTGGCTGCTCGCTCCATACTGACACCCACTCTCAGAGTGAAGGAGTTCGCCATCAAGCTCCACTTCAATATTTCACTTTTCACCCTAACCTACAGTACTGTTCAAAAGTGTTAAGCACACGTATATATATACAATAGCCAGGGTACCTAAGACTTTTGCACAGTATTGTGTTTGTCAACGTGGAGAGAGAGTGAGTTTGTAAACCTGGCAGGAACAAATGACGTTGGGAATGGTGAGGGAGGACTGCTGTAGAAGGACTGTGGGACAAGTGGCAGAGAAGAAATGCAGTGACTGGGGCTGGCATGAGTGCAGACACACCCAGCCCTGAGACACCAGGCAAGGTCATTTGATTCCAAACATTTGGTTTATTGATCCTTACAGAATGTCTCTCTGCTGCTCCCCGCTCCCTCCCCTCTCCCTTCTCCTTTTCCCAACCATGATCCCCCTCTCCCTGGCCCCTTCCCACACTCAGTCCACAATAGAGACCCATATCAGAATCAGGTTTATCATCACTCACATACAGTAGGTCATAAAATTTATTTTTGTTTTTGGCAACATTACAGTGGAATACATAAAATTACTACAGTACCGTGCAAAAATCTTGTTTGCACTGGCTATACATATGTGCCTAAGACTTTTACAAAGTACTGTATGAACTCTAGTTCTAGTCTCACCCAACCTCAAGGGGAAAACATAGAAACATAGAAACATAGAAAATAGGTGCAGGAGTAGGCCATTCGGCCCTTCGAGCCTGCACCGCCATTTATTATGATCATGGCTGATCATCCAACTCAGAACCCAGCCTTCCCTCCATACCCCCTGACCCCTGTAGCCACAAGGGCCATATCTAACTCCCTCTTAAACATAGCCAATGAACTGGCCTCAACAGTTTGATGTGGCAGAGAATTCCACAGATTCACCACTCTCTGTGTGAAGAAGTTTTTCTTAATCTCGGTCCTAAAAGGCTTCCCCTCTATCCTCAAACTGTGACCCCTCGTTCTGGACCTCCCCAACATCGGGAACAATCTTCCTGCATCTAGCCTGTCCAATCCCTTTAGGATCTTATACGTTTCAATCAGATCCCCCCTCAATCTTCTAAATTCCAACGAGTACAAGCCCAGTTCATCCAGTCTTTCTTCATATGAAAGACCTGCCATCCCAGGAATCAATCTGGTGAACCTTCTTTGTACTCCCTCTATGGCAAAGATGTCTTTCCTCAGATTAGGAGACCAAAACTGCACACAATACTCCAGGTGTGGTCTCACCAAGGCCTTGTACAACTGCAGTAGTACCTCCCTGCTCCTGTACTCGAATCCTCTCGCTATAAATGCCAGCATACCATTCGCCTTTTTCACCGCCTGCTGTACCTGCATGCCCACTTTCGATGACTGGTGTATAATGACACCCAGGTCTCGTTGCACCTCCCCTTTTCCTAATCGGCCACCATTCAGATAATAATCTGTTTTCCTATTTTTGCCACCAAAGTGGATAACTTCACATTTATCCACATTAAATTGCATCTGCCATGAGTTTGCCCACTCACCCAACCTATCCAAGTCACCCTGCATCCTCTTAGCATCCTCCTCACTGCTAACACTTCCACCCAGCTTCGTGTCATCCGCAAACTTGGAGATGCTGCATTTAATTCCCTCATCCAAGTCATTAATATATATTGTAAACAACTGGGGTCCCAGCACTGAGCCTTGCGGTACCCCACTAGTCACCGCCTGCCATTCTGAAAAGGTCCCGTTTATTCCCACTCTTTGCTTCCTGTCTGCTAACCAATTCTCCACCCACACCAATACCTTACCCCCAATACCGTGCGCTTTAAGTTTGCACACTAATCTCCTGTGTGGGACCTTGTCAAAAGCCTTTTGAAAATCCAAATATACCACATCCACTGGTTCTCCCCTATCCACTCTACTAGTTACATCCTCAAAAAATTCTATGAGATTCGTCAGACATGATTTTCCTTTCACAAATCCATGCTGACTTTGTCCGATCATTTCACCGCTTTCCAAATGTGCTGTTATCACATCCTTGATAACTGACTCCAGCAGTTTCCCCACCACCGACGTTAGGCTAACCGGCCTATAATTCCCCGGTTTCTCTCTCCCTCCTTTTTTAAAAAGTGGGGTTACATTAGCCACCCTCCAATCCTCAGGAACTAGTCCAGAATCTAACGAGTTTTGAAAAATTATCACTAATGCATCCACTATTTCTTGGGCTACTTCCTTAAGCACTCTGGGATGCAGACCATCTGGCCCTGGGGATTTATCTGCCTTCAATCCCTTCAATTTACCTAACACCACTTCCCTACTAACATGTATTTCACTCAGTTCCTCCATCTCACTGGACCCTCTGTCCCTTACTATTTCTGGAAGATTATTTATGTCCTCCTTAGTGAAGACAGAACCAAAGTAATTATTCAATTGGTCTGCCATGTCCTTGCTCCCCATAATCAATTCACCTGTTTCTGTCTGCAGGGGACCTACATTTGTCTTTATCAGTCTTTTCCTTTTTACATATCTATAAAAGCTTTTACAGTCCGTTTTTATGTTCTCTGCCAGTTTTCTCTCATAATCTTTTTTCCCCTTCCTAATTAAGCCCTTTGTCCTCCTCTGCTGAACTCTGAATTTCTTCCAGTCCTCAGGTGAGCCACTTTCTCTGGCTAATTTGTATGCTACTTCTTTGGAATTGATACTATCCCTAATTTCTCTTGTCAGCCACGGGTGCACTACCTTCCTTGATTTATTCTTTTGCCAAACTGGGATGAACAATTGTTGTAGTTGCATTCACCAATATACACTTCATAATTTTGTATATCTCTGTAACATCTCCCCTCACTCCCCTGCACTCCAGAGAATGAAGTTCTAACCTATTCAACCTTTCCCGATAACTCAGCTCCTCAAGTCCCGGCAACATCCATATAAAGTTTCTCTGCACTCTTCCAATCTCATTGATATCTTTCCTGTAGGTGGGTGACCAGGACTGCACACAACACTTCATATTCATCCTCACCAGCATTTTGTACTGCTTCACCATAACATCCCACCTCCTGTACTCAGTGCCCTGATTTGTGAAGGCCAACGTGCACGTAGACATGGCACATAATGGTGACGACGAATATGCAATAATCTCTCTTTATGACCTTATCTAGCTGTGATGCCTCTTTCAAGGAATTATGGATCTGTATTCCCAGATCTCTGTGTTCTAGGGTATACATACCTCAGAGCCCTCTATTTACTGTGCATGCCTTGCTCTGCTTTGTCCTTCCAAAGTGCAATACCTCACACTTGTCTGCATTGAATGTCATCTGCCATTTTTCTACCCATTTTCCCATCTGGTCAAGATCACACTGCAAGCTTTGACAGCCTTCCTTGTTGTCCACTACGCTTCCAAAATAACACTGAACATTCCCAGCATGTTAACCTGATGGGTGTTGACTATTGGTAACTTTGGAGGGCAGAGCTTAGGAGGGTTAATGGCGCCTAACAGCAACTACTTTGCTTGCATCTTTGGAAACAGCTCTATTTCCATCTTTAATATTTCTATCTTTCCCTTTCGGGGTTCTTTTGAAGGCCCGAACTGGAGTTACACACTGACTACGGTTCTTTGCGGGAAATGGGACCCACTCTCGGGGTTCCATAACTGGCTGCTGTTCAGCACGCCAAAGGCTCAGCCTAAGAGTCTGGCTCAAATTCAGAAGCCTAGGATCTCGGAGCTCTGGAGACAGGTGGATCAAGAGTCAGTATCATGACAGGAGACCCGTGTGTCGTCGGGGGAGTCAGGATATCTGCTGTGTGCCTGGAGACCCGGGATCTTTGCGATCTTCAGGCACAGAGCTCGAGAAAAGTGACTTAACAGACTTTTAACATCATAAACCAGCGAAATGTTTGTTATGTCTCCCTGCTCGCTGGGGAAATGGAGACACCTCTTTCTCCCTTATTAGGGAGAGAGAGAACCTGCGGTATGTCGAATACTGGGTGAAACGCGAAGTCTTTGGAGTAACTGCAAGTCTGTGTCTTTGCTGTTGCTTTGCTCACGCTGAGTGCTCGGTGATGGGGCCAATGCTTGCTTTTCTTTGCCAGTGGGGGGAGGGGGGATTGTTGCTCGCTGCCGCTTACGCACAGGAGGGGGGAGCTGGGGGGATCTTTAGGGTTCTAACATTTAACTGTCGTTCATTCTTTGGGGCTCTCCTCTGTTCTCGTGAGTGGTTGCAATGAATAAGCATTTCAGGATGTATATTGTATACGTTTCTCTGACATTAAATTGTACCTTTGAACGTTTGAACCTTTGAACATAAGATTAGCTTTATCTGTCACACGTATATCACAAACATTGAAACATACAGTGAAATGTGACATTTGCGTTAATAACCGAAACAATCTGAGGATGTGTAGGGGGCAACCCGCCAGTGTCGCTACACTTCCAGCGACAACAGAGGATGCCCACAACTTACTAACCCTAACCCGTATGTCTAGAACATGGGAGGAAACGGGAGCATCCGGAGGAAAGCACGCACCAGCACAGGGAGAATGTACGAACTCCTTACTGACAGGAGCAGGAATCGAACCCCGATCTTTCAGCTGGCATAGTGTTCCTGTACTGTGTCACCCCATCCTTGCACATGATGATGACAGTGTGGAACAAGCCCTTCGAATCCACCAATCCGCTCCACCCAGCAACCCATCTAATTAACCCTAGCCCAATCACAGGACAATTTACAATGGTTAACCAGCACGTCTTTGTACTGATGAAGGAAACCAGAGCACCCGGATGAAACCCATGCAGTTCATGGGGAGAACGTACAAACTCCTGACAGCCGGAATTGAACTCCAACCCCGGAATTCCCCGAGCTGTAATAACGTTGTGCTAATCACTACACTATCTCATTGTGCAGACATTTCAGTAAATTAACATAGATCAATGAAAAATTTCCTGTGTAGCACAAATCAATTCTACTCACAATGCTAGCTGGCAGGGAGCCTGTGAAAGATTAATGGACCTTAATTGAGCTTAACAGCTAATTGATAAACCGCTGAGTTTTCTCAACATTCTTCCAACACAAAATCCACTAAACCCACTAGATGAGTCCAACAACACTCGCAAATCTCTACAGATGTACTATGGGGAGCATTCTAATTGACTGCATCACTGTCCGGTATGGGGGTTGGGGGGGGGGGCACTGTGCAGGATTGAAACTTGTCCGTTGCAAACTCAGTCAGATCCATTATGGGCACTAGTCTTCCTTTCATCCAAGACATCTTCAAGGAGCGATGCCTCAGAAAGTTGGCATCCATCATTAAGGAGGCCTATCACCCAGGACTTGCCCTCTTCTCTTCAGGGAGGAGGCACAGGAGCCTGAAGGCACACACTCAGCGATTCAGGAACAGCTTCTTCCCCGCTGTGTTCCAATTTCTGAATGGACATTGAACCCATGAACACTACCTCACTACTCTTTTTCTTTTTGCCATGCTTACTTAACTTTTTAAATTATACCTATAATTGCTGTAATTTACAGTTTTTATTATTATATATTACACTGTTCTGTTGCCACATAACAACTAATTTCCCGACATATGCCAATGATATTAAAACTGAATCTGATTCTGAACCATTGAAAAATATTTAAAGTTGAAATTTCAAAGTAAATTTAATAGCAAAGTACATATATGTCACTATATATATATAACCCTGAATACTCAATAAATCTAGAGAATAATAATCATTACAGAACCAATGAAAGACTGCCTAATTTGGGTGTTCAGCCAGAATGCAGAAGACAATAAACTGTGAAAATATGAAAAGAAAGAAATACTATTAATAAATATTAAGCAATAAATACCAAGAACATGAGATGAAGAATCCTAGAAATTGAGTCCATTGGTTGTAGAAACATTTCAATGATGGGGCAAGTGAAGTTGAGTGAAGTTATCCCATTTGGTGCAAGAGCCTGATGGCTGAGAGATAGTAACTGATCCTGAACCTGGTGGTGCAAGTCCTGAGGCTCTTGTACCTTCTTAGCAGCGAGAAGAGAACATGGTCCAGGTGTAGGGTGTTCCTGATGATAGATGCTGCTTTCCTGCGGCAGCGTTTCATGTAGACGTGCTCAATGATTGAGAAGGCTTTACCCATGATGGACTGGGCCATATTCACTATATTTTTTAGTTTTTTTCCGTTCAAGGGCATTGGTGTTTCCATATTAACTTGTGATGCGGTCAGTGCACTCTCCACTACACATCTATAGAAGTTTGTCAAAGTTATAATGACTATAAAGTAGAATCATAATTTGATTTATTACCACCATCATATATGACATAAAATATGGTTATTCAGAAGCAGTAAGGTGATCAGACATAAAATTAGGATGGGGAAGAAACACCTTATATTTTGTCCAGGTAGCCTCCAACCTGATGGCATAAATATTGATTTCTCTGGCCGGTCAAAATTCTTTTCCCTCCCCCTCCCCTCTTTCTCTATTCTCCACTCTGGTCTTTTACCCCTTCTTACCTGCCATCAACCCATTGAGTTGGTTCAGATGGTATCACCTGAAATAGCATAACGTTCATCATCATCATTATGTGCCAGGTTGTAAGACATGGGCGACCATGATTGTTCTTGGCCTATTTCTCTACAGAAGTCGTTTGCTATTACCTTCTTCTGGGCAGTGTCTTTACAGGATGAGTGACCCCAGCCATTATCAATACTCTTCAGAGATTGTCTGCCTGGCGTCAGTGGTTGCATAACCAGGACTTGTAATATGCACCAGCTGCTCATACGACCATCCACCACGGCTCTCATGGCTTCACGTGACCATGATCAGTGGGGGCGGGGGTGATAAGCAGGTCCTACACCTTGCCCAAGGGTGACCCACAGGCTGGTGGAGGGAAGGAGCACCTTACAGCTCCTTAAGGTAGAAATATATCTCCACCCCGACACCCAAGTATAACATTTACGCATGAGGATTAACTTGAGGAGCATGTGATGGCTCTGAGCCTGTACTACCTTAATATACTTATGCATGGTCTAATCTGTCTGGATGGCACACAAACAGAAGCTCTTCACTGTATCTTTGTACACAAAGCATCTAGAGCACAGAGAAAGCCCTTCAGCCCACAATATTGCATCAAATTAATTGGGCTAATAATACCAAATGAAACTAATGGAGACACAAGAGACCGCAGATACCGGAACCTGGAGCAACAATCAATCTGCTGATGAATTCAACGGGTCAAGTAGCATCTGTGGGGGGAGAGGAATTACCGATGCTTTGGATCAAAACCCTGCATCAGGACTAGTTCTTGCAGACTAAATATTTGTGGTTACAAATTAAACCAATCTCTTCTGCTTGCACATTGTCCATATTCCTCCACGTGTCTATCCAAGAGCCTCTCAGATGTCTATATTGTGTCTACAAGTGACAATAATAACACATTCCATATTCTCCCCCCCCCTCACCCTCTCATTGGGCAGAAGATACAAAAGCACGGAAGCATCTATAACCAGGCTCGAGGACATCTTCTGTACCACTGTTATCAGACTATTGAACCATTCCCTAATACAGTAAAATGGACTCATCCTCGCAATCTACCTCATTGTGACCTTGCACCTTATTGTTTGCCCGCACTGCACTCTCTGTAAGTGTAACACTTCAATCTACATTCTGTCCTAGCATAGCAGTTAGTGTAACAACCTACTTTGTTTAAGCTGCCCGTTGAAGCAGTGTACTGGGGTGTGGCTGCGGCCGCAAGCAGACGGCTACTTGAGCCACAGGTGGGAGCTGAGTGTCCGGTGGGGACCAAAGGTGAGTGAGCTGCCCCCAGAATGGACACGACAAGGCTTTCCCTGTACACCCCATATACCCCACACATGAATACAGTCAAACAAGACAGCATTATTCCGGGGCCAAGATACAAAACACAGTACCAGTGGTCACACACAGCACAAGACACATGTAGCACATATAAGATATCAGTAAAATGCAGTCACAGAAAAATATATAGTCCAAGTTGGACTGTGGTCGGGTGCTTCCAGGATGCTGCATCGGCAAGTTTGCGGCGCTGGAAGCTCATGGCAGGGAGCGTTTTCCTCCTTCTACCATCTGCGTGAGATGTTGGGACTTTCGAGAGACTTTGAGACTTTTTACTGTGCCCATGGTCTGTTCTTCTATCAAATTACTGTATTGCTTTGCACTGTTGTAACTATATGTTATAATTATGTGGTTTTTGTCAGTTTTTCAGTCTTTGTCTGTCTCGTGTTTCTGTGATATCACACTGGAGGAACATTGTATCATCTTTTAATGCATGCATTACTAAATGACAATAAAAGAGGACTGCGTGTCCTCATAATCTAATCTAATCTAAAAAAGTCCCTGAGTTCATGAATGTTGCAGCAGTCTGCAGTCGAACACAATACGGCTTGTCTTCTGCCAAGTGAGCACAGGGGGCAGCACTGACTCCAGCTTGGACACCACACCACCCCGCCTCCAGTGGAGCACACCAACTCTGATGCCTGTCTCCTGGGCGGCTGCAAACAGCGATCGGGGTTCAATTCCCGCTTCAGTCCGTGAAGTGTTTGTACGTGCTTCCTGTGACCACATGGGTTTCCTCCTGGTGCGTCGGTTTCCTCCCACATTCCAAAGGCATATGGTGAGGGTTAGTGAGTTGTGGGCCTGCTAAGTTGGTGTCAGAAACATGGTGACCCTTGCAGGCTGCCCAGCACGATCCTTGCTGATTTGATGGAATGAAGCATTTCACTGTCTGTGAGAAATAAAGCTGATCTTTGTAACAGGATGACCAACACCATGTACAGTACTCTCAGTGCAGCCTCGCCAATGACTTATACCAATACTTGCTGGGATTTAGAAGAATGAGGGGGGGATCTCATTGAAACCTATAGAATATTGAAAGGCCTAGAGAGAGTGGATGTGGAGAAGATGTTTCCTATAGTGGGGAGTCTAGGACCAGAGGGCACAGATAGAGTGGATGTGGAGAAGATGTTTCCTATAGTGGGGGAGTCTAGGATCAGGGGGTAAAGCTTTAGAATAGAAGGACGTACAAATAGAACAGAGATGAGGAGAAATTTCTTTAGCCAGATGGGGCAAATCAGAGGACTTCACTACCAGAGACACAGCCGTGAAGGCCGAGTGATTGGGTATATTAAAAGTGGAGGTTGAAAAGTCTTGATTAGTCAGGACGTCAAAGGTTACAGGAAGATAACAGGGGAATAAAGTTGAAAAGGAAAATAAATCAGCCATGATTGAAAGACGGAACAGACTCGATGGGCCGAATGGCCTATTTCTGCTCCTATGTCTTAGATTCTTATGGCTATAATGAAGGCATCCTGCATTCATATTTTAATTTTCCAACAAAAAGCAATTAGCCGGCAGAAGTTAGTTCCGTCTGCCAGCCCGATATATCCAGAGCAATCCTATCCTGCACTCACCTCTCAGCAGCCCTCTGGGCATTGGGACAAGAGCCAAATTCTTCGTTCCTCCTCCCACCATCTATTCAAACCCTCCTGCCCAGTGACAAAAGCAGAGAAGCATGTCCATGCAGAGAAATTTAAAAAAAAGTCTGCAGGAGGACAGGCCAAGGATTGGTACACATATTCCCTCAGGGGTAGATAAAACTGTGGACAATAGCAAAGGGGACTAGGTGGGAGGGGGTGCGGTGGGTATTACTGGTTGTAAGAAAATCCCTGCCAATAACTCGATCTCTGCACAATCTCAGGGAGGAGACAAGCCATCAAGAGTAGGATTTGAGCGATGGGGGTAAAGTTGTTTGTCTCATTAATTGATGGGAGGCTCTCCAAGTCACCTCGAGGCTTGAAAATGCCGCAGCCAGCTCGGAAGATTGATGGCTCTCCGATATATTAGCCAGAACGCTGCAGTCAAATGAGAAATTGTCTTTGCTTGTGGTGCAGGCTGGATGAGGGAGACTTAACTACCAAGTTATTGGTGATCACCCTGAGTAGGCGTGATAAATTAAACAAGGGATGTAATAGGAATTATCAAGCCCAACACTTGCTCACTGAGATTGCAAATGGCAGTGTCAAGAATAATCAGACCATAACACTTAGGAGCGGAATTAGTCCATTTAGCCCATTGAGTCTGCTCCACCATCCGACCATGACTGATTTACTGTCTCTCTCAATCCCATTCTCCTGCCTTCTCCCCGTAACATTTGACACCCTGACTAATCAAGAACCTAGTGACCTTCACTTTAGACATACCCAGTGACTTATGGAGTCACAGAGTCATAGAACACTACAATGCAGAAACAGGCCCTTCGGCCCATCTAGCCCACCCTAAGCTATTAATCTGCCCAGTCTCATCGACCAGCATCAGGACCATAGCCTTCATACCCCTCCCAACTATGTATCCATCCAAATTTCTCTTAAATGTTGAAATCAAGCTGCAGCACATTCTACACTCTCAACATACTCTTGAGTGAAGAAGTTTTGCTTGGGTTTCCCTTAAATATTTCACCTTTCATCTTTAAACTATGATCATTAGCTCTAGTCTCAGCCAACCTCAGTAGAAACCCTATAAAACTCTATAACCCTATAAACCACTCATAATTTTGTATACATTGTATGAAGAGTTTTGAATTAATTTATTTCTTTATTAATTGACTGATTGATTAAGATACATTGCCCTTTGAGCTGTGCTGCCCAGCAACCTCTGATTTAACCCTAACATAGAAACATAGAAACATAGAAAATAGGTGCAGGAGTAGGCCATTCGGCCCTTCGAGCCTGCATCGCCATTTATTATGATCATGGCTGATCATCCAACTCAGAACCCAGCCCCAGCCTTCCCTCCATACCCCCTGATCCCCGTAGCCACAAGGGCCATATCTAACTCCCTCTTAAATATAGCCAACGAACCGGCCTCAACAGTTTGCTGTGGCAGAGAATTCCACAGATTCACCACTCTCTGTGTGAAGAAGTTTTTCCTAATCTCGGTCCTAAAAGGCTTCCCCTCTATCCTCAAACTGTGACCCCTCGTTCTGGACTTCCCCAACATCGGGAACAATCTTCCTGCATCTAGCCTGTCCAATCCCTTTAGGATCTTATACGTTTCAATCAGATCCCCCCTCAATCTTCTAAATTCCAATGAGTACAAGCCCAGTTCATCCAGTCTTTCTTCATATGAAAGTCCTGCCATCCCAGGAATCAATCTGGTGAACCTTCTTTGTACTCCCTCTATGGCAAAGATGTCTTTCCTCAGATTAGGAGACCAAAACTGCACACAGTACTCCAGGTGTGGTCTCACCAAGGCCTTGAACAACTGCAGTAGTACCTCCCTGCTCCTGTACTTGAATCCTCTCGCTATAAATGCCAGCATACCATTCGCCTTTTTCACCGCCTGCTGTACCTGCATGCCCACTTTCAATGACTGGTGTATAATGACACCCAGGTCTCGTTGCACCTCCCCTTTTCCTAATCGGCCACCATTCAGATAATAATCTGTCTTCCTATTTTCCTAATCACAGAGCAATTTACAGCGACCAGTTAACCTAGAGTACTAACCAGTACATCTTTGGACTGTGGAAAGAATCCAGAGCACTTGGAGGAAACCCACGCGGTCACGGGAAGAATGTACAAGCTCCTTACAGGCACTGGTGGGAATTGATCCCCAGTCGCTGGTACTGTAAAGCGTTGTGCTAACCACAACACTATTGTACTAGTTCCAGTTTGTGAGTCTGGAAGATGCTGTTGGGCTCTAAAAGGGAGAGTTGGGGCCTTAGATTAACCCTACATTCATCAGTCATGTCATCACTTCGGGGAATACTTGCCCCCACCCCCAGTACCACTGTTGAACTGCAGATTTCTGCCTTTAGTTTATTCGTGGCATCAGCCCCGCAATGGTGACAATACAAAAGTCTCACCTTCTCTGCCTGGACTGCAGCAAGTCAAGGAGGTGGATTATAGAGATTAAAGATTAGCTTTATTGGTCTCATATATATAGAAACATTGAAAAATGCAGTTAATTTCTACAGATGTATTCTAACTGGCTGCATCACCATCTGGCATCAGGGGTGGGGGTTGAAATAAGCTGCGGAAAGTTGTAAACTCAGTCAGTTCTGTCATAAGCGCCAGCCTTCATAACATCCAGGGCATCTTCAAAGAGCGATGCCTCAAAAAAGTGGCATCCATCATCAGGGACCTCCACCATCCAGGACTTGCCCTCTTCTCATTGTTACCATCAGGAAGGAGGTACAGGATCCTGAAGACACACACTCGACGATTCAGGAATAGCTTCTTCCCCTCTATCATCAGATTTCTGAATAGACATTGAACCCATGAACACTAGCTTACTACTTCTTTTTCTCTTTTTGCACTGCTTACTTAATTAACACTTACATAGATTATTAATATACTTACTGTCTTCTACAGGTTTTTTTAGTTATTATTATTGTGTATGCAATGAACTACTGCATAACAACAAATTTCAAGACATACGAGGGGAGATTGATAAATTTTTGGCCTAAGGTAAAAGGAGTCAATTTTAGAAAACCTAGCACATTTATTTTTCAACATAGTCCCCTCCTACATGTACACACTTAGTCCAGCGGTCGTGGAGCATACGGATCCCTTCTTTGTAGAAGTGGTCCACAGCAGGGGTGATTGAACTGCACGTGTGCGTAACGACAGCGTCTTGGACCTCCAGGTGGTCCACAGCAGGGGTGATTGATAAGTTCCTCGCCTAAGGTAGAAGGAGATGAGTTATACAGCTCTTGTTACATGCACGTGCAGTTCAACTCCATGAGTGAAAATGCAGAAAGTTTGAAGTTAATAACACATCTCCTTCTACCTCAGGCCACGAACTTATCAATCACCCCTGCTGTGGACCACTTCTGGAGGTCCAAGACACCGACTTCTACAAAGAAGGGATCCGTCTGCTGCACGACCGCTGGACTAAGTGTGTAAATGTAGGAAAAGTAAATGTTCCTAGGTTTTCTAAAACTGACCCCTTCTACCTTGGGCAACGAACTTATCAATCACCCCTCGTATGCTGGTGATATTAAACCAGATTCTGATTCTGATGTGTTATTTTCGTCGAGAACCAACACAGCGCAGAGGGCAGCCCGCAATCGTCGCCATGCTTCAGGTGCCAATGTAACATGCCCAGAACTCACTAGCCCTAACCTGTACATCTTTGGAATGTGGGAGGAAAACAGAGAGCCCCCCAACTGGTCACCGGGAGAACATACAAAACTCCTTACTGACGAGGAGGGAATCAAACCCTGAGGCCACATTCTCTTCCTGCCTCCGCCGTCAAGGGTGAGACACAGGAACCTTCGGTCCCACTCCATCAGGTTCAGGAACACTTGTGAAATAGTGTATAACTTGTATTTAATTTATGATTTTCTTATGAATGCCGCTTATGCTGCTGCAAGAAAGTAGTTCATTTGAGACAGAAGAGGTTGCAGATGCTGGAATTTGGGGCAACAGAGAATCTGATGGAAGAGTTCAGCTGGTCGAGCAGCATCTGTGAGGGGAGAAGGTCGAACTTGAAAGAAGAATACAAATGTAGTGGCCTGATTCTTAATAATATGGAGGAACAAAGGGATCTTGGGGTCCACATCCATAGGTGCCTCAAAGTTGCCCCACAAGTTGATAGGGTGGTTAAGAAGGCATTTGGTGTGTTGGTCTTCATTAGTCAAGGAACTGAGTTCAAGAGCCATGAGGTAATGTTTCAGCTATATAAAACTCTGGTTAGTCCACACTTGGAACATTAGTCATAGTCATAGTCATACTTTATTGATCCCGAGGGAAAATGGGTTTCGTTACAGTTGCACCAACCAAGAATAGAGTATAAATATAGCAATATAAAACCATAAATAATTAAATAATAATATGTAAATTATGCCGGGAAATAAGTCCAGGACCAGCCTATTGGCTCAGGATGTCTGACCCTCCACAGGAGAAGTTGTAAAGTTTGATGGCCACAGGCAGGATTGACTTCCTATGACGCTCAGTGTTGCATCTTGGTGGAATGAGTCGCTGGCTGAATGTACTCCTGTGCCCAACCAGTACATTATGTAGTGGATGGGAGACATTGTCTAAGATGGCATGCAACTTGGACAGCATCCTCTTTTCAGACACAACTGACAGAGAGTCCAGTTCCATCCCCACAACATCACTGGCCTTACGAATGAGTTTGTTGATTCTGTTGGTGTCTGCTACCCTCAGCCTGCTTTATTGTGTTCAGTTCTGGTCACCTTATTATAGGAAGGATGTGGAACTTTAGAGAGATTTCCCAGGATGCTGCCTGGATTAGAGAGCACGTCTTATTGAGGAAAGGTCGAGCGAGCAAAAGCTTTTCTCTTTGGTGCGAAGGAGGATGAGAGCAGACTTAATAGATGTGGATAAGATGCCAAGAAGCAATGCCTTTTTTCCCCAGGCAGAAATGGCAAATATGTAAGGATTTAGTTTTAAGGTGATTGGAGGAAAGTATGGGGGGATTGTCAGGGGTAGGTTTTTATTTACATAGAGAGTGGTATATGTCTGGAATGTACAGCCAGGGGTGCTGGTAAAGGTAGATTACATTAGGGGCCTTTAACAGACTCGTGGATGTAAGAAAAATGGAGGTGTAAGTGGGATTGAGTGGATAGATTGATCTTGGAGTCGGGTAAAAGGTCAGCACAACATCGTGGGCCAAAGGACCTGTACTGTACTGGACTGTACTGTTCTCCTGCGCTGCTCCAAAGAGTGCTATATGAGGTCTTCCTTACCATCAACCATCAGGTTCTATAATGACTCAACCCACAGATAGGGAAGTAATGACCCCTCCTGCTAGACTGTTATTAACGTCTGTTTGAGCTCTGTTTAGCTCCGCTAAACCACACCCTGCAATCGCGGACACCCTGTGCAATAATGTGCAATAATGTGGGGGGTTATATGGGATGCAGGGTTTGAGGGTCAGCACAACATTGTGGGCTGAAGGACCTGTACTGTGCTGTACTATTCTATGTTCTATGTTCTATGTTCTACTACCATCACTTCTCATCTGGGCGATGTGAAAGTGCACCCATTACTGTATAATATTATGGTAATTCTTGCACTACCATCTTATCAGTATGATTTTAGAAATCTTGTAAATCTCATAATCTTTGACTTATAAATCTTGGACACTTTATTTTTAAGGTAACTTATTTTTTCTAACTTCTCTTCTAATATTTGTATATCTGTGCACTAGTAATGCTACTGAGACACTGTAGTTTCCTTTGGGGATAATGAAGTACCTATCTATCTTTCTATGCAGCTAGCTACATTCTGAAACGTATAAAATCCTAAAGGGATTGGACAGGCTAGATGCAGGAAGATTGTTCCCGATGTTGGGGAAGTCCAGAACGAGGGGTCACAGTTTGAGGATAAACGGGAAGCCTTTTAGGACAGAGATGAGAAAAAACTTCTTCACGCAGAGAGTGGTGAATCTGTGGAATTCTCTACCACAGGAAACAGTTGAGGCCAGTTCATTGGCTATATTTAAGAGGGAGTTAGATATGGCCCCTGTGGCTAAAGGGATCGGGGGTATGGAGAGAAGGCAGGTACAGGGTTCTGAGTTGGATGATCAGCCATGATCGTACTGAATGGCGGTGCAAGCTCGAAGGGCCGAATGGCCTACTCCTGCACCTATTTTCTATATTTCTATGAAAGGTTGGCACAATGTACCATTCTGCACTGTTCAATGTTCTATTTCCCTGCATCTGTATGCAGAAACATGGACTTGTGCTTATGACAGTGAACTCTTTTTTGACTCTGAAGGCAGCTCGCCTCCCTCTCCTGGGACAATGCTGACTTTGCAGGTAACAGGTAAATCTTACCACATTCTAAAAATCATACATGGACACCAGCAGCCTCTTTCAGAGCCTCCAAGCCATTTATTCTTTACCGCAAACTACGGTCAGTGACCTCTTTATTAGGTACCTCCTGTTTATAATAACGTGGCCACTTAGTGTATTCGGTGGTGGGGTGGAGCTACGTCTCTATCAAAGGGGCTGTAAGATGCTCCTTCCCTCCGCTAGCCTGCAGGTCACCCTTGGGCAAGGTGTAGCACCTGCTTAGCCCCCCGATCAGGGGCACGTGAAGCCATGGGAGTAGGTGGTGGATGATCGTATGAGCAGCTGGTGCACACCACAAGTCCTGGTTATGTTGACCACTGACGCCAGGCAGACAATCTCTGAAGAGTATTGATAATGGCTAGAATCACTTGTCTTGTAAAGACACTGCCCAGAAGAAGACAATGGCAAACCACTTTTGCAGAAAAGTTTGTCAAGAACAATCATGGTCATGACACCATGATTGACCATATCATAAGACATGGCACATAAAGATGATTGAGTGCATGTTCATGGTCTTCTGCTGCTGTAGCCCATCCACTTCAAGGTTCTATATGTTGTGCATTCAGAGATGCTCTTCTGCACAAAACTGTTGTAATACATTGTTATTTGAGTTACTGTCACCTTCCTGTCAGCTTGAACCAATCTGGCCATTCTCCTCTTAACTCACTCATTAACAAGCATTTTCACCCACAGAACTGCCATTCACTGGATGTTTTTTTTTTTGTTTCTCGCACCATTCTCTGTAAACTCTAGAGACTGTTGTGTGTGAAAATCCTAGGAGATCAGTAGTTTCTGAGATACTCAAACCACCCCATCTGGCACCAGTAATCATTCCACAGTAAGAGTACTTAGATCACATGCCTTCCCCATTCTGATGTTTGGTCTGAACGACAATTGAACCTTTTGACCATGTCTGTATACTTTTATTCATTGAGTTGCTGCCATGAGATTGGCTGATTAGAAGTCTGCATAAACAAGCAGGTGTACGGGTGTACCTAATAAAGTGGCCACTGAGTATCAAACATCACATTTGCTTAAGGCCACCGTCACTCTCTAATCCCTGTTTATCCCACACACCAGCTGTGATGGGCAGCTGATGCTTGGAAAGTTCCACTTGCTGACATTGGCTGAAGCAGCAAAAAAGCCTTGTTAAAATATTAAAGTCTTAAAGTGGAATGCACTTCTAAGAATTGATCACCTGAAGTTCCTTTCACTGGGTTTTTCCATACAAAACAAAATAGATCAGAATAATCAGGGGGGGAAATGCACTGCATTTTTTCTGAATTCTTCCCCCATTAACAGTGAGGTCAACTGGATCAGATGTTGAATGACAATGAGATAGTGTTCACATCTGGTTATCTGATTATAGATTCTCTGTGATATGAAGAGATAGACATCCAAGAATCAGTGGTGCTTTAATGCTCTATAACTATTAGCTTTATTTGTCACAAGTATATCGAAGCATACAGTGAAATGCATCATTTGCGTCAAATTAATTAGTGAGGATTGCACTGGGGAGTCTGGGGACTGCCCGCAAGTGTCGCCATGTTTCCAGGGCCAACGTAAATGCCCACAACCCACTAACCTTACTCCTAACCGTAGTCTTTGGAATGTGGGAGGAAACTGGAGCACTCGGAGGAAACTCATGTGGTCACGGGGAGAATGCGCAAATCCTTTACAAACGATGGTGGGAATTGAAGCCAGATTACTGATCGTTGGTGCTGTAATTGTGGTATGCTCACTGTCGTGCTAATGTGCACCCAAGTATGAATGCCTAAACCCGGGCTTTATATTAACAAACCATTTTCTTTTGCTACCTCGTTACATTTTGTCTTCTCTGTATTCTTGAAGGTTGCTGGTGGCCATATCAATGCAGGCAATCACTTTTCCAGTCCAGACGAAGAGATTAAATTCAAGCTAAATTAATATTGTTTTCTCCTTCTGGTAAAATAATCCCTCCCCCTCCCTTCTTCTTCTATTTCCCACTCTGGCCTCTTACCTCCCTATCACCTCCCGCAGGGTCCCCTCCTCCTTCTCTTTCTCCCATGGTCCATTCTCCTCCCCTATCCAAATCCTTCTTCTCCACCTTTCGCATTCAGCTGGCTTCACCTACAAGGGGTGATTAATAAGTTAGTGGCCTAAGGTAGAAGGAGTCAATTTTAGAAAACCTAGCACATTTATTTTCCAACATAGTCTCCTCCTACATGTACACACTTAGTCCAGTGGTTGTGGAGCATACGGATCCCTTCTTTGTAGAAGTGGTCCACAGCAGGGGTGATTGAAAAGTTTGTCGCCTAAGGTAGAAGGAGATGAGTTACACAGCTCTCGTTACATGCACGTGCAGTTCAACTCCTTGAGTGATTATGCAGAAAGTTTGAAGTTAATAACTCATCTGCTTCTATCCTAGGCCACGAACTTATCAATCACCCCTGCTGTGGACCACTTCTGGAGGTCCAAGACGCCGACTTCTACAAAGAAGGGATCCGTATGCTCCACAACCGCTGGTCTAAGTGTGTAAATGTAGGAAAAATAAATGTACTATGTTTTCTAAAGTTGACTCCTTCTACCTCAGGCCACGAGCTTATCAGTCACCCTTCGTATTATCTTCCAGCTCTCCTCCTTCTCCTCCCCTCCACCGTTTTATTCTCTCATTTCCCCCCTTCCTTTCCAGTCCTGAAGAATGGTCTCAGCTTGAAACGTCGATTGTTTGTTCATTTCTATGGATGCTGCCGGACCTGCTGAGTTTCTCCAGCATTTTGTTTGTGTTGCTCAAAATCCAAGAGCTGTTTTTTCTGTTCGTTAACCACCCTTCTGTTCCTTCCCTCACCTCTCAACAGAAATGGAATGAGATCTATTATCAGTGATATATGTTGTGAAATTAGTTGTTTTTGTGGCAGCTGTACAGTACAATACATAAAAATTACTATAAGTTACAATAAAAAATATAAAAAATACATAAACAATGCATAAATAAAGCAAAATAGTAAGGTAATTTTCATGGACCGTTCACAAATCTGATGGTGGAGGAGAAGAAGCTGTTCCAAAACATTGAGAGTGTGTATCTCCTGTATCTCCTCCCTGATGGCTGTGTGGTTCCTGTATCTCCTCCCTGATGGCTGTGTGGTTCCTGTATCTCCTCCCTGATGGCTGTGTGGTTCCTGTATCTCCTCCCTGATGGTTGTCATGAGAAGAGGGCATGCCATGGGTTGTGAGGGGAAGTCTTTAATGACAGATGTCACCTTCTTGAGACATAGCGGTTTGAAGATGTCCTCGGTGGTGGGGTGGGTTGTGCCCATAATGGAGCTCGCTGAGGTTACAACCCACTGCGGCTTTCTCTGATCCTGTGCATTGGTCCTTCCATATCAGGTGGTGGGTGATGCAACCATTCGGAATACTCTACAATGAGCATCTGTACAAATTTTGCTGGAGTCTTTGGTGAGGTACCAAATCTCAAAATCCTAATGAAATATAGCCATTAGCATGCTTTCTTTGTGATTGCATCAACATGTTGGGCCTTGGATAGATGTCTAGCCCAAGAGCATAAAGAGCAGAGCTGTACAGCAAGCCATTTGGCCCATCAAGCCTATGATATCTCTGGAGAAGAATTAACACATTATTACTTTACCAAATACTCCTCAAATTGTTTTCCTTTCACACCCCCTCAGTAATCTGATTGAATCTGGACAGAATCTGATCGCACTACCCTCTCAGGCAGCTGGGACATAAGTCATGCCAATTCCAGGTGTGCAGGATGAGGATCTGTGCCTTTTGGTTCCAAATAGTCTTCAGCCAAGGAGGAGGGAGTTCACAGGTCATGACCTCAACCTATTCAGGATGCCCCCCCAGTCTGCCAGAACACTCTGGTATACTCCTGAGTCATAATCACCTCAAAGAACTGGAGGGATAGAGTCATGGGGTCAATCAGCCTGAAACAGACTCTTCAGCCCATGACTCCTCTAAGGTGGGTGCCTGCGTGCGTGCACACGTCTTTTGCTACCAGCGCAAAAAGGAATTCAAACTGCGTACAACAGGCTGTCACCCTCTACCCCGTTGGCATGTTAAGTATATTTCACGGTCAAACACAATCACATATCCTTTTCCTGTTTCTGGTGGGGGTGGTGTTGACAACATGGAGTTTGCAATGATGTGTCTGCAGATTTTAGAACTGGCTTATTTATACTGTTTTTATTGAAGAAATAATTCTGTGTGCTCATGTTCTTGGCCCTGGGCAAAAAATTGCACAACACAAGATTTTTGGGCACATTGGTTATTACAAATTAGAGGGAATATTGCCTTCAGCCCAACTAGTCCATGCCAATCAAAATGCGATTCCCATTTGGCACATATCCTTCTAAACCTTTCCAACTAAAGCACATTTCCAAGTGCTTTTTGAATGTTGTTAATGTACCTGCCTCAGCCACTTTCTCTGGCAGCTCATTCTCTGTGTAAAACTGTTGCCTCTTACATTCCCCTTCTGCATGCTCTCGAAAGGCTCCACAACCTTCACGTAATGTGGAGAACAGATCCGGACACAGCTCTCCAAAAGTGACTTTGGGAGTGAGTGAGTGAGTGTGTGTGTGTGTGTGTGTGTCTGTCTGTCTATGTCTGTGTCAGTGTTTGTGTCTGTGGGTGTGTGCCTGGTTCTGTGTCAGTGTGTGTGTGTGTGTGTGTATCTGTGTCTGTGTATGTGTGTGTGTCAGTGTCTGTGTCAATGTGTGTGTGTGTGTGTGTGTGTGTGTATCAGTGTCTGTGTCACTGTGTGTGTGGCAGTGTCTGTGTCGGTGTCTGTGTCAGTGTGTGTGTGTGTGCGCGCGTCAGTTCATGTTTTCTCACTATCCCTGTCACCCAGGTCTGCCCCTACCGCGCTGCGTCTCTGAGAAAAGTGAGGGAATTGTCACCGCAGATCTGTGTATTTGGGCCAAGCTTTAAGTGTCTGATCATTGTAGTTGGCGCCAGGGGTTTTATCCCAGAGGAAGAGACATGGAAGACAAGGTCTGTAGCGTAATCCAATCTGGGGATACACACTGCTAATTCCACTCAGGAAGCAGTGACCAGGGAGAGGGCAAGGTGACAGACAATCAGCAGAGAGAGAGAGAAATATCCACAGGGAGGATGCCGATAATGGAGCTAATGGCATGCGAAAGCAAACAGTGGGAGTGATATGGAGGAGCCGTTAATTGGGACATAATGGGAGAAACTATTACCCATCTACCACTCCGGGTCCATTGGACAAACAAGATTAGGGCCAATTTACAAGTCGGGGGCAGCTCGCAGTTCGCAGTTCGGCTCGTCATGGAGGACCCGAGCCTCACAGACAAAGTGGCCAGCCTCCTCGGAAGCACTCAGCGGGCGAGGAAACACTGGTGCGGAGAGAGACAGTGTACCTGCTTTGCTGGTAGCGGCAAAGAGACTAGGGACATCTGTGACAGGGTACAAGCTGAGGTTGCCACGGTAACCACTAAATACTGACCATCCGCTTTATTGATTTGGAGATACAGCATGGAACAGGCCCTTCTATAAGACCATAAAGACGTGGGAGCAGAATTGACCCATTTATCCCATCAAGTCTGGTCTGTTCCATCACAACCCCTTTATTATCTCTTTCAACTTCATTCTCCTGCCTCCTCCTCATAATCTTTCATCCCCTGATTAATAAAGAGCCTATCAATCTCCACTTTAAACCTACCCAACGACTTGCCCGCACAGCCACTCCTGGCAATGATTCACCATCCATAAAACCTTATGAGCATTAGACATAGGAGCAGAGTTAGGCCAATCGACGCATCAAATCTGCTCTGTCATTTCATTATGGCTGATCCAGTTCCCTCTAACCTCATTTTCTTTCTTGCCTTCTCCACATAACCTTTCAGGAAAAACTTCTTCACACAGAGAGTGGTGAATCTGTGGAATTCTCTGCCACAGCAAACTGTTGAGGCCAGTTCATTGGCTATGTTTAAGAGGGAGTTAGATATGGCCCTTGTGGCTACGGGGGTCAGGGGGTATGGAGGGAAGGCTGGGTTCTGAGTTGGATGATCAGCCATGATCATAATAAATGGCGGTGCAGGCTCGAAGGGCTGAATGGCCTACTCCTGCACCTATTTTCTATGTTTCTATGTTTCTATGTTTCATGCTCTGACTAATCAAGAGCCTATTAAGACCATAAGACCACAAGAACTAGCAGCAGAATTAGGCTATTTGGCCCATTGACTCCACTCCACCATTTCACCATGGCTGATCCAATTTTCCTCTTAGCCCCAATCTCCTGCCTTCCCCCTATATCCCGTCATGTCCTGACCAATCA
Source organism: Mobula hypostoma (assembly GCF_963921235.1). NCBI lineage: Eukaryota > Metazoa > Chordata > Chondrichthyes > Myliobatiformes > Myliobatidae > Mobula > Mobula hypostoma. Next base: position 193,463,364 of record NC_086100.1, read on the forward strand.
AGAATCAACCAGCCGCTGACTTAAATATACATAAAGACTTGACCTCCATAGCTGACTTGGGCAAAGAATTCCACAGATTCACCACTCCCTGGCTAAAGAAATTCTTCCTCATCTGTGTTTTAACTTGACATCCTTCTCTCCTGAGGCTGTGTTCTCTGGTGGTAGACATCCCCACTACCGGAAACATCCTCTCCACATCCACTCTTCCAACTCAAAGAACCGCACCACTCAGCAACCCACCTATTTAACCCTAGCCTCATCGCAGGACAATTTACAATCACCAATTAACCCACTAACTGGTACATATGTCTCTGGACTGTGAGAAGAAATTAGAACACCCGCTGCAAACCTACGTGGTCAAGTGAAGCACATTCAAACTTCTTACAGAGGACACCAGAAATGAACTCCGAACTTTCTTCCATATCCCAGCGATTTGAGGAATTACAGAATTCTGGTCATGCCCTCCTCTCATTACTGTTGTCAGGCAGGAGGTAGAGATGTCCCACAGCACCAGGTTCAGGAACAGCTACTGTCCTAGAACTATCAGGTTCTTGAAACGACCTGCAGAATCCTAACCCTACCGCAACAAAAGAACATTACAGATCATGTCTTACATCACCATGCCCTTATCGCTGATTGTGTTCTTTTACAAAAGGTTCAGAAAAAGTAAATTTATTATCAAAGTACGTATACAGTACTGCACAAATGTCTTAGACACTTGTATATACAGTAGCTAGATGCCTGAGACTTTTGAGTCATAGAGTCATAGAAAAGTACAGCACAGTAACAGGCCATTTGGCCCATCTAGTCCATGCTGAACCATTTAAACTGTCTAATCCCATTGACCTGCAACTGGACCATAGCCCTCCATACATCTGCCATCAATATACCTATCCAAACTACTCGTAAATGTTGAAATCGAGCACATATGCACCACTTGTGCTGGCAACTCGTTCCACACTCTCATGGCCCACTGAATGAAGGCGCTTCCACCCATGTTCCCCTTAAACTTTTCACCTTTCACCCTTAACCCATGACCTCTAGTTGCAATCCCATCCAACCTCAGTAGAAAAAGCCTGCTTGCATTTACCCTATCTATACCCTTCATAATTTTGTGCACCACTGTCAAATCTCTCAATATTCTGCTTTCCAAGGAATAAAGTCCTAACGTCTTCAATCTTCTCTTATTATTTAGGTTCTACACTCCTGGCAAATGATCTTGCCTGCTGCTCAGTGTTTGCACCCATGTTCCCCCCACCCCTATCACTCCTGCTCTGCTACCTGTCCCACACCGCTCCCACAGTGTTCTGCTCTCGCCATTCCCAACATCGTTTCCTCCATACAGACTTACACCTTCACGCTCCACTCCACGTTGACAAATCCAGCATTGTGCAAAGTCTTAGACACCCGAGCTATATATCCATGCACCTCAGGTTGGAGGCAATCCAGATGGAACACAAGAGGAGGCCGTGGACTGACATGTTGGAATGGGAATGGGAATTGGAATTAAAGCATTTAACCACTGGTAAGTACCGCTTTTGCTGGATACAGTGGAGGACCCCAATTCACAATGGATCTCAACCAATGTGCAAAAGACAACAAATTGTGCAAGTTCAGAAGAAAAAAGAAATAATAATAATAATAATAAATAAATGTCAAGAACATGAGGTAAAGAGTCCTTGACAGTGAGTCCATAGGTTGTGGGAACAGTTCAGTGATGGTGCAAGTGAAGTTATCCCCTCTGGTTCAACAGCCTGATGGTTGAGGGGTAATAACTGTTCCTGAGCCTGGTGGTGTAAGTCCTGAGGCTCCTGTACCTTCTGATGGCAGCAGTGAGAAGAGAGCGTGTCCTGAGTGGTGGGGGTCCCTGATGAAGGATGCTGCTTTCCTGTGACCGCGCTTCATGTCAATGTGCTCAATGGTTAGGAAGGCTCTGGATTTCCAGCACCTGCTTCTGTGTTTCCACACCTTCTAGTATGTGTCAAAGCTTGGCTGAAAACGCTGGGACATGTAATTGTGTTACAACTTGCTTGGAGCTAGAACCCTGTGCCCACTTTAAACTTGGATGTGTGCAGTGAAGTGAGTTGAGAGTTCAGAACTCCTGCCAAAGTTTACTGAAGTGAAAACACTAGCAGGGAAGGAAGGGAAACAGCCAATTAAATCAACATTGGAAAGAAAGACTTGAATCGTATTTCTCCTTTCCTGACCTCAGGACATCCTGAAGCATTTTACATCCAATTAAGTACATTTGAAGCCCAGTAATGGAACATATGAAGCAATAAACAGTAGTCAATTTCACACAAGAAGCTGCCAAAAACACTAATCTGTTTTAACAATGTACTTAATTAGCTAAAAATGCTCAGTCATTTCCTGAACAGAATTATTTAAGTCTTTTTTCATCATCATCTACTCATTTCTATTAATAGTTTTACATTTACAGTCATCTACTTTAAATATAGATTTAAATGTGACTGCATTGATGGCTTTCTATATTTATATTTATTCAACAGATTTATTCTGTCCTGTAATTGCATCAATCTGTATTCAAACACAAAACGGTTTAGTTTCTATCTTCATTTATGTCCAATGTAAATATGTATAATAAATATTCCCAAGGACTGGAGTATAAAAGCAAAGATGTAATGCTGAGGCTTTATAAGGCATCGGTCAGACCGTGCTCAGCCTATTGTGAGGCGTTTTGGGCCCTTTATTTAAGAAAGGATATGCTAGCATTGGAGAGGGCCCAGAGGAGGTTCACGACAATGATCCTGGGATGAAAGGTATGAGGAGCGTTTGATGGCTCTGGGCCTGCACTAGCTGGAGTTTAGAAGAATGAAGGGGGAGCTCACTGAAACCTATCGAATATTGAAAGGCCTAGATAGAGTGGACATGGAAAGGATGTTTCCTACAGTGGGGGAGTCTAGGGCCAGAGAACAGCCTCAGAATACAAGGACGTCCCTTTAGAACACAGATGAGGAGGAATATCTTCAGTCAGAGGGTATTAAAATTAGTGGAATTCATTGCCATAGATGGCTCTGGAGGGCAAGTTTTTGGGTATATTTAAAGCAGAGGTTGAAAGTGTCTTGATTGGTTATGGGAAGGGGTAGAGAAGGAAAGTAGAAGAGCCATGATCAAATATCAAATGGGCCAAATGGTCTATTCCTGCTTCTAAGTCTTGTGGTTTTAAGGTCTTTTTGTATATTTGCTTGTCTTACAATGCAACTGAAAACAAACAAAACCACAGTAGTTTTGCCTTTAGAAACCATAGAAACCATAGAAACTACAGCACAGAAACAGGCCTTTTGGCCCTTCTTGGCTGTGCCGAACCATTTTCTGCCTAGTCCCACTGACCCGCACACGGACCATATCCCTCCATACACTTCCCATCCATGTATCTGTCCAATTTATTCTTAAATGTTAAGAAAGAACCCGCATTTACCACCTCGTCTGGCAGCTCATTCCATACTCCCACCACCCTCTGTGTGAAGAAGCCCCCCCCAGTGTTCCCTTTAAACTTTTCCCCCCTCACCCTTAACCCATGTCCTCTGGTTTTTTTCTCCCCTTGCCTCAGTGGAAAAAGCCTGCTTGCATTCACTCTAACTATACCCATCATAATTTTATATACCTCTATCAAATCTCCCCTCATTCTTTTACGCTCCAGGGAATAAAGTCCTAACCTATTCAACCTTTCTCTGTAACTGAGTTTCTCAAGTCCCGGCAACATCCTTGTAAACCTTCTCTGCACTCTTTCAACCTTATTTATATCCTTCCTGTAATTCGATGACCAAAACTGAACACAATACTCCAGATTCGGCCTCACCTATGCCTTATACAACCTCATCATAACATTCCAGCTCTTATACTCAATACTTTGATTAATAAAGGCCAATGTACCAAAAGCTCTCTTTACAACCCTATCTACCTGTGACGACACTTTTAGGGAATTTTGTATCTGTATTCCCAGATCCCTCTGTTCCACTGCACTCCTCAGTGCCTTACCATTAACCCTGTATGTTCTACATTGGTTTGTCCTTCCAACGTGCAATACCTCACACTTGTCTGTATTAACCTCCATCTGCCATTTTTTCAGCCCATTTTTCCAGCTGGTCCAAGTCCTTCTGCAGGCTCTGAAAACCTTCCTCACTGTCTACTACACCTCCAATCTTTGTATCTTCAGCAAACTTGCTGATCCAATTTACCACATTATCATCCAGATCATTGATATAGATGACAAATAACAATGGACCCAGCACTGATTCCTGTGGCACACCACTGGTCACAGGCCTCCACTCAGAGAAGCAATTCTCTACCACCACTCTCTGGCTTCTTCCATCGAGCCAATGTCTAATCCAATTTACCACCTCTCCATGTGTACCTAGCGACTGAATTTTCCTAACTAACCTCCCATGCGGGACCTTGTCAAAGGCCTTACTGAAGTCCATGTAGACAATATCCACTGCCTTCCCTTCATCCACTCTCCTGGTAACCTCCTCGAAAAACTCCAACAGATTGGTCAAACATGACCCACCATGCACAAAGCCATGTTGACTCTCCCTAATAAGCCCCTGTCTATCCAAATGCTTGTAGATTCTGTCTCTTAGTACTCTCTCCAATAATTTACCTACTACTGACGTTAAACTCACCGGCCTATAATTTCCCGGATTACTTTTCGATCCTTTTTTAAACAACGGAACAACATGAGCCACTCTCCAATCCTCCGGCACTTCACCCGTAGACAGCGACATTTTAAATATTTCTGCTAGGGCCCCCGCAATTTCAACACTAGTCTCCTTCAAGGTCCGAGGGAACACTCTGTCAGGTCCCAGGGATTTATCCACTTTAATTTTCCTCAAGACAGCAAGCACCTCCTCCTTTTCAATCTGCACAGTTTCCATGATCTCACTACTTGATTCCCTCAATTCCATAGACTTCATACCAGTTTCATTATTTTATTTTACATCTACTTAATATTGAATAAACTCTTGGAGTTTTTAAACACATGAGGCCACTCAGCCTATCGTCTATCTTCTTGAAAGGCAAATTCAGTGTCGATGTTGAGTTTGTCGTCATGTGCACAAGTGCATGCATGCACAGACTTAGATAGAGAGGGTGTATAGAGGGTGTTTCCAATAGTGGGAGAGTTTAGGATCAGAGGGCACCGCCTCAAAATAGACAGATATCCCTTTAGAACAGAGATGAGGAGGAATTTCTTTAGCCAGAGGATAGTGAATCTGTGGATTCCATTGCCACAGGCAGTGTGGAGACCAAGACATTGGGTGCATTTAAAGCTCTTGATAGTTTTTTGATTAGTAAGGGCATGAAAGGTTAAAGGGGAGAAGGCAGGAGAATGAGATTGAGAGGGAAAGGAAATCAGCCATGATGAAATGGTGAAACATACTTACAACAGCATCACAGGAACATAGCATCATACAAGCAACATTTACAGGAAAAACATACATTTAACATAAATTATACACAGTTTTTTTTTAAAAAGAACATGATTAAGAGGAAAAAACCTTTTCATTCTGCTGTCTTCTCCCTTCCTTCTCAGTTCTGAAGAGGGGTCTCAACCCAAAACATTCACCGTTTATTCACTTTTTGGCGACAATAAAGTATAAAGTATCAAGTATTTTTATAGATGCTGCCTGATTGGCAGCATTTTGTCTGTGTTGCCTTTCAAATAATTTGAAGTCCATTTTAATACAGTTTAATCAGAATGGTCATAGTGTTGCTAAACTGTAGAGATTGAGGTTGTGCTAGTTTTAGGAACCGAATAGTTGAAGGGAAGTAGCTGTTCCTGAAGCTCGTGGTTTGGAACTTCAGGCTTCCATACCTCCTGCCCGATGGTACGTACAGCAGCTGTGAGAAGCTGGCATAGCCTGGGTAGAGGGAAATCTTTGATGTCTGACGCTGGGGAGGGATGTGCACACGATGTCACATAAACAACCCTGATTATCCTACTCACTGGTTCAAGGTTCTGCTGGGTCCCGATGCTCATGAAGATGTTATCGAAATTTTGAGACTTATGGATTGGACTGTAGTTCGTATTGGCCTCTTCCAGTTTGATGTTTTTCTCGTGTCCTCGTCCGTTCTCTCTTGTTGCCGAATGGTGGGCTGCGGGTTTGGGTGATCAGTTAGTTCTTGTGTGAGGGAGGGGTTGGGGAGACATGGTGGAGGATTACAAATATCTGGGGATACGAATTGACAATAAACTAGACTGGTCAGGGAACACTGAGGCTGTCTACAAGAAGGGCCAGAGCCATCTCTATTTCCTGAGGAGACTGAGGTCCTTTAACATCTGCCGGACGATGCTGAGGATATTCTACAAGTCTGTGGTGGCCAGTGCTATCATGTTTGCTGTTACGTGCTGGGGCAGCAGGCTGAGGGTAGCAGAGACCAACAGAATCAACAAACTCATTCGTAAGGCCAGTGATGTTGTGGGGATGGAACTGGACTCTCTCACGGTGGTGTCTGAAAAGAGGATGCTGTCTAAGTTGCATGCCATCTTGGTCAATGTCTCCCATCCACTACATAATGTACTGGGTGGGCACAAGAGTACATTCAGCCAGAGACTCATTCCACCGAGATGCAGCACAGAGCGTCATAGGAAGTCATTCCTGCCTGTGGCCATCAAACTTTACAACTCCTCCCTTGGAGGGTCAGACACCGTGAGCCGATAGGCTGGTCCTGGACTTATTTCATAATTTACTGGCATAATTTACATATTACTATTTAACTATTTATGATTCTATTACTATTATTATTTTGGAGCAACTATAACGAAAACCAATTTCCCCCGAGATCAATAAAGTATGACGACTACGACGACGACTTTGGGGTTGGCAAATTTTTGTCTCTTTTTCTTTTTGTGTGGAGGGGGGGATTGATGTCTTTCTTTCAACTACTTGTGTAGTTTTCTGTATTCTATGGCAATCTGGAGAAGACAAATTTCAGAGTTGTATTCTGCATGCACACTTTGATAATAAAATGAACCTTTGACCCTCCAAGTGCTCCAGTTTACTCCCATAGGTTAATTGGTCATTGTAAATTGTCCCAAGATCAGGCTGGTATTAAATTGGGGGATTTCTGGGTGGGGCAGCTCAAAGGGCCCAATTGGCATATTCCACGCTGTATCTCAATGAATAAATGAATAAGGATGTACAGGTTAGGATTAGCAAGTTGTGGGCATCCTGTGTTGGTGCCAGAAGCATAGCGGCACTTGTGGCCTGCCCCCCCGCACATTGCAAATGTTGACATAAATGACACATTTCCTTGTATGTTTCAATGTTCATAGAGTCATAGAAAAGTACAGCTCAGAAACAGGCCCTTCGGCCCATCTAGTCAGTGTTGAACCATTTAAACTGTCTTTTCCTGTCGACCTGCCCTGGGACCATAGCCCTCCGGAATACCTACCCAAACCTATCCAAACTTCTCTTAAACATTGAAATCAGACCCGACTCCACCATTTGCATAGACATCTCGTTCCACTCTCTCATGAACCTCTGAATGAAGAAGTTCCCTCTCATGTTCTCCTTAAACTTCTCACTTTTTACCCTTAGCCTATGAACTCTGGTTGTAGTCCCACCCAACCTCAGTGGAAAAAGCCTGCTTGCATTTATCCTATCTACAGTATACCCCTCAAAACTGTGTATCCACCTATCAAACCGCCCCTCAGTCTTCCACGTTCCAAGAAATAAAGTTCTAATCTATTCAATTTTTCCTTATACCTCAGACCCTCCAGTCCCAGCAACATCCTTGTAAATCTTCTCAGTCCTCTTTCAACCTTATTTACATCTTTATCTACATGTGACAAATAAAAACTAGTCTTTAATCCTAATAATCTGGAGAAGTATTTGTCCTCAAAGATGCCAATCATGTCATCCTTTGAAAGACCCTGGCTGAACTTTTATTCTCCATCCTCACAGCCAGTTAAAAAAAACATAAGGTAGGTAAAAACAAAAGTAAACTTATTATCAAAAAACACATATATGTCAGTATATACTTCTTTGAGATTTATTTTCTGGCAGGCATTTACAGAAAAATAAAAAATATATAATATTTATGAAAATGATATAAAAACAAAGACTAACGAACGAGCAACGTGCAAAAGTAGACAAACTGCAAATAGAAAAAAAAACAAATAATTATAATAAAAAATAGTTAATAAATAAAAATGTTAATATGAGTTATAGAGTCCTTGAAAGTGATTCCATAGGTTGTGGAATCAGTTCAGTGTTGAGGTGAGTGAAGTTATCCAGACTGATTTAGGAGCCTGACAGTTGAAGGGTAATGACTTTTCCAGAACCTGGTGGTGTGGGACCTGAAGCTCCTGTACCTTCTTCCTGAGGGCAGCAGTGAGAAGAGACCGTGGCCTGGATGGTGGGAGCCTCTGTTGATGGATGGTGTTTTCTTGTGGCAGCACTCCTTGTAGATGTTCTCAGCGATGGGGAGGACTTTGCCTGTGATGCAGAGGTGCAGATGATTGGGCAGAGATCTCCAGATAATTGCTACTCACCCTTGCATATTTTGTCTAGCTTGTTGAATGTGAGGTGCATCTCTCTACTTATACCATTCAAGTTAAGGCTCAAGTTCAGGTATGCCATGCATATGACTTTACCCTTTTCTGTTAAGTCACTTCTCAACCATATTTCCCACAGTTCATTTTCTCTCACTCACCAAAGTCACTCATCCCTGGAATCTTTCCAGTGAACCTGTCTTGTACTGGGATTTACAATGATTTCAAATCTTACTGAAAGTTTAGTGATCAAAATTGGACACAGTAACTTATATAATTTTCCTGTTCCTTTCTGCGTTGATACTTCTGTACCAAATTTCAAAATAAAAACAATATGGGTCCAGCTTGATGTTCAGTGTGGATGAGTTGGGCCAAGGGGTTTTATGGTCAGTGTGGATGAGTTGGGCCAAGGGATTTTATGGTCAGTGTGGATGAGTTGGACCAAGGGGCTTGATGGTCAGTGTGGATGAGTTGGACCAAGTGGTTTGATGGTCACTCTAATTGTCTCTAATTCAGCTAAATCAAGGAAACAATTAAGAGTGAACGACATGGCTGCTGGTCTGGAATATTTCCTTCACCAATGTAGCAGTGTCAGAGTTTCACGACAGCAAAATTTATTATCAAAGTGTGTAAAAGTCACTATGTGCTACTTCAAGATTCATTTTCTTGTGGGCACTCACAGTAAAACAAAGAAATACAGTAGGATCAGTGAAGAACTACACACAAAGACTGACAAACAACCGATGTGAAAAGAAGTCAAACTGCAAATACTAACTAATAAATAAACAAAACAAATAAATACGTGAATAAATAATACTGAGAACCTGAGTTGTAGAGTACTTGAACGTGAGTGCATAGGTTGTGGAATCACTTCAGTGTTGAGGTGAGTGAAGTTATCTTCTCTGGTACAGGAGCCTGATGACTGTAGGGTAATAGTTGTTCCTGAACCTGGTGGTGTGGGACCTGAGGTACCTGTATCTCCTTCCCGATAACAGCAATGAGAGGAGAGCATGGCCCGGATGGTGGGGTCCTTGATGGTGGATTTTCCTTTCTGTGGCAGCGCTCTTTGTAGATGTGCACGGTGTAACACATTGTCTCTGTAACTGTAACACTTTATTCTTCATTCTGTTAACACGAGGAATTCTGCAGATGCTGGAAATTCAAGCAACCACATCAAAGTTGCTGGTGAACGCAGCAGGCCAGGCAGCATCTCTAGGAAGAGGTAGAGTCGATGTTTCGGGCCGAGACCCTTCGTCAGGACTAACTGAAGGAAGAGCTAGTAAGAGATTTGAAAGTGGGAGGGGGAGGGGAGATCCAAAATGATAGGAGAAGACAGGAGAGGGAGGGATGGAGCCAAGAGCTGGACAGGTGATAGGCAAAAGGGATATGAGAGGATCATGGAACAGGAGGCCCAGGGAGAAGGAAAAGGGGGAGGGGGGGGAAAAAACCCAGAGGATGGGCAAGGGTATAGTCAGAGGGACAGAGGGAGGAAAAGGAGAGAGAGAGAGAGAAAGAATGTGTGTATATAAATAAATAACGGATGGGGTACAAGGGGGAGGTGGGGCACTAGCGGAAGTTAGAGAAGTCGATGTTCATGCCATCAGGTTGGAGGCTACCCAGATGGAATATAAGGTGTTGTTCCTCCAACCTGAGTGTGGCTTCATCTTTACAGTAGAGGAGGCCGTGGATAGACATGTCAGAATGGGAATGGGATGTGGAATTAAAATGTGTGGCCACCTGGAAGGACTGTTCATCTTCATTCTGTTATTGTTTTTGCTTGACCCACTACCTCAGTGCACTGATATGATGAAATGATCTGTATGGATGATATACAAAACAAAGTTTTTCAGGAACACAAGAGATTGTGCAGATGCTGGAAATCTTGAGCAGTACACACAAATTGGTGGAGGAACTCAGTAAGTCAGGCAGCATCTACGGACAGGAATGAACAGTGATGATTCAGGCTGAGGGCTATTTTGGATTCTGCTCCCTTCCTATCCAGTCCTGATGAAGGATCCCTTTCTAAGACGTTGACTATTTATTCCCCTCCCTAGATGCTTCGTGGCTTGCTGAGTTCCTTCGGAATTTTGTGTGTTAAACAACATTTTTCATTGTACATTGGTACAAGTGACAATAATAAACGAACTTACCAGATTACTGAAAGGGCAATGCAAAGACACATCTAGGTCTGGAGTCCATCAGATATTCAACCTCTGTATCTTTCCACACCACCTCCTGGTTGAGCATAGGCTATGATTGGTGTTTAGTTTTCTCACTGGTAACATAAGACTACAACATGACAGAAGGATCAAGAATCAACTTTATCTGCCATATTTATTTACATATATTAGCAATTTACTGTGGTGCATTGGTCAGGGCATGACATGCAACAAAAAACAACAACATTCAACAATTATACAGAATAAAGAATTATATGTCACACCTACACAGGCGGGCACCTCCCACTGTCCACCCAGCTTACAGGAGTCACCTGCCTCTCATTTTTAACTCATCACCAGCAGCCAATTTAAACGCAGTTCTCATCCGTGATGCTTGTTCACCCACTAAACCAACCAGCTGCTCCTAGCCTTCAGTAACCTTGTTGCTTCATTGTGTTAAGTACCGGTTCTCTCTTGTTTTGTGAACTCTCATGGCTTGTCATTTTGCTGTTTATTATTAAAGTGACTGTTCACTGTTAAACTGTCTCCACTGCTCTGCACTTGGGTCAAGCCTACTCTGCGTTTCCTGACATAATGTAAAAAATAATGTTACAGGTTAAAGTACGATTATGGAATACAATGTGTATAAATACCAGCACATATTTACAATGTAAACAGCATTATAAAAAGTGGTTTAAAATGTTTACCCTGCAATGCAGTGACAGGGGTAATAGATAGAGGGGTGGTGGAGGCTAACTAGAATGGTTGATCAGATTAACTGCCTAGGGAAAGAAACTTCTATGATAGCATAAAAGGATTTGTTTTAATAACCCTATAGTGCTTTCGAAAAGGGAGATTTTGGAAAAGGTGGTTTGCAGGATGGATAGTGTTGCAATAACTGCAACTATTGATTTTTTTGTTTGTAATTTATTTTTTATTGAAGTTCATCATCAAACAAACATTTCCATAAGATGTATTTCAGATATTGTACATATATATCATATAATCATATTTGCCACAAATCTCCACATTATATTTATCTGAGATATACACCTATAGAAAAGAGAGGAAAGAAAGAACAAGCAAAAGAGAAAACCATGAACAAGTAGGGAGTAATTCAAGCAACACACATCAAAGTTGCTGGTGAATGCAGCAGGCCAGGCAGCATCTGTAGGAAGAGGTGCAGTTGACGTTTCAGGCCGAGACCCTTCGTCAGGACTAACTGAAGGAAGAGTGAGTAAGGGATTTGAAAGTTGGAGGGGGAGGGTGAGATCCAAAATGATAGGAGAAGACAGGAGGGGGAGGAATAGAGCCAAGAGCTGGACAGGTGATAGGCAAAAGGGGATACTAGAGGGTCATGGGACAGGAGGTCCGAGAAGAAAGACAAGGGGAGGGTGTGCCCAGAGGATGGGCAAGAGGTATATTCAGAGGGACAGAGGGAGAAAAAGGAGAGTGAGAGAAAGAATGTGTGCATAAAAATAAGTAACAGATGGGGTACGAGGGGGAGGTGGGGCATTAGCGGAAGTTAGAGAAGTCGATGTTCATGCCATCAGGTTGGAGGCTACCCAGATGGAATATAAGGTGTTGTTCCTCCAACCTGAGTGTGGCTTCATCTTTACAGTAGAGGAGGCCGTGGATAGACATGTCAGAATGGGAATGGGATGTGGAATTAAAATGTGTGGCCACTGGGAGATCCTGCTTTCTCTGGCGGACAGAGTGTAGATGTTCAGCAAAGTGGTCTCCCAGTCTGCGTCGGGTCTCGCCAATATATAAAAGGCCACATCGGGAGCACCGGACGCAGTATATCACCCCAGTCAACTCACAGGTGAAGTGTTGCCTCACCTGGAAGGGCTGTTTGGGGCCCTGAATGGTGGTAAGGGAGGAAGTGTAAAGGCATGTGTAGCACTTGTTCCGCTTACACGGATAAGTGCCAGGAGGGAGATCAGTGGGGAGGGGTGGGGGGGACGAATGGACAAGGGAGTCGCATAGGGAGCGATTCCTGCGGAATGCAGAGAGGGGGGGGGAGGGAAAGATGTGCTTAGTGGTAGGATCCCGTTGGAGGTGGCGGAAGTTACGGAGAATAATATGTTGGACCCGGAGGCTGGTGGGGTGGTAGGTGAGGACCAGGGGAACCCTATTCCTAGTGGGGTGGCGGGAGGATGGAGTGAGAGCAGATGTACGTGAAATGGGGGAGAAATGTTGTTTGCGTTTAAGTAGGGAGTGATCTTTTTTTTTACAATATATTTATTTGTGAGAATAAAATCAGGCCTATGAAGTGGTATGTAGTTGAACGATTTTTCCCAGTATGAATCAAATTGTTCCAACTTGTGATTAACAGTCGCTGTTATCTTCTACATTTTTTAAATGTCCATTGTAATTTCCATCCACGCAATTAAAGTTGGGCTCTCCTGTGATAACCATTTCCTGGTAAGAGTCTTTTTACCAGCCACCAGCAATATATTCATTAAATATTTATCTCTTTTCAACCATTCTTGAGGTACATACCCAAACTATATGGTCTTACTTTCTAAGGCTATTTCACATTTAAAAATGTCTTGTAGGGCATTGTATATCCCACTCCAATAGTCTTTGATAATGGAGCATTCCCAGAAAATATGATAATGGTTTGTATTTTAATTTCCACAATTTCTCCAGCAAACAGAGAGGTTACTATCATAATGGGATTTCTGAGAGGGTGTAATAAAATATCGTATCAAGTTTTTCCACCCGAACTCCCTCCATTTCTGTGAACTGGTACACTTCCATTGATACCTCCCTATTATTGTCCACTCTTCCTCAGATATAATTATCCCTCCTTCCTTCTCCCATTTTGTTTTAATGTATGAAGTCGAATGTGTTTTAAGATTTGACAAACCCTTATACGCACTTGAAGTGATTCTACTACCGTTATCTGAATTATATGCTTCTCTAAATAGCTCTATCAAACATGTAATTGCCTTGGTTACATTTTTAACCCTCCTATTAACATACTGTCGCATCTGTAGATACCGAAAGAAGTCTTGTTTTTCTAATAAGTGTTTCTCTTTAAGCACTTCAAAACTGAACAGTGTTCCTTCTTTCATTATATTGCAAATGGCTGTTATTCCTTTAGCTGTCCAGTTCTTAAATCTAGTATCCAGTTTACTCAGCGTAAAATCCGAGTCATATGCACACCATTTAAAAATTGCAATGTCTCTCTCTAGTTTATATTCTTTTATAATAGTTTTCCATATCTTAAGAGGCCATTTCACCCATGGATTATCAATAGTATTTATGTAACTTTGTAGGTTATTATCAGCCAACATTGCCTGTATGGGGATGGAAGGTATCCTCTCCTCAATGTTTTTCCATTGAGTGTCATATGATGGGTTGCACCAGCATATCACAGCTCTCTACTGTGCTGCAAAATAATAATCTCTAAGAGAAGGTAGGCCCCATCTCCCCTTTTCCTTGGCTAATTGCAAAGTTTTGAGATGAACTCGTGGCCTTTTTCCTTGCCATATATTTTGTAGCCTGGGGAAAAGTACACACTCAGGACAACAAATACTTTTTCCGGGTTTTAATTCCTTTATCTGTTTTAGATGTTTAAGTACCAGAAGAGGGTCGCAAAACAAAACGAACAAATTTACAACCAGTTCTTGCCGTTACAATCTCAGTTTAACTTTTGATCCACACTCTTGTGTATGGACAGAATTGTGTATGCAGCATAAAAAATACCAGAACTAATATGGTACTAATACGGTAGTGGCAATTCTGAAGGAACACAATACAAACAACATTAGAATCCCACCCACTGTGTATCTTATACATAACAGCGAAAAATGTAAGCAAATACATCTCATCTAAGACGTACACACATGCTGAACAGAGACTAAACATTCACGTTACGTGGATACATGCCCAATCAGTCCCCATTCAATAAAGTTAGACAAAAGGTACACTTTGGCACAACTTTTACAAAGTATTGCCTGGTAGTTAGATCACAGGAAAACTGACCTACTTGGATGGTGAGGAACTTTGCATAAGCCATGCGATCCAGCGTCGGTGCCTTAACTCGTGTAAATCTAAAGCATCCACATGTAAAACATGTCAAATTACCGATGTTCTCGATTCGCCAACAAGCATAAACAAATTCACATGGATATCGTCAACTAATGCTCACCTTTCCTCACCATGCCCAGTCTCGGGGAGGAACTCAATTCCAACGCCCCACCAGCGTCTTCAGCAGAAAGCAAAACGGTCTCCCACTATCCCACGCATGCGTAATGACATCACCATCTCCCTTAAAGGCACAAGCAACTATTCTAGCATTACCCGGATGGATGCCTAAGTACACTTTTAACGATACTGAATAAGATCTGACGGTCACCTAGTTACATATATATCTTGATAACATTTTGTTCCATTCATTGAATTGATTCTGATTAATCTGTATTGGTAGGGTCTGAAAGAGATATAATAGTTTGGGCTATATATTCATTTTAATAGATTCAATCCTTGAACTGAGACTAAAAAAAGGAATTAGGTTCCATCTTGTTATATCTTCCTTAATTTTTTATATATAGGCTGATAATTGCATTCTTATAACTTTGACAAATCTTTTGGCATAATGATGCCCAAATATTTGAAAGATTCTGTTTGCCATGTCCAGGGATATCTACTTCCAGTTTCTCTTGGTGGGCTATAGTTATATGAAAGTAATTGGGTTTTATCTATGTTGATCTTGTATCCTGATAATTGACCATATTGTTCGAAGGATTGCATCAATTTAGGTAAGGAGTATGTTGGTTGCCCTAGCCTAGATAGATCAAAATGTCATCTGCGTAACAGGCCAATTTATGCTCTGTCTCTTTAATAGTAATTCCCCTGATATCTTAATTTTGCAACCATTGATTTTAAGTCAATAATCCCACAGTTACACAGTACCAGGCAAATGAAATTTGCTAGAAAGGAGACAGAAGAAATTTTCAAGAATGTTTTCAGGACTCGAGGAAGTGAGCTATGGAGAGAGCTTGAGCAAGTCTGAGCTTCACTCCTTGGAACATAAGACTGAGGGTTGAATTGATAGAGGTACATAAAATCATGAGGGGCATAGGTAGGGCAAATGCACACAGTCCTCTTTCCAAGATTAGGGAATCAAGAACTAGAAGGCGACAGGTTCCAAGTGAGAGGAGAGGGATTTAATAGGAACCTGAGGGTGATGAGTATATGAAATGAGCTGCTAGAGGAAGTGTTGAGGCAGATACATTAACAACTTTTCAAAGCCATTTGGACAGGTACACGGGTAGGAAAGGTTGAGAGGGCTAAATATTAGCCAGACATTAATTGAAGAATTGATAAATTGGTTTTTTGATGAACAGTGACAATCTTTGCCTTGCATGCCATTCATACAGGTCACTTCATCTCATCAGTAAGTCGAGGTGGTACAAGGAAAAGTCGTTGCAGAATAAAGTGTTGGAATTGCAGAGAAAGCGGATTGCAGGCAGACAATAAAGTGTAAGGTCGTAATGAGGTACATGGTGTGGTCAAAAGTCTATCTTACCATCCTAGGGAGCCGTTCAATCGATTAATAACTGTGGGGTGGAAGCCGCCCTTGAGGCTGATGGTATGTACTTTCAAGTTTTTGTATCTTCTGTCCATTAGGAGAGGGCAGACGAGAGAACGTTCTGGGTGGGAGAGGTCCTTGATTATGGTGGTGACTTTCCTGAAGCAGCAAGAAGTGTAGCCAGAGTCCACAGAAGAGTGGCTGGTTCCTGCGATGCGCTGAGCTGTGTCCACAGCTCTCTGCAGTTCCTTGCATGCCATTGAGATAATTTCATCACATCAGTTCATCGAGGCAGTACAAATGAAAACAATAACAGAATGTGGAATCAAGTGTTAGAGTTGGAGAGAAAGTGCAGCTCAGGCAGACAATAAGGTGTAAGTCCATAATGAGGTAGATCATGAGGTCGAGAGTCCATCTACAGAACCGTTCAGTGGTCATAGCAGAGACAAGAAAATCTTCAGGTCCGGGAAATCCCAGCAACACACACAAGACACTGGAGGAACTCTGCAGGTCGGGCAGCATCTATGGAAAAGAGTCGACAGTCGATGTTTTCAGCCGGGACCCTTCATCAGGACTGGGTATAAAAGTTGTTCTTGAGCCTGGCGGTATGGGGTGCTACATGAAACAATAATAAACCAACACTAATGTAACCACAGTACGAAGGTGCTGGAGATTGAGTTTTCCTGACAAACGCAGTAATTTAACCACATTGTTACTAAATTCATACCTGTCTCACACTCAGTGTTTTAGGAACAGTTTCTTGTCCCCCAGCATCAGGTTTCTGAATGGTTCCAGGAACCCATGAACACAACCTCACTTCCTTACTCTCTGTTTGCACTATGTATTTATTTTTATATAGAGTGCCTATAAAAGTATTCACCCCCCTCCCTGGAAGTGTTCATGATTTATTGTTTTACATCATTGAATCACTGTGGGTTTAATTTGGCTTTTTTTGACACTGATCAACAATTCTTTCAAGTCAAAGTGAAAACAGATCTCTACAAAGTGATCTAAATTAATTACAAATATAAAACACAAAATAATTGATTGCATAAGTATTCACTCCCCCCCCCCCACAACTTTAATATGACACACCAAATCATCACTGGTGCAGCCCATTGGTTTTAGAAGTCACATTATTTGTTAAATGAAGATCTGTTTTTGGAAACCTGTGTGCAAGGAAAACTTCCAAGGGGGTGAATTACTTTTAAAGGCACTGTATTTCTTCTTGTAATGTACAGCTACCATAAAGTGACAAATTTCAAAGTCAAAGTAAAATTATTATCAAAGTACCTGAATGTTACCATATACAGTATAGAATTGAATTGGCTTTATTTCTTACATCCTACACATACATGAGGAGTAAAAATCTTTACGTTACGTCTCTGTCTAAATCCGCAATGAGCAATTTATAGTAATTTGTAATAAATAATATGTACAACAGTCAACATAGCATAGAAATACAACTGTATCAGCGTGAATTAATCAGTCTGATGGCCTGGTGGAAGAAGCTGTCTCGGAGCCTGTTGGTCCTGGCTTTTATGCTGCAGTTCTGTTTCTGGGATGGAACAGCTGGAACAGTTTGAGGTTGGGGTGACTCGGTCCCCAATGATCCTTTAGGCCCTTTTCTCATACCTGTCTCTGTAAATGTAGATGTTTGAGGATAAAGGGGAAGCCTTTTAGGACCGAGATTAGGAAAAACTTCTTCACACAGAGAGTGGTGAATCTGTGGAATTCTCTGCCACAGGAAACAGTTGAGGCCAGTTCATTGGCTATATTTAAGAGGGACTTAGATATGGCCCTTGTGGCTAAAGGGATCAAGGGGTACGGAGGGAAGGCTGGTACAGGGTTCTGAGTTGGATGATCAGCCATGATCATACTGAATGGCGGTGTAGGCTCGAAGGCCCGAATGGCCTACTCCTGCACCTATTTTCTATGTTTCTATGTTTCTATGAATAGTGGGAAGTTCACATCTACAGATGCGCTGAGCTGTCCACACCACTCTCTGCAGAGTCCTGTGATTGAGGGAGGTACAGTTCCCATACCAGGCAGTGATGCAGCCAGTCAGGATGCTCTCAATTGTGCCCTTGGGATTTGGGGACTCATACCAAACTTCTTCAACCATCTGAGGTGAAAGAGGCACTGTTGTGCTTTTTACACCACACAGCCGATATGTACAGACCACATGAGATCCTCGATGTTGTGTATGCTGAGGAATTTAAAGCTGTTCACCCTCTCAACCCCAGATCCATTGATGTCAATAGGGATTAGCCAGTCTCCGTTCCACAACCAGCTCCTTTGTTTTTGTGACATTGAGGGAGAGGTTGTTTTCTTGACACCATTGTGTTAGGGTGATGACTTCTTCTCTGTAGGCTGCCTCATTATTATTTGAGATAACGTTAATCAATGTAGTATCATCAGCAAATTTAATTATCAGATTGGAGCTGTGGGTGGTGACACTGTCATGGGTATACAGAGAGTAAAGGAGGGGACTTAGTACACAGCCCTGAGGGGCACCTGTGTTGAGGGTCAGAGGGGTGGAGGTGTGGGAGCCCACTCTTACCACCTGCCGGCGATCTGACAGGAAGTCCAGGATCCATCTGCACAAGGCAGGGTGACAGCCGAGGTCTCTGAACTTCTTGTCAACCCTGGAGGGAATTATGGTGTTGAATGCTGAACTGTAGTCCAAGAACAGCATCCTCATGTAAGCATCCCTCTTCTCCAGATGTGTAAGGATCGTGTGTAGAGCTGTGGCTATTGCATCATCTGTCAATTGGTTGTGTCCGTAGGTGAATTGTAGGAGGTCCAGTGTGGGTGGTAGCGCGTTGCAGATGTGGTCCTTGACCAGCCTCTAAAACATTTGCTTATTATTGAGGTGAGTGCGACAGGACGCCAGTCATTCAGACATGTTCCCTTGGTCTTTTAGATACAGGGACAATGGTGGATGTTTTGAAGCAGGAGGGCACTCTACACTAGGAGAGGGAGAGATTAAAAATGTCTGTAAGCACACCTGCCAGTTGTGCCGTCCTGGGATGCCGTCCGGTCCCGCATCCTTGCGACTGTCCACTCGTTGGAAACACCTGTGTACTTCAGCCTCAGAGATGACCAAGGTGCAGGTCGCGTCAGCGGCTCTCCTCAGGGTCTCCGTGTTGGCGACATCAAACCGAGTGTAAAAATGATTTCGCTCATCTGGGAGAGAGGCAGCGATATGTTGGCAGCACCACTGCATTTAGTTTTGAAGTCTGTGATGGTGTGCAGACCTTGCCATAAGCTGCGTGTGTTGGTGGAGAGTTGTGTCTGGATCTTGTCCCTGTATTGTCATTTCGCTGTGTAGATCATAGCTGCATTTCTTGAGTTCCTGTTGGTTACCAGCAACGTAAGCTCTGTCTTGTGCAGTTAGCGTAGCACACACAGAACAGTTGATCCAGGGTTTCTGGTGTGGATAGACCCTGACCAATTTTTGGGGGACAATGTCCTTAATGCACTTCCAGATGAAGCTCGTGACCCCTTCCGTGAACTCGGAGGCATCCTCATCATGAAAGACATTCCAGCTGACATCATCAAAGCAGTCCTGTAGCGTGGAGACTGATTGGTCAGACCAACAGTGGATAGTTTTAACTATGGCCGCCTCTTGTTTCAGTTTCTGCCTGTACCTCAGCAGGCAGCAAGACGGAGGAATGATCTGATTTCCCAAACGGCAGATGGAGGAGCGCTTTGTAAGCATTGCCGAAGGGAGAGTAGCAGTGATCAAGTATGCTCTCTCCCCATGTGCTCACCAGGATGTGTTGACCAAACTTTGGAGACACTTTGGATAGTGATGCTCCATTAAAGTCTCCAGCAACGATGAAGGCAGCCTCTGGGTGCAGTCTCCAGGGTGCTGATGGTCTTGTACAGTTCCTTGAGAGCCAGGTCAGTATCAGCCTGCAGCAGAATATACACCGCTGTGACCATAACAGCCATGAACCCCCTAGGCAGCCAGAGAGGTCTACACAGCAGCTCCAGATCTGGGGGATAAAAGGATTTGAGGGCTTGCAATTTCTGGGGTGGGGGGGGGGTCGCACCAAGCCTTATTGACCATGAAGCATAACACACCTCCTTTACTCTGCCCAGAAAGGTTTTTAGATCTGTCCGACAGGGAGAACCCAGAGGGCTCAATGGCATGATCCAGTATCTCCTCTGTCAGCCAGGCCTCCATGAAGCACAAAATGTGACATTCCTTTGTTTCCCGCTGATAGGAGATTCTGGCTCTCAGTTTGCACAGCTTATTGTCCAGGGTAATGAACGTTAGCCAGGAGTATGTCAGGGAGCGGTGGCCGATTAGTACGCCGTCTCAACCTCACCAGGTCTCCGGCTCTTCTCCCTCACCTCTGGCACAGCTCCAAGGTAGTGGCAGTGTAGTAAATGAGCCTCCCATGGATTGCGTAAGCAGGGGTTCCCAGTGTGGAAAAGGCAGCACGTTGCAAGTAAATACCATCTTCCCGATGTTCAGAAGAGTCAGTCAATCATATCTGATGTGACTATCAGCTTCTTGAACAAGAAGTGTGAAGGAAATTGCAGAAATTAGCAGTACACTGTAGAGCTGGTACAGAGCTCATAACATGGCTGCCGTACGCGGCGCCATCTTGGCACATACAACCCTGAGAATCATTTTCTTGCAAGTATTTACAGGAAAACTAAAAAACAACAGAGTTTATGAAAAATGATACATAAACAAAATCTGACAAACAACCAATGTGCAAAAGAAGACAAATTCTGTGCGTAAAAAAGAAATAATACTGAGAACATGAGTTTGAAGTCCTTGAAAGTGAGTCTGTGGGTTGTGGAATCAGTTCAGTGTTGAGATGAATGAAGTTATCCATGCTGGTTCAGGAGCCTGATGGTTGAGGGGTAATAACTGTTCCTGAAGGATCAACTTTATTCACCATATATATAGACACTTAAATGTATTAGGAATTCAGAAACAGCCAGGAATATGGTTTCTGTAACGCTGCATGAAGAGTGATGAGCATGACAAGGCACAGAAGAAGACATGGCCTTCCACTGCAACTAAGGAAGACCCCGGTTGTGATAACTAATCATACCAGAGGACCCGGACATCTGAGGTCGAGAGAGTGGATCTGCCCCAGTGGAAGAGGTTTTCTATTTAGAAACTCGCCCGCACAGTTTTCCTGTCACCGGCAGATACGGCGGACAATCACCATCAGGAACTTGTTGTGCTGTGTTGGTTAGGGAATGGCGTGCAACAAAAAAAACAATTATAAAGAATTTTAAAGAATAAAGGATTATATAATAAAATGAAGGACTATACATAAAAAGCCTGAATCTGGTGGTGTGGGAACTAAGGCTCCTATACCTCCTGCCTGATGGTACTAGTGAGAAGAGAACATAGCCTGGATGGCGGTAGGTCTTTGATTTTAGAAATGTTCGGACACATGTAAGGAATGATATATCTGATTCTGATTCAGATTCTGCAACACTCCATTTGCCTCTCTCTAGCATTGGCTGTTGTCTACTTAATGAACTTATGGGCAGAGACAAGTTGAACATGTTCCTGTTCTAGATTTGATTCCTCCACGGCTCCTGAATAGTTTTCAGTAAAAGATTTTGGCACGGATTGCTTCTGAAGTGCACAGGGGAATTATGAAAAATAAGAGAGACAGCCAAGTATACAGTTTGGCTGTTGACATCTCTGTTTGTTCAGGTGCAGAGGCAGCCAGTCTTGAATAATGACAGGTTTGGAAAGAGCAACAGGCGAGAGATTTGTAGAGTAACGAGTGCGAATCGAGTCTGTTCTTGTTGCTTCAATCTCCAGAATGCAAGCAAGGGAAACCAAGTAACTGAAAATAATTAGTGGAATGAAATGTCAACAAAAGATAGCAAACTTTTGAATGGTGTACTTTGTCCAACAAAGGGGAAGGTGAAACAGAAAGGGAGGAAGGAAGAAAATAAATTTCCTCTTTACTAACCTTTACATTACCACAGATGCAGCACTGGTGGCAGGAACTTTGAAACTAACTAGAATACCATGGCCTTTGGAGTTCAGTGTTTGTCCAGCATGAATAAAGGTGGAACGTACACTCAGTGACTACTTTATTAGGTTCAGAGTTGAAAGTAAATTGATTATGAAAGTATATATATGACACTACACACAACCCTGAGATTGCTTTTCTTGCGGGAATTCACAGGTATCCCAGTACACCTGCTTGCTAATGCAAATATCAAATTAGCCAATCATGTGGCAACAACCCAATGCATGCAAGCAACATGGTCAAGAGGTTCAGTTACTGTTCGGACCAAACACCAGAATGGGGAAAAATGCGATCTAAGTAACTTTTGATCAAAGTGATGCTATGAGTTTTAAATAAGCCTGTAATAACAATACTGAATATACAATAGTTAATGAGTCATTCATGTAGTGGCAAGTCAATGCATAAAAGCATGCAGACATGGTCAAGAGGTTCAATGGTTGTGCAGACCAGTCCTCAGAATGGACAGGAAATATGATCTAAGTGACTTTGACCGTTGAATGATTGTTGGTGAATATCTCATAGATTTCCTGGGTCTTCATGCACCACCGTCTCTAGAGTTTACAGAGAATGGTGAAAAACAACAACAAAAAAAAAATCCAATGAGCACCAGTTCTGTGAGTAAAAGTGTTTTGTTAATGAAAGAGGTCAGAGGAGAATGGCCAGACTGGTTCACCCTGACAGGAAAACAACAGTAACTCAAATAACCATGTCTTACAACAGTGGTGTGCAGAAGAGCATCTCTGAATGCACAACACGTCGAAACTTGAAGTGGATGGGCTACAGCAACAGAAGACTATGAACATACGCTCAGTGGCCAATTTATTAGGTAGAAGAGGAAGTTAATAAAGTGGTCTCTGAATGTATTTAAGTGATCAGTCTATGGAATGAACTGCCAGAGGAAGTGGTTGAGGCTGGTTCATTAACAGCATTTAGAGTCAGAGTCACAGACACTGCAGAAGAGATAAAGGCTCTTCCACCCATCTAGTCTGTGCCAAACTATTAATCTGCTTAGTCCCAACAACGTAAACCCAAACCATAGCCCTCCGTACCCCTCCCATCCAAGTGCCTATCCAAATTTCCCTTAAGTGTTGAAATCAAACCTGCATCCACCACCCTTTGAATGAATAAGTTCTCCTCATCTTCCCTTGAACATTTCACCATTCACCTTTAACCCATGACCTTTAGGGCTCACAGGTCTCACCTGACTTCAGTGGAAAAAGCCTGCTTGTGGTTACCCTATCTATACTGCTCATAATTTTGTATATCTCTATCAAATCTCTCCTCATTCTTCTACTCTCCGGGGAATAAAACTATAACCTATTCAATGTTTCCAATAACTCAGGTCCTCCAAGACCCAGCATCACCCTTGTCAATTTTCCCTGCCATCTTTCAGCCTTATTAATATCATTACTGTAAGCAGGTGAGCAAAACTGAATGCACCAAATTAGTGAACTTAAATGGCACTTGGACAGATTTATGGAAAGGTGTCGCTACTATCCAGGTGCTCCAGAGATTGTCCAGAGTGGAGGCTATTTTCTGCAATACTGTTTCAGAAGTCAACTTGAACTTTGGAATTCTCTATGATCTTCAGAATTAGAATCAGTATCACTGGCGTATATCATGAAATCTGTTGTTTTGTAGCAGCAATAAGAAACATATATTAAAAATTAAATTAGGTAAGTAGTGCAAAAAGGAAGACAAAAATATATAGTAAGGTTGTGTTAATGGGTTCAAGGTCCATACAAAAATCTGATGGCAGAAGGGAAGAAGCTGTCCCTGGAATGTTGAGTGTGTGTCATCAGGCTCCTGTACCTCCTCCTAGATGGTAGCAATGAGAAGAGGGCATGTCCTGGGTGACAGTGGTCCTTAATGATGGATGCCACATTTTTGAGGCATGGCCTTTTGAAGATGTCTTCGATGCCGGGAAACTGATGGAGCAGACCGTTTACAACTTTCTGCTGCTTTTTTCCAATCCTGTACAGCGGTCCCTCCTTATCAGACGGATCTGCAACCAGTTCTAATGCTCTCCACAGTACATCTGTAGAAATTTGCGAGTACCTTTGGTGGCATACCAAATCTCCTAATGAAATATAGCTACTATCATTGCTTCTTAATAATTTGGGCCAGGATAGATCCTCAGAGATGTCGCTCCTGCTAAGTGAGGATTTTGATCTTACTCAGCTCCTTGTTATCTTATATTGACTGCCTGTACTGGTAGTGTAGCGGTTAGCGTAATGCTTAACAGCACCAGTGATCAGAGTTCAATTCCCACCAGCGTCTGCAAGGAGTTTTTGCATTCTCCCCATGACCTGGTGGGTTTCCTCTAGGTCTTCTGGTTTCCTCCTATGTTCCAAATGTGCACGAGTTCCAAAAGTGGAATTGAGAGAGATAATAAATCAGCCATGATTGAATAGCAGAGCAGATGCAATGGGCCAATAGCCTAATTCTGTTCCTATGTCTTAGGGTTTTATGGGGTAGGGTTAGTAATTTA
Organism: Mobula hypostoma; assembly: GCF_963921235.1. NCBI lineage: Eukaryota > Metazoa > Chordata > Chondrichthyes > Myliobatiformes > Myliobatidae > Mobula > Mobula hypostoma. The sequence continues at coordinate 193,488,103 of NC_086100.1, forward strand.
TGGGCATGCTATGCCAGTGCCAGAAGCATGACCAAACTTATGGGCTGCTTTCAGCATGATCCTTGCTAACTTAATAAACTTGCACATTTCAAAGACATAAGGATTAGTGGATTGTGGGCATACTATTTTGGCACTGGAAACATGGCCACACTTGCAGCTTGCGCCTTGCATATATTCGGATTGTGTTGACCATTGATGCAAGTAATGCATTTCATTGCAAAGTTCGATGTTTTGATGTGCATGTGACAAATAAAACATATTTCATGACATATGTCAGTGACAATAAACCTTATTTTGATTCTGATTCTGATCGGTGGTCAGCACAACGGATTTGTTTCTGTGCTGCACATCAATAGTTTGGTTCAGTGGATATAAGCAAGTGCATCTATTGTCAATGACACCTCAAAATCCTGAATTCTGGGCATCGGGGCAGCGTAGCAGTTAACACAACAAATTAAAGCACCAGCAACTCGGGTTCATTTCCCACCGCTGTCTGTAAGGAGTTTGTACGTTCTCCACGTGACCACGTGGTTTTCCTCCAGGTGCTGCGGTTTCCTCCACAGTCTAAAGACGTACCAGTTGGTAGGTTAATGGGTGATTGTAAATTGTCCCATGATTAGGCCAGGCTTAAATCAGGGGATTGCAGAACAGTGCAGCTCAAATGGCTGGAAGGGCCTGTGCAGTATCTCAATAACTAAATAAATATGTTTGTTGACTTCATGAAGGCAAAAGGGGGCAAACATGCATCAGTATACATTGAGGAATCAGTAGTGGTGAGAGTCAGCTGCTTTAAATTCCTGGGTGTTGACATACCAGTTCTGGGCCCAGCATATAAACACAGTCACAAAGAAGACATACCAATGTTTCTACTTTCTTAAGAAGTTAAGGATGTTTGACTTGTCACCAAATACACGAACAAAATTCTACAGATGTTCTTTTGAAAATACCCTGACTGGCTGCATCATGATCTGGTACAGCAATTCAGATGTAAAGAAACGGAAGAAGCTGACTAGCGGACTCAGCCCAATAAATCGCTCTCTACCATCGGTAGTACCTAGCATGGTAGGGTACATGAACCGTGGTGTACAAAGGCTGTTGTAAATCTAGTCAAGAAGAAAAGAAGAGTATACAAAAAGTTCAAAAAGCTAGATAATGATAGAGAGCTAGAAGATTTTAAGGCTAGCAGGAGGGAGCTCAAGAAAGAAATTAGGAGAGCCAGAAGGGGCCATGAGAAGCTCTTGGCGGACAGGATTAAGGAAAACTCCAAGGCAGTCTACAAGTATGTGAAGAGCAAGAGGATAAGACATGAGAGAATAGAATCAATCAAGTGTGACAGTGCAAAAGTGTGTATGGAACAGAAGGAAATAGTAGAGGTACTTAATAAGTACTTTGCTTCAGTATTCACTATGGAAAAGGATTTTGGCGATTGTCAGGATGACCTACAGTGGACTGAAAAGCTCGAGCATGTAGGTATTAAGAAAGAGGATGTGCTGGAGCTTTTGGAAAGCATCAAGTTAGATAAGTCTCCAGGACTGGACGAGATGTACCCTGGGCTACTGTGGGAGGCAAGGGAGGAGATTGCTGAGCCTCTGGCGATGATCTTTGCATCATCAATGGGGACGGGAGAGGTTCCAGAGGATTGGAGGATTGTGGATGTTGTTCCATTATTCATGAAAGGGAGTAGAAATAGTCCATGAAATTATAGACCACTGAGTCTTACTTCAGTGGTTGGTAAGTTGATGGAGAAGATCCTGAGAGCCAGGATTTATGAATATTTGAAGAGGCATAATGTGACTAGGAATAGTCAGCATGGCTTGTGAAAGACAGGTCATCCCTTATGAGCCTGACTGAATTTTTTGAGGATGTGACTAAACACATTGATGATGCTAGAGCAGTAGATATAGTGTATATGGATTTCAGCAAGACATTTGACAAGGTACCCCATGCAAGGCTTATTGAGAAAGTAAGGAGGCATGGGATCCAAGGGGTCATGGCTTTGTGGATCCAGAACTGGCTTGCCCACAGAAGGCAAAGAGTGGTTGTAGACGGCTCATATTCTGCATGGAGGTCAGTGACCAGTGGTGTGTCTCAGAGATCTGTTCTGCGACTCCTACTCTTCGTGATTTTTATAAATGACCTGGATAAAGGAGTGGAAGGATGTGTTAGTAAATTTGCTGATGACACAAAGGCTGGGGATGTTGAGGGTAGTGTGGAGGGCTGTCAGAGGTTACAATGGGACATCAATAGGATGCAAAACTGGGCTGAAAAGTGGCAGATGGAGTTCAACCCAGATAGGTGTGAGGTGGTTCATTTTGGTAGGTCAAATATGATGACAGAATATGGTATTAATGGTAAGTGTGAAGGCAGTGTGAAGGATCAGAGGGATCTTGGGGTCTGAGTCTATAGGACACTCAAAGCTGCTGTGCAGGTTGACTCTGTGGTTAAGAAGGCATACGGTGCATTGACCTTCATCAATCGTGGGATTGAGTTTAGGAGCCGAGAAGTAATGTTGCAGCTATATAGGACCCTGGTCAGACCCCACTTGGAGTACTGTGCTCAGTTCCGGTTGCCTCACTGTAAGAAGGATGTGAAAACCATAGAAAGAGTGCAGAGGAGATTTACAAGGAAGTTGCCTGCATTGGGGAGCATGCCTTCTGAGAATAGGTTGAGTGAATTCGGCCTTTTCTCCTTGGAGCGACAGAGGATGAGAGGTGGCTTGATAGAGGTGTGTAAAATGATGAGAGGCATTGATCGTGTGAATAGTCAGAGGCTTTTCCCCAGGGCTGAAATGGTTAGCATGAGAGGGCACAGTTTGAAGGTGCTTGGAAGTAGTTACAGAGAAGATGTCAAGGTAAATTTTTTATGCAGAGAGTGGTGAGTGCATGGAATGGGCTGCCGGTGGTGGTGGTGGAGGCAGATACAATAGGGTCTTTTAAGGGACTCCTGGATAGGTACATGGAGCTCAGAAAAATAGAGGGCTATGGGTAACCTTAAGTAATTTCTCAGGAAAGGACATGTTTGGCACAGCTTTGTGGGCTGAAGAGCCTGTATTGTGCTGTAGGTTTTTTACGTTTCTATGTTTCTACATGAGGTGCTGCCTCAAGAAGGCAGCATCCATCATCAAAGATCCCCACCATGTGGCCCATTCCATCTTCTTGCAGCTATTCTTGGCCAGGAGTTACAGAAGCCTGAAGTCCTGCATCACCAGATTCAGGAACTGCTACTTCCCTTCAACCATTCAGTTCTTGAACTAACCTACACAACCCCAATCACTACCTCAGTACACCAACAATGGAGTTAGTTTTCTAATTGAGTTCTTGTTCAAAACTGTGTACAGTATAACTTATGCTTATTCTGGTGATGTTGTGTATCTGATGTTACGAGCAAGTATGTTTCTATGTTTTTCATTGCACCTGTGCATACACACTCAGTGACCACTTTATTGAGTACACCTGCACACCAGCTTGTTAATGTCTATATCTAATCAGCCAATCATGTGACAGCAACTCAATGCATAAAAGTATGCAGACATATTCAAGAGGTTCAGTTATTACTAAGACCAAACATCGGAATGGGGAAGAAATATGATCTAAGCGTTTTAACCATGAAAAGATTGCTGGTGCCAGGTGGGGAGGTTTGGACCAGTTGGGCTGAAGGTCCTTCTTCCATGCTGTATGACTATGACTCCATATCCTTCTAAACTTTTCCTATCCATGTACCTGACCAAATGTCTACTAAACATTATAACTCTACCGGCCGATAGATTGCATAATGGTCTGGTACAGCAGTTCAGATGTGCAGGACTGTAAGAAGTCACAGAGAGAAGTGGACTCAGCTCGATAAATCACAGGCACATCCCTCCCCACCACTGGTAGTATCTACATGAGATCCTACCTCAAGAAGGCAACATCCATCATCAAAGATACCCAACATGTGGCCCAGGCCAGCTTTCTCATTGCTCCCATTGGGCAGAAGGTACAGAAGACTGAAGTTCTACATCTCCAGGTTCAAGAATGGCTACTTCCTTCAACCTTTCGGTTCTTGAGCCAACCTACACAACACGAGTCACTACCTCATCATAGCAACACTCTGACCACTTTGCATTCAAAGGTACTTTGTGACTAGGGTAACAGAGTCGCATACAGCATTGAAACCGGCCCTTCGGCCCATCTAGTCCATGTTGAACCATTATGCTGTCTAATCCCATCAACCTACATCTGGACCATAACCCTCTATACCCATAGAGTCGTCTTACTTGGCCTCCATTGGTCAGGGTTGACCATGAACATTGTGTTTAGCTGTCTAGATACGCAAGCCAGGGCAGTACAATATGGATAGCAAACTGTTGCCCATGCAGCAAGCTCCCCCTCTCCATGCATTGGATGAGCTCAGAGGAACGGTAGAGACCGATACATTTTGCCAACAGCAGCATCGCAGGATTGCCAGTCAGCATTGAAACATAGAAAATAGGTGCAGGAGTAGGCCATTCGGCCCTTCGAGCCTGCACTGCCATTTATTATGATCATGGCTGATCATCCAACTCAGAACCCTGCACCAGCCTTCCCTCCATACCCCCTGATCCCCGGAGCCACAAGGGCCATATATAACTCCCTCTTAAATATAGCCAATGAACTGGCCTCAACTGTTTCCTGTGGCAGAGAATTCCACAGATTCACCACTCTCTGTGTGAAGAAGTTTTTCCTAATCTCAGTCCTAAAAGGCTTCCCCCTTATCCTCAAACTGTGACCCCTCATTCTGGACTTCCCCAACATCGGGAACAAGCTTCCTGCATCTAGCCTGTCCAATCCCTTTAGGATTTTATACGTTTCAATCGGATCCCCCCTCAATCTTCTAAATTCCAACGAGTACAAGCCTAGTTCATCCAGTCTTTCTTCATATGAAGGTCCTGCCATCCCAGGAATCAATCTGGTGAACCTTCTTTGTACTCCCTCTATGGCAAGGATGTCTTTCCTCAGATTAGGGGACCAAAACTGCACACAATACTCCAGGTGTGGTCTCAGCAAGGCCTTGTACAACTGCAGTAGTACCTCCCTGCTCCTGTAATCGAATCCTCTCGCTATAAATGCCAGCATACCATTTGCCTTTTTCACCGCCTGCTGTACCTGCATGCCCACTTTCAATGACTGGTGTATAATGACACCCAGGTCTCATTGCACCTCCCCTTTTCCTAATCGGCCACCATTCAGATAATAATCTGTTTTCCTATTTTTGCCACCAAAGTGGATAACTTCGCATTTATCCACATTAAATTGCGCCTGCCATGAATTTGCCCACTCACCCAACCTATCCAAGTCACCCTGCATCCTCTTTGCATCCTCCTCACAGCTAACACTGCCGCCCAGCTTCGTGTCATCCACAAACTTGGAGATGCTGCATTTAATTCCCTCATCCAAGTCATTAATATATATTGTAAACAACTGGGGTCCCAGCACTGAGCCTTGTGGTACCCCACTAGTCACTGCCTACCATTCTGAAAAGGTCCCGTTTATTCCCACTCTTTGCTTCCTGTCTGCTAACCAATTCTCTATCCACATCAATACCTTACCCCCAATACCGTGTGCTTTAAGTTTGCACACTAATCTCTTGTGTGGGACCTTGTCAAAAGCCTTTTGAAAATCCAAATATACCACATCCACTGGTTCTCCCCTATCCACTCTACTAGTTACATCCTCAAAAAATTCTATGAGATTCGTCAGACATGATTTTCCCTTCACAAATCCACGCTGACTTTGTCCGATCATTTCACCGCTTTCCAAATGTGCTGTTATCACATCTTTGATAACTGACTCCAGCAGTTTCCCCACCACCGACATTAGGCTAACCGGTCTATAATTCCCCAGTTTCTCTCTCCCTCCTTTTTTAAAAAGTGGGGTTACATTAGCCACCCTCCAATCCTCAGGAACTAGTCCAGAATCTAACGAGTTTTGAAAAATTATCACTAATGCATCCACTATTTCTTGGGCTACTTCCTTACGCACTCTGGGATGCAGACCATCTGGCCCTGGGGATTTATCTGCCTTTAATCCCTTCAATTTACCTAACACCTCTTCCCTACTAACATGTATTTCACTCAGTTCCTCCATCTCACTGGACCCTCTGTCCCCTACTATTTCTGGAAGATTATTTATGTCCTCCTTAGTGAAGACAGAACCAAAGTAATTATTCAATTGGTCTGCCATGTCCTTGCTCCCCATAATCAATTCACCTGTTTCTGTCTGTAGGGGACCTACATTTGTCTTTACCAGTCTTTTCCTTTTTACATATCTATAAAAGCTTTTACAGTCAGTTTTTATGTTCCCTGCCAGTTTTCTCTCATAATATTTTTCCCCTTCCTAATTAAGCCCTTTGTCCTCCTCTGCTGAACTCTGAATTTCTCCCAGTCCTCAGGTGAGCCACTTTTTCTAGCTAATTTGTATGCTTCTTCTTTGGAATTGATACTATCCCTAATTTCTCTTTGTCAGCCACGGGTGCACTACCTTCCTTGATTTATTCTTTTGCCAAACTGGGATGAACAATTGTTGTAGTTCATCCATGCAATCTTTAAATGCTTGCCATTGCAAATCCACCGTCAAACCTTTAAGTGTCATTTGCCAGTCTATCTTAGCTAATTCACATCTCATACCTTCAAAGTTACCCCTCTTTAAGTTCAGAACCTTTGTTTCTGAATTAACTATGTCACTCTCCATCTTAATGAAGAATTCCACCATATTATGGTCACTCTTACCCAAGGGGCCTCTCACGACAAGATTGCTAATTAACCCTTCCTCATTGCTCAAAACCCAGTCTAGAATAGCCTGCTCTCTAGTTGGTTCCTCGACATGTTGGTTCAAAAAACCATCCCGCATACATTCCAAGAAATCCTCTTCCTCAGCACCTTTACCAATTTGGTTCACCCAATCTACATGTAGATTGAAGTCACCCATTATAACTGCTGTTTCTTTATTGCACACATTTCTAATTTCCTGTTTAATACCATCTCCGACCTCACTACTACTGTTAGGTGGCCTGTACACAACTCCCACCAGCGTCTTCTGCCCCTTGGTGTTACGCAGCTCTACCCATATCGATTCCACATCTTCCCGGTTTATGTCCTTCCTTTCTATTGCGTTAATCTCACCTTTAACCAGCAACACCACCCCACCACCTTTTCTTTCATGTCTATCCCTCCTGAATATTGAATATCCCTGAACGTTGAGCTCCCATCCTTGGTCACCCTGGAGCCATGTCTCTGTGATCCCAACTATATCATAATCATTAATAACAATTTGCACTTTCAATTCATCCATCTTGTTACGAATGCTCCTTGCATTGATACACAAAGCCTTCAGGCGCTCTCTTACAACTCTCTTAGCCCTTATACAAGTATGTTGAAAAGTGGCCCTTTTTGATGCTTGCCCTGGATTTGTCGGCCTGCCACTTTTACTTTTCTCCTTACTACTTTTTGCTTCTACCCTCACTTTACACCCCTCTGTCTCTCTGCACTGGTTCCCATCCCCCTGTTGTGAACTAACCTCCTCTCTCTTTAATTTGATTCCCACCCCCCAACCATTCTAGTTTAAAGTCACCTCACTTGCCCTCGCTAATCTCCCTGCCAGGGAGATTAAACTCAACTTTTGAACTCAACGTAGAACTGGTTTAGGGACCGCAGCTCTGGATTTTTCCTCAGGGTTTGCTCCCGAAGCCTTCCCCATGAGTGAGTATAACTGCAAGGCAGTGGAGGTTTGAGATCAGAGTTTTCCTTCTCTTAGATGAGCTGCTAACCACTGCTGATGAGCCCCATCTGCCTGAAGTGACTGGTTTTAAGGTGCCAGTAACCCACTGTTGCCCCTTCTTCTGTCAGTAGAAACGGTCCCACCAGGCTTAGTAGCACAGGAGTTGGACTTGGTTGCCAGAAGAAGTTTGAGACTCCACCATTGGGAGCATTTCATAGGTAGTGGGAACTTATCTCCACTACTTCCCCTGGCTATAATAACCTTAAGGAACTATAAGATCATAGATCAATTGATATACACCTATATTAATTTATGTTTTCCTTGAGAATGCTGCTTATCTGGAGCTGCACACCTGTAATGCTGCTACAAGTAAGTTTTTCTTTGCACCTGTGCATCCATGCACTTGTACACACAACTGTATATCCAACTTTGATATTTGAAATTTGTGGGTGTTAATGTTAGACTGCTAAATTGGAATTGGGCTTGAATCTTATTATTAACAAGGTTGAAGAACAAAGGCAATCTCTTTGTGTGGGTCTTACAGAGCATCAATTAGTCATGCCATTATTCCAGTGCAGATGGCTTAGCCAACCACAGCTCATTTGTGAGATTTACTATTAGTTGCATTTACCAACACAGTCAACCTCACCTGAAGAGCCAAGTGATGGACTTCTCATCTGTCTTGCTGACTTACTGTTAATAGAAAAGCAATAACTGTGACAGAATCCCACAGCAGACAGTCACAGAGTTAAGCAGCTTGGGAACAGGCTCACGGAAACAATCTCTTCTAAACTCTAGACACAAGAGATTCTGCAGATGCTGGAAACCCAGGGGGGATGGACACACACACACAAAATGCTGGAGGAGTTCAGCAGATCAGGCAGCATCTATGGAGTGGAATAAACAGGTGATATTTCGGGTCAAGTGTGATAAAAGGTCTCCGCCCAAAATATTTTCCTCTCCATCGATACTGCTTGATCTGCTGAGTTCCTCCAGCATTTTGTGTGATACTCTTCTAAAGGGTAGTAGGGTGAAGATACATCTCTGCCAAAGCAGATATAAGGTGCTCCTTCCCGCAAGGTATAGCACCTGCTTAGGCCCTCCCCTACCCCCCAATCAGGGTCGCATGAAGCCATGGAAGCAGGTGGTGGTTGTTGTATGAGCAGCTGGTGCAGATCACAAGTCCTGGTTATGTGACCACTGACACCAGGCCAGACAATCTCTGAAAAGTATTGATAATGGCTGAGCTCACCCATCTTGTAAAGACACTGCTCGGAAGAAGGCAATGATAAACCAGTTTAGTAGAGAAATTTTGCAAGAAAAGTCATGATCATGACAGATGGAAGACCATGATTGTCCGCGTCATATGGCACAACAGTTAATGATGATGATGGGCTCTTCTCAATTCCCTTGCCTTTCCCACGTACCTGTGATTTACTGCAGTGAGTTATGGACACAGCTCAGCACATCACAGAAATTAGTCTCCCCTCCATAGACCCTGTGTACCTTTCTCACTAGCTCAGTAAAGCAGCCAACATAATCAAAGACCCCAGCAACCCAGAGATTCTCTCTTCTCCCCTACCCCATCGGGCAGAAGATACAGAAGTTCAAGGACAGCATCCACCCCACTGTTAAGGTGAGTCCCTTCGTACAATAAGATGGAACCTTGACCTCACAATCTTCCTTGCCTTGGACCTTGCATCTTATCATCTACTTGCACTGAATTTTCTCTGCGACTGTAACACTTTATTCTGCATTTTGTTTTTGCTTTTCTTTTGTCCTACCTCAACGCACTGATGTGATGAAATGATCTGCATGCATGGCATGCAAAACAATATTTTTCTCTATAGCTCTGCACAAATGATAATAGTAAACCAATTTTCCCACTTAAATTTGGCCCAAGTCACCCAAGTTGCCTAGCTGAGCTAGTTCCACTTGTTTGTGTTTTACCAATACCCCTCTGAAACTTTCCTATCTATGTTGCTGTCCAAATGTCCTTTAGATGTTGTAATTTGTCCTTGCCTCTCTCACTTCCTCTTGTAGCCAACCACTCTCTGTGTGCTCGTGCTCCTCAGGTCCCTGTAAAATATTTCTCCTCTCACCCTAAACCTATGCTGTCTACTTTTAGTCTCTCCTACCCTGATGACCACTGAGTTTATCTACGTGCTTCGTGATTTCATAAACTTCTATAAGGCCACTCTCCAGCCTCCATGCTCCAGTGAACAAAGCAGTGGCCTATTCAGTCTCACTTTATAATTCAAGCCCTCCTGTCTCGGTAACATAATTGTGCAGAGGAAAATTTCAATTGGTTGATTGAGCTAGACAATTTGAAAAGCTGTGCAATTTGTTTCAGAACTCAATATTATCTATTCTCGATGTACTTTACTTATTGTTCTCAAATTATTTATTTATTATCTTTTTTTTCTCAGCTCAAGTGGGCATAGCCAATTTCTCAATTGCTAAGAACATTCAGACTATACTAGTGGTTTTCTGAAGATTTACATAAATATTGCTGCTTAGGCCTAATTGTTTAATGCTATTGTATAGTGACTTTGGGATGATAACAGTTGTAGGTATTACTATTGTGACAATATATACTCTGTTCTTGTTCCATAGTCTTACAATTTCCTGTTTAAATGCAGAATATTTCTGGTATTTTTCACTTATTTATTTCTGCATGTTATGTATGTTTGAAATGGCGATATCTATTAAGTAAGTTGATCTTGCTTGCTTATCTTGTAATATTATATCTGGACGGTTATTATGGATTGCCCGATCCAAATCACTCATAGTATAAATTGCATACTTATCTGACTATAAAACTGGAACAGACTTGTATTTATAATAAGGTATAGTGTCTTTTAAGAGTTTGTATTTTAAAGCAAGATTTTGGTGATTGATGTTTGATAATAGGCATCCATTAGTCTCATGAGACCTCTCCATGCCACCGATGTTGTCCAAGGGAAGGGCATTAGGACCCATACAGCTTGACACCGGTGTCGTCGCAGAGCAATGTGTGATTAAGTGCCTTGCTCAAGGACACAACACGCTGCCTCAGCCAAGGCTCGAACTAGCAACCTTCAAATCACTAGACAAATACCTTAACCACTTGGCCACGCACCAACACATGTTTGATAATAATAATATCAATTACTACAATTATTAGTTTTCTGTATTTGCACATTTTGTCTCCTTTTGCACATTGGTTGTTTGTCTTTGTTTGCATGCAGTTTTTCATTGATTCTTTTTTGTTTCTTTGTTCTACTGTGAATGACCACAAGAAAATGAATATCTGGGTAGTATATGGTGACATATACATACTTTGATAATAAAATTACTTTTGAAGGTTTTGAACGCACCCAACCCTACACATCCCCTTGAACACAGCAGACTCCCCTCTGCCAACATTTAACATAGAAACGTAGAAAACCTACAGCACAATACAGGCCCTTCGGCCCACAATGCTTTGCCGAACATGTCTTTACCTTAGAAATTACCTAGGGTTACCATAGCCCTCTATTTTTCTGAACTCCATGTACCTATCCAGGAGTCTCTTCAAAGACCCTATCTATTGTATCCACCTCCACCACCATCGCCTGCAGCCCATTCCAAACACTCACCACTCTCTGCATAAAAAAAACTTACCCCTGACATCTCCTGTGTACCTACTTCTAAGCACCTTAAAACTGTGCCCTCTCATGCTAGCCATTTCAGTCCTGGGAAAAAGCCTCTGACTACCCACACGATCAATGCCTCTCATCATCTTATACAGATCTATCAGGTCACCTCTCATCCTCCGTCGCTCCAAGGAGAAAAGGCCGAGTTCACTCAACCTATTCTCATAAGGCATGCTCCCCAATCCAGGCAACATCCTTGTAAATCTCCTCTGCACCCTTTCTATGGTTTCCACATCCTTCTATAAGTGAGGTGACCAGAACTGAGCACGGTATTCCAAGTGGGCTCTGACCAGGGTCCTACACGGCTGCAGCATTACCAACATATTGTTCTGTCCGCTTTAGAAAACAGAAGTTGAACCTGCTTCACAACCTGGATGGTAATCAAATTGCTGATGGATGGAATCATAAAATGGTTAGTGCATAGAGTGAGGCCAGTCAGCCCATAGAGTCTCTGCCAGTTCTGAGTACAGTATCACGTACATCCTCTCTGTGACTTTGTGGCTTTCCTCCGAGTGCTCTGATTTTCTCCCACATTCCAAAGATGTACGGGTCAGAGTTGTATATGTGGGCATGCTATGTTGGCGCCAGTAGTATGGCAACACTTGTGGGCTTCCTCCAGGTTTTGCTCGGACTGTGTTAGTTGTTGACACAGAATTGTACATTTCACTGTATGGTTCGATGCTTCACTGTACATGTGACAAATAAAGCTAATCTGATAATCTGCTAAATCTTTCTCCTATATGTTCTTCCATCTCTTTAAAAAGACCCGAATGGATCAAATCATGTCAATTTTTTGAGGAACAAATTAGCTGGTGGAACTCAGTATCTGTTTGGAGGGAAAGGAACTGGGTGCAGCCCTAACCCATCACTGATGCTGCTGGACCTGCCCAGTCCCTCCAGCAGGTTGCTCGATGCTCCACGTGTGTGCATCTGCAGGTTCTTGTGCCTCCATCTGTTCCTTTGTTGACATCAGGTGAAACTACTGATCCAAGTGGCACGAGACCATATGGCCATAAAATAGAGGAAAAAATAGACCATTCAGCCCATTGAATCTGCTCCATCATTCACTCATGGCTTATTTTTAGTCATAGTCATAGTCATAGTCATACTTTATTGATCCCAGGGGAAATTGGTTTTCGTTACAGTTGCACCATAAATAACAAATAGTAATAGAACCATAAATAGTTAAATAGTATTATGTAAATTATGAAATAAGTCCAGAACCAGCCTATTGGCTCAGAGTGTCTGACCCTCCAAGGGAGGAGTTATAAAGTTTGATGGCCACAGGCAGGAATGACTTCCTATGACGCTCTGTGCTGCATGTCGGTTTTTATCAGCCTATTCTCTCAACATTTCCTTGTAAACCTTAACACATTTGCCAATCAAGGACCTATCAATCTCCGCCTTAAAAACATTAAATAATTTGCCCCCACAGCTCTCTGTGGCAACAAGTTCGACAGATTTACCACACATTGATGAAGGAATTCTCATCACCTCAGTTTTGTAGGGAGGTCCCTTTACTGTGCCTTTGGGGTCCCAGACTTTCCCACTACTAAAAACATCCCCTCCACATCAACTGTATCCGGGCTTTCAGTAACCAACAGACAGGTTACTGAAGTGTTTGATTAGAGCTATCAACCTCTTCTGGATCCTCTCCATGGAATACTCATCGTTCCTTAGATAAGGGACCTAAGTTGCTCACAGTTCATTGCAACTGTCACTGGGTATATTTAAAGCGGAGGCTAATTGGCTCTTGATTAGAGTCATAGAGAAGTACAGCAAGAAACAAGCCTTTTGGCCCATCTAATCCATGCTGAACCACTCAAACTACCTACTTCCATTAACCTACACCAGGACCATAGCCCTCCATATCCCTAGAATTCATGTACCTATCCAAACTTCTCTTAAATGTTGTAATTAAGCTTGCATGCACCACTTGCTCTGGCAGTACATTCCACACTCTCACATCCCTCTGATTGAAGAAGTTTCCCCTCATGTTCTCCTTAAACTTTTCACCTTAAACCATGACCTCTGGTTGTATTCCCTCCCAACCTCAGTAGAGAAAGCCAGCTTGCATTTATCCTATTTATACCCCTCCTAATTTTGTATACCTCATTCAAGTCTCCCCTCAGCCTTCTAAGGAATAACATCCTAACCTATTCAATCTTTCCTTATAACTCAGGTCCTCCAGTCCTGACAACATTCTTGTAAGGGTGTCAAAGGTTACAGGGAAAAGGCAGGAGAATGGGGTTGGGAGGGATAATAAATCAGCCACTTATGGAATGTGGAACAGAGTGAATGAGCCAAATGGCCTAATTCTACTCAGATGAGTTATGGTCTTACGGTCTTAACTTCTTCTGACAGAGCTTACTGCTTATCTGGAACAAGCTGCCGGAGGAAGCATTGAGGCCTGTACAGAAACAACATTCAAATTACATTGGGTAAGTACATGAATAGGATGGGTTTAGAGGAATCTGTCCAAATGGGGAAAAATGAGACTAGTTTGTTGGCCAGCATGGTTGACATAGATGAGTTGGACTGAAGTCTCTGTTACCCTGTTGTATGACACTATGACGTTGTGTCTCTGTGACTTGGATCTATTACTTTCATTGGTGGAGAGTTCCATCAGTTCATCATTCTCTGAATGAAGATTCTTGGTTCTAGATACGGGGACCAATATTGCTCACAATATTCCAAGTACAGTAAGACCATAAGACATAGGAGCAGATTTATGCCATTTGGCCCATCGAGTCTGCATGGCCATTCTCAACTCCATTCTCCTGTAACCTTTGACACCCTGACTAATCAAGAACCTATCAACTTCTGCTTTAAATATACTCAATGACTTGGCCTCCATAGCCATCCATGGCAATGAATTCCACGGATTCACTACCCTCTGGCTAAAGAAATTTCTCCTCATCTCTGTTCCAAATGGACGTCCCAACCTGGGATCCATGAACCCTTTACTTAACGGCATATGTGCATGCCTTAAAAAAGGTTGGGAAACCCTGCTCTGGTCTGAGGCTGTGCCCACTGGTCCTGAACTCCCCCACTACAGGAAACATCCTCCCCACATCCACTCTATCTAGGCCTTTCAATATTTGATAGGTTTCAGTGAGATCCCCCCCCCCACCCATTCTTCTAAACTCCAGTGAGAAAAGGCTGAGAGCTATCAAAGGCTCTTCATACGTTAACCATTTAATTCCCAAAATCATTCTCACAAACCTTCTCCGAGCCAGCACATCTTTTCTCAGATGAGGTGGTAAGGGCCCAAAACTGCTCGCAATAGGGTCTAGGCCTGAAATGTCAACTGCACTCTTTTCCATAGATGCTGATCGGCCTGCTGAGTTCCTCCAGCATTCTGTGGGTTTTGCTTGGATTTCCAGCACCTGCAAATTTTCTCTTGTTTGTCCACTGTGTGGTCTGACCAATGTCTTATAAGGCCTCAGCATTACATCCTTGCTCTTATATTCTAAAGCTCTCAAAACCAATGCTAGCATTGCATTTGCCTTCCCTGCCACTGACTCAATGGCCTGACCAATTCCATATAAAGCCTCAGTAGTCCGGCCTTGTTCCAAACCTCTCAAAGTGAATGCATTTGCATTGTTCTGTTTCCCTCAGAATGAATGCTAGCATTTCATTTACCTTCTGCATTGCATTTACATGAGGTGGTTTCTCCCTGTGACCATATGGTGGGCAAATCTAAATCTCCATGTTCCGCTGCTCCCAAACACTAGCAGAGGTTGCAGGATGACACAATGCAGCGAGCAAGCCGTATAAATTCTAATTCGTCTTGCTTGCTGGTGCTCATTAACCTATTGGATCTTAGCCCTCGGGCCATCTATTCATCACATGCTCTGCCAACAATCTTCAGAGGGGCTTGCACCCAAAAAAAATAGGGACTTGATGTTTATTGCGAGCTTTTGCTTTGAAATCAAATTCAAATTGGTTTTGATCTGTTTGGTGGATAGAGATAATGAGATTAATGTGGTCGACCTGTGCTAACTGAGCATTCATTATGAAATTATGATTGATAGCATGTCAGAAATTGCAGCAATCTATTGGGCGTAGATGCAATTAAAGTGACTGAGAAAAAGCTAATGGCTTGCATCATACTTCATTGTTGCTTCTGAGGATTTCTTTCTGACCTATAAATGTGTACAGTGTAAGATGGCCATGCTCTCTTCCCGGTGCTGCCATTGAGCAGGAGGTACAAGAGCCTTAGGTCCCATATCACCAGGTTCAGGAATAGTTAACCATCAGCCTTCTGAACCAGTGTGGATAACTTCACTCACCACAACACCGAACTGATTCCACAGCCTATAGTATAATTTCCAAGGCCTCTACAACTCATGTTCTTGGTATTATTTATTTACTTTTTTTTTGTATTTCCACAGTTCATCTTCTTTTGCATGTTGGTTGCTAATCAGTCTTTTTGTTTGTGTGTAGCTTTTCATTGATTCTCCTGTATCGCTTTGATCTCTGTGAATGCCTGCAAGAAAATGAATCTCAGGGTAGTATATTGTGGCATATAAGTACTTTGATAATAAACTTACTTTGAACTTTGAACTTTAACATTTCCAGGAAATGGGTGTGAGTTGAGGTCTCAAACAAGAGAACACCAGCAGATGCTGGAAATCTGAGTAACACAGACAGGATGCTGGAGGAACTCAGCAGGTCAGGCAGCATCAATGGAAAAAGGTCATGGAGGATCACACCCAACTTGAAGAAGGCTCCCAGGTGGTGGCAATGGATACAGTGTAGAAGTTACAAGGAAAGTGAAGAAGAAACAGGCCACCTGCCAAGAGAGACAGTTAGCAACTGTTTCCCCAATAAATAAAGAGTGTTAGGTGAGTGTCAGTGATTGGACAGAAATCACAAAGTGTGTTAACTTTAGCAATTGATGACCATCAAGTGTAATATTTAATGCAGAGGTAGGAAACAATCAATTAAATGTTTCAAAATACACACAGTGGTCACATTATTAGGTACACCTGTACATCTGTTTGTTAATGCCAATAGCTAATCAGTCAGTCTGGTGGCAGCAACTCAGTTCATTAAAGCATGCGGACATGGTCAAGAGGTCCAGTTGTTGCTCAGTCCAACATGAGAATAGGGAAGAAAAGTGACTTTGAACATGGAATGATTGTTGGTGCCAGATGGGGTGGTCTGAGTATTTCAGAAACTGCTGATTTTCTGGGATTTCAACACACTACAGTCTCTAGAGTTCACAGAGAATGGTGTAAAAAAAACATTCAGTGAGTGGTAACCCTGGGTGAAAATTCCTTGTTAATGAGAGAGGTCAGAGCAGAATGGCCAGTCTGGTTCAGGCAGACAGGAAGGTGACAGTAACTCAAATAACCATGCATTACAACCATAGAGTGCAGAAGTGTATTTTAAATATAAAGCAGTTCTTTAGAACATAGATATTGTGTCATACGTCAATTACCTTGACTGAGGTATTCAACAAGACACAAACTGAGTGAACAACAGGAATTCTGCAGATGCTGGAAATTCAAGCAACACACATCAAAGTTGCTGGTGAACGCAGCAGGCCAGGCAGCATCTCTAGGAAGAGGTGCAGTCGACGTTTCAGGCCGAGACCCTTCGTCAGGACTAACTGAAGGAAGAGTGAGTAAGGGATTTGAAAGTTGGAGGGGGAGGGGGAGATCCAAAATGATAGGAGAAGACAGGAGGGGGAGGGATAGAGCCAAGAGCTGGACAGGTGATAGGCAAAAGGGGATACGAGAGAATCATGGGACAGGAGGTCCAGGAAGAAAGACAAGGAGGGGAGGGAGGGACCCAGAGGATGGGCAAGAGGTATATTCAGAGGGACAGAGGGAGAAAAAGGAGAGTGAGAGAAAGAACGTGTGCATAAAAATGAGTAACAGATGGGGTACGAGGGGGAGGTGGGGCCTTAGCGGAAGTTAGAGAAGTCGATGTTCATGCTATCAGGTTGGAGGCTACCCAGACGGAATATAAGGTGTTGTTCCTCCAGCCTGAGTGTGGCTTTACAGTAGAGGAGGCCGTGGATAGACATGTCAGAATGGGAATGGGATGTGGAATTAAAATGTGTGGCCACTGGGAGATCCTGCTTTCTCTGGCGGACAGAGTGTAGATGTTCAGCAAAGCGGTCTCCCAGTCTGCGTCCGGTCTCGCCAATATATAAAAGGCCACATCGGGAGCACCGGACGCAGTATATCACCCCAGTCGACTCACAGGTGAAGTGATGCCTCACCTGGAAGGATTGTTGGGGCCCTGAATGGTGGTAAGGGAGGAAGTGTAAGGGCATGTGTAGCACTTGTTCCGCTTACACGGATAAGTGCCAGGAGGGAGATCAGTGCGGAGGGATGGGGGGGACAAACTGAGTGACTGGGTTTAACCCAAAACTATGTTTCGGCCAGGATCGACGCGATGGGCCGCACAGCCTCATACTGTGCAGTAGACATTTATAATTATCCCGAATCATTGGATGAGAGCCTCCGTGGAGACTGGGTGCGGATAAATGGTTCTTTAGGAATAAAGAGACGTCGCGGGAAATAGCTTTAAACACGGGAGAAATGTAAATTGATACTCACTTATGTTTTATTTTCATCTAGTTTGTGTTCCTTAAATTGTTGAAACTATTATACTAAAAATATTAATTTTACATATATTGAAAATGTTTCATCGCTGGTTAATTAAGCAGAGCTGTGCCCACACGGTCGAGGTTCTGGTGAAGCGCGGTCCATGTCGTTTATTTTTCCAAACCCGAAAGGACATACGTTTCGTGCAAGTAGGCTTGTGAAAGGATTCCTGCGAAATGCGGGCCGTCTTTGCTAGATGTAATGTACACTGCCTCGTGAGAGGGCACCGACAAGCGCACACCGCACCGACAATCACCACTTTGACCAGTTGAATGTATTTTAATAATAATGCATTATCCAAGAGTATAGAATGTAATTAAATAACAGGTCGTCGAAATGTAATGGGCATATATTTGTCCCAGGATAATGCATTATGCTCTTATAATTAACAACAATAAAATTATATGAATACGTTTATGTTCTACAACCTGTGCCCTGTGCAAACTGGTGATTCCATTAACTAAATATAAAATATGTAACGATAACAAAGCCATTTTTTTAAAACACAAGAAGCTAATCTATAATATAATGCAAAGGGCATACATACGAATGTATTTATGTGCTTTACATACACACATTCGTATATATGTATTCGGTTTGCATTTTAAGACCATAAGACCATGGGATAAGGAGCAGAATTAGGCCATTTGGCCCATCGAGTCTGCTCCGCCATTTGATCATGGCTGATCCAATTTTCAGCTCAGTCCCAATCTCGTGCCTTCTCCCCGTATCCCTTCATGTTCTGACTAATCAAGAATCTATCAATCTGCCTTAAATATACGTATAGACTTCGCCTCCACAGCTGTCTGTGGCAAAGAATTGTGTTATATATTAGTTTACTGTTTATATTTATGTAATAAAATATATGTATTATACTCACACTATAATACTATTTAATATATATAATATAATATATATTTTATATTTGTATATAAAATATATATTATACATAATACATACATTATGGTTATTATATAAATAGTGTTTAATACACACATTTAATTATATGAATATAATGTAAAATGTATCTATGATATATATTCATTGTTTATAGATAAAATATACCGCACGTAGTATATACACACAAATGGTGAAATAACAAATATGAACGAATCCAATTTCCGCCCCAAATTGGCATCTATAAAATACATTATAATTCGTCTGCGTTAATATTTTCCTTTTTGTATTTTAATTATGTTTTATTTCTGTTAATTTTCCTCATGTCATTGTTTTTTAATAAAGTCTAAATATTTAAATAATTTTACAGATTGTCTCAATATGTTGCAACACTTTTCATGTAACGCTTTATATAGTTGAGTATAAATCAATTAAATATTTAAAACCATTTATAACGCTGCAGTTTGCTGTTCTGACTTTCGTTCTATGGCTTACTTCTCGATATTTTTTCCTTTCGTTCCTCTTCTGGCCGCGAAACGAACAGTGCTATCTGTAGTCGCAATCGTCAGCTGGTGTCATCTTGACCCAATTCCGACCGACCCGGGTCTGAGGTAACTACAGTTAGCGTAACTGAGTGAGCGGTCTCCAACTGCTGGCATTTTTCTAACGAGAAAATTATCCAATAGTCGGTATTAGTCATTCTACATCTCTCATTTTGAGGAAGCTTTCAATATCTGTTTAACATCGCACGCCAAGTCCTCGCATCTTCATTATGTCGTCGGCCGGTTCCAATAAATCTACAAGCCGGTTCAAATCTAATGATTCGCTGAATAATTCGCTTTCTGTAACAGGGAATTGACGGAGAGCATTTTAATTATTGCGGAGAAATTGCGTTAAATATAATTTGATAAGGACCGCGTTCTAAATGTGTCTGCGAGATGCAATTTGCCCTCTCTACAAGTTGGCGCGAGTGTTATTAAGCGTTACCAATGGGAGCGTGGCAAGTTTATAGCAGGATAAGCAATAAGCAAGGAGATAATGCTCTCTAACGTACATTGTCAATACTTCGTGGCGTGGATGTGGCTGAGGGAAAGGACATGGGCAAGAAAGGGCAGCCGTTACGATTGAAGTCGCCGATTATGAAATCGTTCAGTGACGGCGAGTCAGAGATGCGGGTGAAAGGAAGAGAATTTCAGCCAAAGAGAAAGAACAGACTTAACTCCGGAAAAGGGAGCGAGGGCGAATTAAAACACGAAGAAAACAATGATGAAAAGACAAACAAATTAAGACAGCGAGGAGTGAGGGGAGAGTATGGGGTGGGGGTAGGAGCGAAGAAATCCCTTGTTAAATCAGGCCTTTGACCAGCGACCAAGCGGACTCCCAGCAAGTCAACTCTCACCTAAAGCCATACCCTTATAATCAAAACGTCGATGCAACGTGTATCCCTTTTCTAATTAACTATTTAATATCTAATATATACGTATTGAATCATTTAATTGACCGGTTCCTACCTCTAAATTTATATTACCAATCTATCTATCGTTGTCTATTTAATCTATATCTCTTTTCTCCATAACTATGCTTTGGTTTGTGTTCATAACTCTCTCAGATAACGGCGCAACATTGGATTCTACAACTCCTGTTCCTAATCCTTATGACTTACTTGTTATTTTTCCTTTTTGTATTTGCACTGTTCAGTTTTGTTTGCACATTGGTTCGTTGTCCGTCTTTGTTTGTGTGCAGTTTGTTATTGATTCTAATATTCTAACTTGCTTCTTTGTATTTACTGTGAATACCCGAAAGTCAATGAATCGCAGGGCAGTATATGGTGACATTTGTGCGATTTAATAATAAAATTTACTTTGAACTTTGAAGGAGGAAAGATTAACATAATTTGGGATAGCTATAGAATCCCAGAGAAACGGAAATGAAATTGGTAGCAATCTTATTCCCCCCACCTTTTAAAATTTCGTTGAACTAAACTGCAAATCGGGAGGGTTCATAAAATACGTTATAAATTACATTAATTGCTGAATTTATATTAAACTAAATTATTGCCATTTCATTCCGATCAATACAACCGAAAGTGATAACTATTTGACCTCGAATATTTTTGTTGGTTGCACTGTGATTTTATTTAATAAATTTGGATTAACAGATGGACGCCTGTTTCGTTTTCCTAGCTGGAGGGGCTTTTGACTGTTATTCGCGAGACGGCTGTAGAATTTGTATTGAAATATAAATTGTTTTGAATGAAATCTCAGTAGAACAAGAGGATACTCTTTCCCTATCTTTGGAAAAATAAAAAGAACTCGTGTTTCTAGATGGGGTCTGCCTGACTCAAATGTAAGGTGACTTTAAATGGCGTTTTATTCTATTTTAGGAAGAATGCCTAAATGGTAGATGGTGTGAAATTAAACGGTCTGTGACATCATAAGACTCCAAGCGACACTTTCGCGCTAAGTAACAACACGAATTTAACGGTAGTCTTTCCTTTATCCACAAAATATATAAATTAATTATTTAAATACAAATTAGCCGAATTAATGATGAAGGGTCTTCGATGTGAAACATTAACTCTATTTCTCTCTCCCCAGGTGCCGCCTTGCCTGCAAAATGTTTCCAGCATTTTGTCGATATGAATCTTCTTTCAGGAATTGGCTGGGTCCTTTTTTTCGCCACTCTCCTGCTGTACGTGGGGGGAGCTAATGTGATGCAGCCTCAAATACAGGGCTTAGTCGGAGTTGTTAACCCTTACGCCATGTGGATCGAACACGGGTGAAATAGGAGTATTAAGCACATTTTAGAGCATCTGTAGACTAAAAGTGTGTGTGTGTGTGTGTGTGTGTGTGTGTGTGTGTGTGTGTGTGTGTGAGAGAGAGAGAGAGAGAGAGAGAGAGAAAGAGATTGTGTGTGAGAGAGAGAAAGAGAGACACGACTCTGTGTGTGTGAAAGAGTGAGAGAGATGACTGCGAGTGTCTGTGTGTGTGTGGTGGGGCGAGTGTGTGTGGGGGTAAGTATGTGCATATATGTGGAGTGGTGCGTGTGAGTATTTATGCGTGAGAATGTCGTATGATGAGTTTGTGTTTGGTGAGTGTGTGCTCGTTATTGTGTGTGTACGGGGTAAGTATGTGTCGAGTGAGTGTAGGGTGGGTTGAGTGTGTGTGTGTGTTTATGTTGGGGGGACAGTGGAGCGGACACAAAATGAGCAATGAAATTCAATGGTGTGACAGCTCCTCTCCCCCATTTGCTCCCTCTCCTGACCGCAATCACAGGGGTGCATCTGGTGATTTCAAAAGCATATTCGGAGCAAGTACGCTATGTTAGAGACGGAGAGGTCCCATGTAATTGGGTCAACCATGGCAGAATTTGAGAAAGGTTGCTAAGCGGGCAGGAAATGGAAAGGTAGTGTAACGTTAGGGTTGAATTGTAGACCCCAAATAATAAAAAGCGGCGTAGGGGGCGAATTGCATTGTTTCGTGGAACGGGAAGCGACAGGATGGGCCGAATAAAATTATCTGCTGCTGAATGGAAAAAGTAAGGCGGCAGAAAACGAGAGCCTGGCACTAATTCATAAATAAATGTATCAGCGAAAACAGCTTGGTGTTGAACAAATCAGTTTGCATTTAATATCTGCAACATCCCGCGCTGACAAGGGTAATGAAGTGTGTCATATAAAAATATGTAATAATATGTCTGGCATATTATTGCCGAACGGGAAAAAAACAAGAAAGAATCGCCTCTGTTTATATTAAATATCATCAAGTCTCGGAGAAGTCCCAAAGTGCGTCATTTGCAATGAATTATTTTACTGCTTACTATTTTAATGTGCACGCAAACAGAATAATATAGTAGAGAGTTATATTATTGCAGACACGTCTGCTGTTAACTGCGTGTGCCCATATCATATCTGTCAAACGCGCGTTTGATCCTGAGAATTTGTTTGGTCAAAGGTGGTCAATCCTTTAGAAAGCAAGAATTTTAGAATTAAAAAAAAACTACACACAGTAGGGAGAATCATATATTATATCCCATAATATATAATGTAATATATATCATATAATATACGTATATACATTATATTCCAGTCCTGATGAAGGATCTTGGCTCGAAACGTCGACTGTTCATTCCTTTCCATGGCTGCTGCCTGAGCTGATAAGTTCTTCCAGTGTTTTGTGTGCGTTGCTCTGGATTTCCAACATCTGCAGAATCTCCTGTCCTTATGTATATATACTGCGCGTTTTGCATTAAGTATATATCGTAAATGTAGAATGCAAACACTTTGACGAGAAAATCTGCAGATGCTGGAAATCCAAGCAACACACACAAAATACTGGAGGAACTGAGCTGGTCAGGCAGCCTCTATAGGGAAGAGTAAACTGTTGACGCTTCCGGCCGAGACCCTTAATGCAAACATTTTTAACGCCTTTCGTCACGTTATCTATATAATATATAGATATAAATATATCTACTCACAAATAAATATAATATGGCATAGCATAAAATATATATCTTATCCAATTTTGACTGATGATTGTTATTAATTTAATTTGCTATAGGAACAATAACCAATCAAATTAGGGGTAATTGTCAGACAGGCGCTATTGTAATCTGGAATGTATTTGATTTAATTTCATACTTGTCTCACGATCTTATCTTGCGGTAGTTTTTGATTTGCCCGGTTCGAATGTTATGATATTTGGGAAATGTGAAATCCGATGAATAAAATTTTGTTCCTGAAATATCCTATAAATGCTTTCCGCCGTTGGAAAGTAAGAGCGATTATAGTCAGAATAAACCCAGGGGAAACAAATCACTGCGATTTCCCATAATCTGACCATAACTTCCCAAAATTTGATTAAAATATGTCACTTATTTTAAATGTGGTTATAGCATGCCATTTATTTAGTAGTATGCTGCCTAGCAATTTCCGTAATAAGGCAAAAATAATTTTAAAATACATATTACTTTACTCTTTTTTCAAAAAAAACGCTGCAAATATCATGATGGATTTGGGAAAACAAAAGGCTATTTGATAATTAGTATATTCGGATTGCGGATATAATATGGAACAATTTAACAAAGGAATTCAAACAACGTTAATCTGCAAGTGCAAGTCTCCCAGAATATTGCATGGAGGGGTCAAATTCTGATTATTGAGAGTAAGGACAACATCTACGTCTGATCCCTACAAAATATATCCCAAGTACGTACTCACCAAGGTAGAGTTCTGGGTGGCGAGCAAAGGGGATATCGGGTTGTCTTTACAGTTTTATATTAATTTCCTTCTACATTCGGAATAGTTAGGCGGGATGTTCAAATTCAATGCAAATCAGCACAAAAAAAATCCAATGGGCCCTACCAACTGGACGCATTAGCAGCGGCGAGACAGCCAAGCCCAACTAAAACTGAATAATTTAAACCTAATTTGTTAGAGTGGCGTTAGTTCCTGTGGATATTAAACGCAAAGAAGGGGTTTGAAAAGGTTTTCTGAAAATTACGTTTTATTCGTAATTTCTTCAGATTTGCCATTTTATAACAACAGTTTGGCTACTGATCTGAGTTCATGCTTTCTTAAATGTTGAGGTCATTTGGGCGTTTTCGCTCTTTATTGCAAATAATTTTTTTCATCGCTATTGATCGGCTGGTTCTCGCTGCAAAACTCAGCGCCTGTTGTGATACGCCCATCAATCAATCGGGATGGCCGTGGTAGCCAATGAGAACTCAGACGCCTAGATTGGGGCGGAGTAAATAGAAGTCAGCCAGACGAACGAGGGAAGAAATCTATGACCAATCACCGTTAGGAATCTCCCAGACCCTGTCTTTATAGGGTACTCTCGCCGTCAATCATAGAGCAATCGGAAGAAGATAAGGGTGGGATCAAAAGGGTTGAGCTGTCAATTATGTAAGGCGGAAACCAATGAGGGGCGAGGACCCCGGATTTTCGGCGCTCTGAATTGTGCTACCTGCAGAAACTCGGATGTAACTCGGCAGAGAGGAAATGTTTCTCTAATCTTTTTTTTGGATTTAATCAAGTCACCCAAATCAGGAGGCGGAAGATTAAAAATACAATCCAGTGTGTTCAACGCGGACCGTGTGGATTTATTGTCTTTTTTTTCGAGTTCGCTTTTCAGTGAAAGAGAAAGTATATTTTGGTGGAGAGAAAGAACGCAAGGGGATTTTCTTTTGGCTAATTGAAGCAAAACAAAAACACTGTTCAAAACAAAATATGGATCATGCTGCAATTGAGCAAACGCATTCACACGAACATGAACCTATAAGCTTTGGGATAGACCAAATACTGAACAATTCGGATCAAGGGAGTTGTATGCATCCAAACAGAGTTGCTGAATCGGATTACCAGCTTGTAACCAACCCGTATAACTCGCAGCCAGATGGCTACAGTAATGCTTACAATAACGCCTGCAGTATGGCTGGATTACCCGGATCCTATAATGTTAACATGTGTATGAATATGAATGTAAGTATGAATATGAATCTTAACATGAACAGCGGGGCCGGGGTGATCCGTGTCCCGGCGCACAGACCTATGCCACCTCCACCTCTCTCGGCCGGGATGCCAACTGTGCCCTGTCTCCCCAGTATGGGCAACGTGGCAAACTTATCTAATTTAACTTTCCCTTGGATGGAGAGCAGCAGGCGCTTTGCTAAAGACAAACTAACAGGTGAGGTTCTGTATTTGTGTGGATGTTTTGTAAATATTTGGTATTACCTCTTTACTGCTTTATCATTTCCTGTCAGACAGACACTACTGTGCCTAGCGTCACTTTATGAACATACAGTCCCATTATGTATATAAGCGAACTTACGTATTTATATTTATTGTGTGTTTTTTATTGTTCTTATCTTATTCTTTTTTGTGCTGCATTGGATCTGGAGTGGAAATTAATTTGTTCTCCTTTCCACTTCCGTACGGGAAATGACATTGAAAATCTTAAATATTGAATTTTTGTATGTGGAGATAATAACAATAATAATAATAATAACTTATTTATAGATCACCTTTCATACAGATGACGCATTTCAAAGTGTTTTATAATGGGATAAAGTGCAAACATAAAAATAAAAAAACAAAAAAGATGTCAGTTAAAAACGAGATTAAATAAATGGGGTTTAAACTGGCGTTTAAAAGAGTCAGCTGAGTCTGAATCTCTTATAGTTTTACCTATTGATTTCCACAGTTTAGGAGCGGAGCTTCTTTTAAAAAAAAACTGACCTGCCGATTTTCTTTTGAGGGAGATTGTTGAAATTTAAGAGATGGTATGTTTATGAGAGCAAGGTGCAGACCGGAAATGATGGAGGACGACGAGCGGGTTGAATGGTTCTACCTAAAAAGTTGGGTTGAGCGTAAGGTGCGAAATGGTGACCTTTGTACGGATTTATGAAACAGAAAAAAATCTGTCAAAAAGTTCTAAAGTAGAACTAAATCTAAATTAGAGCCGAGAACATCAGCGATCTAATCGAGAGGTTCGAAGGTATAAAAGCTTGCAAGCGGGCAATAGCAGCAAAGGTGATTGAGGAATGCTACTTCCAAGTAAAAGACAAAACTTTCAGGAAGAGAGAATATTCCTAAATTTTCAAAGTGGCTGAAGCCGTAGCTAAAACAGAGGAACAAAAATGTGACTGTGTTGGTGATCAAATCGGAAAGCAGGACATTTATTCTTGCGCTACAAAGAATAAAATGACGCTTCGAAATAAACAAGGGCAAAATGTCCCTCTGCGCTGTCGTTGATATAATTTCTGACATATGGAATAGTTTAGTCCATTTTTAAGGTTACATGGAATGCCATGTTTTAGCGAAGGCTTTCGGGCCCTGTCTATTTTTTAATTCAATTAGAATTAAGCAATGAGGAGGCAACATACGATTGCCAGAAATGGATCTACCAATTCTCATATTCCTTAACTGATAGCTTCGTCGCCAATAGCACGCATCATTTGAACTGTCTGGTGGAAACTTATCAGTTGGGTTTCCCTATGAGTCAGAATCGTCATTAAATGAAATTGATTACAGCTTTATAGCCTGCCATATAGTGATCATAGTTGGTGAAAAATGTGTCGTGTAATATGAGCAATAAGTTCACTACAGTAGATATTAGCTGAGACATTTTTGAAGATGTATATTTACTGTTGATGTCTTCAGCCACTGGCATCGTTGGGTTTGGTTTGACATTATCAGTCCCTCGAGTCAATTTTGTTCCCGTCTCTTGGTCTGAAATTTCGATGTCTGGTTTTCTTGGTAATGAACGGCCGGTTCCGACGGCCTTGTCCAAACGCACACAGAGCAAACCCGAAATTCCACAAAATGCCCTCATTATGTGAAGATTGTTAAAATAAACTGCTGCCTAATAACTCACATAACAATATTTAACCTACTCCGCAATTAATATAGTCGGACAGAGCTCGTTTGGAGACAATGAAAAGTAATTTCTCTTTTTTAAAAATGTTTTACACAATTGAACGTAAATTTTATTCTTATGATTTCATACAGACTGAAAGTGTAGTGATCTATATTTATGCATTAGTTTGTAATTAAATTTAAATATATCCGTCCTTAATTTAGGAGCAAAATGTCCCATTACACACAAAACATATGCATGCAAAAAGATTGTGCGTGAGTATAGGGCTAATTGTTTTGATTATTTAACTGATTTTTGTTCTGCTAACTTAGCCTAATTGCTATTATGTAAATAGAAACATGCGTATTTTTTACAATATTGAACTCCTGCAATTCTGCAGATATTTAGTGTATTAAATACTCGCAGACGTAAGTCACCCAGGATCAGTAAGAAGACAGTCCAGAATTAAAATTAGCTGCGATGAACAATGACACATTTTTATGTCATATAAAAGGGAATCGAATTCTTTGTTGTAACAATGAGGGCTGTTAATATAATCGATTATTTATTTCTGCCAATAAGCTACTTCAGGCAAATTTTCAATGCGATGACAGGATGTATAATGCATGGAGAAATTAATGTTTGTAACCCACAGCTGCGCGTTGTTGTGACGGTCTGAAGTCTGGGCTCGCCGGCATAGCCAAATAAATATTTAGTGGACAATAAAACCTCGGAACTTAACGAACATTTTCTTTCTTATCTTCAGGAGTATTGGAATCCATTCATACTGGTATAAACATCCCGATATTCCCAGACCCCCTTTAATAAAGAAGTAGAGGCGTTTATTTTATATATATAGATTGTTTATATGTGTGTGCATATATATAACATATATTCGCCTATAGGCGAATTCATATTTGTTTCTACATACCCAATTAAATTTATAATATATGGCACGCACACGTTACTTTACTTACAAGCATATATAATAATAAATGTTATGTATATTTACATATACATAAGTAATGTATTATTTATGTATATGTAAGTTTTGTACAGTATATATTGGGTGGTGGTTGTCCGTCGTATCTTGATCCTGGTAGATCTGTGCGAAAGGCTTTTTTTCATGGAAACACCATTGCAGTGTGGCATTTCCTCTCCCTCGCCCTCAGAAGGCCGGGTCCAGTAGTACGAACTAGCGTCACACATTGGGTCTACCTTGGTTGCAGCGGGTGACCGTGACTTCCGTGCCTTGACATGTCCTTTAGCATTACAGTACTCTCTTCCCGGCCGTTGCCTCTCACAGTAGATCTCATCTGCCCATTCCGCCGGAGATGATTTCGTATGCTGTGACAGGCATGTCTCTAACTCACCGGGGTATCACGCAAGCAGCTACTAGGAGGCACAGGTGAGAGAGCTGAGTGTCCAGTGGGCACCAATGGTGACTGAGTTGCCCCAGGATGGACACGACAAGCCTTTTCACCGAATGCGCTACCCACTCCCTGAATACCCAATACACACACACACACACACATTGATTATCTACTGTATGTAATTAAATCAGTAGGGAACATATTATGTGATTGTTTTAATAACCCATAGAACTGTAAATATTAAAAATCTCAAATTACAGCAGAATTTTGTAAATACATAGCGTTCGTCCATCAGATCTCAAGCAATAGAATCATTGGGATTGTGGGCTTTTTAGACAGGGCCGTGCGTATGGTTTATCAGGAAATCCCGCTTCAGAAAGTGGGGGACTAGTAACTTTCATTAACTATAGCAGTCCTTGCCGTGACAATCTTCCACCAAGCTGTTGGATTTAGACCCAGTGACAATGAAGTAACGACAGTGTATATTTTAATCAGAATGGAGTGTGACTTGGGGAGGGACAATACTCGTTTTAACTCGATTCCCTACCTGTTTGAAAGACATAATTTCCTGTTATTGGTTAGAACTCTCATTTCCACATTTGATGCTTATCATACACGTTTTTGCCTCTAAAGTGGACCTGAACGAACGCAGAGCAATAATTGCAATGAAAACGGAATTCTCTCGGCGAGCTGACCGGCCTAGCAATGGATCAATGGGTCATTGGAGATTTCTTCATCTCCAGCCCTTTACCTTTCCCACCCACCTGGCTTCATCTATCACCTTCTAGTAAGACCTTCTTCCCATTCCCCAACCGTTTTATTTTGGCATTTCCCCCTTTCCTTTCCTGTCCTGAAGAAGAAGGGTCTCGGCCCGAAACGTCGACTGCTTATTCATTTCCATGGATACTGCCTGACCCGCGGATTTCATCCAGCAGTGTGTGTCTGTGTGGCAATGCATCATTGTAAAGCTCGTCTTCGCATCTTCAGATCGGTTGACCCGCTTCCGTCAGTGACCACAGTTCCAAACTAATAACACAAGAGATTCTGCAGAAGAGGAAATCAGCAGGTCAGGTTGCATCAATGGAGAGAAATAACAGTCAACGTCGGATCCTTATTCCGATCTAGGATGCCTGGCCTGTTAAATTCTTCCAGCATTCTCTCTCTCTCTGTGTGTGTGTGTGTGTGTGTGTGTGTGTGTGTTACTCAGTTCACGTCACTGTATTAGCCGGAGAGGGCTTTGCCTCATAGATTAACTGTAGGCCCAATGAAAGGACATTTCAGTTACATTGTTCAAAATTCAAACTTCTTTGGGCCTTCATTCAATGTACACAGATCGAAGCGCATTTTCCATGCTATGAATCCTAAATTTTTTCACTGATTTTTGTTCCTTGTAGAAATCGCCTTTCGATCGCGAACATTCTGGCGTTTCTTAATAATCTAGCTATCTTAATTAAGCCGCAGGGAGCCATAGATAAAATTAGATCAGGTGGACAACCAGACATTTTCCCAGGGCGGAAATGGCTAATGCGAGGTGCCTCAATTTTAAGGTGATTGGAGAAAAAGTATAAGGCGGGGGGGGGGGGTCAGAGTTACGTTTTTACACAGCGAGTGCGTGGAACGACCTGCCAAAGATGGTGGTAGAGGCGGGTACATGAGGCACCTTTAAGAAACTCTTAGATAGGCACGTGGATGATAGAAAAATGGTGGGTTACGCTTGAGGGAAGGGTTAGGTTGATCTTACTTACTTGCTTCCTGCCTCGTACGCCATTGGCGTTTAGGGCAACAATGAAGCTCCTCCATCTCCGGCGGTGTTCAGGGATTCCTTCAACGTGTCGGTAGCTTCCTCTCGGTTTTCGCTACCGCTAGTTACACAAGTCCCGGGTGGAAACTCAAGCATAGCGTCGCACGCAGGTGTGGAATGATTCTTCATTGCTGTTTCCATCACTATTCTGTTTGTCCAGTCAGGGTTGTTAGCTGGAGGAGGAGAGGACCACCCTTAGTCTACCCTCTACCCTTTCACCGGGTTGGACTCTACCAAGAGCTAAAGCCCTGAATTCAGCCCATATACCCCTCCGGGTTATCGAGGCACGCGAACCTCCAAACCACGACAACGTTGTGGTCCTCTTGCAGGGTATTGATCTTTGAGTTGGTTAAAAGGTCGGCACAACATCGCGGGCCAAAGAACCTGAACTGTGCTGTAGTGTTCAACGTTCCTTCGCAGTGATGATGGCGAATCCTCGTCATGGACCAGCCATACCCCTTGCGCATTTCAAAAGGTCGAGTGTGTCTGTCCCGCGGAATTGTTGCGTCTGTAATAATCTGTATCGGCTCGAATTGCCGCCTTGAATAACGTGACGGTGGTGACGGTGAAACCTCGGGACAACCGTGGCAATATTAGGTCCGTTTACCAGAGACACAAAAGACTGTGCAGATGCTGGAAACATTAAGAAACACATCCAAAATGCCGGAGGAAATAACTAATTCAGGCATCATCTATGAAGGGAAACAAAAGTTCCTCCTGCTTTTTGTGTGTTTGGTCCGTTTACCCAGCCGCCGCTTCGCACTTAAAATCTGTGACGCTGAGTCTCGGAGGGAGTGAGAGGAAGCGGAGGAAGGGGAATAGGAGAGACTGACGGCGCGAGTAGACCAAGTGGAAGAAATTGAACAAGAGGAAAAGATCGAGGGAGGAGGAAGAGGGAGGGAGAGAGAGAAAGAAAGAGTAAGAGAAAGAAAGAGAGAGAGAGAAGGAGAGAGCGCGTAAAGTGGGGGGGGGGGCAGCAGTCACTTTTCCTTCTAAGCTGCGTGGGTGTGCGGCCGCGCAGTAACTGAAATGCTTCCACGCACATAGCTTTGTTGTCACGCAACTGGAATTTTATTTTATATAACGTTTTATTAAAGTGCCGCGCGGTTTTCAGGCTGTGTAAAAATTTCCTGCTCAATGCAATGGTTGGTTCGCGCAGCCGTGTAAAAAAAAAGAGGGAACGTTGCAGCAGATGCTGGAAATCAAAAATTAAATCGGCAATGGCTGGAATTACTGAGCAGGTCGGACAGCATCTGTAGGGAGTGAAACAGTAAAAACTAACGAAAAGTATTTTCCAGAATTTTCTGTCTTTTTTTGCGTTATTTTAGAACTTTAAGGAAAAGTTATTTCAGATGTGGGGTGAAATGGTGAGACTGCAGAATAAGGAAAGCGTACGAAAAAAAGACGGGAGAATGAAAAACGGGAGCAACAAAAGGAGATCGAACGAAAGGAATTGAATGATTCAGTTACTTGACTGGACTTCCCGCCACCGATTTATACTTTTAATAATTTACGGGATTTAGATGGTGCTGGAGTTTTGTACCCCGAATCTGCACTCTGTGTCTTCCACGAAGAATCCTGGTGGGTTTTGTCGGTAGATGCTTGAGCAAGAATGCTGTTCTGAGAATGCCTCCAAAACAGAACTACCTGAGTGGAGTGTATAGTGGTGTGGTTAAAGTTAGAAACAGAAGAAAATGCAGGTTGCCGACTTCCGGAGCAACGCGTAAGAAGGTGGTATCGCCTGTTTTTTCGGTGTCGCTCCAGCGGTTAAAGATGGGTCATTTGCACTACTAACAGAGCTATTTATCTAGAGATACAGCACGAAACAAACCCTTCAGCAAACCACCGATTTAAAACTAGCCTAATCACTGGGCAATTTGCTATGACCAATTAACCTACTAACCGGTAGGTCTTTGGACTGTGGGAGGAAATTAGAACGCAAGGGGGAAAACAGAAACGGTCAGGCGGTGAACGTACAAACTCCTTAAAGACGGCGCGGGAACTGAACTCTGAACACCGACGGCTGGAGCTGTAATAGCGTCGCGCTAACCGGTACTCTACCGTGGTCATAGAGCACAGAACCCGGGCCTTCGGCCCATCCAGTTCGCGCCGAACCATCACCCTGCCCAGTCGCAATTATAAGCGTAATTTATAGTTTTTAATATATTACACTTAAATGCTGCGGTAAAACAACAAATTTCACGACACATGTCAGTGACATTAAACCTGATTCTGATTCTGGACCATTTGGCCGTTTGAGGAGCCAGTGTCCCGTAATCTGCGGCTCCAGGAAGCGGACCCTGTTCGTGGGTCTCCTCGGCTGCCCAGTTTACAGACGCAGCAGGCATTCGGTCAGTGACACTGACCCCGGCCACTCACAGCCGCTCGCGAGAAACGGGCCGTGCCCAGTCTTGCCGTCCGGGCTGAGGACGTTCCCGGTGCCCAGCCCATTTTTTTTTTGTTCTGTAGGGATAGCGTGGATGGGTAACGATAACGAAAACAACCCACATCCCAAAGTTTTAGCCATCTTACGCAGCTCCGATATTTTTAAAAGAAAATCCTACCTATTAAAGATATAAAAAGAGACTATTCGGGCCAGAGTGCTTTTACCGGACCCCGTTCATTTGACCCCACTGACCCTTATAACCTGCGCATTTGTACTTCCCGTCATTATAGGAGATACCATCGGAAATTCTTCGAGACAACGTGGACCAAGATGATTTTAAAAATGTTCCCTTTATCATTCTCTTTATTTTGCAGATTATGATAAACCCGTGTCCTCTCATCACAGAGCAGCTGCCACTTTTGCCGCGTCCTAACAACGTTTCCTCTATCATCTTGCCTTTCAGCTGCGCAGACCAGCCATTGCTGTGAGCAGGGAACTTTTACGCGGCCTGAAAACTGCGCGACACTTACTTGCTTTTTATCCATTTCCAGTTGCACGGCAAAAGTCTAAATGCGCGGAATAATTGCGCGCCCGCGCACCCGTGGAGTTTAGAGGGAACAGTGGTCCTATATCAAGTTTCTTCTACTTCCGAACATTCTCACTGAACGACATGGTAGCAGAGCGGTTGGCGTAACTCTTTACAGTGCCACCGACACAGGTTCAATTCCCGCCGCTGTCTGTAAGGAGTTTGTACGTTTTGCCTGCGACTGCGTGGGTTTCTGCCGGGTACTCCGTTTCCTCCCACATCCCAAACACGTACGGGTTAGGAGGTTAATTGGTCTCATGGGTGTTTTGGGGGCTGCGCGGGCTCGTTGGGCCCGATACTGTGCTGAACCTCTAAATAAATAAAATAAACAGATCTCATTTTTTCAATGTACAAACTGCGGATGTGTAGTTAATGACACTTGTGAAGCTACGCCGCTAATTTAAATTTAAAAATGCTGGGAACACTGAACCGGTGGTGGAAAGGGGAACAAACGGGAAAGGGGAGCAGTCCTTAGATCTGGTGCGATGCCTTTTTAATATAATCGTTTGGTGGTTTTAGTGTTTAGTGCCTGTAATTCTTTATCGCGGATTTCCAGCTGAGCGCATTTTGTTGTTTTTGTATAAATCCACTTCAAGTATTGGCCACATAAAGAGACATTCAGTCCGTTCCGTTTCTCGATGATTTACAGCAATTCGTTTAGTAACTTTGGAATTTGTGGTGTGTGTGTGTGTGTGTGTGTGTGTGTGTGTGTGTGTGTGTGTGTGTGAGTGAGAGAGAGAGAGAGAGAGTATATATATATATATATTTCGTTCTGGTGCCATGTGCCCTATAATCGCACCCGAACAATTTGAATAACACATCGAATGAGCACCGTATCCTTTCCGTAATCAACACATACCAGCGGAGAGAGATCCCATAATTTCCAGACACTGTTTTTTACCCCCCTGACCCTGCTACAATATTGAAACATGCAGGGGCGGTGACGGAAAATGTTTCTTTCAGGCCAGTTGTTATGGCTAGGAACGCGCCGCTTGAAAGGTTAGTGGAAACCGATTCAATAATAACTTTCAGAGGGAATTGGATATCCAACTGGAAGAAAGAGAGTGAGGGTTAAGTGGAGACCCCGATGGAATTTCAGACTAATGGGACAGCTCTTTCAAAGCGAAAACGAAAAGAAACCGCAGATGCTGGAAATCTAAAGCGGAAAAACAGAAAACGCTGGGATTCTCAGCAAATGATGAAAGAGCGACATACAAAATATTGGAGGAACTCAGCGGGCCGGGTAGCATCTATGGAGGGGAATAAACAGTCGGCGTTTCAGGCTGAGCCCCGTCATTGGAGCTATAAAGGTTGGGGGAGGAAGACAGAATAAGGAGGTGCGGAGAGGAGGAGGAGCAGTACAAGCTGGCCGGTGATGGTGAGACCAGGTGAAAGGGAAGTTGGGTGGGTGGGGAAGAGGGAATGAAGTAAGAAGCCGGGCCGTGAAATGTGGAGAAGATAAAGGGCAGAAGCATAATTCATCGGAAAGCAGAGGACAGTGACACATAGGAAAAAAAAATGGAAGGAGGAGAGGAACCAGAGGCAGCTGACGTGCACCTTCCACTCACCCTCGCTACCTTTTCATTCTGACTCCCGCCCCCTTCCTTTCCCATCCTAATGAAAGGCCTCGGACAGAAACATCGACTACTCATTCCTCTCCACAGATACTGCCTGACGTGTCGAGTTCCTCCAGTACTTTCAGGGATTCTGTCTTTATTATTTATGGTTTTCCATTGATTTTATTGTATTTCTTTATTTTCTTGTGGTTGCCTGCATGAAAATGAATCTCAAGGTTCTATTTGGCGCCACACGGTAGGGTAGTGGTTAGCACAACGCTTTACAGTATAGGTAACCCGTGTTCAATTCCCGTCGCTGCCTGTAAGGAATTTATATGTTCTCCCCCGTGACGGCGTGGGTTTCCCCTGACTACTTCGGTAATAAATTTACTTTGTACTTTGAACTTTCAATTCTCCCACCTTCGTGCGGAGTAGGTGCAACATGCAGTGAACCTGCCAACCCGCACTTTTCGGGATCTGCGAACACCCGAAGGGGGAGGGGGAGACTCACGGCCGTCACAGGAAGAACGTGCAAACTCCTCACAGACAGTGCCCGAGGCCAGGATCGAACCTGCGTCTCTGGCGGCATGAGCTTGTGGCTGTATCGACCTTTAAAGCCTGGGGGCAGTTGGCAGGATAGTAGTCGTAATGTAATCACTCGAGTCAAGTGTGGTGCTCTCCTAAGGGGGCTTCTCAGGCGGCTGACCCGGAAACCACATAACCGGGATTTAGGATGCATTAGAATCAGAATCGGAATTAATATCAATAACATACAAATTGGAGGCTGATGCACGGGGAGACACCACACAGTCCTTGACAGATCGGGATCAGGGTTCAGTGCTATGGAATGCAAGACAACTGGGGACCCTTCAGGGCTGCAATCTTTCTCCCCCTTCGCTGCTGTTGTGATGTGTTATCATCTTCCGCCAGCTCCATCGTTGAGGTCTTTGTCTAGAACCTCCTCCTTGACCTTACCGCCATGGGTGACCTTACCAGGAGCTAAACGCCAAGTGGTTAAGTCCAGAAGGCGTCTTCTCGGGAATCTCAGGAGCTCCTAAGCCTCTCCACTGCGATGAAGTGTCAATCCTCGAAGAAGAGTTGCAGAAAGACACGTATGTACTTTAGTCTCCCCTCGGCATCTTGACCACAAGCTCCAGGCCACTGTTCCCAGTGGAGCTTTGTGGGGAATGTTACACTAGTGTGTGTGTGTGTGTGTGTGTGTGTGTGTGTGTGTGTGTGTGTGTGTGTGTGTGTATCCGCTCCTTGATATAGCACCCGGCCCTCGAATAGACAGTAAACATCCCACGGAATTCACTGAAGCAGACCGCGAGACTTTTACCTTGATTGGGCAACAAACTTGAAAGAACTATCGGATATTTTTCTTAAAGAAAAATGCAAGTGTTTGAAATCGGTAAAATAAAACAGAGCATTCGTGAAAGACTCGGAAGGTTAGGTTGCGGATAAGTTCACTCACCTTCATTCACCCCAACGCTGAACTGTTTCCACAACCTATGGACTCACGTTCAAGGATACTTCATCTCAGTTCTGGATATTTATTGCTTATTTGTTATTATTATTATTATTATTTTCTTTCTGAGTTTGCAGATTGTTGTCTTTTTGCACATTGGCATTGGTTGTTTACCCGTCTTGTTGTGTGCGTTTTAAAAAAAAATATTTAATGAGATACAGAGTGCAATAGGCCCTTCCGGCCCTTCGAGCATCGCGCCCTGCAACCCCCTTTAACCTTAGCCTATTCACGGGACAATTTACAATGATCAATTAACCTACCTACCGGTATGTCTGTGGACTGGAGGAGGAAACCAGAGCACCTGAAGGAAATCTGTCATGGTCCGGTCCATGAAATCCACATTCCGGTTCACGGTCCGGTCCGGTCCGTCAATCCGTTTTCCATTGTTCTGTTGGGTGCTCTAATTAAGACACATGATTCTCGTTTGGGCAGACACATAAATACCTCTGGAGACCAGGGCTTGGCTGTTGGATTGTTCCTATCAAAACCCCCTGTCTGAATCCCTTCTCTGCCCCTTCCTCCTGAAGCCTTGCCTCGCTTCACCTTGCCTCGCCTCTGCCTGAAGCCTTGCCTGCAACCTCACCAGCATCCTCACCTGTATCCTTGCCAAGTTCAACCGCTGGAGTAAGACAGGAGCCTTGCTGTATCTAGATAAGGAAATGTATTTCATTGTTTAGAACTGTCTCTTTGTGTCCATGCTTTTGCTAGGTAGGTCCGGCCATTTGCCGCTACCTTGAGTTGAGAACTGTCTCTGTGTCCATACCTTTGCTAGGTAGGTCTGGCTGTTTGCCGCTACTTTGTGTTGGTAACTGTCTCTCTGTGTTCTGTGTATGAGTCCAGGTCTATGTCCTGTTCCCAAGGATGTGTCCAGGCTCTGGTTCCAGAGTTCCCTGTCACTAGTCCAGGCTCCTTGTTCCTAGTTCCTTGTCTGGGTTCTGTGTTTCTTGTCCATGTCCTAGCCCAGGCCCTGCATCCTAGTCTCATCCAGGGTCTGTGTCAATGTCCAGCGTCCTTTCTTCCTCACTTCCCTTGCTTTCTTGACACCTAGTCCTGTTCCTTGTACTTCAGTGTCTGTGCCTTGCATTTGGATCTGCTTCCAGTGCGCCCCCCCCCCCATGACAAAACCAATGTGGTCACAGGGAGAACATACATAGAAACATAGAAAATAGGTGGAGTAGGCCATTCGGCCCTTCGAACCTGCACCACCATTTATTGTGATCATGGCTGATCATCCAACTCAAAACCCTGCACCAGCCTTCCCTCCATACCCCCTGATCCCCGTAGCCACAAGGGCCATATCTAACTCCCTCTTAAATATAGCCAATGAACTGGCATCAACTGTTTCCTGTGGCAGAGAATTCCACAGATTCACCACTCTGTGTGAAGAAGTTTTTCCTAATCTCAGTCCCAAAAGGCTTCCCCTTTATCCTCAAACTGTGACCCCTCGTTCTGGACTTCCCCAACATCGGGAACAATCTTCCTGCATCTAGCCTGTCCAATCCCTTTAGGATTTTATATGTTTCAATCAGATCCCCACTCAATCTTCTAAATTCCAACGAGTACAAGCCCAGTTCATCCAGTCTTTCTTCGTATGAAAGTCCTGCCATCCCAGGAATCAATCTGGTGAACCTTCTTTGTACTCCCTCTAAGGCAAGGATGTCTTTCCTCAGATTAGGGGACCAAAACTGCACACAATACTCCAGGTGTGGTCTCAGCAAGGCCTTGTACAACTGCAGTAGTACCTCCCTGCTCCTGTACTCGAATCCTCTCGCTATAAATGCCAGCATACCATTCACCTTTTTCACCGCCTGCTGTACCTGCATGCTCACTTTCAATGACTGGTGTATAATGACACCCAGGTCTCGCTGCACCTCCCCTTTTCCTAATTGGCCACCATTCAGATAATAATCTCTTTTCCTATTTTTGCCACCAAAATGGATAACTTCACATTTATCCACATTAAATTGCATCTGCCATGAATTTGCCCAGTCACCCAACCTATCCAAGTCACCCTGCATCCTCTTAGCATCCTCCTCACAGCTAACACTGCCGCCCAGCTTCGTGTCATCCACAAACTTGGAGATGCTGCATTTAATTCCCTCATCCAAGTCATTAATATATATTGTAAACAACTGGGGTCACAGCACTGAGCCTTGCGGTACCCCACTAGTCACTGCCTGCCATTCTGAAAAGGTCCCATTTATTCCCACTCTTTGCTTCCTGTCTGCTAACCAATTCTCTATCCACATCCATACAAACTCCTTACAGACAGCGGTGGTATTCATTGACTCTAGTGTGTATTTTTTCTATTTACACTGAATATCTACATGAAAATGAACCTCAGGGTAGTATCCGGTGACAAAGGTGTACTTTGATAATAAATTTACCTTGAATTTTGAAATTTGAACTTCTGGTGGAAAGCAAGATAAAGTTAAAGGTTAAAGACCCTTCATCAGACCTGGAAAAGGAGGAGGGAGAGATTTTAAATAGCAGAGAGGACCGGCGAGATAAAGGTAGACCAAATGGAATGTCACAGGCGAGGCAAGGTTACCATGGTGCTTAGCTGTCGATGAAGCTATCTGGTTGGTAAGTTTAATGAAGGTGTCAAAGGGAGAAAATGCAACCTCATTGCATTCCTTTGTGGAATCTCATCTGTAAGTCCCCCCATTAATCAATCAAACATATATATTCATCAGCAACTTCTCACCATGACAACCCCAGCCTCAACCTGTCAGAGATATTTCCTTTGTCCTATCTCTCCAAAACACACTTCACAACTAAAACACACACAACTTCAGGTTCAAATTTTCCCAGTATCTTTCAAATTTTTTACTGGCATGTCTCAGAGAAAGTCAATCATTTCATAACCTAAATTTCTTGAACTATTCCTATCCATTCCAGGACTGTAGGAGACTCTTTGCTCAGCCATTCTTCACTTCTTCACTGTACATTTGGATTGAAGAACTTTGTTTTATTTCTTCCTATGAGAGAACCTGTAGAATGGACTTTAAAGTCAAGGATCTTAAGGTTCCCCTAGACTTTGAAGGACAATTATGGGCATAAGAGTTTTGTTAACCTCGATAAAGCCCATTTCTCTATTCATTTTTTCTATTATAAGATACAGATTTTACTTCACCTATGATGACCCTGTCTGTTCGTTTTTATCCTGTTTGTTCTGTTATTGGCAAAACAATAAAAATAGAGTTTAAAAAAAGCGCACAACTTATTTTCTCTCTCTTATTCTATCAAGAGGTCTTTAAAATTTATTTATTTATTTTTAGAACAGGCCCTCCCAGCCCACTGAGCTGCACTGCCCAGGAACCCACCAATTTAACCTTAGCCTAATCACGGAGCAATTTACATTTACTAACCGGTGCAGCTTTGGACTGTGGGAGGAAACTGGAGCACCCAGAGGAAACACATGCACAAGTGGCAAGAACGTGCAAACTTTCCTACAGAGGATGCCATAATTGAACTCTGAACTCTGACAGCTCAAGCTGTAATAGCGCCGTAATCTGAAACCTTAACCTAGATTTTCCTTTCAAAGATGCTGCCCGACTTTATTCATTTAGTGATAAAATGTGGAGTAGGCCCATTCGGTCCTTTGACACATGATGCCCCAGCAACCTCTGCCAAACCCGATAAAGCCAACCTAATCACTAGACAATTTGCAATGACGCATTTACCAATCCGGTACACCTTTGGACTGCGGAAGGAAGCAGGAGGGCCCAGAGAAAACTTACAGGACTCCATGGGGAGTAAATACAAAGCCTCTTTATGTAATGATGCCAAATTGAACTCTGAAATGTAGAATGCCCTGAACTATAATAGTATCATGCTAACCTCTATGCTACCACGGTGTCCTCTGTTACCTGCAATTCTTCGTTATTTTTAATAACACAACTAGCTGATCCTGATTTACTTTTTGGGGTGGATGCAAAAAGAAGCTGGAAATACTGAACAAGTAAGGCAGCGTCAGTGTAGAGAGGAATGAAGTCAATGGTTCAGGATGATGGGCTGTTATCACAAGTCATCATACACTGACCGGATTTCTCTCTCCTCAGATGCTGCCCGACCTACTGAGCATTTTCAGCATTTTCTGTTTTTATCTCGGCTGTCCTTCATCCGCAGTATTGTATATTTTGCTCGCCATTTATGAGAATTTGCTAGGCACAAATAGGGTGCCACATTAGTGTGACGGTATTATAGCTTGGAGCATCAGAATGCGGAGTTCAATTCTGACGACATTTGTAAGGAGCTCTTAAGCTCACCCTGTTACTATGTGGCTTTCCTCTGGATACTCTGGTTTGCTCCCTCAATTCTAAGCCATATTGGTTAGTAGGTTGGTTGGTCATTGTAAATTGTACTATGTGATAAATAGGTGGAACGCTGGGTGGTATGGCTCACTGGGCTGGAAGAGCATGTTCTGTGCTGCATCTCTAAATAAATAAAACAATAAATAAATTGGCTGCTACACTGAGTATTTAATAATAATAATAAAAGAATATATCTGTAACACAGTATCTTGTTATGAACTCAGAAAGCTGAACATACACTTCATCATTTAAAAGATAGTACACTTTTGAAAGCCACACTCAATGTTTCAGGAAAAGCTTCTTCCCCTCCACCATCAGATTTCTGAATGGTCCATGAACCCATGAGCACTGCCTCTCAGTTCCTATTTTGCAGTATTTATTAATTCATGATTGTAAATTATAGTTTTCCTTATGTATTGTACCATACTACTGCCACAGAACAAATTTCACAACATATGAGTAGTAATGTGATTCTGATTTTGATTGTGAACTATTGTCATACAACGTTATCAACAAAGTCAGAGTAAATGTCGTGGGAGTATCCGAGGGGGAACTGAAGGTGCTGTATTTAAATGCACATAGCATTCGGAATAATGTGGACGAACTCATGGTGCAGTTAGAGATTGTTTGGTACGACATGGTGGGCATCACTGAGTTGTGGCTGAAAGAAGGCCATAGTGGGGAGCTTAACATCAAAGGATATACTTTGTACTGAAAGGACAGGCAGGAAGCTATAGGTGGTGGTGTGGTTATGTTGGTTAAAGATAGAATTACCTCTTTAGAAAGAGATGACATAGGGTCAGAGAATGTTGCATCTTTGTGAGTGGAGTTAAGAAATTCCAAGAGTAAAAAACCATTATAAGAAACATATGTAGGCCTCCAAATAGTAGCCAAGATGTGGGGTTGAGATTGCAAAGGGAACTGGAAAAGGCATGTAATAAGAGTAATGACACAATTGTAATGGGGGATTTCAA
Organism: Mobula hypostoma; assembly: GCF_963921235.1. Lineage (NCBI taxonomy): Eukaryota > Metazoa > Chordata > Chondrichthyes > Myliobatiformes > Myliobatidae > Mobula > Mobula hypostoma. The sequence goes on from NC_086100.1 coordinate 193,529,913, forward strand.
TATGCAAGGGGATTGGGAAAATCAGGTTGGTGTCAGATCGCAAGAGAGGGAATTTGTTGAATGCCTATGAGATGGCTTTTTAGAGCAGCTTGTGCTTGACCCTACTCAGGGAAAGGCCATCGTAGATTGGGTGTTGTGTAATAACCCAGATCTTATTAGGGAGATTAACATAAAGGAACCCTTAGGAGGCAGTGATCATAATACGATTTAACTTGTAATGCAATTTGAAAGGGAGAAGTATAAGTCACATGTACCTGTATCACAATGGAATAAAGTGAATTACAGAGGCATGAGAGAGGAGCTTGCCCAGGTGGATTGGAGGAGGATACTGGCGGGGATGATGGAAGAGCAGAGGTGGCTGGAGTTTCTGGGAGTAGTTCACAAGGCACAGGATAGGTATGTCCCACAGAGGAAGAAGTTCTCAAATGGCAGGGGTAGGCAACCATGGCTGACAAAGGAAGTTAAGGACTACTTCAAAGCCAAGGAAAGGACATATAAGACAGCAAAAGTGATTGGGAAGTTGGATGATTGGGAAGCTTTTAAAATCCAACAAAAGGCAACTAAAAAAACTATAAGAAGGGAAAGGATGAAATATGAGAGCAGACTAGCCAATAATATAAAGTAGCACACCAAAAGTTTTTTCAGTTTATATAAAGAGTAAAAGGGAGGTGAGAGTTGATATTGGACCACTGGAAAATGATGCTGGCGAGGTCGTAATGGAGGACAAAGAAATGACAGATGAACTTAATAGATACTTTGCACCTGTCTTCAGTGTGGAAGACACTAGCAGTGTGCTAGAGGTCTGTGAGTGTTAGGGAGCAGGAGTGAGTGCCATTGCTATTACAAAGGAAAACGTTCCAGGCAAATTGAAAGGTCTTAAGGTGGATAAGTCACTTGGGCTAGATTGACTACATCCCAGAGTCCTAAGAGGTTGCTGAAGAGATAATAGATGCATTGGTCATGAACTTTCAAGAATTACTGGATCCTGGCATGGTCCCGGAGGACTGGAAGATTGCAAATGTCACTCCATTCTTTAAGAAGAGAGGAAGGAAAAAGAAAGGAAATTATAGGTCAGTTAGCCTAACCTCAGTGGTTGGAGTCTATTCTTAAGGATGGGGTTTCGAGGTACTTGGAGACTAATGATAAGATAAGTCAAAGTCAGCATGGCTTCTGTAAAGGGAGAGTTAGAGTTCTTCAAGGAAGTAACAAGCAGGGTAAACAAAGGAGAGTCAGTGGATGTCATTTATTTGGATTTTCAGAAGGCTTTTGATAAGGTACCACATATGAGGCTGCTTAACAAGATAAAATCCTTTGGCATTACAGGAGAGATACTGGCATGGATAGAGGAATGGCTGACAGGCAGGAGGCAGTGAATGGGAATAAAAGGGGCTTTTTCTGGTTGGCTGCCAGTGACTAGTGGTGTTCCTCAGGAGTCAGTACTGGGACTGCTACTTTTCACATTGCTTGACAATGATTTAGATAATGGAAGTGATTGCTTTGTGGCAAAGCTTGCGAATGATACAAAGTTAGATGGAGGAGTGTATAGCGCTGAGGAAGCAACGTGATTGCAGCAGGACTTAGACAAATTGGAAGAATGGCTAAAAATGTGGGAAATGGAATACAGTTTTGGGAAATGTCTGATAATGTATTTTGGTAAAAGGAATAATAATACAGACTATTATCAAAATGGGGAGAAGGTTCAAACATCAGAGTTGCAGAGGGACTTAGGAGTCCTCATAAAGACTCCCAGAAGGTTAATTTACAGGTTGAGTCTGTGGTAAAGAAGGCAAATGCAAAGTTGGCATTTATTTCCAGGGGAATACAATGTAAAAGCAAGGGGATAATGCTGAGCCTTTTTGAGACACTAGTCGGGCTGCACTTGGAATATTGTCAATAGTTTTAGACTCCATATCTCAAAATGGATGTATTGTCATTGGAGAGAGTTCAGAGGAGGTTCATGGGGATGATTCCAGGAATGAAGGGGTTAACATATTGGTACCAATGACACAGGTAGGAAAAGGGAGGAGGTCCTGAAAATAGACTACAGGGAGTTAGGAAAGAAGCTGAGAAGCAGGACTACAAGAGTAGTAATCTCGGGATTACGGCCTGTGCCACGCGGCAGTGAGTATAGGAATATAGTGAGGTGGAGGATAAATGCATGGCTGAGGGATTGGAGCAGGGGGCAGGGACTCAGATTTCTGGAACATTGGGACCTCTTCTGGGACAGGCGTGACCTGTAAAAAGTGGACAGGTTGCACTTGAATCCGAAGGGGACCATTATCCTAGCAGGGAGGTTTGTTAAGTCTACTGAGGCTACTGGGGAGAGTTTAAACTAGCATTGCTTGTGGGGGGTGGGGGGAACCGAACTGAAGAGATGGAGAAAGAAGTGGTTGGCTCACAAATACAGAAAGCTTTTAGGCAGTGTGAGAGGGAGGATAGGCAGGTGATAGAGAATGGACACACTCAGACTGATGGTTTGAGATGTATCTATTTTAATGCAAGAAGCATCATGAAAAAAGCAGATGAGCTGAGAGTGTGGATTAGTACTTGGAGCTATGATATTGTGGCCATTACAGAGACTTGGATGGCTCAGGGACAGGAATAGCTACTTAGAGTGCCAGGCTTTGGATGTTTCAGAAAGGATAGGGAGGGAGGCAAAAGAGGTGGGGGCGTGGCACTGCTGATCAGAGATAGTGTCATGGCTGCAGAAAAGGACAAATTCATGGAGGGATTGTCTACTGAGTCCCTGTGAGTGGAAGTTAGAAACAGGAAGCGGTCAATAACTCTACTGGGTGTTTTTTATCGACCACCCAATAGTAACAGGGACATTGAGGACCAGACAGGGAGACAGATTCTGGAATGATGCAGTAATAACAGGTTTGTTGTGATGGGGGATTTTAATTTCCCCAATATTGATTGGCATCTCCCTAAAGCGAGGGATTTAGATGGGGTGGAGTTTGTTAGGTTTGTTCAGGAAGGTTTCCTGACACAATATGTAGGTAAGCCTACAAAAGGAGAGGCTGTACTTGATCTGGTATTGGGAAATGAACCTAGTCAGGTGTCAGGTCTCTCCGTGGGAGAGCATTTGGAGATAATGATCATAATTCTATCTCCTTTACCATAGCATTGGAGAGGGATGGGAACAGACAAGTTAGGAAAGCATTTAGTTGGAGTAAGGGAAAATATGAAGCTATCAGGCAGGAACTTGGAAGCATAAATTGGGAACAATGTTCTCAGGGAAATGTATGGCAGAAATGTGGCAAATATTCAGGGGATATTTGCAGGGCGTTCTGCATAGGTACATTCCAATGAGACAGAAAGGATGGTAGGATACAGGAACCATGGTGTACAAAGGCAGTTGAAAATCTAGTCAAGAAGAAAAGAAAAGCTTATGAAAGGTTTGAAAACCTAGGTAATGATAGAGATCAGATAATTATCAGGCTAGCAGGAGGGAGTTTAAGAATGAAATTAGGAGAGCCAGAAGGGGCCATGAGAAAGCCTTGGTGAGCAGGATTAAGGAAAACCTCAAGGCATTCTACAAGTATGTGAAGAGGAAGATGATAAGACGTGAGAGAATAGTATCGATCAAGTGTGATGGTGGAAAAGTGTGTATGGAATCGGAGGAGACAGCAGAGGTACTTAATGAATACTTAATGTATTCACCACAGAAAAGACCTTGGTGATTGTAGAGGTGACTTACAGCGGACTGAAAAGCTTGAGCATTAAGAAAGAGGATGTGCTGGAGCAAGTTGGATAAGTCACCGGGACCGGATGAGATATACCCTAGGCTACTGTGGGAGGCGAGGGAGGAGATTGCTGAGCCTCTGGCAATGATCTTTGCATCATCAACAGGAACAGGAGAGGTTCTGGAAGATTGGATGGTTGCAGGTGTTGTTCCCTTGTTCAAAAAAGGGAGTAGAGATAGCCCAGGAAATTATAGACCAGTGAGTCTTACTTCAGTGGCTGGTAAGTTGATGGTGAAGATCCTGAGAGGCAGGATTTATGAACATTTGGAGAGACATAATATGATTATGAATAGTCAGCATGGCTTTGTCAAAGGTAGGTCATGCCTTATGAGCCTGATTCAATTTTCTGAGGATGTGACTAAACACGTTGAAGGTAGAGCAGTAGATGTAGTGTATATGGATTTCCACAAGGCATTTGATAAGGTATCCCATGCAAAGCTTATTGAGGAAGTAATGAGGCATGGGATCCAAGGGAATATTACTTTGTGGATCCAGAACTGGCTTGCCCACAGAAGGCAGAGAGTGGTTGTAGATGGGTCATATTCTGCATGGAGGTCAGTGACCAATGGTGTGCCTCAGGGATCTGTTCTGAGAACCCTACTCTTTTCGTTTTTTTTAAATGACCTGGATGAGAAAGTGGAGGGATATGTTAGTAAATTTCCTGATGACACATACGTTGGGAGTGTTGTGGATAGTGTGGAAGGCTGTCAGAGGTTATAGCGGGACATTGATAGGATGCAAATCTGGGCTGAGAAGTGTCAGATGGAGTTCAACCCAGATAAGTGTGAAGTTGTTCATTTTTTTTAGATCAAATATGATGGTAAGACTCTTGGCAGCGTGGAGGATCAGAGGAATCTTGGGGTCCAAGTCCATAGGATACTCAAAGCTACTGTGCAGTTTGACTCTGTGGTTAAGAAAGCATACAGTGGATTGGCCTTCATCAATTGTGGGATTGAATTGAGGAGCTGAGAGGTAATGTTGCAGCTATATAGGACCCTGGTCAGACCCCACTTGGAGTACTGTGCTCAGTTCTGGTCACCTCACTACAGAAAGGATGTTGAAACCATAGAAAGGGTGCAGAGGAGATTTACCAGGATGTTACCTGGATCGAGGAGCATGCCTTATGAGAATAGGTTGAATGAACTCGGCCTTTTTTCCTTGGAGAGACGGAGGATGAGATGTAACCTGATAGAGGTGTATAAGATGACGCGAGGCATTGATCGTGTGGATAGTTAGAGGCTTTTCCCAGGGCTGAAATGGCTAGCACGAGAGGGCACAGTTTTAAGGTGCCTGGAAGTAGGTACAGAGGAGATGTCAGGAGTAAGTTTTTTATGCAGAGAGTGGTGAGTCCGTGGAATGGGCTGCTGGCGACGGTGGTGGAGGCAGATATGATAGGGTGTTTTAAGAGACTCCTGGATAGGTACATGGTGCTGAGAAAAAGTAGAGGACTATGTATAACCCTAGGTAATTTCTAAGGTAAGGACATGTTCAGCACAGCTTTGTGGGCCGAAGGGCCCGTATTGTGCTGTAGATTTTCTATGTTTCTACATATGAGGAGCGTTTGGCAGCTTTGGGCTTGTACTCACTGGAATTTAGAAGAATGCGGGGCGGGGGGGGGGGGAGAGGATTTCATTAAATGCGGAGGGGCGGGAGGATCCTGCATCATCCATGATGGAATAGCGGAGTAGACTCGATGGGCTGAATGGTTTAATTCTGTACTTATGTCTTATGGTCTCATGGTCTGTGTGGGACACATGTTTCTCGCTATATTTCTGAGCCATTCTGTCTCTATCCACCCCTCCCGCCCCCCCCCCCCGTCCTTTCCGGTCCTGATTAACGGCCTCGGCCTGAAATGTCCACTGTTTACTCCCCTCCATAGATACTTCCTGACCTGCTGTGTACCCCCAACATTTTGTATGTGCTCTTACAAAAGTGGGTGGCGGGGTAAAGATGCGCGTCTACCAAAGGAGGCGTAAGGCTTACCCTCCCTCCGCTAGCCTATAGGTCACCCTCAGGCAAGGTGTAGCACCTGCTAAGTCCTCCCACCCTACCCCGATCAGGGTCACGTAAAGCCATGGGGGCAGGTGGTGGACGGTCGTATGAGCAGCTGGGGCATATCACAAGTCCTGGTTATGCGACCGCTGACGCCAGGCAGACAATCTCTGAAGAGTATTGATAATGGCTGGGGTCACTTGAATTGCAAAGACGCGGTGCCGAAGAACGCAATGGCAAACCACTTCTCTAGGAAAAAAATACCAAGAACAATCATGATCATGGGACCATGATCGCCCCTGTCATACACCAGGGCACATAATGATGATGATATTATAAGCAATCTACAATCTTGTAAATTTTCCAGTCATTCAATAACAGCGTACGACCCAAAGGGCTTTTCTAATCCCAAATATTAGCGACACAACCTTTGCCTTAACGTGTCCTGCGCCTGCAACCGGGGGCTTCGCTGTTATTCAAAGACAAGGAAACCCCAAATGCAGCATTGTGTTTCAAACAGCACTAAATCCACCGCTATCAATTTATGAATAACATCTAAAATAAAAAAATAATAATAAAATCATTCGTGCCTTTATATAAAATAATCGCGGCAGGAAATACACTCGGGACAGATAGTCTGCGTGAATTAGTGAACAAGCCTGCTATATATTGTGTGTGAGGCGATATCTACGCTAATTCATATCATACGAATTATTAATTCATTTGTTGAACGTCGTGCCAAGTATATGAAACTACTATCCCTGCAGCCAACTCGCTCTATCACTGGAATGCAGGTGAGCAGGTCCGCGGCGACGATTCGCTTTCTGATCCTCTGTTGTCTCCCGTAACTTTCTCCTTAGTAACAGTAATTGCTTTAAAGTACATCCTCTTTACTTGCGGGCTTTATTTTGCGTACAGTTCTGCCGGAAATGTGCATAAAATAATAGAAAGTAGCTGGATTATTTTCGATTTTAATTATTAAACTAACAAAAATCGATGTGCACGTATAAGTGGGGATGTGCGAGCGATATGCGTATGCAAAGGGTGGGGGGTAGAATAGCGTAGCGGCAAGCGTAACGCTCTACAGCGCTAGAGACTGGATTTCAATTGCCGCTGCTGCCTGTACGATTTCCCCTGACCGTGTGAATTTCCTCCGGGCGCTCCGGTTTCCTCTCACATTGCAAAGGGGTAAGCGTTAGTTGGTCACATGGGTGTAATTAAGCAGCGCAGACTCGTTGGGACAGGGAGGGCTTGTTCCCGTGCTGTATCTCTTTTTAAAAATGTTTTGAAGGTTTTGTCCAAAAATGCAATTAGGAGTTGTACATGCTGTGCGGAATTACTGGACGTCTGGTGTTTTTGTTAATACTGGGTGCCGTGGCTCGTGTGTTATCACAGCGCCAGCGTACTTATGAAGCTACTGTCACGGCGTTCAGGGACGAATGATCGAAACCCTCTGCCCTCCCACATTCAGTACTGAAACGTCGACTGCGCCTCTTCCTAGAGATGCTGCCTGGCCTGCTGCGTTCACCAGCAACTTTGATGTGTGTTGCTTCAGTACCGTCTACTCTCTCTCCCAACACATATCAAAGTTGCTGGTGAACGCAGTAGGCCAGGCAGTCCTGACGAAGGGTCTCGGCCCGAAACGTCGACTGTACCTCTTCCTAGAGATGCTGCCTGACCTGCTGCGTTCACCAGCAACTTGGATGTGTGTTGCTTGAATTTCCAGCATCTGCAGAATTCCTCGTGTTTACTCTCTCTCCCTGTGCGTGTAAAAGTGTACCCAGCCTTCTGAACCATCAAATCCTCACCTCGGGCCCCACACCACCGGCTCAGGAACAGTTTTTACCCTTCAAACATCCGGCTCCTGAACCAGCGTGGATGATTTCACTCAAATCAACTCTGAACTGATTCCACAACCTGCGAAAGAAAATGAATCTCAGGGTAGCATATGGTGACATACACGTAGTTTGATAATAAATTTATTTTGAACTATGAACTTTGAATCCGCTCTTAACCCATATGACAGCACACGGAAACAGACGACCATTACTAAAGGCCGCGTCATCGTATTCACTCCTCGGACACAGCGAAGGGCAGGGTGAGCGTTGAATTTAAAAAAGAACAGTGAAGTTTATAGAAACACGAAGTATTACTTAAATAAATGATACTTGTATTTATTCTGCGTTATGTTATTTATTTATTGAGACACAGTGAGGAATAGACCTTTCCGGCCTCCGTGCCCCGCCGCCAAGCAATTCCCCGATTTAGTCACAGGACAATTCACAATGAGCAATTACCCTAGCAACCGATTGGTCTTTTGACCGTGGGAGGAAACCGGAGCATCCGGGGAAACCCACGCGGTCACGGGGAGAACGTACAACGTACTCCTTACAGACAGCAGCGGGAATCGAACCTGGGTAGTGCGTTGGGCTAACCACTACGCTTAACCTAATCGCTCTGTCTTGTACTACCTCAGCGCACTGTTGTAATGAAATGATCTGCATAGATGACATTCAGAGTTTATGACTGTGCCTCGGTACCATAATAATGACGCAATTTAATTATTATATATTGAAATGCTTTGGAAAGCGTCCCCGCCCACGCACGCGATGTTGTTTATCTGACCGAAGTGAACTATAAAACTCCGCCATGGGCGATTCCAAGTCCTGCTGTGAATGGAGGAGGGTTGGACACGGGGCTAGCAACCCCCACCCATTCCGTCAAAACCCAGAGCTACAGAAACGAAACTCCAACAGAAGCTCCGGAGACCTCATCCCCGGGAGAGAGGATGTGCTACACCTGGGGCAATTTGAAAGACTGTCCCAGGACAGAGGACTCTGGCAAGCTGCTGTCGGCGGCCTTTGCCCCAGTAGGGGTGATGGGTTTAAGAAGAAGTGAATTACAAAAGCGCGTACATAAAAACTAAACTAAGCAATGAATTAATTGTCTCGATAAATATAATTAAGTAATTGTACAATTTTATATTAGTAATGTTATAAATTCCCTGCCAAATATTGTGCGTCAGAAATAGTTAACTGATCTGTTGTGTGTTTAATGTTATACCGACCGGAGTAAACAGTACTTGATATCCGAGAGCGGGTTAAGCGTGTGCTTGTGAATGGGTGCGTGGCGGGTGTGCGGTCCGTGTTCTCAGTTTGTATCTATTGCAAGCGAAATTGTTTCCTTTTCAGCATTCAGTTCCAACCTCAGATAACAAGTGCTCCATCTTCATTTTATTTGTGGCATGGAAAGCGAACAGTTGGAAACGGGTTGGGGAAATATTTATATTTCTAATTGTGATTTATCCGTTTTCTGTTATGTATTCCAATGTATTGCCGGCGCAGACAACGCATTTCACGACATATGCCAGAGATGTTAAACCTGATTCAGATTCTGATGGTGAGGTGAGTTTTGACAATTTCTGCGCTGACAACTGAGGTCAAGATTCAGAGAAAACTATAAGATACGGCTGGTAATTTGTGGTTAAATTATTCCGTGTTCTTGATTGGAGAAATTATTACTATGTTTGTTTATAAACGCTTTAATGTATACATATCTATCTGTTTATCTATCAGTCTGTCTAAATATCTATCTGTTTATTTATTGTGCAGACAGCCAAGGCCGTTCCTCTCTTAACGCACACTTACACATGCAGTCTGTGCCAGTGTGTGCGTGTTATTGTGTGCGTGAATGTGCAGTGTGTGTGAATGTGTGTGTGTGCGTGTGACTGTGTGAATTTGTGTGTGTGTGTGCTCGCGTGTTCGAGTTTCTGAATGCTAATTGTATTTTGCAAGTTACTTCAGGAATGAACTTCATCGATTTCCTCTGAAACGCAATAAATTTGAAATCAGTAATAACCGGAAGTTACGTACACTTCGTCCGATTTACTACTCGCCGCTACCATCCAAGAGGGCGTGAAGAGAGCAGCGTTCACAATCTGGACGAACCCGTTTAAAGTCGACAAAACAAAACATCTCTGACCAGCGCATCTTTTAAGTAAAAATGAAGGGTTCTGTTGTACTTTTTTTTTGAAAGTGTAAATGATATAAATGATATTCATTATCGGCTCGCAGCTTTATCAGCAAAAAGAAACATTCTCCCCACAAGTAGATCTTCAGCGATATTAATTTATCAGTAAAAAAAATTAAAAGTTGTATATAGTGTACCTAAGCACGAGATTCTGCAAACAGTGGAAATCCAGAGCAACCCCACAAAATACCCAGCAGGTCAAATTGCAGCTTTGGAGGGGAATGAACAGTCGACGTTGCGGGCCAGGACCCTTCATCAGGACAGGAAAGGACGACGGCAGAGCCATAGCTGAGTTCCGCCAGCATTGTGTGTTCGCGTTGCACATAATGTATATGATCAGATAGATTATTTATCTCGAGGTATCGCACATACTTAATATACTGTACACAACAGTGCGAAAGTCTTAGGTTCAGATATATATAGCTAGAGTGTCAAAAAATTTTGCACAGTGCGGTAATTGCCAGCGTGGAGGAGAGCGAGTTTATAAATCTGGTGGGCGCAAGGGATGTTGAGAATAGCGAGGGTGGAGCGCTGCTGGAGGGGTGAGGGACAGGTGGCAGAGAAGGAGTGCCGGCGGTGGGAATGGCGTACACACCCAGCCCTGAGACATCCGACAAGGTCATTTCGTTTGAAACAATTGGTTTGTTGATCATCAGGGAATGTCTCTCTGGTGCTTTCCACTCCCTTCCCACCATGATTCCCCTCTCCCTGCCCCCTTCCCACTCTCAGTCCACAATAGAGACCCAGATCAGAATCAGGTTTATCATCACTCACATATGTCATGAAATTTGATTTTTTTTTTGCGGCAGCAGTACAGTGCAAAACATAAAATTACTACACTACTGTGCAAAGGTCTTGGGCACCCTAGCTAAATACTGTATATGGCCTAAAACTTTTGCACAGTACTGTATGTGCCCATACTTGCGGAAATTTGCATATGCTTAATATATGTGTGCATATCTGCAGAAACTTACTTTCTGTTTCTAGAAGTTTATTTGCATACAGGCGGGTCCAAATTTGTATTTCAAGTTCAAGTTTGTCATCTGCCTGGTCCAGGGTATTAATGCAAAGGAAATTTAATTTTTCTTCAGCAGTCACAATACATAAGTTTAAGGTGAAGGAAAGTATAAGGGATAGTAAGAGACAGGCTCTTTTCACAGAGAGTGGTGAATGCAAGGAACGCCCTGGCTGGGATGATGGTAGAGACAGATACATTAACGGTATTTAATAATCTCTTAGATAGGCACATGTGTGATAGAAAAACGGAGGGCTATGTAGGAGGAAAGGATTAGGTTGATCTTAGAATAGATTAAAAGGTCAGCACAACATCCTGTGCTGAAGGGCCTCTCTTGTGCTGTAATTTTCTGTGTTCTATACACTATACAGAGAAGATTCACTAGAATGATTCTGGGATTGAGAGGGTTAACATATGAGGAACGTTTGTCCGCTCTTGGACTGTATTCCTTGGAGTTTTGAAGAATGAGGGGGGACCTCATAGAAACATGTCAAACATTGAAAGGCATGGACAGAGGGGATGTGGCAAAGTTGTTTCCCATGATGGGGGAGTCTAGTACGAGAGGGCATGACTTAAGGATTGAAGGGCGCCCATTCAGAACAGAAATGCGAAGAAATTTTTTTAGCCAGAGGGTGGTGAATCTATGGAATTTGTTGCCACGGGCAGCAGTGGAGGCCAAGTCATTGGGTGTATTTAAGGCAGAGATTGATAGGTATCTGAGTAGCCAGGGCATCAAAGGTTATGGTGAGAAGGCGAGAGAGTGGGACTGAATGGGAGAATGGATCAGCTCATGATAAAATGGTGGAGCAGACTCGATGGGCCGAATGGCCGACTTCTGCTCCTTTGTCTTATAACTTACATGAAAAAGTAGTGCAAGTTGAAAGAAAAGAAATATGGTTTACAGGAAATGCAGCATTTTCTCTATCCTGTTTTATAATCACTAATCTCCAAACTGGAAGGAAATCAGAATCAGGTTTAATATCACTGGCATCTGTTGTAAAATTTCTTGTTTATCAGCAGCAGCAGTACAGTGCAATACATAATAAAAAACTACAATTTACAATATTTTGTATATATATATATATATAATTGAAATTAAAGTAGTTCAAAATGAGATGGAAAGAAATAGTGAGGTAGTGTACATGGGATATATCAGATATCTGATACCAGAGGAGAAGAAGGAGCTGTTACTGAATCACTGAGTGTGTGTCTTCTATCTCCTGTACCTCCTCCCTGATGCATATCCTGGGCAACGTTCTCTCTATTTTTTTTTGCAACTGCACAGACCAACCATTGCTCTGAGCAGGAAATTTTTACATGGCCTGAAAACTGCATGGCACATTATTTAACATCATATAAAAGAAAATTCCAGCTGCGCAGCAACAAAGGATATGTGCGTGTGAGTATTTCAGCTGCTGTGAGGCCGTACACCTTCACAGTTTGAGTACAGAGGTCCTTAATGGTGGTTATCGCCTTTCTGAGATATCACCTTTTGGAGATCCGCTGTTCATTGTCAGTGTGTTTTACTGAAGTCGGTGAATCATAGGAACTGCAGTTTTGAAGGCCAGTCAACTGATTGTAAAGTCAATAGTTTCACTCAATTTTTCAATTTCAGCACCAGTTTCACTTAGTCTTTCTATTTCACCAGTGATTTATTTTTGTACTTTATTTTTAGATAACTTCATATATTATTTGGGTGTTATTTTGGGTCAATATACAGTGTTTGTGGCTGCATGATGTTGGTTTCATAATGGCCTCAAAGTTATTCTCTGAATCCAGATAACAATGAAAACTCTCAATTATTTATCTGTCAACAGAAAATCAGCCCCAGGCTCCTTCAAAGTGACAGTAATTGGCTCAGAATTTCAGAAGTTATTAGAGGGGATGATAATGCAATTATTAAAGTGATTTGGCAGAAAGAGCCAGGGGAACTTTACCAAAAGTTTCGTACTTAGTTGGCTTAAGGCAGGGGTGGCTGGTGGTGGGAGCAGGGAGTGGTGGTTCTGTAGGAAGCTGCAGGGAGAGCTATATAGAAATAGGGACAGGATATGGTAGGGGAGGATTTAGAACTAGGGAGGAGAGAGTCATACAGGCATAGCACAGCACAGAAAAAGGCCCTTTGGCTCATCTCACTCCTGCTGAACAAGTTCCCATCTGAGCTAGTCCTATTTGCCTGTGTGTTTGACCCATACTCTTCTAAACCAGGGGTTCCCAACCTGGGGTCTGCGGGGCCCTCAGCTAATGGTAGGGGTCTATGGCATAAAAAAGGCTGGGAACCCCTGCACTAGACCTTTCCTATGTGTCTGTCCAACTGTCTTTTAAATCTTGTTATTGCGCCTGTCTCAACTACTTCCTCTGTTAGCTCATTCTACACACCCACCACATTCTCTGTGAAGAAGTTGCCCTTCATGTCCTTTTGGATTCTTACCTCCACCCCTCCTTACTTTGAACTGATGCCCTCTACACTCAGTGGCCACTTTATTAGGTACACCAGTACCCTTGCTCTTTAATGCAAGTATCTAACAGCCAATCATGTGGCAGCAATTCAATGCATAAAAGCATGCAGACATGGTCAAGAGGTTCAGTTGTTGTTCAGACCAAATATCAGAAAGGGAAGAAATGTAATCTAAGTGACTTTGACCGTGGAATAATTATTGGTGCCAGATGGGGTGGTTTGAGTATCTTAGAAACTGCTGATCTCCTGGGATTTTTATGCACAAGAGTCACTAGAGTTTATAGAGCATGGTGGGAAAAACAAAAAACATCCAGTGAGCAGCAGTTCTGTGGGTGAAAATGCTCGGTTAATGACAGAGTTCAGAGGAGAATGGCCAGACTGGTTCAAGCTGACAGAAAAGTGACGGTAACTCAAATAACCATGCTTTACAGCAGTGGTATGCGGAAGAGCATTTCTGAATGCACAACACTTCAAACCTTGAAGTGGAAGGGCGACAGCAGCAGAAAACCATGAACATACACTCAGATATCACTTTAGCAGGTACCTCCTGTCCTCAATAAAGTGGCCAGTGCGTGTACAAGATGGAGGCTAGGGGCTGGAGGTGGCCTGTCCTGGTGTTGGACAACAGTGTATGTGCGTGGGTGGAGGAATGTGGCTTATTTTGCTGTCGTTTTGTTACTTGTTGTGTTCTGTGGGACATGGTCAGCATGTATGTTGGCACCAGAATGTATGGCAACACTTGTGGGCATTCCCCAACACCTCCTTAGGTTGTGCTGGTTGTTAACACATAAAGACGCATTTCACTGTATGTTTCACTATACATGTGATAAATAACTGTATCTAAAATCTGAAATCCAATGGATTAGCATTGGTCACAATGCATTAATCCTAACCTAGCCTGGGGAAGACTCAATGGAGGATAGAACAGCACAGAAACAGATCATTTGACCACAATGTTAAGACTAGAAGGCCATAAGACATAGGAGCAATATTATTCCATTTGGCCCATCGAATCTACTCTTCTATTCCATCATGGCTGATCCATCATCCCTCTTGACCACATTCTCCTGTCTTCCCCCCATACCTTTGACGGCACGACTAATCAAGGATCTATCAACCTCTGCTTTAATCATACCCTATGTCTTAGCCTGCGCAGCCCAATTCCACAGATTCACCACCCTCTGGCTAAAGAAATTTTTCCTCATCTGTTCTTAATGGACTTCACTCAACTCAGAGGCTGAAGGCAGAAGAAATAGAACTATTACTTCTGCCTGCATGTGACACATATCCCTCCATTCTCTCTGTGTTCTTGTACCCATCTAAGAGCCTCAGGAGTGCCTCTATCATTTCCGTCCCCACTACCACCCCTGGCAGCCCATTCCAGGCACCCACGCCCTCTGTAAAATACTTACCAGGGACATCCCTTTTGACCTTACCCCCTCACCTTAAATGCACAACCTTCAGTATTAGACATTTTGACCTGGTAAAAATATACTGGCTGTCTACCTCCAATGGCTTTATAAACTTCTATTAAGTCTCCCCTCAGACTCAGCTGCTCCAGGGAAAGCAAGCCATGTTTTCCATTATCTTCATCTTAGAGATAACACCCTCTAATCACTGTTCCTTCTAAGCTGTGCAGGATCGCAGCCGCACAGTAACTGAAATACTCCCATGCACATAGCCCTTGTTGCCATGCAGCTGGAATCTTTTTAACATTTAAACATTTAAAGTGCAGCACAGTTTTCAGGCTGTGTAAAGATTTCCTGATCAGAGCAATGCTTGGTCCACACAGCTGTAAAAAGTATTAGAGGGGATATTGCCTCTAATCTAGGTGGCATTTGTTTGAGGCAATATACCTACCATATTTAATAACAGTGTATAAAGGACAATAGAGCTGATAAAGGGGCTCTGCATTCTGGGTTTATTCAATAACCTTAGAATGTATTTTATATAATATATTTAGGTTGTAAAATGTCCTAATACCACTTCACAGGAATGCTGAAAAAAAATGACATTGTTGTGCCCTAGATTTATAGCAGAATGTCTAAAAAAAAAAGCACCATCACCCCAGCCGGGGATGTAGGCTGCCCACAGCAGCTCAACGGAGTCGTCTGTCCTGGGCCAGTCTTTCACATTGTTTCCACATGTAGTCCATCTTCTCGGTGTATCCTTACTGTCCAAGGGATGAATTCTTTAGAGCTTCTGCTGGCGTTGCTGTGGCTTTGGGTTTATACGGGATGGAGTTGCTGGCCCCATGTCCAACCCTCCTCCTTTCACATCCAGGCTTGGGACCATCCATGGCGGAATTAATGTCCAAAACTTGAGTCAAAGAAGGAGATTTTTGATTTTGTGGTCTGGATAGTCTCGAGCCTGATGGCATGAATATCGATTTCTCCTTCCAGTAAAAAAATCCCTCCCCCTCTCCTCTTCTTCTATTCCCCACTCTGGCTCCTTACCTCTTCTCACCTGTCTATCACCTCCCTCTGGGTCCCTTCCTCCTTCTAGTTCCGTCTGAGATTCCAAAGATATATGGGTGAGTAGGTTAGTTGGTCACATGGGTATAAATGGGCGGCCCAGGCTCATTAGGCCAGAGGAGTCTGGAGTTTAGAAGAATTCAGGGTTATCTCATTCAAATCTATTGAATATTGAAAGTCCTAAATAGGCTGGATGTGTAGAGGATGTTTCCAGTGGTGGGAGAGTCCAGGACCAGATGATGATGATGATGACGTCGACTCAGACCTGAGAGGCCGGCGTTGGGCATTTTCATGCCTTACAAGGCGGAGTTCGAAGGGCTGTGTGGGGCACCACTCCTCACACAGACATTTCGCAGTATTATTTTACGAGACCGAGTTGCGAGATCGACATCAACCTGACGCGGATGGAGAGTGCGCTCGGGAGCGGTCTGCCACTGGACTGAATGGGGGAGCCTCCGTTCTCGAACCCGGCGCTGATCTCACTGCGCCACCGGCCAACCAGAGGGCATTGCCTCAGGATGCAAGGACTTCTCTTTCGAATGAAGATGAAGAAGAATTTCTTTAGCCAGAGGGTGGTGAATCTGTGGAATTCATTGGTACAGAGAGCCGTGGAGGCCAAGTCATTGGGTATATTTATAGTGGAGGTTGATCGGTTCTTGATTAGTAAGAATCAAGTACCTATTGAGGTTTCAGCAGGAGAATGAGGTTGAGAGGGAAATAATTCAGCCATGATCAAATGATGGAGCTTTCTCAGTGGGCTGAGTGGCATCATTCTGTTCCTATGTCTTATGGTCTTATCTCTCAAATGAAACAAAAAAAGGCGTGGCTGTCCAGACCTGAGGAATTTTAATCAGGGATACTTAAGCAATTGAAAGAGAGGGTGTAGAGTAAGATATGGAACAACATAGGAATATTCCCTGGAAAATAATCTTCTTATCTTGATATATTGACCACTGAGTTTCTGAGTTAGCTGTGAAATTGATAGATGAGCACTTGAGGAATAACCCAATGGTGTAATTGTTATAAAGAGTTAGAGCAATACAACACACAGGTACAGACCACTTGGCCCATCCAGTCTATGCTGTTCACTGTACCCACCCAGCTAGTCACGTTTTCTAGCATGTGGCCTGTATCACTTTTATAGTCTATAATAATGAAGTCGATGGCAAAACCAAAGTAAATTTATTATATTACCCTGAGGTTCATTTTCTTGTGGACATTCACAGGAAAATAGAGAAATGCAATAGAATTTATGTAAAACTATACATAAACAAAGACCAGCAAACCACAAATGTGCAAACGAAGGCAATTTGTGCAAATAAAATTAAATAAGTAATATAGAGAACACGAGTTGTGAAGAGTCCTTGAACATGAGTGTGTAGGTCATAGAATCAGTTCAGTGCAGTGGTGAGTGAAGTTGTCCACAGCGGTTCAGGAGTCCGATGGTTGGAGGGTAATAGCTAACTGTTCCTGAACCTAAGGCTCCTGTCCCTCCTGCCCTATACTATCAGCAAGAAGAGACCATGGCCTGGATGATGAGAGAACTTGACGTTGGATGCGGCTTTCTTGTAGCAGTGCATGCACACTTCCAATCAAACCTTTTACAAGTTCCCACTGCGCCAAGAGGAAGTCTAAGGGCACACAAGTCTGAACAGCTCTCGCAGTGACTCTCTGCAGCCTGAGACCGGTCTCCTCGATCAGGCTGGGTTTATCGGTGGTTGATTCTGTCTTACAAGCTACAACAACACTAAACTGGCTGCAGGGAAGGAGTCTCTGGGATTTTCCTACCCAGGAGATGGCAAGTCAAATTTCTGAGAACTGGTATGTCACCAAAGTCTCTTGCAAGTTTCTATCAATGTACTGTGGAGAGCATTCTAACTGGTTGCATCACCGTCTGGTATTGTGGGGATGGGGTGGGTGGGGGGCGGAGCTACAGCACAGGATAAAAAGCAGCAGAAAGTTGTAAACTCCGCTAGCTCCAACATGGGCACTAGTCTCCCCAGCATCTTTAGAAGGCAGTGCCTCAGAAAGGTGGCACTCATCATTAAGGACCCTCATCACCCTGGACATGCCCTCTTCTCATTGCCACCATCAGGGAGCAGGTACAGGAGTCTGAAGACACACACTGAATGTTTCACAAACAGTTTCTTCCCCTTCGCCATCAGATTTCTGAATGGACGATGAATCCATGAACCTCAGTTTTTTCCCCTCCCTTTGTGCACCACTTAGTTAACTTATATACTGTATAATGTGTAGTTTTTATTACAATGTATTGCAATGCACTGCTGCAACATAGCCACACATTTCATGACATATGCCAGTGATATTTTGAGGTTCATAGAACCATACAGCTCAAAAATGGACGTTCCTGGTGACTGTAATACTTAATGATGCTAATCCCGTTTGACTCCAATAGGCCCATATCTCACCATGCCTCTCCTCTGCAAATATCTGCCAAAACACCTTTTAAACATCGTAAATGTATCTGACTGCCCCCACATCCTCTGACAGTGCATTCCAGAGATTCACCATGCTCAATGTAAAACAACTTACCACTTGGTCTCTTTACAATCTCTCTCCCTCACCTTATAACATCTGAAGACATAGGAGCAGAATGGAGGCATTCGTTCCATTTAGTCGACTCATTTCATCACAGCTGATTTATTTTCCCTCTCAATCGTATTCTCCTGTCTTCTTCCACAGCCTTTGATGCCCTTAGTAATGGAGAATTTATCAACTTCCGTTTTAAATATACCCAATGGCTTGGCCTTCACAGCCGTCTGAGGCAATGAATTCTACAGGTTCACCATCCTCTGGCTAAAGAAATTCCTCCTCATCTCCATTCTAAAGGGACATTTTATTTTCAGGCTGTGTCCTCTGGATCCAGACTCGCCCACTCGTGGAAACATCCTCTCTAATTCCTCTCTATCTAGGCCTTTCATTTTTCAATAGTTTTCAATTAGATCCACTTCCCTTCCCCTCCCCCCCCCCCATTGCAGAGGAGGTTTAACAAGATAGACTTGGACTAAAGTCTAGCTTGTCAAGGTAGACCAAGTGAGGCATTGACTCTAAGACCATAAGAAATAGGAGAAGATTTAGGCCATTCAGCCCATTGGTTAGCCTGTGGGAAAGATGGTTAAGGTGCAACTGAATTAATCAGCAATGAGAGGTTATAAGACTATCAGACATTGGAGCGGAATTAGGCCATTCGGTCCGTCAAGTCTGCACTGCCATTTGAACATGGCTGATACATTTCCCTTCTCAACCCCATTCTGCAGCCTTTTCCCCGTAATCTTACACACCCAGATTTACCAAGAATCTATCAACCTCCGCCTTAACTATATCTAGTGACTTGGCCTCCACAGCTGTCTGTGGCAATGAACTCCAGAGATTCACCACCCTCGGGCTAAAGCAATTCTTTCTCATCTCCAGTCTAAATGGATTTCTTTCTATACTGAGGTTGTGCCCCGGGTCCTAGACCCCCTACTGTTGGAAACATCCACTCTATTTAGGCCTTCAAACATTTGCTAGGCTTCAATGAGATCACCACCCCGCCCAACCATTCTTCTAAGTCCCAGTGAGTACAGACCCAGAGTCATCAAACATTCCTCTGATGATTAAGCCTTTCAATCCTGGAATCATTTTTGTCAACCTCCTCTGAACTACCTCCGATGTCAGAACATTTTTTTCTTGGACAAGGGGCCCAAAACTATTCACAGTACTCCAAGGGAGGCCTCACCAGTGTTTTATAAATCCCCAACATTTCATCCTTACTTTTATATTCTAAAACGAGTGATAGGATGCAACTTCTATTCATTACAAGGAGAGTGGGTAACCAGAAAAAAAGCTAATGTTATAACTGTACAACACATTGGCGAGACTGCATTTGGTAAATTGGTTTATTATTTCTCCAAGAGGACCACAACTTTGTCGTAGGGTTTGGAGGCTTGTGTGCCTCAATGACCCAGAGAGCTGCATTGGGTAGAGTCAGAATCTTGTGCTTTGGCTCTTTGTTGGGTCACCAATGCCAAACAGGTCAAACGGTAGAGGTCAGAGTAAGAGTGGTCCACCAGACCTCCAGGTACAGGGGTTCAGCTCAGGGCTAACAACCCTGACTGGTCAAACAAAACTGCTACGGAAACAGCAATGAAGAATCCTTCGACATCTGTGTGCGATGGTATTCCTGAGTCTCCACCTGGGACTTGCATGACTGACAGTAGTGGAAACTGTGAGGAAGCTACTGCCATGTTGAAGGAAGCCCTGAACACCTCCTGGACCAAAAAGTGTTGGACATTGATTGGGCACGTGAGGAGAAGAGAGGCCAACTCCATCACCAAGACAGCACTTCGTTGGATCTGTGATGGGCGGAGGAAACATAGGAGGCCAAAGAGAACTTGGTGCTGTCCCATACAGGCAGAAATGAGGGCCCTGAACCATACATGGGGCACCATAGGGAAATAGCCAAGGACAGACAGAGATGGAATAATGGGCAATAAGTAAGTATGTGAGTAAGGTTTATTGTTGTCACATGCTGAAGGAACTCAACAGGTCAAGCAGAATCTGAGGAGGGAAATGGACAGTCAATGTTTTGAGTCTAGACTCTTCATCTGGACTGGAGGATAGAGGGGAGGTAGCCAGTGTAAAGAGGTGGAGGGAAGGGAAGAGCATAAGCTAACAGGTAGATCCAGGGTGGCATGGTAGTGTAGCAGTTAGGATAACACTATTACTGTGCAAGAAACCTGGGTTCAGTTCTGCTGCCGTCTGTAAGGAATTTGTATGTTTTTCCTGTGATCATGTGGGTTTCCTCTCACAATCCAAAGACACATTGGTTAATTGGTCACATGAGTGTAACTGGGTGGGGTGGGGCTCATTGATCCCAAAGATTCGTCACCACACCGCAACTCCAAATAAAAGGTATCAGCAGATAAGGGAGGGTGGAGAACAGGAGTGGTGACAGAAGCTGGGAGAGGATAGATGGGAGTGACAAAGAGCGGGAGATGGTAAATCCTGATAGGAGAAGAAGGTAGAACATTGAATAAAGGAAGGGAGGTGGGGATCAATGGAAGGGGGAGGAGGGAGGGGGGAAATTTGTGAGATGAGTGTGAAGATGACAGGGGCCGGATAGCTCAGAAGAAGAGAGACAAAAAGATGGGGCAGGCAGTTACTGGAAGTTATAGCAACGCTCATGCTGTTGGGTTGTAGACTATCCAGGGAGAATATGAGGTGCGCTTCCCCTGGTGTGTGTTTAACCTCATCTTGGCAGTAGAGGAGGCTGAGGGCAGATACAGTGGAAATGGAGTCATAGAGGCAAAGAGCACTAGAGCACAGAAGCAGATCCTTCAGCCCATCTAGTCCATGCAAACTAGTTTCCTCCCTAGTGGTTTAACACTGGTTTTGCAAGGTAACTATCATCCTCCTGTTGTTTGAATATTGGTTTTCTTCGAATAGTAGTGTGATTACTCAAATCGAGTATGATGTTCTCCTAAAGGGGCAGTGGATTCCCTAAATGGAGAATGCCTGTGTCTGACTTTTTTTATGTGGGGGAGGCTGATACATGGGCAGCCACCACATGATCCTCAGTAGATCTGGGTCAGGGTCCAGTAGTGTGGAGTGCAAGGTGACAGTGAAACCTTCACCACTGCAACTTTCCTCCACCTTCACTGCAGTTGTGATGTGTCATCATCTTCTGCCAGCTCCAATGCTGAGGTCTTGGCCAAATCGCACATTCTCTGGAACCTCCCCCTTGACCTTACCTCCATGGGTGACCCCACCAGGAGTTAACCTCCAGGCAGTATTGCTCTTGGAATCTCAGGAACTCAAAGCCTCTCCACCACAACAAGGTGATGACCCATTGAAATGGAGAGGAATATTGCTCAAGATCAAGTTCAAGTTAATGGTCATTCAAGTCTATACATGTATACCGCCAAACGAAACAACGTTCCTCTAGACCAAGGTGCGTAACACAGTACATATAACTCTCACACAGCACAAAGTAATGTTGCCACAAATAAATTAACAAATAATAAAATATATTCCAGAAGATTGACATTAAGCATAAAGTGCATTTATGATACAAGTTAACAGTATAACACTACTGGCGCTTCACACACGATGGGACCTGGGTAGTGGTGGGGAGTTCAGTGGTTTCACAGCCTGGGGGAAGTAGCTATTTCCCTTCCTAACAGTCCTTGTCCTAATGTTACAGTACCTCCTGCTTGATGGTAGGGGGTCAAAGAGGTTGTGGGACAGATGGGAAGGATCCTTGACAATGCTAAGGGCCCTGGGTATGCAGTGCTCCTGATAAGTATTACTGATGGGTGGAAGAGAGGTATTACGACTATCATCTCAGCAGTCCACACAATCGTTTGCAGGGGTCTTACAGCTTTGCAGTTCCCATACCAGACCGTGATGCAGCTGGCCATGACACCCTCAATGGTGCTCCTGTCAAGTAACACAATGTTGAATATTGCAAAGCAAAGGGATATTAAGGAAACAGAGTCATTGTGCAACATTCTGTCAGTCTTTCTCAGAGGCTCTGTTTACTTGACCGAAAAGGTGGCATATTTTCTCTACTACCTGCATTACGTGTTCACATCCCTGCTGTGGAATTGGCAGAATTTATGACTCAGAAAAGGAGGATCTGAATGAAAACTGAAGTGCAGTTATCCTTATACACAAATATCCACCTTCTTTCAGCAGCTGTCATCAAATAAGGATTAAAGTCAGGCACCCTGTTTGATCTTTGCCGTCTCTACCTAGTAACACACAGGCTAATTGTTACATTCCTTTATTAACACTAATCACATCAGTTTAATTTACAGTTTATGAATGTGACTCAGTAGCCACTTTATTAGTCACAGGAGGTATCCAATAAAGTGGCCATTCTCTGTGTGTTCATGGTCTTCTGCTGCTGTAGCCCATCTACTTCAAAGTTTGACATGTCTTGTGTTCAGAGATGCTCCTCTGCACACCACTGTTGTAACACGTGGTTATTTGAGTTACTGGCACCATCCTGTCAACTTAAACCAGTCTGGTCATTCTCCTCTGACCTTTCTCATTAACAAAATACTTTCACCCACTGAACTGCCACTGCCTGAATGTTTTTTTTTGTTTTTAGATTTAGATTATGAGAACACACAGTCCTCTTTTATTGTCATTTAGAAATGCATACATGCATTAAGAAATGATACAATGTTTCCCCGGAGTGATATCACAGAAAACAGGACAAACCAAAGACTAACACTGACAGAATCACATAATTTTAACATATAGTTACAGTAGTGCAAAGCAATACCATAATTTGATGAAGAACAAACCATGGGCACGGTAAATAAAAGTCTCAAAGTCCCTGAGTTGATCGACTCCCGAGTCCCCAATAGCAGGCAGCAAAAGGGAGAAACTCCCTGCCATAAACCTCCAGGCACTGTCAACTTGCTGATGCCTTGGAAGCAGCCGACCACAGTCGACACTGAGTCCGTCCGTCCGAAAACTTTGAGCCTCCGACCAGCCCCTCTGATACAGCCTCCCGAGTGCCATCCTCTGCCAAGCGCCTTTGACCTCACCCCAGCCGCTGAAACAAGCAAAGCCGAGGAGTCGGGGCCTTCTGCTCCGGAGATTCCGGTTACCACACAGTAGCAGCGGCAGCGAAGCGGGCATTTCAGAAGTTTTCCAGATGTTCCTCCGTACTCTCACGTCCGTCTCCATGAAATCAGAATTGTGCATGGTCCCCTACTTGACAGATTACAGATATCATTCACCGGAGAGGCCGCGCGCACTGCTGTTGCGCTGCCATCTTCTCCTCCTCCTCCATTTTCACTCCATCCACGGTAAACACTAAAGACTGTTGTGTGTGAAAATCCCAGGGTATCAGCAGTTTCTGATTTATTCAAACCACCCTGTCTGGCACCATAGAGTCATAGACCTCAACAGCACAGACACAGGCCCTTCAGCCCATCTAGACTGTGCCAAACCATTAACCTGCCTAGACCCATCAATCTGCACCCTGATCATAACCCTTCATACCCATCCCATTCATGTACCTATCCAAATTTCTCTCATATGTTGAAATCAACCCCGCATCTACCAGTTGCACTGGCAGCTCGTTCCATGCTCTCACCACCCTCCAAGTGAAGAAGCGTCTCTCACATTCCCCTTAAACATTTCACCTTTCATTCTTAACTCATGACCTCTAGTTTTAGTGTCACACAATCTCAGTGGAAAAATAATCAATAATCATTCCAAGGCCAAAGTAACTTAAATCACATTTCTTCCCCATTCTGATGTTTCATCTGAACGACAACCATGTCTGCATGCATTTTTGCATTGAGTTGCTGGCACGTGGTTGGCTGATTTGGTATTTGCATTTACAAGCAAATACCTAATAAAGTGGTCAGTGACTGTTAACTGTCTATAAATATTTATAAATGTGAGTTTACAAATGGGAATTGAAAGTTCTATAGATACTCAGTGGAGAGTATCCTGACAGGTTGCATCACAGATTCCATTATTAAGGACCTTTACTATCCAGGCCATGCTCTCTTCTCATCACTACCATCAAATAAAGATAAAGGAACCTTTGGTCCCACACGACCAGGTTCAGGAACAGTTCAACCATTGGGTTCCTGAACCAGAGTGGATAACTTCACTCACCTTACCTCTGAGCTGATCCCGCAACCTATGGACTCACTTTCAAGACCACTGCAACTCACGTTCTCCGTATTATTTATTTACTTTTTAAAATTATTTTCAGGATTTGTATTTTTTTTTTGCAAGAAAATTAATCTCAAGGTAGTATATGGTGACGTAAACTTACATCTTGGAATAGCCTTAACTGATGTAATAACAGTAATCACAAACTTCTCAGAAATGCTACACATTCACTGATATTTTCTAGGGAAAGGTACCTGTAGGTCTTTGTTGGTCAGGACTCCATTATATCAGACACTTCGGAGGCAAATAAAGTTGAACAATAGGTGCCTGATAGAATGGAATGGAGTCAGAAGCTGGGAGATGATAGGTAGAAGGGTTGAAGATGGTGGAATCTGATGGGAGAAGAGGGTAGATTATGTATTGGAAGGAAGGTCACCTGTGGGAGAAGTGTGTAAATGATGGGTAGGAGCGGTAACATTTCTGATTATTTTCAGATTCAAATTTATTCATCAAAACATACAGTGAAATGAGACATTTGCTTTAACAACCAACACAACCTAGGGATGTGCTGGGGGCAGACTGCAAATGTCATCTCACACACACCAAATGCTGGAGAAACTCAGCAGGTTAGACAGCATCTGTGGAGAGAAAGAAACAGTCAACATTTTGGGCCCGAAGAAGGGTCTCGCCCAAAACACCATCTGTTTATTCATTTCCATGGATGCCGAGTTCCTCCAGCGTTTTGAGCATGTTACTATGGCTCTCCAGTATCTGCAGCATCTCTTGTGTTTTCGATTCACCACTCATTCCAGCGCCAAAATATCTTGCCCACCATGTTCGGCAGAACAACAAAGAACACGATACAACAGAACACAGCATGCAATAAAACAACAGCAAAACAAGCCCCTTTCCTCCCTCCCACCCACTCAAACACACAGGCAAGAGGGGGCAAGATAGGGATCGGGTAGATCAGGAGGAGAGAGAAAAGGGAGTAGAGGCTGCAGCAGAAATGACATCTTGAAATTTATACTTCTATAGAACTTTCTCCTTGTCCATTCATAAAGTGCCACCCAGACGTGAAATATCAGTGACTCAACCCTGATTCAATCTCAACTTGCACAGTAATATCTGGGGTCCTATCAGCCCTGGGGCACTGACAACCAGTGAGTCAGTGCACCAGTTTACCGCTGCAACCATGGAATCCAACAAAACAGCACAGGGTGTTGTGCTGTGAAATGGCAGTATAGCTTTCGTTTAACTCTTTGCGTAAATGTTATGTCAAAGCCGGAACGCGGCAGTCTCCACGGAGACTAGACACAGAATAAAGGTGAATAGCTTAGGACGTTTTTGCTGGGAGATTCAAGACCATTTACTATCAATTCCAGTACACAAGTTTAAAGGAGAACAAACTAATTGTTACTCTGGATC
Source organism: Mobula hypostoma (assembly GCF_963921235.1). Classification (NCBI taxonomy): domain Eukaryota; kingdom Metazoa; phylum Chordata; class Chondrichthyes; order Myliobatiformes; family Myliobatidae; genus Mobula; species Mobula hypostoma. The sequence continues at coordinate 193,555,701 of NC_086100.1, forward strand.
CAAGGCAGCACAGAAAACACAGTAAGGTGAAGAACACAATAATAATTTAAAAACACAATAAATATAAATATATGTGATTGCTTATATACACAGATTGATTGTATGCCCATAAAGTGACGCTAGGCACAGAAACATAAGGTGACTGAGGAAATGATAAAGTAGTGGTGGTTGGGGGTGTGGAGGGGTGGGTTGGTGGGTGGAGGTGTTGATTGGCCTCACTGCTTGGGGAAAGTAACTGTTTTTGAGTCTGGTGGTCCTGGCGTGGATGTTGTGTAGCCTCCTCCCTGATGGGACAAATAGTCCATGAGCAGTTGGGTGGGATCCTTCATAATGTTACTGGCCTTCTTCCAGTCCCTTTCCTCATATATGCCCTTGATGGTGGGTAGGCTGGTGCTGGTAATGCATGGGGCAGTTTCGACCACCCATGGTAGAGCCTTTCTGTCCACCGCAGCGCAGTTTCCATTACGTGCGGTATTACAGCTCATTAGGATGCAGTCTATTACACTTCTGTAGAATGCCTTGAGTATGGATGTGCAAAGTCCATCTCCCTTCAGCCTCCCCAGAAAGCAGAGATGTTGGTGAGCTTTCCTGCAGAGCGGCTGTCTCATCGTTGTTCGTGATGAGTTGTGTCACCAGCCATGTTGACAATATGATTACTCGGGTGTTTGGGCGTGCAGGCATGTGCGAACAGAGCGTACAGTAGTTGACTCAGCACACAGTCGAGTACTGAGCATGATGAGGAGGGAGGGGAGATTTGATAGGTGTTCTCTATACAGAATTATGAGGGGGTGTAGATAAGGTGAATGCATGCGGGCTTTTTCCTCTCAAGTACTGTGTGCTGGAGTTGGGATGCTGTGTCGAAGTTGTATAAGACATTGATGAGAACAAATTTGGATGATTGCGTGCAGGGTTGGTCACCGATCTACAGGAAAGATAACTGTAAGATTGATAAAGTGCAGAGAAAATTTGCAAAGATGCTGTTGGGACTTGAGGACGTGAGTTACAGGGAAAGGTTGAAAAGGTTCAGACTTTATACCCTGGAGCATGAGAGAATGAGGGGAGATTTGATAGAAGTATACAAAATTATCAGTATAGATAGGGTAAATGCAAGCCGGCTTTATTCACTGAGGCTGGGTGAGACTACAACCAGGAGAAATAGGTTAAGGTGAAAGATGAAATGTTTCAGGGAACCCTAATGGAGAATCTCACAGTTCACAGAGGGCGAACTATGAGGTTCACCTCAGAAGATGGTGTCAGTGTGGAATGAGCTGCCAGAGGAAGTTGCAGATGCCGGTTTGACTGCAACATTTGAGAGAAGTTTGGAGAAGTATTTAGCCGGAAGAGGCATGGAGCATTATGATCCATGTGTGAGTCGATGGGACTAGGCAGAACAACACTTTGGCATTACCTAGATAAACCAAAGGACCTGTTTCCATGCTGTAGTACTCCATGACTCTGTAAAGCCCTTGACCCACACTCACTCACTCCCAGGACAGGAAAGCACAGGTTAGGCACAGAATAAATCTCCCCCTACACTCACTCACTCCCAGGACAGGAAAGCGCAGGTTAGGCACAGAATAAATCTCCCCCTACACTCACACACTCCCAGGACAGGAACAGCACAGATCAGACACAGAATAAATCTCGCCCTACACTCACACAGTCTTAGGACAGAACAGATCAGACACAGAATAAATCTCCCCCTACACTCACTCACTTCCAGGACAGGAAAGCACAGGAAAGGCACAGAATAAATCTCCCCTTACACTCACACAGCCCCAGGACAGGAAAGCACAGGTTAGGCACAGAATAAATCTCTCCTTACACTCACGCACTCCCAGGACAGGAATAGAACAGATCACACACAGAATAAATCTCGCCCTACACTCACACACTCTTAGGACAGGAACAACACAGATCAGACACTGAATAAATCTACCCCCGCACTCTCACACTCCCAGGACAGGGACAGCACAGATCAGACACTAAATAAATTTCCCCCCGCACTCTCACACTCCCAGGACAGGGACAGCACAGATCAGACACTAAATAAATTTCCCCCCGCACTCTCACACTCCCAGGACAGGGACAGCACAGATCAGACACAGAATAAATCTTCCCCTACACTCACACACTCCCAGGACAGGGACAGCACAGATCAGACACAGAATAAATCTCCCCCACATGTCTAGATTCAGATTCAATTATTTATCACAGGTACAAGGAAACATTCAGGGAAATGTGTTGCTTGCATGCACAACCAGCACTACTTAAGGATGAGCTAGGGGCAGCCCGCAAGTGTCACCACACCTTCTGGCACCAACATAACATGCCCACATTGAGCAACAGATCTACTGTAAAACCAGCCCCATCCCTCCCTACCACCCACCCTCCCACAGGAACAGTCCTACAACCCCAGGATAGGCCTCCAAGACAGACCAGGAAAAGCACAGGTTAGACACAGAATAAAGCCCACTACCCACTTCCCTACGTCTCACTCACTCAGAACACCTGAATCTCCCTGGAGAGGGTGGTGTACAGTGTCCGCAGTTCTACTGGATACTGTATATCCGGGACTGCCGACCGTCACAGGGTCTGGAGTGTATCCTAGCTACAGATGCCAATTTTTCAGTTTGATCTACATGTTCTAAACACTGTACTGAGTATTATGAAAATATCATAAGTACCCTAAGAAACCCCTTTAAAAATAATTGAATTTGATTTAATGGGGTGGCATGGGAGAGCAATTGTTAATGATGTAATCGCTTTACCAGTGCCAATGATCAGACTTAGGAATTCGGTTTAATATCACTAAAATATGTCATGAAATTTGTTGTTTTGCAGCAGCAGTAAAGTGCAATACATAAAAAAGCAACTATTACATTAAGAAATGCGTGTTTATTTATTTATTTTATATATGAGATGGTAGCAATGAGAAGATGGCGTGTCCTGGGTGATGGAGGTCCTTAATGATGGATGCCACCTTTTTGATGCATTACCTTTTGATGGTGTCTTCGATGCTGGGGATGCTAGTGCCCATTTTGGAGCAGACTGAGTTTAGAAATTTCTGCAGCTTTTACTGATCCTCCCCTCCATACCAGACAGCGATTAGCCAGTTAGGATGCTCTCCACAGTAGATCTGTAGAAATTTGTGAATATCTTTGGTGATGCACCCGTTCTCCTCAAATTCTGAATGAAATACGGCTGCTGTTGTAGCTTCTTCGTAAAAACATTAATGTTGGGCCCAGGACAGATCTTCATATTCAATGGTAAGGTTTCAGCTGATTTCAGTTGCCAAGTATTCTCCTCACCTCAAATCCTAAGCGATTTAGTCCTCATCATTCAGTGGAGGTCCCTGATCTTGGACCTCCCAACCACTGGGAGCATCCTGCTCTCATCCAGTTGGTCCAGTACTAGTAGCTGTTTATAGTTTGTGATGGTCTTGTTGTCCTTCTCATTCCAATGACTTCTCCCCTCTGATCTCACTAGCTGCCCTGTCTCCCTTCACCACGGCCAGGAGGATCGGACACCCGTACCAGAACCGCACACCTCCAAAGCGGAAGAAGCCCAGGACCTCGTTCAGCCGCCTACAGATCTGCGAGCTGGAGAAACGCTTCCATCGACAGAAATACCTGGCCTCGGCTGAAAGGGCAACACTGGCTAAGGCTCTCAAGATGACCGATGCCCAGGTCAAGACCTGGTTCCAGAACAGAAGAACCAAGTGGAGGTAACGGCACTACAGGGACCACGAGGTGGCCATGAGGCCCCTCAAGCCCATTGTACCATTTATGATGCATTTTGTCAAAGAATTGAGAGTTCTAAAGAGGGACTGTTTTCTCAGGCTACAGAAGCTGGAACACAGGAGGGCAGTCTTAAGATTACAGTCTGAGTATTTCAGATTCGCAAGAAGACAGAGGGGTGAAGAAGGCAATTGGCACGCTGTACTTCATCACTGAGTATAACTTAGACCATAGAACATTCACCAGTACAATACAGGGACAGGCCCTTCAGCCCACACTGTTGTGCCACACCAAACAACTGGTCAACTAAACTGATCTCTTCTGCCTACACAATGTCCATATCCTTCCATTTTCCTCAGACCCATGTGCCTATCTAAACATTTCTTAAAAATCCCTAATGTATGTATCTGCCTCTACCATCGGCCCAGCAACACATTCCAAGCACCCACTGTTCTCTGTGTGAATAAAAACTTGCTTTTCATATCCCCTTTGAAATTACTCCCTCTCACATTTTAAGTGTGTGTGTATATAAATAAATAACAGATGGGGTACAAGGGGGAGGTGGGGCATTAGCGGAAGTTTGAGAAGTCAGTGTTCATGCCATCAGGTTGGAGGCTACCCAGACGGAATATAAGGTGTTGTTCCTTCAACCTGAGTGTGGCTTCATCTTTACAGTAGAGGAGGCCGTGGATAGACATGTCAGAATGGGAATGGGACGTGGAATTAAAATGTGCGGCCACTGGGAGATCCTGGTTTCTCTGGTGGACAGAGTGTAGGTACACACATTCTTTTTCTCTCTCTCCTTTTTCTCCCTCTGTCCCACTCACTATACCCCTTGTCCATCCTCTGGGTTTTTCCCCCCTTCCCCCTTTCCTTTCTCCCTGGGCCTCCTGTCCCATGATCCTCCCATATCCGTTTTGCCAATCAACTGTCCAGCTCTTGGCTCCATCCCCCCCACCTCCTGTCTTCTCCTATCATTTTGGATCTCCCCCTCCCCCTCCCACTTTCAAATCTCTTACTCACTCTTCCTTCAGTTAGTCCTGACGAAGGGTCTCGGCCCGAAACGTCAACTGCACCTCTTCCTAGAGATGCTGCCTGCCCTGCTGCGTTCACCAGCAACTTTGATGTGTGTTGCTTGAATTTCCAGCATCTGCAGATTTCCTTGTGTGTGTGTGTGTGTGTGTGTGTGTGTGTGTGTGTGTGTGAGTGTGTGTGTGTGTGTGTGTGTGTGTGAGTGAGGTTGTGTTCATGGGTTCAACGTCCATTCAGAAATTCGATGGCAGAAGGGAAGGAGCTGTTCATGAAACATTGAGTGTGTAACTTCAGGCTCCTGAACCTCCTCCCTGGAGTTAGCAATGAGAAGAGGACATGTTCTGGGTAATGGAGGCCCTTGATGATGGATGCCGCCTCTTTCAGGCATCATCATTTGAAGATGTCCTGGATTCTGGGGAGGCTAATGCCCGTGATGGAACTGGCAGAGTTTACAAATTTCCACAGCTTTTCCCAATACTGTGCAGTGGCCCCTCCATACCAGACGGTGATGCAACCAGTCAGAATGCTCTCCATGGTACATCAGTAGACATTTGCGAATTGAAGTTGAGAGGGGAAAGATTTAAAGGGGATCTAAGGGGAAATTGTTTCACACCGACTGTAGTGGGTATATGGACTGAACTGCAGATAAATTGGTAGAGGCAGGAGCAATTTAAAAGAAACTTGTTCATGGCAAGGACAGGTTTAGAGGGATAGGGACTAAACACAAACAAATAGGATTAGCATAGACAGACATCTTTGTCCACATGGACGAGTTGGGCTGAAGGTCCTTTTTCCATCCTATATAACCCTATGAATCTATAAGCCAACAATACCTATAGTTAGATTCTGCAAATGACAACTGGTTCATGTTTAGTTCTGAATTTTGAATGTATTTACCTTGACTGAATATATTAATGGATATTTGAAGAGACAGGTGGAGAGTGTTGCAGGAAAGGGAGCTGACCCCTTATTGCTCCTGGTTCAATACTGTGTGGGGTTCTCACATTCTCTCTGTGATTGCGAGGGGATCCTCCAAGTACTCTGGTGTCTTCTCACATCCTGAAGAGATTTAGATAAAGATTAGCTTTATTAGTCAGTTGTACATTGAAACGTTGAAAGATACAGTAAAATGCATCGTTTGTGTCACTGACTACCACAGTTCAACGATTGTGCTGAGAGCAGCTCACAAGAGTCGCCACACTTCTGGTGCCAACATATCATGCCCACAACTGCAATGAGCTCTTTGGGCCTGTGCGGGGCGCTGGAAAGCGTAGGGTTCTGAGGATTTTAGAGCACCTTAATTGGTTAATTGTTGTTTAACGAGAGTCATTAATCATTTCGAGTTCCTTGTGTTTTCCTCTGGTGACTCGTTCTTTGTAATGTGTTCTCCTGGTGCTTTCTGTTTAGCCTTGTTAAGTTTATTTTGATGTACTCGTATTATTTGAGTGGATGCCTGATTAGCAGCAATCACAGGATCCTAGTTTTGAGAATGTTATTCCCCCCCCCCTTTTTGTTCTCTCTCTCTTTTTTCTCCCTCTGTCCCTTTCACTATAACCCCTTGCCTGCTCTCCACCCTCCGGACTCCCCTCCCCCCTTCTCCTTCTCCCCAGGCTTCCCGTCCCATGATCCTCTCCCTTCTCCAGTCTGGTATCCCTTTTGCCAATCAACTTTCCAGCTCTTAGATCCACCCCTCCCCTCCTGTCTTCTCCTATCATTTCAAATCTCCCCCTCTCCCTCCCACTTTCAAATCTCTTACTATCTCTTCTTTCAGTTAGTCCTGACAAAGGGTCCCGGCCCGAAACGTCGACTGTACCTCTTCCTATAGATGCTGCCTGGCCTGCTGTGTTCACCAGCATTTTTTGTGTGTATTGCTTGAATTTCCAGCATCTGCAGATTTCCTCATGTCTTACTTTTGGCAATGTTGCTTGACCGAGCCACCGATGTCCTTTTAGATTATTATGAATAAACTCTCATCATCATCTCTACATTGGAGTCTACCTTTCCTCTGCACTTGGGTTCCAATATTGCCAGCACACATTGTGATAACAATTTACTAGGCCATAGGTATTTGGAATGTGGGAGGAAACCGTAGCACCAGGAGAAAATCTATGCAGACATGGGGAGAACGTACAAACTCCATACTGAGAGTGGTGGGGATGGAACCACGATTATGATCGCTATGCCTTAAAGCTTTATGTTAACCACGACGTTACCATGCCGATATATGTAGTAGAGGCCCCAGCTTCCAGCATCTGCAATCTCTTCATTTTCTGGAATTTTCCTAAGTCTTCTGGTCTTAGAGTCTTATGGAGTCACAGTCATAGAGAATTGGGCCATTTAGCCCAACACATCCATACCAATCCTTTCACCCATCAATACTACCCCTCTTCATTGAGGAGGTGTTTCTTTAGCCAGAGTATGGTGAATCTATGGAATTTATTGCCACAGACAACTATGGAGGCCAAGTCAAAGCAGAAGTTGATAGGTTCTTGATCAGTAAGAGTGTCAAAGGTTACAGGGAGAAGAATGGAATTGAGAGGGAAATAACTCAGCCATGATAGAACAGCATTGAAGGGCTGAATGGCCTAATTCTGCTCCTATATCTAATGATGATATGTTTTATGGCTATGACAAGGTAGAGTGAGAGATAAAGAGTTCATCTTTGTGGGGCAGTGTGGAGGGTTGGTAAGAGTTAATAGAGAGATGGGCTGAATAGCCTAATTCAGGTCCTATGCCTTATGATCTTATATGGGGTTACGCCTGGGTTAGGGGAGTGGCAAAAGAAACAAAGGGGAGTTGACAGCCAAGTGTGAAAGAGAATAAATCACAGAGCTACGGCAGTGACGGGAGTGGATTTGTGGAATTTTTCTTTTGGAAGCAGGCATGAAGCAATGGGTTAGAAGGTCACCTTCTGTTTCTAAATCAGTAGATTTATCAAACTAAGACAGCTACAATGGTGCTGCAGTTAGTGTGACGCTATTACAGCTCAGGGTGTTCTGGAATTTGGAGTTCAATTCTGGCACCGTCCGTAAGGAGTTTGTATGTTCTCCCTGTGTGTAGTGTTCTCGTGCAATGTGTTGAAACTCTGACGAAACACCAAGTTAAACCAGAGCCAATGAAGACAGAGTCGTAGTAAGGTTGACCATTTACTGTTCACTCTTCCACATTAACATCGTATGGTGAAAACTGTTGATAAAAAAATATAAACATATACAGCGTTTGTTTCATTCTGGAGACCACGTGCACTCTCTTCTGTTAGCGAGTGTCTCCAGCCGCCCCGAGTAGCAGGCGAGGGGGTTCCCATCAAACCGCCACTGGGCCCGAGCCCACCCCGCGTTTGAAATTGAAAAGCCGACACGTGCGCCACCCGAACTGCCACTTCCTTAACAGAAACCGCGTTAATATTTTTACTTCAAATACTTTCATAGGAACTTACACGCATGGCACCCACTTTTACACCTTCCTGAACCGGAAGTTACACATCAAACGCGGCGAAACCGGACGTGACGTCATCACATGCCGCGATATACCATAGAAAATGAATTTACCTTTGTTATACTGTAACTTAATTATCAACCTTTAACTAGAAAATAGTTACAAACAAATCATTTAAAGCGTAGACCCAACAAAGTCAAATAAATGCCTTAAGGGCAACACACCGTGACCATGTGGGTTTCCTCCGGATGCGCCGGTTTTCTCCCGCATTTCAAAGACGGACAGGTTAGTAGGTTAATTGGTCATTGTAAATTGTCCCACGATGAGGGACGGTGTGACTGTTTGGGCTGGATGGGTGTGTTCTGTGCTGTATCTCTAAATAAAAGTAAATAAACAATAAATAATAAGATATAGGAGCAGAAGAATGCCATTTGGCCCATCGAGGGACGGTGTGACTGTTTGGGCTGGATGGGTGTGTTCTGTGCTGTATCTCTAAATGAAAGTAAATAAACAATAATAATAAGATATAGGAGCAGAAGAATGCCATTTGGCCCATCGAGTCTGTTCTGCCATTCAATCATGGTCTGATTCAATTCTTCCAGTCATACCCACTCCCTTGCCTTCTCCCCATATCCTTTGATGCCCTGACTAATCAAGAACCTATCTATCTCTGCCTTAAATACCCCCAATGACTTTGCCTCCACAGCCACTCCTGGCAGCAAATTCCACAGATTTATCACCCTCTGACTAAAGTAATTTCTCCGCATCTCTGTTCTAAATGGACGTCCTTCAATCCTGAAGTCATGTTTTTTTTTTCCTAGACTCCCCTACCATGGGAAATAACTTTGCCATATCTAATCTGTTCAGGCCTTTTAACATTTGGAATGTTTCTAAGAGATCCCCCCTCATTCTCCTGAACTCCAGGGAATACAGCCTTAGAGCTGCCAAATTTTCTTCATACAGCAACCCTTTCATTCCGGTTATGATTCTCGCGAATCTTCTCTGAACCCTCTCCAATGTCAGTATATCCTTTCTAAAATAAGGAGCCCAAACTGCATACGATACTCAAGTATGGTCTCACGAGTGCCTTATAGAACCTCAACATCACATCCCTGCACTTATATTCTATACCTCTAGAAATGAATGCCAACATTGCATTTGCCTTCTTCACCACCGACTCAATCCCTTTAGGGTGTCTTGTACAAGGACTCCCAAGTCCCTTTGCATCTCTGCATTTTGAATTCTCTCCCCATTTAAGTAATTGTCTGCCCATTTATTTCTTCCACCAAAGTGCACGACCATACACTTTCCAACATTGTATTTCATTTGCCACTTCTTTGCCCATTCCCCTAAACTATCTTAGTCTGCAGGCCTTCTGTTTACTCAACACTACCTGCTCTTCCACCTATCTTTGTACCATCAGCAAATTTAGCCACAAATCCATTAATCTCATAGTCCAAATCATTGACATACATCGTAAAAAGCAGCGGTCCCAACACCGACCCCTGTGGAACTCCACTGGTAACCGGCAGCCGGCCATAATAGGATCCCTTTATTCCCACTCTCTGTTCCGGAATGGTAGAATGGATAGGAGATATTAAAGAGCTGTGTTTTTATCCCTAGCATCATTGGAGATGCAGGTGGGACTTAGCAGGTCAGGCAGCACCAATGGAGGGACAGCTCAAAACTCTGATAAACTTCTATAGACGTGTAGTGGAGAGTAAATTCACTGGCTGCGTCACAGCCTGGTATAGAAATACCAAGGCCCTTGAATGGCAAGCCCTACAAAAGAGAATGGATACAGCCCAGTCCATCATGGGTAAAGCCCTCCCCACCATTGAGTATTTCTACACAGAGTGCAGTCACAGGAAAGAAACGTCCATCATAAGGGCCCCCCCCCCCATCCAGGTCGCGCTCTTTCAGCATCCACCCTATAAACCGGCTTCTGATTCTAATTGTGTTGGCTCTCTATTTTCTGATCCTCGGCGTACTTCCAGGAGTCAGGATTGATGAGCAGCCTTAAATCTAACAAACATGAAAATACGAATCAAACTAAATAAAGAGCTAAGAAATGAAGCTAAGAGATAAATGAATGGCGAAAAAAATGACACAAAGATAGCAAAAGAATAAAAGAGGGCATCTCTGAAAAATGCATTACTTTTATGATTAAGATAAGAAATTCTTTAGATGGGAATAAACTAGTTAATAGGCTACATATTAAAACAATTACATTTTATGGGTAATGTGCTGATACGTAACTGATGAAAAATGGGAATGGTGATAAACCGTTAGTTTAGCTGCTATATTGCTTTCTGCCAGTGAGTGGGGATGAACCACCGCATACTGTGAAAAATACACGAGTTTGTTAAAAAGTACAAATAATATAAAAAGTCATATTTTAAAAAGTGGTTTCCAACAAGAGAGACCTGAAATCAGAAATAAAGACAGGAAATCCAGTCTAATGAAGAGTCTCATTCCAAAACGTTGACCAATTCTACACTTCTTCAGATGTTGTCTGACCTGTTGAGTTCCTCCAGCAGTTTGTTGTTTTTTTATTGTATAGAAACTTGAAATGCTGGAAACACCCAGCCCTGAGGAGAAAGAAGCTATTAAGAAGAGTTACTTTAACCATCAGAAACTGAGGTAAATGGGTGGGAAATTGAAAAGGGAAAAAAAAACCACAGATAAAGAAAGCAAGACCTCAACACTCACCAGGTCAGGCAGCATCTATGCAGGCAGTATTTTGTGTCATATCCATCAGAAATAGAAAATGTTGGAAAACTGACTGGGATAGTTTTGAAAATGGACACATTTCATGTTGTGGAAAAGTGGGAAGTGGTGGTGAGAATAAAGGAAGGGTGTGTCGTAGGCCGCAGGCTAAGAGAGTGTGACTAATGTGAATGGTGAATGCGCTGGCTTAGAGCTTGGAGCTGATGAGAACTAGAAAGCGAGGATAGAGGAGAAAGGGGAGAGAAGGAGAGAGGGAGAGAGTGAGAAAGCAAAAGAGAGAGGAAGAAAGAGAGGAGGAGAGAGAGAAGGAGATAGTGAAAGAGAGAAAGTGAGAGGGAGAGAGAGATGGGGAGGGAGGGGGATAGAGGAAGAAAGCGAGTGAGAGAGAAAGAAGGAGAGAGTGAAAGAGGGAGAGAGAGTGAAAGAAAGGGGAGAGTGAGGGAGAGGAAGACAGTGTGAGAGAGAGGGAGAGAGCAAGGGGAGAGAGAGAGATGGAGAGAGAGACCCTCTACTTCCCCAGAAGGCTAAGTAAATTTAGCACGTGCCCTTTGACCTTCATCAATATTTTACAGATGGACCACAGAAATCACCTTTTCCAGATAGATCATGGTTTTATATGACAAATACGCTTTCCAAGAACGTTAGAAATCGCAGGAAGTTGTCCACACAGCCCAGGATACTGCCCAAACCAGCCTGCCCTCTGTCCACACTGCTCACTGCCTCAGGAAAACAGGCAAAATAATCAAAGACCTCTCCACCCCATCATTCTCTCCTCCCCCCTCCCATTGGACAGAAGGTACAAGAGTTTGAGACCATGTAGCACCAGGCTCAAGGACAGCTTCTATGCCACTGTTATAAGTCTCTTGTACATTAACAGCAAACTGTGTCTCCATCTACCACATCACTACTGCACCACACTTTCTCTGTAACTGCAACACTTTTATTCTGCATGGTCACGTGAAGCCATGGGAGCAGGTGGTAGATGGTCATATGAGCAGCTGGTGCATGTCACAAATCCTGGTTATGCGACCACTGACACCAGGCAGACGATCATGAAGAGTATTGATAATGGCTGGGGTCATCTGTCTTGTAAAGATACTGCCCAGAAAAAGGCAATGGCAAACCGCTTCTGATGAAAAATTTGCCAAGAACAATCATGGTCATGGAAAGTCTATGACCGCCCACATTATGTAACACAGCACATAATGAATGAATGAACTAGAATGTACAACATAGAACTGTACAACACAGTACAAGCCCTTTGGTTAAACTTTTAACCTACTCTAAGATCAATCTAATCCTTCCCTCCACATAGACCTCTATTTTTCTACTACCTATGTGCTTATCAAAGAGTTTCTTAAATGGCCTTAATTTATCTGCCTCTACCACTGCCCCGGCAGGACGTTGCACCACTCCCTGTGTAAAAACCCTACCTCTGACATCCCCCCTATACTTTCCTCCAATCACCTTAAAATTATACTCCTTTGTATTAGCCATGTGTGGGGCAGGATATACAGCTGATACATTGAATGATCTTCATGGATAACATGCAAACAATGTTGTCTAGTTTTTGACATCTTTTATTGTTTATTTATTTATAGTTTACTTATTTAGAGATACAGCTTTCCAGCCTAATGAGCCTGTGCTGACCAATTACACCCATCTGACCAGGTAATTTACGTCTTTGGAATGAGGGAGGAAACTGGAGCACCCAGAGGAAACCCTCGCAGTCACGGGGAGAACATACAAGCTCCTTATAGTCAGTGGTGGGAATTGAACCCGGGTTGTTGGTGCTGTGATAGTGTTCTCCTAACCGCTACACTACCGTGCCACCCCATAACCTCTGCTATAAAGAAAGTTTTTTTTTACTTTCTACCGTGTTCATGACCCTTGTAAATTTGCATCTCTCTCTTAACTCTTATCTCAACATATTTGCCTGAGAGAGATGGCATTAAATTGATTTCTTGGATCATGGGATTGTCCTCTGAGGAGGTATTGAACAGACTGCGTCTACAGAGTTTAGAAGAATGAATATTGATTCACTTGCCATCTATAAATTTTTAAGGAACTTCATTGCCGTTAAGAGGCCATTTTCCACCACAGGGGAGTCTAGAACCAAGGAATGCAGTCTGAGGAAAAGGGCTCAGTCATAAAGGACTGGAGAGAGCATTTTGCACTTAAGGGACCATGGATCTTCTACCTCAGAGTCTGTGCAGGCTCATTTATTAAGTATTTTGAAGAAAGTAAATGGCCAATATTAGGATACTCAGGAACCGAGAAAGGCGGAATAATAAATGCAGGTGAAGTAAAAGTGTGAGTTCAGTCATGATTCTGAATATATGTATATAGGCATCAGTTGTCTCATGAGACCATGGATTTGCACCTTGGAAGGTTTCCAGGGCACAGGCCTGGGCAAGGTTGTATGGAAGACCAGCAGTTGCCCATGCTGCAAGTCTCCCCTCTCCACGCCACCGATGTTGTCCAAGGGAAGGGCACTAGGACCCATACAGCTCGTTACTGGTTCTGAATATGAGGCAGACAATATATCATAGTGTCATAGACTCACAGCACTACTGCAGAGGAGCTGGCCCTTTGGTCCATCTAGTCCATGCCATCTACCCTGCTCGTCCCATGGTCCTGTACCCATAGTCCTCCATACCCCTCCACACCCCTCCCATCCATTTACTCACTCAAACTTCTCTTAAATGTCGAAATCAAACCCACATCTACAATTTCTGCTGGCGGCTTGTCCCACACTCTCACCACCTTCTGAGTGAAGAAGTTCCCCCTCATGTTCCCTTAAATATTTCACCTTTCACCCTTAACCTCTACTGCTAGTCACCCCCCCACCTCAATGAAAAAAGCCTGCTTGCATTTACTCTATCTATTTTATACCCCTCATAATTTTGTATATTTCTATCAAATCCCCACTCATTCTCCTGTGCTTCAGAGAATGAGTTCCTAACCTATTCAATTTTTCCCTATAACTCAGCACAGAGAAAATTTACAACAGCCTTCTAACTACTCTCTGTACTCTTTCAATCTTATTGACATCTTTCCTGTAGGTAGATGACCAGAGCGGCACATAATACTCCAACTTCCGTCTCACCAATGCCTTATACAACATCCCAACTCTTGTACTCAATTCAAGGAAAGCGGTGTCACAGATAGATAGGGCTGTAATCAAACCCACATCCATTACTTGCACTGGCAGCTCATTCCAGACTCGCACCTCTCTCTGTGAAGAAGTTGCCCCTCAGGTTCCCCTTACATAAGGTGACTTTAAACTAGAATGGTTGGGGGGGTGGGAATCAAATTAAAGAGGCTAGGCGTGAGGAGGTTAGTTCACAACAGGGGGATGGGAACCAGTGCAGAGAGACAGAGGGGTGTAAAGTGAGGGTAGAAGCAAAAAGTACTAAGGAGAAAAGTAAAAGTGGCAGGCCAACAAATCCAGGTTAAGCATTAAAAAGGGCCACTTTTCAACATAATTGTATATGGGCTAAGAGAGTTGTAAAAGAGCGCCTGAAGGCTTTGTGTGTCAATGCAAGGAGCATTCGTAATAAGGTGGATGAATTGAAAGTGCAGATTGTTATTAATGATTATGATATAATTGGGATCACAGCGACATGGCTCCAGGGTGACCAAGGATGGGAGCTCAACGTTTAGAGATATTCAATATTCAGGAGGGATAGACATGAAGGAAGGGGAGGTGGGGTGGCATTACTGGTTAAAGAAGAGATTAACGCAATAGAAAGGAAGGACATAAGCCGGGAAGATGTGGAATCGATATGAGTAGAGCTGCTTAACACTAAGGGTCAGAAGACGCTGGTGGGAGTTGTGTACAGGCCACCTAACAGTAGTAGTGAGGTCGGAGATGGTATTAAACAGGAAATTAGAAATGTGTGCAATAAAGGAACAGCAGTTATAATGGGTGACTTCAATCTACATGTAGATTGGGTGAACCAAATTGGTAAGGGTGCTAAGGAAGAGGATTTCTTGGAATGTATGCGGGATGGTTTTTTGAACCAACATGTCGAGGAACCAACTAGAGAGCAGGCCATTCTGGACTGGGTTTTGAGCAATGAGGAAGGGTTAATTAGCAATCTTGTCCTGAGAGGCCCCTTGGGTAAGAGTGACCATAATATGGTGGAATTCTTCATTAAGATGGAGAGTGACATAGTTAATTCAGAAACAAAGGTTCTGAACTTAAAGAGGGGTAACTTTGAAGGTATGAGACGTGAATTAGCTAAGATAGACTGGCAATTGACACTTAAAGGATTGACGGTGGATATGCAATGGCAAGCATTTAAAGGTTGCATGGATGAACTACAACAATTGTTCATCCCAGTTTGGCAAAAGAATAAATCAAGGAAGGTAGTGCACCCGTGGCTGACAAGAGAAATTAGGGATAGTATCAATTTCAAAGAAGAAGCATACAAATTAGCCAGAGAAAATGGCTCACCTGAGGACTGGGAGAAATTCAGAGTTCAGCAGAGGAGGACAAAGGACTTAATTAGGAAGGGGAAAAAAAGATTATGAGAGAAAACTGGCAGGGAACATAAAAACTGACTGTAAAAGCTTTTATAGATATGTAAAAAGGAAAAGACTGGTAAAGACAAATGTAGGTCCCCTACAGACAGAAACAGGTGAATTGATT
This sequence comes from Mobula hypostoma, assembly GCF_963921235.1. Classification (NCBI taxonomy): domain Eukaryota; kingdom Metazoa; phylum Chordata; class Chondrichthyes; order Myliobatiformes; family Myliobatidae; genus Mobula; species Mobula hypostoma. The sequence goes on from NC_086100.1 coordinate 193,571,295, forward strand.
ATGGGGAGCAAGGACATGTCAGACCAATTGAATAATTACTTTGGTTCTGTCTTCACTAAGGAGGACATAAATAATCTTCCAGAAATAGTAGGGGACAGAGGGTCCAGTGAGATGGAGGAACTGAGCGAAATACATGTTAGTAGGGAAGTGGTGTTAGGTAAATTGAAGGGATTGAAGGCAGATAAATCCCCAGGGCCAGATGGTCTGCATCCTAGAGTGCTTAAGGAAGTAGCCCAAGAAATAGTGGATGCATTAGTGATAATTTTTCAAAACTCGTTAGATTCTGGACTAGTTCCTGAGGATTGGAGGGTGGCTAATGTAACCCCACTTTTTAAAAAAGGAGGGAGAGAGAAACCAGGAAATTATAGACCGGTTAGCCTGACGTCGGTGGTGGGGAAACTGCTGGAGTCAGTTATCAAAGATGTGATAACAGCACATTTGGAAAGCGGTGAAATGATCGGACAAAGTCAGCATGGATTTGTGAAAGGAAAATCATGTCTGACGAATCTCATAGAATTTTTTGAGGATGTAATTAGTAGAGTGGATAGGGGAGAACCAGTGGATGTGGTATATTTGGATTTTCAAAAGGCTTTTGACAAGGTCCCACACAGGAGATTAGTGTGCAAACTTAAAGCACATGGTATTGGAGGTAAGGTACTGATGTGGATGGAGAATTGGTTAGCAGACAGGAAGCAAAGAGTGGGAATAAACGGGACCTTTTCAGAATGGCAGGCGGTGACTAGTGGGGTACCGCAAGGCTCAGTGCTGGGACCCCAGTTGTTTACAATATATATTAGTGACTTGGATGAGGGAATTAAATGCAGCATCTCCAAGTTTGCGGATGACACGAAGCTGGGTGGCAGTGTTAGCTGTGAGGAGGATGCTAAGAGGATGCAGAGTGACTTGGATAGGTTGGGTGAGTGGGCAAATTCGTGGCAGATGCAATTTAATGTGGATAAATGTGAAGTTATCCACTTTGGTGGCAAAAATAGGAAAACAGATTATTATCTGAATGGTGGCCGATTAGGAAAAGGGGAGGTGCAACGAGGCCTGGGTGTCATTATACACCAGTCATTGAAAGTGGGCATGCAGGTACAGCAGGCGGTGAAAAAGGCGAATGGTATGCTGGCATTTATAGCGAGAAGATTCGAGTACAGGAGCAGGGAGGTCCTACTGCAGTTGTACAAGGCCTTGGTGAGACCACACCTGGAGTATTGTGTGCAGTTTTGGTCCCCTAATCTGAGGAAAGACATCCTTGCCATAGAGGGAGTACAAAGAAGGTTCACCAGATTGATTCCTGGGATGGCAGGACTTTCATATGAAGAAAGACTGGATGAACTGGGCTTGTACTCGTTGGAATTTAGAAGATTGAGGGGGGATCTGATTGAAACGTATAAAATCCTAAAGGGATTGGACAGGCTAGATGCAGAAAGATTGTTCCCGATGTTGGGGAAGTCCAGAACGAGGGGTCACAGTTTGAGGATAAAGGGGAAGCCTTTTAGGACCGAGATTAGGAAAAACTTCTTCACACAGAGAGTGGTGAATCTGTGGAATTCTCTGCCACAGGAAACAGTTGAGGCCAGTTTATTGGTTATATTTAAGAGGGAGTTAGATATGGCCCTTGTGGCTACGGGGGTCAGGGGGTATGGAGGGAAGACTGGGGCGGGGTTCTGAGTTGGATGATCAGCCATGATCATAATAAATGGCGGTGCAGGCTCGAAGGGCCGAATGGCCTACTCCTGCACCTATTTTCTATGTTTCTATCTATGTTTCTATATTTCACCTTTCACCCTTAACCTAGGACCAGTAACAACGACTGATTGTTTGCCCTGAAGCATATTAATCAGCAGTGACAGTTAAGAAGTTTCACAGTCACCATTACAACATACATTGCGCTCCTATTAGAATAATTAGCGGCATTTAGATTTGGACACATACCTCTGGACTCCTACAAATAACTTTACTGTTGTGTTACCATGGTAACACCAGGTAAAATGGAAGGTGGTAGTAGACAAGTCAAAAATAAAAACTGGGCCAGAGGAGGTATATGCAGGAGTCATAGAGTCATTGAAAAATACGGCACACAGACCTCTTGGCCTATCTTATCCCTGCCAAAACCATTTAAACTGCCTACTCACATTCACCTGCACCCAGACCATAGCCCTCCATACACCTACCATCTATGTATCTATCCAAACTTCTCTTAAACATTGAAATCAAGCTCGCATGCACCATTTCTGCTGGCAGCCTGTTCCACATTCTGATGACCTTCTGAGTTAAGAAGTTCACCCTCATGTTCCCCTTAAGCATTTCACCTTTCACTCTTAACCCATGACCTCTAGTTGCAGTCCCACCCAGCTTCAGTGGAAAGAGCCTGCTTGCATTTATCCCATCTATACCTCTCATAATATTCAATTTCTTTCTGCCTCACGAATTGATGACAGTGGATTAACTCCACAGTGTAATTTTTTGAACACTGTAATTGATTTACCATTGGCACATGCACTAAGATACAATGAAAAGCTTTAGTTTGCATATCGTCCACCCAGATCATTCCATACATGACTACATCCATCATCATCATTATGTGCTGTGTCATGATGTAGGCGACGATTGTTCTTGGCAATGCAGTGATTAGCGCAATGCTTTACAGTTCTGGCAACCTGGGTTCAATTCCCACCACTGCCTGTGAGGAGCTGGTACGTCCTTCCCCATGATTGTGTGGTTTCCCTCAGGTGCTCTGGTTTCCTCCCACAATCCAAAGGTGTACTGGTTGGTGGGCTAGTTGGCCATTGTAAATTGTCTTGGGATTAGGCGAGGGTTAAATTAGGAGATTGCTGGGCAGCGCAGCTCAAAGGGCAGAAGAGCCTATTCCGTGTTGTATCTTAATAAAATTTTTAAAATTCTACAGCAGTAATTTGCCATTGCCTTCCTCTGGGCAGTGTCTCTACAAGACGTGTGACGCCAGCCATTATCAATTGTCTGATTGTCTGCCTGATTCAGTGGTGGCATAACCAGGACCTGTGATGAGCAGCTGGTGCATATACGACAATCCACCACCTGCTCCCAAGGCATCACGTGACCTTGATCTGGGGGCTAAGCAGGTGCTACACCTTGCCCATGGGTGACCTGCAGGCTAGCGGAGGGAAAAAGCGCCTTACACCTCCTTTGGTACAGACGTTTCTCCACCCCACCACCCCATCAGTGTATTAAGGTGATAAAAAGAAAACAATGTAGAAGCTGGTGTTGCAGTTACAGTCAGAGCACGCTGCAGGTAGACAAATAAAGTACCAGGACCATGACAAGTTAGATTCAGACTTCATCTTTATCCGTTCAAGAGATCCGTTCAAAGGTTTGATATCAGTGGGATAGAAGCTGTTCTTGAGCCTAGTGGGAGGTCTTTTCTCCTATCTTCAGCCCAATGGGGAGTGGGAAGAAGACAGAAGGACTGGGGTGGGTGGGGTCTCTGATTACACTGCCTGTTTTCCTGAGGTAGCGGGAAGTGTACACAGTGCCCATGGAGGATAAGTGGTTGGACTCATTGTTGAAGTCAAAATCAAGGTCAAGTTTGTGGTCATCTACACAAGCACATAGATGCACGGGTGCGATTGAAAACTTCCTTACAGCAGCATCTCAGGAACAGAGCATCAGATACACCCCATTCACAACAAAAAATACCATAAACAAAAATAAGAAAAAAACACAATAAGAACAAAAAATGCATAAAGCCCATTGAGTGATCAAAGTGGTCATAACGTTGCTACACTGTCGTGATTAGGGATTTGCCAGATTGTTCAAGAGCTGAATGGTTGAAGGGAAATTGTTGTTTCTGAACATGGGACTTCAGGCTTTGCCCGTTAGGTAGTCGCGAGAAGATGGCATGGCTGGAATATTGTGGTCAGCTGTTGTCAAATCCAAAATCACATTTAGTTTACTGGGTCATTGTCTGCTGTCAGTACTAGTTGTTTTTAATGTGGGAGGAAAGCTTGGGAGTTCAAAGTACATTTCGTACTAAAGTATGTCTACAATGATGGGTGGTGGGGTGGAGATACATTTCTACCAAAGGAGCGGTGAGGTGCTTCTTCTCTCTACTAGCCCGCAGGTCACCCTTGGGCAAGGTGTAGCACCTGGTTAGCACCCCCCATTCAGGGTCACATGAAACCATGGGAGTAGGTGGTGGATGGTCGTATGAGCAGTTGGTGCGTATCACAAGTCCTGGCTATGCGACCACCTACGCAAGGCAGACAATCTCTGAAGAGGATTGATAATAGCTGGGGTCACTGGTCTTGTAAAGTCATTCCCCAGAAGAAGGCAACGGCAAACCACTTCTGTAGAAAAATTTGCCAAGAACAATCATGGTCATTGATGGAAAGACCATGATTGCCTATGTCATGCGGCATGGCACGTAAGGGTGGTGATGATAATGATTGTTTTGAGTTACCATATACAACCTTGAGATTCATCTTCTTACAGGCAACCACAAAACAAAGAAACACAATAGAGTCCACTAGAAAAAAATAATGCAACAAGGCCCATCAAACCCCCAATGCGCTAAAAAAAGTACAAATTGTGCAGGCAATAAAAGAAGCAAATAAAGAATATACAGAGCATGAAGTGAAAAGTCCCTGAAAGTGTTGTCCCCAACCATGGAGCCCGTTCAGCGCTGAGGAGAGCGCAGATGGAGCCCACAAAGTCAGTTCAGGCCTAAGGCGAGTAAAGCCTCAGGTAGCTGAACAGTGGTTCACTCTTGCCCACAGCCTCAATGATTTAATCTTCTTAATCTGGCTCACTGCTTAAATCAGCTAAACACTTTTTGCTCTTGGGCCCTGCCACTTTAATCTGGCTTGAAGTTTCGAACTTTGAACATTGATGGAATCACAAAGAAAGCATGCTAGCAGCTATACTTCACCAGGAGTCGGAGGAGATACAGGTCTGACTACGCCGCCTAATTGCCTGTCACTGACACGGGAACCTTATGCTTTCCGCGAGGAAGCAGCAATTACTGAAATCTGTGCAGCAAATTACCACGACAGTCTGCCTGCCAGAGAGCAGAGGACAGCATGCACCCAAACATGCCACACGCATGGGAATTATGAATAGGATAAGACCACAAGAATGCAGGCATGAATGGAAGATGGTATCTCCACCTCCACCAGTCAACTCATTCACAGAACGAGTGCACCTCCAGAGCAGATGGGCTGCATTACTTCACCCTCTTCTCAATATCCAAAGCACTTCGGTGATGGTAGATTCTGATGTTTAAATCCAAGGTTCTTTCAGATGTTGGGAAAGAGGCACAAAACTTGTTACTTCACAATCATTTTATTAAACGTTGATAGAACAAAGGAATCAGAAGCAGAGACTAGTAGCAGAAGGCTTAAAGAGAAAGACAGGAAGATATTAAGATTGAGAAGATGACATTCAGCATAGAGCATTATTTTTATGGTACATAGATAAGGAGAATTCCGTTCAAATTTGTAGGCAAGAGTTAACCAATGAGATGGCCATTATTCAAATAACGCAGTACCAAGAGAAACTTACACTATAATTCCAGTATTATACCAATCTAGCCTGTAAGTTCTAGCCACTGAACTTACATATACATATTATAGCCACTAGGAAGCATAATAAACTGAAACTTGTATGTAAGTCATTATCATGATCATGTGTTGCCTCGTATGAATTAGGTGATCGTGGTCTTTCCAAGACCATGATTGTTCTTAGCAAATTTTTCTGCAAAAGTAGTTTGCCATCGCATTCTGCTGGGCAGTGCCTTTACAAGGTGGGTGACCCCAGCCAATTTCAATACTCTCCAGCAGTTGCCTGCCTGGTGTCAGTGGTCATGTAACCAGGACTTGTGACACGCACCAGCTGCTCATCGGACCATCTACCACCTGCTCCCATGGCTTCATGTGATCCTGATCGGGGGGCTAAGCAGGTGCTACATCTTGTATAAGGGTGACCTGCAGGCTAATGGAGGGAAGAAGCACCCTACACCCTCCTTTGATAGAGACGTATCTCCACCCCAACGCCCAGTGTAATTATGTAAAACAGAAGCAGAAAATTAATTGTTAAAATGCAAAGAAAATACAATGAAAGAGTCTAATCTAAGAATTAAACAGTTAAATCCAACAGTGATATTTGCTGTTGGTATTATGTCAATTTGCAAACAGCAGACAGTTCTCGTCACCTATCTACAGGAAAGATATCAATAAACTTGAACTTGAAAGAGTGTCCCTTTAGAAGAACCTCCCTTTAGAACAGATATGAGGAGGAATTTCTTTAGCCATAGGGTGGTGAATCTATGGAATCCATTTCCATAGGTGGCTGTGGTGGCCGAGTCATTGGATATATTTAAAGCAGAGTTCAATAGGTTGTTGATTAGTCAGGGCATCGAAGGTTACGGGGAAAGGTAGGAGAATAGGGTTGAGGGGATAGTAAATCAGCCATGACGGAATGGTGGAGAAGACTGATGGGCCAAATGGCCTAATTCTGTTCCTGCTTCTTGTGGTCTTATGATATTGCCTGGACCTGAGAGCCTTATTGAAAAGGAAAAAATGAAGAGGTTTGGACTTTATTCCCTGCTGCACAGGAGAATGACAGTAGAAGCAGATGCATCAGCAACAGGGGCATTTAAGGGACGCTTAGATCAGCACATGGATGAGAGAAATGGAGGGCTCTGTGGCAGGGAAGGGTTAGGATGATCCTGGAGTAGGTTACAAAGGGCTGCACAACATCATGGACTGAAGAGCCTGTGGTCTGCCGTACTGTATTGTTTTAAGAGGGGAGAACCTATAGGGGTATGCAAAATTACAAAGCCTACAGCTAGAATGAATGCATTCTCCCCTCAGGTTGGGCTAGACGTCATGGGTTAAAAATCTGAGGTGAAATATTTAAATATTTCAGAATCAAAATCAGGTTTATTATCACCGGCATGGGACATGAAATTTCTCAACTTAGCAACAGCAGTACAATACATACATAATATAGAAGAAGAAGAAAATGAAATAAAATAATAATAATAAATAAATAACTATTTATTTATATATTTAATAATTAGGCATGGGTTAATTAGGTGGGTTGCTGAACCTAACCTCTTCAGCCTTTCCTTATAACTCAGGTCCGCAACCCTAGCAATATCATAAGACCATAAGGCACATGAGCAGAATTAGGACATTCAGCCCATCAAGCACGCTCTGCTGTTCCATAATGTGGCAAAGTTATTTCCCATGGTAGGGGATTCTAGGACAAGAGGGCACGACCTCAGGATTGAAGGATGTCCTTTTAGAACTGAGATGCGGAGAAATTACTTCAGTCAGAGGGTGGTAAATTTGTGGAATTTGTTGCCACAAGTGGCTGTGAAAGCCAATTCATTGGGTGTATTTGAGGCAGAGATAGATAGGTTCTTGATTAGCCAGGGCATCAAAGGATATGGGGTGAAAGCAGGGGAGTGGGGATGACTGGAGGAATTGGATCAGCCCATGATTAAATGGTGGAACAGACTCGATGGGCTGAATAGCCTACTTCTACTCCTATATCTTATTGTCTTATGGTCTTATAATGGCTAGTTTATTATCTCTTTCAACCCACTCAATCAAAAATTTTAATTTAAAGAAAAATTATGTCGACTGTTTTCCCAAGCCAAGAAGAAGCAGAGTCAATGGAGGGCAATTTGGTTTTTGTGATGGCACATTTATGCCATTTAAAAGGTATTTAGACAGGTATATGGATAGGAAAGTTTTAGAGTGATACGGGCCAAATGCAAGTAAATGGGACTGGCTAAGTTAGGCAACTTGGTCAGCTTGGTCCAGTTGGGTTGAAGGGCCTTCTGTGCAATATTACTCAGTGGTTCTAAGGCAGGGGTTGCCCCAGTTTGGGAAACCTAAGGCGATTTGTAACCATGCTCCTCTAAAGAAGTTTCCCTCTTGTGTTTTCTTTGTTAAACCAGGAGACAAACAGCCGAGGAACGGGAAGCTGAGAGGCAACAGGCAAACCGACTGATGATCCAGCTTCAACAGGAGGCCTTCCAGAAGTCGCTGACTCAGCCCATTCAACAGGACCCACTTTGCGCCCACAACGCTTCCCTTTACGCCCTGCAGAACCTACAGCCCTGGGCAGATGACAGCAGCAAAATCACCTCCGTCACCTCAGTGGCTTCTGTGGTCTGACAATTCCTCTGGGTTTTTTTTTCTTGCTCACCTGCAGAGACTCTCAAACTCCTGGTACCAAATCGCACTGCACAATACCGTATATTACTGGCTGGAATTTTTCATTTTCAATGTTAACTCGAATGTTACCATTTAAAAAAAAAGTACTTGCTAAAGGGTTATTGCAATGCAAAAAAAAAAGGTAATAAAAATATGATTCAATAGATAAAACTTTTATTTGTGCTATTTTGACGATGCTAGCATGCAATCAGAAGTAAGACATTTAACCTCTTGCCTTGTACTTTGTCCACTGTTCAGTTTCCATGTCACAACTTATAAAGTTCAAAGTAAATTTATTATCAAAATACATATATGTCACCATATACTGCCTTGAGATTTATTTTGAGATACCAAGGATCAAACAATCCATCAACTAATCTTTGAAGCCTGACTCCACCTCCTAAGATGAGCTTTATTTATCATGTGTTCAAAGTTGAACGTATATTTTATTATCAAAGTACATATGTTACCATATACAACCCTGAGATTCTTTTTCCTGTGGGCATACTCAGCAAATCTGTGGAATAGTAACTATAAGAGGATCAATGAAAGATCAACCAGAGTGCAACAGACAGCAAACTGCAAGTGTAAATATAAATATATAGCAATAAATAACATGAAATAATGAGATAAAGAGTCCTTGAAAGTGAGATCACTGGTTGTGGGAACATTTCAATGATGGGGCCAGTGAATGAAGTTATCCCCTTTTATTCAAGAGCTTGATGGCTGAGGGGTAGTAACTGTTCTTGAACCTGGTGGTGCGAGTCCTGAGGCTCTTGTACCTTCTACCTGATGGCAGCAGCGAGGAGAGAGCGTGACCTGGGAGGCGGGGATCTCTGACGATGGATGCTGCTTTTCCTACGACAGTGTTTCATGTAGATGTGCTCATTACATCGAAACATATAGTTAAATGTATCATTTGCATCAAATCAAATCAGCGAGGATGTGCTGGGGGCAGCCTGCAAGTGTTGGCATGCATCCAGAACCGAACAACTAACTGACCCTAACCCGTATGTCTCTGGAATGTGGGTGCAAACCGGAACATCCAGAGAAAATCAACGCGGCCACAGGGAGAATGTAAAACTTCTTACAGACAGTGGCAGGAATTGAGCCCAGGTTGATGATCACTGTGAAGCGATGCACTAACTGCTACTCTACCCTGATTCCTTCTGTACTCATGGCTCAGTATCATGGCTTTCCCAAGCAGACAACTTTGAAGACATTCAGTTCTCTGAATGACCCCAAGGGACTCGGCAGGTGCGGAAATTATGCCTGAAATTTGACTGTTTGTTCCTCTCCAGAGACGCTGCCTGATTTCCTCCAGCGTTTTGTGCGTGTTAGCGTGAATAAAGGTGCTTCACCTGGACTGACCTTTTCATCTGAGGCCAATGCCCCTGATGCAGGGTTTCTGAACATCTGCCCTTCACATGGAACATAGATCAGTATAGTGCAGGAACGGGCCCTTCAGCCCACAAAGTCAGGCCTGAACATTAACCTCTAAAGCTCCCTCATATAAAACATTGAATATTGCAAGAGACAGGTGTTTTGGCTCATGACGTTTGTGCTGAACAGATTATTATAAAACTAAACTAATCAATTCAACTAATCACCTCTGCCTGCACATTGTCCATATTCCTATATCTCTTTATTCCCTGCATATTCAATTATTGGTCAAAAAGCCTCTTTAATGCCTCTTCTTGTGCCAAGATGAGGCCAGCCTCAGGATGCAGGAGTAACACCTTCCTTATGTTCAGTCTGGTACCTTCCAACCTGATGGTGTGAATATTGATTTTTCCTTCTGGTGGACTAATTCACCCCCCCATCCCCCAATCTGACCTTTCACTTCCTCTCACCTGCCCATTACTTCCCCGGGGTCCCCTCCTTCTTCCCTTTTTCCTCTTGTCCACTCTCCTCTCCTATCAGATTACCTCATCTCCAACCCTTGATCTTTCCCACCCACCTGGCTTCACCTATCATCTTCTAGCTATCCTCCTTCCCCTCCATCCACCTTTTTATTCTGGCATCTTCCCCCTTCCTTCTCAGTCCTGAAGAAGGGTCTTGGCCCAAAATGTCGACTGTTAATTCATTTCCATGGATGAGTTCCTCCAGCATTTTGTGTGTGTTTCTTTAATGCCATTATCACTCTGTTTCCACTAGCCTAGGTAGCCCATTCCAGGCACCTTCCGCTCTCTGTGCAAAAATAAATTGCTGCACACATCTCCTTTACAAACTTCTCTCCCCAGCTCACCTTAAAGCTGTGCCCTCTCATATTCTGGAATTGTATATGTCTCAACAATGCAAATTCTAAATTGAACCCCAATTCTGAGCCTTTCCAGATCAAAACCTCTTTAAATATGCAACCCGCAGAATGCATTCTGTTGTGTTTGATAATGGGGGAGTGCAGAGCACCAGGAATCCAGCATGCAGGCTGTTCAACTTAACTTCATTGATAATGCTGCTTGTACAATATGTGAACTCCTTCCATATGGTTTAGGATCAACCCATTAAATACCACAACACATCCAGAGAAACGGGACAAGAAGTGAGATAAATGGTGATAATTAAACTAGCTGTCAAAGATAGCAAGGTGACTTCATAGTCACTCAGAGTAAATGTATTGTTAACAAAGTATATATATGACACCATATACAACCCTAGGATTCATTTTCTTCTGGACAGACTCAATAAATCTGTAATAGAATAATAACCATAATACTCAAGAGTTCTCCTGTGTGTTCTTCTGTCAGGGAAACCAGATTAAAATTAGATGCTGTCCCATTTTTTTTTATTTCAGGGAAATAGCATGGTAACAGGTCTTTCTGGCCCAACGAGCCTGCCCTGCCCAATTATACCCATGAGACAAATGGACCTACCATTCGGTATGTCTTTGGAATGTGGGAGGAAACCCACACAGTCACACAGAGAACATATGTACCCCTTACAGACAGTCTCCATACAGTCACAGAGTGAACATACGTACTCCTTACAGACAGTGGCAGCACAGTCACAGAGCGAACATACGTACTCCTCACAGACAGACAGTTTCCGCACAGTCACAGGGTGAACATACGTACTCCTTACAGACAGTCTCCGTACAGTCACAGAGCGAACATACATACTCCTTACAGACAGACAGTTTCAGCACAGTCACAGAGCGAACATACATACTCCTTACAGACAGACAGTTTCCGCACAGTCACAGAGCGAACATACATACTCCTTACGGACAGTCTCCGCACAGTCACAGGGTGAACATACGTACTCCTTACAGACAGTCTCCGCACAGTCACAGGGTGAACATACGTACTCCTTACAGACAGTCTCCGCACAGTCACAGGGTGAACATACGTACTCCTTACAGACAGTCTCCGCACAGTCACAGGGTGAACATACGTACTCCTTACAGACAGTCTCCGCACAGTCACAGGGTGAACATACGTACTCTTTACAGACAGTGGCAGCAATTGAACTTGTACTTTAATGGTGTTATGCTAACTGCTATGGTATTGTGCCACTCCAACAGTTTGCACTGTTTTCATACACAACAACTTAACTTATTTCTAGATTTATCAAAGCTAGTGCTGCCTTTCCCTGACCATGTCTATCTGCATCCATCACTATCAATTTGCATGCCAAAGTGTTTTATTCAAGGTTCAAAATTGTTTAATGTCATTTCCTGTACACAAGCGTAAAGGAGAACAAAAGAATTGTTACTCTAGCAACACACATCAAAGTTGCTGGTGAACGCAGCAGGCCAGGCAGCATCTCTAGGAAGAGGTACAGTCGACGTTTCAGGCCGAGACCCTTCGTCAGGACTAACTGAAGGAAGAGTTAGTAAGAGATTTGAAAGTGGGAGAGGGAGGGGGAGATCTGAAATGATAGGAGAAGACAGGAGGGGGAGGGATGGAGCCAAGAGCTGGACAGGTGATTGGCAAAAGGGATATGAGAGGATATTCCTCATGTTTGATTTGTTACTCTAGATCAGATGCAGCACAAAAACAACACAATAAGATAAAGAACACAATAATTTAAAAAAAGTATAATAAATATAAATACATAAGATAGCTTATATACATGGATTGATTGTATGTCCATAAAGTGACACTAGGCACAGGAGTGTCTGCACATAAGGTTACTCTGACAGGAAATGATAAAAGTAGTGGTGTTTGGCAGTGTGGAGGGGTGGGTTAGTGGGTGGAAGTGTTGATTAGCCTCTCTGCTTGGGGAAAGTAACTGGTTTTGAGTCTGGGTGTCCTGGCCTTGATGCTGTATAGCACACCCCCCCCCCACCTTGATGAGAGTGGGACAAACAGACCATGATCAGGATGGCAGCATAGGTTCTTCAATGTGGCAGGACCAGGAACTCAGACATTTAGGTTGTAAGAGGCTACTTGAAAAGATGATGGAAGCTGTCATTAATTACATGGAAAGAGGTAGTTCCAAGAGTACCTCAAGAGTTGAAAAATGTGGATAGGCACATCAGAGAACCTACTGCAGCTCGACAGGATGAAAACACAATAGGTAGAACAGCCATATCGGATGCTGAAAATTCCTGTGATTAGTAATTGTAGGTTTTGGGCCAGAATTACCAGCTTGCGCATAAACACTGAGTGCTTGGAGATCCAGTCCAGGAATTGGATGAGAAGGGGCAATGAAAGGCAAGCAAACTTTGCACTGGTGCGGCGGTCCAGTTGGTGGTCGCCTAACTTCGTGTTTGTTATCATGGAGGGATCATTGGGGTACAGGGTTGGAATCATGTGCCTATTGCACAGGATGCTGAATTGGGGACTGGCGTCTCTGGAGTATGCAGGACTTCAAGATGATATTACATGGAGCAGCGAACATTATAGAACAATACAGGCTGTGCCGGCCTCTTAACCTACTCTAAGATCAATCTAACCCTTCCCTCTTACACAGCCCCACATTTTTCTGTCCTCCAAGTGGCTATCTAAGAGTTTCTTAAATGTCTCTAATGAAGCTGCCTCTGTAACCAACCCTGACAAGGCATTCCACACACTGAGCACTCTCTGCGTAAAGAACTTACCTCTGTCATCTCCCCTATACTTTCCTTCAATCACTTTAAAATTATGCCCATTCGTATTGGCCATTGCAGCTCAGGGAAAAAGGCTGAGCTATCCACTCTGTCTGTGTATCTCATAATCTTATTCACATCTATCAAGTTGCCTCTCATCCTCCATCACTCTGAAGAGAAAAGCTCAAACTTCCTCAACCTATCTTCATAAGACATGCTCCCTAGTGCAGACAGCATCTGGGCAAATCTCCTTTGAAGCTTCCACATCCTTCCTGTAATGAGGCAACCAGAACTGAACACAATACTGCAAGTGTGGACTAACCAGGGTTTGACGGAGCTACAACGTTACCTCACAGTTCTTGAACTCAACCCCCCAATTCATGATGACCAACACACCATACGCCTCCTATCAACTTGTGTGGCAATTTTGATGGCTACTTAGGCATGGACCCAAGATCCCTCTGTTCCTCCTCACTACCAAGTCCTCTACCCTGCGTAAGCTTCTGTTAAGGGCCCCTTTCTTTCCTCTTACTGTACCAAGTGTAGTAAATGGCTGTTGTATGTTCATCGTGCCGGATGTTGGAGTCCTTGGAGACCCAAAGTCTCCCAGGGAGCTACATCTGCATGAAGTACATAGATTGTAGCTCCTTATGGACCGCGTTAGGGATCTGGAGCAGCAACTGGATGACCTTCGGCTTGTACGGGAGAGTGAGCAGATAATCCATCAGAGTTACAGGGAAGTGGTCACCCCGAAGTTGCAGGAGGCGAGTAGCTGGGTGACCGTCAGGACAAATAGAAATGTGAATAGGCAGTCAGCACAGAGCACCCCTGTGACCATTCTCCTCAAAAATAAGTGTGCCACTTTGGATACTAATATGGGGGTTGACCTCCCGGGGGAATGCCACGGAGGCCAGGTTACTGGCACTGAGCATGGGTCCGTGGTGTAGAAGGGAAAGCGAGAGAAGAAGGGAGTGATAGTGAGGGGAACAGACATGAGATTCTGTGGACGTGAACGGGACACCCAGATGGTACGTTGCCTTTCAGGTGCCAGGGTCAGGGACATCTTGGATCACGTTCACAACATTTTGGTGAGAGAGGGAGAGCAGCCAGATATTTTAGTACATATTGATACCAATGACATAGGAAGGAAAAACAAAAAGGTCCTGAAGAGAGAATTTAGAAAGCTAGATAGAAAGCTGAGAAGCAGGACCTTCCAGGTAGTAATTTCTGGATGGCTGCCTGTGACACGCGCCAGTGAGGATAGCAAACAGGATGACTTGGCAAACTAATGTGTGGCTGAGAAGCTGGTGCAGAGGGGAGGGCTTCAGGTTCTTGGATCATTGGGATCTCTTCTGGGGGATATACGACCTGTACAAAAGGGATGGGTTGTACCTGAACTTGAGGAGGACCAATATTCTCGCAGGCAGTTTTGTTAGAGCTGTTGGGCAGGGTTTAAACTAATTTGGCAGGCGGATGGGAACCAGAGTGAAGGGACTCAGGATAGGATAGATGGTAAAAAAGTCAGACTGTCAGGAAGGGCGGGAAGATGATAGGACAAACATGCAGGCATTAGGGTGAGTATCACTGCATTAGGGCTGCAGAATCAAAAAAGGTGACAAATGCAGTATTCAGGGTGTCAGATCTCAATGCACGGAGCATAAGAAATAAGGTGGATGATCTTGTTGCACTGTTACAGATTATCAGGTGTGATGTTGTGACCATCACTGAATCGTGGCCGAAGGATGCTTGCAGTTGGGAGCTGAATATCCAAGGTCACACATTGAATCAGAGGAATAGGAAGGTAGCTGGTGAGGAGGGGAGAGGGAGGACGTGGCTCTGCTGGTAAAGAATGGCATCAAATCAGTAGAAAAAACGTGACATAGGATTGGAAGGTGTTGAATCCTTGTGGGTTGAGTTAAGAAACTGCGAGGGTAAAAGGACCCTGATGGCAGTTATATACAGGCCTCCCACAGTAGCTGAAATGTGGACCACAGATTACAATGGGAAATAGAATACACATGTCAAAAGGGCAACATTATAATTGTCCTGGGAAATTTTAACCTGTTGGTTGATCGGGAAAATCAGGTTGCTAATGGATCTCAACAGAGAGAGTTTGCTGAATGCCTATGAGATGGCTTTTTGGAGCAGTTTGTCATTGAGCTTACTAGAGGATCAGCTATACTGGATTGGGTGTTATGTAATGAACCAGAGGTGATTAGGGAGCTTAAGGTAATGGGACCCTTAGAAGACAGTGATCACAATATGATTGAGTTCAACCTGAAATTTGAGAGGGAGAAAGTAAAGTCTGACGTAGCAGTATTTCAGTGGAGTAAAGGAAATTACAGTGGTATGAGAGAGGAGTTGGCCAATGTAAATTGTAAGGAGATGCTGGTGAATACTTATGCAATCAATTATTTTGTGTTTTATATTTGTAATTAATTTAGATCACTTTGTAGAGATCTGTTTTCACTTTTGACAGAAAGAGTCTTTTTCTGTTGACCAGTGTCAAAAAAGCCGAATTAAATCCACTGTGATTCAATGTTGTTAAACAATAAACCATGAAAACTTCCAAGGTGGAGTGAATACTTTTTATAGACACTGTACAAGAGCAAGGATGTGATGCTGAGGCTTTGCAAGGCACTGGTGAGGCCTCACCTTGAGTATTGAGTTTTGGGTTCCTTATCTAAGAAAAGTTGTGCTGGCATTAGAGAGGTTTCAGAGGAGGTTCACAAGGATGATTGCAGGAATGAAAGGGTTACCACATGAGGAACGTTTGGTAGCTCTGGGTCTTTACTCGCTGGAATTTAGAAGGATGGGTGAGATGTGGGTGGGGATGGATCTCATTGAAACCTTTCGAATGTTGAAAGGCCTAGACAGAGTAGATGTGGAAAGGATGCTTCCCATGGTGGGGGAGTCTAGGACAAGAGGGCACTGCCTCAGGATAGGGGAGCGTTCATTTAAAACAGAGATGCAGAGAAATTTCTTCAGCCTGAGGGTGGTGAATTTGTGGAATTTATTACCACAGGCAGCTGTGGAGGCCAGGCAGTTGGGTGTATTTAAGACAGAGCTTGATAGGTTCTAGATTGGACAGGGCACCCAAGGTTATGAGTAGAAGGCCGGAGAGTGGGGCTGAGGAGCGGAAAAAAGGATCAGCCATGATTGAATGGCGGAGCAGCCTCGAGGGGACAAATGGCCTAATTCTGCTCCTAGGCCTTATGGGCTTATGGTCTTATCTCGAGAGCTTACAGAGAATGGTGCAAAAATCAAAGGGAAAAAACATCCAGTGATCGGTTGTTCTGTGGTCGAAAACGCATTGTTAATGAGAGAGGTCAGAGGAGATTGGCTAGACAGGTTCAAGCTGACAGGAAGGCAACAAGAACTCGTATAATCACATGTTACAAGAGTGCTGTGCAGACGAGCATCTTAGAACACACAATACTTCAAACCTTGAAGTGGATGGGCTACAGCAGGAGAAGACAACACTGGGTTCCACTCCTGCACATAATAGAGAGGCTACTGAGTGTATATCCTATCACAGAGTATGAATAAGCTTATCCCAGTAGAACTCTGCTTCCTTAAGGTTGTTATAGCTGGGAGAAGGGCCTGATGGTAGTGGGGATAAGCTCCCACTACCTATCAAATGCTCCCAAAGGTATGTGTCTCAAATAGGCTCCAACAACCAAGTCCAGCTCCTGGCTTTCACGTGTGCCTCAGCTACTAAGCCCAGCAGAACTATTTCTACTGAGAAGGGAGGTGGGAAAGGAAGGTTACTGGAGCCTTAAAACCAGTCAGATGGGGCTCGTCAGTTGTGGTTGCCAGCTTATAGAGGAGAAGGAAAACTCTGGCCTCAAACCTCCGCTGCCTTGCGGGGAAGACTTCAGGAGTAAATCCCGAGGGGTGGAGTCCCTACAGCAGCCCCACATTGAGATTAGCACTGACCGGCAACTCTGCGACGCCGCAGGTGCCACACTGTATCGGTCTTTGCAGTTCCTTTGAATTCATCAACTGCCTGAAGCAGGGGAGCCTGCAGTATGAGCAATACCTTGCTCTCCATATCGAACTGCCCTGGCTGGTGTACCAGCTTGCACATCGACCAATGGCGCTGCAACGACAACGTAGTTAGCTAGGCCACGGCATCCATGGTCGGGCGCAACCAGCAGAGCGCCTGAAAGTGGAACGCTGTGCTTGGGCGTTTTACTGGAGTGGTTGAAATGAAGCTTGCATTTAGCCTCAGATCCTGTAACATGACTTCAGCCACTCGCAAATGCACCAGCATGTCGAGCACATCAAAACAAGAGCCCAGAGGAATTCAATGAAAAGACATCGGTCATGGCAGTGGAGAGCTGCTGATCGGATCAAAGAGTGGTGTGCATCAGAAGGAAATGCAGGCTAGAGGCTCATTACTGGGAAGAAAGAGTTCAGTGAGAGGATGTCGGTGAACCATGAACGATCTGCAACAGAAGGAGTAAAGCAGGTAGCAGAATTCTTTAAACATGAAATAAGCACAGGGTCGTCAGCAGAAAGCAGAAGAGCGTGACGAAGGAATAGCTGAAGAGGCACCACCGATTTCTATAGCAGAGGCATTGACAAAGAACAAAATAAACACTGAATCTTTTCTGACTGAGTTGAAGGAAGCAGATAAGGAACAAAGAGTCGAAGTTTCTGGCCCAGGCTCTTCATTAATAAAGGGTTTGAACCTGAAACGTTGACTCTATTCCCCTGCAAAGATGCTGCCTGACCTGCTGAGTTCCTCCAGCATTTTGTGTGTGTGTTACTGTGGATTTCCAGCATCTGCAGAATCTCTTTTGTTTATGAAGCAGATGTCAAGATGGCACCAACAAACAACCATTCCTTGGGCGACATCTTCCAGATAGTTAATTATTTAAGTTTTTCTATGCCTTTTACTTATTCCTTTTATCTTATTTGTGTTTCAGAAACTGATGTAGCCTGTGACTTACAGTTTAGAGTTCAAATGAGTGATCTAGCGCCCTGCTGTCCCCAAGAAAATTCCAGGAGAGGACCATGAACACGAGCTGTCCTGATCAGGGGACCAGAGAGGGGGTGCGGGGCCTTGATCAACTCCACTTCTCACTGATCGAAGCACCGAGATAGATTGAAAACATCGAGGCAAATGCAGAAGAGGCCCGGTTGCAGTTGCTCTTCACTGAAGAGTGGGATAGAGGTTGAGAGGCTGTGTCGGGCTAGAGGCCGGGAAGCAGTGTCGAGCCGGAGGTCGAGTGGCCGTGGGTCATTGGTCACTCTTCATGACCTGAGTTCGACCCGTCACTCTCCTCAGAGCTGACAGAGAATGTTTTTGAAATTCCAAGATATATGTGATTATTGGTGTGGACTGTAGTTTATCTTTAAGTTTTTTTCTGTGTTTTCTTTCTTGTTGATGATTGATGGGTGGAAAATATGTTACGTTTTAGGGCGAGGAAGGTGTTGGGGATTTGAGACTTGTCGTTGTATGTCTATGTGAACGATCTGTTGGATTTTTGTGCGCGAGAGAGGTTGGGAGTTTGTCGCTGTTTATTTTTGTGACGAAGGGGCTTGGGGATTAGGGGTTTGATGCTTTAGCTGCCGTGTCTGGGTGATCCGTTAGTTTTTGTACGAGGGAGGGGTTGGGGCAGTTTGGGGTTTGTGAGTTCTGTTTCTTTTCTATTTCATGCAGGAGGTAGGGATGATGTCTTTTCTTTCAACAGCATCTATGGTTTTTCTGTATTTCATGGCTATCTGGAGAAGACGAATCTCAGAGTTGTATTCTGCATACATACTTTGATAATAAAATGAACCTTTGAGATGTTGCCCTCTGTTGACAACATGGCTGTGGTCATGATACCATGGATAGGGGGTCTATCACTGGACAATGATGGTGGAGACTGAACTTCATACAGAGATCAGGACCCATTGTATGGTGGGGCACTACGTGGCATAGAACACAGAATGGCATAGCACAGTACACGGCCTTCAGTGCATGATGTTTTGCTGACCCTTTAAGCTACTCCAAGATCAATCTAACCCTTGGCTCCTGCATAGCCTTTCATGTTTCTATCATCCATGTGCCTATCTAAAAGTTTCTTAAATCTCCTTTCTGTATCTGCCTCTACCACCAACCCTGGCAGGGTGTTCCACATACCCTCCTCTGTGTCAAAAAAAAGTACCTCTGATATCCCCCCCAATCCTACCTTCAAACACTTTAAAATTATGCTCCCTGTAGAAGCCATTTCTGCCTTGGGAAGAAGTCTCTCGCTATCCAATAGATTCTTAGAGTCATAAAGCACAGAAACAGGACCTTCTGTCTGTACTGAACTGTTGTTCTGAACAGTCCCATCAAACCGCACCTGGACCATAGCACCCCCATACCCCTCCCATTCATGTACTTATTCCTCGACAAAAACACATTGATTTCTGAAGACTTCATCAGCATTTCCCAAAACCTCTGGAAGGACAACAAAAACCTCTGGACACCAACTCCTGTAGGTTCCTCTCCAAGTTGCATACTATGAGTCAAAGAATACTATACCACAGAAAAGGCCCTTTGGTCCATCTAGTCCATGCTGAACTATTAATCCCATCAACCTACACCCGGACCATAGCCCTCCCTACCTCTCCCATCCAGATACCTATCCAAATTTCCCTTAAATATTGAAATCGAACCCGCAGCCACCACTTCTGCTGGCAGCTTGTTCCACACTGTCACCATCCTCTGAGTGAAAACATTTCACCTTTCACCCTTAACCCATGACCTCTAGTTTCAGTCTCACTCAACCTCAATGGAAAAAGCCTGCTTGCATTTACCCTATCAACACCCCTTATAATTTTGTATACCACTATTAAATCTCCTCTCAATCTTCTACATTCTAAGGAATAAAGTCCTAACCTATTCAAGCTTTCTTACAACGCAGGTGCTCCAGACGCGGCAACATTCTTGTAAATTTTCTCTGTACTCTTTCAACCTTCTTTATATCTTTCCTGTGGGCATGTGGCCAGAACTGCATACAATACTCCAAATTAGGCCTTAACAGCATTTTATACAACTTCAACATAACATCCCACCTCCTGTGCTCAATATTTTGACTTATGAGTGCACTGCCCTAAAACTCTCCATGTGACACTATCTACTGGTGACACCACTTTCATGGAATTATGGATCTGTATTCCCAGATCTATTCTACCACGCTCCTCAGTGCCCTACTGCTCACCGTGTAAATCCAACCCCGGATTATCCTTCCTAAGTGCAGCACCTCACTCAGATATGCCTTTTTTCAGCCCGTTTTTCCAGCTGATCCAGATCCCGCTGCCTTCCTCGGTCTCCAGTGCACCCGCAATCTTGGTGTCATCTGTAAGTTATCCGATTCACTTTACCACATTATCATCCAGATCATTGATATAGATGACAAACAGCGAACACAGCACTGATCCCTGCGGCACACCACTAATCACAGGCTTCTAGTCAGAGAGGCAACCATCTACTACCACTCTCTGGCTTTTCCCACAAAACCAATGTCTAATCCAATTTACCATCTCATCCTGAATGCCGAGTGACTGAACCTTCTTGACCAGCCTCCCATGTGGAACCTTGTCAAATGCCTTGCTAAAGTCCATGTAGACAATATCCACTGCATTGCCTTCATCAACTTTCCTGGTAACCTCCTCAAAAACTCTATAAGATTGGTTAGACACGGTATTGATGATCCCTAATCTGTCCCTATCTATCCAAAGAGCAACTAAAAGAATCATTAGGAGGGAAAAAGATGAAATATGAAAGAAAGCTAGAAAACAATATCAAAGTGGATAGTAAATGCTTTTTCAAGTATGTAAAAAATAAGAGAGATGAGAGTGGATAGAAGATGTCTAGAAAATACTAACAGAGGCAAGGAGATGGCAGATGAACTAAATGAGTATTTTGCATCGATCGTCACTGTGGAACACGCAAGCAGTGTGCCAGACGTTGAAGGGGGTGAGGGAAGAGAAGTGAGTGCAGTTACTATTACAAGGGAGTAGGTGCTCAAAAGCCTGAAAGACCTAAGGAAACATTAGTCACCAGAACCAGGTGAACTGTAGCCTGGGGCTCAGAAAGAGGTAACGGAAGAGATTGTGAAGGCATTAGTGATAATCTTTCAAAAACCTTTGGACTCTGGCATGGTGCCAGAGGACCAGAAAGTTGCAAATGTCACTCCACTCTTTAAGAAAGGAGGAAAGGAGGAAGGCAGCAGAAAGGAAATTATAGACCAGTTAGCCTGACCTCAGAGGTTGTGAAGATGCTGGAGTCAGTTGTTAAGGTTGAGGTTATGGAGTACTTGGTGACATACAGGCAGCTGTGGAGGCCAGGTCATTGGGTGTACTTAAGGCAGAGCTTGATAGCTTCTTGATTGGACACAGCATCACAGGTTACGGGGAGAAGGCCGGGGAGTGGGGCTGAGGAGGGGAACAAAGGATCAGCCATGATTCAATGCTGGAGCAAACTTGATGGCCAAATGGCCTAATTCTGCTCCTATGTCTCATGGTCTTATGGTCAAATGCTTATATATCCAGTCTCTTAGAATACCTTCCAATAACTTTCCCACTAGTGATATCAGGCCCACCAGCTTATTCTTAAAGCCTTTCTTAAACAATGCAACAACATTAGCTATCCTCCAATCCATTGGCACATCACCCATGGCTAAGGAACCTTTAAAAACGCCATCCCCTTCTCGCAATTCCTCCGTCTCCGCCGCATCTGCTCTCAGGATGAGGCTTTTCATTCTAGGACGAGGGAGATGTCTTCATTTTTTAAAGAAAGGGGCTTCCCTTCCTCCACTATCAACTCTGCTCTTAAATGCATCTCCCCCATTTCACGTACATCTGCTCTCACTCCATCCTCCCACCACCCCACTAGGAATAGGGTTCCCCTGGTCCTCACCTACCACCCCACCAGCCTCCGGGTCCAACATATTATTCTCCGTAACTTCCGCCACCTCCAACGGGATCCCACCACTAAGCATATCTTTCCCTCCCCCCCTCTCTCTGCATTCCGCAGGGATCGCTCCCTACACAACTCCCTTGTCCATTCGTCCCCCCCATCCCTCCCCACTGATCTCCCTCCTGGCACTTATCCGTGTAAGCGGAACAAGTGCTACACATGCCCTTACACTTCCTCCCTTACCACCATTCAGGGCCCCAAACAGTCCTTCCAGGTGAGGCATCACTTCACCTGTGAGTCGACTGGGGTGATATACTGCGTCCGGTGCTCCCGATGTGGCCTTTTATATATTGGTGAGACCCGACGCAGACTGGGAGACCGCTTTGCTGAACATCTACGCTCTGTCCGCCAGAGAAAGCAGGATCTCCCAGTGGCCACACATTTTAATTCCACATCCCATTCCCATTCTGACATGTCTATCCACGGCCTCCTCTACTGTAAAGATGAAGCCACACTCAGGTTGGAGGAACAACACCTTATATTCCGTCTGGGTAGCCTCCAACCTGATGGCATGAACATTGACTTCTCTAACTTCCGCTAGGCCCCACCTCCCCCTCGTACCCCATCTGTTACTCTTTTTTATGCACACATTCTTTCTCTCACTCTCCTTTTTCTCCCTCTGTCCCTCTGAATATACCTCTTGCCCATCCTCTGGGTCAACCCCCCCCCTTGTCTTTCTTCCCGGACCTCCTGTCCCATGATCCTCTCGTATCCCCTTCTGCCTATCACCTGTCCAGCTCTCGGCTCCATCCCTCCCCCTCCTGTCTTCTCCTATCATTTTGCATCTCCCCCTCCCCCTCCAGCTTTCAAATCCCTTACTCACTCTTCCTTCAGTTAGTCCTGACGAAGGGTCTCGGCCTGAAACGTCGACTGCACCTCTTCCTATAGATGCTGCCTGGCCTGCTGCGTTCACCAGCAACTTTGATGTGTGTTGTTTAAATATCTTTGCTAGGATCCCTGCAATTTCTGCATAGGCTCTCACAAGGTCCAAAGGAACATCTTGCATGCCCTAAGGATTTGTCCACCCTGATTTGCTTCAATACAGCAAACACCTCCTCCTCTGTAATCTGTATTCTGTCCATGACCTTGTTACTGTTTTGCCTCACTTCTATAGACTCTGTGTCCATCTCCCAAGTAAATACAGGTACAAAAAAATCAATTTAAGATTCTCCCATCCCTTTTGGCTCTATGTATAAATGACCACACTGATCTCCAACAGGACCAATTTTGTCCCTTGCAACCCTTTTGCTTTTAATATATCTGTAGAAGCCTTTGGGATTCTCCTTCACCTTATCTGTTAGGGCAACCTCATGCCTTTAGCCCTTTTGGTTTCCTTCTTAAATGTTCTCTTGCATTTCTTACACATTTTTGCCATACATTCATCATAGTTCTAACATTGTAAGTAGCTTATCATTGTAAATACTTAAAGGGAACATGAGGAGGAACTTATAGAAAAGTACAACACAGAAGCAGGCCCTTCAGCCCATCTAGTCCATGCTGAAACACTTAAACTGCCTAATCCCATCGACATGCACAGTGACCATAGCGCTGGCTACTCCTGCCATCCACGTACCTATCCAAATCTTTCTTAAACATTGAAATCGAGTTTGCATGCACCACTTGCGCTGGCAGCTCATTCTACCCACTCAGGACTCTCTGAGTTAAGAAGTTTCCCCTCATGTTCCCCTTAAACATTTCACCTTCCACCCTTAACCCATGACCTCTAATTGTTGTCCCACCCAACCTCAGTGGGACTACAACTCATTCTTCAGTTAGAGGGTGGAATGAGGTGCCAGCGGAAGTCTGGATGTGGGTTCAGTTTCAAGATTTAACAGAAATTTCGATAAGTACGTGGACGGGAAGAGTATGGAGGCTATGGTCCAGGTGCGGGTCAATGGAATAGGGAGAATAACAGCTCACCGCAGACTAGATGGGACAATGAGCCTGTTTTGTGCTGTATTCCTCTATGACTCCATCAGGCTGCAGAAACTAGACCATATCAACAGGAACATGGATAGAAAAGGCTTAGAGGGATATGTTCCAAAGCATCGGAAATGGAATGGATGCGATGAGAATCTTGCTCGGCATGGGCCAATGGGGCTGAAGGGCCTGTTTCCGTAGTCTATGACTCTATGACACCATGGATCTGACTCTAAACACAGACCTGATCTTGATAAATGAATTCACTGCAGTACCAGCTAATTAGAAAAATGTAATTTGTCTGTGAAAAAAGTGATCCCACTTTTCCTCTCCCATTCCTGTAAATCATATGCTCTTCAACCCTTTACCCAATTCTCTTTCTGAAGATACTGCACATCTACTGTTGCACAGTTCATTCTAGGTCACAAATGCCTGTGCAAGACTAATTCTTCTCAAAGTCAAAGTCAAAGAAAAATGTATTATTGAAGTACGTATACACTCAGTGGCCAGTTTATTAGTTAGACCTGTACCACCTGCTTGTGAATGCAAGTATCCAATATTGGCATGGTAGTGCAGTGGTTAGAGTAATACTTTGCCTCATGTTCCAACTGTAAGAACAGGGTTCAATTTCCACCATTGTCCGTAAGGGTTTTGTACCTTCTCACTGTGACCATGTAGGTTTTCTCTGATATTCCAAGAACGTACGTGTTAGGGTGAGTAAATTGTGGGTATGCCATGTTTCCATGTCCCCATTGCTTCTGGTGTCAACATAGCACGCCCACGACCCACTAACCCTAACTCACGTGTCTTTGGAATGTGGGAAGAAACCCACACGGTCACGGGGAGAATGTACAGACTCCCGACAGGCGGGGGTGGAAATTGTATCGCCCTCAGAACGTACTCGTATTGTGTTGGTCGTTGAGGCAAATAACGCATTTCACTGTATGTTTCAATGCACATATGACAAGTAGAGGTATTTTTAAAATCTTTAAATTCTTGATAAGCAAGGCGAAAGATTATCAGGGAACATGAAATGGAAATTACAATCATATATGTCTAAGGGGCTGAATGGTTTACTTGCTCCTGACTTATCTGCTCTAATGCAGGCATTCCCAACATGGGGTCCATGGACCCCTCAGTTAATGATTGAGGACTGTGGCATAAAAAAAGGTTAAGAACCCCCGCTCTAATCCATCGGAGAATTTCCCCAAGTCTTGTTAATGGGCCTCAAACAACTGATATAAGGCATGATCTCATAGCCAGCTACAAATCAAAGGCACTCACTCTTAACTAATCTTTCCCCTCAAGAGTCTTAAAATGGGCAAGAAATTCCACAGATGCTGAAAATCCAGAACAACACACACAAAATGCTGCAGGAACTCAGCAGGTCAGGCAGTATCAGTGGAAGGGAATAAACAGGCAATATTTCAGACCGAGACCCTTCATCAGGGCTGGAAAGGAAGGGGGAAGGGGTTTCTGGTAAGCAGTTTATCCCCAACAGGGAGACTGTGATAAGACAGGGATTTTGTTAACAAGTTGTTTAGTATGGCAGTGGTTTTCATGCTTCACACAGATAGCTACACTTTTGTTTAAAGCTCAGTACAGCACTGACAAGCACAATGAACAGTTAGTGAATATAAACTCAGTGGCCACTTTATTAGGTACACCTGCTCATTAATGCAAGAATCTAATCAGCCAATCACATGGCAGCAACTCAATGCATAAAAGCATGCAGACGTGGTCGAGAGGTTCAGTTGTTGTTCAGACCAAAGATCAGAATGGTAAAAAATGTGATCTAAGTGTCTTTGACCATGGAATGATTATTGGTGCCAGACAGGGTGGTTTGAGTAGACAATAGACCATAGGTGCAGGAGCAGGCCATTCGGCCCTTCGAGCCAGCACCGCCATTCCCTGTGATCATAGCTGATCATCCACAATCAGTATCCAGTTCCTGCCTTATCCCCATAACCTTTGATTCCGCTATCTATAAGAGCTCTATCCATCTCTTTCTTGAAAGCATCCAGAGACTTGGCCTCCACAGCCTTCTGGGGCAGAGCATTCCACATATCCACCACTCTCTGGGTGAAAAAGTTTTTCCTCAACTCCATTCTAAATGGTCTACCCCTTATTCTTAAACTGTGGCCTCTGGTTCTGGACTCACCCATCAGCGGGAACATGCTTCCTGCCTCCAGCGTGTCCAATCCCTTAATAATCTTATATGTTTCAATCAGAGCCCCTCTCATCCTTCTAAATTCCAGTGCATACAAGCCCAGTCGCTCCAATCTTTCAACATATGACAGTCCCGCCATCCCGGGAATTAACCTTGTGAACCTACACTGCACTCCCTCAATAACAAGAATGTCCTTCCTCAAATTTGGAGAGCAAAACTGTACACAATACTCCAGGTGTGGTCTCACCAGGGCCCTGTACAGCTTCAGAAGGACCTCTTTGCTCCTATACTCAACTCCCCTTGTTATGAAGGCCAGCATGCCATTAGCTTTCTTCACTGCCTGCTGTACTCCTGAAACTTCTGATCTCCTGGGATTTTCATGCACAACAGTCTCTAGAGTTCACAGAGAATGGTGTAGAAAACGAAAAAACAAATCCAGTGAGCGGCAGTTCTATGGGCGAAATGCTTCACCAACGAGAGAGGTTGAATGAGAACGGCCAAACTGGTTCAAGCTGACAGGAGAGGCGACAGTAAATCAAATAACCATGTGCTACAACAGTGGCATGTCGTGGAGCACCTCTGAATGCACAACGTGTCGAACCTTGAAGTGGATGGGCTCGATCAGCAGAAGACCACAAATGTACAGGAGGTACCTAGTATAGAGAGCACTGAGTTACGTTACCTTGAGACTGTGCAAACAAAACAAATATATACAGTACTGTGCTGAAGTCTTCGGCACATATATATATAGCTAGGGAGCCTAAGACTTTTGCACAATACTGTAGTAATTTTATGTATTACACTGTACTGTTGCCACTAAAAAAAACATCATGACTTAGAGAGTAATGATAAACCTGACTCCGATCTGGGTCTCCATTGTGAATGGAGGGTGGGAAGGCGGTAGGGAGAGGGGAATTGTGGCTGGGAAAAGGGGAAGGGAGTGGAAGGCATCAGAGAGTCTTCTGTAATGATTAATAAATCAATTGTCTGGGATCAGATGATCTTCCCTGATGACTGAGTGTGACTGCAATCTGTGCCAGCCCCGCCCCGGCACACCTTCTCCACCACATCCTTCTAGCGGCACTCCACCCTCACCATTCTCAACGTCCTTTGCTTCTGCCAGATTTACCAACTCGCTCTCTGTTCCACGTTGACAAATACTGTACTTCGCAAAAAATCTTAGGCACCCCAACGATATATGTACATAGGTGCCTGAGACTTCTGCACAGTAATGTGATACTGAGAACATGAGTTGTAAGGAGTCCCTGAACCATCAGATTACCGGGCATGTCACTCAAGAACTTTGGCTATGTTATTTCATGTGTTTGTATGTTTACTTGCTATTTTATACGTGCTATACGTGCCTTTTGCTGTGTATGACTGTTGGTACTATGCTTTTCACCTTGGCCCCAGAGGGTGCTGTTTTATTTAGCTATATTAATAATTGAATGATAATTAAACTTGAACTTGAAGTGAGTCTGTAGGTTGTAGAGGTCATTCATTGTTGAGATGAGTGAAGTAATCTATGCTGGTTCAGGAGCCTGATGGTTGAAGGGTTATAACTGTTCGTGAACCTGTTGGTGTAGGGCCTAAGTCTCCTGCACCTCCTGCCCAATGGCAGTAGCAAGAAGAGATTGTGTCCTGGATGGTAGAGGGTCCTCTGGAGGGTGCAGAAGAGGTTTACTTAGAACTGATTCTAAAAAAAGACAGAGCTACTTTCAACAACTCTTCAACTCACGTTCTCAGTTTTATCTTATTTGCAAAAATTTTCTTCTTTTAGTTGTTTTTTAGTCTTTGTGTATGTATAGTTATTCATGAATTCTATTGCAGTTCTTTATTTTTTTGTCAATGCCTGTAAGAAAATGAATCTGAAGGTATTATATAGTAATACTAATGTACATAATTAATAAATTTGACTTTGACATTATGCAGTATTTCACCAAGGCCATATACTGTATCATGGCCATGCAATCTCCTCGACACAGGGATGAGTTTGCAGCCACAGAAAGACAAGGCATAATCTTGTGTTGTATTCCAAAACCCAAGAGATCATTGTAAAAAATAAATAAAATAAATTCAACCCAGCTGGGAGAAATAGATTTCAAAAATTGTTTCTGTTAACTTGTGGAAAAGACTGCCACCCAGTGGGAGAAAGATGAAATGAGTAGAGCTGCATTCTGCATGGGAGGTTGGGGCAAACAAACTCAACATTCAAAGGGAAATAAGTAATTCAAAGTAAATTTATTATCAAAATACATATATGTCACCACATATGACCCTGAGATTAATTTTCCTGCAGACATTTGCAGTAGAACAGAGTAATACAATAGAATTAAAGACAAACTATACACAATGACTGACAAGCAGCCAATGTGCAAAAGAAGATGAACAGTACAAATACAACAAAAATAATAACAATAATAATAAATAAACTGTACATAAATAACTGACGGACTTTTACCGCTGTACCATTGAGGGCATACTCACCAGCTGCATCTCAGTGTGGTACGGCAATTGTCCCGTATCGGACCGCAAAGCACTCCAGCGTGTGGTGAAAACTGCCCAGCAGATTATCGGCACCCAATTGCCTACCATTGAGAACACCTAGCATAAACGCTGCCTGGGTAGGGCGAAAAGCATTATCAGGGATGCATCTCACCGTAACCATGGACTTTTTACTCTCCTCCCATCCGGTAGGCGCTACAGAAGCCTCCGCTTCCGCACCAGCAGGCACAGGAAGAGCTTCTTCCCTGAGGCTGTGACCCTGCTGAACCTCTCATCACAGCGCTAAACAGTATTGCATCCATATTGTACTGTCTCAGTACTTTTATATCTGTGTGCTGTGGGCACGTGGCCAAATGGTTAAGGCATTGGACTAGCGACCTGAAGGTCGTGAGTTCGAGCCCTGGCCGAGGGAACGTGTTGTGTCCTTGAGCAAGGCACTTTATCACACATTGCTCTGCGACGACACTGGTGCCAAGCTGTATGGGTCCTAATGCCCTTCCCTTGGACAACATTGGTGTCGTGGAGAGGGGAGACTTGCAGCATGGGCAAGTGCCAGTCTTCCATACAACCCTGCCCAGGTCTGTGCCCTGGAGAGTGAAGACTTTCCAGGCGCAGATCCATGGTCTCGCAAGACTAACGGATGCCTTTTTTTTTTGGACTTACCTTTTATTCACAGTTATTTTGTAAATAATACTATTCTTTGCATTTCTGATCAGATGTGAAATGCATTTCATTGGCTTTGTATCTGTACTCGGCACAATGACAATAAAGTTGAATCTAATCTAATCTAGCCTAATCTAATAATAGGAGAACATGAATTGTTGAGTCCATAGGTTGTGGAATCAGTTCAGTGTTGAGGTGAGTGTAGTTATATATGCTGGTTCCTCTTCAGGAACGGTAAGTCAAAGGAACACACACCAGGGATCAGAATTGTAATGGGTGAGCGGTTTCAAGTTCCTGTGTGTCAACATTTCTGATGATCTATCCTGGGCTGAAAATATTGATGCAGTTTCGAAGGCATGAAAGTGGCGATATTTCATTAGGAGTTTGAGGAGATACTCCACAAATTTCTACAGGTGTAACGTGGAGAGCGTTCTAACTGGCTGCATCACTGCCTGGAATGGCGGGGTGGCGGGGGGGGGGGAAAGCATCTGCACAGGATCAGAAAAAGCTGCAGAAAGTTGTAAGCTCACTCAGCTCCATCGTGGGCACTGGCCTCCACATCATCCAGGACATCTTCGAAAGTCGATGCTTCAAAAAGGCAGTTTCCATCATTAAGAACACCCAGCACCGTCCATCACCCAGGACGTGCCCTCTTCTCATTGCCACAATCAGGGGGGAGGTACAGGATCCCGAAGACACACTCTCAATGTTTCAGGAACAGTTTCTTCCCCTCCAGCATCAGATTTCGGAATTGTCAATGAACCCATGAACACTTAGTATTTTTCCCTCTCTTTATGCACGACTTATTTAATATACTTACATAGATACTTCTGTAGTAATTTATAGATTTTATTATTATGTATTTCAATATACTGCTGCTGCAAAACAAATTTCACGGCATATGTCAGTGATATTAAACCTGATTCTGATTGGTTCAGGAGCCTGATGGTTGTAGGGTTATAACTGTTCCTGATCGTGGTGGTGCGGAACCTGAGGCTCCTGTACCTCCCTCCTGATGGTAGCAGTAGGAAGAGAGCATGGCTTGGATGGGGGGATGGGGTGAGTAGGGGGTCCTTAATGATGGATGCTGCTTTCTTGTGGCAGCTTTTCTTGCAGATGTGCTGAATAGTGGGGAGGGATTTTCCTGTGACGAACTGGGCTGTATCCATTACTTTTTATAGGCTTGTCCGTTCTTGGGCCTTGGTGATTCCATACCAGGCCAATGTCATGGACTAGATGTCATGGAAAGAAATCAGACAAAGAGTTACCTGTCTCAATGGTTCAGTGTACTCAACATTTTTCCCCGCTCTACTGTTATTTTGAAGTACATATCTGAATTCCTTCTAAATGTAGAGACACAAGAGAATGCAGATGCTGGAATCTGGAGCAACTAAAAAGAAGCCGGAGGAATTCAGCAGGTCAGATTCAGATTCATGTCCTTATCACGTGTACATTGAAATTTTCAGGGCTATGGGTCATTTGCGTTAACAACCAACACAACCTAAGGACGTGCTGGGAGGAACCCGCAAGTGTCGCACGTCCACAAGTGTCCAACAGAACAACACAAACAACAACGACAAACAATGAAGCAAGACAACAACAGTAAGACAAGCCCCTTTCCTCCCTTCCAGCCACTCATGCACCCTTGGCCCCAGACTCTCAGATTTGCAGACCTTAGGATTTCAACCATCAGTCCCTGGGGTGTACTTGCAGACACTTGGGCATTTGACTTTTGACCTCCGATCAAGACAATCCTGGATCTTCATTTCTTGGGCCTTTACCTTTGAACTGGTTGACTAGGGTTTTTGACCTGCGGGCTTTTACCTCCAGACTCACTGAGCTCAGGGTATTGATCCCAGGACATGCAGATCACTGATCTAACCTACGGGCCTTAACCCCATGACTCACCAGTCAAGGGTTTGACCTTTGGCCTCAACTTTCAGCCTCACATGGACCTTTAACCCTCTTGACCTGTAAGGTGGGGGGGGGGTGTCATCACCGGCCCTGTGACTCTGCTTGTATGGATCTCTGACCTCAGTCTTGCTAAGCAGGGGATCATTGGTCTCCTCAGTGCCCATTGACCTGATCTGGCGCCCCCTTTGCTTGCATCTTTGGAAACAGCTCTATTTCTATCTTTAATATCTCTCCTTTTTCATTTCAGGGTTCTTTTAAAGACCTGACCTGGAGTTTACATACTGACTTCGGTTCTTTGTGGGAATGGGACCTGCTGTCAGGGTCTCATGACTGGCTGTTATTCAATATGCCAGGGATGCAAAGGATGCTCGCCTTCGGAGTTCCGGGATCTCGTGGCTCTGGAGATGGGTGGACTGAAGGTCAACATCCTGGCAGGAATCCAGGGTGTCGTGGGAGACGGAAGATCGAAAGCAGTGAGATGGAGACATCCCTATTTCCCTTATTAAGGATAGAGAGAGCCTGTGGTATGTTGAATTACCGGGTGAACAAGTAAT
The DNA here is from genome assembly GCF_963921235.1 of Mobula hypostoma. NCBI lineage: Eukaryota > Metazoa > Chordata > Chondrichthyes > Myliobatiformes > Myliobatidae > Mobula > Mobula hypostoma. The sequence continues at coordinate 193,603,222 of NC_086100.1, forward strand.
CTTTGGGGTACTGCAAGTCTGTGTCTTTATTGAAGCTTTGCTGCACGCTTGAGTGCTCAGTGGAGGGCGCCGATGCTTTTTTTGCTAGTGGGGCAGGGGGGATCATTGCTTTCCTGCTGCTTATGCGTGGGAGGGGGGAACTGGGGGGTGGCTTTGGGGTTCTAACATTAAATTGTCATTCATTCTTTGGGGCACTCCTCTGTTTTCGTGGATAGCTGTGAAGAAAAAAAATGTCAGGATGTATATATTTGTCTGACATTAAATTACCTTTGAAACCTTTGATTTGTGGAATTGCTGATCTTCAACTGCAGAGCACTCTGACCTGGACTTCGAACACAAGCTCCTCCCCCGACTCTTCACTCAAGACATGGAAGTAGAATTAGTTCATTCCATCACGGCTGATTTATTTTCCCTCTCAACCCCATTTTCCTGCTTTCTCCCTCTGACCTTTGATGCCCTTAATAATCAAGAACTTATCAACCTCTGCTTTAACTGACCTGACCTCTAACTCTTCCTTATCCCTGTCCCTAAGCCCTAACATCCCCACTATCACCAAAACCATCACCGTGAACTTAAAACACAACCAAGTTTGAGCCACCACATCGACAGATATAACAGCTTGGTGAAATCTTTAACCGAGAAAACCTCAAGAATTCGCGTTGACACTTGTTTCTAAGTTTTTGTATTTCTGCTCCACCACCCAGCCAATCAATGCTTCCCATACCGTAATGACAAAAATGATCCACATCTCCCCTTCTCAGTCCTGATGCAGGGTTTCAAGTGAAAATGTGCAAGGATGTTCCGGGCTTGGAGGACCTAATTTATAAGGAAAGATTGAATAGATTAGGACTGTATTCTTTAGAATGTAGAAGTTTGAAAGGAGATTTGATAGAGGTGTACAAATTTATGAGGGATAGTTAAGGTAAGTGCAAGTAGGCTTTTTCCACTGAAGTTGGGTGGAACTACAACCAAAGGTCAGCAAGTGCAAAAAGTGAGAAGTCTAAGGGGAACACGAGGGGTAACTTCTTCACTCAGAGGGTTCTGAGTGTTTGGAATGAGCTGTCAGCACAAGTGGTGTATACGAGATTAATTTCAACGAGAGAAGTTTGGACAGATATATGCATTGTAGAGGTATTGGTCCCGGTGCAGTCAAAGGGAGTAGGCAGTTTAAATGGTTTTGGCACGGACTAGGTGGGCTGGAGGGCTTTTTTTCTGTGCTGTACTTCTCTCTATGACTTTATGTCACCAATTTCTTACCCCCTCCTCCTCCACTGAGTTCCTCCAGCAGTTGTCTCGAGATTCCAGCATCTGCAGTCTCTCGTGTCTTATCTTTTTCATAATCTAAGTTCAAAGCACCCTCATTGCAACCATCCGGGAGGAAGTACAGGAGCCTGAAGACCCACATTCAATGTTTTAGGAACAGCTTTTACTCTTCCACCATCAGATTTCTGAATGGACATTGAACTCATTAACACTATCTCTGTTTTTTTCTCTCTCTTTGAACCACTTATTTAGTTAACCTTTTAAATATATATATACTTACTTTAATTCACAGCTTTTTTATTATTATGTATTCCAATGTACTACTGCCGTATAACAACAAATTTCATGACATGCCAGTTATATTAAACCTTATTTTGGTTTTATTCTGAAGTTCAAAGTAAATTTTTATCAAAGTATGTATACAACACCATATACAACCCTGAGATTCACTTTCTTGTGGGCATACCCAACAAATCTATAGAATAACAACCGGAAAAGAAGCAATGAAAGACTGCCTAACTGGAGATACAACCGGAGTATAGAAGACAACACACGTACAAGTACAAAAAGAAATAATAATAAAAAAAATAAGCAATAAATCTCGAGAATATAGGATGAAGAGACCTTGAAAGTGAGTCCATAGGTTGAGGGGACAGTTCAGTAATGGGGTGAGGGAAGTTGAGTGAAGTTATCCCCTCTGGTTCAAAAGTCTGGTGGTTGAGGGGTAATAACTGTTCCTGAACCTAGTGATGTGAGTCCTGAAGCTCCTGTACTACCTTCCTGATGGCAGCAGCAATAGAGAGTATGTCCTGGGTAGTGGGGGCGGGGGGTCCCTGATCATGGATGATGATGGAAACATCGCATTACATTAGACCATAAGACCAAAGGATATAAGAGCAGAAGTAGGCCATTCAGCCCATCGAGTCTACTCCGCCATCCAATCATGGACTGATCCAATTCTTCCAGTCATCCCAACACCCCTGCCTTCTCCCCATATCCTTTGATGCCCTGGCTAATCAAGAACCTATCTATCTCTGCCTGAAATGCACCCAATGACTTGGCCTCCACAGCAGCTCTTGGCAACCAATTCCACAGATTTACCACTCTTTGACTGAAGTAATTTCTCTGCATCTCTGTTCTAAATGGACGCCCTTCAATCCCTAAGTTGTGTCCTCTTGTCCTAGACTCCCCTACCATGGGAAATAACTTTGGCATGTCTTATCTGTTCAAGCCTTTTACAGCCCAAGATCTGCCAGACATACGGTAACCCAATCTTCTCTGAACCCTCTCTAATGTAGGTACAACCTTTCTAAAATAAGGAGCCCAAAACTGCACACAATACTACAAGTGTGGTCTCACAAGTGCCTTACAGAGCCTCAACATCACATCCCTGCTCTTATATTCTATACCTCTAGAAACGAATGCCAACGTTGCATTCGTCTTCTTCACCACCGACTCAACCTGGAGGTTAACCTACAAGGGTAACCTGCACAAGGACTCCCAAGTTCCTTTGCATCTCTGCATTTTGAATTCCCTCCCCATCCAAATAATAGTCTGCCCATTTATTTCTTCCACCAATGAATATGACCATACACTTCCCAACATTGTATTTCATTTGCCACTTCTTTGCCCATTCCCCTAAACTATCTAAGTCTCTCTGCAGGCTCTCTGTTTCCTCAACATTGCCCGCTTCTCCACCTACCTTAGTATCATCAGCAAATTTAGCCACAAATCCATTAATCCCACAATCCAAATCATTGACATACATCGTAAAAAGCAGCGGTCCCAACACCAACCCCTGTGGAACTCCAATGGCATCCGGTAGCCAGCCAGAATAGAATCCCTTTAGATCACGAAGACACGCAGTCCTCTTTTATTGTCATTTGGTAATGCATGCATTAAGAAATGATACAAGATTTCCTCCAGTGTGATATCACAAAACACAGGACAAACCAAGACTGAAAAAGCTAACAAAACCACATAATTATAACATATAGTTACAACAGTGCAACAATACCATAACTTGATGAAGAACAGTCCATGGCACAGTAAAAAGTTCAAAGTCTCTCAGATGTCCCACATCTCACGCAGACGGGAGAAGGAAGAAAAACTCTCCCTGCCATGCCCGACCACAGTCCGACTCTGAGTCATCCGAAAACTTCGAGCCTCCGATCAGCTCTCCGACACCGAGTACTGACTGCTATCTCTGTCCGTCTGATTTGACCTCAATCTCGGTCGCCAATAGCAGGCAAAGCCGGGGATTCTGCGGCCTTCCCTTCGGAAGATTTCCGACAGCGCAGTAACAACAGCAGCGAACTGGCATTTCAGAAATTTCTCCAGATGTTCCTCTGTGCTTTCCCATCTGTCTCCATCAAATCAGAATTGTCCACTTTATTCCCACTCTCTGTTTTCTGCTGATCAGCCAAAGCTCCACCCACGCTAGTAACTTCCCTGTAATTCCATGGGTTCTTATCTTGCTAAGCAGCCTCACGTGTGGCACCTTGTCAAAGGCCTTCTGAAAATCCAAGTACACCACATCTACGACATCTCCTTTGTCTACCCGGCTTGTAATTTCCTTAAAAATTTGCAGTAGGTTAGTCAGGCAGGATTTTCCTTTCAGGAAACCACGCTGGCTTTGGCTTATATTGTCATGTGCCTCCAGGTATTCCGTAATCTTATCCCCAACAATCAATTCCAACAACATCCCAACCACTGATGTCAGGATAACAGGTCTATAGTTTTCTTTCTGCTGCCTCCCACCCTTCTTAAATAGCAGAGTAACATTTGCAATTTTCAAGTCATCCGGTACAATGCCAGAACCTATCAATTCTTAAAAGATTATTGTTAATGCCTCTGCAATCTCTCCAGCTACTTCTTTCAGAACCCGACGGTGCATTCCATCAGGTCCAGGAGATTTATCCACCCTCAGACCATTAAGCTTCCTGAGCACTTTCTCAGTTGTAATTTTCACTGCACAGACTTCACTTCCCTGACACTCTTGAATGTCCAGTATACTGCAAACGTCTTCCACTGTGAAGACTGATGCAAAATATGCATTCAGTTCCTCTGCCATCTCTGCATCTCTCATTACAATATCTCCAGCATCATTTTGTATTGTTCCTATATCTACCCTCAACTCTGTTTTACCCTTTATATACTTAAAAAAGCTTTTCGTATCTTCTTTGATATGAGTAACCAGCTTCCTTTCATAATTCATCTTTTCCGTTCTAATGACCTTCTTAGTTTCCTTCTGCAAGTTTTTAAAAGCTCCCCAATCCTCTATCTTCCCACTAGCTTTGGCTTCCTTGTATACCCTCTCTTTTGCTTTTACTTTGGCTCTGACTTCACTTGTCAGCCATGGTAGTGCCCTTCTTCCATTAGAAAATTCCTTATTTGGAATAATCTGTCTCGCACTTCCCTCATTTTTCACAGAAACTCCAGCCATTGCTGCTCTGCTGTCCTTCCTGCTAGTGTCCCTTTGCAGTCAACCTTGTCCAGTTCCGCTCTCATGTCATTATAATTTCCATTATTCCACAGAAATACCGACACATTGGAATTTAGTTTCTCCTTCTCAAATTTCAAAGTGAGCTCGATCATATTGTGATCACTGTTCCCTAAGGGTTCCTTAACTCTAAGCTCTCTTACCACTTCTGTATCATTGCACAACACCCAATCCAGCACAGCTGATCCCCTAGTGGGCTCAACAACAAGCTGTTCTAAAAAGCCATCCCTTAGACATTCTATAAATTCTCTCTCCTGAGGTCAAGTACTGGCTTGGTTTTTCCAATTCACTTTCATGTTAAAATCCCCAACGATTATCATGACATTGCCCTTCTGACACGCCTTTTCTATCTCCTGCTGTAATTTGTAATCCACATCCCAGCTGCTGTTTGGAGGCCTATATACAACTGCCATTAGGGTCGTTTTACCCTTGCCATTTCTTAACTTAACCCATAGAGACTCTACAACTTCTGATCCTATGTCATTCTTTTCTAATGATTTAACATTATTTCTTATACACAGAGCCACACCACCCCCTCTGCCTACTATCTTTCTGATACACTGTATATCCTTGAATGTTCAGCTCCCAATGGCAGCCATCCTTTGGCCAAGTTTCAGAGATGGCCACAATGTCATACTTGCCAATCTGTAGCTGAATTTCAAGATCATCCTTTTTGTTTCTTATGCTGCGTGCATTCAAATATAACACTTTCAAAGAGGGCATGACATTGCCTCTACTGTATTGGAATTTTGTACAGATTGTGCATGTCATTTAAAACTTGAACAAACTTTTTTAGATGCACAGTGGAGAGTACTCTGTATAGTTACGTTACAGCCTGGTATGGAAACACTGCCCAAGAACAGAATAGCCTACAAAAAGCAATGGATACAGCCCAGTCCATCAGAGGAGATAACCTCCCCACCATTGAGCACATCCACAAGAAGCACGGCCACAAGAAATCAGAATCCACCATCAGGGATCCCCACCACACAGGCCATGCTCTCTATTCACTGCTGTCATCAGGGAGAAGGTACAGGAGCCTTAAGATCCAAACCACCGGAGTTGGTTTGCCCCTCAACCATCAGCCTCTTGAACCAGCATGGATAACTTCACTCACCTCATCTCTGAACTGATTCCACAAGCTATTCACTCATTTTCAAAGACTCTACAACTCATGTTCTCAGTATTATTTATTATTGTATTTTTGTTGTAATTGCACTATTTGTTATCTTTGGTACACTGGTTGTTTATCTGTGCTTGTCTGTGTGCAGTTTTTCATTGATTTTATTCTGGTTTTTTGTATCTACTATGAATGCTCGCAAAAAAATGAATCTCAGGGTTGTGTATGATGACGCATACAGCATGTACTTTGATGATAAAATTACATTTTAACTTTGAACTTTGATGTACTGTTACTGACCAGGGATGAACTTAAAAGATTGCATTTTGTGGACTACAATAAACTTCTTTTACCCCCTTAGAGTCATCAAGTCATGGAGCACAACAGCATAAAAGTAGGTCCTTCTGCCCACCTAGTCCATGCTGAACTGTTATTACGCCTAGTCCCATCAATCTGCGCCTGGACCATCGCCCTCATACGCCTCCCATCATGTTTTATCCAAATTTCTCTTAAATACTGAAATCGAATTAGCATCCATCACTTTTAAGAATGTTTCATTCCATACTCTCATGACCCTCTGAATGAAGCAGTTCCCCCTCAGGTGCTCCTTAAATATTTCACCTTTCACCCTTAACCTATGACTTCCAGCTCTCATCATACCCCGCCTCAGTGGAAAAAGCCTGCTTGCATTAACCCTGTCTGTGCCCCTCATAACTGTATATACCTCATATACCTCTATCAAATCTTCCCCGATTCTCCTAGAGAATAAAGTCCTAACCTATTCAACCTTCCCCTATAACTCAGGTCCTCAACATGCTTGTAAAAGTTCTCGGTAAACCTTCAATCTTATTGATATTTAATCCTTTCCCAAATTCAGTATAACCTTGACTCTGATTAGCCGTTTTGACCATATTGAACGTAGCACCAGACCAGCCCCTTTGGCCAAACACTAAATTTAATGACATCACTGTCTCTGTAGTTCCAGATCTCCAGAATCACCTGTCTCAGTTCACTGGATGCTGAAATTCACTTCTGTCCTGTGCTGGATACTTGGGTTATGACCAGAGGAAAAAAATGGCTGGAGTTCAGTTCACTAAGCACTTTAGTGCAAGGGTATTTACTAGGTGTGTTAAAAATCAAACTTTCAAAAATTAGAGAAAACTGTGAAAGGAAAAATGCCAATATTTACAAAATGATATCTACATGTAAACACAATAATAGCTCCATATTTATTCTTGTCCAATGTGAAGTCCACCCAGCCCTGATCTCTTTCTCTTACTGAGAGTGAAGAGCTTCTTATTTTTAAGCACCAGGACATACCATCTTTAACTAGCAACAAAATTAACTTAAGACCCACGTGAATTAGAACATGATGCACCCCACAATGTAGTTACAATCACATTGCAATATAACTAGAAGTATCTACCTTAATACAGTATACAAACAATATACATACATTTACACATCCCATCAGTAAAGAAATGGAAAATTCCGCTGTGTATGGTGGGAAAGTGTGGGCACGTGGCCAGGTGGATAAGGCATTCGACTAGCGACCTGAAGGTCGTGTGTTTGAGCCCCAGCCGAGGCAGCGTGTTGTGTCCCTGAGCAAGGCACTTAATCACACATTGCTCTGTGACGACACTGGTGCCAAGCTGTATAGGCCCTTGCCCTTCCCTTGGACAGTATCGGTGTCGTGGAGAGGGGAGACTTGCAGCATGGGCAACTGCTGGTCTTCCATACAACCTTGCCCAGGCCTGCGCCCTGGAGAGTGAAGACTTTCCAGGGGCAGATCCATGGTCTCACAAGACTAACGGATGCCTTTATTTATTTATGGTGGGAAAGGCACCACAAAGCCATCCTGAGCACATCAGCTTAGTTTAGAATTATTCTAAACTTTGTTGTCTAGTTCTGAATGTATGCAGCAATGTAGAGGGAAAACATTGGGTATGCTGGGAAAGACATTGCAGTGTTATACTCACCACAACAACAACACAATGACAAGGTAATGTTTGTGTGCAAGTGAATGCACGTGTGTAAGGAGATTGCATACCGAGTGCTTTCCGTCATATTGTGTTCAATCTCTCATCTTCTACCCTCTGTGTGAGGTGTTAAGATCATCCAAGTCTCTGTTGCTCATGACTGAATTCACATCAGGTCTGGTTTGCCCTTCAGCTCTGAGTTTGCTGGCTGATTCCTAGTTGGAAGGTTCCAAAATCCGAGTTCTGTGTGTCCAACAGGCCGAGGACTGGTGCCCACTCTCCCCCCGCGTATGCAGATCTGTGAGACCACAGCCTGAAGCCCAGTATCCACTGCCTTAGATGTCGGCAAGCCCGGAGTTTGAGACCTAGTGGTCGTAATGCCAGCCAAAAAAGAGTTCATCATGCGAGGTCTATTGTTTGGGGTCCTCGTCAGCGGTGAGTTCAGAGTTAAAACATTCCATAGAGCATATAACACCAAAATGGCAGAATTTAGCATTAATGGAGATGATCGTCAATTTCAGACGGTCTCAGCCTGAGCACACACCCCTCAGCATCAACGGCTCCACAGTGGAGAGAGTGGAAAACATCAAGTTCCTTAGGGTGCAGATCTCGGACAATCTCACTTGGTCCGGGAACACCACTGGGATTGTGAAACGGGCCCAGCAGAGATTGCACTCTCTGAGGAAGCTTAAACAAGCATCACTCCCCACTAACATCTTAACTACATTCTACAGAGGCGTGGTTGAGAGTGTGCTGACCTTTTGCATCACGACCTGGTACTCCAGCTGCAGTGCTGTCGACAAAAAAGCCTTGCAGAGGGTGGTTAGGGGAGCAGAGAAGGTTATTGGGGTCTCCCTACCTTCTGTCCAAGACCTCTTTCAGAGTCGATGCCTCCAGAAGACATGATACATCATTAAAGACCCCTCACACCTTCTCCATGAACTGTTTGTTCTTCTGCCATCAGGCAAACGTTACAGGAGCATCAAAACTAAAACTAAAACAAGGCTACTAAACGGCTTCCTTCCACAGGCAGTCAGACTGCTAAATAGCTGCTCTACCTGACACTGCTTTGGACACTTTTAACTTGCACTGGACACTTATAACTGATTTTAACTGACATGTGGCTGTTGTGTTTTACTATTTATTGTTATGTTTATTATTTAGTGTTGCGTTTGTTATGTTTGATTGCACTGTCCCTGAGAAACGCTGTCTCATTCTGCCCTGAAGAGCTGATGTATGGTTAGAATGACAATAGAGTTTTTTTTTAATCTCTTTGAATCTTTTTTAATGGTAAGACTCTTGGCAGTGTGGAGGATCAGAGGGATCTTTGGGTCCGACACCATAGGACACTCAAACTTGCTATGCAGGTTCATTCTGTGGTTAAGAAGGCATATTGAGAAGTGGGATTGAGTTTCGGAGCTGAAAGGTAATATTGCAGCTATATCGGACCCTGGTCAGACCCCACTTGGAGTATTGTGCTCAGTTTTGATCACCTCACTACAGGAAGGATGTGAAAATCATAGAAAGGGTGCAGAGGAGATTTACAGGGATATTGCCTGGATTGGGGGGCATGCCTTATGAGAATAGGTTGAGTGAACTCGGCCTTTTCTCCTTGGAGCGACAGAGGATGAGAGGTGACCTGACAGAGGTGTATAAGATAATGAGAGCCATTGATCATGTGGATAGAGGCTTTTTCCCAGGGTTGAAATGGCTAGCACAAGAAGGTATAGTTTTAAGGTGCTTGGAAGCAGGTACAGAGCAGATGTCAGGGGTAAGTTTTTTATGCAGAGAGTGGTGAGTGAGTGGAATGGGCTGCCGGTGACGGTGATGGAGGCAGATACGATCGGGTCCTTTAAGGGGCTCCTGGATAGGTACATGGTGCTTAGAAAGATAGAGGGCTATGGGTAAGCCTAGGTAGTTCTAAGGTAAGGACATGTTCGGCACAGCTTTATGGGCTGAAGGGCCTGTATTCTGCTGTAGGTTTTCTATGTTTCTACGCATTTCCCTCACAGTATAGACCTTTCAACCCAAGATGTTGTGTCAACCTTTTAATCAACTGTAAGATCAATCTAACCCTTCCCTGCTACATAGCTCTCCTTATTTCTATCACCCATGTGCCAATCTAAGAGTCTTTTAAATATCCCTAGCTAATCTGCCTCTACCACCACTGCTAGCAGTGTGTTCCATGCACCCACCATTCTCTGTGTAAAAGTCTTCCTCTGATATTCCCCCTTATACTTTCCTCCAATCGCCTTAAAATTATCTGCTCTGGTATTACCCATATCTATGACTCTTATCTGGTGCACCTCTAACAGTCACTCCAAAGAGAAAAGCCCTACCTCGCTCGACCTATCCTCATCGGACAAGTTCAAGTTTATTGTCATTCAACCATATATAGGTATACAGCCAAATGAAACAACGTTCCTCTGGAAACACACATCAAAGTTGCTGGTGAATGCAGCAGGCCAGGCAGCATCTGTAGGAAGAGGTGCAGTCGACCACCAGCAACTTTGATGTGTGTTGCTTGAATTTCCAGCATCTGCAGAATTCCTGTTGTTAACGTTCCTCTGGACCAAGCTGCTGAACACAGTACATATAACTCACATACAACTCATAAGGCAATATTATCACAAATAAATTAACAAATAGTAAAATGTATTCCAGAAGATTGACATTTAGCATAAAGTACATTTTTGACACAAATTAATAAGTAAACATTATAACGCTACTGGTGTTTCATACATGAATACATGATGAGACCTGGGTGGTGGCAGGGAGTTCAGTCGTCTCACAGCCTGGGGGAAGAGGCTGCCTCCCATCCTTAACAGCCCATATCCTAACCGTACCTCCTTCCCAATCGTAGGGAGTCAAAGAGATTGTTGGAAGGGTGGGAGGGATCATTAGCAATTCTAAGGGCTCTGCACATGCAGTTCTCCTGCTAAATATCTGTAATGGATGGAAGAGAGACCCCGATGATTCTCCCAGCAGTCCTCACTATCCCTTGTAGGGTCTTGCAGTCAGATACCTTGCAATTCCCGTACTAGACAGTGCTGCAGCTAGTCAGGACACTTTCAGTGGTACTCCTGTAAAAATTGGTTAGAATGGGGGGCGGGGGGGGGGCGGAATCCTCATGTGCCTGAATTTCCTCAGGAAGTGGATATATTGCTGTTCTTTCTGGACTATAAGACATAGAAACAGAATTAGCCCGTTTGGCCCATTGAGTCTGCTCTGTCATTTAATGATGGTACGTCGTCTGCTGAAGGCCAGATCTGTGGCATTCAAGTCTGGTGTCCCAGGTGTGTACCAAAAAAAAACAGGTATGATTTGCAGAGGGAGATTTCAAGGGTGAAGAGACAATTTTGAATGAAGTTGGAGGCAACATCAGAAGTACGACAACTCTGGCAGGGTTTGCAAGATACTACTTCCTTCAAAGAGAAACCCAGTAGCATAAATGGCAACAGTGCTTCACTACCAGATGAACTCAATACAAAATAACCTGCAGATGCCGGGGTCAAAGCAACACTCACAACACACTGGAGGAACTCAGCAGGTCGGGCAGCATCCGTGGAAATGATCAGTCAACATTTCGGGCTGGAACCCTTTGTCAGGACTGAAGAGGGAAGGGGCAGAGGCCCTATAAAGAAGGTGGGGGGAGGGTGGGAAGGAGAAGGCTGGTAGTTCCAGGTGAAAAACCAGTAAGGGGAAAGATAAAGGGGTGGGGGAGGGGAGGCAGGGAGGGGATAGGCAGGAAAGGTGAAGAAGGAATAGGGGAAAATACAATGGGTAGTAGAAGGAGGCGGAACCATGAGGGAGGTGATAGGCAACTGGGGGAGGGGGCAGAGTGAAATAGGGATACAGGAAGGGAGGGGGAGGGAATTACTAGAAGCTGGAGAATTCTATGTTCATACTGAGTCTACCTAGATGGTATATCAGGTGTTGCTCCTCCAACCTGAGTTTAGCCTCATCATGGCAGTAGAGCAGGCCATGTATGGACATATCCGAATGGGAATGTGAAGCAGAGTTGAAGTGGGTGGCAACTGGGAGATCCTGTCTGTTGTGGTGGACGGAGCGGAGGTGCTCGACGAAGCAGTCCCCCAATCTGCATCGGGTTTCACTGATGTAGAGGAGGCCACACTGGGAGCACTGGATGTGATAGATGACCCCAACAGACTCACAAGTGAAGTGTTGCCTCACCTGGAAGGTCTGTTTGGGGCCCTGAATGGTGGTAAGAGAGAAGGTGTAGGGACAGGTGTAGCATTTGCGCTTACTGGGATAAGTGCTGGGTGGGAGATCCGTGGGGAGGGACGTGTGGACCAAGGAGTTGCGGAGGGACCGATCCCTGCGGAAAGCGGAGAGGGGTGGAGAGGGAAAGATGTGCTTAGTGGTGGGGTCCTGTTGAAGGTGGCGGAAGTTGCGGAGGATAATGTGCCGGATCCGGAGGCTGGTGGGGTGGTAGGTGAGGACAAGGGGAACTCTTGCAGCCAGAGTCCCTTCAGTCAGCCAATGGGAAGCTATTGCAGTGTAGGAGGAAATGCGATGCTACCAGGCGGACCAATCACAGTTGTTGTGGTCTGCGTTGCTGCGATGCGAAGTTACATTCTGGGAGAGGTGCGCGTCAGGCTACGGCGTAGGGATCTGCGTAGGCACTGCATAGGGTTCACGGCGACGCCATACCTACGGTGTCGAGTTGATGCATAAGTATAAATCAGTCTTTAGCATGTACTATTGTAGCCTGGAAAGTGCCAGTTGGCAGTAGAGGAGGTGGGGGAAGGAACCATCAATGTTTCAGGCTGAAACCCTGGACTGGGGATGGCATGAACACTGACTTCTCAAACTTCCGCTAATGCCCCACCTCCCCCTTGTACCCCATCCGTTATTTATTATATACACACATTCTTTCTCTCTCTCTCCTTCTTCTCCCTGTCCCTCTGACTATACCCCTTGCCCATCCACTGGGTTTTTTCCCCCCTCCCCCTTTTCCTTCTCCCTGGGCCTCCTGTCCCATGATCCTCTCATATCCCTTTTGCCAATCAACTGTCCAGCTCTTGGCTTCATCCCTCCCCCTCCTGTCTTCTCCTATCATTTTGGATCTCCCCCTCCCCCTCCCACTTCCAAATCTCTTACTAGCTCTTCTTTCAATTAGTCCTGATGAAGGGTCTCGGCCCGAAACGTCGACTGTACCTCTTCCTAGAGACGCTGGGTCACCAGCAACTTCTATATGTGTTACTGGGGAGGGGAGATGGCTGTAGAACAAGGGGCGGTGTAGGGTGATGGGCAGATGAAGCAAGTCAGCAGGAGAGAAACATTGGCCTTGGCAATTCACGTGCTGTTCTACATAATTTTCAAACGTGAGTCTCTTCCTCCACCCCCTGCTCAGGCACTGAGTCCCATATAGCATCGACACTCTAAAATCCTCAGATTCACTTTGCTTGCACTTCCTAGGCCATAACCTTATGAAATAAACACAAGATGGAGCCGAGATTTGTGCAGTGGAAAAGCATTTGGAAAAACTTTGAGAAGTGACAAGAATAAGTGCATTGTCCCTTTCGGTAGGCATTTGCCAGATTCAGCAACAGGCCGGCGGGTGTGAGGGAGCAAGCTGTCAATCAACGCCCGGACCCGCCTGCCTTTCGGTTGATTGATGTGGAATATTGCATAATGATTGGACTTCATGTCCGAGTCTGCCGAGGCACCGAATGTCTATTGGTCCGCAGGAGAGTCAATCGGAGTGAATGCGAGCCCCTGTCAGGATTGGATAACGGGCTTCAATTTTACACACCAGTGATTGGTGTAAATGGGCGGCTTCCTGGGGTAGTGATTGGCTAACGGCCCAGAGGCTCGAGGGCATTTTCCGATTGGCTGGAGCGAGCGGCGGTTGCGCATTGAGTGAGTGGAGGAGTTGCGATGGAGGAGCGCAGAGAGCGGTCGGGGGTTTCGCTCAACCCCAGCGTGCGGCTGTTCGGTAGGCAGGCGGCGGTGGGAGATCGGGCTCAGGGGCTAGTCTGCTGCGGACACAACGACAGTGGCTGACCGGAAGGCCACAATTGCACCCTGGTCTTTCCCACCACAACCACTTTGACTTAGCCGATCCTTCCCACTACGACCGCCGGCCCTCCTTAAGGGAGCCCTTCCCCACCGCGACCACCCTCCCCCGAACAAACGGGAGTTCTTCCCCACCGCGAACACCCTCCCCCTAACAAACGGGAGTCCTTCCCCACCGCGAACACCCTCCCCCGAACAAACGGGAGTCCTTCCCCACCGCGACCACCCTCCCCCCAACAAACGGGAGCCCTTCCCCACCGCGAACACCGTCCCCCCAACAAACGGGGGTCCTTCCCCACCGCGAACACCCTCCCCCCCAACAAACGGGAGTCCTTCCCCACCGCGAACACGCTCCCCCTAACAAACGGGAGTCCTTCCCCACCGCGAACACGCTCCCCCTAACAAACGGGAGTCCTTCCCCACCGCGAACACCGTCCCCCAAACAAACGGGAGTCCTTCCCCACCGCGAACACCCTCCCCCGAACAAACGGGAGTCCTTCCCCACCGCGAACACCCTCCCCCCAACAAACGGGGGTCCTTCCCCACCGCGACCGTTCCACCCTCCTTCCTACCCATCCGACCATTCCTTCCCTCTTCTCACCCCTACAACACCCTCACTACTGGTCCTTCCCCAGACCCAGTGCTCATAGTTGGAATCACTTCTGGAACACAATAAATACCCCGTTGGATTAGAAATATAAAACAGCGCTGATGGTGGCCCTTTGGCCCCAACTGGTCAGAATAAGGAATTTAGAACTAATCTTGAGCCCAGCAAGTAGTTCGTAAAGATCATGAGGTTTCTGAATGTCTGACTGAGGTAAACACAAAATACTCTGCAGATGCTGGGGTCAAAGCAACACGCACAACTCGCTGGAGGAACTTAGCAGGTCGGGCAGCATCCGTGGGAACAGACAGTCAATGTTTCCGGCCGAGACCCTTCGTCAGGACTGAAGAGGGAGGGGGTGGGGCCCTGTAAAGAAGGTGGGGGAGGGTGGGAAGGAGAAGGCTGGTAGGTTCCAGGTGAAAAGCCAGTAAGGGGAAAGATAAAGGGGTGGGGGAGGGGATAGGCAGGAAAGGTGAAGAAGGAATAGGGGAAAGCACAATGGGTAGTAGAAGGCAGAACCGTGAGGGAGGTGATAGGCAGCTGTGGGAGGGGGCAGAGTGAAACTGGAATGGGGAAAGGGAGGGGGAGGGAATTACCAGAAGTTGGGGCTGGAGACTACCCAGAGGTGTGCACTTGAGCCTAAACAATCTCTCTCCAACTTTATTTGATTCCTTATATCCCGTAAATGGTTAAGTTGTATTGTGTTTTGACCCTCATTACTCGAGGGATTGAGTTCAAAGACTGTGAGGTAATGTTGTAGTCACAGAACACTGTGGCATAGAGGCAGGGCCTTTGGCCCATCTAGTTCATGCTGAACTATTTTGTCTAGTCCTATCGAACTACATCTAGAGCATATACCAACATACCCCTCTCATTCATGTACTTATCCATATTTCTCTTAAATGCTGAAATCGAACCCACATCCACCACTTCCACTAGCATCTCATTCCACACTCTCACCACCGTCTGAATGAAGGGCCTAGGCCCATCTTTTGAGTTTACCCCATGTGTAGCCCATTTTTGAAAATCCTTCCTCTCCCAGAGATGAGACCTTTGGAGTTTCTGTACGTCTGGGTTTTTATGGATGGGATTGCTAGCCCCGTGCCCAACCTGCTTTCACAATGGACTTGGGACCGTCCATGGTGGAGTTCTTTGCAGGCATTGCTGGTTATATTTATAGTGTTTATTTGGTTGTTCAGGTTGTGTCCTGGAGGGATCAAAGAAAGAGTACAAGTTCAAGGTGCAAGATGATCCTATGGCACATCAACTTGTTCTGAAGACGGTGAGTGCAGTGCATAATTGGAAAGTACTTGTATTTTGGTAAATTTGTTTATTATTGTCACAAAGTGCAGTGGAAAAAACTTGTTTTGTGTACTGTTCATATTCATTCAGAGGCCACTTTATTAGGTACACCTGTTCCCTTCGTTAAGCAAATATCTAATCAGCCAATCACATGGCAGCGACTCGATACACGAAAGCATGCAGGACTGCATGTTTCAGCATGGTCAAAGGTTTAGTTGTTCGGACCAAATATCAGAATGGCGAAGAAATGTGATCTCAGTAACTTCGACTGTGGAATAATTGTTGGTGCCAGGTGGGATGGTTTGAGTATATCTCAGAGACTGCTGATCTCCTGGGATTTTCACGCACAACATTCTCTAAAGTTTACAGAGAATGGTGCGAAAACCAGAAAGACATACAGTGAGTGGCAGCTCACTGAGTGAAAACGCCTTGTTAATGAGAGAGGTCAGAGGAGAATGGCTAGACTGGTTCATGCTGACAGGAAGGTGACAGTAACTCAAATAAACACGTTACAATGGTGCTGTGCAAAAGAGCACAACGCATTGAATCTTGAGGTGGACGTGCTACTGCAGCGGAAGACCACAAACTTAGTGAATCAGAAACAACAGGAATTCTGCAGATGCTGGAAATTCAAGCAACACACATAAAAGTTGCTGGTGAACGCAACAGGCCAGGCAGCATCTCTAGGAAGAGGTGCAGTCGACGTTTCAGGCCGAGCCCCTTCGTCAGGACCAACAGAATCAGAATCAGGTTTATTATCACCGGCAGTGACGTGAAATTTGTTAACTTAGCAGCAGCAGTTCAATGCACTACATAATCTAGCAGAGGGAAAAAATAAAATAAGAAATAATAATAAATAAACAAGTAAATCAATTACGTATATTGAATTGATTTTTCAAAAACTTGCAAAAACAGAAATGCTGTTTGTTTTTTTTTAAAGGTGGGGTGGTGTCCAAAGATTCACTGTCCATTTAGGAATCAGATGTCAGGAGGGAAGAAGCTGTTCCTGAATTGCTGAGTGTGTGCCTTCAGGCTTCTGTACCTCCTACGTGATAGGAACAGTGAGAAAAGGGAATGCACTGGGTGCTGGAGGTCCTTAACAATGGACGCTGCCTTTCTGAGACACCGCTCCCTAAAGATGTCCTGGGTACTTGGTAGGCTAGTACCCAAGATGGAGCTAACTAGATTTACAACTTTCTGCTGTTTCTTTCGGTCCTGTACAGTAGCCTCCCATACCAGACAGTGATGCAGCCTGTCAGAATGTTATCCAGAGTACAGCTATAGAAGTTTTTGAGTTTATTCGTTGACGTGCCAAATCTCTTCAAACTCCTAATAAAGTATAGCCGCTGTCTTGCCTTGTCTATAACTACATCGATATGTTGGGAACGCAAACAACAGGAATTCTGCAGATGCTGGAAATTCAAGCAACACACATCAAAGTTGCTGGTGAACGCAGCAGGCCAGGCAGCATCTCTAGGAAGAGGTACAGTCGACGTTTCAGGCCGGGACCCTTCGTCAGGACTAACTGAAGGCACTCTTCCTTCAGTTAGTCCTGACGAAGGGTCTTGGCCTGAAACGTCGACTGCACCTCTTCCTAGAGATGCTGCCTGGCCTGCTGCATTCACCAGCAACTTTGATGTATGTTGCTCGATATGTTGGGACCAGGTTAGATACTAAGAGATCTTGACAGTCCACTTCTGACCCCCCTGAGGATTGGTATGTGTTCCCATGTCTTGCCCTTCCTGAAGTGGCTACTTTATTAGCTACAGGAGGTATCTAATAAAGTGGTCACCGAGTGTAAATCAATTCATTACACAGTGCATTGAGGTCATATCAGGCAAAACCAGGGCAGAATAAAGTATTACAGTTAGAGTGCAGGGCAGATAGACAGTATGGTACAAGGTCTCAATGAGGTAGACTGAGTCAAGAGCCAATTTATTGTACAGTCTTATAAACTTGTGATACATGCTATCAGGATTTTGTATCTTCTTTCTGATGGGACCCATGCAGACTCATTAACTGTCAGTCTTTCAATCCTCCCTTGTCAGTGAATGTAGTTCAAAGTCTTCATTTCATCCCCAGAAATGGGCAAAAGTTGTGGGATTTCAGTATGAATCTGCTATGGGTGCTTTCATTCTGCTGTAATTTGGCCTGATGTTGGTCCAGTGAAAGTGTTGCTGAGAGTGACCTGTTGCTCATTCTTTCTTTGCTCTTTGGGCCTCCAAAATGGTGCTTGTTTATCTGCATGCTTCACTCGGAAATGTTTTCAGAATCAGAATGAGGTTTAATATCACTGGTATCTGTCATGGAATTTGTTGTTTTGCCACAGCTGTACATTGCAATATACAGGTTTCCTCTGCCATCTGAAGGTAGAGCGTTCCTATGAAATGGTTCATAAGCCGGAATGTCATAAAGTGAAGAAGCAATTACCATTTATTTATATGGGAAAAATTTGTGAGCATTTGCAGACCCAAAAAATAACCTACCAAATCATGCCAAATAACACACAAAACTTAAAATAACAGTAACATATAGTAAAAGCAGGAATTGTATAATAAATACACAGCCTATATAAAGTAGAAATTCTTTTCTGTAATCATTGCATTGTCCACCGTAGTGAAAATCTCACACAAGCGCTCTTGGCAGAAACACTCTCTCCAGTAACCTATAAGCTATGAAGCTGCCAAATCATACCAAATAACACATAAAAATACACAGACTATATAAAGTAGAAACAATGTATATACAGTGTGGTATCACATACCGGAATCGGGAAGACAGCGAGCACACATGATGGTGTGTTAGGCTGAGTCGTCGGAGGTTGGGGTGGTGGGACACTGGGGTGTCATCTCATCGTCGTCTGTTTCCATCAGTGCAGGCAGGTCATCATCTTCTATGTTAGCCTGCCTCGATGTCAAAGGTCGAGGTTCGTCGTCTGATGTGGAAGGCTTGAAAAACGACAGTATATTTGACTGCTTAACCTCGCGCATTTTTCTGTCATACAGTTCTTTGTAAGCACTCAAACCATCCTGCAAATATGCCCTAAACCTACGTACTTTTTCAAAATTAAAATTGTACTTTTCTGCAATCATTGTTGTGAATTGCAGCAAAAATCTCATGCAGTTGCTTCACGTTCAGTTCCTGGATGACTTCACTTTCAGTCCGTTGGCTACTGTATTCGGTTTCGATTGTTATCCTTTCCTCTTCCAATTGCATCAGCTCTTCATCTATTAGTTCTTGGTTATGGGATGCCAAAACCTCTTCAACATCTTCGTCAACTTCCACAAGCCCAGCTGACTTTGTCCTTACTTCCTTCACCACGATTGAAATGCTTAATTATGTCTAGTTTTACGCTAAGTGTAACACCCTTACGAGCTCTTTTAGGCTTTTCCAATACCTTAGAACTCATCTTGCTAACGGATGCTCAAAATAAATCGACATAGAGCACAGATGCAGATGCTCACAGGCACGTGTTCAAGCAATGCCGGCTAGAATGCAGTTCCGGGGAGGGGCTTGGCTGCTTGGGGCACGCGCTGCCTTTTTTCGTAACAGTGAAAACACCTTCTGTTAGCAAAAACAGGTAACTAATGTAGGTCTTTCGTAACAGCGAGATGTCATAAAGCAAATGTTTGAAAAGTGGGGGACACCTGTAAAATAATTTTTAAAAACTGCAAATTAGACCATAAGACATAAGGAACAGAATTCGGCCATTTGGCCTGTCAAGTCTGCTCTGCTATTCCATTATGAGTGATTTATTATCTATCTTAAGCCTGTTCTCCTGCCTTCTCTCCGTAACCTTTTGATGCCCTGATTAATCATGAACCTATCAACCTCTGCCTTAAATAATATTCATGTATGCCTATGAAAACTTGCTGTACGTTCCCAAACCAAAAGCCATGGATGAATAAGGAGGTTTGTCATGTGTTGAGGGCTAGATCTGTAGCAATTAAGTCTGGTGACCCAGGTCTGTACAAGAAAGCCAGGTTTGACTTGCGAAGAACAACAGGAATTCTGCAGATGCTGGAAATTCAAGCAACACACATCAAAGTTGCTGGTGAATGCAGCAGGCCAGGCAGCATCTGTAGGAAGAGGTATAGTCGACGTTTCAGGCCGAGACCCTTCGTCAGGACGAACTGAAGGAAGAGTGAGTAAGGGATTTGAAAGGGGGAGGGGGAGATCCAAAATGATAGGAGAAGACAGGAGGGGGAGGGATGGAGCCAAGAGCTGGACAGGTGATAGGCAAAAGGGGATACGAGAGGATCATGGGACAGGAGGTGCAGGAAGAAAGACGGGGGGGGGTAACCCAGAGGATGGGCAAGAGGTATATTCAGAGGGACAGAGGGAGAAAAAGGAGAGTGAGAGAAAGAATGTGTGTATAAAAATAAGTAACAGATGGGGTACGAGGGGGAGGTGGGGCCTTAGCGGAAGTTAGAGAAGTTGATGTTCCTCCCCCCACCTCTCTGCATTCCGCAGGGATCGCTCCCTACGCAACTCCCTTGTCCATTTGTCCCCCCCATCCCTCCCCACTGATCTCCCTCCTGGCACTTATCCGTGTAAGTGGAACAAGTGCTACACATGCCCTTACACTTCCTCCCTTACCACCATTCAGGGCCCCAAACAGTCCTTCCAGGTGAGGCAACACTTCACCTGTGAGTCGGCTGGGGTGATATACTGCGTCCGGTGCTCCCGATGTGGCCTTTTATATATTGGTGAGACCCGACGCAGACTGGGAGACTGCTGTGCTGAACATCTATGCTCTGTCTGCCAGAGAAAGCTGGATCTCCCAGTGGCCACACATTTTAATTCCACATCCCATTCCCATTCTGACATGTCTATCCACAGCCTCCTCTACTGTAAAGATGAAGCCACACTCAGGTTGGAGGAACAACACCTTGTATTCCGTCTGGGTAGCCTCCAACCTGATGGCATGAACATCGACTTCTCTAACTTCCGCTAAGGCCCCACCTCCCCCTCGTACCCCATCTGTTACTTATTTTTATGCACACATTCTTTCTCTCACTCTCCTTTTTCTCCCTCTGTCCCTCTGAATATGCCTCTTGCCCATCCTCTGGGTCCCCCCCCACCCTTGTCTTTCTTCCCGGACCTCCTGTCCCATGATCCTCTCGTATCCCCTTTTGCTTATCACCTGTCCAGCTCTTGGCTCTATCCCTCCCCCTCCTGTCTTCTCCTATCATTTTGGATCTCCCCCTCCCCCTCCAACTTTCAAATCCCTTACTCACTCTTCCTTCAGTTAGTCCTGACGAAGGGTCTCGGCCTGAAACGTCGACTGTACCTCTTCCTACAGATGCTGCCTGGCCTGCTGCGTTCACCAGCAACTTTGATGTGTTTGACTTGCGAAGGGTTATTTCAAGAGTGAAGAAAGAATTCTGAGCAAGGTTGGAGGCAACATCAGATGCTTGTCAACTCCGGCAGAGTTTGCAGGACGTTACTTCCTACAAAGCAAAACCCAATAACATGAATGGCAGTGATGCTTCACTACCAGTTGAGCTCAACGTCTTCTATGCCCGCTTTGAAAGGGAGAGCATAACTACAGCTGCGAGGATCCCTGCTGTACCCAGTGACCCTGTGATCTCTGTCTCAGAGGCTGATGTCAGGCTGTTTTTAAGGAGAATGAACCCTTGCAAGGTGGCAGGCCCTGAAGGGGTACCTGTTAAAGGCTCTGTAAACTTGTGCCAACCAACTGGCGGGAGTATGCAAGAACATTTTCAATCTCTCATCGCTACGGTTGGAAGTTCTCACCTGCTTCAAAAAGGCAACAATTATACCAATGCCTAAGAAGAGTAGTGTGAGCTGCCATTATGACAATCGACCAGTAGCATTCATATTTATGGTGATGAAATGCTTTGAGGGGGTTGGTCAGAGCTAGAGTGAACTGCTCAGCAAGGACGACCCATTGCAATTTGCTTATCGCCACAATAGGTCTATGGCAGACACAATCTCAATGGCTCTTCAAACGGCCTTGGATCACGGACAATACAAACACCTAGGTCAGAATGATGTTCATTGACCATAGCTCAGCGTTTAACACCATCATTCCCACAGTCCTGATCGATAAGCTACAGAACTTGGGCCTTTGTAGCTCCCTCTGCAATTGAGTCTTTGACTTCCTAACCTGAAGACCACAATCTGTGCAGATTGGTGATAATATCTCACAACTCCAGTGATCAACACTGGCACACCTCGGGTGTGTGCTTTGCCCACTTCTCTACTCCCTATCTATCCATAACTGTAGCTAGATATAGCACAAATATCATCTATAAATTTGCTGATGATAAAACTATTGTTGGTCGAATCTCAGTTGGAGGTGAGAGGGCATGCAGGAGCGAGATGTATCAGCTAGTTGAGTGGTGTTGCAGCAACAACCTTGCATTCAATGTCAGCAAGACCAAAGAGCTGATTGTGGACTTCAGAAAGGGTAAGATGAGAGAACACACACATTCCTTGTAGAGGGATCGGAAGTGGCAAGAGTGAGCAATGTTAAGTTCCTGGGTGTCAATATCTGTGAAGGGCTAACCTGGACCCAACATATCAATACAGCTACAAATTTCACTAGGAGCTTGAAGAGATTTGGTTTTTCACTTAAAACACTAAAACTTCTATAGATCTTCCGTAAAGAGCATTCTGACAGGCTTCATCTCTGTCTGGTATGGGGGAGCTACTCTATAGGATCGAAAGAAGGTACAGAAAGTTGTAAGAATAGTCAGCTCCATCTTGGGTCCAAGGCATCTTCAAGGAGCAGCTCCACAAAAGACTACATCCATTATTAAGGACCCCCATCACCAAGGACATGCCCTCTTCTCATTGTTACCATCAGGAAGGAGGTACAGAAGTATGAAGGCACATACTCAGCAACTCAGGAACAGCTTCTTCCCTTCTGCCATCTGATTCCTAAAAGGACATTGAACCCATGAACACTACTCACCGTTTTTATATAATATACATTACATCTATTTTTACACTATTTTAATCTGAAATGTCCACCAGAGAAAGCAGGATCTCCCAGTGGCCACACATTTTAATTCCACATCCCATTCCCATTCTGATATGTCTATCCACGGCCTCCTCTACTGTAAAGATGAAGCCACACTCAGGTTGGAAGAACAACACTTTATATTCCGTCTGGGTAGCCTCCAACCTGATGGCATGAACATGGACTTCTCTAACTTCTGCTAATGCCCCACCTCCCCCTCGTATCCCATCCGTTATTTATTTATATACACACATTCTTTTTCTCACTCTCCTTTTTCTCCCTCTGTCCCTCTGACTATACCCCTTGCCCATCCTCTGGGTTTTTTCCCCCCCCCCCCTCCTTTCCTTCTCCCTGGGCCTCCTGTCCCATGATCCTCTCATATCCCTTTTGCCAATCACCTGTCCAGCTCTTGGCTCCATCCCTCCTCCTCCTGTCTTCTCCTATCATTTTGGATCTCCCCCTCCCCCTCCCACTTTCAATTCTCTTACTAGCTCTTCCTTCAGTTATCCTGACGAAGTGTCTCTGCCCGAAACGTCGACTGTACCTCTTCCTAGAGATGCTGCCTGGCCTGCTGCGTTCACCAGCAACTTTGATGTGTGTTGCTATGTACTTGTGGTGTGGATGAAATCACTGGAGAGACAGTGTTACTGGTAGATACAACACAGCTTCTTTATTCAACACAACAAGGTACAGCAGGCATCATATGGACGGAGATGCTTTCATTGGAAAGGTCTGCTAGTCCAATGTGGGCTTGATATTTATATGCTAAACACAAAGGGTAATTCCTATTTACGAAGTTATAGACAATGCTTTCTTTTGAAGCTACATACAAAACATCACACCTTCTGACTTCATCCTTTCCTCCAGATGCCTGCATGTCTGGGTTGGTATTCACAGCCTTTAGGAGTGCAAGTTAAATCCACAATACACGTACAGGTGCCCCCTGCTTTTTGAACGTTTGCTTTATGAAACCTCACTGTTACAAAAGACCTACATTAGTACCCTGTTTTCGCTAACAGAAGGTTTTTTCACTGTTACAAAAAAAAGCAGCGTGCGGGGAAAATCAGCGCGTGATAAAAGGCAGCGCGCGCCCCAAGCAGCCGCTCTCCCCCAGATTTGGAACGGTATTCTCGCCGGCATTGCTTTCCTGTGAGCAGCCGTTTGCAAGATGAGTTCTATGGTATCGGAAAAGCCTAAAAGAGCTCGTAAGGGTGTTACACTTAGCATAAAACTAGACATAATGAAGCGTTTCGATCCTGGTGAACGAAGTAAGGACAAAGTGAGTTTGGCTTGTGGAAGTTGACGAAGATGATGTTGAAGAGGTTTTGGCATCCCATGACCAAGATCTGATAGATGAAGAGCTGATGCAATTGGAAGAAAAAAGGATAACAATCGAAACTGAATGCAGTAGCGAACTGAACGTGAAGCAACTGTGATGAGATTTTCGCTGCAATGATAAAGTACGACTTTAATTTTGAAAGGGTACATGGGTTTAGGGGATATTTGCAAGATGGTTTGAGTCCTTACAAAGAACTGTGTGATAGAAAAATACGCGAGGCTCAGCAGTCAAGCAAGCCTTCCACATCAGCCACAGCAGACAACGAACCTCGACCTTCGACATCGGGGTGGGCAGAGATAGAAGATGACCTGCCTGCCCTAATGGAAACAGACGATGACGAGATGACACCCCAGTGTCCCACCACCCCAACCCCCAGGCCACGGACAGATACCGATCCGCGGAGAATGCAGCAGTAGCCGGGAGGCACACAGCACATCTTTAAGAAAAAAGCCGAAATAAACATGCTAATTAATTAGGTGCTGCCCGACACGTAATTGTCGGCCCAGATCAGAGACGACACAATTGGAAATCAGCACTGATCTAGGCCGACAATTACGTGCCGGGTGGTACCTAGTTAATTAGCATGTTTGTTTTGGTTTTTTTCTTAAAGATGTGCTGTGTGCCTCCCAGCTACCGCTGTACCCCTGCATGCTTCGCGGATTGGTATCGGTTGGTGGCCTGGAGGGTGGGGGCCACTGCACCACCCCAACCTGCGACAACTCAGTCTAACACACCATCATCAGTGTATCTCAAAGTAGAGATGAGCACAGTAACTGGACCTTCCACCACAATAAGCCAAATTACACTCGCGTGATCAATTAACTTATTAACCTGTACGTCTTTAAAGGTGGGAAGTATGAAGGACGGGAGGAAACCCATGTGGTCATGGGAAGAACATACAAACTCCTTATAGCAGGATTTCCCAACGTTGGAACCACAGACCCCCCTCGGTTAATAGTAGGGCTCATCATCATCATCAGGTGCCATGCCCAGTTTGAGCTTTGATTGCCATGGCCCACACACTCCTGTTTCGGGTCAAGTGGATCAATTCATTGGCATTCATTTCCGATTCTCTGGCTGCTGTCTCGATCATCATTTGTCTTTGTCTTCCTCTTGCTTTCTTCCCTTCAATCTTTCCCATAATTACTGTACATTCTAACTCCTCTCTCCTAATCACATGTCCAATGAAGTTATGTTGCCTTTTCATGATCTCATACATTATTTCTCTTTTTGTGTTTGCTCTGTTCATGACATCTTCGTTAGATATTCATTTCGTCCATGATATTCTTTGCATCCTCCTCAAAAACCACATCTCTGCTGCTACAGTTCGTTTCGTCATGTTACTAGATATTGTCCAACATTCTGAGCCATATAACATAACTGGATAAACATAACATTTCAGTGCTCTGAGGCGAGTTGTCATACCTAGTTCAGTATTGGTCAGTATACTCTTCATTCTCGTAAAGATGTCTTTTGCCATCCCTATTCTTTTGATGTCCAAGTCACACCTGCCATCCAATATCATCCAGCTTCCTAAGTAGCAAAAGTTCTTTACTTGTTTTATGTCTTGCCCATTTATTCTCAGCCTGCAGATAGGATTCTCTTTTTTGGATATCATACATTCTGTCTTTTTGCAATTGATAGACAGACCCATTTTTGCACTTCCTTCAACAATTATATCAATTAAGTTTTGTAGTTCTTCCTCTGTACTTGCAATTAACACAATGTCATCCGCATATCTGAAATTATTGATGTTTTCACCACCAACTTCGATTCCCAAGATAAGATGTTTCTTATTTTTTGTAATATTGTTTCACTGTACACATTAAATAAATCAGGGGAGAAAACACACCTTTGTCTAACACCTCTCTTGATTTTCGTAAACTGACTCACTTCTCCTATTCTTATAGCAGCAGTTTGTTCTCAGTACAGATTTCTGATTAGGCGGAGCTCTTTCGAATCTAGATCTAGAGTTTTCTGTAATATTTCAAATAACTTATTGTGCTTCACTTTATCAAATGCTTTTGTGTAGTTGATAAAACAAACAAATCTTTTTGCACTTGAATATCTCGTTCTGATAGTATCCTTAACATCAATATTGCATTTCTTGTACCTTTGTCTTTCAAAAAACCACATTGTTCTTAGTCTATTTCAGCTTGTATTTTACTGTTTGCTCTTGTCATCAAAATTCTTAGAAGTATCTTGGTGATATGACTCATTAAACTTATGGTCCGATGTAATTCACATTCTGTTGCTCCAGCTTTCTTAGAAAGAGTGATGAATACTGATTTTTTCATCTCTTTTGGTATTATTCCAGTCTCATAAATGTCATTGATTAAATCAGTAAATTTTTCAATTCCATAATCTTCAAGGGCAATAATTTGTTCTATTACTAATTCATCAGGACCTGCTGCCTTTCCTTTCTTCATCTTATTTATTGCATTATGAACTTCAGATTTTAAAATACTTGGACCTTCAGGGTTTTTCTTAATTTCTGGTTTTTCGCCTCGATCGTCTTCAAACAATTCCTGAATATACTCAGTCTATCTGTGCATAATCTCATCTTTTTTTCACGATAATGGTACCGTCCTTTACTTTCAGACATCCACCTGAAGAACAGGAGCTTTTTACCAGTGATATTCTTGATTTACCTTTTTGGATCAGTAATAGGGATTCTTTCTATTTGCTCTCATTCCTGGTTTAACTATTCTTCTTTGGCTTTTTGACGTAAGCTTTTAACTTTTTTATCCGAGGACTTATATTTTATAGGATTTGCTTTCTTCCGTCTCATTTCTTCCATTAGATTTCATCTGTCATCCATTTATTCTTTGTGCTTTTTTTCTTTTTTAGGAATCACTGACTTTGCTGATTCTACCAAGGCCTCCTTTAGAGAGTTAAATTTCATTTCTACATGATCGCTATCATCTTCAACAGATTCTATTTCTAGACTTTGAAATCTATTCCTTACCTCAATTGTAAGTTTTTGTCTTAAGTTTTCTTTAATTGCAAGTAGTCAAGGGATTGTTCAGGTTTTTGCTTCTTTAGTTTTTAAAGTTTTACTTTTACATGACATACTGCTGGGTTTGGTCACTATTACAGTCTGCACCTGGATATGTTATGCATTGAGTCACTGAGTTTCTAAATCTTTGGTTTATAGTAATAACACGAGAAATCAAATTGATTTTATCACCTAGACTTTTCTAGGTCCACAAGTGGATGGTTTTTAAAGTAGGTATTCATAATGACCTGATTATTCATCTTGCACCATTCTACCCATTTCTCAGCTCTTTCATTTCTTTCCCCAGTCCAAATTTTCCTATGGTATTTCAATCAGCACCTTGTCCTACTTTAGCATTTAGATCTCCCATGACAATAACAGTATCTTGAGATTTGCATCCATTCTTTGCTTGTTCAAGCTCTACATAGATCTATATCTTCATTTGTTCCATCTGTTTTTGGTGCATATACCTGTATAATTGCTAAATCAAATGTTTGTCCTCTGAATCTAACAAGGAGCATTCTTTCTGATATTGCCCAATGTCCTAAGACACTTTTGCCATGTTTTCATCCATAAGAATTCCTACTCCATTAGTATGGGATGTTCCCCAAGAATAAACTAGTGTTTTATTTCTAATCTGACATGTTCCAGCACCTATCCAATGAACTTCGCTAATTCCCAGGATGTTAATCTTTCCATTTCATTTATCACATTGTCCAATCTTCCTGCTTGATATTGGGTCCTTACATTCCAAGTGGCAATAATTTTCTTTTGTGTTACTTTAATTTTATGAGCAGTAGCTTGATGACAGTCGGGGATCCCCTGCTGGCCAGAATCAACCCTACCGAGCAAAACACCTTCAGAGTTGTCTTGGAAGATCCTCTTGACGCTGTTGTTGTGTGATACATTTTGTGAGTTTGACCATGGTTTTCTTAGCAAATTGCAACAGTGGTTTGCTATTGCTTACCGTTGGGTGAACCAAAGAAATTGCCATTTCTCTTCCTAAATGTTCATCTGCCTATACTATAGCCATTGACATTTGAGGTCCTAGCTCATCTGCCTTCTCCGTCATAAGTTCAGTTACTGAACCTGCTGGATCTGCCGTTGGCCTTCACTCGTATCCTGAGCAGGAATCCTTGCAGGTGCTACCGTTCCGGGTCAGAGTGGCCCTGGGAGCAATGAATGACTAAGGGGTAGCTCCACTTTCCCCAAAGCTCTGCAAGTCCCCAATCAGAGCCTCATCACCAGTTGCAGTTTAGAGTCATACCCAGGACTGAAATTTGGAACCTATCCTCACCTCTGCCTGTTTACGCCGAAGTCTTTTGAGCCAAAGCTGTCCCACTCTGCTTCTTCTCACTCCGCTGCCCGCTGTATATGGTGGGTTTTTTTTAAAACCTTTGGTGCTCTACATCACAAGCCTGCGCAGTCTAGCCTCTTTTCCCCGAGCAGTGGAGGGGAAAAAAAACTTCTCTCCGAGATTCCTTACTCCTTCACTCTCGGCCGCTTGCTCCGATTTATCATAGGGGTAGGGGTACGTGGCATTAAAAAAAAGTTTGAGAGCCCCTGTGCCATGGACAGCAGCGGAACTGAACTTGGATTGCTGACACTGTAACAATGTTATGCTAACCACTACACTACTATACTGGGGAAGCTGATATTGAACAGTTTCAATATGATTTAAATTTGAAATTCAAAAAAGAGCCAGAGAAGTGTGTCGGTTGGTATTTGGAGGTTGCATTGTGCTGAAGAACCAATATTGCTTCTGATACTGCTGTTCTGTTGCATTGTAGCTACTCCCACAGCTAAAGCTGAAAAAGTGGGTTTAACAACTCTTAACTTTCTAATCCTGAGCGTCATTAGATTCTTGATTAGTTAGGGCATGAAGGGATATTGGGAGAAGCCAGGATATTGGTGCTGAGAGGAAAATTGGATCAACCATAATGAATTGGTGGAGCAGACTCAATGGACCAAATAGCCTAATTCTACTCTTGTACCTTATGATCTTGTAATCATTACACTGAAAATGGTAGGAAGTCACCTTTTGGTCTGTCTTGCTGTAATGTTAGTATCAGAGAGCATACCATTGAAGACCATAGGACTTACTGGAGCCATCAGAGTGAACAGGTGCAACAGACCCAGGAAGCAGTACAATAACATTAGCATGGCAAGAGAATAGAAGGAAGTGAAGTCCTTCATTGCTATAATATTTCTTTTAAAGCAGGGGTTCCCAACCTGGAGTCCACGGATGCCTTGGCTAATGGTAGGGGTCCATGGCATAAAGCTTGGGAACCCCTGTTTTAACGGATCACCAAGGTATAAAGGTTGAGGAGAAAGGATGTTGGTTTCCTTATCCAAGGAATATTTTGTTGAGCAAATACAGCTGTTGAGGTGAAAACACTGGATGTATTTGACAGTGGATTAGCACACAATGGAAGGAACAGCAGATCTTGGTAGTTCGGTGCAGTAAATAAGAAAATAATAGCAGAATTGATAGTGCAATGCAGAACCATGATACCATCCTATGATATCACTGGCATTCATCGAAAGAGGGACATCACGAGAGGGCAGAGGTCTACCCACCTGCCACAGCAATAGGCTGCTGACAGACCCCTCTGGCAGTGATCAAAAGGAAAGCAGATGGCACTGAACTCTTGCTTGCCTTCCGCATTCACCGCAATGTCTCACTCCAACTTGATGCTTTAATCAGCAATTAATGAGTGCTTTAACTGGTGAAGTGGACTTAATTACAATAAGTATATATGAATAAACTTAGTTTTTATTTTTACATATTGCAATGCACTTCCATTCAGCACATCGAGTCTGTTCTGCTATTCCATCATCATTGATTTATTAACCCTCTCAACCCCATTCTCCTGCTTTCTCTCTGTAACCTTTGACATACTTATTAATCAAGGACCTATCGACCTCCGCTTTAAATATACCCAATGACTTGTCCTCCACAGCCATCTGAGGCAATTATCTTCATGGATTTACCAACCATTGGATAAGAACATCCTCCTTATCTCTCTCCTAAAAAGGAGTCCTTGTACTCTGATGCTGTGTCCTCTGGTCCTGGACTCCCCCACTATAGGAAACACCTTCTCCATGTTCATTCTACAGAGGCCGTTCAATAGTCGATTGGTTTCAATGGTTCAAGCTTTGAACCCAAAACTCAATGCTCTGCAGATCTGTGTATCCAACTGCACATGATGGGAGAGAAAGCATTCTTAAGAAATAAGTGGGCTTTTAGGCCGGCTGGTGGCACAATGGCATTAGCGCTGGACTCCAGAGCGAAGGCTCCCAAGTTTGAATCCAAGTCGGGCCACCCCCCACCCCTGAGCATGCCGGGTCGAGCGTCGAGCTAGCCTCTCAGCCTTGGGGTCGAGTCAGGAACGTTCATGTCATGACCCGGTTAATCCAAGACCAATCCTGACACCACGCGCCAGACAAGAATGGCTGACTGCTGCGACACGCTTTAATAAAAAGAAAAATGGACTTTGATTGTGCTGGCTAATGTTTTTGGAGAAAATGCTTGCTCTTGAATCTTGCAGCTTCACTCAAGTCTGGATGATGCATGAACTTGAGTATTGAAGTGTTGTGCTCGGAAGATTGGTGTCTTGAGGATAGAACATTACAGTTCAGCACAGGCCTTTCACAGAACAAAGAACATAGAACAGTACAGCACAGTAACAGGCCCTTCTGCCCGCAATGTTCTGCCAAGCCAACTAGAGAGTAAATCAACTCCCCCAACCAAAAAATGAATTCCTCCTACCGACACCATGTCCATATCCCTCCATCTTCCTCACATTCATGTACCTATCTAAGTTTCTCATACCAGGCAGCACATTCTGGGCATTTGTGACTCTGAGTAAAAAAGCTTACTCCTCTCGTACCCTTTGAACTTGACCCTCTGGCCTTCAAAGACATTTCTATCCTGGGGGGAAACGATACTCCCTGTGTACTCTGTCTGTGTCTCTCATATTCTTACAAACCTCTATTCGATCTCCCCTCCGGTTCCGCCTCTCCAAAGAAAGCAACCCAAGTTTGTCCAGCCTCTCATGATAGCACATGTCCTCTAAACCAGGCAGCATCCTCTAATGCACCCTCTCCAAAGCCTTAACATCCTTTCTCTAGTGGGGCGACCAGAACTTTATGCAGTAGAATCAGGTTTATTATCACAGGCATGTGTCGTGAAATTTGTTAACTTAGCAGCAGTTCAATGCAATGCATTATATAGAAGAAGAAAATAATCATTACAATACACATATAATGAATAGATTAAAAGTCGTGCAAAAACAGAAATAATACGTATTTAAAAAAGTGAAGTAGTGTTCTCGGGATCAATGTGCATTTGGGAATCAGATGGCAGAGGGGAAGAAGCTGTTCCTGAGTCACTGAGTGTGTGCCTTCAGGCTTCTGTACCTCCTTCCTGATGGTAACAGTGAGGAAAGGGCATGCCCTGGCTGGGTGCTGGAAGTCCTTAATAATGGACACTGCTTTTCTGAGACACCGCTCATTGAAGATGTCCTGGGTACTTTGTATGCTAGTACCCAAGATGGAGCCAACTAAATTTACGACCCTCTTCACCTTTTGGTAGCAGTAGCTGCTGCATACCAGTGATGTAGCCTGTCAGAATGCTCTCCACGCTACATCTATAGATGTATAGATGGGCCCTTTTGGCCCATAATGTTTTGCTAACCTTTTAACCTACTCTAATATGCCCCTCGCTCTCACATAGCCCTTCATTTTTTCTATTATCCATGTGCCTATCTGAGAGTCTCTTGAATGTCCCTAATGTATGTGCCTCTATTACAGGGGTCGGTAACCTTTTTGCCTCTGTGGGCCAGATCACGTATTAATGAGCGGACAGTGGGCCAGATAAATGCCATTTAAAAAAAAAACTTGAAATATGGGAATTATCCATTTACATACATCTAGTTATGTTTTACCTCAAATTAATGGATAACGCTTGCTAGAAATTCATTTGTGCTTAAGGTTGCCTATCCCTGCTCTATCAGCACCACTGGCAGGTCTAAATGATAACGTGCTTTCACTGTACATTTTTTTGAGATACAGCGTGGAATAGGCCCTTCAAACCACGCAGCCCAGCAATCCCCTGATTTAATCCCAGCCTAATCATGGGACAGATTACAATGACCAATTAACCTGCCGACCAGTACGTCTTTGGACTGTGGGAGGAAACCGGATCCCCTGGAGCAAACCCATGTAGTCACGGGGAGAACCTGCAAACTCCTGATGGGCAGCAGCGTAATTGAACCCAGGGTGACTCTGCTATAAGCGTTGTGCTAACCACCATGCTACAGGGCCACCCTAGGCTGAACATTTACGTATAAGCATGTCTTTGCTGAAGACACACAGTTGACTGAAAAGGCTTAATTTGTTTATTTTGACAGCATTGTTTAGTGTGTGAAGGTAATAGCGCAATGTTGTGGGATCAAGGTATTTGAGATTTTTATCTGGCTACCAGATTTGATCCTGGTCAGACAACATTGAAGAATGAAGCATGTAGAATAATTCTCAAATTTGTGGAGCACTACAGCACAGAACAGACCCTTTGGCCCATCTAATCCATGCTGAACTATTATTGTGTCTAGTCTTAACAACCTGCACCCAGACCATAGCCCTCCATACCTCTCCCATCCGTGTAATTTTTCCAATAAATATTCATGCAAAATAACCATAGTATTTTTGGATGCTTTGTTTTAATATTCAGTGTGTTGTTTAATAGTCATTAATTCTTAATTGTTATGGGATCTTTCTGTTTGTGCCGTGTAACAGGTAAATAGTATTGAGATGAGACTGGAATTGCCAAAGCATAGAAGACTTGGCAAGAGCTTCCAAATTAGACTATGTAGACTGCCAAGAGAATTGGCTAGTGGCGTAGAGGCATCAGTGCTGGACTTCGGTATGAAAGGTCCGAGTTCAAATCCAGCCGGCTCCCCTGCACGCTTTCCATCAGTCCTGCGTTACGAGCTGGTGATCTCTTTGGAAACTCGCCCGGCAGAAGGCAATGGCAAACCACTACTGTAACATGCCTTATACGCGGTTCCCCACTACGTCAGAGAGGCGTGGAGGGAAATCGTCCACTAACCGGAGAAACTCCGGATGCGATGTACCTTTCCTTTTAGATTGCCAGGAACGTGGTGAGACAAGGGGCTTAACTCTCTGCTCTCTGACTCTCCACACGAGCTGCATGTGAGCAAGGCTTGTCCCACAGGCAGCTAGTCCACAAGTTCACCACTCAAAAACTTTAAGGGATATGGAGAGGTCATGGGTAAAAGGGAAACACGAGGGGGATCTTCTTCACTCAGAGGGTGTGTGAGCGTGGAACGAGCTGCCAGTGGAAATGAATGCACATATGATTTCAACATTTGGGAAATTTGGATGAGTACATGGACAGGAAGGGTATGGAGGGGTATGTTGCAGGTCGACAGGACTAAGCAGAATAATAGTTCGACATGGACTAGATGAGCCAAAGGGCCTGTTTCTGTGCTGTAGCCTCCAACCTGGTGGCATGAACATTGATTTCTACCCCCCCCCACCCTTTGCCATCCCCATTTCCCCCTCTCACCTTGTCTACCCATCACCTCCCTCTGGTTCTCTCTCCCCCCAACCCCCCCCCCATTTCTTCCACGGCCTTCTGTCTCTTTCACCAATCAACTTACCCGCTCTTTACTTCATCCCTCCCCCTCCAGGTTTCACCTTTCACCTGGTGTTTCTCTCTCTCCTCCCCCACCTTTAAAATCTACTCTTAAGCTTTTTATTCTCCAGTCCTGCCGACAGGTTTCAGCCCGAAACATTAACTGTGCTTTTTTCCATAGGTGCTACCTGGCCTGCTGAGTTCCTCCAGCATTGTGTGTGATCATTTTCTAAATTTATTCACCGTGGAACATCATCTGGGTGCTGTTCTTGCGGTTACCATCGGGCAGGGAGTACAGAAGCCTGAAGTCCCACTGCACCAGGTTCAAGAACAGCTACTTCCCTTCAGTCATTCAGTTCTTGAGCCAAATGGCACAACCCTGATCAGTACAGTTCAGCAACACTTTTAACTTGTTTTCTCTTAATGTTGTAACTTACTGATGCCACCAGATGGCATCTCAGACAGCAGATCGGCCTTCAACCATGCGGAGGTTTAGTCTATTTGATTTTGTGACTGGAGCATTTCTTGCCCCTTTAGTGTGAAGCTCAAGGAATATTCAGGGTAAAGTAAATTTATTATCAAAATACATATATGTCACCATATACAACACAGAGCAACAGACACAAAATGTTGGAGGAACTTGGCAGGCCAGGCTCCCACCTTCCCCCACCTTCGTGCTTTGACTTCTCATCATCTTTTCCTGTCCTGATGAAGAGTCTCAGCCCGAAAAATCAGCTGTTCACTCTTTTCCCTAGATGCTGCCTAGCCTGCTGAGTTCCTCCAGCACTTTGTTTGTGTGTGTGTGTGTTACTTGGATTTCCAGCATCTGCAGATTTTCTTGTATGTGTACAATCCCGATTTCTTGTGGGCCTACTCATTAAATCCATACTAGAATAATAAACATAACAGAACCAATGAACGGTCATTCAACTTGGGTGCTCAACTAGAGTGCAGAAGATGACCAAGAGTGCAAATACAAAAAAAATTTAATAATAACAATAAATAAGCAATAAATATTAAGAACATAAGATAAAGAGATCTTGAAAGTGAGTCCATAGGTTGTGGGAACATTTCAAAGATGGGTCGAGTGAAGTTATCCCCTCTGGTTCAAGAGAGGAAGTAGCTGTTTCTGAACCTGGTGGTGTGGTTCCTGAGGCTCCTGTACCACCTTCCTGATGGCAGCAGTGAGAACAGATCATGGCCTGGGTGGTAATGGTCCCTGATGATGGATGAATTTGATTTGGCAAATACTTTCAAATTGCTTTTGGAAGCTTTGTTACTCTTATTTCATTTTGACAGGTGTGTGTGGGGCCTAACACAAAGGATGAGCTGCATGTTATTGAACTGGAAGCCATGAGTGCAAATGGGAAATTGATCAAAATGCCCTTGACTTCTCTGAAGCCGTCCGTTCTAACTACTGTAAGTGGCCTTCTGATGTATGTATATAAATATATATATTTATGTTTGTGAATATGTGTAAGATCAGATTTTAATATATATATACATAAGACAATAAGACACAGGAGCAGAATCAGGCCATTTGGCCCATTGAATCTCAGTATATGATTTGATATGTTTAAAGTTGATGGAAAGTTAGTGTTAGGGTCTGCTCAGGTGAGAAAAGGCTATGTAGAAGTAAACAGTGTTAGATTTGCTCCTCACTGTTGCCCGAGTCAGTTCAGAGGTTTGGGTTCGTTTCCTACCTCTGCCATTATGCAAACTGATAGCTCAGTGCTTTCACTTTTACACAACCTACAGGGGCTTAGAATGTGCTGCTAGGAGTGGGAGTGGTAGTGGAAACTGATATGACAGAACATTCAGAAAGGTGCAGGGAATGGATGGATCTGGACCATGTGCAGAAGAAGAGATTAGTTTAATTTGGCTTCATGCTCGGCACAGGCTTTGTAGGCTGAATGGCCTGTTCCTGTGCTGTTCTGGGTTATAGAATGCTGCGTGGTTGTGGCTGCTTGCTTTCTGGGCAATTAATTGTTCAGGTGTTTGCAAAAGGTCCTCTTCAAAGTTGCTGTACACATTGACTGTGGTTAGGAAGGCGTATGGTGTGTTGGCATTTATTAATCGGAGGGCTGAGTTCAAGAACCGTGAGGTAATAGAGCAGTTCTATAAAATCCTGGAATGTTGTGTTCAGTGCTGAGCGCCTCATTATAGGCAGCATGTGGAATTTTTAGAGAGATGCAGAGATTTACCGGGATGCTGCCCAGAGTGGAGAGCGCATCTAATGAAGGTAGGTTGAGTGAACTAGGGCTTTTCTCTTTGGAGTGAAGGAGAATGAGAGAGAACTTGATAGAGATGTGCAAGATTATAAGAGGCATAGATAAAATGCATAGCCAGAGACGTTCTCCCAGGGAGGAAATGGATAATACAAGAGGGCTTAGTTTTAAGGTGATTGGAGGAAAGTATCGGAGGGATGTCAGAGGTAGGTTTTGTATAGAGTGGTGGTATTGCGTGAATGAAGTCACCGGAGAAAAGTACTAGTAGATTCAAAGTAGCTTCTTTATTCGACAAATCAAGGTACAGAAGCATCAGATAGACACATTTTCGGTCAACAGATCTCGCTGGGCCAACATGGGGCTCTATTTTATGTGCTAAACATCAAAGGACAATTCCACATTTACAAAGTATGGACAGTGCTCCCTTTGAAATTACACATTGTATTCACACACTCACTACAGACATCCAAGTGAATTTTAATCAGCATTGTCTGGTCTGAGATTCACTGCTTTTAGGAACCCATTGTTAAGAGCTGTACTCTAAATTAAATTCACAATACATTCAGATGTAAAGACTGGTAGCCAAAGTCATTTGCTAAATGTAAATGTGCTGAACCCAAAAATTGTTCTAACAGTAACCCTGTCAAGAGTGGTAGTAGAAGCAGGCACATTATGAACATTTAAGGGTCATTTAGAATGCATGGTTATACAGGAGGGAAGGGTTAGATTAATCTTAGATTGGTTAAAAGGTCAGCACCATTTCGTGGGCCCAAAGGCCTGTACTGTGCTGTAGAGTTTTGTGTGAGATGAATGGAAGATGTCATGCACAGTCCTAGCCAGCGCTGAACTTGCAACAAATACCATAATTGCTGCTTGTCATTTAGTTCTCTTCAGGTCTGCTGTTTCCCTACATTAAAACAATTAATGTACTTCTAAAGTACTTTGTTGACTCCTAAGGCATTTTGTCCCGAGATCACAGAGGCAGTAATAGTGGGCAAGTAAAGAGAAAGTTGAACTAGCAAGTGAGGGAGACGGGAAACATAGAAACACAGAAAACCGACAGCGCAATACTGGTCCTTTAGCCCACAAAGCTGTGCCGAACATGTCCTTACCTTAGAAATTATGTAGGGTTACCCAAAGCCCTCTATTTTTCTAAGCTCCATGTACCTGTCCAGGAGTCTCTTAAAAGACCCTATTACCGCCGTCCTCCACCACCGTTGCTGGCAGCCCATTCCACGCACTCACCACTCTCTGCATATATATAAAAAAACAATAACTTAGCCCTGGCATCCCCTCTGTATCTACTCCCAAGCACCTTAAAACTGTGCCCTCTCGTGCTAACCATTTCAGCCCTGGGAAAAGCCTCTGACTAGCCACATGCTCAATGCCTCTCATCATCTTGTACACCTCTATCAGGTCACCTCTCATCCTCCGTCACTTCCAATGAAAAAAGGCCGAGTTCATTCAACCTATTCTAATAAGGCATGCTCCCCAATCCAGGCAACATCCTTGTAAATCTCCTCTGCACTTTTTCTATGGTTTCCACATCCTTCCTATAGCGAGGGATCAGAACTGAGCACAGTACTCCAAGTGGCATCTGACTAGGGTCCTATATAGCTGCAACAATACCTCTTGGCTCCTAAACTCAATCCCACGATTGAGGAAGGCCAATGCACCGTATGCTTTCTTAACCACAGAGTCAACCTTTGTAGCAGCTTTGAGTGTCCTATGGACTTGGACCCCAAGATCCCTCTGATCCTCCACACTGCTGCGTGGAAGAGAGGACTACCCTGACATTTGTCTGCCACTCTGGTCACCTACCTATAGAAAAAATGTATCAATAAGCTTGAAAGAGTGCAAGAATATTTACAATGATATTGTGTGGACTTGAGTTTAGGGAAAAGTTGAATAAGTTAGGGCTTTATTCCCTAGAGTGTAGGAGAATGATAGAAAATCTCATAAAGGGATACAAAACTGAGGGATATACAAGGGGTGATTGATAAGTTCGTGGCCTTGGGTAGAAGAAATCAATTTCAGAAAACCTAGCATATTTATTTTTCAACATAGTCCCCTCCTACATTTACATACTTAGTCCAGCAGTCGTGGAGCATACGGATCCCTTCTTTGTAGAAGTCGATGTCTTGGACCTCCAGAAAGTGGTTCACAGCAGGGGTGATTGATAACTTCATGGCCTAAGGTAGAAGGAGACGAGTTATTAACTTCAAACTTTCTGCATAATCACTCAAGAGTTGAACTGCACGCACATATAACGAAAGCTGTATAACTCGTATATATAACTATATGGGCTGAAGGGTTTGCTTCTGTGTTGTAGTACTCTGTGACATTACGGCTGAAAAGGGAGCTTGACTGGAGTGTGAGTGTTGGTCTGGTTGGGCCATCTAGCCTGTTTCAGAGCTGTATATTCTGTTAGCTTGTCTAATGATTATTGCAGTGAGTACAGTAACTAGAGAGGCCAGATCATTATAACTGTTCTATGTATTCATTGTTACGTAATGCAAAAATCTAACACTTAATTTTGTATGCATTTTACTTCAGATTTATTCAGTATGTTCTAGTAACCTCACTGTTTGCTATTTCCACTCAGTCCTGATTACGTTCCAACTTTAGCCCAGATTACCTTATTTCATACATTCCAGAAATTTACAAATGTTAGCTTTTACAATTGTGCTCCTTTTTGTTATTGGGGACAGTTTTATTTAGTGAGCTACAGTGTGGAGTAGGACCTTCTGGCCCTTTAAGCCACGCTGCCCAGCAGTCCCTGATTAAATCCTAGCCTACTCACAGGACAGTTTACAATTACCAATTAACTTACCGACTGTTATGTCTTTTGGACTATGGGAGGAAACCGGAGCACCCATAGGAAAGCCACGCAGTCACGGGGAGAATGTACAAACTCCTTATTGACAGCAGCAGGAATTGAACTCGGGTCGCTGGTACGATGGAAAGGTCCTGATGAAGGGTCTCGGCCTGAAACATCGACTGTTTATTCCCACCCATACATGCTGCCTGACCTTCTGAGTTCCTCCAGCACATTGTGTGTATTGCTACAGAAAAAGATCATGCGTTGCTTGTATGTATTTATAATGGAGAGACACAACCACTGTGAATATCCCAGGCACTACATTACTGTGGCTTTAGCTAGAGGGCCAACGTCTCGCACTAGTGATGAGGTCTGAATTAATGAGCATCTTATCTGAAATGCTGAATTCTGGGTCTTTTCCAGATGGGTCTGGGTGGATTTGAGGTGTCTCCCCCAGTCCGTTTCCGCCTGAAGAGTGGCTCTGGTCCTGTTTACATCAGTGGAGAGCATATCATCGGTGAGTGTCTGCATGTCAGTTGTGATCTTGGTATAGGAAATGCATCAATATTTATTTTTAAAAAAAGAAATTCTTACATTTTTTCCTCTATGGTGACTTTCAAATGCCTTTCCATGACTTGGTTGGTTGGGTGGCTAGTGTATGCAATGGATTTGCACCTTGGTCTTTTACGCCAGAAACATGCTTAAGATTCCAGCTCGGAGTGATTTGGGATGAAAGTCTTCTCATTCGACCTCCAGGGTTGAAGAAACGTAGGACCAAGACCTCCGTGCCCAAAGAAGACATTGTATTGCGGAGAACCTGGAGGGAAATGGTTCCTGGGATATTGATCATATCAGGAATAATCTTGGTAAGTGTGATTAAGGGATAATATGTAAAGTCAGCGCATATGTATTTTTGAGATTATTAATAAAGTTATAGTGTATCATATTTATATCCTTCTCAATTATGGCCATGTTTTCTGGTTACAGATTGGCCTGAATGTGATGCAGCCACAAGAGGATCCTTTGGCTCAGATACATCCAGCATTTCTAGCCCCTATGCTGGAGAATTTGGCACCAGCTTGATCAGCTTTATAATGGATGTGACATGTCTCATGGTGGAAGGGGATGTAGATCAGCAGCTGAAGGATCTGAAATGCCTGCAAGGATAGGCAATGGGAAAGCTTCACTGGAAGTTTTTGAAGCATCGATTGGATCTGGATACAAGCCTGGGATGATGGACTTTGACGCACTGAAGTATGGATGTGTTGCAATGTGCACAGTGAGGGGCCTCACAAGAAGCATGTGGCAAGGAAGTTTTAAAATCAGACTTTTTTTTGTAGGACTTTCTGCTTCCTTATTTATTGAACACTCTTTTTGGGAATAGCTTTTACACGTGGAGTTAATGTTCAGGGTTATTTCACTCATCTGGGTAAGCCATTTCAAAGAAGGGGTTGAGCAAATGAGCCATCTCCAGGCTACCTATCTGGTGGTGTAACTAGGACAAATGTTCCAACATCAGGACTGTCAGCATTGATGGTGGGTGTCCTTCCTCTCATCTCACCTTTCTACTTTCCAGGGACGACTACTGGAATGCTGCTAAAGAAAGCACTGCCTTTGAAATAAAGTATTACACCTATCACAAATAAATACAATTGTACTACATATTCTGGCGGTCTTGTTTTCTCGTGGAGCTGACTGAAACATTAATGGGTTTGTGTGCTGATAAGTTATCTATCCACTTTTAATCTAAACTAGGGGTTCCCAACCTCTGATCCATGGACCACTTGCTTAATGGTATTGCTCCATGTCATAAAGGTTGGGAACAATTTGGAAAATGTGTAGCCTGGCTGGTTGAGTTACTCTCTGAACTTGGCAATGTACTTGCAAACGTTTCATCACCAGACGAGGAGCAACTAACAGCGCACTGATGATGTCTCCTCATATGGTGACAATGTTTGCAAGTAAATTGCTGATCGGAGAACAACTCAACCCAACCAAGGTTGGGAACCCATGACCTGAACACTGTTTGGATGCAAGGTTCAATGTGTTAAAGTTGGCTAAAGATGAAGATCAATTTGTATCTGCAAAAATCCTTTCAACCACATACATCTAAAGAGCAAAGCAAACAAAATAGTGAGGTGGTGTGCATGGATCATTTAGAAATATGACAGCAGAGGGGATGAAGCTGTTCCTCAGTCGCTGAGTGTGAGTCTTCAGGTTCTTGTACCTCCTCCCTGGTGGTAGTAATGAGAAGGGATGACCCCCTTGGTTAAGATCCTTAATGATGGATGCTTCCTTCTTGATGTCCTTGATGATTGGGAGGGTCATGCATGTGATGGCACTGGCTGGATCTGCAATCTGCAGCCTCTTATCATCTGTATTTGTGCTTTCATACCAGTCAGAATAATGTAACCAGTCAGACTACTTTCCATCATACATCTATAGAAATTTGTAAAATCTTCAGTACCATACCAAAACTCATCAAACTAATGAAGTGAAGCTGCTGCCATGCCTCCTTTTTTTTAAAATTCCCTTGATGTGTTGGATCCAGGATAGATCCTCTGAGATGCTGACACCCAGGAACTTGAAGCTGCTCACTGTTTCCACTACTGACCCCTCAATGAGAACTGGTGTGTGTGTTCTCCTGACTTCCCGACCTGAAGTTCACAATCACTGTGACACTGTGTGAAGTTCTTCTTGTAACGCTGCTCAACCAAATGAACTTTCTCCTGTAAGTCCCTGCATCTCCATCTGAGGTTGTACTAACAACAGTGGTATCATCAGCAAAGTTATAGGTGTTATTTCAGTCGTGTTTGGCCACACGGAGAATAGAGCAGTGGGCCAGGCATGCATCTTTGAGATCTTGTCTGTGTTAATAGTGAGAGGGAGATGTTCTTGCATGTGTAGACTGACTGGTCTCCTGATGAGGAAGTTGCAGAGTGAGGTACAGAGACCAAGGAAGCTTGCTTATTTGTACCAAGGGAGTGATGTCAAAAGCCAGGCTGTTATGATGTACAGCAGCTTGATACGACTGAGAATTGTCTAGTTTCATCTACATGGACCATTTTTGACCATCTAGCTTTTAGACAGTAAGAAGGGTTCAAAGAGTTTCATAAATCAAATATTTAGTACAGGAATTGGGGTGTCATGCGGAAGTTGTATAAGACTTTAGGGAGGCCAGATTTGGAGTATTATGTGCAGTGCTGGGCACCAGCCTACAAAAAGGATGTCAACAATATTGAAAGGGTACAGAGAAAGTTTAGAGAGGATGTTGCTAGGACTTGAGACAAATAAGGTTAAATAGGTTAGGACTTTATTCCCTGGAGAATGAGGGGAAATTGGCTAGAAGTATACAAAATTGAGGGTGAATGCAAGCATTCTTTTTTCCAATGAGGTTGGGTGAGACCAGAGCTAGAGGGCACATGTTAAGGGTTAAATATTTAACGGGAACCTGACAGAGGACTTCACTCTGAGTGTGGAATGAGCTGCTGGCAGAAGTGGTGGATGTGGGTTTGATTGTAATATTTAAGAGAAGTGCATGTATAGGTGGGGTACAGAGGTGTGGGTTGAATAGGCAGAATATTCAACCATCTAGTTGGCAGATGGACCAGAGGACCTGTTTCTGTACTACAGTGCTCTCTGGCTAAGGAGGAATTCTAATTTCTTGAAATTCTTGAAGCTCCAGAAGTATGAAATAAAAATTACAAGGAAAAGAGGGCTAATTTGTAACCAGTTAAGGTTCACACATGACACTTCCCATCCTGCCTGCTTTTCCTCTTCCCTAGTATAGTAGCATTCTGTTTCTTTCCATTATTTTGTCTGAAATACAATGATGTTCTGGGCAATTATTAAGAGAGTAGGTGTCAAGAGGTGGTTTCCTGTAGCTGGTAC
Organism: Mobula hypostoma; assembly: GCF_963921235.1. NCBI lineage: Eukaryota > Metazoa > Chordata > Chondrichthyes > Myliobatiformes > Myliobatidae > Mobula > Mobula hypostoma. The sequence goes on from NC_086100.1 coordinate 193,645,963, forward strand.
TAGAACAAAGGGGCTAGTATCAGGATGAATGGTTAGTCATTTTAAAACGAGGTGATAATTTTTTATATATAATTCTGGGGTTGTGTATATCTGGCACCTTCTACCTGGAGTACAGAAAGCTATGGAGGCCAAGTCATTGTGTATATTTAAAGCAGAGGTTGATAGGCCCTTGATTTGTAAGGGTGTCAAAAGTTACGGGAGAAAGGCAGGAGAATGGGGTTGAAAGGAGTAATCAGGCATGATGGAATGCTAGAGCAGACTTGATGGGCTGAATGGTCTACTTTAGTTCCCATGTCTTATGTTAGGATTTTGGAAGTGTGCAGCAGGTCAGGTGTTATTTGTGGAAAGAAAAGCAATTAACATTTCAGACCAAAGTCAGTTTGACTTCAGATGGCCAGCATATGCAGCTATTATTCATGTGGGTGCTAAGGCCAAGATGGATGGTTATGTGAACACCAAGGGAAATGGGGAAGTAAAAAAGAAAATCAGCCATGATCTCATTTAATGGCAGAGCACATTCAAATTATTAGGTGACTGGCTAATTTTTATTTATTTATTTATTTATTTACAGCTTTTTTTCCCTTGGATACCTTTTCGGAGTTGTTATTTAGGATTATATACGTGGTGGTTCAGGCCACCCATTTGTGAAAGCAAATTTTATGAAGTTCTTGGATTTTCAAGTTCTATATAAGATCACTTCTCAGTTGCCCCTATAACCTCTCAATTCTTGTGTTGTTCTTGTATGTTGACTTCAGATTCTGATTTATTAATCATGTAGAGCATACAGTGAAAAGTGTTTGCGTTAACAACACACCCAAGGATGTGCTGGGGGCCGCCTGCAAGTGTTGCTGCACATTCCACTGCCAACGTTAACGTGCCTGCAATTTTCACAGAACAACACAAGCAGCAGCAACAAGAACAAAACAAGCCCCTTTCCCATCCTTTTGGATAGTTAGTGCAAATGTATTTTGGATAGTATTTAGCTGTAAACAAAACCCTGGATTAACTCAGCGGCATCTGAGAAGGCAAATGTATGGTTGATGTTTCAGGTTGAGACCCTTCATCTGGTCCTTTTATGAATCCTGATGCATGGTCTTGACCCGAAATGACAACTGTCCATTTCCCTCCCCAGGCACTGCCCATACTGCTGAGCTCCTCCTGTATTTTATTTATTGCTCCAGGTTCTAGCATCTGCACTTTCCTGGGATGATAATGACCTTTGTTAATTGTTATACCTTATGATATTAACAGGTGTGCCTGAATCAGATTCTGAATCTGAAGACGAACATGTGAAAGCCCCCGCCAAGAAGGAGCCAGTGAAACGCATATCTTCACCCATAGAGCCACCCGCAAAGGTACTGGGAGGATGGAGAAGGAACTCTGCAGTTTCATGCCACAATCTGTACAAGTCCTGTCGCTCATACACATGGTCACAAATTCCAATACCTACACCGATGCAAATACTCAAGTCAAGATGCTTGATAACCGAAACACGACACTGTTCAATTTTTGAAAGGCCATTTGTGTAGTGACTCAAGCTACTGATTTATTGTTCATTTTTAAGTTCTTTGATGAGATTCCCTGGAGAGAATTTTTTTTCACCCATTGTGCCTCTGACACCTTGTCAGCTCGTTAAAGTATATTTGTCACACAGCCCCGCAGTTTCTCTGCAATTCCGATTTATTGATTTTGCACTTTATTGTCTACCAGAACAATGTATAAAATCACGAGGGGTATCAATAGGGTGAACGCACACAGTCTTTCCCAGGTTTGACGAAATCAAGCACTTGGGGGCATAGTTTTAAGTAATACTGTAGAAGAATTTAAGAAGAACTACATAAAGACTGACAAATTTGCAAAGCAAGACAAATCATGCAAATAATAAAAATAATACTAAGAACATGAGAAATAGTACAAAGAACTGAGGGCTAGTTTAGATGGGAACCTTGGGTGCCACAGACCATTTGGGCTTTTTTCACGCTGTGTGGCCAAAAGCAGAACTTTACTTGGTCCAACCTTCTTAAAGTTTGATTTCTGAAAGGTGTAGTGTACAATTAATTGAATTCTGATGGGAGGTCAACTACAGCGGTCCAATCACACACAATAGCTTTAAAGACAGGAGAGAATGCAAATGCTGGAATCTAGAGCAACAAACTACCTGCTGGAGGAACTTGGTAGTATTGCAGCATCTGTGAGTGAAAGGGAATTCTCATCATTTTACAGTGGCATGCAAAAGTTTGTGCACCCCTGGTCAAAATTTCTGTTACTGTGAATAGTTAAGTGAGTAGAAGATGAACTGATCTTCAAAAGTCATAAAGTTAAAGATGAAACATTCTTTTCAACATTTTAAGCAAAATTAGTGTATTATTTTGGTTTTGTACAATTTTAGAGTGAAAGGAGCATCTTGCCAAAGTTTAGGCACCCCAAGAGATTTGAGCTCTCAGATAACTTTTACCAAGGTCTCAGACCTTAATGAGCTTGTTAGGGTTATGGCTTGTTCAGAGTCATCGTTAGGAAAGGCCAGGTGATGCAAATATCAAACCTTTATAAATACCTTGACTCCTCAAACCTCTTCCCAACAATCAGTAGCCATAGGTTCCTCTAAACAGCTGCCTAGCACTCTGAAAATTAAAATAAATGATGCCTGCAAAACAGGAGAAGGCTATAAGAAGATAGCAAAGCGTTTTCAGGTAGCCGTTTCCTCAGTTCGTGATATAATTAAGAAATGGCAGTTAACAGGAATGGTGGAGGTCAAGTTGAGGTCTGGAAGACCAAGAAAACTTTCTGAGAGAACTGCTTGTAGGATTGCTAGAAAGGCAAATCAAAACCCCTGTTTGACTGCAAAAGACCTTCAGAAAGATTTAGCAGACTCTGGAGTGGTGGTGCACTGTTTTACTGTATAGTGACACCTGCACAAATATGACCTTCGTGGAAGAGTCGTCAGAAGAAAACCTTTCCTGCGTCCTCACCACAAAATTCAGCGTCAGAAGTTTGCAAAAGAACATCTAATCGAGCCTGATGCATTTTGGAAACAAGTCCTGTGGACTGATGAAGTTAAAATAGAACTTCTTGGCTGCAATGAGCAAAGGTATGTTTGGAGGAAAAAGGGTGCATAATTTCGTGAAAAGAACACCTCTCCAACTGTTAAGCACGGGGGTGGATCGATCATGCTTTGGGCTTGTGTTGCAGCCACTGGCACGGGAAACATTTCACTGATAGAGGGAAGAATGAATTCAATTAAATACCAGCAAATTCTGGAAGCAAACATCACACCGTCTGCATAAAAAAAAACTCAAGATGAAAAGAGGATGGCTTCTACAACAGGATAATGATCCTAAACACACCTAATAAAGTAGCTATTGTGTGTGTATCTTCACTCTTCATTGTTTTTCTCAGTGCTGTACTGAGCTTTAAACAAAAGTTTAGCTATCTGTATGAAACCACTGCCATACTAAACAACTTGTTAACAAAATCTCTGTCTTATCACAGTCTCCCTGTTGGGGATAAACTGCTTACCAGAAACCCCTTCCCCCTTCCTTTCCAGTCCTAATGAAGGGTCTCGGTCTGAAATATTGCCTGTTTATTCCCTTCCATTGATACTGCCTGACCTGCTGAGTTCCTGCAGCATTTTGTGTGTGTTGTTCTGGATTTTCACCATCTGTGGAATTTCTTGCCCATTTTAAGACTCTTGAGGGGAAAGATTAGTTAAGAGTGAGTGACTTTGATTTGTAGCTGGCTATGAGATCCTGCCTTATATCAGTTGTTTGAGGCCCATTAACAAGGCTTGGGGAAATTCTCCGATGGATGGAATGATGCTCCATATTAGAGCAGGCGTTCTCAACCTTTTTTATACCACAGTCCCCTATCATTAACCAAGGGGTCTGTGGTTCCCAGGTTGGGAACGCCTACATTAGAGCAGATAAGTCAGGAGCAGGATAAGCTATTCAACCCCTTAACCTTATAGAACATAGAATAGTACAGCACAGTACAGGCCCTTCGGCCCATGATGTTGTGCCGACCCTGCCTCCCATATAACTCCCCACCTTAAATTCCTCCACATATCTGTCTAGTAGTCTCTTAAATTTCACTAGTGTATCTGCCTCCACCACTGACTCAGGCAGTGCATTCCATGCACCAACCACTCTCTGAGTAAAAAACCTTCCTCTAATATTCTCCTTGAACTTCCCACCCCTTACCTTAAAGCCATGTCCTCTTGTATTGAGCAGTGGTGCCCTGGGGAAGAGGCACTGGCTATCCACTCTATCTTTTCCTCTTAATATCCTGTATACTTCTATCGTGTCTCCTCTCATCCTCCTTCTCTCCAAAGAGTAAAGACCTAACTCCCTTAATCTCTGATCATAATCCGTACTCTCTAAACCAGACAGCACTCTGGTAAATCTCCTCTGTATCCTTTCCAATGCTTCCACATCCTTCCTATAGTGAGGCAACCAGAACTGGACACAATTCAATTATTTGATTGTAATCTCCATTTCATGTTCCCTGATAATCTTCACTTGTCAAAATGTGCATCATTTGCATCAACGTCCAACACAGTCTGAATATGTACCGAGGGCAGTTCCATTTCCACCACTGCCTGTAAGGAGTTTGTACATTCTCCCCATGACCGTATGGGTTTTCTCCGACATTACAAAGACATATGAGTTAGGGTTAGTGTTAGATGGGCGTGCTGTGTTGGCACTGGAAACAATGGGGACATGGCAACATTGCATGCCCACAACTTACTCACCCTATATCAGACCCCATATTAGATACTTGCATTAACAAACAGGTGGTATGCCTCCTTCCTGATGACAGCAGTGAGAAGAGAGTATGGGCCTGGATAGTGGGGGAGGGGGGTTGCGCAGTGTGGGTGTCTCGGATGATGGATGCTGATTTCCTGTGACAGTGCTCCTTGTAGATGTGCTCAATAGTGGGGAGGGCTTTACCAGAAATTTACTGGGCTGTGTCTATGACTTTTTGTAGGCTCTTCCTTTCAAGAGCATTGGCGTATTGAAGTTTGTCAAAATTTCAGATGACATGACAAATCTTCACAAACTTCTAAGAAAATAGCCGTGTTGCTTTGAAATGGTACTTCTGTGCTGGACCCTGGACAATCCACTGAAGTGATAGCACCAAGGAATTTAAAGCTGCCCACCCTCTTCAACTCTAATTCCCCCGATAAGGACTGGCTTATGGACCTTCAGTTTCCTCCTCCTGTAGTGAGTAAGCAGCTCCTTGGTCTTGCTGACGTCGAGTAGGAGGTGGTTGTTGTGGCACCAATCAGCCAATTTGCTGATTCTTCACCACCGTCGACTTGGCCAACGACAGTGGTGTTATCAGGCAACTTAAATATGGCAGATGGAGATTATGGAGGAGACGTCATTGCCAATCCGAACTGACTGAGTCTGCAAGTCAGGAAATGGAGGATTCAGTTGCACAAGGAGGTACTGAGGCCAAGGTGCTGAAGCTTATAGATTAGTTTTGAGGGGATGATAGTATTGAATGCTGAGTTGTAGTCTATGTTTGGATGTTCCAGTGTTGAGTGAAGAGCGAATGAAATGGCATCTGCTGTGGACCCATTGTTAGGCAAATTGGAGTAGATCTAGGCCGCTTCTCAGGCATGAGTTGGACACCAGCTTCTCAAAGCATTTCATCGCAGTGCTACTGGATGAAGGTGGTGGATACGGCCCAGTCCATCACAAGCAAAGCCTTGCCCACCTTGGAGTACGTTTATATGGGAGCGCTGCCAACGGAAAGCAGCATCTATCATCAAGAGCTACCAACATCCAGGTTACACCCCTTTCTGGCTACTACACTTAGGCGGGATATACAGAAGCCTTAGGTCCTATGCTACCAGGTTCAGGAACAGTTATTATCCTTCAACCATCAGTGTGGATAATTTCACTCACCTCAACCTGAACTGATTCTATGACTTTCAGACTCAGGTGCTCAGTTTTTCTTTTGCACATTGATGTTTGTCAGTCAATGTCTGTTTATGTACAGAAGATAGAACAGTGCATGAGAGGAACAGGCTATTCAGCCCACAGTGTTGTGCCGAACCAGCTAAAAACAAATCGAAACCACTCAAACATGAATCCCTCCTAGCTCCACCATGTCCATATCCCTCCATCTTCTTTACATCCATGTGCCTATCCAAATGTCTCTTAAAAGCTTCTAATGTATTTGCCTCTACCACCACGCCAGGCAGCACATTCCCAGCATCCACCACTCTGAGTTAAAAAGCTTACCCGTCACATCCCCTTTGAACCAACCCCCTTTCACCTTCAATGCATTCCCTCCGGTGTTAGACATTTCAACCCTGGGAAAGAGATACTCTTATCTATCTATGCCTCTCATAATCTTGTAAATCTCTATCAGATCTCCCCTCTGCCTCAGCTGGTCTGGAGAAAACAACCTACGTTTATCCAGCCTCTTGTGATAACACATGCCCTCTAAACCAGGCAGCATCCTAGTAAACCTCTTCTGCACCCTCTCTGAAACCTCAATGTCCTTCCTATAGTGGAGTGACCAGAACTGTATACAATACTCCAGATGTGGTCTAACCAGAGTTTCATAAGGTTGCAACATAACATCTTGATTTTTGAACTCAAAAGGTATAGTTTTTTGTAAAATTATATTTTTCTTTTTCCTGTAAATGCCTGCAAGAATATGAATCTCATGGTATATATGGTAACATATATGTACATTGATGATAAATTTACTTTGAACGCATCTGACCTTTTCTCACCTTAGTCACATTGCTAGGGAGCCTAAGACTTTTGCACAGAACTATGACATGCGAGTAAAATTTGATTCTGATATTGGTGTCTATTGTGGACTGAGAGTGGGAATAGGCAGGGAGAGGGGAATCATGGTTGGGAAAAAGAGAAGGGGGGGAGAACTGGAAGCACTAGGGAGACATTCTGTAATCATCAATAAACCAATTGTTTGGAATCAAATTACCTTGTCTGGTGTCTCAGGGCTGGGTGTGTCTGCATCCGAGCCATCACTGCCCCTGACACTTCCTTTTCTGCCAGCTGTCCCACACCCCTCCTGTGGCACGCCACCCCCTCTATTCTCAATATCCTTTGCTTCCTGCCAGACTTACAAACTTGCTCTGTACTCCACATTGACAAATACAGAACTATGCAAAAGTCTTTTTTTTATATATATATAAATAATATACACATATACATACACACAACACACACCTAAGAGCACAGTACTGTATATTCTAGGTATAAGAGCAGGCAGTTTTGATTGCTGGCGACCCACTATCAAAGCTTCTAGATATCATTGCAAAAGATTCTTGGGAAGAGAAGAGTGGTTCAGGCAGGAGGCTCTTTGCCATTTGTGAAAGCCAGTTCTTTGGAATGTTTGATCTTGTATTCACTGAACCTACTAAACCCTAACTAACCAGCCAATGTTCTGCTGAATACGATGGGTATGCTATGTTGACACCAAAATATGTGGTGATACTTGTGGGCTGCCCCCAGCGCATCGTTAGGTTGTGTTGGTGTTGCATTTCACTGTATGTTTTGATGTGCAAGCAATAACTAAATGAATCTGATTGTGAATCAGTCCGGACGTTCTCCACTGAATAGAGATTGCCACCTTGAAGTAGCTGCCAGCCCTGAACTAATTGTCTTTTATGTTTGTAGAAAATTGCAAAGTTAGAAAAGTCGACGAAAGCTAAAACTAAAAGTGATGAAGGTGATGACGCTGATGATGAAGAGGATGATGACGATGATGATGATGAAGAAGATGAGGATGAGTGAGTAGTTCTTCCTTTCCTAGTCAGCCAAATAAATGGTGGGTGCCTCTTTCAGGGTAACACAGGTTCAAACACTTGATTATAGCAATTCAAGGCTGCAAGAAACATTAACTCGTCAAACTTTATTCTTCTTTGGGTTGTCGATATCATGTTTTGTTGAGTAACTCCGCACCATCCGCATCAAGCGGAACTTCTTGGTGGCCAAGTACTTTAATTCTGATTCCTATTCCCATTCCGATGTGTCGATCCATGGCCACCCTGATGATGGAGGAGCAACATCTTATATTCTGCCTGGGTACCCTCCAACCTGATGGTATGAATATTGATTTCCCATTTTGGTGAACAAATTTCACACTACTACCCCCCCACCCCCCCGACCCTTCCTCTATTCCTCACTCTGACCTTACACTTCTTCTCACCTGCCTAATACTTCTTCTTGCCCCCCCCCACTCTTTCTCCTGTTGTTCACTGTCCTCTCCAATCAGATTCATTCTTCTCCAGCTCTTTACCATTCCCACCCACCTCGTTTCACCTGTCACCTTCCAGCTCCCCCCCACTTTTTTATTCTGGCAACTTCTCCCTTCCTTCTCAGTCCTGAAGAAGGATCCTGGCCTGAAACGTCGACTGTTTACTATTTTCCAAAGATTCTGCCTGACCTGCTGAGTTCCTCCAGCATTTTGTGTGTGTTGCTTTAGATTTCCAGCATCTGATGACTTTCTTGTGTTTACAACATGTGTCTAGATGGATGCAAGGAAGGAATGGGGCTTGTTTTGTTGCTGTTTTGTTGGTTCTTGTGTTCTGTGTTGTTCTGTTGAACTATGTGAGCATGCTGTGTTGGTGCCGATATGTGTGGTGACACTTGTAGGCTGTGCCCAGCACATCTTTGGGTCTGTTAGTTGTTACTGCCTACGACGCATTTCACTATATATTTCAATGTACATTTGATTAATAAATCTGAATCTAGACGCTCAGATCCCTCTGTACATTAGTGCTCCTCGGAATCCTGTCATTTATTCTGTAAGTATAAGGCATTTGATAAGGCCATCATGGTGTTCAAAAAACATTTGTAGGTATGCAGTTACCTGGACGAAGGGTGCCATCACTGTAAAAGAGACTGGATAAAAGTTGATTAGATCCCATTTATTTCAAGTATTGTAAGATGTGTTCCAGTTTTGAAGAGGTGGATAGAAGGGAGTGAGAGATGACATGATTGTGATATGATTAATAGTCCTTCAATATGTGTGTGTGTGTGTGTGTGTGTGTGTGTGTGTGTGTGTGTGTGTGTGTGTGTGTGTGTGTGTGTGGGGGGGCATGTGGCTAAGTGGTTAAGGCATTGGACTATCAATCTGAAGGTTGTGAGTTGGAACGTGTTGTGTCCTTGATCAAGGCACTTAACCACACAGTGCTCTGTGACAACACTGGTGCCAAGCTGTATCGGCTCTTGCCCTTCCCTTGGACAACATCGGTGTCGTGGAGAGGGGAGACTTACAGCATTGGCAACTGCTGGTCTTCCATACAACTTTGCCCAGGCCTGCGCCCTGGAGAATGAAGGCTTTCCAGGCGCAGATCCATGGTCTCGCAAGACTTAACGGATGCCATAAAAAATTATCGTGTATTAAGATAGCAAAAAACATTTGTTTGTGTGCCATCTAGACAGATCATGCCATATGTCAGTACAACAATGTTGTTAAAAAGCAGACAGAATCTCATGTAGCTCCTGCACCTAATAAAATGGCCACTGAGTGTATGTTTGTGGTCTTGAAGTAGCCCATCCACTTCAAGGTTCAATGTGCTGTGCATTCAGAGATGCTCTTCTACACACCACTGTTGTAACACGTGGTTAGTTGAATTACTGTCACCTTCCTGTCAGCTTGACCCAGTCTGGCCATTCTCCTCTGACCTCCCTCATTAACAAGGTGTTTTCACCCACAGAACTGACACTCACTGGATGTTGTATGTTTTGTGCACCATTCTCTCTAAACTCCGGAGACTGTTGGAATCTCCAGAAAGACAGCTCACGTGTGGTGTTAATTCTGGATCAAACTTGAATCACTAAAGAAAGCTTAACAGCTGTGGCAGGGCTTAAAGATATCACATTCAACAAAGTGAAACAAAGCAACGTAGACGATAACAAGGCTTCACTACCAGATGATCTGAATGCCTTTTATGCTCCCTTTGACCATCAAAACATGGAGGAATTTCAGTCTCTGAGACCGACATGAGAGCATCCTTCAGGAGGCTGAACTCATGGAAAGTGTCAGGCCCAGACAGGGTACCTGGCCAAGTGCTAAAGGCCTGTGCTGATCAACTGGCTGGACTGTTCAATATCTTTAACCTCTTGCTTTGGCAGTTTGAGGAACACACCTGCTTCAAGCAGGCTTCAATCATACCAGATGGTAACCTTCCTCATTGGCTATCATCCAGTAGTATGTACTATTGGATGTGATGAAGAACTTAGAAAGGCTGGTGATGAAGCATATCAACTCCTTCCTGAGAAGTGACTTGGATCCTCTCCAGTTTGCATACCGGAGCAACAGGCTCACAGCAGAAGCTCTTCACTCAACCCTCTAACATCTAGACAGCAAACATGCATTCAACAGGATGCTCTTCATTGATTACAGTTCAGTATTCAGTACTATCATCCCCTCAAAACGAATCAATAAGCTGCAAGACCATGGCCTCAGTATCTCCTTGTACAACTGGATCTTCGATTTCAGACCCCACTCAGTCAGGTTGGCAACAACAGCTCCTTCACAGTCTCCTTCAGCACAGGTGCACCACAAGGCTGTGTACTTACTCCCCTGATCTACTCACTTTATGCTTATGACTGTGAGGCTTAGTGCAGCAGCAATGCCATGTTCAAGATTGGCACTGGCGGAATCAAAGGTGGTGACAATTCAGCATATAGGAGGGAGACTGAAAATCTGGCTGAGTGGTGCCACAACAACCACCTTGCACTCAGTAAGACCAAGGAGCTGATTATTGACTTCAGGAGGAGGACGGCTGCAATCCATGAGCCAGTCCTCATTGGGGAATCAGGTGACTAGGGTCAAACTCCTTGGTGTAATCATTTCAGGGGATCTGTCCTGGGTCCAGCAAGTAAGTGCCATTATGAAGAAAGCATGGCAGCACCTTCTACTTTCTTAGAAGTTTGCGAAGATTTGGCATGTCATCCAAAACTTTGATAAACTAATATGGACGTACATTGGAGAGTATACTGACTGGTTGCATTGGGCCTGGCATTGAAACACCAATGCCATTGAACATAAAATCCTACCAAAAGTATTGGATACTTCCCAGTCCATCACAGGTAAAGCCCTCCCCACCATTGAGCACATCTATACAGAGCACTGTCACAGGACTGGATCATCTATCATCAAGGACCCCCACCATCCAGGCCATGCTCTCGTCTTGCTGCTGTCATAACGAAGAAGGTGTAGGAGCCTCAAGATCTACATCACCAGGTACAGGAATAGTTATTATCCCTCAACCATCAGACTCTTGAAACAAAGGGATAACTTCACTCAACTTAATAGTGAGCTGTTCCCACAACCAATGGAATCACTTTGAAAGACTCATTGTGTTATATTCTTGATACTTACTGCTTATTTATTTATTACTATTATTTTGTGTTTTTCCTTTTTGAATTTGCACAGCTCGTTGTCTCTTGCACATTGATTGGGGGTGGTCTTTCATTGATTCTGTTGTGTTTCTTGTATTTACTGAGTATGCCCACAAGAAAATGAATGTCAGGGTTCTGTATGTATGTACATATGTATGGTGATAAATATGTGCTGTGATTAATAAGTTTACTTTGAACTTTGAACTTGGATATGTGTAAAAATCCCAGGAGATCAGCTGTTTCTGAGATACTCAAACCACCCTGTCTGACACCAACAATCATTCCACAGTCAAAGTCACGGAGATTGCATTTCTTCCCCATTCTGATATTTGGTCTGAACAACAACTGAATCTCTTGTCCATGTCCGCATGCTCTTATGCATTGAGTTGCTGCCACATGATTGGCTGATTAGGTATTTACTTTAACAAGCAGGTGTACCTAAAAAAAAGTGCATAAAATACACTGTGTGAATCATAGCACACAGATCAAAGTGTTATAGTTCTGGAGGAGTCAGGGCAGGAGAATGAAGGGAAATACTTGAAATGTTTTATAATATCCTGTCTCTATATATGAAACCCTAGTCAGCGAAAAGCTAAATGTGAAAGGTTCTAGAACTCCAAACTTAAAATTCAAAGAGCATCCATGGAAAGAGAAACAACTAATGTGTTCATCTGCTTGGAGCAATGTATTGGCCTCTGCAGATGCTGGCAATCTTTTTGTCAGCATTGTCCTCTCCTATCAGATTTCTTTTTCTGCAGCCCTTTATCTCTTCCACCTATCACCTCCCAGCTTCTCACTTCATCCTCTCCTCCCCTACCCACCCACCTTCTTCCTCACCTATCACCTCTAATCTTTTACTCCTCCTCCTCTCCAGCTTTTTCTAGGTTCTTCCCCTTCCTTTCCAATCCCGATGAAGGGTCTCAGTCCAAAATATCAACTGTTTATTCCCTTCCATAGATGCTGCCTGACCTACTGAGTGTCTTCAGCATCTTATGTGTGTTATTCTGGACTTCCAACATTTGCAGAATCTGTGTCGCAAAGTAATTTGTTTTTATATTTTGTGTTGTGTTGGAACTGGAAATTACTGTTTTTTCTTCCTCCTGAATTTACCATGTTGCCTTTCAGTGAGGAGGAGGAAGAGGAGGAGGAGGACGACGAAGATGATGATGATGATGAGGAAGAAGATGACGATGAGGATGATGAAGATGAAGAAGATGAAATTCCAAAGACTCCTCTGAAAAAAACAGTTAACGTGAGTTAACATAATGCTTGCCAATTGTAGTAATTAGTGTAGACAATACAATGATCTCCGCAATGATGTAAATGATCAAAGGATATAATAGAAGCAGTAAGTCCCACGTGATGATGCGGTTGGGTGTTAGTAGGAGGCAGAATGCAGGGACGCAACCTTTACAAGTTGGTCCAAAGCAAGATTCCAATTCGAGTCTAATTTAGTACCATAGCTCTGTGAAGACTTTTTGGAGTTCTCCAGATTATGAAGGAAGTTGGTTCAGAGATCTTGTTTTCATGGTGGCTGAAGGCTGCAGAGCTGTGGGGTTATAAAGAACGAACGTGTGAAGCCATAGAGGGGTAGTAACAGAATTGTGCCTGTTACAGTGAAGGGATACAGAGAGATTTTAAGTCAGTATATACAAAGGGATGCATTAGTCAGTGATGATGCTGTTTATTCCAAAGTAAATTACTTTTGTTACCTGTCTATCTACCAATCTGCTATTTATTTATTTATTTATTTATAAATGCATTTTCTTATATTTCTCTTAAAAGATTTTTGATGCTTAAAACAACTATCATGAATTATATGGACATTTATTATAAATCCCCATGGTGTTTATAAATTTCATCATTTTTGGTAATTTTGAAGTATTTACTATTTTTCGATTATAAGGATATGAAAGGTTGTACAGATAGCCACTTGATAAATATTTGCCATTCTTAAATGACCCCCTGCTGAAGAATATGTATTTCAGAGATCACTGTGCTTGATCTCCCATTGAGTTAGGTAAGTTGTAGACTCTATAACTTATGTTCTTGGTATTATATATTTATTTATAATTGTTTATTCTGGATGTGTGCATTTTGGTTCAATTAAGTGGCTGCCCCAATTAGCTGAAGTTTCATGGAAATAATTAAAAAGGTATAAAAAAGACATTGCATTTAGCTGTAACAATTTATGTATTTAAATGAAATACAAATCAAATTAGAGCACTAACAATACAACTACAGTACCATAAAACTGTATTAGTTTCTAATAGTTATTGATGGAGGAATTAATCCAGTGTTTGCTGCGCTGTATTCTTTTGATTGACTGTAAATGAACAAATTCGGTGCCAACACCAAGTGGAAATAATGGAGGCCTTCATACAATGCTTTCAGCTATTGCATTCTCCAAATATTCACTTTCATGGTAACATTCAAAATGGTTGTCATTACCTTCAAGTTCTTTGTAGTTTCTAATTTGTTGAAGTGAACTCATTTCATTTTCACTCCCAGCCATTTCTGGCACCTTCAAGCCTCAATACTTGAAACTGCAGTGAGCAAAAAAGTTCTGAATTATCTTCCTGAATATTTCTCCAACTATCAGAGGATCAGAGATGAAGAGGGTCAGAAACTTTAAATTCCTGGCTGTCACTATCATAGAGGAGGTGTCCTGGACCCATCATATAAATATAATTGCGAAGAAAGCACGACAGTGCCTGTACTTCCTCAGGAGTCTGCAGAAATTCGGCATGTCATTAAAAACCTTGACAAACTTCTATACATGTTTGCTAGAAAATGTGCTTACTGGCTGCATTATAGCCTGGTATGGGAGCCCCAATGCCTTTGAACGGAAAATCCTTCAAAGGATAGTGAATTAAGCGCAGTACATACTCCTAACCATTGAGCACGTCTATATGAAACGTTGCCATAGAAAAGTAGCATCCATTATCAAAGATCCTCACCACCCAGGCCATGCTGCCGTCAGGTAGAAGGTACAGGCACCTCAGGACTCACACCACCGGGTTTAAGTTACTACCCCTTAATCATCAGGCTCTTGAACAAAAGGGAATAACTACAATCATCTAAATACTCTTTTATCTTGTTATGTCATGCTCATTATTTATAATATAAAGGCATCCGTTAGTCTTACGAGACCATGGATCGGCGCCTGGAAAGTCTTCACTCTCCAGGGTGCAGGCCTGGGCAAGGTTGCATTGAAGACCAGCAGTTGCCCATGCTGCAAGTCTCCCCTTTCCACGACACCAATGTTGTCCAAGGGAAGGGCATTAGGACCCATAAATTACTGGCTTGGCACCAGTGTCGTCGCAGAGCAATGTGTGATTAAGTGCCTTGCTCAAGGACACAACACGTTCCTTCGGCTGGGGTTTGGAACTCACGACCTTCAGGTCGCTAGTCCAATGCCTTAACCACTTGGCCACATGCTCGTTATTTATTGCCGTTTATCTATAATGGCATTTGCACAGTTTGATTACAGTTTCTGATGATTATAGTTTATAGTTACTGTTCTATAGGTGTGCTCAGTATACCCACAGAGAAGAATCTCAAGGTTGTATGTAATGATATGTATGTACTCTGATAATAAGTTTACTTTGAGCATTGAACTATCTGTGACAAAAACTATTGCTTTTTGAACACAAACACATGCAACTGATGCAAGTTAGAAATTGTTCGTAATAGTCTCCTATCCTAATATTAGTATCTCAAATAAATGAAGAGAGTCCTGGCTGTTTGCTGAATTAGTTTTTGGTCTTTAAGAGTTGTCCAAAATAAGTGGCTGGCCCAATTAACCAGAATCCACTGTGTTTGATTCTTTTATATTTGCACATTGGTTGTTTGTCAATCTTTGCGTACAGATTTGTTTTCATTGAGTCTATAATATTTCGTTGTTCTAGTGTGAATGCCTGTAAGAACATGAATCTCAGGATAGTATATGGTGACATCACATACTTTGATAAACAGTTTACTTTGAATCTATGTCTAGGAATGTATGAAACCTCTACTCACTGCGTATTTCACTCACCCTATTAATAACCTGAGCAAAGGAACATAATCTTAATGAAACAGCCGTTAATATTAACATTAACATTAACTTGAGCTAATGTTCACTCCAAAGGCAAGATTCAAAGCAGGTTTACTGGGCATATGTGCTTTTTGTGCACATGAATCAATGGTGAAGCTACACTTGGAGTATTGTGTACAGTTTTGGTCACTTACTTATAGGAAAGATGTCATTAAACTAGTCCAGGTGCAGAAAAGTTTTACCAGGATGTTGCTTTGCTTTGAGATCCTGAGTTACAGGAGAAGTTAAGAAGAGTAGATCTTTGTTCCCTGGAATTTAGGGGTGACCTGATAGAGCTACATAAGATTATGAGGGCCATAGACAGAGTCAAAGCATATCGTCTTTTTCCCGGGTGGACATGCTAAGAACAAGAGGGCATAGATTTATGATTGGAGGCGAGAAGTATATAAGAAACATCAGAAGCAGCTTCTACAGGCAATATACCTGGAATGAACTTCCAGAAATAACAGTTGAGGTGGGCATATTAGCAATATTCAAAAGCGGAGTACATGGATAGGAGAGGTTTAGAGACCTGCAGGCCAAGTGCAAGCAAATGGGAATAGATATCTGGGCAACATAGTCGGTGTGGATGAGTTGGGACAAAGGGCCGTTTCTATGCTGTAGTCTCTGTCTCTATGACAAATCTGCAGGAATGGAGGGACAAACAAGAAAAAGTCTGCAGATGCTGGAAATCCAAGCAACACGCACAAAATGCTGGAGGAATTCAGCAGGCACGCAGCATCACTGGAAAAGAGTAAACAGTCGACGTTTTGGGCTGAGACCATCGAGGGTTGGAGGAATGTGGATCCATTTAATGGAATTTACTTTGTTATGTAAACAACAGGAATTCTGCAGATGCTGGAAATTCAAGCAACACACATAAAAGTTGCTGGTTAACGCAGCAGGCCAGGCAGCAACTGTAGGAAGAGGTACAGTCGACGTTTCAGGCCGAGACCCTTCGTCAGGACTAACTGAAAGAAGAGCTAGTAAGAGAACTAACTCTTCCTTCAGTTAGTCCTGACGAAGGGTCTCGGCCTGAAACGTCGACTGCACCTCTTCCTAGAGATGCTGCCTGGCCTGCTGCGTTCACCAGCAACTTTTATGTGTGTTACTTTGTTATGTGTTGTGTTTTATGCCGTAGGCAATCATGGTCTTTTCATGTCCATGATTGTTTGGGGAAATTTTTCTACAGAAGTGGTTTGCCTTTACTTTCTACTGGGCAGTGTATTTAGAAGACGTGTGACCCCAGCCATTAACAATACTTCAGGGGTTGTCTGCCTGGCATCAGTGGTCACATAATGAGGACTTGTGATATGCACCAGCTGCTCACATAACCATCCGCCACCTCCTTAGGCAACCCCTTGGACGAACATCATACTTGACTCAAATGATCACACTACTACAATGAAAAATGGACAGAGGCATCACAGATACATACATTAGGTACAGAGAAAAATTATTAGTTAATTTTTTTTTGTGGTGATAATATTCCACGTGTTGTGTGCGTGAGTTATATATACTGTGTTGTGTACCTTGGTCCAGAGGAACATTATTTCATTTGATAATATATGTATGTATGATTGAATGGCAATAAAGTGAACTTGAAAGGTGTATGGTTTAGTAAGTACTATGTTTGTGCCTGTATCATGATAAAGATTCACTCCATTTGTCACGTGTACATTGAAACACCCAGCGCAATCCTCGATGATTTGATTTGATGCACACGATGCATTTCACTGTGTGTTTCAATGTGCATGAGACAAATGAAGTGAATCTTTATCTTTAGCTGCATTGTCAATCACATCCACATCCCATCTTCCCCACTGCTATCAGACCTCTGGACCAGTTGGATCTTTCACCTACCCAACTTGCTGGTGATGCTGTGTTCTCGAACTCTTACCTCTCTCTCAGTTATTCTGTTATTGTCCATTAAATCAGTCTTTCCTGCTCTTCTTGATCTGTTGATAATTATTGATTCTGTTCATACATTCACATGATTATTTGATTATTGATGTTTGTGCTTGTGACCTTTCTGCTAATTGTTGATTTCTCACGGCTGTTTGCATTATTGTCTTGTAAATTGTTGGGTGCTATTGTGATCTCTGAAGATCTATCCTGGACCGAACATATCGATACAGTTACAAAGAAATCACAACAGTAACTATATTTCATTAGGAGTTTGAGGAGATTTGATATGTCACCAAAGATGTTCGCAGATTTCTACAGCTGCACCATGGAGAGCATTCTATTGGCTGCATCACCGACTGGTATGGGGTGGGGGGGGGTGCGTAGGTGCAATTGCACAGGATCGAAGTGAGCTGCAGAAAGTTGTGAACTCAGTCAGCTCCATCATGGGGCTGTGGTAACGTAGTGGTTAGCAGAACGCTTTACAGTACCAGTGACCTGGGTTCAATTCCTGTCGCTGCCTGTAAGGGGTTTGTATGTTCTCCCCGTGACCACGTGGATTTCCTCCAGGTGCTGCGGTTTCCTCCCACATTCCAAAGACATACTTGCGGATAGGTTAATTGGTCATTGTAACTTGTCCCACGATTAGGCCAGGATTAAATTGGGGGATTACTGAGCGGCGCAGCCTCGAAGGTCCAGAAGGGCCTGTTCCGTGCTGTATGTCAATAAGTAAGTAATAAATCATGGGCACTCCCCTCTAGCATCCAGGACACCTTCAAAAAGTGGCATCCATCATTAAAGACCCCCAACACCCAGGACGTGCCCTCTTCTCAAGGTTACCATCAAGGAGGAGGTACAGGAGTCTGAAAGCACACACTCAACGATTCAGGAACAGCTTCTTCCCCTCTGCCATCAGATTTCTGAATGGACATTGAATCCATGAACGCTACCTCACTACTTGTTTTGCCCTACTTATTTAATTTAGTTATTTAATATGTACATATACTTACCGTAATTCATTTTTTTATTTCATGACTTATGCCGTTGATATTAAACCTGATTCTGATTCTGTCTTTTATGGTATTGTCCTGTGTTTTATGTTTGGCACTGAACCACAGTTAATTCTGGTGTGTTTCACAGACTGGTAATAAAGTGATTTTGATTTGCATTAGCATTTCTTTAGCACGACTTCAGTTTGCATTACAATCTTCTGCTGTCTTACACGAGTCATATTTATTGTTGTACTTAATACTGTAAGCCTCACAAGAGTAAGGAATTTTATTACACCCTTGTGTATATAGCAATAAACTAAACTGAATCTAAATGAACAAAACCAATTATGGCCCAGCAACATAATTGACTTGGATGGAATACCTGGGTTAGTGAAGATCAGTGTGGTGTCCTGCTCCATATAGCCACTAGGTTGTGCAGCTGACTCTCTAACCAGTCTCAAGTCTTTGTAAATGTGTGGAAAAAAAACGGTTGCCTAGAAATTGGATTGTGGGGTCCTTTTTTTTTGCAAGGCTTTTGTAATCCAAAATTGCAGTAAATTACGTTAGACAGTTTTGAAAAAATTGGCAGGGTAATTCAGGTTGAGATCCAGTTTAGTGTATTCCATGTTTTGCCAGCATCAGATATCCAGTAAATCATATATTTTGTGGTGTGAGTGCATGTTTCAGTCACTTTTGACATACCAGGTCCTGTGGTCACCTCTCATTGAGCAATTTCCACTGCGACGGACAGGAAGGCTCTGCAACGGGTAGGCAAAACTGCACAACACATCACAGATGCCAGCCTACCTGCTATCAAGGGCATACAGAATATACAGAAAGGTACCGGTAAAGAGCCAGTTACATCATGACGAATCCTACCCACTCTGCTCATGGACTGTTTGTTCCACTCTCATCAGAGAGGAGGCTACGTTGCATCTATACCAGGGTCTCCGGACTCACAAAACAGTTACTTTCCCCAAACTGTAAGGCTGATCACCACCTCCACCCACTAACCCACCCCTCCATACCCCCAACCACCACTACTTAGTCATTTCCTGTCAGTCACCTTGCGTACAGACACTCCTGTGTCTAACGTGACTTTATGGACATGAAGTCAATCTATGTATATAAGCTAACTTGTGTATTTATATTTATTGTGTTTTTTATATGATTGTCTTCTTTATTTTATTGTGTTTATCTTTGGTGCTACATCAGATCCAGAGTTAACAAGTATTTCGTTCTCCTTTACATTGTGTATTGGAAATGACATTAAACAATCTTAAATCGCAATAAGGATCAAAGGAGCACTATACATGGCTTAACACATACAAAATGCTGGAAGAACTCAGCAGGTCAGGCAGCATCTGTGGAAATTTGGGTTGAGACCCTTAATTAGAACATGGCTTTCTTCATTTAGGTACATTTTAAAGGGTAACTGCTCATGTCCAGGCACTTTAGAGGGCAGCTTCAAACCTCACTGGCAACTGTTCATACACATTCCAAAGTGCTGGGTCTTTGCTCAAGTTATCTGTAACTCTATGGGAAGTTCCATATGTGTTCTTTGGAGATAGTATCCGATACAGGAGTTCCCAACCTAGGATTCACGGACCCCTCGATTAATGGTAAAGGCAACACACTTTTCTGTGTTTATTACTTATTTATTTGTTTTTTTATATTTCTTACTGTAATTTATTGTACTTTTGTGCCTTGCACTGTACTGCTGTCACAAAATGACAAATTTGTTGACAAATGTCAGTGGTAATAATAGTGATTCTGATTTTGTGGAGATGACACACAACAGTTTATCAACAACTTCTTGCCCTCTGCCATTAGATTTCTGAACAGCCCATGACCACTATCTCACCTTTTGCTCTCTTTTTGATCTACTTATGTTTTTTTTTAATATTTCTTATTGTAACATACTAATTTCTTTTTATGTTTTGCACAGTACTGCTGCCGCAAAATGCCATAATCTCATGTCAGTAATAGTAAACCTGATACTGTGTACCGTGGAAGCAGCAGAGCTCAGGCGAACGCAGACAGCTGGTGCCTTGTGAGGAGAGATGAAAAAAGCTATATCGCGCATCCCAGCGAACCTCACTGTCCTTCTGACGATTCATCGTGACTTCAGTTCTCAGGCTGAAACACGATTCCTTAAACATCCAATCTGATCACATAATGAATAAGCAAACACTTATGTTTAAGGCTTCTGCTTCTTCCCTCCCCCCCCCCCTTACATCCCCACACCCCCATCACATCCATGGAATCCCACATAGAAACAAGGAAGAGGGGTCGCGGGAAGCACTTTGATCTGAGGTTGGCTCTGTTGCAACAGAGAGCGCCTTTTTTTTTCCTCCCCTCCCCTCCTTTCTCTCTACGACATTCATGCGTTAATCTCTTGAGTCAAAAATAAAAAAGCCCAGGTGCGCACAGAGGCCAACAAAAGCACCAGTTGGAAGTGAATGTAGCCATATCATCAGCTGGGGAGAGAGAAAAGAACACATCCTTTGTTCACTCAGGCCGTTTTTTCTCTTGGCATGGAGAAGCACTGAGGAATTACTAACTGAAAGCGAAGGAGAGATTACAAAGCTGTGTCCATATGATTAAACTCAAAACCATATATTTCAGCAGGTCGGGAGCTTGTCTTGAGTTAAATGATTGAAACATACAATTTTAGACTGCTATTAACTTAAAAAAGCACCGTAACAGCCATTTCTATACTATTTTCTGCAGACACTTTATATCAAATTCAATTGCTAATACTTCAAATTTCTCACTGAATGTGTGGAGAAAGAAAGCAAGAATTTACATTTTTGATTACCCTGTTTGTGACCTCAGACCAAGTGGAGAGAGACTTTATTTCCCAAGGCAGAAATAGCTAATACAGTGGCATGCAAAAGTTTGGGCACCCCGGTCAAAATTTCTGTTACTGTGAATAATTAAGTGAGTAGAAGACGAACTGATCTCCAAAACTCATAAAGTTAAAGATGAAACATTCTTTTCAACATTTTAAGCAAGATTAGTGTATTATTTTTGTTTTGTAAAATTTTAGAGTGAAAAAAAGGAAAGGAGAACCATGCAAAAGTTTGGGCACCCCAAGAGATTTGAGCTCTCAGTTAACTTTTACCAAGGTCTCAGACCTTAATTAGCTTGTTAGGGCTATGGCTTGTTCACAGTCATCGTTAGGAAAGGCCATGTGATGCAAATTTCAATGCTTTATAAATACCCTGACTCCTCAAACCTTGTCCCAACAATCAGCAGTTGAGGTCTGGAAGACCAAGAAAACTTTCCGGAAGAACTGTTCATAGGATTCCTAGAAAGGCAAATCAAAACCCCCCTTTTGACTGCAAAAGAACTTCAGAAAGATTTAGCAGACTCTGGAGTGGTGGTGCACTGTTCTACTGTGCAGCGACACCTGCACAAATA
Organism: Mobula hypostoma; assembly: GCF_963921235.1. NCBI lineage: Eukaryota > Metazoa > Chordata > Chondrichthyes > Myliobatiformes > Myliobatidae > Mobula > Mobula hypostoma. Next base: position 193,667,760 of record NC_086100.1, read on the forward strand.
TGACCTTCATGGAAGAGTCATCAGAAGAAAACCTTTCCTGAGTCACCACCACAAAATTCAGCGTCAGAAGTTTGCAAAAGAACATCTAAACAAGCCTGATGCATTTTGGAAACATGTTCTGTGGACTGATGAAGTTAAAATAGAACTTTTTGGCTGCAATGAGCAAAGGTATGTTTGGAGAAAAAAGGGTGCAGAATTTCATGAAAAGAACACCTCTCCAACTGTTAAGCACGGGGGTGGATCGATCATGCTTTGGGCTTGTGTTGCAGCCAGTGGCACGGGGAACATTTCACTGGTAGAGGGAAGAATGAATTCAATTAAATACCAGCAGATTCTGGAAGCAAACATCACACTGTCTAAAAAAGCTGAAGATGAAAAGAGGATGGCTTCTACAACAGGATAATGATCCTAAACACACCTCAAAATCCACAATGGACTACCTCAAGAGGTGCAAGCTGAAGGTTTTGCCATGGCCCTCACAGTCCCCCGACCTAAACATCATCGAAAATCTGTGAATAGACCTCAAAGGAGCAGTGCATGCAAGACAGCCCAAGATTCTCACAGAACTAGAAGCCTTTTGCAAGGAAGAATGGGTGAAAATCCCTCAAACAAGAATTGAAAGACTCTTAGCTGGCATTTACAAGCTGTGATACTTGCCAAAGGGGGTGTTACTAAGTACTGACCATGCAGGGTGCCCAAACTTTTGGTTCGGGCCCTTTTCCTTTTTTGTTATTTTGAAACTGTAAAAGATGGAAATAAAAAAGTAATCTTGCTTAAAATATTAAAGAAACGTGTCATCTGTAACTTTATGCCTTTAGGAAATCAGGTCATCTTTTACTCGCTTAGCTATTCACAGTAACAGAAATTTTGACCAGGGGTGCCCAAACTTTTGCATGCCACAGTATATTGTATTGAACTCCTGCCGCAAAGTTAACAAATTTCACAACGTATGCCAATGATATTAAACCTAAGTCTGATTTTGATTCCTTCTAGTTTTTCTTTGAGATACTAATAGGGAGAGGTATTAGCTGTAAGTGGGTGACTGGGTGAAGATGTCTCTACCAAAAGAAGTGTAAGACACTCCTTCACTCCTTCCTTTCACTAACTGCAGGTCATGTCTGCTTAGCACCCCCCCCCCCCCATCCAATCCCTGATCGGGGTCACATGGGAGCAGATGGTGCATATCACAAGTCCTGGTTAGGTGACCACTGACACCAGGGATACAATTTCTGAGGAGGATTGATAACGGCTGGGTCATTCATCTTGTAAAGACACTGCCCCAGACGAAGGCAGTAGCAATCCACTTGTGTCGAAAAATTTGCCAAGAACACTCATGGTCATGGGACCATGATCGCCTATATCTTATGACATGACACATGATGATGATCAGCTGTAAGGGGAGGTATGACAAATTTGGATTGTTTTCTCTGGAGCGTTGGAGGTTTAGAGGAGATCTGTTAGAAGTTTATAAGATTGTGAAAGGCATAGATAAAGTAGACAGCTAGAATCTTTTTCCCAGAAAAGGAAAACAACTACTGGAGGACATAGTTAAAGGTGAGAGAGGAAAAGATTTTATAGAGAGAGTGGGTCAGGCTGTAAGCATGATGGTGGAAGCAGATACAATAGTGGCGATCAAAGGCTTTCAGAAGGGCACATGAATGTGCAGGAGGTGGAGGGATATAGATCGTTCAGTCAGAAGTTCATCATAGTATGAAGGCCTTCAGATTCATTCTGGCTCTCAGCAGGTACATTTTATCAGTCCCATGGCAGGTAGAGTTCAACCCAGAAAATTGAAATGATTTTAATTTGAACAGTTGAATTTGAAATACTACTTAAATTTATTATGCAGTACTGAGCAAAAGTCTTAGACACATCTACATAGCTATGGTGCCTAAGACTTTTTCACAGTACTGTAATAATTTTATGTATTGCACTGTACTGCTGCAAAAAAAAAATCAAATTTCATGACATATGTGAGTGATGATAAACCTGACTCTGATATGACTCTGTATTGAGTGGGAAAGGGGAATCATGGTTGGAAAAAGGGGAAGGGAGAATGAAGGTAGCGGGAAACACCAGAGAGACATTCTATAGTGATCAATAATTCAAGTGACCTTGCCTAGTGTCTCAGTGCTGTGTGTGTCTGTACGTCGAGCACTGTAAAATTCACTGAACAATCACATGTATGTCGGTGATCATATAAAAATACAAGCAGGCATAAGAAAGCTTGGTTATAGCAAGGACTATGCCTAAGCCGTGGGCTCGCCTGTTGTAGCAGTCCAGGAGAGAAGGCGTTGAAGGTGTTCTATGTTGGGTTAGGGGCTGGCTTCTCCTGTCTTCTCCTGTATTCACTCAGAGGATTGTGTGCATATGCTTGTCTGTGGACTGCAGAAACCTGCCATCAGCTTACAAGATGTGTCACTCAGGGACTTAGGCTAAATATTTTTTTTGTGTGACAATAAAATCAATCAAATCATATCAAGTTTAATTACCATTCAACTCTACCTAGATACAGCTGAACAAGACAGTGTTCCTCTTGGGCCAAAGTGCAGAACGTTAAAAAATAGCAAGCAAACATTAAAAAAAAGTGAGTAACAAATTCAAAGAAGCATATTCACTCAAAAAAAAGCATGTATAGTACAAAACCCTGAATGACAATGTCTGGCAATCAATGGTACAGTCTCCCAGCAGTGTACTGATGCATGCAATCCAGCCTGTCAGTCCACTGCTCAAACACGGGAGGGCAGCACCGACCGGCAAGGGCAGGCCCCAGCTGAGCTCAACCACACTGTTGCACTTCCGTGTCTCTCGTCTGGTCTGCAGCAGCAGGCTAACCCGAGGCTTGAGGCCTAGTTCTCACTGCAACCAAGACTACACAGCTCCCATGTTGACTGTCCCTCCACGAGATAAGGGTAACAGGCCTGTGCAACTTACATTATCAATGTCCAACAGTCTTGTGATTTTAAGTGAAATGTCCAGGACAATCTCACACAGTTAAACCACATCAAATTTGATGCTTCCGAGTCGCGGGCAGCAACATGGTCTGCGGCCAGGTCAGCTCCTCTGAACCCAAACCAGCTCCTCTGACATCCCGGCAGGCTCCTCCGATATCCCAATGGGCTCCTCTGATACACTGACGAGCTCCTCTGATACCCCGAGGGGCTCCTTCTCCACCATCTCAGCCTTGACTGGCCCGTTTGACACCTCGGCCGGCTCCACTGCCAACACCAGTCCAGCTATTCTGATCAACGAGCAACTCATTGATGGAGTAGCCCTGTATGCCCGATGTTCTTGGAGTAGAATTGTCTTTACATCATAAAAATTGCATTGAATTGAATTGACTTAATTTCTTACATCCTTCACATACAGTACATGAAGAGTAAAAATCTTGGTGTTACGTCTCCGTCTGCATGTGCAATGTGCAAATTATCGTAATTTGTAATAAATAGTATGTGCCGTGAGATACACAACAGAGCAGTCAATATAGCTTAGAAATACATTTGTATCAGCGTGAATTGATCAGTCTGATGGCTTATTGGAAGAAGCTGTCCCAGAGCTTGTTGGTCCTGGCTTAAATGCTGCGGTACCGTTTACCAGGTGGTAGCATTTGGAACAGTTTGTCCCCAATGATCCTTCAGGCCCTTTTTACACACCTGTTGCTGTCAATGTCCTGAATAGTGGGAAGTTCACATCCACAGATGCACTGGGCTGTCCGCACCACTCTCTGCAGAGTCCTGCGATTCCTATACCAGTTAGTGATGCAGCCAGTCAGGTTGCTCTCAATTGTGCCCCTGGAGAAAGTCCTTAGGATTTCGGGGCTCATGCCAAACTTCTTCAACCATCTGAGGTGAAAGAGGCACTATTGTGCTTTTCTCACCACACAGCCGATATGTACAGACCCCATGAGATCCTCGATGATGTATACTGAGGAACTTGAAGCTGTTCACCCTCTCAATCCCAGATCCATTGATGTCAATAGGGGTGAGCCTGTCTCTGTTCCTGCTGTAGTCCACAACCAGCTCCTTTGTTTTTGCGACATTGAGGGAGAGGTTGGTTTCTTGACAACACTGTGTCAGGGTGATGACTTCTCTGTAGGCTGTCTCATTATTATTTGAGATAAGGCCAATCAATGTACCGTTTGTAGTATCATCTGCAAATTTAATTAGCAGATTGGAGCAGTGGGTGCTGACACAGTCATGGGTGTACAGAGAGTAAAGGAGGGGCTTAGGACACAGCCCTGAGGGGCACCTGTGTTGAGGGTCAGAGGTGCAGACATGAGGGAGCCCACTCTTACCACCTGCCTGGTGATCTGACAGGAAGCCCAGGATTCAGCTGCATGAAGCAGGGTGACGGCCGAGGTCTCTGTGTCAAGCCTGGAGGGAATTATGGTGTTGAATGCTATACTGTAGTCCAAGAACAGCATTCTCACATAAGCATCCTTCTTCTCCAGATGTGTAAGGATGATGTGTAGAGCTGCAGCTATTGCGTCATCTGTCAATCGGGTTGTGTTGGTAGGTGAACTATAGGGGGTCCAGTGTGGGTGGTAGCATGCTGCAGATGCAGTCCTTGACCAGCCTCTCAAAGCATTTGCTTATTGTTGAGGTGAGCGTGACAGAATGCCAGTTGTTCAGACGTGTTCCCTTGGTCTTTTTAGGTACAGGAGCAATGGTGGATGTTTTGAAGCAGGAGGGCACTCTACACTGGGAGAGGGAGAGATTAAAAATGTTTGTAAACACACCAGCCAGTTGTGCTGCACACATCCTGAGTACCCCGCTCTGGATGCTCTCTGGTCCCGCAGCCTTGAGGCTGTCCACTCGTTGGAAACACCTGCGTACTTCAGCCTCAGAGGTGACCAAGGTGCAGGTCATATCGAGGGCTCAGTGTTGGTGATATTGAACTGTGTAGAAAAGACTTGCCTCATCTGGGAGAGAGGCAGCGACGTTGGCAGCACTACTGCGTTTAGCTTTGAAGTCTGTGATGGTGTGCAGACCTTGCCATAAGCTGCATGTGTTGGTGGAGAGTTGTGTCTAGATCTTTTCCCTTTATTGTCGTTTGGCTGCCTTGATGATTGCGTAGATTGTGGCTGCATTTCTTGAGTTCCAGTTGGTTACTGGCGGCGAAAGGCCTGTCTTGCGCGGTGAGGGCATCACGCACGAAACTTCGCAAAAACAAATTTTATTAAGGAAAAGGCACCTTTGGTTGGCCCCTAGAGGCCACTGCGTTCTCTTGCGTGGCCATCTTACCGGAAGTTAGCGTGTATGTTTATTTGCTGTTATAATTGTGCTATATGACTGTTGCTACTGTGTTTTGCACCTTGGCCCCAGAGAAATGCAATTTAATTTGGCTATATTCATCAGTATTCATGTATGGTTGAATGACAATTTAGCTTGAACTTCAAAGTTAGAAAACTACAAGAAAAATAATTGAACTCCACTCCAATCCAACAAGAGAACGTATTTGGTATTGACAGTGCAGAAAAGATTCATCAAATTATATACTGAGATGGCCACCCTGTCATATTTTTGTAATACCCCTCGATCAAATCTCCCTTCAGTCTTCTGCGTTCTAGGAAATAAAGTCCTAACCTATTCAACCTTACCTACAACTCAGGTCCTCAAGTCCCGGCCAAATATCACGGGGCAGATGTGAACCAGCATTTGTGTGGGTCTTGAGGTACTGTATATAAAGGCAAACTACCTCTTGGAAGGGCATTTGGGCTTTAATGATATTCATGAATCCACATGGTCAACTGTTTATTCCTCTCCATGGATGCCTCCTGACTTGCTGAGTTCCTCCAGAATTTTTGGGTCGGTTGCCAATTACTGAGGGTGCTGTTTTTCAGAATTATTTAATCAAATTTAAATGCCTTAGCTACTGGTTTGTGATTTTCAACCCTTGTATCTAGATCACTAGCCTGAGTATCTGAATTTTCTGTATAGTAACTTCACCGCTGCAACCTTATACCTACAGTGCAAACATGATGTGAAAGAAATGCACATTGTTTAAATAAAATTGTGAAAGGCAGACTATTGTCCTAAAAGTTTTAAATGTTAATTCTTACCTCAAAGCTATGCTAAGAGGCAAAATAAAGGCTTTGGGGCTCATGAAATGTACAGTATGGTATTAGATATCCGATCCAGCTCATGTGGCTACTTTGACAAACCCAATCCATTCATTGTAGATTACAGCACAGGTAAATGAGAAAGGAGGATTTATGGACACATTTTTACGCTTCACGAAAGTATTTAAAAAATATCCAGTTATAAAGTTAATCCTCACACAAGTGTTTGTGATAATCCGCCTTCCTCCCCATCGCCCCTTTCCACTCCGTACATACCAAAAATAGTGTATTTGATCTTTTTTTTATTTTAATCTTCTTTCTTTTCAAATCGAATCTTTCTAAGAGGAGATAGCAGCAAAGGTCAAAACCGAGCCTAAGCTCGACGAGGAGCTGAATGGTGCACCTGGGAAACAGTCACACCCAGTGCCAAATCACAGCGCTAGGTAAATGCAGCGGGATTCTTTTCGTTTCATCCATTCTCTTTGAGGCATTTTTGTGATTTTGTCCCTTGCTCTTTTGCATGACTGGTTTCTAGACCCAGGTACATTGGGTATAAAGTAACTACTTTGTTTTGCTTGGCTTGTGGAAGTTCATGTCTGAGACTAGGGTGCCAACATGCTGCACAAGAAGGAGACTGGTGGATACACAAGACCTTACTATAATGTGTAGCAGCAGAATCAGTTCATTTGGCTCATCGAATCTGCTCTGCGATTCCATCATAAACAAGAGAAAATCTGCAGATGCTGGAAACCCGAGCACCATCATGGCTGATTTATTATCCCTCTCAATCCTATTGTCCTGCCTTCTCCCCATAACCTTTGACACCCTTAATATCAACCCCCGCTTTAAATATACCCAATGACTTGGCCTCCACAGCCGCCTGTGGCAATGAATTCCACAGATTCAGTACCCTCTGGCTAAAGAAATTCTTCCTCATCTCTGTTATAAAGGATGTCTTTCTATTCTAAGGCTCTCCCCTTTGGTCCTGGACTCTCCCACTACAGGAAATACTCTCTCCATGTCCAGATTAGAGGTCTACACTTTAGACCTTTTCGTATTGCTGCTGATGGGGAGGAGGTACCAGAGCCTAAAGACCACGCTCACTGATTTAGGAACAGCTCCTTCTCCTCTGCCATCAGCAGCCCATGACTCCACGAGCACTGTCTCATTATTTCCCTTTTTTGCATTTATAATTTAGTTTCGTAATTTATAGCTATTTATGTTTTTGCAGGGCTGCAGCAAAACAATTTTCATGTCATGTAAGTCAGTGATAATAAACCTGATTCTGAACTCTGCATTGGTGGGAGAGTGAGGGAAACACTGGAAGCTGATCACTGCTAGCCGCCTTCTCCTCCTCCCACCTTTTTATTCTGGCATCTTCCCCCTTACGTTTCAGTCCAGAAGAAGAGTCTTGGCCTGAAACATCAACTGTTTATTCATTTCCATAGATACTGTCTGACCTGCTGAGTTGGTCCAGCATTTTGTGTGTGTTGCACTGGAAGGTGAGGGAGTTATTTATATAACCTACTCACCATGTTCACTTACTCATTGCTTCAGAATCAGAATCAGAATCGTTTATTATCGCTAAGTATGTGGACACATACAGGGAATTTGGTGCTGGTTTCCCTGAGCTCTCGCTGTACAGAATCAAAAAGCAAACAAAACAATAGTGCAAATAATCGTGAAATGAAGTATACCTGTGTATATACAGGTGGACTTGGTTTATAATAGACTAAAATTCAAGTGTTCATAAGACTGATGGCATACAGAAAGGAACTATTCTTGTACCTATTTGTCCTGGCACACAGTGATCTAAAGCGCCTACCAGAAGGAAGGAGTTGGAACAGGTGATGTCCAGGGTGTGATGGGTCTACAATGATGCTGCTTGCTCGCTTCCTGACTCTAGATGCATATAAGTTCTGGATCAAGGGCAGCTTCACACCAATAATCCTTCCCGCAGCCCTGATGGTTCTTTGGAGTCTATTCTTGTCTTGTTTGGTAGCTGATCCAAACCAGACAGTGATGGACGAACAGAGAACAGACTGGATTATTCCTGAATAGAATTGAATCAGCAGCTCCTGAGGCAGGTTGTACTTCCTGAGTTGACATAGGAAACACAACCTGAGCTGAGCCTTTTTGATAAGAGTGTTCACTGGAGTCATTGTTACTTGACCCTTTTGAAATGTCCCAGAATTGAATGATCATAACAGTTAAATTAGTTTAATATTGTCACATAAAAAAACGTTTGTTTTTCATGACAATCAGCTAAATCATTCCATATATTGAGGCAGCACATCATCTTCATCATCATGTGCCGTGTTGTATGACGGAGACGATTATGGTCCCATGACCGTTACTGCTCTTGGCAGATTTTTCTACAGAAGTGGTTTGCCATTGCCTTCTTCAGGGTAGTGTCTTTACAATACTCTTAATACCTTTCAGTCCAGGTAGACAAATAAAGTGATTGAGTGAACTAAGATTTATCTTCAGTGGATAAAAAATCTGTTCACGAATCTGCTAACAGCGTGATAAAAGCTGTCCTTGAGACTGATCCTCAGGGTTTTGTATCTTCTCCTCAGTAAGAGCAGGAGAAGGGGAGGGAACAGTCCTTCATTGTGTTAGTTGCTTTCTTGAGGCAGTTGAAAGTGTGGACAGGGTCAGTGGGGGTGAGATTGATTTGCCTGATGGAGTGAGGTGTGTTCACAACTCTTCTTGATTTTGAATACACAATTTTTGAGGTTGGCGAAGCCTCTCTCTTAAACTTCTATAAACGGAACTCATGGGTGGCAGGGTGGAGATATGCTTCTACCAAAGAAGGTGAAGTGCTGCACTAGCCTGCAAGTCGCCCTTGGGCAAGGTGGAGCACCTGCTTATCTATCCACACCACGCCCCCCCCCCACCCCGATCAAGGGTCACATGAAGCCATGGGAGCCATGGGCATATGGGCAGCTGGTTATGTGACCACTGACACCAGGCAGACAATCGCTGAAGAGCTGGTGTCACCTGTCTTGTAGAGACACTGCCTAGAAGAAGGCAACGCAGATTTGCCTAGAACCATCATAAGACCATAAGACAAAGGAGTAGAAGTCGGCCATTCGGCCCATCGAGTCCGCTCTGCCATTTTATCATGAGCTGATCCATTCTCCCATTTAGTCCCACTCCTCCGCCTTCTCACCATAATCTTTAATGCCCTGGCTACTCAGATACCTATCAATCTCTGCTGTAAATACACCCAATGACTTGACCTCCACTGCCGCCTGTGGCAACAAATTCCACAGATTCACCACCCTCTGGCTAAAAAAATTTCTTTACACCTCTGTTCTGAATGGGCACCCTTCAATCCTTAAGTCATGCCCTCTCGTACTAGACTCCCCCATCATGGGAAACAACTTTGCCACATCCACTCTGTCCATGCCTTTCAACATTCGAAATGTTTCTATAAGGTCTCCCCTCATTCTTCTAAACTGCAAGGAGTACAGTCCAAGAGCAGACAAACATTCCTCATATGTTAACCCTCTCATTCCTGGAATCATTCTAGTGAATCTTCTCTGAACCCTTTCCAATGTCAGCACATTGTTTCTTAAATAAGGAGCCCAAAACTGCACACAGTACTCCAAGCGAGGTCTTACCAGTGCCTTATAGAGCCTCAACATCACATCCCTGCTCCTATACTCTATCCCTCTAGAAATGAATGCCAACATTGCATTCACCTTCTTCACCACCGACTCAACCTGGAGGTCAACCTTAAGGGTATCCTGTACGAGGGCTCCCAAGTCCCGTTGCATCTCAGAACTTTGAATTCTCTCCCCATTTAAATAATAGTCTGCCTGTTCATTTCTTCTACCAAAGTGCATAACCATACACTTTCCAACATTGTATTTCATTTGCCACTTCTTTGCCCATTCTCCCAATCTATCCAAGTCTTTCTGTTTCCTCAGCACTACTGTCCCCTCCACCCATCTTTGTATCATCAGCAAACTTAGCCACAAAGCCATCTATTCCATAATCCAAATCGTTGATGTACAACGTAAAAAAAAGTGGCCCAACACTGATCCCTGTGGAACACCACTGGTAACCGGCAGCCAACCAGAATGGGATCCCTTTATTCCCACTCTCTGTTTCCTGCCAATCAGCCAATGCTTTATCCACGTATGTAACTTTCCTGTAATTCCATGGGCTCTTATCTTGTTTAGCAGCCTCATGTGCGGCGCCTTGTCAAAGTCCTTCTGAAAATCCAAATACACAACATCCACTGCATCTCCCTTGTCTAGCCTACTTGTAATTTCCTCAAAAAATTACAATAGGTTTGTCATGCAGGAATTTCCTTTAAGGAAACCATGCTGAGTTCTGCCTATCTTGTCATATGCCTCCAGGTACTCCGTAACCTCATCCTTGACAATCGACTCCAACAACTTCCCAACCACCGATGTCAAGCTAACAGGTCTATAATTTCCTTTTTGCTTCCTTGCCCCCCTCTTAAATAGCGGAGTGACATTTGCAATCTTCCAGTCCTCCGCAACCATGCCAGAATCTATTGAAAGACCGTGATGGCCCATGTCATATGACACGGCACATAACGACAACGAATTGGTACTGAATCCATAAGAAAGGTGAGTAATATACCCAGTGCTGTGACACATGCTTATCCCTGGAATGCTGACAAAATCTTCTGTGTTATTTTCTTATTGACGACATTGAATTTATCTTGTACGTGTATGTGTTTAAATATGTCCCAATGCCAGTACCTGAGGACACCTGTTTAAGGTGGGTGGAGGAAAGTGTAGGGGACATGTCAGATGTAGGTTTCTTATACAGGCACTGCCATGTTCCTGGAATGCACTGCTAGGTGTGGCGGTAGAGACGGTACATCATTGATTGGCAGATAAATTGTGGCTGAAGGGGCTGTTTCTGTGCTGCACTTTTCTATGCTCTATGTCTCTTTCAGGACTGAAGAAACTGACAACAACTATTTATTATTACCTCAGGAGTAGATTATCTTATTCCTCACTGTTAGAGTTGGTACAATAGCTCTCCATTTTTATATCATTCACGTTCCTAACTAAAAGTCCCTTAAACGAAACTCTTGGGTAGGCATGTGGATGATAGAAAAATGGAGAATTATTGACCATGTAGGAGGGAAGGATATTGGAGTAGGGCCAAAGGGCCTGTACTGTGATGTACCGTTCTGTGATCTTGTGAGTCTTGGGCAGAACATTTGCCAAACCTAGCCATGGTGCACCTGGGTAGAATCATCTGTTAAAATCGATGAGGGTCACAGAAGCAGAAACAGCTCTGGGACATGGGGGGAGTCCAGAGCACCCAGAGGAAATCCATGCAGTCACGGGGAGAAGGTGCAAACTCCACACCCGGGATCAGGGTTGAACACAGATCCTCAGGTGAAAGTGCTAAGCTGGGAGAAGGCTAATTACAGCTGTATTAGGCAGGAACTGCAGAAAATAGATTGGGAGCAGTGGTTTGATGGTAAAATCTGCACCTAACTTGTCTTCTATAGGCCAATTGATTGGCGTTCAGGGCCACCGTGTTCTTGTGAGGATGAAAGGTAGGGATGGCAAGTTATGGAAACTCTGAAGGAAAACTCTGGTCTGAAACCTCCGCTACCTTGCGGGTATACCCACCCATGGGGAAGGCTTTGGGAGTAAACCCCAATAGAAAAATTCAGAGTTGGAGTCCCTAAGACAGTCCTACATTGAATTCAACACTGGCTGCCAAACCCTGTTCTGCTGCTGGTGCCAAACTATATCCGTCTCTGCCGTTCCTTTGGGCTCATCAAATACATGGAGAGGGGGAGCTTACTACTTTGATTAGATGGTGTAAACAGATGCAATGGCAATGCCTAAGAGGTATGTAGACAGCCACACGAACAGACAGGGAGTTAAGAGATACAGGCTATCTGGAGGCAGATGGGATTAGTTTAAATTGGCATCATCATGGATGCAGACCTTGTGGGCTGAAGAGCCTATTCCTGTGGTTTTCTGCTCTTTGCCCTATGTTTCATTGTTCTTTGTAACTGTGCTAAAGTTACTTGTGGAAACTGGCTGTTGCATTACCACAGTGAAAATGTTCGTGGAGCTCAGGTTACCCAATTCAAACCCAGAATCCCTAACTATTGATCCAAAGTCAGAAATTCGTATCCCATCAGAGTGCCAGGGAGTTGAAATTTAAGTTGTTTAATTAATCTGGAATAATGGTATTTTTTTTTTAGTAACAATGACTGTGTTGCAAATCAACAAGTCACCATGGTAGCATAGCGGTTTCTGTGATGCTATTTCGGCTTGGGCCGTCGGAGTTCAGAGTTCAATTCTGACATCATCTGTAAGGAGTTTGCACGCCCACCCGTGACTGTGTGAGCTTCCTCCGGGACCTACAGTTACCTCCCATGGTCTAAAGACATGCCAGTTAGTAGGTTAATTGTTTATTGTAAATTGTCCTGTGTTTAGGCAAGGGTTAAATAGGTTGGTTGCTGGGTGATGCGGCTTGATGGGCCAGAAGGGCCAATTCTGTCATGTATTTATTTATCTATTAATTAATCAATTAATCAATTTGAGTAAAGTATTCTTACTTAGCCTGGTGTATATGTGTTTCTAGAGCATGCAATATAATTGACATTTAACTTCTCAGTTAGTGATAGATGATAAATGTCAGCATCATCTGCATCCCATGAACAAAATAGTAAATAAAAAATTGTGCTGAAACTTCAGCTAGGTACATAATCTAGTGGGAATTCTCAGGGTTGTGAGTGTGCTACATAAATAATTACATAAGACCATAAGATATAGGAGCAGAATTAGGTCATTTCATCATGGCTGATCCAATTTCCCCCTCTGCCCCAATCTCCTGCTTTCTCCCCGTATTCCTTCATGCCCTGACCAATCAAGAATCTTATCATAAACACAAAATAATTTGCAGATGTTGGGGTCAAAGCAACACTCACAACACGCTGGAGGAACTCAGCAGGTCGGGCAGCATCAGTGGAAAAGATCGGTCCACGTTTCGGGCCGGAACGTCGACCAATCTTTTCCACTGATGCTGCCCGACCTGCTGAGTTCCTCCAGCGTGTTGTGAGTGTTGCCAAGAATCTTATCAACCTCTCCCTTAAATATTCGTAAAGACTTGGCCTCCACAGCTGCTTGTGACAAAGAATTCCACAGATTCATCACTCTCTGGCTAAAGAAATTCCTCCTCATCTCCGTTCTATTCTGAGGCTATGTCCTCTGGTCCTAGACTCTCCCACCATAGGAAACATCCTCTCCACATCCACTCTATTGAGGCCTTCCAACATTTGATAGGGTTCAATTGTTATAAATTCATGAGGTCCTGCAGTTGCTGGGAATCTTGAGCAACATATGCAAAGAGGAACTCAGCAGGTAAGGCAGCATCTGTGAAAAAGAATAAGCAGTTGACTTTTCAGGCTGATGAAGGGTCTTGGCCACAAATGTTGACTGTTTATTCATCTCCATGGGTGCTGCCTGACCTGCTGAGATCCTCCGGTATTTTGTGTGTGTTGTTCCCACTTTTATAGATTATTGTCATTCAGCATCAATATCTGCAACAGCGCTGTGTGTGTGTGTGTGTGTGTGTGTGTGTGTGTGAGAGAGAGAGAGAGAAGGAAAAAAATTGTGGGAAACTGGCTGGAAGCTAAACCACATGGTAACTGTTCGGAAATCCCTTTAAGCCACATGAAAGCCGCAGAGGAAAAGACCAATTACCACAACTTGGGAGGACAGTATTAAACCAAACACCAATTTTTTTTTTGGAAAGAAAATAAATTGCTGGCTTGTTTATTCTGACATTTTTACCTTTATTGCCCTGTTTGAAGTAGGTAGACCTACAGGCTAGGGAAAGGCAAGGAGGGCACGTATAACATCATTGACTCCATTAAATTTCACGTATGTTAAATCATTGTTTCTGAATGTTTAAAAAAATTGCAGTAGTGCTGTCATCTGTGTAAATGAAACTGATCCGAGAGGAGTTCAGGTCATCTCAGATGGAGATGATTTACATTGTAAATCCATGCTGGTATTTATGTATTTATACACATTTTGTTCCTTAAGTGTACTTTAACCAATTTTATATTTTCTATAAATCTTTGTAATTATTGTTTTTTTTGTTGCATGACACACCAACACACCCCCGGTAAGTTCCTAATACATGTAAATGTACATTCAGTGGCCTCTTTTAGGTACTTCCTGTATCTAATAGAGTGGACACTGAATGTACATTCATGGTCTTCTGCTGCTGTAGCCCATCCACTTCAAGGCTCGACATGTTGTGAGTTCAGTAATGCTCTTCTAACACCACTCTTGTAACGCATGGTTATTTGAGTTATGGTCACTTTCCGCTCAGCTTGAACCAGTCTGGCCATTCTCCTCTGATCTCTTGTTAACAAGGTATTCTCACCAACAGAACTGCTACACACTGGATATTTTTAGTTTTCTCACGCTATTCTCTGTAAACTCCAGAGAATGTTGTGTGTGAAAATCCTAGGTGATCAGCAGTTTCTGAGATACCCGTCTGACACCAACAATCATTCCATGGTCAAAGTGACTTAGATCACATTTCTTCCCCATTTTGATGTTTGGTCTGAACAACAACTGAATCTCTTCACCAGGTCTGCATGTTTCAATGCATTGAATTATTGCCACATGACTGGCTGATTAGATATTTGCATTAATGAGCGGGTGTGAAGGTGTACCTAATAAAGTGGCCACTGAGTACACCAATAAAGTTGATCCTTGATCCTGGAGAAACAGGAGATTGCAGATGCTGGAACCTGGAACGAAAAACAAATTTGTGTGTTGATGGAGGGTCGAGACCCAAAATGTCAATTATCCCTTTACCTCCACAGATGTTGCTTTGATCTGCTGGATAACCCCAGCAGTTCTTTATTGCTGTGCATCTCAATACTGGCCAATCACAGAGAACTGCTAACACTTGAAAGGAAATTATCTTTATTTGCTAAATATACCTGGAAACATACAATGGCATGCAAAAATTTGGGCACCCCTGGTCAAAATTTCTGTTACTGTGAATAGCTAACCAAGTAAAAGATGAACTGATTTCCAAAAGGCAGAAAGTTAAAGTTGACACATTTCTTTAATATTTTAAGCAAGAAAACTTTTCTTATTTCCATCTTTTACAGTTTCAAAATAACAAAAAAGGAAAAGGGCCTGAAGCAAAAGTTTGGGCACCCTGCATGGCAGTACTTAGTAACATCCCCTTTGGCAAGTATCACAGCTTGTAAACGCTTTTTGTAGCCAGCTAAGAGTCTTTCAATTCTTGTTTGGGGGATTTTCCCCCCACCCCCATGCTTAACAGTTGGAGAGGGGTTCTTTTCATGAAATTCTGCATCCTTTTTTCTCCAAACATACCTTTGCTCATTGCGGCCATAAAAGTTCTATTCAAAAGGTTCAAAGGAACATCTAAACTAGCCTGATGCATTTTGGAAACAAGTCCTGTGGACTGATGAAGTTAAAATAGAAATACTAAAGTAGAAGCAGATACATTAGGGACAGAAGAGATTTTTAGACAGGCACATGAATGAAAGAAAAATGGAGGGCTACGTAAATCGATCTTAGAGTAGTTTAAAACGTTGGCACAACATCACGTTGTATGCTCTGTGCAAGGCAAGCTTTTCACCGTACTTCGGTACATCTGACAGTTCCTATTCCACACAGGAAATGCACCTTTCACAATCATAGGGATAATTAAATACTTTACATTTGAAGTTTAATCACTACTGTAATTTAGGAAGTGTGGTTGCCAATTTCCATAAAAGCAACATCATAACAGTGTGAAAATTGTTTCACATGTTGTTTGAATGAGGGAGAAGCTGCCTTCCTGTTGTTCAAAACAACACAATTAGATCTTCATCCACCAGAATGAGAATCAGGTCTATTATCACTGACTTACAGAACTCAGAATTTATGTTGTGAGTTTGTTTACTTTGTTGCAGCAGTACAATGCAATACATAATAATAGGAAAATAAGTACAAATAATATATATTGTTTAATAGTTAAATTATATAACTATATAACCATATAACAATTATAGCACGGAAACAGGCTATCTAGGCCCTTCTAGTCAGTGCCGAACTCTTACTCTCACCTAGTCCCACCGACCTGCACTCAGCCCATAACCCTCCAATCCTTTCCTGTCCATATAGCTGTCCACTTTGACTTTAAACGACAACATCGAACCTGCCTCAACCACTTCTGCTGGAAGCTCATTCCACACAGCCACCATTAATTTAGTGCAAAAAAAAAGAAATAAAAAAGTAGTGAGGTAGTGTTCATGGGTTCAATGTCCATTCAGAAATCGGATGGCAGAGAGGAAGAAGCTGTTCCTGAACTATTGAGTGCTTGCCTTCACTGCTGTACCTCCTTCTTGATGGTAGCAATGAGAACAAAGCATGACTTGGGTGATGGGGGTCCTTACTGATGGATGCCATCTTTTTGAAGTATGGCTCATGGAGGATGGCCTGGATACCACAGAGGCGAGTGCCCATGATGGAAATGACTAAGTTTACAACTCTCTGCAGCTTGTTTCAGTGCTGTGCAGTAGCTCCCCCATCCTATACCAGATGGTGATGCAGCCAGTTAGAAAGCTCTCCACGGTCCATCTGTACCTGATGGTGGTAATAAGAAAAGAGCATGTCCCCCACCCCCAGCCCAGCCCCATAGTAAGGATCGTTAATGATGGATGCTGCCTTCTTGCATCACCACCTTTGAAGATGTACTCATTGGAGAGGAGGGTTATGCCCATGATAGAGCTGACTGAGTTGATAACCCTCTTTCGATCCTGTGCATTGAAGCATTGGACGCAGTTTTACCTCAGAATGACTGCACTTCTGACAGTGATGTACTCCCTCAGCATTGTATTGAGTGTTGGTCAAGACTATGCTCATCCCTATAGACTCATTCTTGGAGCCACGGTATCTGGCTCACAGATGAAACTGCTGCTCAGTGGGTCACAGCTGAGAGCTTTGATCTTGGGGTTTTAGAAACACAGAAAGCCTACAGCACAATACAGGCCCTTCGGCCCACAAAGCTGTGCTGAACATGTCCTTACCTTGGGACTACCTAGGCTTA
The DNA here is from genome assembly GCF_963921235.1 of Mobula hypostoma. Lineage (NCBI taxonomy): Eukaryota > Metazoa > Chordata > Chondrichthyes > Myliobatiformes > Myliobatidae > Mobula > Mobula hypostoma. The sequence goes on from NC_086100.1 coordinate 193,684,930, forward strand.
CCCATAGCCCTCTATTTTCCTAAGCTCCATGTATCCATCCAGGGGTCTCTTAAAAGACTCTATCGTATCCGCCTCCACTGTCACTGGCAGCCTATTCCATACACTCACCACTCTCTGCGTAAAACTCTTACCCCTGACATCTCCTCTGTACCTACTTCCAAGCACCTTAAAACTAGCCCAGAGAAAAAGCCTCTGACTATCCACACGATCGATGCCTCTCATTATCTTGAACACCTCTATCAGGTCACCTCTCATCCTCCGTCGCTCCAAGAAGAAAAGGCCGAGTTCATTCAACCTATTCTCATAAGGCATTCTCCCCAATCCAGGCAACATCCTTGTAAATCTCCTCTGCACCGTTTCTGTGGTTTTGATTGTTGGAAAGTCTTCAACGTTCTGTCTATTGCAATTCCTTAGATAATGCAGCAATCTGTCCCTGTGTGCCACAGGAGGATGAGAAGCGGCTTGATAGAGGTTCAAAGTAAATTTATTAGAACATGTCACCAAATACCCTGAGATTTAATTTTCTTGCGGGCATTCACAGTAGATACAAAGAAACACAATAGAATCAATGAGAAACTACACACAAAGACTGACAAACCAACGTGCAAAAGACAACAAGCTGTACAAGTACTAAAAGAAAAACAAATAATATTGAGAAAATTAGGTGTATAGGATGATAAGAGGCATAGATCGAGTGGACAGCCAGAGACATTTTCCCAGGGCAGAAATGGCTGATATAAGGGAATATCATTTAAGGTGATTGGAGGAAAGTATAAGGGGGATGTCAAAGTTAAGTTTTTTATATGGAGAATGGTGGATGCGTGGAACACCCTGCCAGGGGTGGTGGTAGAGGCAGATACCTTAGGAACATTTAAGAAACTAAGCTTGCATTGGCACATGGACAATATGTAGGAGGGAACAGTCAGATTGATCTTGGAAAAGGTTAATAGGTCAGCACTTTGTGGGCCAAAGGGCCTGTACTGTGCTCTACTTGCACTATGTTCTTTGTTGTATGTGAGACTTGGACAACAGGTGGAAGTAATATTCATGTTATAGAAGTGGTAAATGACTATTCCCTTGATATTTAATGGCATTACTGTCCAGTAACGGCATTAGGATCTGGAGGATATTCACGAGAATGATCAAGCTTAACATTAAAGGAATGTTTGATAGCTCTGGGCCTGTATTGGCTGGTGTTTAGGAGAAGTTCGCGGGGGGGGGGGATCTCATCGAAACCAATTGAATATTGAAAGAGTGGATGTGGGGAGGGTCTTTTCTATAGTGGAGGAGTCCAGGACCAGAGGGCACAGCCTCAGAATGGGAAGAGGAGGAATTTCTTTAGCCAGAGGGTGGTGAATCTATGGAATTCATTGGTACAGAGAGCTATGGAGGCCAGATCTTCATGTATATTTAAGGGAGAGGTTGGTAGGTTCTTGATTAATCAGTACATCAAGGATTACGAGGAGAAGGCAGCAGAATGGGGTTGAGTGGGATAATAAATCAACCATGATGGAATGGTGAAGCAGCCTGGATGGGTAGAATGGCTTTATTCTGCTCCTGTGTCATATGGCTTTTTACTGCAGCTGATACTCCATTCCCATAATGGTGTCACCGTTGACCGGAAACTCAAATACAGTGGCCAACAATAGTAGAGGCTTAACCTGTGGTGAGTGCCTCTCCTGAGTTCTTTCCCAATTTCTTTCTGCCATACTGGAATTGGAATTACTTTATTACTGTCATCTGCACTAAAACATGGTCAAAACTTTGTTTATACAGATCAAGCATTCTACAGTGCATTAAGGTAGTACAAGGTAAAACAATAACAGAATGCAGAAACAAGTGTAACAGCTACAGAGAAAGTGCGGTGCAGGTAGACAATAAGGTGCAGAATCACAATGTGGTAGATTGTGAGTTAAAGAGTCCATCTTATCGTACTAGGTAACCATTCAATAATCTTCAAAGTTCAAAGTAAATTTATTATCAAAGAACTGTATGTCACCAAATACTACCTTGAGGTTAATTTTTGTGTAGGCATTCACAGTAGAACTAGAGAATTACAATAAAATCAATGAAAAATGTATCTTACAAATCTTGAAGCTTGTCTTATCACAGAGGATAGAAACTGTCCTTGAGCCTGGTGATACATGCTTTCAAGTTTTTGTACTGTCTGCCCGATGGGAGAGAATGTGTGGGTGTGGGTCTCTGATCATGCTGGCTGCTTTACCGAGGCCGTGAGAGGTATAAGCGGAGCCCACTGAGGGTTTCTGTGATGTGCTGAGCTGTGATCACAACTTTCTTGGTAGTGGTTATGCAGAGGCGAACGGTGACAACCTTTCAATTGTCTGGAATTATTGAAGGCAGTGCTTCTGTTTTCCTCGTTCTGCGTCAGGGTATTCGGCATGCAGTCGGTTAAGCTTGAGATGTACTTTTCCTGACCCTCATTAACCTTTTGATAAATGTTGCTGGGTCTCTGTGACTTGTGCCAAGTTTGATGTGTGGCTCGGGTGGTGGTGACCTACAGTCACTCAGCTCGCTGATACAAAGCTCTCGTTTATAAAGATGCGGCTAATCAGCGTGGTGGGGACCTGCTCCAAAGAATGCTTTCCATTCTTCAGATGCACCCAATCGTGGGTTATTCCTCCCCGAAGAACACTCAGTCATAAGCAGTACAGCTACAGCATATATTATAAAGGTGGATTCTGCAGTATTATGCTCAGGCAAGCAAAGAACAAGTATAAAGTAAATTTATTATCAAAAGTACATACAGTACTGTGCAAAAGTCTTAGGGATATATATATATAGCTAGGTGCCTAAGACCTTTGCACAGTACTGTATTTGTCATTGTGGAACAGAGAGCAAGTTTGTAAATCTGGCGGGAGCAAAGGATGTTGGAAATTGGCGAGGGTGGAGACCCGCGGGAGGGGTGTGGAACAGGTGGCAGAGGAGTGCCAGGGGCGGAGTAGAGGTGGCGTGGGTGCAGAGACACCCAGCCCTGAGACATCAAGAAAGGTCACTTGATTCCAAACAATTGGTTTATTGATCGTTACGAAACATCTTTCTGGTGTTTCCCACTCCCTTCCCTCTCCCTTTCCCTGTTCCCATCCGTGATTCCCCTCTCCCTGCCTCTTCCCATTCTCGGTCCACAATAGAGACACATATCAAAATCAGGTTTATCATCACTCACAAAAGTCATGAAATTTGTTTTTATTTGCGGCCGCCGTACAGTGCAATACATAAAATTTCTGGAGTAATGGGCAAAAGTCCTAGGCATGCGCGCACTCTCTCTCTCTCTCTCTCTCTCTCTCTCTCTCTATATATTTTTTTTCTTCAGACACAGTACTGTATATATCACTATATACAACCCTGTGATTTGTTTTCTTGTGGGCATACTCAGTAAATCCAAGAAACACAGTAGAATCAATGAAAGACTGCTTCTGACAGGACAGGCAAATAATCAATGTGCAAACGACAACAAACTGTGAAAATACAAAAGAAAAAAAGGGAAATAATAATAATAAATAAATAAACAATAAATATCAAGAACATGAGATAAAGAGTCTTGAAAGTGAGTCCATAGGTTGTGTGAACAGTCCAGTGATGGGGTGAGTGAAGTTGAATGAAGTTACCTTGACTGGTTCAAGATTGAGGGGTAATAACTGTTCCTGAACCTCGTAGTGTGGGTCCTGTGGCTCCTGTATTTTCTTCCTGTTGGCAGCAGTGAGAAGAGAGCATAGCCTGGATGGTGGGAGTCCCTGATGATGGATGATGCTTTCCTGTGATAAGACTTAGTGTAGATGTGCAATGGGCTGTCTCCACTACTTTTTGTAGGATTTTCTGTTGAAGGGTAATGGTGTTTCCATACCAGGTCGTGATGCAACCAGTCAATATATACTCCACCACACATCTATAGAAATTTGCCAAAGTTTTAGATGTCATAATGAATCTTGGCAGACTTCTAAAGACGTAGAGGCCATCATTGGTTTCGAGCTGTCATTGGCCGACACCTGCGTGGGTTAAGTATTATTTACCCCATGGCAGCTGTAACCCTGAATGTCATCCAGATAACTTCCTTATCTGGGGGGTTGTGAACGGCATTACATACGCTACAATCATAAGAACATAAGAAATAGACGTAGGAGTTATGGAAGTATTGTGTTCAGTTCTGGTCACCTCATTATAGGAATGGATGTGGAAGCTTTTGAGAGGATGCAGAGGAGATTATTGGGATCTACCACTCACAAATTGCTGAAGATGTACTGTGGAGAGCATTCTGACTGGCTGCATCACCGTCTGGTTTGGAGGGGCCACTGCACAGGATCGAAAGAAAGTTGTGAGCTCAGTCAGCTCCATCATCAGCACTGGCCTCCCCAGTATCCAGGACATTTTCGTGGAGTGATGCCTCAAAAAGGTGGCGGTCATCATTAAGGAGCCTACCGCCTAGGATATGCCTGGTTCTCATTGCTACTGTCAGGGAGGAGGTACAGGAGCCTGAAGACACACACTCAATGTTTCAGGAACAATTTCTTCACCTCTGCTGTCAGACATTGAACCCATGAACACTACCTCACTACTTATTTAATTTAACTATTTAATATGTATATATACTTGCTGTAATTCAATTTTTATTATATATTGCTGTGTATGTACTTAGCATAATTCACATTTTTTTTTAATATGTATTGCAATGTACTGCTGCCACATAACAGCATATTTCACAACCTATCCAGTGTTATCAAACCTTGCCTGGATTAGAGATCGTGTCTCATGAGGATAGATTGAGTAAGCTAGGATTTTTCTCTTTGGAGCGAAGGAGGATGAGAGTGACCTGATAGCGGTGTACAAGATGAAGAGAGGCATAAATAGAGTGGACAGCCAGAGAGATTTTCCCCAGGGCAGAAATGACTAATATAAGGGGGCATAATCTTAAGGTGATTGGGGAAAAGTACAGGCGGGATGTCAGAGATAGGTTTTTTACGCAGAGAGTGGTGGGTGTGTGGAATGCAGTTGATTATATAAAATTATACACATGCACAGGAAAGTTAAACTCAAGAAAAATAAGGATTTTACACCCTAATCCAACACAGGTTAACCCCGTCATCTCCGCAATTCACCTGGCAAACTTCCTCTACACATCCACCAAAGCCAGTATACAGTATTTTTTCTCAAGTAAGGAGATGCAGTATTCTAGGTGCAGCCTAACTTGTGGATTTGCAGCATAACATATCTGCTCTTAACATCAATCCTTGTCATAATGAAGGCCAGCATTCCACTCACAAATCTTGATAACCTGTTGCATCTGCAAACCAACCTTTTGCGCTTTGTGAAGGTGTTGAATCTCCAGAAACTGTCCTAGCCTATCCACTCTCTCATAAATAAAGCCTTCCTTTCCAGACAAAGTCCTGGTGAATTTCTATCGCATATTTTCTAACGTTTCCACATCCTTCCTGTGATTGGTGCCCAGAACTGTACACAGGACTTTGAATTCCACATTTATTCACAGAACTGTGTGCTCATCACCTGTTTGGTGTGAAGCTAGAGATGTAATTATAGTTGAATTTTCTAAGATTTCTGCCGGAGGCATCTAGATAACATAAAGTAATTAATAACAGATTAGTCAACTGTGTTTGAAAATGGACTTGGTCATAGATATCAAAAAGACATGATAAGCATGTTGGACATTATGCTGGGAAAGTGCTGGGTAAAAGTTCACACACATCTCCCTGTAGATCCTTATCTCCTGTGTGACGTACAAATGAGGAGCAAGGATTAACTTTCTTTGCCATATACATTTACATGTATTAAGAAGTTGCCGTAGTGTGTTGGCACGAACGAACAAAATGTGATGTGTATTTGGAATGAGCTGCCAAAAATAAGGTGGGCACACTAGCGACATTTAAAGGCCATCTAGATAATTACATGGATAGGGGAGGTTTAGAGGGCTACGGGCCAAATGTAGGCAGATGGGACTATTACTGGGAACGACATTGGGTATGGAAGAGTTGGGTCGTGGGGTCTGTTTCTGTGCTGTATGACTCTATTTCCTCAAGTGCTCATCCTGCTAAAGGGGTGGGCACGGTAGCATAGTGGTTAGCACAATGCTTTACAGTACCAGCAACCTGGGTTTGGTTCCTGCCGCTATCTGTAAAGAGCCTGTGTGTTCTCCCTGTGACTGCACGGTCCGGGTGCCCTGGTTTCCTCCCACAGTCCAAAGACGTACCGGTTGGTAGGTTAATTGGTCGTTGTAAATTGTCCTGTGAGCAGGCTCAGATTAAAATCAGGGGATTGCTGGGTGGTGTGGCTTGAAGGGCCAGGAGGGTCTATTCTGAGCTGTGTACCTCAATAAATAAATAAATACAACAATTATACAGAATAAAGAATTATATAAAATACGGTTAGGAATATAGATATGGAATAAAATGTGCATAAACAATAATACATGAAACATAACTTGGAGTGGCACGGCTGCGTAGTGGTTAGCGTAACGCTTTTCGGCCCAGTGAACCAGGTTCTCTTCCTGCTGCTGCCTGTAAGGCGTTTGTACGTTCTTCCCGTGACTGTGTGGGATTCCTCCGGGTGCTCCCGCTTCCCCCCACATTCCGAAGACTGACGGTTTAGTAGATTAATTGGTCATACGCATGTAATTGGGTGGCGCAGGATTGTTAGGACAGAAGGGCTTGTTACCATTATGCATCTCTAAATAATAGAACAAATACCAGCATCTTCTTCTTCTTCGGTTGTCCATCGAAATTCGATGACGACGTCCACTCCTTTAACGGTGAGATCTTTGATGACTACACAGTCCTTTCCTGGACCCACAAACTCTATTGCAGGTGGGACATTTACAATGTAAACAGCATTGTAAAAAGTGGTTTAAAGTGTTTACAGTGTAGTTCAGTGATGGGGGTAATAGGTATAGGGGGGTAAGTGGGAACTATCTGGAATTGTTGACCAGATTAACTAACTGGGGGAGAAAATTTTTAAGATGGTGTGAAGTTTTTGTTTTGTTTTATAAACAGTGTGGAATTGGCCCTTCCGGCCCGTCGAGTCACACCACCCAGTAATCCCAGATTTAATCCTGCCTAATCATTGAACAGTTAACAGTGACCAATTAACCTACCAACCAGTACGTCTTTGGACTATGGGAGGAAACCGGAACACCAGGAGGAAACCCATGCGGTCACAGGGAGAACGTACAAACTCCTTACAGCAAGCAGTGGGAATTGAATCCGGGTCAGCAGTACTGTAACCACTACGCTACCGTGCTGCTCCAGCACACCACAGTAAATTCCAGTACATATAAATTAAATGCTGAATAAAGTTGTTTCTGAGCCTGAACTTTGATCAAAACACCAGAAGTTTCCTGGCTGTAAGGCCTATAGAGGTCAGTGCCTACCTGAATACCTCCTTTCCTTCCAGTTTTGGCTGAGCTGAAATGCAAAACCAGTTGACAGTTTCCTCTCTTTTCATCTTGCATTCTTCACGGTTATTTTGTCTGCTCTCCCCTAATCCCACGCACTTTCTTGCACCTCTTCTGAATCCACTGATTAGTGCCTGAGCCATCCCAAGTTAACGGAGACATTAGGATTTAGGTAAAGAATGTTGATTGGCATCGGAATGCTTTGCGCCTTGTCCACCTTAATTGTGGAAAATCTTTCTTTAGTACAACACACACCTTTAAATTCAGAAACTTTAAATTCCTCTGTGTTATTATTTCGGTGGAGCTATCCTGGGCCTATAAGGGGAATTATGAAGAAAGCACAGCAGTGCTTCTACTTCGTTCAGAGTTTGTGAAGATTCAGCATGACATCTAAAACTCTGACAAACTTCTATACATGTGTAGTGAAGAATATATTGACTGGCTGCATCACTGCTTGGTATGGGAACACCAATGTCGCTCAGTGGAAAATAGTGGAGACAGTCCAGTCCGTCATGGTAAGGCCCTCCCCTCCATTAAGCACATCTACATGAAACACCGTTACAGGATAGCAGCTTCCATCATCAGGGATCCCCTACCACCGAGGACATGCTCTCTTCTCGCTGCTGCCATCAGGAAAAGGTATAGGAGCCTTAGGACTCACAGCACCAGGTTCAGAAACAGTTATTACCCCTCAACTGTACCACAGGGGACAACTTCACTCAACTTCATTTGCCCCATTATCAAAATGTTCCCACCAATGGACTCACTTTCAAGACTTTTCATCTCATGCATTGCTATATTTATCATATTGCTATATTTATGCTCTATTCTTGGTTGGTGCGGCTGTAACGAAACCCAATTTCCCTTGGGGTCAATAAAGTATATCTATCTATCTATCTATCTATTTCTTAATATTTATTGTTTATCTACTTCTTCTTATTATTATTTCTTTCTATTTTGTGTTTGCACAGTTTACTGGCTTTTGTACACTGGTTGAGTGCCCGAGTTGGTGTGGTCTTTCATTGATTCTGTAATGATTATTATTCTATGGATTTATTGAGATTGCCGGCAAGAAAATGAATTTCAGGGTCGTATATGGTGACATATATGTACTTTGATAGTAAATTTACTTCGAACTTTGAAATTTGAAAATGCTTTGCTTAAGATCTCCAGCATCTGCAGAACCTCTTGTGTTTATGCTTTGCCTAATACATAGAACATCTGGGTGCTCTGGTTTCCTCCCACATTCCAAATACGTCTGGGTGAGTAGGTTGATTGGTCATCTGGGTGTAATTGGACAGCTTGGCCTCACTGGGCCAGAAGGGCCTGTTACCATGCTGTGTCTATCAAAGTAAATAAATAAATATATCTATGTACTGCAAACAACAGGAATTCTGCAGATGCTGGAAATTCAAGCAACACACATCAAAGTTGCTGGTGAACGCAGCAGGCCAAGCAGCATCTATAGGAAGAGGCGCAGTCGACGTTTCAGGCCGAGACACTGACGAAGGGTCTCGGCCTGAAACGTCGACTGCGCCTCTTCCTATAGATGCTGCTTGGCCTGCTGCGTTCACCGGCAACTTTGATATCTATGTACTGTATGTCTTTTTGGTATTGTCGTAGTGATTACAACCCATCTTTGCCTCAGTAGCTGGAAATACTTCTGGAGCATCCTGCAGCTCTGAAAAATCCAACATGCACCCCAAGTTTGTCTCTGTAAATTCAAGGTTGTTTAATGTCATTTCCAGTACACAAATGTAATGGAGAACAAATAATTGTTACTCCGGGTCCGATGCAGAAGAGAAAAACTTAATAAAATAAGGAATACAACAATAATAAAAACATATGAATATGTAAGATTGCTTATATAGATTGATTGTATGTTCATAAAGTGACGCTAGGTACAGGAGTATCTGTACATAACATGACTGACAGGAAATGACAAAGTAGTGTTGCGAGTGTGGATTGTTGGGTTAATAGTTAGCGGTGTTATTGGCCTTTTTCTGGCATGTTTCTGTATATATGTCCTTGATGGTGGGTAGGCTGGATGGCCAGTATCATCATGAAGGATCCTCTCAACCAGTTCATGGACTGTTTGTCCCACTCCCATCAGGGAGGAGGCTACGTAGCATCCCCACCAGGACTACCAGACTCAAAAACAGTTACTTTCCCCAAGCAGTAAGCCTGATCAACACCCCAGCCAATAACTCCACCACTAATTCCACCACTAATTTACTATCTCCTTCAGATACATTATATACAGCCTAGCACCATTTCATGGACATACAAGCAATCTATGTACGGTATATAAGCTATCTTATGTATTCATTGTTTTCTTATTGTTATTGAATTCTTTATCTTGTGTATTTTTTGTGCTGCATTGGATCTGGAATAACAATTATTTCGTTCTCCTTCACAGTTGTCGACAGGAAATGACTTTAAGCAGTCTTGAAAATTGGAGCAAATGTTAGCCCTGGTACACGCTGGGAAACTCACAGCATGGTCGATACAAAAAACGTGTACTCCAAAGCTGCCCGCAAAAAGACAGGGGCCTTCTGCACGTAGGAGGCCCCATTGATTAACGGTGCGATCAGTCAGCCACACGCACACTCGACACATTCTCACAGTCGATCTGATTCGGTTCACTATGTTGGTGCCGGGGTGACAACATTTATAGGCCTCCCCCAGCACATCCTTGGGTTGTGTTGGTTGTTAACGCAAATGATGCATTTCACTGCATGTGAGAAATAAATCAGTCTCATTCTGTTTACAGAATATCATTCCTTTAATTTTGTATTGATTTAAAGATACAACATGGTAACGGGCCCTTCTGGCCCAATTCCACGCATGTCACCAATTAACCTACTGACCCTACGTCTTTGGGATGTGGGAGGGAACTGGAGCACCCAGAGGAAACCCCCGCTCTCACCGGGAGAACGTACAGACCACGGCGAGAAATGAACCTTGTTCGCTGGCACTGTAAAGCAATGTGCTAACTGCTTACCATGCTGCCCACTGAAGCACGTTGGCTACACTCTGTTTACAGCACTACAGAAGAAATGAACTGTGAGAAATCTTTGAGATGCTTCAACACCAGTTGATGTTTAAATACATGCACCTTTAATTTACCTGAGCAATTCTTTTCCCTGAACAAACATTTCATCTTGCCCAGCAATCAGCAGCTTTCAAATAAAAGGAGCGGGGTTTCATTTTCAAAGCACAGGGCATGGAAACCTGCTGTCCTTCGAGCAGCCGAATTCCTCACTGTACACACGCTGTCCTGTCATTATCTTCAAGTGTACACCCATAATCAGCAAACATCTGCTTCCGACTGCAAATCACCAGCGCTGTCGCTGTCTGCAGTTCCGTCCATGAAAGGCTGTTCTTTGCAGGATCACCCCCCCCCCCCCAAACACCCCACGTTTTCTACTCAAAATTTGGTCGGATAAGCACCCGGAGCACCTGAGTTTGTTGATGCTTTGAAATGTTGTAGTGTTGTGACTGTGCCTGCCGTTAAACAGCTGATTATTGGCATGCAGCACAGGTGAGATAAGTGGAAATACCTGCTGAGGGTCGTAGACTCTGCCAGGGTCATCATGGGCACTAGCCTCTCCATTTTCAAATGGCGACACCTCAGGAGGGCAGCATCCATCATGAAGGATCTTCACCATCTGGAACATACCCCCTTCTCATGACTACCATCAGGGAAGAGGCACAGCAGGCATACAGTCATAAAGCAGCACAGAAACAGGCCTTTCAGCCCATCAAGTTCATACCTAACTATTATTCTGCCTCATCCCATCAACCCGCACCTGGTCCATAGCCCTCCATACCCCTGCCATCCATGCATCTATCCAAATTTCTCTTAGATGTTGAACTCAAAGCCCCATCTACCACTTATGCTCTCAGCTGGTTCCACACTCTCATCACCCTCTGAGTGAAGGAGTTCCCTCTCAGGTTCCCTTCAGACATTCCACTTTTGCCCTTAACCTATGACCTCTAGTTCAACCTCAGTGGAAAAAACCTGTTTGCACTTCCCCTATCTATACCCCTCATAATTTTCTATACTTCTATCTAATCTCCCCTCATTCTCCTCCCTCCAGGAAATAAACTCATAACTATTCAACCATTCCCTATAACTCAGGTCCTCAGAACTCGGCAACATCGGTTATAAACACAGCCAATTCCTTCACGGGTACAACCCTCGCCACCATCGAGGACATCTTCAAAAGGCGGCATCTCAAGTAGGCAGCATCTGTTGTGAAGGACCCTCACCACCCAGGATGTGCCTTCTTCTCAGTACTAGACCATAAAACATTGGGCGTAGAAGAATTAGGCCATTCAGCCCATCGATTCTGCTGTGCAGTTCCATCAGGGAGGAGGTACAGGAGCCTGAAGACTTACTCTCAATGACTCAATATCTTGCTCTCTTTTTGCACTATTTATTTATATTTATGTGTTCTTTTCGTAAGTTATATTATACTTTATGCATTGCCTGTATTGCTGCCGCAAAGCAACAGATTTCACCTATCACCTTATAGCTATGCTCCTGCTCTACCCCACCCACCTTTTTATTCTGGCATCTTCTCCCTTCCTTCTCAGTCCTGAAGAAGGGTTTTGGCTTAAAACGTCAACTGTTTATTCGTTTCCATTGATGCTGCCTGACCTGCTGAGTTTCTCCCGTATTTTCTGTGTGTTGTTGTTTCACAACATATGTTAATGATAATAAACCTGATTTTCATTCTGACATACTGAGGCAACTTGGTACATTAATCTTTGTAATGAATGATGCTTCTCTGGTAGGAAGCCTGTGACCAGCAGCGTACCACAGGATGTGTTGGAGAGTATGCACAGAAGATTCACCAGGATATTGCCTGGATTGCTGGACTTTAGTTGTGGGGAGACATGGGACTGGCTAGTTTTGTTTTCTGCTGGAGTAAAGGGGGCTGAGGGATGATCTGAACTTCCCTTCAACTGTTTGGTTCTTGAAACAACCAGCACAGCCCTAATCACTTCATTTAGCAACACTGACTACTTTGACCATGCTGCACCAAAATGGATTTCTTTTACCTAATTGTGTCTTCTTCCAAAAGAATGTGTATAATTTCTGCTTTTCTTGAATGAAGCTTATTTGATGCCATGTGCCTGTGATGCTGTTGCAAAAAGGTTTTTCTTTGCACTTGCGCTTACGTGTACTGTACACGTGATAGTAAAATCGACTTTGTCTTTGATGATGGAAGAGCATAGAAGAATATAGGAGGCAGCCTTCGAGCCTAGCCCACCAGTTAGCATGATCATGTCAGGCCCCAGATCCTTGATCAATCAAAAATGTATCCTATCCATGTAACCTGTCCAAGCTTCCTTTAAATATTATTAATGTAACATGTAACTCTAACCCTAACTGTCTCAACCACTTCCACTGGCAGTTCATTCCATATGCTGACATCCCTCTGGGTGGAAAAAACTGCCCCTGAGGGCAACTTAAATCCCTTCTCTTAGCTTAAACCTATAAATATGAGTTCTTGAATCTATGACCCTGGGGCATGCATTCCCCTACCTATTCCCATCAAATTTATCATTTTATCATTTTAAGGAGGGTGGGAATGAGGGCCCTGGTGTTGAGGACGAGGGAGGGAATCAAAGCCCTGTTGAACAAGGTGCCCAACCCATTAGGATATCTTAGTTGTCTAATAATAGATTATCAGTTTTACTGTAGATCTTCCCTACATACCAAAATGTTGAAAAAGCTGTGAAAAGTGATAGACGCACACAACTAGTACCATAACCAACAGCAAAGAGAAAAAGGCGTCTTCTTATTAAGTGGTTAAGAGCTATTGAGTTACGTCGCATCTCAACACAACTCACTGCTTGTTCAGTCTGCTCTGTTGTCAACTAGGATTGTGAGTTTGGTGGACTGGAGCTTAAATTCACAATTGTTTAATTGGAATGTAGGGTCAAGGCTAGACAGTTTACTCATATGGTCATACAGCACGGAAACAGGCTGTTTGGCCCACCAAATCCATGCTGACCGTCTGCCACCCATAGTCATTAATCCCTTTTTATTCTCCCCACGTGCCCGTCAACTCATCTTCATGCTGATGACAAGTTCAGTGAACCTCCCAACCTGCACGTCTTTGTCATTCAGGAAGTAACCAGAACACCCAGAGGAAGCCCACATGGGCACCAGGAGAATTAACAAGCTCCAGATAGGCATGGCCCATGGTCAATGTTGAACCCAGGTCTCAAAAACCGTGAGGCCGCCACTCTATTAGCTGCACCACTTGCTCCTCCAAAAGGGTCTTGCAAGTGATGTTAGGAAACAGCAAAGAGAAAATACATTATACCGGCAGCTCCTGGATTTCAGAAGGGTTCCATTCCTGATTTCCCAAGATGCTGGTATTAGAGAGCATACCTTATGTGGAAAGGTTGAGTGATCTTAGGAAGCTGAGAGGTGACTTGACGGAAGTGTATAAGATGTTAAGGGGCATAGATTGAATGGACAGCTAGTGCCTTTTCCCCAGAGAGGTAGTAGCTCATACAAGAGGATATACTTTTAAGGTGATTGGAAAAAACTCATCGTCTTCATTATGTGCCATGTCGTATGATGTGGGCGATCATGGTCTTTCCATGACCATGATTGTTGTTGGCAAATTTTTCTACAGAAGTGGTTTGGCATTGCCTTCTTCTGGACAGTGTCTTTACAATGTGGGTGACCCCAGCCATTATCAATACTCTTCAGAGATTGCCTGCCTGGCGTCAGTGGTCACATAACCAGGACTTGTGATATGCTGTTATGACCATCCAGCGCCTGCTCCCGCAGCTTTGTGGGATCCTGATCGGGGGTGGAGGGAGCACGAAGCAGGTTCTACATTTTACCCATGGACAACCTGTAGGCTAGAGGAGGGAAGGAGTGCCTTACACCTCCTTTGGTACAGTTGAGGAGGTGGCCACCCTAAGAAAGTATGCGGGGGGGGGGTATATCAGAGGTAGGTCTTTTACACAGGGTCACTAGGTGTGTGGAATGTACTGCCAGTATAGTCGTAGATGCAGATACATTAGGAACATTTAAGAGATTCTTAGATAAGCATATGGAGGGCTATCTATATATTTATTAATTTAAAAATGAAGGCGATAGGTATATTTAAATTAGAGGTTCATAAGCCTTGATTAATAAAGGGTATCAAAGGTTACAGGGAAAAGACAGAAGAGTAGAGCTGAGAGGGAAAATAAATCAGCCATGATCGAATGGAGGAGCGGACTCATACAGGCACATATATATAGCTAGGGTGCCTAAGACTTTTGCACAGTACTGTATTTGTCAACGTGAAACGGAGAGCGAGTTTGTAGATCTGGCTGGAACAAGGCATGTTAGGAATGGCGAGGAAGGATCATTGCGGGAGGGGAATGGGACAGGTGGCAGAGAAGGAGTGCCGGGGCGGAGGGTGGTGTGGGTGCAGACACACTCAGCCCTGAGACACCATGCAACGTCATTTGATTCCAAACAATTGGTTTATTGATCGGCAAAGAATGTCTCTCTGCTGCTTCCCACATCCTCCCTTCTCCCTTCCCCTTTTCCCAACGTGATTCCCCTTTCCCTACCCCTTCCCACTCTCAGTCAACAAAAGAGACCCACATCAGAATCAGGTTTATCATCACTGACATATATCATGACTTTTTTTTGCAGCAGTACAGTGCAATACATAAAATTACTATAGTCCGGTGCAAAACTCTTAAGCACTCTAACTATATTTATGTGCCTAAGACTTTTGCACAGTACTGTATTTCTTATGATCTTATGTAAAAGGGAAGGTTAGATTGATCTTAGGGTAGGTTAAAAGGTCGTTACAACATCATGGGTCCAAGGGCCTGCAATATGCTGAACTGTGCTATGTTCTAACAGTCTGCAGGCTGAGTTCTCCTTTAAGTCAGAAACATCTGTTATCCAACATCGTCTTGCTCTATTTACAATTACTATAATCTCATTGAATATTCACCCTAACACTACTGGAATACATAGTGTATTTAGTCATAAATGAATACGACAAAACATTATTATATTGAAATATGCTTTAGAAACGTAGGGAGCATTTGCACTGTCAGATTCCGGTAAGTCAGGCCATCCATAACCTAGGGAATAAAGTAATTACAAGGACAAGGCAAGATTAAGAACAAGAAACGCTTGAATTTATAGATTAATTTAGAGTCTCAACTGCCCCCCCCGCCACACACACACACACACACACACACACACACACACACACACACAGAATTTCTCCTCAAGTTTATGAACTACTGAAGTGATGTAGCCACCATTCTGCAATCAAGAATTAGGCAAATACTCTGGTGCCTCAGAGAAGAATTTTGTCAAAAGGAGACAATCCAAATAGACAAGATACTCAAGGTGTTAATCTAAAAAAAATTGAAAATACATAACTTGTTAGGCAATATTTTATGGAGGGAATTATTTTAGACCAATGATACTTCATAAAAGTCGTCAACCTTAAATGTGAAGTATTTTCTCTCCTCAGATGCAATCCTGCAATCTGTTTCTTGGGTCCTTTAAGTTTCTGTGAGGAGTTTGTACCGTGACCATGTGGGTTTCCTCAGGGTGCTCCAGTTTCCTCCTACAGTCCGAAGACATACCGGTAGTAGGTTAAGTGGCCACATGGGTGTAACTGGGTGGCACAGGTTGTTTGGGCTGAAAGGGCCTGTCACCATGCTGTATCTCTAAAATAAGTAAAAATTTATTTTATTTTACAAATGTAAATACATGCAAATTTAAACATGCCTGATATATTCCTGAAAGATGTTACATCAAACTATAAGTATAACATGAAACAAAAGTTTTTCTTAATATTGTTATGGTTTGTTAAGTCTTTACAATTCCAGAAGTTCTTTAAAATTGCTGTTTGGAAAAGTGTTTATTTATTTATTGAGATACAGTGCAGAATAGAACTTTCCGGGCCCCTAATCACAGGACAATTTATAATGACCAATTAACCTACCAATCCGTACGTCTTTAGAATATGGGAGGAAACCCACACGCTCATGGGTAAGCGTACAAACTCCTTACAGGCAGCGGTGGGAATTGAACCCAGGTCGCTGATGCTGTAAGGTGTTGTGCTAATCACTACGCTACTCTGTCACCAAGACTACATTTATTATTCACTCCTAACAATACTGAGTCATAAACTGTGTTCTCAGGCACCACTATGTAGTTTGCAACTAGAGTTGCACTGGTATGTTGCTCCATAAAGGTATTACTGAATACCAATCCAATAGTTTTCCTGAATATTTCTCTGGCTCAGAGAACAAGCACAACAGTTGCTTTACAAAATCATGACAGAATCAAGATTTATCTGACGTGCCTAGCTGCACATAGAGTGGCTTCTATATGTAGATCCAGGGCAGCTACTGAGTGCCATTAAAGCATGTACCACCAGGCTCAAAGACAGCTTCTATCTGTGGGTGACACAATAGTGTAGTGGGCAGCACGATAGCGTAGCACCTGGCACAATTGCTTTATGGTGCCATCAATCGACAATAGGGTTTGATTCCTGCCGTAGTCTGCAAGGAGTTTGTACCTTCTCCCCATGGTTGCATGAACTTCCTCCGGGTGCTCCACATTCCAAAGATGTATGGTTCCGGTTCGTAAGTTGTGGGCACGCTATGCTGGCGCTGGAAACGTGACGACACTTGTGGGCTGCCCAGCACAATCCTCACTGATTTGATCTGACACAAAATGACACATTTCATTGTATCTTTTGATGCACTTGCAACAAATAAAGCTAATTTAAAAAATCTTAATCGATATCCCATTGTTATCAGACTCCTGTATGATAAGATTGTTTATTTATTTATCTTTCTATCTGTTTATTTATTGAGCTGCGACTTGAAATAGGCCCTTCTGACCCTTCATGCTCTGCCACCCAGCAATCCCTGGATTTAATCTGATCCTGATCGCGGGACAATTTGTAATGACCAATTAACCTACCAAGTGGTATATCTTTGGACTGTGGGAGGAAGCAAGAGCACCTGGAGAAAACCCACGAGAGATCATGCGAATTCCGTACAGGCAGAGGAGAGATGGATTCTTGGCCTCATTTTCTACCTCGATATGATCTTAGATTTTATCAGTTACCTCCACTGCACTTCCCAGTAGTTTTTACAATTTATTCTGCATTGTTATTATTTTACCTTGTTGTACCTCAAAGCATTTTGTAATGATTTGATCTGTATGAACTATGCAAGGGAAGCTTTTCACTGTACCTTGGTGCATGTGGCAATAAGAAACCCTTACCAAGCACGCTGCACTGGATGCTTCCGTTGACCTGTCTTGTCATAAGAAGCTCAGCATTGCCGATCTCTTCCCTCTTTGATGCAATCTGATTGGCAACATCAGCCAAAAATGAAGAAATGTGAACATAACAAATACTGGCATGGAGGGCCGGCTAGTAAAACAGGTTTAAAATTGAGGGACTGTATTTTTAGTATCACAATTTAAGATTCAGATTCAACATTCAGATTTATTTAAAGTCATGGATACAGCCCAGTCCATCTGCAGCATTCAGCACATCTACATTGATCGTTGTCACGGGAAAGCAGCATTCATCATCAGGGACCCCGACCATCTAGCCCATGCTCTCTCTCTGCCCACAGGAAGGAGGTACCAGAGCCTCAGGACCCACACCACCAGGTTCACGAACAGTTATTACCTCTCAACCTGCAGGCTCCTGAACCAGAGGGGATAACTTCACTCAACATCACTTGCCCCCTCACTGAGCTGTTCCCAGAACTTATGGATTTACTTTCAAAGACTCTTCATTTCATGTTCTTAATGTTTATTGGTTTTTTATTTATAATTATTATTTTTCTCTTTTGTATTTGTACGTTGGTTGTTTGTTCTGTTGGATGTGGTGTTTCAATGATTCTATTGTGCTTCTTAGATTTACTAATAAAAGGATTCTCAGGGTTGCATATGGTGACATATATGTACATTAATAAAAAAATTTACTTTGAACTTTAAATTTTTTGAACATGTACATTGGAACAGACAGTGAAATATGTTGCTTGCTTTGAACCAGTGGGATAACTTGACTCAATTTCACTCGCCCCATCACCGAACTGTTCCCACAACCTATGGACTCACTTTCAAGTACTCTTCATCTCAGGTTCTCGATGTATATCACTTATTTGTTTATTTATTATTATAATTTTATTTGTTTTTTTTTTGCATTTGCACATTGTTATCTTGTGCATATTGGTTGTTGGTCCGTCTTTGTTGTGTGCAGTTTTTCATTGATTCTGTTGTGTTTCTTTGTATTTATTATGAATAGCCACAAGAAAAGGAATCGGAGGGTTGTATATGATAACAAATTTACTTAGAACCAGTGTCTACACTCGATGTCATTCATTCTCACTGCACTCTAATCCAAATGCTACACTCATACAATATAGCCCAGACTAGCAGAGCCTGACACGGACACTCACTGTCCTCATGCCACCCCACCATCAGGCACACTGTTTTCCTGGTCAGGGGCTGCAGGCCCATTACTAATGAATAGTTCCTAACCCCCAGTACCCGCTGGGGGGGGGGGTGGAGAAATGGTCTTGTTTTGTTTTGTTGCTGTTGTTGTGTTGTTGTTGTTTGTGTTGTTCTGCGGAACGTTCTGGGCACGCTATGTTGGCACCGGAATGTGTGGCAACACTTGCGGGCTGACCCCAGCACGTCTCTGGGTTGTGTTGGTTATAAACACAAACAGTGAATTTCACTGTATTTTTCAACGTACACGTGATGAATAAATGAATCTGAACCTGAGTTCCTCCAGCACTCCTTATGTTACTCTGAATTTCCAGCGTCAGCAGTCTCTCCTGTCTGCCTGTGATGTCACTTATGGATGGAGCAGCTCCTGCCCCACTCCCACCCCATCACTGGAATGGTGGTTGGGCATTTCAGCCCTACTGGGACACAACTTCCCAGCATCTGGAACCATATATTATATCTGTACCTGTGTTTCCTGTCATGTCCACTTACCATTGTCAGAGTACGTATATGCTACCATATACAACCTTGAGATTCATTTCATTCAGGCATTTACAGGAAAATTAAGAAATATAATAGAATTTATGAGAAACTATACATAAGCAAAGACTGATAAGCAAACTGTGCAGAAGAAGACAAATAGTGCATATCTTAAAAGTAAATAACACAGAACATTATTTGCAAAGCAATTTTGAAAGTGAGTGAAATCAGTTCAGAGTTGAGGTGGGTGAAATTATCCATGCTGGTTCAGGAGCCTGACAATAACTGTGAGGGTAATACCGTTTCTGAACCAGGTGGTGTGGGACCTAAGTCTCCTGTACCTCCTTTCCAATGGCAGCAGCGAGAAGAGAACATGGCTGGACGGTGGGAGTCCATGATGATTGATATGACAGTGCTCCTTGTAGATGTGCTCAAGCCTAGTCATTTGACTATATACATGTATACAGTCAAGCAAGATGTTTCTCTGAACCAGGGTGCAAAGCACAGTAGTACACAATACACTCAGTAACTTCTGAAGGTAGGGATAAAACCTACAAATGAATTATACATAAATAACAAACTAAAGTGCATATATTAAATTTGTAAGCTATGGAACAGATTAACCAGTGACACTTCGAATATGATGCGGCAGGGCATTCAAAAGCCTAATGGCCTGAAGGAAGAAACTGCCTCCCATCCTGGCCATTGTTGTTTTTATTCATCGGAACCTTATTGAGCAATAAGTGAACTGGACCTTTGCCTGCGAGGGATGTTGCCACTCTGTAGTCAGGTTAGCGCTGTTCCAACTTGAGATTCAGTAGCCACCCTGATCAGTTCAATTAAAGGACAATTTCAAACAAAACTCTGTAAGTCTGTCCGCTCACGCATTTCACACTCCGGCAAACTGCAGTATCTCTCTTTTCTTTGCCTTGGCATATTCCCAATTGTTTATTTATATTCTCCTTTCACCATCGTGGCTAAAACAGATTAGCCGAGTGTTTTACAGCACATGTAGGTTTGTGTTAGAGTTTAAAATCCCTTAAGTCACCTATTTTGTCTCTTAATGAAGAGAAAAACTTCACGGCAAACTGGGGTTATCGACTGACCAGGAATCAACGGTATTGAATTACAACTTACATGGGTTTCCATCACAGTATTTAGCATTTTACCACATGAAATGAATTCCAGCCTTTAGCATCATGTAATTAAGTTTGGCATGATTATGCGAGACAAATTGTGGACTAATGCTTCTTTTAGTTCTTTAACCACAGTGTTCAGATGTCTCTTACCCTTAATAAGTATGTAATAATCAGAGCGTGACTACCTGGTTAGTCTTGCTACAGGGGGGGTGTGGGGTCGTCTTTCAGATCCACTGTAATAGTATATGGCATTTCAGGGACTGGCCAAGGACAGCACACAAAATATAATAGATCAATTGCGGTGTAAATAGTTTTGCAAGCCAAGTTTAGCATGTGCTTTGTACTAAAACAAAATTATAGCAAATGTTTACTTTTCTGCTTGAACTAAAGTGGCGAAAAACACTGATGCACAGTGGAGAGTATCCTGACTGGCTGCATTACAGCCTGGTATGGAAACGCCAATGCACAAGAATGGAAAAGCCTACAAAAAGTGGTGGATACAGCCCAGTCTGTCACAGGAAAAGTCCTCCCCGCCACTGAGTACATCTACAAAGAGCGCTGCCACACGAAAGCAATCAGAATCAGGTTTAATATCACTGGAACACACATCAAAGTTGCTGTTGAACGCAGCAGGCCAGGCAGCATCTCTAGGAAGAGGTACAGTCGACGTTTCGGGCCGAGACCCTTCGTCAGGACTAACTGAAAGAAGAACTAGTAAGAGATTTGAAAGTGGGAGGGGGAGGGGGAGATCCAAATTGATAGGAGAAGACAAGAGGGGGAGGGATGGAGCCAAGAGCTGGACAGGTGATTCCCCCTCCTGTCTTCTCCTATCAATTTGGATCTCCCCCTCCCCCTCCTACTTTCAAATCTCTTACTAGCTCTTCTTTCAGTTGGTCCTGACGAAGGGTCTCGGCCCGAAACGTCGACTGTACCTCTTCCTAGAGATGCTGCCTGGCCTGCTGCGTTCACCAGCAACTTTGATATGTGTGGCTTGAATTTCCAGCATCTGCAGAATTCCTCGTGTTTAATATCACTGGCGTTGTTTTGCAACAGCAGTATATTGCAATACACAATAATAAAAACTATAAATGATATAAGAATATATATTAAAAAATTAAATTAAATAAGTAGTTCAAAAAGAGAGGAGAATTACAGAACCTCCACAGTAGCACCTGTCATCAAGAAACTCCACCATCCAGTTCATGTTCTCTTCTCGCTGCTGTTATTGGGACGGAGGCACAGGAGCCTTAGGTCCCATACCTCCAGGCTCAGGAACAGTTATTACCCTACAACCACCAAGCTTCTGAGCCAGTGTGTTCACTCACCTCAACGCGGAAATGATCACTGAACGCAACCTATAGAGTCAACAATGCGTGTTCTCAATATTATTTATTTATTATTATTAATATTTGGTTTTTTTTGGTATTTGAAGAGTTTTCTTCTTTTGCACATTGGTTGCTTGTCACATCATAGTGTGTAGTTTTTCATTGATTCTATTGTATTTATCTTACTGTGATGATGAGGTTGTATAAGACATTGGTGAGGCCGAATCTGGAGTATTGTGTTCAGTTTTGGTCACCAAATTACAGGAAGGATATTAATAAGGTTGAAAGAGTGCAGAGAAGGTTTACAAGGATGTTGCCAGGACTTGAGAAACTCAGTTACAGAGAAAGGTTGAATAGGTTAGGACTTTATTCCCTGGAGCGAAGAAGAATGAGGGGAGATTTGATAGAGGTATATAAAATTATGATGGGTATAGATAGAGTGAATGCAAGCAGGCTTTTTCCACTGAGGCAAGGGGAGAAAAAAACCAGAGGACATGGGTTAAGGGTGAGGGGGGAAAAGTTTAAAGGGAACATTAGGGGGGGCTTCTTCACACAGAGAGTGGTGGGAGTATGGAATGAGCTGCCAGATGAGGTGGTAAATGCGGGTTCTTTTTTAACATTTAAGAATAAATTGGACAGATACATGGATGGGAGGTGTATGGAGGGATATGGTCCGTGTGTGGGTCAGTGGGACTAGGCAGAAAATGGTTCGGCACAGCCAAGAAGGGCCAAAAGGCCTGTTTCTGTGCTGTAGTTTCTATGGTTTCTATGGAATGCTTGCAAGACAATTAATCTCGGGCTAATACAGTGCTGTGCAAAAGCCTTAGGCACACATATACAGCTGGGGCGTCTGACTTTTGCATAGTATTGTAGTAATTTTATGTATTGCATTGCACTGCCAAAAAAGTCATGACATACGCGAGTGATGATAAACCTGATTCTGATCTGGGTCTCTGTTGTGGGCTGAGAGTGGGAAGAGGGCGGGGAGAGGGGAATCATGGTTGGGAAAAGGGGAAGGGAGTGCAAAGCACCAGGGAGACATTCTGTAATGATCAATAAACCAGTTGTTTGGAATCAAATGGCCTCACGTGGTGTGTTTGCACCCAGCCCTGAGACACTGTTCCCATGGCACTCCACCCTCGCCATTCCCAGCATCCATTGCTTCCACCAGATTTACAGATTCAGTCTCCATGTTGATAAATACAGTACTGTGCAGAGGTCTTAGGTACCCTGGTTACATATATGTGCCTAAGACTTTTGCACAGTACTGTAAATGGTGACATATATGTACTTTGATAAATTCATAAGACATAGGAGCAGAATTAGGCCATTTGACCCATCGAGTCTGCTCCGCCATTCAATCATGGCTGATCCTTTTTTCCCCTCTCAGCCCCATTCCCCAGCCTTCTCCCCGTAACCTTTGATGCCATGTCCAATCAAGAACCTAGCAAGCTCTGCCTTAAATACACCCAACAACCTGGCCTCCACAGCTGCCTGTAGTAACAAATTCCACATGTCTCTGCATCTCTGTTTTAAACAGAAGCCCCTCTATCCTGGGGGGGGAGGAGGTGTCCTCTTGTCTTAGATTGTCTCACCATGGGAAACATCCTTCCCACATCATTCAACGTTCAGAAGATTTCAGTGAGATCCCCCTCATCCCTCTCAGTTCCAGTGAGTACAGATCCAGAGCTATCAAATGTTCCTTGTACAATAACCCTCTCTTTCTCAGAATCATCCTAGATTTACTTTGAACTTTGATAAACAGTATGTGGAGTGACCCTGATAAAAATGACTTACATTTCAATAACTTCTAAAGATGTTCCCATCTGCTTTGGAATTGTTTTCATTCTTGTAACATTGGTAACACTGCAGCCAGTTTACGTCCAGCAACCTCTCAAAAATAGTGAGATAATGATCAGTGTGGTCTTGTTCAGGTCATTTGATTTTATGTGATATTCAGAAATGCTTGAAAAGCCCTAAAGATCCGGTTTGAGTTTTCAAATAATTTAAAGTCATTCATACCACAGCACAGAAACAGGCCCTTCAGCCCAAATCAAAAAGTTCAAAGTTCAAAGTAACTTTGAATGTTGAGAAAGCAGGAGAGTGGGATTGAGAGGTATAATAAATCAGCTGTGATCAAATGGCAGAGCAGACTCAATGGGCTGAATGGCCTAATTCTATTCCTTTGTCATATAGTTTTATGGTCTTATGATATCCTTCCCATTGCTAACCAATTTATGGTCTCCACATCTTTAAACTTTTAGTTTTTTCCACTGCACTTTTCACTTTTAATGCCTTTGTTCTTAATGCAGTTCCTTCATTTATAATTTATTAAATACTAACTTTTATGAGAAACTGGGCAGCAATTCATTGCAGCCTGTGTTATACCTGACCCAACCAAACTCTCGCTTCACTGAAAGAAATGAGACAAAAGACATTCCATCCCCTAATATGGCCATTACTCACCTGAATGAGTAAATTAATGACACTTTCCCTTTTTTTTTACAAAAATAGTAATGGAGAGCCTTGAGAATAAGAACTACAAAAAAAAATTCCAGTTGTAAATGAATGCATCACATCAGTCAGATCAAAGACAACGTTATTATGGGATACAGAAACTACATTCAAATCCCTGGCTTAGAGCCAGAACCAGTAGACTTTGAGCCTTCAAAGAATTGTGTTGTGGTCCACAGCAGAGGTTGTTTTTTTGGTCTTCCACAAGGGGTTTAAGCTCTTTGCAATGTTTCCTGCCTTTGTTTTTTTGGCATTCCATTACGTAGAAGATAATTGTGGAAGGCCAAGGCATTTACTTTGCAAATCTCCAGGTCACAATCCCAGCTGTGATGCAGGCATTGCGCTTACTGTTGTCCTCCGGCACCAGTGTTGCACTGATTATGTGGGGTTAGTTGTAGGGCACCTCGCCAGCACCGGGGAGACGGTGAAGGAGCGCAACTGGCCAGTTAAATGTTGCAGCTTTATATTGTCCCACTATCAATCTTTACAAATTAACACACACACAATGCTGGAGGAACGCAGCAGGTCAGGCAGCATCTACAGAAATGAATTAAACCGTCAACATTTCGGGTCACAACCCTTCATCAGGTCTGAAAAGGCAGGGGGAAGAAGCCAGAATTAGGCCCAATGACCTCTCTCATCAGAATCCTTCGTCTTCAACCCTTTACCTCTTCCGCCTATCATCTCCCAGAGTCACCGGGTTTGGATGTGGCAAAAGTGCGGAGTGAGAGACACTGAAGCAGGTCGATTATTTCACAACTTTAATGCGAACAATGTTAAAGGGAAAAAGAAAACAATAAACGCTAGGCCAAAACAGGGCCGTTGACTAAAACACTCAAATGGAAAACAAGGCCTACACTGCGGCTGAAAAAGAACAACTGAGAATAAAACGAATACCGTTAGTCTTCAGAGTCAGTTGACTCGATAGTCCAGTTTCTCAGGCAGGGCAGAATGCAGATGACGAAGCATAGCTATGTCCAAGATTCAACAAATACGACGGAATGAATGGAGTTAAGTGCTGTCATAATGAAATAATTAGCTGACACGTGCATATTCACGAGCACAATTGCCGAATCTGATGTGCTGCCGAATCCGTGGTTGTGGCAGGGCCCCCCTCTCTAGGCGCAGCCCCTGAGGCGCCACAGACCTGTGTCCGCTAGAAGTCCTGAATGAGGGACTTGTCCAAGATGTCCTTCAGTGATGCTGGTTGATAAGTGCCAAGGTGTGTACTGCCACTATCGGAGCCAGAGAGTTCCATGTAGAGACAGGAACAAGAGCTTCTACAGAGGTAGTTCAACCAAGTGACACCGTGAGACGAACCATTCTCAAAGTGAGGACTCTCCGATTGGAGCTAATCCGGCATCTGCTTCAAGAACAAAGCTAACAGAATCTGAATTTATGAAAATAAACATAAACTTAAACAGAAAGCACCCGGAAACCACACTACAAAGAGCGAGTTGCTCGAGAAAAACACAAGAAACTCTAGAACCATTAATAACTATTCAGCAACAATTAACCAATTCAGGTGCTCTAAAAACCTCAGAGCCCAAAGCTCTCTGATGTCCTGCACAGGCCTGAAGAAGTCTCTTCAGGACCCCCCTCCCTATAGTTGGCACTTCATTCATAAGGCCAGTGATGTTGTGAGGATGGAACTGGACTCTCTCATGATGGTGTCTGAAAAGAGGATGCTGTCCAAGTTGCATGCCATCTTGGTCAATGTCTCCCATTCACTACATAATGTACTGGGTGGGCACAGGAGTACATTCAGCCAGAGACTCATTCCACCGAGATGCAGCACAGAGCATCATAGGAAGTCATTCCTGACTGTGGCCATCAAACTTTACAACTCCTCCCTTGGAGGGTCAGACACCCTGAGCCAATAGGCTGGTCCTGGACTTATTTCATAATTTACTGGCATAATTTACATATTACTATTTAACTATTTATTACTATTTTCTATTACTATTTGTTATTTCTATGTCTATTACTATTTACTATTTACTAATAGTAATATTACTATTACTATTTCTATTACTATTTATTATTTATGGTGCAACTGTAACGAAAACCAATTTCTCCCGGGATCAATAAAGTATGACTATGACTGCTACTACTACTACTACTTATGGCCCTGGAAGACCAGAAAACTTAAGATCCAGAGAAGACTCGAAAGACCTGGGGAACTTGAAGAGGGAGGCATGGGGAACTCGAGAGGCAGGTAGACTTGGGGATCCAGAGAGACTGAGACCTGGGAACCCCAATAGACTGAGATCAAGGAACTTCGGGCGGGGCCAAGAGGGAGGTTTGGGAGTCCTCGAGATGGGGAGGACATTGAAAAACCCTAAACACATTGAGTAATCCTTGGAAACGATTGGAAAAAGAAAACCCTGGGGACATAAAGAGAAGTCCTTAGGAAACCTTGAAACCATGAAACTTGAAACAATTTTTCCAGAGACTATTAGGATATACTCTCAATTTTACAGATCAATACAGCATAGACAGGTTTCTTTCATCACTAAGCTAGCAGGTTCTCCGTAGATTTGTTTAATTTGCTACATGAAAGTTCAATTTTCCCAGTCTATACCATGACTTTCATCAAGGGGTTAAAGTTCTCTTGATAGGGTTACTTTACTTGTGTATTTGCACACTCCAGCCAGGGATCAGATTGTGGAGTAGGGCTCTTCCAGAATTTACACTTGACTTGAACGTTGAATCAATTGAAAGGCTTGCTTGAAGCGCTCATTTGTTAGAAACATAGAAACCTACAGCACAATACAGGCCCTTCGACCCACAAAGTTATGCTGAACATGCCCCTACCTTAGAAATTACTAGTCTTACCCATAGCCCTCAATTTTTCTAAGCTCCATCTACCTATCCAAAAGTCTGTTAAAAGACCCTATCGTATCCACCTCCACCACCGTTGCCTGCAGCCCATTCCACGCACTCACCACTCTCTGAGTAAAAAACTTACCCCTGACATCTCCTCTGTACCTACTCCCCAGCACCTTAAACCTGTGTCCTCTTATGGCAACCATTTCAGCCCTGGGGAAAAGTCTCTGACTATCGACACGATCAATACCTCTCATCATCTTATACACCTCTATCAGGTCACCTCTCATCCTCTGTTGCTCCAAGGAGAAAAGGCCGAGCTCACTCAACCTGTTTTCATAAGGCATGCTCACCAATCCGGGCAATATCCTTGTAAATCTCCTCTGCGCCCTTTCTATGGTTTCCACATCCTTTCTGTAGTGAGGCGACCAGAAATGAGCACAGTACTCCAAGTGGGGTCTGACCAGAGTCCTATATAGCTGCAACATTACCTCTCGGCTCTTAAATTCAATTCCACGATTAATGAAGGCCAATGCACAGTATGCCTTCTTAACCCCAGAGTCAACCTGCGCAGTTGCTTTGAGTGTCCTATGAACTCGGACCCCAAGATCCCTCTGATCCTCCGCACGGAGTCACGGAACCACAGTGCTGGGAACCTGGGTATTTGTGACTGGAAAAGCTTGGAATGGATACCGAAGAAACTCAATGTAGACTAGAGAAGCTCGATAGGTAGACTCGGGACTCCCGGAGTGTAGAGGCAGGACATGCACTGAGAATAGAAGGCACCCTGTCTTCAAGCCACCAATGTCAAAACGTCACTGTTCAAACTATGCTGGGTCCATTACTTGGCAAGATCCTTCTGTCACGCTGGAGACAGAAACAAGAGATCATACGTAGGAATTCCAGCTGAGCATTGTTGCCTTGACAAATCACTCTGACCAAGGAATCTCACGGCCAAGATGAGCCTCTCTCTCTCCGCTGGTTCCATCTTTGCGTGGTCCAGACTTGCTGTCACCCGGTTCGGATATGGCCCAAGTGTGGAGTGAGTGACACAGAAGCGGGTCGATATTTCACAGACTTTAATGCGAATAATGTTAAAGGGAGAAAGAAAACAATAAACGCTCAGCCAAACAGGGCCGTTGACTAAAACACTCAAATGGAAAATGAAGCCTACACTGCGGCTGAAAAGAACAACTAAGAATAAAACGAATACCGCTAGTCTTCAGAGTCAGTTGACTCGACAGTCCAATTTCTTAGGCAAGGCGGAATGCAGATAACGAAGTGTAGCTATGTCCAAATTTTGACAAATACCATGACAGAATGAGTGGAGTTAAATACTATCACAATGAAATAATAATTAGCTGACACGTGCATATTCACAAGGGCAATTGCCAAATCTGCTGCGCTGCTGAATCCGTGGTTGTAACACCCAGCTTCTTACTTAATTCCCCTTCGCTACCTCCCACCTTCCCACTCAGCTGATCTCACCTATTATCTGCCAGTTTGTACTTCTTCCCCTCTCCTCACCTTCTTATTCTGACTTCTGTCCCCTACCTTTCTCGGCCTGATGAAGGGTCTCAGCTCGAAATACTGACTCTCCATAGACGATGCCTGACTTGTTGAGTCCCCCCGGCATTTTGTGTGTGTTGCTCTGGATTTTAGCAGAATCTCTTGCATTAATCCCTTACAAATTAATCTACATTACTGTGCAAAATTCTTAGGCACACATAACTAACTGTAGCTAGTGTACCTAGGACTTTTGCACTGTACTATAATAATTTTATGTATTGCACTGTACCTGTGCCACAAAAATAAAAACAAATTTCCAAATACACAGTATACCCCAAATCCTTATACAACTTCAACATAACATCCCAACTTCTGTAGTCAATAGTCTGATTAGTGAAGACCATTCTACTTAGAGGGCTTGTGGTGTTTGTGATACTGGGAGGGTGCACCATAGGCCGTAGTCAGCATGATTTCCTTAAGGGAGAATTTTGCCAGACAAATCTGTTGGAATTCTTTGAAGAAACAACACACAGGATAGACAGGAGAATCGATGGATGTTGTGCACTTTAATTTTCAAAAGGCCAAATTGTGCAAAATCGTCAGAGAAATAATACACATACAGTGTATATATAGCCAGGGAGTCCAGGACTTTTGCATAGTACTGTGATGGTCAACATGGAGCAGAGAGCGAGTCTGTAAATCTACACTCACAACACGCTGGAGGAACTCAGCAGGTTTTGTGTTTACGAGTCTGTAAACCTGGCATGAGCAAAGGATGTTGGGAATGGTGAGGGTGGAGCACCACAGGATTGTGAGACAGGTGGCAGAAAAGGTGTGCCAGGGGATGGGGTTGGGGGTTATTGGCATGGGTGCAGACTTACTCAGCAATGAGACTCCAGGAAAAGGTAATTTGATTCCATACAGTTGGTTTATTGCCGGCCGGTGGTGTAGTGGCATCAGCACTGGACGAGTGGTCCTGGGTTTGAATCCAGCCAGCTCCATGCACGCTTCCCATCCATGCTGGGTTGAGTGTCAAGCTAGCATCGTGGCCTCATAGAAAACAGACAAAATGCTAAAGAAATGGCAAGGTTTCCACCTGATGCTCCGCAAGATGCAGAGAGTAATAATAACAATTGTTTTATTGATCATTACAA
This sequence comes from Mobula hypostoma, assembly GCF_963921235.1. Classification (NCBI taxonomy): domain Eukaryota; kingdom Metazoa; phylum Chordata; class Chondrichthyes; order Myliobatiformes; family Myliobatidae; genus Mobula; species Mobula hypostoma. The sequence goes on from NC_086100.1 coordinate 193,714,839, forward strand.
AATGTCTCTCTGGTGCTTCCCACTCCCTCCCCTCTCCCTTCCCCTTTTCCCAACCATGATTCCCCTCTTCCTTCGCCCTTCCCGCTCTCAGTCCACAATAGAGACCCAGATCAGAATCAGGTTTATCATCACTCACATGTCATGGAATTTGTTTTTTTTTGCGGTAGCGGTACAGTGCAATACATAAAATTACTACAGTACTGTGCAAAAATCTTAGGCTCCCTTGTTTTATATGTATATATATGACCACATTAATGGGCTATGTTACAGATCACCAAACAGCCCTCGGGATTTACAGGAACAAATTTGTAAAGAGGTCAGAGGCTGTTGCAAGAAACAAGGTTACTATAGTAGGTGATTTTAACTTTCAACGTATTGACTGTGAATCCCATACTGTAAAAGGAATAGATGGAATAGAGCTTGTCAAATGTGTTCAGGAAAGTTTACTTCATCAGTATGTAGAAGTTCCAATGAAAGAGCGTGTGATACTGGATCTGCTTTAGGGATGAGACAGGACAGGTAAAAGAAGTTTGTGTAGGGGAACAATTTGTATCCAGAGACCATAATGCCTTTAGTTTCAAAGTAAATATGGAAAAACAAAGGTCTGGTCCACAGGTTGAGATTCTATATTGGAGATAGGCCAGTTTTGATGGTATCAGAAATGATGTGGCAAGTGTGGATTGGAACAGGCTGTTTTCTGGCATTGTGTACTTGGTAAGTAGGAGGCCCTCAGAAACAAAATTTTGGGAGTACAGAGCTTGTATTTGCCTGTTAGAATAAAAGGTAAAGATAACAACTGTAGGGAACCTTAGTTTTCAAGAGGTATTCACTGGTTAAGAGATAAAAAGAGGAGCATAGCAGGTATAGGCAGATAGGAACAAATGAGGTGCTTATGGAGTATTAGAAACACAAGAGACTTAAATGGACTTAAAAGGCATGAAGTTGCACTAGCAGACAAGGTGAAGAAGAATCCTAGGGATGTCTACAGAAATATTAAGAGTAAAAGGATTGCAAGGGACAAAGTTGATCCTCTTGAAGACCAAATGGTAATGCATGTGTGGAGTCAAAACAGATGGGGGAGGTCTTAAATGAATTCTTTTCATCTGTATTTACTCAGGAGACGAACACAGGGTCTATAGAAGTGAGGCAAAGCAGCATCAACTTCATGGACCCTGTACAGATTACAGAGGAGGAAGTGTTTGCTACCCTGAGGTAGCAAATCAGGGTGGATAAGCCCCTAGGGTCTATCAAGGTGTTCCCTCGGACCCTATGGAAGGCAAATGCAGAAATTGCCAGGGCTCTAGCAGAGATATTTAAATAATCATAGCGACAGGAGAAGTACCAGATGACTGGAGGATAGCCGATGTTGTTCCACTGTTTAAAAAAGGCTCTAAGCGTAAACCTGGAAATTATAGGCCCGTGAGTCTGACAACAGTTGTGGGAAAGTTATTGGAAGGTATTCTAAGTGACCGGATATATGAGTACTTGGATAGACATGGACTGGTTAGAGATAGTCAGCATGACTTTGTGCATGGTAGGTCATGTCTAACCAATCTTAGAGAGTTTTCGAGGAAGTTACCAGGAAAGTGGATGAAGGCAAGGCAGTGGATGTTGTCTACATAGGCTTTAGTAAGGCATTTGACACATGCTGGTCAAAAAGGTTTAGTCATTGGACATTCAGGATGAGGTAGTAAATTGGATAAGACATTGCTTGGTGGGAAAAGCCAGAGCGTGGTATTAGAGGGTTGCATCTCTGAATGGAGGCCTGTGACTAGTGGTATGCCACAGGGATCAGTGCTGGGTCCTTGCTCTATATCAATGGTCTGGATGATAATGTGATTAACTGGATCAGCAAATCTGTGGATGACACTAAGAGTTGGGGTGTAGTGAGCAGTGAGGAAGGCTATTGTGGCTTGCAGAGAGATCTGCATCAGCTGAAAAAAATGGACTGAAAATGGTAGATGGAATTTAATGCAAACAAGTGTGAAGTTTTGCACTTTGGTAGACCAACCAGGGTAGGTCTTACACAGTGAATGGTTGGGCACTGAGGAGTGTGGTAGAATCAAAGGGTCTGGAAATACAGGTCCATAATTAGTTGAAAGTGGAGTCACGGGAAGATAGGGTTGTAAAGAAAGCTTTTGGCACATTGGCCGTCATAAATCAATGTACTAAGTACAGAAGGTGGGATGTTATGTTGAAGTTGTATAAGACATTCGTGAGGCCTAATTTGGAGTGTTGTGTGCAGTTTTGGTCTCCTACCTACAGGAAGGATGTAAATAAGGTTGAAAGAGTACGGAGAAAATTTACAAGGATATTGCCTTGTCTGGAGGACCTGAATTATAAGGAAAGATTGAATAGATTAGGACTGTATGCTTTAGAACGTAGAAGATTGAGAGGAAATTTGATAGAGGTATACAAAATTATGAGGGTTTAGACAGAGTAAATGTAAGTAGGCTTTTTCCACTGAGGTTGGGTGGGAGTGCAACCAGAGGTCATGGGTTAAGGGTGAAAGGTGAGAAGTTTAAGGAAAAGGCGAGGGGAGACTTTTTCACTCAGAGGGTTGTGAGAGTGTGAAATGAGCTGCCAGCACAAGTGGTGCATGTGAGCTCGATTTCAATGTTTAAGAGAAGTTTAGATAGGTGCAAGGATAGTAGAGTTATGGAGGCTTTGGTCCCAGTGCAAGTGGATGGGTGTAAATGGTGTCAGCATTGACTAGATGGGCTGAAAGGCCTGTTTCTATGCTGTACTTATCTCTGTGCCTAAGACTTTTGCACTTGACTATATAGTCTGAGGTGGTGTCATACTTTTTCAGTTGGTTCAGGAGCCTGATAGCAGTGGGAAAGAGTTAATTGTTCATGCTGTTGTGAGCATTAGGATTGTCTCCTCTGTTTTATTCTACATTTGAAACATAGAACCCTAGAAAACCTACAGCACAATACAGGCCCTTTGGCCCACAAAGTTGTTCCAAACATGTCCCTACCTTAGACTTTACTAGACTTACCCATAGCCCTCTATTTTTCTAAGTGTTTGGTATTTGGTGATGGATTTTAAGGACATGCGCACTATTGCTCTGTTATACTATGATGGCGGAAAGGGAGAGGAAAGAATTTACTTGGAATTGTACTTAAATCCTGATTGGCTGAGGCTGATGCTCTTTACTTTTTTTGGCAGACTCCTGTGAAAACCAAAAATCTAGGAGACAATTCAAAACCACCGAAAATCTCCAAGACTGCAGTTGCTATAGACGACATTAAAACGAAAATGAAGGCCTTGGTTGAAAAGGTAACTATCTGTGTTACTCAAAAATGCTGTTAGTTCCTGGTGTCTTGATGAGGCTGTACACCTACAGACAGCCTCTTCCACTATCACGATGAAGTTACATGTAGATTTGAGGAGTTACCCCTCCTATTCCATCTTGGTAGTCTCCAACCTGACTGCATGAACATTCATTTACCTTAACAACATGTGCCCACTCTCCTCTCTTCTTCCTCCCCTCCTATTTTCCCTTATCCCTGTGGTCCCGTTACCCTCGTGACCTGCCCATCACCTTCACCTTCTTCCCATTGGCTCCCTGCCTCCTTTCATGGTCTTTTAGACTCCTATTAGATTCCTTCTTCAGCCCTTCAGCCAGCTATCATCTCCCAGCTTCTGACATTAATCCCCTTTACCCCCTTCCGCACCCTCCTGGCTTTCGCTTCCCTCCTCACCTTCATCCACCTGTCACCTGTCACCTGTCAGCTCCTTTCCCTCCCGAACTTTTTTTATTCTAGCTTCTGCCCTCTTCCTTTCCATTCCGATGAAGGGTCTTTGCCCAAAACCCTGCCTGACCTGCAAGGATGCTGCCGGGGCTTGAAGACCTAAGTTAGAGTGAAAGATTTAATAGATTCGAACTTTATTGCCTGAAGCTCAAGAGAATGAGGGAGATCTTACAGAGGTATATAAAATTATAAGGGGTGTAGGTAGAGTAAATATACAAGCAGGCTTTTCCCTCAGGATGGGTGAGACTTGAATTAGAGGTCAGAGGATTAAGGGTGAAAGGTGAAGTGTTAAAGGGGAATCTAAGAGGGAGCTTTTTCGCTCAGAGGGTGGTGAGAGTGTGGAACAAACAGCAGGTGGAAGTGGTAGATGCACATTCAAGAGATGTTTGGTTGTGCAGGTCGATGGGACTAGGCAGAAGACCAGGCCAGCATATACTAAAAGGGCCAAAGAGCTCGTTTCTATGCTTGTAGTGCTCTGTGAGTCAAGAATTGTTGGGAGAAAATCCAAGGCCTGTATTTTTTGGGAAGGAGGTGATAACAGATTTAAATTGAGATCAGGTGTTTCCTCTGGGTGGTAAAGTCAAAGCAAAATGTGATGAAAATAAAACATTTAAAAAAAGATCTTGCGGATGCTGGAAATTTGTAACACTCAGCACACCAAGCGGTATCTGTGGAGAGAGAAAAACGGTTGCAGATTTGGTTCTGGGACTATCAGTTCTGCCCAGGAGACAGGACCTGAAGCGTCAGATGTTTCTCCCCCTTCAGATGCTGCCCAGCTCTCCGACTTTACGTTTTATTTCCCTTTTCTCTCACTTTCCTTCTTCTTTCCCCCACTTGCACCCCTTTTCTTGCTCATAGTCATAGTCATACTTTATTGACCCCGGGGGAAATTGGTTAAATCTCATCTCCTTTTTCCTGCTTACCGTCTCTTTTGTGCCCCTTTTTTCCCCACTCACTTACTCCCCACCTTACTCCCAGTCATACTCCTCTTTTCCTGCTTGCCCCCTTCTTTACCCATTCATGCTCTTTTCCCAAATCACCCTCTCTCTTTCTGTCTGCCATTCCATTTTCATACCAACCTGCCTCGATTGTTTGTCCTTCTGGCTGCTGCCTCCCATTCCCCCATTTTCCCCAGGGCTACCTGTTCCAGGTGATATATAGCTCCTATGACTGTTGTGCAGACTTTCTTCATGATGTTGTGGTCAGCACTGACCCTGGTTGCTACTGGTTTGCAGGGGCAGCACTTACCGAAGACCATACAGAAGTTTCAGAACTTTATAAAAAGTTCATTCCGACTTGAAGATCAAAAAGTGAGTAACATCAGCCTTTAAGTAAGAATCTCAAGTTCAATTTTGTTGTCGTTTGACCGGTTTAAAATGGCACCGGTGAAGCTCAGTGAAGACTAGCCGATGGCAAACAAATCAAAGAAAATTACTGAAGATTTTTTTTTTCTCTCTGCACGTTGGGTGCTTCTTTGTCTTTTTTAAATTGGTTCTTTTGGGTTTCTTTGCTTTATGATGCCTGTAGTGAGATGAATCTCAAGGTTGTATGTAGTATATGTACTTTTTTAATTAATGTATTTTGACTTTGACATATATACAACCAAATGAAACAACATTTGACCGGACAACTGTGTACCCACAAAACATGTATCACACACAGCACATAAAACAAAATATTACCACAGATAAGCTCATAAAATATAATTCAAAATATATGTAGTGTGCAGCACAGGTAAACAGTAAACATTGACAAGACCTCAGTGGTGGCGGGTTATTCATTAATGTCACCGCCTGAGGGAAGAAGCTGTTACCTAGTCCTGGTTCCGTACCTCCTTCCTGACTGTAGTGGGCCAAAGAGATTATGGAGGGGCGGTAGGGATCCTCAACAATACTTTGGGCCTTTAATAGCTGAAGGGAATATCTTCAGAACATTGTGTGTTAGTGTGAAGGAGAAATGGAGGAATGTTCTGGAGGGTTAGATTGATCTTAGAGCAGGTTGAAGGGTTGGCACAATATCATAGCCTGTACTGTGCTGTAGTGGCTCGTGTTCTGTGTTTTAGCTCGTCATTGTTTGGCTCCCAAGCCTGCCTAAGCACACCGGGTTTGGGCATTTGTCCAGTTATCATCCTCCTATTTGGTTCATGTGTGGTCACGAGGAGCAACCCTTTAAAATAAATACTCCTCGTCTGTAAACATTGAGGAGAGGGACGTGATAGTGAGAGGATTCACAGAAGGAATATTTAAGAAACTCATAGATAGGCACATGAATGATAGAAAAATAGAGGGCTATGTAGGGGGGAAAGGTTAGATTGATCTCAGAGTAGGTTAAAAGGTTAGCACAAATTCATTGGCTGAATGGCCTGTACTCTGCTGTACTATTCTATGTCCTTTGTTGTATGTCTAGCAAAGATGTTATTCAATTGGAAAGATTGCAGAAAAGATATATCAGGATGTTTCCTGGACTTGGGGGCCTGAGTTACAAGGAGAAGTTGTATAAACTAGGACTTTATTCCCTGGAATGTAGAAGATTGACGGGTGACCTGATAGAGATGTATAAGATTATATGTCTCTACCATTTTATAAGATTATAAATCATTGTATGTCAATGATTCAGGTGATGGAATAAATAGCTTTGTTGCCAAGTTTACAGATTTTATGAAGATTGGTGGAGGGGAAGGTAGTGTTGAGGAAACAGGTAGGCTGCAGAAGGACAGATTAGGAGAGTGGGCAAGAAAGTGGAAAAGCTGAAAAATGCATGGTCATGCACTTTGGTAGTAGAAATAAATGTGCAGACCATTTTCTGAACAGCGAGAAAATCCATAACTCTGTGATGTAATGGAACTTGGGAGTCCATGTGCAAAACACCCTAAAGGTTAACTTGCAGGTTGAGTCGGTGGTGAGGAAGGCAAATGCAATGTTAGCATTCAGTTCAAGAGGTCTAGAATACAAGAGTAAGGATGTATTGCTGAGACTTTATAAGGCACTGGTGAGGCCACACCTTGAGTATTAGGAACAGTTTTGGGCTCCTCATCTAAGAAAATTTGTGCTGGCTTTAGAGAGGGTTCAGAGGAGGTTCTTAAGGATGATTCCAGGAATGAAAGGCTTATCAAATGAGAAACGTTTGACGGCTCTGGGTCTATACTCACTGGAATTTAGAAGGATGAGGAGGAATCTCGTTGAAACCTTTCGAATATTGAAAGGCCAAGTCAGAGTAGATGTGGAAAGGATGTTCCCCATGATGAGGGAGTCTAGGACAAGAGGGCACAGCCTCAGGGTAGAGGGGTGTCCATTTAAAATGGAGGTGCGGAGAAATTTCCACCAGAAGGTGGTAAATTTGTGGAATTTGTTATCACAGGCAGCTGTGGAGGCCAGGTTATTCGGTGTATTTAAGGCAGAGCTTGATAGGGTCTTGATTGGCCAGGGCATGAGAGGTTACGGGCAGAAGGCCAGGGAGTGGGGCAGAGGAGGGGAAAGAATAATCAGCCATGATTGAATGGCAGAGCAGAGTCAGAGCAAATCATCGTCCTTAATAATGAGACATAGACAGGGTGAAAGCATGTCGCCTTTTTCCCAAAGAGATGGTGCTAAAAACAAGAGGGCACAGGTTTAAGACCAGAGGCGAGAGATTTGAAAGGGACTTTGGTGGCAGCTTTTTCACTCAAAAGGTGGTGCTTATTTGGAATGAGCTGCCAGAAATGGGGGTGAAGGCAGACACATTAGCAATATTTAAAGGCCATCTAGATAATTACATGGATAGGGGAGGTTTAGAGGGCCGCGGGCCAAATGCAGTCAGATGGGTCTGTTACTGGGAAACACATTGGGAATGGAAGAGTTGGGTCATGGGGTCTGTTTCTGTGCCGTATGACTCTATTTCCTTAAGTGCTCATCCTGCTGAAGGGGTGGGCACGGTAGCGTGGTGTTTAACACAATGCTTTACAGTACCAGCGACCCGGGTTCGGTTCCTGTCGCTGTCTGTAAGGAGTCTGTATGTTCTCCCTGTGAATGCATGGTCCGGGTGGCCTGGTTTCCTCCCACAGTCCAAAGACATACTGGTAGTTTAGTTGGTCATTGTCAGTCGTCCTGTAATTAAGCTGGGGTTAAATCGGAGGTTGATGGGCTGTGTGGCTCACATGGCTCGAAGGGCGTATTCCATGTTTCTCAATCAATAAATAAAGAAGAATTTCTGCCTCTACCACCCTCTCAGGCAGTGTCCTAGACCACCACTACTCGTGTGCTAAAATAATTTCAGCTCAGTTTCCCTCTAACCGCAAGTTAGCAACTCTCCGCCAAGAGAAGGTGGTCGTTCCTGTTCACCTCACCCAGGTACTCTTCACCACGTTTATTGCTGTGGGGCTGCAGAGGGTTGCAAACTCAGTCAGCTCCATCATGGGCGGTAACTCCCCAGCGCAGAAATCACCCTCAAAGGGCAGCGTCTCAAAGAGTGACATCCATCATTCAGGAATTCAGGACATTCCCGCTTCTCACTGCTACCATCAGGGAGGAGGAACGGAAGCCTGAAGACACACACTCAATGTTTTTATTTATTTTTATTTACTTATTGAGATGCAGCTCAGAATCGGCCCTTCCAGCCCCTTGAGGGACTCCACCCAGCAACCCCTAATGTAACCCTAGTCTAATTACAGGACAAGTGTGGCACGTGGCCAAGTGGTTAGGGCGTTGGACTAGCACAGGTCTGAAGGTTGTGGGTTCGAGCCTCAGCTGAGGCAGCGTGTGTGTCCTTGAGCAAGGCACTTAACCACACAATGCTCCAGTCTGTCCAGCTCAGAATGGGTACCGGGGGGGGGAGTCTCGTACTCTCAGTCGCTTCACGCCACGGAAACCAGCATAAGCACCGGCCTGATGGGCCAGAAGGCTCATGACAGACTTTAATCTTTAATAGATAGATAGATAGATATACTCTATTAATCCCGAGGGAAATTTGGTTTCGTTACAGCCGCACCAACCAAGAATAGAGCGTAAATATAGCAATACAAAAAAGCCCAACAATCAAACAACAAAATGCAAAACTATGCCAGATGGAAAATAAGTCCAGGACCAGTCTATTGGCTCAGGGTGTCTGACCCTCCACTGGAGGAGCTGCACGTTCGATGGCCACAGGCAGGAACGACCTCCCGTGCCGCCAAGTGTTGTATCACGGTGGAATGTGGCCGAAGTCCAACAGTAAAAAGTTCAATATCCGGTCTACAAACACGTTCCTCGATCGTGATATACCCCGGATTGCACCATCCGTTGTTAACCAGATCAGTAAGCACCCAATTCCTTTACGATTACTGCTCTCAGTGCACTTCTGGTCAGCCAGAATGGTATTACCCACCAAACTCCTCTTCTCCAAAAGTCTCTGTTGTCTCGACCCGGTCCTCTTTCCTCGGCTTTGTGATCCCCCTCTGTGTGTTTTCCTCTGGATTTCAGCAGGGATGTCTGCCGCTCTGTTCGCTAAGCCGACCGGAATTTGTCCGTGGAATACACAATGCGACCTTGCTTCTGTCCCACGTGTCGGGATGTAACCATTTCCAGTGCTAAAGAAAACCCAAATAAAACTCTCTCTACCTGCATATTAGAGGGGGTGCAGCTTCGACGTGTTACCGTGAGAAAAAAATACAAAAAATAACGTAAATTAAAAAGTAAGAAGAAGAAAGTAAAAGAATAGATCAGAACGGCTGTACCAGGCTGCATGCACGACCGGCGCATGTGCACTAGGAATCTAATTACAGGTCAGTTTACAATGACCAAATAACCTTTCAACCAGTACGTCTTCAGACTGTGGATGGAAACCGAAGCACCCAGAGAAAACCCACACGATCACAGGGAAAACGTGCAAACTCCTTCTGGACAGCACTGTGCTAACCAGTGGAGCACCACTACAGGAGCCTGAAGACGCACACTTCAGGCTGCTGTAGTGGTGCTCCATTGCAAAAACAAGAAATTTTACAACATACTGTATGCCAATGATATTAAACCTGATTTTGATTGAACACTTATTATCTTTGTCGACAGGTAATTGAGGAGCTTTGGACCTGGGGTCAGACCCTGAAGCAAGCCAAGTGAGGGGGGCCCAAAATTGCCACTCATTTCTCTCAAAGATCGCCTACAATTTGCCGAGTTGATGGAGGTTCTACAACCTATTTTGTCCACAGGATATCTGCAAACCACATTTTGTTTGAAGTTGTTTCTACAAACATTTGTATGTTCATGTCTTTGGTGACACAGATATGCTGTTCTAAAATATTGCCAGAGGGAGTCCAAAAAGCAAGTTAAAATTAAAGGCACGGCCAATGGAAACATAGCAAGTGTATCAGCATCTTAACAAATCTGAGATTAATATTTCTAACCTATTAATTGCTTTAAGAAATTACATGAAACCCTCTCTTCTCCTTTAGATGCTGATAGGCCCACTCTGTTCTCAACACTGTCTATGTTCCTTAATTTGATTTTATATAGCTCATAGCCAATAAATTCCATGCAATTAAAAGCATGCAAAATAATTGGACTAGTTGTTCTTAAAACTACACAGAATGCCATGTCCTTTAGACAATTTCTCTTTTGATGGCCACTCGAAGCATACTGTACCTCTTGAGCTTACTGGGACTCCCTGGTGTGGTGTAGGAGGTAGTTCTGGGTCTGAAGCTCGTCGATCCCTGATCTCTCAACCCCAAGAACCAAGGAACGGGGAAGATTGGTCAGAGTTTCTGTTCCTGCGGCATGATAGCATAGCGCTCTACAGTACTAGTGACTCAGGTTCAATTCACGCCACTGCCTATAAGGAGTTCATATGTTCTCCCCGTGCTCCGATTTCCTCCCACAGTCCAAAGACGTGCCGGTTAATAGGTTAATTGGTCATTGTAAATTGTCCTGTGATCAGGCTAGGGTTAAATCGGGGGTTGCTGACGGAATGGCTCGAAGGGCTGGAAGGACTTATCCTACACTGTATCTCAATAATAAGTAAACAGATGAATACAGCGTCAGCGATCAGGGTTCAATTCCTGCTGCTGTCTGTAAAGAGTTTGTACAGTATGGTCTCACCATTACGGCAAACGTTTCCTCCGGGTGCTCCAGTTTCTTCCCACATTCCAAAGACATAGGGGTTAGGGTCAGTGAGTTGTGAACATGCTATGTTGGTGCTGGGAGCATTGCACCACTTGCAGGCTGTTCCCAGCACATCTTCAGACTGAGTTAGTCATTAAAGTAAACAACACATTTCATTGTATGTTTCGATGTGCATGTGGCAGATAAAGCTAATCTTTATCTCTCCTGACTAGCTGTTTACAGGAAATTTTATCCACACAAAGTGCTGAAGGAACTCAGCAAGTCATACAGTATCTAAGGAGGGAAATGGGCAGTTGACATTTCAGGTCATCTGGACTGAAGGAAGGAGGGGAGTATAAAGAGGTGGAGGGAAAGTGTGGACAAAGATCTGGCAGGTAATGAAGTGTCTTCCCTTCTTGAGTCTCAACCCAAAACGTTGACTGTTCAACCCGCTGAGTTCCTCCAGCACTGTGCGTGTTGCTCCAGATTCCAGCGCCTGCAGTCTCCTGTGTCACCAAAAACAAATTTTTTTTAGATAAATTGCCGCGTTGTTTTCCAAAGTTCAATTTAATGTTGAGTCTTCACTGGTGATACCTTGTTCTGAGATGGCCTGGAATCTTTTTAAGGAGTCTTGATCACACCAAAGTTCAAAGTAAATTTATTATTAAAATACATACGCGTCACCATATTCAACCCTGAGATTCATTTTCTTGTGGGCATACTCAATAAATCCATAGAATGATAACCGTAACAGAATCAATGAAAGACTGCACCATCTTAGGCATTTAACCAGTGTACAAAAGACAACAAACTGTGCAAATACAAAAATAAAGAAATAATAATAATAAATACATAAGCAATAAATATCAAGAACATGAGATGACGAGTCCTTGAAAGTGAGTCCATAGGTTGTGGCAACATTTCAATGATGGGGCAAGTGAGGTCGAGTGGAGTTATCCCCTTTGGTTCAAACGCCTGATGGATGAGGTAGATGGAACTTTTATCCCTGAACCCTGTCTTTGCAGAGGTTGTCAAAGGTACTACATAAATGCAGGTCAACCTTTCCACCTTCGCCTTCTGCTTGTTCCACAAATGTGTGCATGTGGACCAAGTGCGAGGTCAGATCTGTGCGTGGACCATGAAGGGTCTCAGCCTGGAATGTCCAACTAATCTTTCCCTTGGCTCTCGGTGTTACTCTCCGTGGATGCTGCCTGGCTTTCTGAGTTCCTGCAGCATTTTGTGTGTGTTACTGTTTGTGGAGTAGCCAGCCAGTGCTGACTGGATAGGCTGGAATGTGAATAGGTGGCCATGTCACGGGCATGTGCTGGCAGACTGCTTCTGTTTACTGTCGAGCTTTCTTTTTAACGATTAGCTTTACTTGTCACATGTACATTAAAACATACAGGGAAATGTATCGTTTGTGTCTGAGGATGTGCTGGCGGCAGCCCTCAGGTGTTGCCATGCTTCTTACAACTCACCAACCCCAACCCGTATGTATTTGGATATTGGGAGGAAACCAGAGCACCCAGAGGAAACCCACTTGGTCACAGGGAGAATGTACAAAGTCCTTACAGACAGTGGCCGGAATCGAAACCCGATCTTACAGCTTGTGCTGTAAAGCATTGCGCTAACCACTTTTCACCCTATCAGAATCAGGTTTATTGTCGTTTACATAGGTTGTGAAATGTGTTGTTTTGTGGCAGCAGTACAGTGCAGGCGTAACAAAGTTATAATTTTTTTTTAAATCATGCGAATGAGGAATAGTGAGGTCGTGTTCACAGGTTCAGAAATCTGATGGCAGAGGGGAAGAAGCTGCTTCTAAAACATTGAGTGTGTGTCTTCAAGCTCCTGTTCCTCCTCCTTGATGCCAGCAATGAAAAGAGGGCATCTCCTGGGTGGTGGGGGTCCTTAACGATGGATGCCACCTTTTTCGAAGCATCGACTTTTGAAGATGGTCTTGATGCTGGGGAGGCGAGTGCCCATGATAGAGCTGGCTGAGTTTACAACCCTCAGTAGATTATTCCGATCCTGCACAGGGTCCTTATCATGGATAGTTTAAGTTCCACAGTTAAGTACCAACTAAATTGTAAAAGGACTCAATCTGCTTGCTACCTACTGGAATAATTACCTGAATACCATTGTTTCCTCCCCCATCCCTTTAATCTTCCTTTCCAAATGTTTGCTTTTGCTAGCTAGAGATGACAATCTTCCCCATGTTTAGTATGACAGTGGTTATGCTGAACTGGACTGATATCTGGAGGTGTGGATCATCGATCTGTAGACTTGAGTTTGAATCCCCATAATTTCAGCTGGGGAACTTAAATTAAAATACCGGCCTTCACTGGGTTACAACAGGGTTCTGTTCCTGTGAACTGTTTATAACCTGCACAGCTCACAAGTCTGAAATGTAGCCACAAACAGAGTTCCCACATGGCAGAAGATGCCAGCAGCCCTCCTAGTTACCAGGAAATCCATTCCCCAGTCTCCCAAACACTCATCCGTATGCCTGGGCGGTACATAAATTGGGCATTCGTAGCCTGGAGAAGCTACCAGATTGTCATAAAAAGTATCAGCTTCAAAAAGAATATCTAGCCAGAGTGGCATGCATATGAGTCCAGTCGTACCTGTATGATTGACTCTTCATCTCCTACTCTAATAGCCCAACAACCTATTGTTTGCAGCCAATTAGGAATTGCCAATAAATATCAAACACAAAATGCTGGAGGAAGTCAGTAGGTAAGGCTGAGTACAGTCAACATTTCAGGCTGAAATGTGGAGGGATATGGACAGTCAACATTTTGGGTGGAGACCCTTTACCTGGACTGGCCCAAATGTCGACTGCCAGTGTTCTTGCCCTGGTCTTACATGTATCTCCTTCATTGGAATGATCAATTTGGGAATGTTCCTCAAATTGGGAATGTTAGGGAACTCAAGAAATAAGAGTAGGAGGAGGCCATTCAGTCCTTCCAGCCTGCCCTTCCACTCAATCCCATCGTGGATCTTCTGACCTGAGCCACAAGTCTACATTGCTACCAGTTCCCCTATTGCTCTCAATCCACCACTGTAGATAAATAATCCATCCACATCAACCTTGAATATATTCAATGCCTCATCCTCCACAGCTCGGTGGGATAGAAAGCTACAATGTTCCACAACCCTTAATTTAGTAATTCCTTTTCCTCACTGCTTAAAATGGGTGGCACCTTATTCCAGAGTAGTGTTCCCACGTTCTACATCTTCCCATGAAACAAAACATCTTCAAAGCATTAACAGCAACAGGCATAAAATTCTGGAGGAACTCGGCAAGTCAGGCAGCATCTGAGAAGGAATAAGTAATGAACATTTCGAGCCAAGACACTTCATTATTCCTACACACAATAGAAATAGTTTTTTTGTTCCTTTCTCTCTTCCATCCATCTATCTCTTCCTCTCCCATCCTCTCACCTTCACACTCCTTGTCTTCTTCTCACCTGCCCATCACCTCCCTCTGGTTTCCATTTCTTCCATGGTCTACTGTCCTCTCCTATTAGATTCCTCCTTCAGCCTGTTACCTCTTCCACCACTCCCCTCTCTGCTCCTTCGTTTATTCCCCCTTCCCCACCTTCTTCCTAACCTGGTTTCACTTATCACCTCCCTGCTTCTTGTTTCACCCCCTCACCCCCCCACCCACTTTCCCCCTCGCTTATCACCACCGTGCTCCTTCCCCTCGCCCCACCTTATTCTGGCTTCTACCCCCTTCCATTCCAATCCTGATGAATGGGCTCAGCTCAAGACATCAACTACCTTTTCCCCTCCGTAGACGCTGCCTGACCAGCTGAGTTCCTCCGGCATTTTGTGTGTGTTGTTCATGATAGCCAGCATCTGCAGAATCTCTTGTGTTTATAATTCACAGCGTTTACCCTGTCGAGACAAATCTCAACAAGATCACCTCTCATTCTATTAAACTCTAGAGATAACCCTTCATCTGAGGAAGTCAAACCAATGAGCTTTCTCTGAACATTCTAAGCAAGTGCATCCGTCCTTAAGGAAGTAAAACAAAAGCATCTGTATTACTCCTGATGAAGGGTCTCAGCCCAAATCACCGACTCATTATTCCTCTCCATAGAAGCTGCCTGGCCTGCTGAGTTCCTCCATCATTTTGTGCGTGTTAGATTTCCAGTATCTGCAAAATGTCTTGTGTTTAGGCATTACTCCATGTGTGATCCCACTGATGTTCTATACTCTGACCCTCTTACATTAAAGGCCAAAGCTCTTTCCACAGCAGAGTACAACAGTAGTGCTGTTCATATGCTACTATTATTAATACTGTGTTCATTAATCCTTGTAGACCCACCTACAGGTTGAGGTGATTTTGTACTTGATTATTCTGATGCCCTCTGTAAGAAAACTTGTGTGTTCTTCCTGTGTGCACGTGGGTTTCCTCCGTGTGCTCCTGTTTCCTCGCACAGTCCAAAGACGCACTGGTTAGCAGGTTGATTGGTCATTGTCAATTGTCCCGTGATTAGGCCAGGGTTAAATAGGTGGGCGGTGCAGTTCGGTGGGCCGGAAGGGCCTGTTCTGTGCCATATCTCTAAGTGAAATATATGCTCAAGGGAATACCAAATAGTCATTCAGTTCTCCATGCTCCTTTTGTACGGAAACATTAGTGAATGAAGATCATGGGTTAAGGGTGAAACGTGAAATATTTCAGCAGTGGCTCTGAGGACCGAACAGAATGTGGTTTTCAGATACTGGAGGTTTTTAGCTGTGTAAATGTTTTACCCTTTTGCACTGTTCCATATTTGATTGTCAGGAATCGAATGGGTGTAACAGGTCTCCTTGTTGTACTTGCTTTCTGAATAAAGATTCACTGGTTGTCTATAATCTGCTTTAGTTTTTTTTTCCAGAGTTTTCTGTGTGTCTTAACATAGTCATAGAGCACTACAGCACAGAAAAGCTGAGCAATGATTCTGCCTAGTACCATCAACCCACACCTGGACCGTAGCCCTTCACATCCACCCATTCAAGTACTTAACCAAACCTCTCATAAATGTTGAAATCAAGCCCACATCCACCACACTCGCACCACCCTATGAATGAAGACTTTGCCCCTCAGTTTCCCCTTAAATACAGTCATTGAACACTACAGCACAGAACCAGGCTCTTCGGCCCATCTAGTCCCTGCTGAATTGACTATTCTGCCTAGTCCCATCAAACTGTGCCTGGGCCATAGCCTTCCATATGCCTCCCACCCAGGCTTCTTTTACACGTTGAAATCGAACCCACGTCCACCACTTCTGCTTGTTCCACATGTACACCACCCTCTGAGTGAAGGAGTTCCACTTCATGTTCCTCTGAAACATTTCACTTTTCACCCTTAACCCATGACCGCTAGTTCTAGTCTCACCCAACTTCAGTGGAAAAAGCCTGTTTGCATTTACCCTATCTATACCCCTCATAATTTCATATATCTCTATCAAATCTCCCCTCATTCTTCTACTCTCCAGGGATTAAAGTCAACCTTTCCCTATAACTCAGGTCATCAAGTCCCATTAACGTCCCTGTGAAGTTGCTGTGTACTATTTCAATGTTATTGATAATGTTCCTGTAGGTAGGTGACCAGAACAGGACACAATTCTGCAAGTTAGGCCTCACATCAGTTTCAACATAACATCCCACACAACATCTGTTGTCTTTCACGTTTCAGATGCCTGATCTTAGCAGAGAATGTAATATGAAATTGGAATTGGAACTGGAATTCATTTATTATTTGTAGCAAGGAACAATGAAAAGCTTGTTCTGCACTCTGTTCTTATCGATCAATTCATTCCACAGTACATCGAGGTAGTACAAGGTAAAACAATAACAGAATGCAGAATGAAGTATACAAGCTACTGAGGAAGTGCAGTACATAGAACATGACGGCACAGTACAGGCCCCTTGACCACAATGTTGTAATATAGTCTAGATCGATCGAACACTCTCTCCCTCATTGCCCTCCATTTTTCTACCATCCATGTGCCTATCTAAGATTTTTTAAATATCCCTAACGTATCCACCTCTACCACCATCCTGGGCTGAGCTTTTCACGCACTCATCACTCTCTGTGTTAAAAACATACCTTTCACATCTCCCCTATACTTCCCACCATGAAATTATGCCCCTTCGTATTAGCCATTTCCACCCCCGGGAAAAGTCTCTAGCTGTACTCTGGATCTATGCCCCTTATCATCTTGTACATCTCTGTCAAGTCACCTCTCATTCTCCTTTGTTCCAAGAAGAAAAATCCTTGCTTGTTCAACCTATCTTCATAAGACATGCTCTCTGAACCAGGCAGCATCCTTGTAAATCTCTTCTGCGCCCTTGAGGTAGATTGTGAGGTTGACTGGGCACATGGTTCTTTAAGAGCCTTAAGGTGTCTCAAAGTGCTTAACAACTAATAATCTGTTTCAGTTTGGTCTACCAAGGCAATTCAGCTTCTAACGTCTAGATTGGGCAGAACAGTCAATTTCCTTTGATGAGCTTTGAGTGAGTCGCCTCGGTCACCAGGCTGAAATTTGCCCGACTTTGAATTGAATTTATTTAACTCTTACATCCATCCGACAATGTGAGGGAGTAAATATCTTTGTGGCCGTGCCTTCAAGGAAAAATAAAACACACAAGGTTAATCTCCAAATGATCTTATTCAGCGTGTAAATCTGCTACTCCCCATCACCTTTTGTGGCTTAGTATCAAATTCTGTCCACAAGTCCAGCAATAAATGCTCAGAATCTGAAAGAACAGAAAATGCTGAGAACACTCAGCAGGTCAGGTTGGGTCAGCTGAGAGAGAAACAAGAGTTCACATCTAAAGTCCCTGTACCCTCATAGGCATTCCCTCCATTCACTCCACCTATCCCCATTCTCTCCAGCTTCAATACACCCGGTAGCCACTTCATTTGGTACAGGAGTGGAACCCAATGTGGCCTTCTGCTGCTGTAGCCCATCCACTTCAAGTTCAACTGTTGTGCATTCAGAGATGCTCTTCTGCACACCACTGTTGTAACACATGGTTATTTGAGTTACTGTCACCTTCCTGCCAGCGTGAACCAGTATGGCCATTCTCCATTGACCTCTCTCAAGGCATTTTTGCCCACAGAAGAGAAAGAAAAGGAGGAGGAGTACCAGAGGGATGTGATGGGCAGGTAAGGAGATACGGTGAGAGAGGGAAAAGCGAATAGAGAATGGTGAGGTGGGGGGGGGGGCATTACCAGAAGTTTGAGAAAGCGATGTTCATGCCATCTGGTTGAGACTATATTGACTGGTTGCATCATAGCCTGGAATGGAAATGCCAATGCCCATGAACAGATACAGCCCAGTCCATCACAGGTAAAGCTCCCTCCATCATGGGTAAAGCTCTCCCAACCATTGAGCACATGTGCAAGGAGTGCTGTCACAGGAAACCAGCATCCATCATCAAGGAACCCCCAGCACCCAGTCTATGCTCCCTTTTCGCTCTTGCCATCAGGTAGAAGGTACAGGAGCTTCAGGACTCCACACCACCAGGTTCAGGAGCAGTTATTATCCATCAACCATCAGGCTCTTGAACCAGAGGGGATAATTTCATTCAACTTCATTAGCCCTAGCGCTGAACTGTTCCCACAACTTATGGACTTGCAAGGACTCTTCCTCTCATGTCCTTGAGATTTGTTGCTTGTTATTACTACTATTATTATTTTCACTTTTGTATTTGCAGTTTGTTGTCTTTTGCACACTGGTTGTTTGTCCTGTTGGGTGGAGTCTTTCAATGATTCTATTGTGTTTCTTGGATTTACTGTGTATGTGCACAAAAAAAAGAGCTTTTCCCTTTCCAATTCCAATTGTTTGAGGTTTCAGTGGCCTTGTCTTTGCTATTTTAGGTCTAATTTTCAAGTTCAGTTTATTGTCAACCAACCGTACACATGTATACCGCCAAACAAAGCAACATTCCTCTGCTCCAAAGTGCACACTACAGTACCGATAACTCACAACACATAAAGTAATATTACCACAAAGAAATTAACAAATAATATGATACAAGTTAAAAAGTAAGCAGTATAACATTACTGGCACTTCATATGTGATGATACCTCAGTGCTGGCAGGGAGTTCAGTATCTCACGGCCTGGGGGAAGAAGCTGATTCCCATTCTAACAGTCCTTGTCCCATTGCTCTGGTACTTCCTGGTAGGGTGTCAAAGAGATTGTTGGATGGATGGGAGAGATCCTCAACAATGCTAAGGGCCCTGCATACACAGTGCTCCAGATAAATATCTCGGATAAGTGGAAGAGAGACCCCGATGATTCTCCCAGCAGTCTTCACAAACCTTTCACAGTCTTCACAGTCTTGCAGTCAGATACCTTGCAATTCCTGTACCAGACTGTGATGCAGCTGGTCAGGACTTTCTCAATGGGGCTCCTGTATAAGTTGTTTAGAATAGGGTTGGGGGAAAGGAAGTGGAGGTGATGTAGCTGGGCTTTCTTGACCAAATAGGTGGTGTTGAGGGACAAGGTGAGATCATCAGTGTATCTTGGTACATGTGACAATAATATACCAATATACAATACTCAGTCCCAATTCTCTCTCCATTGTCACTGCCTGAACTACTGAACATTGTTAGCATTCTTTGTCTTCATGTCAAATATGCTGCTTTAACACATATAGTATACCCATTTTGCATTGTTAAACTATCAATCCAAGTAGTACTGTACTACTGGGTGACGGGGGTGGAGATATAGTTGAAGTCAGAAGTTTACATACACCTTAGCCAAATACATTTAAACTCAGTTTTTCACAATTCCTGACATTTAATCTTAGAAAACATTCCCTGTCTTAGGTCAGTTAGGATCACTACTTTATTTTAAGAATGTGAAATGTCAGAATAATAGTAGAGAGAATGATTTATTTCAGCTTTTATTTCTTTCATCACTTTCCCAGAGGTTTACATACACTTTGTTAGTATTTGGTAGCATTACCTTTAAATTGTTTAACTTGGATCAAATGTTTTGGGTTGCCTTCCACAAGCTTCTCACAGTAAGTTGCTGGAATTTTGTTTCATTCCTCCAGACAGAACTGGTGTAACTGAGTCAGGTTTGTAGGCCTCCTTGTTCGCACATGCTTTTTCAGTTCTGCCCACAAATTTTCTATCGGATTCCCAAATGACCTTAGACAGGAAATGTTTTCTCGGATTAAATGTCGGGAATTGTGAAAAACTGAGTTTAAATGTATTTGGCTAAGATACATGTAAACTTCTGACTTCAACTATACGTCTCTACCAAAGGAGGTGTAAGGCACTCGTTCCCTCCACCAGCCTGCAGGTCACCCTTGGGCAAGGTGTAGCACCTGCTTAGTCATCCCAATCAGGCTCACATGAAGCCATGGGAGCAGGTGGTGGATGGTCGTATGAACAGCTGGTGCATATCACAAATCCTGGTTATGTGACCACTGACACCAGGCAGACAATCTCTGAAGAGTATTGATAATGGCAGGGGTCTCCCATCTTGTAAAGTCACTGTCCAGAAGAAGGCAATGTCAAATCACTTCTGTAGAAAAATTTGCCAAGAACAATCATGGTAATGGAAAGACCATGATCGCCCACATCATACGATACAGCACATAATGATAATGAGTACTGCACAGACATTAGGTACTGGACTAACAGACAGAAGGTTGAACCATTGACCAAAGGATATAGGCATCAATACAGAAAGGGACTTTATGTTCACCATTGCATCCTTGCTTTTACAGAGGCAATACCTTTCCCTTGTACCTCAGCCGATGATTCCTGTCCACTGTGCTGGTGTCTTTTCCACCTCCCATACCTCCACTCTCCTCTCTTCCATTCCAGAACCAGGTCACATTTACCTTAGACCACAAGACCATTGTGTCTGCACTGCCAATCCATCATGCCTAATTTATTATCCCTCCAAACCCCATTCTCCTCTTTTCTCCCCGTAACCTCTGACGTGCTTACCAATCAATAACCTATCAACCACCACTTTAAATATACTCAATGATCTGGCTTCCACAGTCATCTGTGACAACAAATTCTGCAGATTCACCGCCTTTTGGCTAAAGAAATTCCTCCTAATCTTTGTTCTAAATAGACATTCTTCTATTCTGAGACTGTGCCCCCTGGTCCCAAACTCTCCCACTATAGGAAACGTCCTCTCCACACCCACTCTGTCTAGGCCTTGGCTTCGTCTTCTGCCTCACCAGCCTACACTTTCAACCAATCACTGGTCAAGATTGAAGTGGCTCACAGGAGGTAGAAGCTTTCTTAGCTGCTACTCTGTGATGTTTCTTATAACACATAACACATGCCTACTAGAGCTTATGACAGTGAAGCCCAAGCAACATAGGAGAATTTTTGAAGGATCTAGCGCGAATGGTGCCGGGTATTGAAGGAAGATGAGAAGGTGTGTTAGGAGCTATTAAACACTAGGGGGCAGTGAGAGCCCAGCCAAAGCCTATTGTTAAATTGACTTTAGCCTATGAGGCTAATATCTCATCCATCATATCTCATCCCTGCGCATTCCCAGAACAGAGAAGACCACTAAGTTTGCAAACAGGGAATTCAGTGCTTCACCCTCAACTGTGATGGTCTGAGTTCACCTCTTGTCACCTCCACCTCTCTCCTCATAGCCTCCGTCACTGCCTCCACCCTCCTTCATCTGCTGATCACTCCTTCTCAAGAAGGCAACATCCATTATCTCAAAGACCCCACCATCCAGGTAATGCCATCTTCTCTCAGCTACCGTCAGATGGAGAAGTATCGAAGCTGAAATCCCACATGACCATGGAAGCCTGAAGACACACACTCACTGCTTTAATAACAGCCTCCTTCCCTTCACCATCAAATATCTGAATGGTCCATGAACACACAAACACTTCCTCACTATTCCATTTCTGTACTTTTATTTACTGTAATTTATAATAACTTTTTAGGCATTGCACAAAGAAGCGCATCTCAGTGATAATAAACTTCTCACAAATTTCCACAGATGTACCGTGGACAGCGTTCACCTAACTGGCTGCATCGCCGTCCGGTATGGGTGGGGTGGGGGAGGCTACTGCATAGGATTGCTCCATCATGGGCACTAGCCTCCATAGTATCCACGACATTTCAAAACAGCAACATCCATCATTAAGGATCCCCATCACCCAGGCCATGCCCCCTTCTCATTGCTACCATCAGGTAGGAGATACAGGAGCCTGAAGGCACACAGTCAATGTTTTCAGAACAGATTCTTCCCCTGTGCCACCAGATTTCTGAATGGACATTGAACCCATGAACACTACCTCACTACTTTTTTCTCTCTCTTTTTGCATACTTATTTAATTTAATTTAACTTAAGTATATATATATATATATATATATACTTCTTACTGTAATTAACAGTTTTTATTATTCTGTATTGCAATGTACTGCCACCACATAACAATACATTTCACGACATATGCTAGTGATATTAAACCTGTTTCTGGTTCTGAAATAAGTTGAAAAATATAATTCAAATTGTCTGTAGTGTAGTTTGTATGTATGATGCAACCAATCAGAATGCTCTCATATTCTCGCGTGTATTTCATCCCATCCATTCTGATCATTTCATTACAACAGCACATTAAGGTACTGCATGGGAAATGCAATAACAGAATAAACTGTTCCAGTTACAATGAAAGTGCAATCCAGGCAGACAGTCAGGAACGAGGTCCTAACGAGGTAGATTGTGAGGTCTATGAAATGTAACCAATTTTCCATTCTATCTTCTATGCACGAGCCAAATTAAACCCATGAAATTGCTCATTGAAAACTGCTGATCTCAGCTTGTTCCATGTTCAGAGGATCTGGCCACCAGTGGAGCTGGTGGGACCGTGGCGTAGCAGTTAGTACAGCACTTTAAAGCACCAGCAGGGTTCAGTTCCCGCGGCTGCCTGTAAGGAGTTTGCACGTTCCCCGCATGACTGTATGGGTTTACTCCAGGTGCTCTGGTTTCCTCCCATCCGACCCCCACCCCCCGGATCAGGATCAGGTGAAGGCATGGGAGCAGGTGGTGGATGGTTGTGTGAGCAGCTGGTGCATGTCACAAATCCTGGTTTTGTGACCACTGACGCCAGGCCAACAATCTCTGAAGTGGGATCCTTCGTGACATTACTGGCCCTTCTCTGGCACCTTTCTGTATATATGTCATTGATGGTAGTGCCAGTGATGCGTTGGGCAGTTCTGATGTTTCAAGGTGTAGGTGTCAGGTAAAGCTAATCTCCTTTATTTTTAACTATGGGTCTGGCAGGGTACTCAAAGAACCTGGATCTTGGGCTTGGTCCCGATGTCTCTCCTGGCATCTCACCTCTCAAATGACCAAAGTGCATGCTGATCCAGGGGGCCGGTGACCTGGACAATGAGCTCCCGGCTATTCACACATGAGAGAGCATGTCAGGTACGGAACAGGGAACATCACTGCTGGGACACAATGCGTTCATAACCTATCTTCAGGTTTTAAGATCTTAAAGCTAAAGATTTTTTAAAAAGATTAACTATCTTTTTCTAAGAATAAAGATTATTTTGTAAGAAAAAACAACTCTCAAGAGTATGGTACATTGCTGGAGATATCACGCCTGGATAAGAACTTGTTGAGAGGTGATCTCATTGAAACCTATCGACTGTTGACAGACCTCAATGGAGTGGATGTGGAGAGGACCTCAAAGTAAAGGGATGTCCATTTAAAACAGAGTTGAGGAGGAATTTTTTTGCCAGAGAGTAGTGAGTCTGTGGAATTCGTTTCCACAGGTGGCGGTGGAGGCCAGGTCATTGGGTATGTGTGTGTATATATATATATATATATATACACACACACGTGAGGGGTGTTCATGGCCTAAGGTAGATGGAGATGAGTTATACGGCTCTCATTACATGCACATGCAGTTCAACTCTTTGAGTGAAAAATGCAGAAAGTTTGAAGTTAATAACTCATCTCCTTCTACCTTAGGCCACAAACTTATCAATCACCCCACATAAAATTACTACAGTATTGTGCTAATGGTTTAGGCAACCTAATCAAAATCAAAAAGCACAGGATAAGATGTTAATATCCCTCATGCCAATGGGTCATGAGCACTTGCTCGAGACTGCCTTGATGTAGGGAGTGGTACAGGGTTGACTCGCAGGGGTTTTCAAGTGGGCACCCTCCTTTCTCGATGTTTCATCAGTTAGCCCACTACAATGATGACTTCTGGCATCCCAGAGTCACCTCCTTCCCCTCCTTTGTGTCCTCCCACTCTCTTGATGCTATCTTGGAGCCCGGGAGAGGTCTTTTCACTGACTGCTTCTTTCCGCCACCTCTGATGTGGCTCTGAAGGTTTGCCATAGAGCCTGACCATAGATCCATAGCTCCTTCACCAATTTGATGGTGGGTGTGGCTATAAATCCCCAATAACCAAATCCCACAGAACAAACATTGATTTTCCAGCCCTGTCGCTGAACTGCATAGTGTAGCCTCTTATGCTCATGTGTTTCAGTCACTGAATCCTCCCATGGGACTGTGAGTTCCATGATGTAGACAATGTGTAATAAATTGGACCAGAGAACCAAGTCTGGCCTAAGGCTGGTGGTTGCAAGGTCTGGTGGAAAGGTGAGTTGCTTATTGACATCCACCAGCATTTTCCAGCCACAGGCCACGTTCATCTGTACGGTTTCAGGCTTGGGGGGAGATCAGTTGGCCTTTTCTCTCTCTCCTGGTCAAATGCTGCTGGTGTCAGAGTATTAGTCACTCTAGGGGGCAAGGAGCTGGTTTCTATCCTCTTGTAAGGGGTTTCTTTTTTTTATGTCACTGCGTAGCCTAATTAAAATGGCTTATTTGTTATGTTAACTGCTGAGAAAGTCCTCCCGCTAGCAGTTTGTTTGGATCATGTTACTGATAAGAAGATGTTACGAACCAATTGGGATAGTTGTTATGCTTTCGGTGTGTCTGTAAGGCTCAGGTGGATCACTCCGAGTGGTCCCGAGCCGCGAGTCCACAAGGTCGAGGTGGTCCGAGGGGATCGCAGGGTGAAGAAGGAGGGTCCTGAGCTCTGACTGTTTGTGCACGAAGAGATTGAACTTCGATAAGTGTGGCGCCTTTTATTTTCCTTTTATATTTTATTCTCTATTAATTATATAGTTCCAGTAATATCTATAAACTGTAAATCATTTAATCGTATCTGGTGTATTGTCTGTTATTTGGGCGAGGTGGGGTACATCACACAGCATCCACACAAACTATTACCCAGTTTGGCGGGGCCGAGGGCTATTTCCCTAGACGACAGCGAGCTGAGCGACCCTGAGGCTGGCCGGGGAACTACAGTTTCAATTGCTGCTGCCAGACTCTTCAAGACCTGGTTGTGATGCCATGTGTATCTGCCTTGTGTGAGGCTGGTTTTGCAGCTTGCCAGGGTATGATTGAGGGTCGCTGGAATCAGGCACAGGGCACAAGCTGTGCCCTCACCAAACCACTGGTGGAGGTTTTTTAATGAGGGAAACACATCACATGTAGCTCTGATGAGAAAGCTAAGTCTGTTTGCTTCCATCTCCCAGAAGTCCTTCCAGCTGATTTTCCTACTCTTAATTCTTTCCCACCGCATCCATTGTCCCTGCTTAGCCAGGGAGACAGCCTGTGCACGTCTGTCTGACTCTTCTTGTCACCGTACTTCCTCAACAACCATCGTCCTTGCTCTGGAACTGTGTCCTTGCCCCAGGTGAGTCCACTTGCTGCCAGATCAAAGTCGTCCCTGTCCTGTTGGACTTGCCCCACAATGTCTTTGTGACTAAGGGCGGCTGTTGCTTGTTGCACTACATCAGCTGGGGTCCATTCCCCACCCCAGTTGATAAGGTCCGTGCAGTGATACTGATGGTCTTGTCATGAGAGACTTTGTGTCATCTCTAGAAACACCTTAGAACACTTGAATGCCTCTGTAAGGCTAGTGAAAGGTAGTTCAAGGACTCCCTTACCAGGGAGACTGATGTTACTGATACAGCTTGGGATACCCAGCCACATTTTTATGAACAACATGATTGCTCGCTCGAGCTCCTTTAGGTGATAGTGGGACCTGATAGACAGTGAGTGGCCACATCACCCAGGTAGGTATCCAAACTGTAAGCACCAGAGCTTCAGTTTCCCAGGCAGCATGGTCTTGTCGATGTTATCCAGGCCGTTGGCAATGTGCTGCTTTAGTTGCTGCACCTGCTCTTTGTCTATGTGACTGGCATTGTGACATCTACCAGGCTATTCAGACACTGTGGGTCATCACCAATGCAGAACCTGATGCCTTTCAGCATTCCCTTGACTATGGAGATGCTTTGTGACTTGCTGGGTCTGATTTTCATTCGAGCCCGCTTGATGTTTTCCTGCATCTTTCCGAGTGGGCGCTTGGTGCATGCTGCATGTATGTGCCTTAGACTTTTGCACAGAACCGTATGTCATGAAATATGTTGTCTTTTGTCACAGCAGTACAGTGTAATACATAAAAAATACTGTAAATTACAATCAGAAATACTTATAGATATTTCTTATTGTTTTTATACACACACACACACACACACACACACACACACACACACACACACACACACACACACACACGATATGACTTGGGTCCCACCAGACCGGGAGAGCCAGGGTGTTTTGACTACCCGCGCCCCCAATCTGAGTAAGTGCTCTGTAAATGCTGCCCACTTGCAATTACCCATTGGCATGAAATAACAGATCGTACATTGCATACAATTATAAAGGAAGAGTGTTTACAAATTTCAGCTTTATTGAATGGTTAGTAAGAAAAAGAAAAGAAATGAATAAATAAGGACCCATTACAGTTAACCCAGTCCAAATGTGCATATAACTTGGAGCTCATCTTGAAGTTGTCTTTAACTCACCCGCTGGACCTGCGGTGAAAACACACACCACCTTTCAAATGTCACTCGAAACCCACCTTGAACAAATGGGCAAACACGAGGAAATCTGCAGATGCTGGAAATTCAAGCAACACACATAAAAACTGCTGGTGAACGCAGCAGGCCAGACAGCATCTACAGGAAGAGGTACAGTCGACGTCTCGGCCCGAAACGTCGACTGTACCTCTTCCTATAGATGCTGCATGGCCTGCTGCGTTCACCAGCATTTTTTATGTGTGTTGAACAAATGGGTTCCTCCAAGGGAGTATTCCTCCTTCCTCCTGGAAGCCATTCATCTTCACAAGGCACCCTGTGCAACAGGGATGGCATCCTCAGCCATCTTCCCTCCTGTCTTCTCCCAGCTCCCACCAAAAAGACTTCGACCCGCAGCAGTGTCTGTCACCAAAAACCTCCACCCAGTGTTCTCTAGAGCAGTGGTCCCCAACCTTCGGGCAAATTTATAGATGGTTCTTGAGGAATGCCTAGCCACACAGTGATGTGTATATAGAGAGTAGAGCAGTGGGCTAAGCTCACACCTCTGAGGTGCGCACTGATGTCTTTACTGCTGAGGAGGCTAGTGCCCATGCTGGAGCTGACTGAGTTTTCAACCCTCTGCCGCTTTTTCTGATCCTGTGCAGTAGCTGCTACGTAACAAGTGGTGAAGCAACCAGCTGGGAAGCTCTCCATGATACATCTGTAGAAATTTGTGAGTGTCTTTGGTGACATATCGATTCTCCTCAAACTCCTGATGAAAAATAGCCACTACCATGCCTTCTTCTTCATGGTTTGTTATGGCAACTGCTCTGCACAAGAAACTTCAGGGAGCTGTGAACACAGCTCAGCAAAACAGGGAAACCAGCCTCCTTTCTATGAACTTCATCTACAGCTCTCTCTGCCTTGGCAAAGTAGTCATAGTCATAGTCATACTTCATTAATCCCGGGGGAAATTGGTTTTCGTTACAGTTGCTCCATAAATAATAAATAGTAATAGAACCATAAATAGTTAAATAGTAATATGTAAATTATGCCAGTAAATTATGAAATAAGTCCAGGACTAGCCTATTGGCTCAGGGTGACCCTCCAAGGGAGGAGTTGTAAAGTTTGATGGTCACAGGCAGGAATGAATTCCTATGACGCTCAGTGCTGCATCTCGGTGGAATGAGTCTCTGGCTGAATGTACTCCTGTGCCCAACCAGTACATTATGTAGTGGATGGGAGACATTGTCTAAGATGGCATGCAACTTGGACAGCATCCTCTTTTCAGACACCACCATGAGAGAGTCCAGTTCCATCCCCACAACATCACTGGCCTTACGGATGCGTTTGTTGATTCTGTTGGTGTCTGCTACCCTCAGCCTGCTGCCCCAGCACACAACAGCAAACTTGATAGCACTGGCCACCACAGACTCGTAGAACATCCTCAGCATCATCCGGCAGATGTTAAAGGACCTCAGTCTCCTCAGGAAATAGAGCTAGCATAATGAACGATCCCACCCTCTCCAGGTGTGACAGTCTCTGTTCTCCTGCCCCATCCCCAACCCAGTGGGGCAGAAGATACAAAAGCCTGAAAGCAGGTACGACCATGCTCAAGAACAGCTTCTATCCCATTGCTATAAGACTATTAAACCATTTCCCAGAATGATCTGATAGACTCCTGTCCTCACAATCTAACTTATGAATTTATGAATTTACATCTTATTGTCTGGATGACATGAGAGAGGCAGATACAACAGGGTATTTTAAGAAACTCTTAGATAGGTGCATGGAGCTTAGGAAAATAGAGTTCTATGCAGTAGGGAAATTCTAGGCAGTTTCTGGAGTAGGTTACATGGCTGGCACAACATTGTGGGCTGAAGGGCCTGTAACATGCTGTAGATTTTCTATGTCTATGTCTATGTATGACGTACTGGTTGGTAGATTAATTGGTCATTGTAAATTGCCCTGTGATTAGGCTGGGGTTAAATCGGGTGTTCCTGCGAGGCGTGGCTCGAAAGGCCTAACAATGTCCCTCAGTAAATAAATAAGTAAATAATGAGATTAAATATTCGGTATGGACAGCAGGTAAAATTATACGAAAGATGTCAATAAAATTGAGAGAGTACAGAGGAGATTTAATAGAATGTTACCTGGGTTTCTCCACCTAAGTCACAGAAAAAGGTTGAACAAGTTGGGTCTTTATTCTTTGGAACATAGAAGGTTGAGGGGGGACTTGATAGAGGTATTTAAAATTATGATGGGGATAGATAGAGTTGACGTGGATAGGCTTTTTCCATTGAGAGTGGGGGAGATTCAAACAAGAGGACATGAGTTGAGAGTTAAAGGACAAAGGTTTAGGGGTAACATGAGGGGGAACTTCTTTACTCCGAGAGTGGTATCTGTGTGGAACGAGCTTCCAGCAGAAGTGGTTGAGGCAGGTTCGATATTCTCATTTAAAGTTAAATTGGATAGATATACGGACAGGAAAGGAATGGAGGGTTATGGGCTGAGTGCAGGTCGCTGGGACTAAGTGAGAGTAAGAGTTCGGCACGGACTAGAAGGGCCGAGATGGCCTGTTTCCGTGCTGTAATTGTTATATGGTTATATGGTTAAAACACTGTACCATGATCCATGTGCCAATAATAAGCCAATTTACCAATTTAACTGCTGAGTTTCTCCAGCAGATTCAGGGGTTCGCAATCTTTTTTATGCTATGAAGCCTTACCATTAACCGGGGGTCTGTTAACCCCAGGTTTGGAACCTCTGAGTAAATGGTTTGTTGCTTCTGCTCCACATTCCAGCATCAGCAGTCCAGTTCTCTCCTCCTTGACCTCACTTCTGGGAACCTGCCTTGATGAAGTTCAGTGTCAACTGTTTGATGGCTCTGCTCGGATGTTGAACATTAAAGGTGTTATAGAAACGCATTGTAGATGCACCAAGTATAATCCTTCAAAGTTCATTTGATTTGGGGCCCGTTCCCTGAGAATGGAAAATTGTACATGTCTCTCTGATACTTAAGAAAGGTGATGGAGCGAAACCAGGCAATTATAGAGCGGTTAGTCTGACAGCTGTAGCAATGAAATTACTGGAGTCTATAATTAAGGATGGAGTGACTGAATGCCTTGAACATTTTCAGCTGATCAGAGAGAGCCGGCGTGGATCTGTAAAGGGTCGATTGTGCAGGACAAACCTGACCAAATTCAGTTACAGGAGGTTGGGCTGCGAAGGCTTTATAAGGCATTGGTCGGACCACATGGAGTATTGTGAGCAGTTTTGCACCCTTTATCTAAGAAAGGATGTGCTGGTATTGGAGAGGGTCTGGGGAGGTTCACAAGAATGATCCCGGAAATGAAAGGGTTAACATTTGAGGAGAATTTGGTGGCTCTAGGCCTGTACTCACTTGAATAAGAATGAGGGGAGAGGGTCTCATTGAAACCCATCGAATCTTGAAAGGCCTAGATAGAGTGGACATGGAGAGGACGTTTTCCACAGTGGGAGGGCACAGTCTCAGAATAGAAGGATGTCCCAGATGAGGAAGAATTTCTTTAGCCAGAGGGTGGTGAATCTGTGCAATTCGTTGCTACAGATGGCTGTGGAGGCCAAGTCATTGGGTAAATTTAAAGCTGAGGTTGATAGATTCTTAATCAGTCAGGGTGTCGAAGGTTACAGGGAGAAAGCAGGAGAGTTGGATTGAGAAGGGTGATAAATCAGCCATAATTGAATGGTGGAGCAGAGTCAATGGGCTGAGTGGCCAAATTCTGCTCCTATGTCTTGTGGTCTGCAGGTATTATTCATGTGGACATTTTACGGGAGTTAAAATTCCTCACAAGATGTTGGTAGTTGCAGCCTCGTGAAACTCGTACTCGAAGAAGATGTTAGACAAAGCTGAGCTGTTTTCTCAGGAACATCAGAGGCTGAGAGGAAATCATGATAGGCAGTCAGAGACTTTTCCCGATGGTAGAAAAATCGAATGCAAGGGGACATGCATTTCATATGAGACGGGGGAAAAATCTAATAGAGATTTGCGAGTTAAAATTTTTACACAGAGAGTGGTGGGTGCCTTGACTGGGCTACTGGGGCTGCAAATGTGATAGAGATGCTTGCGAGGCTGTTAGATAGTCACATGAAAATACAGGGAATGGGGGGATACGGATCAGCATGGATTTCAAAGTTCGAAGTACATTTACTATCAAACTATGTTTACCACATATAACATTGGGATTCATCTGCTTCCAGACAGCCACAAAACGAAGAAACCCAGCAGCACCCATTAAGAAAAGAAGAAAAATGTTCAATGTGCAGAATTTTTTATTAGTTTAGTTTAATTTTTCATCGTATTCGGTGCAGATATCATAGGCCAGAGGGCCTGGTCCTGTGCTGTACTGTTCGGTCTATCTATCTATGTATCTATCTGTTTGTCTATATCTGTCTATCTATTTCTCTATTTTTTTCTAATTGTTAGGTAAATGGAGACTGTAATCTTTACGTTTTATGTCGAGTTTATTGTCATTTGCATGCATGCACAGGGCAATGACAAACTTGCAGCAGCATCAGAGACACAGCATTCACACAAGAAAAACATAAATTATGCAAAATCATACAAGGAGTATTTGTGCCTGGAAAACACTGTGAGGGGTGGTGGTAGAGGTTGACATGCAGAACATAGAAAATTACTGCAGAGTGCAGGCCCTTTGGCCCTCACTACTGTGACGATCTTTTAACTAACCCTTCCTTCCTACATAGCCCTCCATTTTTCTATCATCTGTGTGCCTATCTAAAGTTCCTTAAACATCCATAATGTACTGTATCTGCCTCTACACCTACCCTGTAGGGAATTCATAAGACCATAAAATATATGAGCAGAATTAGGCGATTCAGCTCATTGAATCTGCTCTGACATTTGATCATGGCTAATTTATTTTACCTCTCAACCCAATTCTCCTGCCTTTCCCCCTGCAAACACCCTAACTAATCAAGAACCTATCAACCTCCACTTTAAATATTTCCAATGAATTCCACAGATTCACCACCCTCTGGCTAAAGAAATTCCTCCTCATCTCTGTTCTAATTGGATGTCCTTGTATTCTGAGAGCGTGCCCTCTGATTTTAGACTCTTCCACTATAGGAAGCATCCTTTCCACACCCACTCTGTCTAGGCCTTTCAATACCCAATACCAGCATACAAGAGACTCTTAAATAGGATGTGTGAAAGATGGAGGGTTATGGGATGTGTAGGAGGGAAAGGTTAGATTGATGATGGAGTAGGATTTTCGGCCACAAATTATGTTCTGTGTTCTTCCTCCCTAATTCGTTATGTACCACATTGTATGATGTAGGTGATTGTGGTCTTTCCATGACCGTGATTGGTCCTGGCAAATTTTTCTACAGAAATGGTTTGCCATTATCTTCTTCTGGGCAGTGTCTTTACAAGACAGGTGACCCCAGCCATTCTCAATACTCTTCATGATTATCTGCCTGCTGTCAGTGGTCGCATCACCAGGACTTGTGATCTGCATCAGCTGCTCGTACAACCATCCACCACCTGCTCCCATGGCTTCACGTGACCCGGATCAGGTGGAGGGTTGCTAAGTGGGTGCTACACCTTGCCCAAGGGCAATTATCTCCAATCCGCAACTTCTATGTTCTATGTTTTGCAAAAAGGTCCTGTACTGTGTTGTAATATTTTGTGTTCTATGTTCTAAAATAAATGGAACATTTCACTTTGAGCAGCAAGAGATGAATCCGGGTATTTCATTCGTGCATCAAATCTCAAAACGTCAATATTTTTCACATTGATGCTCGATTGTAAACACAAGGATGGTGTACATCCACTGCACTGAGCCTGCGACCTATTTTATCCACAGTGAAAGGCAAAGGCTCAGAGACACACAAGTGGTCAGGAGGCATCTAAAGAGGGGAGAACCAAGGGCCAATCTTTTAGATAATCAGACTTGGCCGAAAGCAGACTCAGTGACCGGAGTTCAGACTCAAATGACCGAAGTTCAGACTCAGGGACTAGAGATCAGCCTCAAGGATCTAATTCCATGCTGCATCACTCTATGCTTCCTTGAACTGGAAAGATAAGTTTTAAGGTGCAGAGGTTTAATTTTTAAATGAATTTTTAATGTAATTAAGCATGGTAGCATCTATTGCAGTACCCATGAACCGGGTTGAATTCCGCCATCGTCTGTAAGGAGTTTGTACAAGCTTCCCATAGCTGCATGGGTTCTGCCTAGTGCTCTGGTTTCCCTTCTCATTCCAAAGATGTACAGGTTAGTAGTTAGTAGGATAATTGCTCACATGTGTGTAATTGGGCAGCGGGGGCTCGTTGGGCTGGAAGGTCCTGTTAATGGGTTGTATCTCTAATTACCTAAAAAAAATTAAAGAAATGGAGGTGGTTCAGAGAGATGGAGTCATAGGGTCATAGAAAAAGGCTCTTCAGCCCAATGTGTCCATACCACCCAAGATTCCCATCTAGGCTGGTCCCATTTGTCCGCATTTGGCCCACACATCTCTCAACCAGATGTTCCCAAGCTTTTTATGCCATGGACTAATACCATTAAGCAAGGTGTCTGTTATCCCCAGGTTGGGAACCCCTGCTGTAAACCTTTTCTGTTCTTGAACCTGTCCAGGCACCTTTTGGATGCTGCTACTGCAGTTGTCATGGCCACTTTTGGCACCTCATTCTATCCACTGCCCACTCTCTGGGTGAAAAGGTTGCCCCCTCAGGTTCATATTAAGTCTCTCCTCTCTCTGTGCCTTCTTGATTCCCCAACCCTAGGAAAAGGACTGCGTATTGTCCCTATTTAGGCCCCTCATCATCTTGTACACATTTGTAAGATCACCTCTCATTCTCCCATGCTCCAATGCTAAATAATAACCTGCTCAAGCTCTCTCCATAACTCAGTACTTCAAGTCCCGGTAACATTCTCATAAATCTCCTTTGCATTCTGTTCATCTTACTGGCAACTTGCCTGTAGAAACTTAACTGACCAAAACTGGACACCATGTTCCAGACATAGACTCACCAAAGCCTTGTACAACTGAAACATAAGAACTCCAACTTCAATACTCAATGTCCTGTTGGATTAGGGTATAAGATTGCTCAATCTCTTGAGTTTTTCTTGCAGCTGATCTTTCCTATGCTTGCTTATATTTTTATAAAAGCACCGATTTAATGTGTGTGAAATTGTTCAGTGAATTTTCCAGTAACTATAACATAGTTGCTTCTGTATTTTTTTAGTAACTTCTTAGTTTTTTTAAGCCAATTGAAACTGGCTATTTTATAGGTTAATTGTTATCACTGAAATATTGTTATATTTTTAGTCAGAGCTAATTTTTGTATAAGATGTTTTAGGCTTCTTTGTTCTTCTCTTTCTTCTTTGTTCATTCTTTGCCCTTGTAGCACTTCATAAAATGGCCGTAAACAAGTTTTATGCCTCTTTCTTGACTTCCAAACTTCTGGATCACAAAATCACCAGGAACCAACAGCCCCGACTGAAGAAGGCCAGTGTACTATAAGCCTCCTTCATCACCCTGTCTGCCTGCAACCCACTTATTATTATTATTATTATTTCCTTTTTGTATTTGAACAGTTTGTTGCTTTTTTCACACTAGAAGAATGCTCAAGTTGGTGCAGTCTTTCATTGATTCTGTTATATATAGCTAGATACTTTATTGGTCCCAAAGGAAATTACAGTGTTACAGCAGCATTACAAGTGCACAGATATACAAATATACAAATAACAGAAGAGAAGTAAGAAAGCATAAAAAATGAGTAACTTCAAACATTCTAACAGGAGGGTGTCATCACTTCCCCGGGTATAGGTTGACTCATTATATAGCGCTCCTTGGATCAGCACAGTTGCCTTAGTCTATTACTAAAAGTGCTCCTCTGTTCAGCCAAGGTGGCATGCAGAGGGTGAGAGACAAGGGGCATCAGGTTTGGCAGGTGTCTTCTCAACGATAATGTTCTCATCATGCCTCTGGACCTGTAGAGTGGCATCGAGTTTGGTAGGTGTCTTGTCTAAGACAACCTTATCGGTTGCTGTCAGTAACATGATCATTACTGAGAGGTAAGTCCAGTGACTGTAATGTGTCCGTCTTGTTGGAGGCAATCAACTCAAGTATGTTCTTCGGTTGAGCATCCAGTATTTGGTCCACATGATGTCTCCATGTCTGATCTCCAACATTCACTGTGTCCATTAGTGGTCTAGTAGCTGTTCTATCCGGTGTCTACTTGTCTTCTCGGTAATCACGCACTCGGACTTCCTGTCCGATCTCGAGGTTCCTTTTGCTTCACATGGCAAATGGCTGAAATGTTTATTCTGTACTTCCCTCTGGAGGTCTGGTTTCAGGAGATTTTTGTTTGTTTGTTTGTTTTATCGACTACACAAAAGCATTTGATAAAGTGAAGCACAATAAGTTAGTTGAAATATTACAGAAAACTCTAGATCTAGATTCAAGAGCCCTCCACCTAATCAGAAATCTGTACTGGGAACAAACTGCCACTGTA
This sequence comes from Mobula hypostoma, assembly GCF_963921235.1. Taxonomy (NCBI): domain Eukaryota; kingdom Metazoa; phylum Chordata; class Chondrichthyes; order Myliobatiformes; family Myliobatidae; genus Mobula; species Mobula hypostoma. Next base: position 193,750,051 of record NC_086100.1, read on the forward strand.
GGAATAGGTGGAGAAATAGGTTAGTTTATGAAAATCAAGAGAGGTGTTAGACAAGGGTGTGTTTTCTCCCCTGATTTATTTAATGTGTACAGTGAAACAATATTACAAAAAATAAGAGACATCTTGGGAATCAAAGTTGGCCGTGAAAACATCAATAATTTCAGATATACAGATGGCACTGTGTTAATTGAAAGTACGGAGGAAGAACTACAAAATTTAATTGATATAGTTTTTGAAGAAAGTGCAAAAATGGGTCTACCTATCAATTGCAAAAAGATAGAATGTATGGTGATATCCAAAAAGAAGGAGAATCCTATCTGCAGGCTGGGAATAAATGGGGAAGACATAAAACAAGTACAGAACTTTTGCTACTTAGGAAGCTGGGTGACATCAGATGGCAGGTGCGACATGGACATCAAAAGAAGAATAGGGATGGCAAAAGACAACTTTACGAGAATGAAGAGTATACTGACCAATACTAAACTAGACATGACAACCTGCCTCAGAGTACTGAAATGTTACGTTTATCCAGTTATGTTATATGGCTCAGAATGTTGGACAATATCTAGTAACATGAGGAAACGAATTGAAGCAGCAGAGACGTGGTTTTTGAGGAGGATGCAAAGAATATCATGAACAAAACTAATATCTAATGAGGATGTCATGAGCAGAGCAAACATAAAAAGAGAAATAATGTATGAGATCATGAAAAGGCAACGTAACTTCATTGGACATGTGATTAGGAACGAGGAGTTAGAATGCACGGTATTTATGGGAAAGATTGAAGGGAAGAAAGCAAGAGGAAGACAAAGACAAATGATGATGGAGACAGCAGCCAGAGAACTGGAAATGAATACCATTGAATTGATCCACTTGACCCGAAACAGGAGTGTGTGGGCCATGGCAGTCAAAGCTCAAACTGGGCATGGCACCGGATGATGATGATGATGTGAGATCTCAGATTCCTGCTCACAAACAGCATTGCAAGTGTTTGATTTGTCATCACATGAACAGAGTTCCGATACACAAAAAGGAAGCTGTCCGCCTTGGGCTGTAAAGAAATGTCCTCCTTCTCCATTGCTTTAATGGGTTTCTTGAAGATTTGGATAAACCTTTCAGCTAACCCATTCATTGCCGGGTGGTGAGGCACTGAGCTGAAATGTCTGATGTTATTTTTCTCATGAACAGTGGGAATTCTCCTGACATGCATTGTGGTCTGTTGTCACTCACAATTTGTTCTGGTAAGCCATTTCAGGTGAAGATAGTTCTCAGGGTGGAAACAGTCTTTCCTAAGGTGGTGGTATAACCTCCAGACACTTCGAATGAGTATCCACAACAATTAGAAACATGACGTCCATGAATGACCGAGCAAAGTCGATATGTACTCCTTGCCATGCTGAAGACTGCCTCTCCGACTGTGGGGGTGCATTTTTTAACTTTTTAGCATCCTGGACAGCTTTTAGCCAGGACTTCAATCTGTTCATCTATTCCCTTCTCAAACGCCTTTTGATTAGCATTAAGCAGCTGTGACAGCCTCTGGTTAGTACTATCATTTGGGCTGCTGTTGCCTGTTGATGCCACATTGAGAGCTTTGATTGAGCGCCTGTCTAGTTGGATTTTTCTCAGCTGTTCACATCCGAGAAGTGCTGGCCTCCACTTTTGAATACATAAAGCTCTAGCTGCTGTGTTTGGCCTCCATACGTTATATTTACCTTCAGCGTGCATTCGGGAGACATTTCTTCACCTGCATAGGTCTTAAGCATCATTGAGGTCTTCTCTAATGGTATCATAGAAAACAGTATGTTGTAGTCAGCCTCTGAAATTATAGACAAAGGTGACCCTGTGTCCAGTTCCATTTTCAGTTTTACATCAAACACATCTATTGTGATCCAAATAATTTTGTGATCTGCTTCAGTAATACTATGTAGTTTTAGGCATAACAGTTCACCTTTGTCAGACTCTATGTTGTCTGATTCTGTTTTACATTTGGTAACTTTATGCGTTTGCATAGTTTTGGAGACTTTTCACTCGGTTGTGCTTTTTTGTCTTCCTTGCACACTCTCTCTATATGACCTTGTCTGTGACACTTTCTGCAGACTTTTTCTTTAAACCAACAGTCATTTGCATCGTGGGAGGATTTGCCACATTGATAACCTATTTGGCTTTTTGCACCCTTCAGGGAGATTTTGTGCATTTCAAGTTCTAACGTCCTTTCCTGTAGTTCTGCTGCAAATTTTGCTGCAGTCCCTAATAACATTACATGGTCAATGCTCCTTCTAAGGTGTGGTCTGTTTCGGTCAATAGCCTCTTTTAAGTGCTTTGACTATGCATGGCTCATACAATCCTGTCCCTTAATGCATCAGAAAGTCCATCTCTAAAATCAGAGTACTGGGAAAGTTTGCAGAGATCTGCAATGTATTCAGAAATGCTTTCATCCTTTTACTGGCTCCTTTTGTAAAATCTAAATCTCTCAGTAATTACAAGTGATTTTGTAAAATGGTAACAATTTCATTGGAAGTTTTGCTTGCTGGCTTTGCAGGGGTTGCTAAGTTGCATAAGATTCTTACGTTCTTGGGCCAATTAAGCTAAGAAACGTAAGGGCTTTCTTTTGCTCATCTATGTTGTTTGTGTTACAATACAGTTCCACCCTCTCAATTCTCATGCCTTTGTTAGCATCTGTGACAGCTTTATGCTGTTTAAATCTCGTTGTTTTGTCCCGTAACTGTTGGTGCAGTTCGTGGTATTTTCAGGTTTGTACTCGTCGCAAATTTGTTGTGTCTGTGCACAACTACATATCAATTAAATAAAAGCATGCACATGGGAGATGGCTTTAACTAGTGTATTCACATTGCAGGGAGAGAGAGAAAGAGAGAGAAATGTGTATGCATAAACAACAGGTCAATGCATCGTGCTAAGGCGGGTGGGGGAAGGTCATTGCTTTAAAAGAAATAGATCCATACATTACAGGCGGCGCCCATTATGAAGGACCTTCACCTCCCTGGACATGCCCTGATCTCATTGCTACCATCAGAGAGGAGGTACAGAAGCCTGAAGATACACAGTCAACCTTTTAGGAACAACTTCTTCCCCTCCATCAACAGATTTTGAATGGATAATGAACCCATGAACACCAACTCACCATTTTTGCGCTACACATTCAACCTTTCTATATATACTGTGTTTTTCTTATTGCAATTTAATAATAGTAGTAACTTTATTCATATTGCACCTTTCATACATTAAGAGGCTGGTTCTGCTCGCTGCTCTGTGATGTTTACTCGGCTCTGCACTGAACTGAGGCGGTGACCTGCCTCCGGCTGCTCTCAGCTTCATGTTTGTGGACTTACTTGAATGAATCTTATTTGTTTACTTATATTGTTTACACGTTTTTTTTCCCTCCCTCTGCACATTGGGTGTTTGACAATCTTCTTTTTTTTATGGGTTCCTTCTTTGTTTTGTGGCTGCCTAAAAGGAGACGAATCTCAAGGTTGTATAATATTAGATTAGATTATATTATGAGGACACTCAGTCCTCGTTTATTGTCATTTAGTAATGCATGCATTAAGAAATGATACAATGTTTCTCCAGTATGATATCACAGAAACACATGACAAACCAAGACTAAAACTGACAAAAACTACCTAATTATAACATATAGTTACAACAGTGCAAAGCAATACCGTAATTTGATAAAGAACAGACCATGGGCACGGTAAAAAAAAGTCTCAAAGTCCCGATAGCCCCATCATCTCACGCAGACGGTAGAAGGAAGTAAAATTCTCCCTGCCCTGAACCTTCAGCGCCGCAAACTTGCCAATGCAGCACCCTGGAATCACCCAACCACAGCCGACTCTGAGTCCGTCCAAAAACTTCGAGCCTCCGACCAGCCCTCCGACACCGAGCACTGAGAACCATCCTCTGCCGAGCGCTTCGACCCTGGCCCCGGCCGCCAAGCAACAGGCAAAGCCGAGGATTCAGGGCCTTCCCTCCGGAGATTCTGGATCGCACAGTAGCAGCGGCAGCGAAACAGGCATTTCAGAAGTTTCTCCAGATGTTCCTCCGTGCTTCTCACATCAGTCTCCATCAAATCAAGATTGTGCATGGCATCCTACTTGACAGATTACAGGTATCATTCCGGAGTGGCCGCTGCGCACTGCATCGCACCGCCATCTTCTCTTCGTATTTAAATTCTGAACTTTGAAGATGTAGGCTCAAAGTGCTTTACATAGATTGTAAAGATAAATCAATATAGTCATAAAAATATGAGGCAAACATTATACAGAATAAAATGTAACCAAATATCCCAAAATTATATAAACAGATCAACAGATATTAAGTGATTATATAAGTAGGCCAAATTAAAAAGTAGGTTTTTAGAACTGTTTTGAAGAGTTCCACAGTACTAACCTGGGATATCTCAGTCAGCAGAATATTGCAGATTTTTGGTACATAAGAGCAAAAGGCCCCATCATCAGTTCTTACATGTTTGATTTTAGGAACACTAAGCTAACCAGTATTTGTGGATCTAAAATTATGATTAGGGAAGTAAGGAGTTAGACACTCCAAAATATATGGAGGAGCTCGATTACTCTGAGCTTTACATACAATAAAGGGCATTTTAAAATTGATTCTAAAGGGCACAGGCAGCCAGTGTAATGATGCCAAAACTGATGAAAAGATTCTTGCAGCTGGAATTTGAACAAGCTGCAGCCAATCTATAGAAGGGCATACAATTAGAACAGGGATGAGGAGGAATTTCTTTAATCAGGGAGTGGTGAATCTGTGGAATTTATTGCCAGGACAGCTGTGGAGGCCAAGTCATTGGATATATTTAAAGCAGAGGTTGATAGGTTCTTGATTAATCAGGGTACCAAAGGTTTCAGGGAGAAGGCAGGAGAATGGGGTTGAGAGGGATAATAAATCAGCCATGATAGAACGGGAGCAGACTTGATGGGCCAAAAGGCCTAATTCTGCTCCTGCATCTTATTGACTTATGGACCGTGTGGAGGGTTAAGGTCTCCTGGTGCTCATGCAGGAGCCTCTCAGCATGGTGTACGAAGGCTGCCTGGAGAGTGGTTAACTCAGTCTGCTGTGCTGACATCTGTTTTTAGCTGATGGGAAAGAATTTGTTCCACTTTAGGAATGTGCAAATTAGAAATGTGTTACTGTACCAGCTGGTTGGGGAGTGATTTCCCAGCTGAATAATGGATAGCCAGCCTTGAGATTACAGATGTGTGAAAAATCAGAAGTTAACTTTGGAGCTACTTGAGCCTAACCCAAGAACGGGGAAAGGCCGTATCCAGGATTGTCCAATGACCTGACCAAACTTGTCACCGATTCACCCTCTATCCTGAATTGGAAATGATTACACAGAGAATGAGGAGAAATTATCACCCTTAGAATAGTTCCTCACAGTTGTTATAGGCAGGGGTGGTAATAGGGATAAGCTCCCACTACCTTTAAATGGCTCTGACAACCAAGTCCAGCTCCTGGTTTTCATGTGTGGTTTAACTACTAAACCCAGCAGAAGAGTCTCTACTGACAGAAGGGGCAAAGGCGGGTTACTGGCACCTTAAACCAGTCACTTCAGGCAGATGAAGCTCATCAGCCGTGGTTGGCAGCTCATTTAAGAGAAGGAAAACTCTGATCTCAAACCTCCGCTGTCTTGTGGCTATACCCACTCATGGGGAAGACTTTGTAAGTAAACCCTGAGGGAAAAATCCAGAGCTGGAGTCCCCAAGGCAGTCCAACATTGAGTTCAACACTGACTGGCAACTCCTGCGATGCCGCTGGTGCAAAACTATATCAGTCTCTGCTGTTCCTTTGGGTTCATCAGATGCGTGGCGAGGGGGAGCTTGCTATATGGGCAACAGTTTGCTCTCCATATTGTACTGCCCTGGCTTGCATATCTAGACAACTAAGATGCAACACGCATGGTTGACCCTGCCTCAGAATGAGAGGAGATTTGAAAGAGGTATACAAAATTATAAAGGGCACAGATAAGGTACGTGCATGCAGGCTTTTTCCACTGAACTTGGGTAAGACTAGAGCTAGAGGTCATGGGTTAAGGGTGAAAGGTGAAATGTTTAAGAGGAAGATGAGTGGGAACTTCATGCAGAGAGTGATGGGAGTGTGGAGTGGGCTGCCAGCAGAAGTGGTGGATGCAGGTTTGATTTCAACATTTAAGAGAAGTTAGGATAGGTTTGTGGATGGGAGGCATATGGAGGGTTATGGTCTGGATACAGTATCATGGGGCTAAGCAAATTAGTAGTTCAGCACGTACTCTGCCTCAGAATGAGCACATTTATCAGTATCGTAACGGAATAAAGGGAGTTACACAGTCATGAGAGATGAGTTTGCCCACGTGGTTTGGAGGAGGATACTGGTGGGGATGACGGCAGAGCTGAGATGGCTGGAGTTTCTGGGAACAGATCACAAGGTGCAGGATAGATATGCCCCACAGAGGAAGAAGTTCTCAAATGGCAGGTGTAGGCAACCGTGGCTGACAAGGGAAATTAAGGACTGCTTAAAAGCTAAGTAAAGGGCATACAAGGTAGCAAAAGTAAGTGGGAATTTGGATGATGAGGAAACTTTTAAAATCCAACAAAAGGCAACTAAAAAAAGCTGTAAGAAGGGAAAAGATGAAATATGAGGGCAGGCTGGCCTATAATATAGAACAGGATACCAAAGATTTTTTTCAGTTAGATAAAGAGTAAAAAGGAGGTGAGAGTTAATATTGGACCACTGGAAAATTATGCTGGTGAGGTAGTAATGGGGGACAAAGAAATGGCAGATGAAATTAATGGGCATTTTGCATCAGTCTTCTCTGTAGTAGACATGTCGCAGTGTGCCAGAGTGTCAGGGAGTAGGAGTGAATGACATTGTTATTACTAAGGAAAAAGTTCTCGGCAAGCTCAAAGGTCTTATGGTGGATTAGTCATCCGGGCCAGATGGACTACATCCCAGAGTCCTGAGAGAGGTTGCTGAACAGAAAACGGACGCATTGGTCATGATCGCTTGATTCTGGCGTGGTCCCAGACGACTGGAGGATTGCAAATATTGTTCCACTCTTCAAGAAAGGAGGAAGGCAAAAGAAAGGAAATTATAGACCAGATCCCCTGACCACAGTGGCTGGGAAAGTGTTGGTGTCTATTATTAAGGATGAGATTTCGAGGGACTTGGAGACTAATGATAAAATAGGTCAAAGATGGCATTGTTTCTGCAAAAGGGGAATCTTGCCTGTCAAATCTATTAGAGTTCCTAGAGGAAGTAACAAGCAGGGTGGACAAAGGAGAGGCAGTGGATGCCATTTACTTGGATTTTCAGAAAGCGTTTGATAAGGTGCCACACATGAGGCTGCTTAACAAACTAAAATCCTATGGTATTACAGGAAAGATACTGGCATGGATAGCAGAATGGCTGACAGGCAGGAGGCAGCAAGTGGGAATAAAAGGGGCCTTTTCTGGTTGGCTGCCAGTGACTAGTGGTGTTCCTCAAGGTATCAGTACCGCTTCTTTTCGCATTGTCAACAAATTGATGGCTTTGTGGTAAAGTTTGCGGATGATACAAAGATGGGTGGAGGGGTAGGTAGTTGTAAGGAAGCAATGTGATTACAGCAGGACTTAGACAAATTGGAAGGATGGGCAAAAAAGTGGCAGATGGAATACTGTGTTGGAAAAATGTATGATAATGCATTTTAGTAAAAGGAACAATAGTGCGGACTATTACCTAAATGGGGAGAAGGTTTAAACATCAGAGGTGCAGAGAGACTTAGGAGTCTTCGTATAAGTCTCCCAGAAGGTTAATTTACAGGTTGAGTTAGTGGTAAACAAAACAAATGCAAAGTTGTCACTTATTTCAAGGGGAATAGAATATAAAAACAAGGAGATAATGCTGAGGCTTTATAAGACACTAGTCAGGCTGCACTTGGAGTATTGTCAATGGTTCTGGCCCCCACATCGCAGAAAGGATGTGTTGTCATTGGAGAGAGTCCAGAGGATGTTCACAAGGATGATTCCAGATATGAACGGGTTAACATATGAATAGTATTTGGCAGCTTTGGTCCAGTACTCACTGGAATTTAGAAGAATGTGGGAGGGATCTCATTGAAACCTACCAAATGTTGAAAGGACTAGATAGGGTGGATGTGGAGAGGATGTTTCCTATACTCACTGGAATTTAGAAGAATGTGGGAGGGATCTCATTGAAACCTACCAAATGTTGAAAGGACTAGATAGGGTGGATGTGGAGAGGATGTTTCCTATGGTGGGGGTGTCCAGAACCAGAGGGCACAGCCTCAAAATTGAGGGTGACCCTTTAGAACAGAAGTAAGGAGGAACTTTTTTAGCCAGAGGGTAGTGAATCAGTGGAATGCTCTGCCACAGACTGTGGTGGAAGCCAAGTCCATGGGTTTATTTATTGTGGAAGTTGATAGCTTCCTGATCGGTCAGGGTATCAAAGGATATGGCGAGAATGCAGATGTATAGGGTTGGGTGGGATCTGGGATCAGCCATGATGGAATGGCAGAGCAGACTTGATGGGCTGAATGGCCTAATTCGGCTCCTATGTCTTATAGTCTTATGGACTAGATGGGCCAAAGGGGCTATTTCTGTGCTGTATGGCTCCATGATTGTATGACTCTAGAACTGCTGTGGCTGGGTCTAAATCTGGGACCACTCAGGCCCTTCAGCCCATCAGTTGCAAACACCAATTGCCCAAATGCATAAACTTAAAAGACTCTTCAGATGCTGGAAATCCACAGAAACAGATACAAAATGCTGGATGAACTCAGCAGTTCAGGCAGCATCTATGGAAAGGAATAACTGATATTTTGATCAGATTTTTATAGATGCACCATAGAATGCATCTTGTCTGGACGCATAAATAATGGCTTGGAATGGCAACTGCTCTGCCCGAGATCACAAGAAACCGCAGAGTTGTAGACACAGCTCATTACATCAGGGAAACCAGACTCTCCTTCATGGATTCTGTCTATTCTGCTCACCACCTTCAAAAGCAACCAACATAATCAAAGATCCCACCCACCCTGGTCAGACTCTCTTCTCCTACTCCATTTAAAACTCTCATCAGTTTGTAAGTTTCTTTCAGCACTCCACCTCCTCTGCTCCGATGAAATCAAACTCAAGTCAATACCGAGCGGAAATAACATCTCCTCCATGCTGACAATCAACACAGGTGCACCTCAGAGTTGTGCCCACTACTCTACTCTCTCTACATCAAAAGCTGTGTGGCTAAGCACAGCTCAGATCTCATCTTTGAAGCCCCCCGTTGGTCAGGGCCAACCATAGATGTTGCGTCTTAGCTGTCCGCACGCCAGTTATAAGCCAGGGCGGTACGATATAGAGTTCAAGCTCCCCGTCTCCACACAGCTGATAAATCCAAGGGAATGGCAGAGACTGAAACAGCTTGGCACCAGTGGCATTACTGGAGTTGTCGATCAATGTTGAACTCAATGTTTCCTTAGGGACTTTAGCTCTGGATTTTTCCCTCAGGATTTATTCCTGAAACTTAACCCATGAGTAGGTATTTTCCTTCTCCTAGATGAGCTGCCAAACATCACTGATGAGCCCCAGCTGTCCACTTTTTTAAGGTGGTTCTAAGGTACCAGTAACCCATCTTTGACCTTTCTCCTGTCAGTGGTAATTGCTCTGTTGGGCTTAGTAGGCTTGAAGCTGGTCTTAGTTGTCAGAGGCTATCTGAGATGCACACCATAAGGAACATTTAATAGGGAGTAGGAGCTTATCCCCACTACACCTCCCCCCCCCATTATAAATGGAATCAAATGCCATCTATAACTACACCAATGACATTACTGTTAGCAGAATCTCAGACCGTGATGAGGACATGTACAGGAGTGAGACAGGTCGGGTGGTTGAGTGGTATTGTAACAGCAACCTTTCATTCAATGTTAATAAGACCAAGAGGTTAATTGTGGACTTTAGGAGAGGGAAGAATGGAATACACACACCAGTCCTCAATGGAAAGAGTGAGCAGCTTCAAGTTCTAGGGTGTCAACATCTCAGTGGATCTATCCTGGCCTCAACATTTTGATACAAACTTGAGGGAGGCGCGTCAGCGATTGTATTTTATTAGGTGTTTGAGAAGGTTTGATATGTCACCAAAGACTTTGTCAGGAAATGTAGAGGAAGTTTGACCCAAAAGCAGAGCAGTGGAGACAACTTAGTTGTAAATGATATTTTACTAATAAACAGCAAAATAACGAGCCATGAGGGTCACAAGACAAGAGAGAATGGATACTTAACATGACAAGGCCAACAGCGACTGAATGAAGCTGGCTGGTGCAATGAGAGGACAAGGATGATGAGAGCTGGGTTTAAATAGGCTGCAGGTTATGAGTTGGAAATGAGTGGCAGGTGGTTCCTGTTGTCTGGGTGGAGATTTGCAGGTGCAGGCCTGACAGGACCCTGCCCCACCTACGGCAGGCACCCGATGGCCCAGGCCTATCCAGATGGGTCCTGTGAAACTCTTAGGTGAGTGGTGGAATCAAGATGAAACTGGACAGCAGTCAAGACTTCTCCTCTGGACCATATCCTTCCCAGATAAGCAGGTACTGCACAACCGATCCACAATGATGTGAATCCATCAACCGCCGAACTATGTGCACTGCACCACCTTCCAGCATTCTTGGTTCTGGAGGAGCAGGCTCAGCTGGGTTGAATGGTACATGGACAATGGGCTTGGTGCTGGCCACGTGGGAGGTAGGTGTAATCCTGAGGGGTGGTGCCAGCTGGAGAAGGTAAGAGACTGGGTTAATATGATGAGTAATCTTAAAGGGACCGGTGAACTGGAGTGAGAACTTGCAGAAGTCGATGCACAGGGGCAGATCGAGTGCTGAGAGAGACAATCCCCAGGCTGGAGAAGTCTGGCAGGGCACCAATGGTGGTTAGGATAGCCCTCCACACCCTATTCCAAGCATTCTGGCATCAGTGAACACAAAGCCCTGGCAGCCCAGACCTTCACCGTTGGCTCTTCTGTGGGGAAACAATAGAGATTGCTAGATATGAAGCACTTCAAACTATGACATACCTGTGGCAGAGGAGTTTTGCAAATTGTGGGACAGTTCAGCCAAAAGCAGATACTTCTTTATGTGCAAACAACAGGAATTCTGCAGATGCTGGAAATTCAAGCAACACACATCAAAGTTGCTGGTGAACGCAGCAGGCCAGGCAGCATCTCTAGCGAAGGGTCTCGGCCTGAAACGTCGACTGCACCGCTTCCTAGAGATGCTGCCTGGACTGCTGCGTTCACCAGCAACTTTGATGTGTGTTACTTCTTTATGTGGAAGGGTTAGAGGTGACAAAGCATCCCGGAAACTTCTCCACCTGCTGATTGGCTCTTTCTGGTTGACCATTGGCCCGCGGATGATAGCCAGAGGACAAACTCACTGAGACGCGGAGGAAGGAGCAGAGGGCTCGCCAGAAGCAGGAGACGAAGTGTAGACCCCAGTCTGACACAATGTCCTGAGGGAAAAAAAATAGAGACAAACTACACTTTGGAAAACCAGGACCATCGTCTGAGTGGCTGAAGGAAATTTGGGGAGGGCAATGAAGTGGGCAGCCTTGGAGAACTGGTCCACCACTATTGTGATCACCGTGGCCCCATCGGAAGGTGGCAAACCTGTAATGAGATCCATGGTGATGCATGACCATGGGCATCAGGTACGGGTAGAAGCTTAGAAGGGCATTGGGAACCTAGAGGGTGCCAGTTGGAGGAATTGAACTGGGCATATTGAGGGCAGGCAATGATCAACTGATGTACAGTTCATCTGTGATCATGGTAGGCCACCAGGACTGGCACCGTGGAAAGTCCAGAGTCCAATGTGTGCCTGGATGGCCGGGGAGGGGTGAGGAGTGCACAGCCACCAGCACTTACGTACGGCTGTCATTTGTGTTGGCCGGAGCAGGCTGGCGCAGTGGCGCCTGGCGGATCTGCTTCTCAAGATCCCATATGATTGGGGCAAGGATCTGAGGGGATGGAATGACGGGCTGAGGGTCGAGCTCCGTTTCAGCTGTTGTGACAGGACATTTGCCTTAGTGTTCTTGGACCTGGGTCGGTCGGAGAAGGTGAAGTTGAATTCAAAGAAGAGGGCCCAACAAGACTGGCATAGGTTGAGTTGGTGGACCTGTTGTATGGATATGACATTCAGATGGTCAGTACAGATCAGGAAGATCTCAGTGTTTCCAATCAGCCAATATTCCCATTCCTCTAAAGCCCATTTGATGACAAGTGGGTAGTGGAGGTATAATTTGTCCATCTGTGCTGATCACCCCATCCTTAACTAAGCTGTTCCACCGTGAACACGATCTGTTATGAGTCAACATGATGCTTTCAGATCAGGTCATGCATAGCACATACCTCTGCCGCACCGCTCAGGTGTGTTTCTGGGGTACAGGGGCTAGCGACCCTTGTGCCAGTTTTGCGTTCTATCGCTGAGCAGCAGTGAACCATCTGATTAGCCTATCAGAGTTCTCTTGGGAACTAGTTGACCTGATCAGCATTTCTGATCTAGCTATTGTTCACAATGGCACTTAATTTTTTAAAAAGTAGGATAGATTATTAGATTAGATTAGATTATGAGGACACGCAGTCCTCTTTTGTTGTCATTTAGTAATGCATGCATTAAGAAATGATACAATGTTCCTCCAGAATGATATCACAGAAACACAAGACAAACCAAGACTAAAAAAACTGACAAAAACCACATAATTATAACATATAGTTACAACAGTGCAAAGCAATACTGTAATTTGATAAAGAACAGACCTTGGGCACGGTAAAAAGTCTCAAAGTTTCTCAAAAGTCCCATCATCTCACGCAGACGGTAGAAGGAAGAAAAACTCTCCTTGCCATGAGCTTCCAGCGCCGCAAACTTGCCGATGCAGCATCCTGGAAGCACCCGACCACAGCCGACTCTTGAGTCCGTCTGAAAACTTCGAACATCCGACCAGCCCTTCGATACCAAGCACCGAGCACCATCTCTACTGAGTGCTTCGACCCTGGCCCCAGCAACAGGCAATAGGCAAAGCCGAGGATTTGGGGCCTTCCCCTCTGGAGATTCTCGATCACACAGTAGCAGCGGCAGCGAGGCGGGCATTTCAGAAGTTTCTCCAGATGTTCCTCTGTGCTTCTCACGTCTGTCTCCATCAAATCAGGATTGTGCACAGTACCTACTTACAAATGCCGATATCATTTCGGAGCGGCCACGTGCGCTGCGTCGCGCCATCATCTTCTCCTCCTCCCTCCTAATTTGCAAGCAGATGGTCCCCAGCTCAGCAGTGAACCAGATGACCAGGCAAAGTGAAGGTCATGAGCGGAGAGTCAGGGGTAACCCAAAATGTGGATGAGCCAATATGCAGGATTTGGATGGACTTCCAGTGCTCTCCAATGCTCATATGCACAGGCCATGTGCACATTTTTATCATTCCAGACCCCAGTGGACATCCATAAGTAGCCGTGATGCAGAAGGGGTGAGAGAAAGGCTCGGTGGGAGGCCTAAGCTACACACACAGAATCTGGTCCAGAAAGTTGTCTGCTGTGCTGGAACCCACCACAGTCTCCTGTGCACGGAGAGCCACCGGGGCGTGGAGGAGGGCAGAGAGAGTTAGTTGGGCTATGGTGCTGGAACGAGGGGCCGGAGACAGCTTGCCAGATGGAAGCACCCTCATCTCTATCTAGTGGTGTCATTTTCCTGTTTGCAGCAGGCACTTGAAGTGTGGGTGATTGACGGCTCTACAGTAGGTGCAGAAGTTGTTTCTGTACTGATGCTCACATTATTCAGAGTTTAAGGGAGATTTCTGTACCCGCATGGGTTCTAGAGGCATTGATAATTAGGGTCCTGCAGCCTGAAATAGTTCTGGGAATAAAACTAGGGATCTGACTGGTGATCTGGAGGTTTGTTCCACAAGAATCTTGGTTTTTGAGGTCAGTGACTACTTCTCAGGTAGACAGCTTGTCTTTCAAGTGCTCCAAGAAGCCATGATGGTAATGGGCCAGCAGTGCTTCTGCATTGCTGCAGTACTCTGCTGTGGGGGTCCTGAATTCCATGGTGAAATCCAGTGCCAAGCATAAACCCTGACACAGATGAAGTATCTGATCCGCTGACCCTTTCCACTTCTTGGATGCTCGTAAACCCAGCGCATCTCAGCGCTGATTCATCATATTTAGAGTCTCAGTGATGACTCAGGTCAGAGCTCGCCCAGTCAAGAGAGAGATAATGAAGCACCACACATCAAAGTTGCTGGTGAACACAGCAGGCCAAGCAGCAGCTCTAGGAAGAGGTACAGTTGACGTTTCAGGCCGAGACTCTTCGTCAGGACTAACTGAAGGAAGAGTTAGTAAGAGATTTGAAAGTGGGAGGGGGAGGGGGAGATCCGAAATGATAGGAGAAGACAGGAGGGGGAGGGATGGAGCCAAGAGCTGGACAGGTGATTGGCAAAAGGGATATGAGAGGATCATGGGACAGGAGGTCCGGGGAGAAAAATGGGGGGGTGGAGGGAACCCAGAGGATGGGCAAGAGGTATATTCAGAGGGACAGGGGGAGAAAAAGGAGAGTGAGAGAAAGAATGTGTGTATAAAAATAAATAACAGATGGGGTACGAAGGGGAGGTGGGGCATTAGCAGAAGCTAGAGAAGTCGATGTTCATGCCATCAGGTTGGAGGCTACCCAGATGGAATATAAGGTGTTGTTCCTCCAACCTGAGTGTGGCTTCATCTTTACAGTAAAGGAGGCTGTGGACAGACATGTCAGAATGGGAATGGGATGTGGAATTAAAATGTGTGGCCACTGGGAGATCCTGCTTGCTTCAAAAAGGTCACAATTATACCAGTGCCTAAAAAGAAGAATAATGTGAGCTGCCTGATAGCACTCACATCAACAGTGATGAAATGCTTTGAGAGGTTGGTCATGACTAGACTGAACTCCTGCTTCAGCAAGGACCTGGACCCATTGTAATTTGCCTATCGCCACAATAGTTGAACAGCAGATGCAATCTCAATGGTTCTCCACATGGCCTTAGACCACCTGGACAACACAGGCACCTACGTCAGGATGCTGTTCATCGACTATAGCTCAGCATTTAATACCATCATTCCCACAATCCTGATTGAAAAGTTACAGAACCTGGGCCTCTGTACCTCCCTCTGCAATTGGATCCTCGACTTCCTAACCAGAAGACCACAATCTGTGTGGATTGGTGATAATATCTCCTCCTCACTGACGATCAACACTGGTGCACCTCAACAATGTGTGCTTAGCCCACTGCTCTACTCTCTGTCTACACATGATTGTGTGGCTAGGCATAGCTCAAATACCATGTATAAATTTTCTGATGATACAACCATTGTTGGTAGAATCTCAGATGGAGATGAGAGGGCTCACAGGAGTGAGATATACCAACTAGTGGAGTGGTGTCGCAGCAACAACCTGGCACTCAACGTCAGTAAGACTAAAGAGCTGATTGTGGACTTCCGGAAGGGTAAGACGAAGGAACACATACCAATCCTCATAGAGGGATCAGAAGTGGAGAGAGTGAGCATTTTCAAGTTCCTGGGTGTCAAGATCTCTGAGGATCTAACCTGGTCCCAACATATCGATGTAGTCATAAAGAAGGCACTACAGTGCCTATACTTCATTATGAATTTGAAGAGATTTGATATGTCAACAAATACACTCAAAATCTTCTATAGATGTACTGTGGAGAGCATTCTGACAGGCTGCATCACTGTCTGGTATGGGGGGTGGGGGCTACTGCACAGGACCGAAAGAAGCTGCAGAGGGTTGTAAATTTAGTCGGCTCCATCTTGGGTACTAGCCCACAAAGTATCCAGGACATCTTCAAGGAGCGGTGTCTCAGAAAGGCAGCGTCCAGTATTAATGACCTCCAGCACCCAGGGCATGCCCTTTTCTCACTGTTACCATCAGGTAGGAGGTACAGAAGCCTGAAGGCACACACTCAGCGATTCAGGAACAGCTTCTTCCCCTCTGCCATCAGATTCCTAAATGGACATTGAACCCATGAACACCACCTCACTTTTTAAATATATATTATTTTTGCTTTTTGCGCGGTTTTAAATCTATTCAACATGTGTGTACTGTCGCTGATTTACTTATTTATTTATTATTATTTTTATTTTTTTCTTCTTCTTCTTCTATATGATGTATTGCATTGAAATGCTGCTGCTAAGTTAACAAATAAGGAATTGGGAATTGTTAACTTTTTGGAATGAAGGAGGATGGGGGAGGAGTGACTTGATAGAGGTGTACAAGATGATGAGAGACACAGTTCAAGTGGACAGCCAGAGACTTTTTCCCAGGGTGAAGAAGCTAATATGAGAGGGTATAATTTTAAGGTGATTGGAGGAAGGTTTAGAGAGTATGTCAGGGGTAGGTTTTTACATGGAGAGTCGTGGGTGCGTGGAATGCCCTGCCAGGGATAGAGACAGATATGCTGGGGGTATCTAAGAAACTCTTAGACAGGCACGTGGATAGCTCAGAAATGGAAGGGAGGGTTAGACTGACCTTAGAATCAGTAATAAGGTCAGCAGTGAAGGGTTGAAGGGCTTGCAGTGTTCTTTGTTCTATGGTGTTAAAAGTCATTGAACAGTAAATTAGGTTGGGAGGAGAGAATTGGAGAAAGGGAAGCCATTGACTGAAACCCTGTTCATTCTTCTCATGCGTGAGAAGCAGCCCCTTGCCTTGCCCATGCCTGCAGCGTCCATGAGTAATGGGTCCCTCGCAGCTTTGCAGTAACAGCTGTGAAGCTCCATCGAAGGCGAGGTACCCTATACTTATTTCAGAGAACGCAGATTCTTGGAAGTGCACATGTTAAGGGAGCTAAACAACAATAGCACAGAATCGTGGAATCGCTACAGGAGGCCACTCAGTCTATCCAACTCAACAGCCATTCAGCTGGTTCCTTTCCCTTGCCCTCCCCCTATAGTGTCAGACATTACTTTCCTGAAGTGCTTACCCTGTTTTTTTGAATGCTACAACTGATGCTAATCAAGGACCCCTCCCTCCTGGACAACCTCTCTTCACCCACTTCCATCAGGCAGAAGATACCAAAGTTTGAGAACACATACTACCAGGCACAAGGTCAGCTTCAAGCCCACTGTTATTCAATTTCAGGTTTCAGATTTAGAGATACAGCAGGGTACCAAGCCCTTCCAGTACATCTTTGGAACGAGGGAGTAAACTTGAGCACCCAGAGGAAACCCACACGGTCACGGGGAAAGCTTAAAACTCTTTATAGATAGTGGTGGGAATTGAACCTGTGTCGTTGGTGTTGGTACACCATTATGATAACCACTATACTACTGTGCCAAGTTGTAAGACCTCTTGCAGAAGAAGGATCAAAGTTAAGTTCATTGTCATCTGCATAAATATATGTATGCACAATTGGAATGATAAACTCACCTGCAGCAGAATCACAGGTGCAGAGTATCATGTAAACAATACTCATAAGAAGACCATAAATTAAGCATAAATTATGCCCAATTTTTAGAAGATGAACTCTTGAGCTCACAACTCTTGATCACCATGGCCATCTATAGTGGAGGAGTCTAGGACCAGAGGGCATAGCCTCAGAAAACAAGTATGTCCCTTGAAACAAGAGATGAGGAGGAATTTCTTTAGCCAGGGGGTGGTGAATCTGTGGAATTCATTGCCACAGACAGCTGTGACCAAGTCATTGGGTGTATTTAAAGCAGAGTTTGATAGGTTCTTCATTAGTAAGGATGTCAAAAGTTATGGAGAGAAGGCAGGAGAATGGAGTTGAGAGGGATAATAAATCAGCCATGATGGACTTGCAGAGCAGGCTTGACAGGTGAATAGTCTAATTCTGTTCCTATGTTGTATGGTCTTATGGATCTCTAGCTTGCCAATCATTTATTTCTCCTTCCCACTCCCAGACTGACAACTTCTATCCCACTCTTGTAAGACTATACATTGGTTCTCTTGTATGATAAGATGGACTCTTGACCTCACAATCTACCCTCCCACGTCCCTTAGCTGCACTGTGCTTTCTCTATTACAGTATAACTGTATTTCACTATAACTCGATATTTAGTGCTTACTTTTTTATTATTTTTATTTTTTCTCAGCTCAAGCTGGTAAAACCTGAGGTACGGACATAGATAAGCACACTCATTTCTCAATTGCTGGGAACTTTGAACTGTTCTAGTGCTATTTAGTGTTGTGGCTTTCTGGAGATTTACATAAACATTGTTGTGTAGGCTTAATTATTTTATACTGTTGTGTAGTGAATTTGGGATGATACCACTCGTAGATACTACTATCGAGACAATGTTCTGTTCACGTTCCAAAGTCTTTCAATTTCCTCTTTTAATTCGGAATATTTCAGCAATAAGTTTTTCACTTATTGACTTCTGCATGTTATGTGTGTTTGGAATGGCTCTATCTATTAGTTGTTCTTGCTTGTTTATCCTGTAATATTATATCTGGATGGTTCTAATGGATTGTCCTCTCTGTAATAATGGATTGGTCGTAATACAATTTGTTGGACTGTGACTCTAAAACTGGATCAGGCTGGTATTTGTATTTATAGAAAGATATAGTAGTATATACCACTATATAGTGCCTTTTATAAATTTGTACGTTAAAGCAAGATTTTGGTGAATGATGTTTGATTTTGCCTGTGTAAGTAATCAGATTGAGTTAAACTGCTGCAGGACCTGTAATGTGTTGGATTGTTTCTGGTTTCCCTGGGGATTTTTGCATTTATCATCTTGAATTTGTAAATCTTTAATTATGTATTTTTGATATTTTTTGTGTTAACTACCTGATCCTGAGGAACCCCTCTGTTTCTGCGAAGAGGTCACCAACTCTGACTCAGCGGTTTGTGCACCCAGGTATTATTACTACTATTTTGTTTTGTGTATTTGTAGTTTGTTGCCTTTTGCGCATTAGTTGTTTGTCTAGTTTTATTGTGTACAGTTTTTCATTGATTTTATTGTACTTCTTTGTATCTTTATTTTCTACAAGAAAAGGAATCTCAGGGTAGTATATGGTAACACGTGCTTTGATAATAAATTTACTTTGAACTTTGAACACTTCATTCTGCATTCTATTCTTGCTTTTCGTTTTGTGTTTCTCCCTTGCTCTTACTTTAGGAAAAGCTCAAAAGCATCTTACTATGTCAAAATCAAATCAAATTAAGTTTAATTATCAATCAAACCATACATACAGTAGATATAGCTAAACAAGACAGTGTCCTCTGGGGCCAAGGTGCAAAACATTCAAACTAGCAAGCAATCTTCAAAAATAGCAAGAAACATAAATCAAAATAGCGAGCAAGTGAGCAAAGAATCATATAGACTCAGAAAACCCCAAATCTTCGGCTTTGCGTATCGCCTGTTGCCAGGGCCAGGGTCAGGGTCGAAACGCTCAGCAGAGATGGTGCTAGGTGCTCGGTGTCGAATAGGTGTTCGGAGGCTCGGAGTTTTTCGGACAGACTCGGAGTCGGACTGTGGTCGGATGCTTCTGGGATGCTGCATCGGCAAGTTGGCGGTGCTGGAGGTTTACCGTCTGCGTGAGATGATGGGACTTTCCAGAGACTCTGTGACTTTTACTGTGCCATGGTCTGTTCTTATCAAATTATGGTATTGCTTTACACTGTTGTAACTATATGTTATAATTATGTGGTTTTTGTTAGTTTATAAGTCAGTTTGTCATGTGTTTTCATGATATCATTCTGGAAAAACATTTTTATCATTTCTTAATGCATGCATTACTAAATGACAATAAAAGGGGATTGCGTGTCCTCATAATCATAATCATAAAAATCATAAAACTTATATATATAGCCTATATATATACACCTTTCAAATCTACTCCTCAGCTTTTTTTTCTCCAGTTTTGCTGAAGGGTTTCGGCCCGAAACGCCGACTACTTTTTTCCATAGATGCTGCCTGGCCTGCTGAGTTCTTCCAGCATTTGTGTGTGAACCTCCCTCTCAATGCCAACAAGACCAAGGCACTGATTGTAGACTTCAGGAGAAGGAAACCAGAGGTCCCTGAGTCAGAACTCATTGGAGGATCAGACTGGAAAGGGTCAGTAACTTCAAATTCCTTTTACTCACTATCTCAGAGGACCCGTCCTGGACCAATCATATAAATATAATTGCAAAGGAAGCATAACAGCGTTTCTACTTTTTCAGGAGTCTGCGGAAGTTCAGCATGTCATTGAAAACCTTGGCAAACTTTTATAGATGTGTGGTGGAAAGTGTGCTGACCAGCTGCATTACGGCCTGGTATGGGAACATCAATGCGTTTGAGTGGAAAATCCTACAAAATGTAATAGATTCGACCTAGTACATCTCTGGTAAATCCCTCCCAACCATAGAGCACACCTAAGTGAAACGTTGCCATAGAAAAGCAGTATCCATCATTAAAGATCCTCACTACCCAGGCCATGCTATTTTCTTGCTAACAACAGGAATTCTGCAGATGCTGGAAATTCAAGCAACACACATAAAAGTTGCTGGTGAACGCAGCAGGCCAGGCAGCATCTCTAGGAAGAGGTACAGTCAACGTTTCAGGCCGAGACCCTTTGTCAGGACCCTTAGACTAAAGATGCTGCCTGGCCTGCTGCGTTCACCAGCAACTTTTATGTGTGTTGCTTTTTTCTTTTCTTGCTGCTGCCATCAGGTAGAAGGTATAAGAGCCTCAGGATTCCCACCACCAGGTTCAAAAACTGCTACTATCCCTCAACCATCAGGCTCTTGAACAAGAAGGGATAACTACACTCACTCAGTTTCTGGTGTTCCCACAACCTATGGTCTCACTTCAAGGAATCTATCTTGTCATTTCATACTGTATGTACTCTAATAATAAATTTTACTTTGAACTTTGAACTTGAACCAATTATGAATTGATTCTGCCTCAACTCCTACTACCTACTCCAGGCAGTAACTAGGCACATTACATTAACTAAATCTGTCCACCTACTTGTTAAAGAAATGTGATTTGAGCAGTATTCTCTCTTTTTTTTTACGGCTGCATGGAGTGACCATTGCTCAGAGCAGAAAGTTTTTACATGGCCTAAGAACTGCACGGCTTGAATTGTGCTTTCCCCTTTGGAGTCCAGAAGGATGAGCGGTGACCTGACAGAGGTGTATTCAATGATAAGAGGCATAGACATAATGGATAGCCAGAGTGGAAATGGCTAATAGAAGGGGGCATAATTTTAAGGTAATTGGATGAAAGAATGGGGTGGGAGATGTCAGAGGTAGGTTTGTCATGCAGAGCAGTGGGTATGTGGAATTTGCTGCCTGGGGTATTGGTAAAGGCAGATATATCAGGGACATTTAAGAAACTCTTATATATGCAACTGTTTACAGCCCTCCATAGATGTCGCCTGACCTGCTGAGTTACTCCAGCATTTATATGTGTGATATTTCCAGCATCTGCAGAATCTATTCTGTCTATCTCTTTCAAGTTTTCTGCCTAGTATTTGCTAATGGACGCAGCATCTCCTGATTTACTCTGCAAAAAACCCTTTTTCGGCTTATTGCCTCAATTAAATCTCCCTTTAACCGTTCCTCTTCTAAAGAATACAATTGCGGTATTGCTGCCTTACAGGTTCCTCTCTCGTTTTCCCCCTCTTCCTTTCCGTGGGGGACAATGACTGCATCATAATGTCACACACAAAAAGCTAGTGCAGCAGGTCGAGTGGCCAGGTGGCGATACGTCTCTACCATAGGAGGTGTAAGGTATTCCATTCCTCCGCAAGCCTGCAGGTCACCCTTGGGCTAAGTGTAGCATCTGCTTAGCCCCCCAATCAGGGTCATGTGAAGCCATGGGAGCAGGTGGTGGATGGTCGTATGAGCAACTGGTGCATATCACAAGCCCTGGATATGTGACCACTGACGCCAGGCAGACAATCTCTGAAGAGTATTGATAATGGCTGGGGTCACCCATCTGTAAAGACACTGCCCAGAAGGTGACAATGGCAAACCACTTCTGTAGAAAAATTTGCCAAGAACAATCATGGCTGTGGAAAGACCATGCGCCTTACTTAAAGTAAAACATGAAATTACACCTGCACTCCTGGACTCTCGTGTCTTTTGTAGAGTTAGTTTAATGTTTTGCAGTTACAAAACATAGCATTGATGACAAGGTATTTTTAAAACAAAACCCAAGACAGCTCCCTACTTGTTGAAGAGAAGTGAGAATTTTGAATTAAAAATAAGGCCGTGAGGAACGGCCCTCAGTAAAAAGGTCAGCACATGGAGATAGTTGAGTTCTTTTTTTAAAAAAAGCAGCGTTCTTCAGAAGGCAAGATATGATCGAGTAATTTTTAAAGAAAACTTAGAAAATAAGAATTTGAGGTTCATAAAGAGTGAGTACAGGGTGATAATATTCATTAAAAAAATCTGAAATGGCTGGGTACTTTGGAAATATTGATGAGTTTGATTGCACAATGGGTAATTGGCTCATGTATACTGAGCTATTAGAACAGTATTTTGAAGCAAATGAAATGGCCAATGAAAAGCCAATACCGATTTACATGTGTTCGTTGGGTTTAATGGCATACAGTTTGCTTCGAAGTTTCATTACTCCAACCAAACATGCAGCAATGTGCTTTGCTAATATTATGAAAGTAATGCAAGAACACTTAAAATCAAAGCCATTGTTGATTGCAGAATGCTTTCATACATGGAATCAAAACGAAGTGGAGTCCATTTCAGCACACGTGGCTGAATTAAAGAGACTACATGAGCTTTGTCAGTTTAGTGATGGGCTTAATGATACCCTGAGAGATCACTTAGTTTGTGGACTCTTACAAGAAAGCATTGAAAAATGGCTCGTAACTGAAGCACAGCTTACATTCAAATGAATGTGGAAATTGCTGTTTCAATGGAAACCGCAGACAGAGACACAATTGAGTTGCAGTCAGGAATGAAAGCAAGCATGAACAAAACTAAACATAAACTGGTCTGGCCAAACAAGTTGTGTTACCTTTGTGGCAGGATGTTATATTCACCAAACAAATGCAGATTTAAAGGTGAAACCTGCAGAAAATCAACAAAGTAGGAAACACATAGAGCATGTCAGGCAGACAAAAATAACATTGTTAATCATTACATAGAAACATAGAAAACATACAGCACAATACAGGCCCTTCGTCACACAAAGCTGTGCCAAACATATCCCTACCTTAGAACTACCTAGGCTTTACCCATAGCCTTCTATTTTTCTAAGCTCCATGTAGCCATCCAGGAATCTCTTAAAAGACCCTATTGTTTCCGTCTCGTTCACCGCGGCCAGAAGTCCATTCCACGCACTCACCACTCTGTGTGGGTATAGAAACACTACGACCACTTTCATCATTTTGCACTAAAATGGTCCTTGCTTTTTCTTGTTCTAATTTAGTTCTTTCTCATTGTGGTACATGGTAGTTTATCAATTTGTGTGAACTTATTACAGCTCAGGGCATCAGAGTTCAAGTTCAGTTCCAGTGATCTCTCTAAGCAATTTTGTATGTTCCTCCCTTGTGCATGTGGGTTTCCTTGTGGTGCTCTGGTTTTCTCCCACAGTACGAAGACATACTGGTTAATTAATCATTGTAAATTGTCCTGTGTTTATGCTAGGATTAAATCAGGGTAGGGGTTGCTGGCTGGTATAGCTCGGAGGGCCTGTACCACACAGTATTTCTAAATTAAATAAATACATAACGTTTATATCATTTATGTTTTATATATGTTTTTTCATGTGAATGCTGCTTTTCTGCTGCAATGTACCTGTGACACTGCTGCAAGTAAGTTTTTCATTGCACTTGTGCACACACGTACTTGTGCAGGTGACAATTAACTCGACTTTGACTTTGACTTTGAATCTTAAACCTGCCTGAGATCCTGGAGTCAAAGGGGGAGTTCTTCAGGGCAGGAACAAGTTCAGTCAGGTGGGTGAGAATGTTGGTGGAGGCAAACTGCTTGGACCTTTGTTGTAGAAAGAAGTGAAGGGCTTTAAGAACTTTGTAATGAGGGTGGAGATGAAAAAAAAGGATTTTCCATCCTTAGTGAAGATGAAGCAGAGGGGTCAGGGGAAATGAAAATTCTCAAATTTGTGAGGCCACAGAGTACTCGCTCCACTGTGAGCAGTTTCAAACTCTTGGGCGGGCACATCTCGCAGAACATCTCATGGGCCCCGAACACATCCCATCCAATCAGGAAAGCTCACCAATGCCTCCACTTTCAGAGCAGGCTGGAGAGTGCTGGACTATGCACGTCCATCCTCACATCATCCTACAGATGCGCAGTAGAGAACATCTAAAGAGCATCAAGGATGTAATGTTGAAACTTTATAAAACTCCGATGAGGCCTCAGTTTTGGGCCCCTTATGTTAGAAAGGATGTGCTGAAACTAGAGAGGGTTCAAAGGAGGTTCAAGAAAATGATCCCTGGATTGAATGGCTTGTCATATGAAGAGTGCTTGATGGCTTAAGCCTGTATTCAGTAGAGTTCAGAAGAATGAGAGGTGACCTCATTGAAACCTATTGAATGGTGAAAAGCCTTGATAGAGTGGATGTGTAAAGGATGCTTCCTATGATGAGAGGGTTTAAGACCAGAGGACACAGCCTCAGAATAGAGAGGCATCCTTTTAGAATGTAGATGAGGAGGAATTTGATCAGAGCATGAATTGGGCTGAGAGGAAAATTGGATCAGCCATGTTGAAATGGCGGAGAAGACTTTTGGGCCAACTAGCCTAATTCTGCTCCTATCTTATGTTCTAACAAGCTGCATCACTGCACGGTCTGGAAACTACACTGCGGCAGACAGGAAGGCTCCATAACTGTCAAAACTGACCAAGGCATCACTGGCACTAATCTATCCACCATCAAGAACATACGTACAGAAAAGGACCAGAAACACGTGAAGCACATGAAGGATCCCACACACCCTGTTTGTGGGCTGTTCTTCCCAGTCCCATCAAGGAGGAGGCTACTCAAAACCAGTGACTTTCCCCAAGCAGTGAGGCTGATCAACACCTCCACCTACTAACCCACCCCTCCACACCCCCTACCACCACTACTTTTCATTTCCTGTCAGAGTCACCTTATGTACAGACACTCCTGTGCCTAGCATCACTTTATGGACTTCATGGACAATGTATGTCCTACGTTCCAAATAATAAAGACTTAGCCTGGCCAGCCTCTCCCAAAAATGTCTTGTCCTCCTGTGCTGGCATTTTCCTGCTTAATCTTTCCCAGTGGGAAGGGCCTTGACATGGGAGACAATGTGTGAGGAGATTAGTGAGTGAGAGTCGGCAGAAGCAATGGTAACTTTGCACCTCCTGACTTATCAAGAACCTGTTTATCACTTCCCTAAAGACATTCAAAGACGTTGCTTCCACGACTCCCTGTTATTAACAGAGAGGTGGTGGAGGACGGAGGTCAGATGCCAATGATATCAGAGGGGCAGATGGCAAGCAGTACTTGTTTTGGGGTAGGATAGCATCAGCAGGTGTTGGGTTTATTAAATCACAAATCAGGATCTGAATCAGAATCAGGGATATTACCCTGGCATGTGTCATGAAATTTGTTAATTTAGCAGCAGTACAATGCAATACATGATAAATATAGAGAACAAAAAACTGGGTTACATTAAGCTTATTTAAGTCTATTAAATAGTCTAGTTAAAATAGATAGTGCAAAGAACAGAAATAAAAAAGTGGTGAGGTAGTGTTCATGGGTTCAATGTCCATACCGAAATCAGTTGGCAGCATCAGGTTTATCATCACTGACATATGCTGTGAAATATGTTGTTTTATGGCAGCAGTACAGTGCAAGACATACAATGTACTATAAATGTTAGTATATATATTATAATAAGCAAAACATAGATAAGTAGAGCAAAGATAGTGAAGTAGTGTCCATGGATTCATTGTTTGTTCAGAAATCAATGGTGGAGAGGAAGAAGAAGCTGTTCCTGAATGTGTATCTTCAGACTCCTTCCAGTACCTCATCCTTGACGGTCGCAATGAGAACAGGGCGTGTCCTAGGTGATGGGGGTCATTAATGATGGATACCGCCTTTTTGAAGCATTGCTCGTTGAAGATGTCCTCAACAGTGCAGAGGCTAGTGCCCTTGATGGAGCTGACTAAATTTACAACCCTCTTTAACTTTTCCCAGTTCTGTGCAGTGGCCTCTCTATACCAACAAGTTCAACGTCCAAAGTAAATTTTTATTCTCAAAGTACATAAATATCACCTTGTACAACCCTGACATCCATTTTGCTGTGGGCATACACGGGAAATCTATAGAATAGTAACTGTAACGGGATCATTGAAACATCAACAAGAGTGCAGAAGACAACAAACTGTGCAAATGCAAATATAAATAAATAGCAAGAAATAACAAGAACATGACATAATGAGATAAAGGGTTCTTAAAGTGAGATCATTGGTTGTGGGAACAGTTCAATGATGGGGCAAGTGAAGTTGAGTGGAGCTATCTGCTTTTGTTCAAGACCCTAATAGTTGAAGGGCAGAAACTGTTCTTGAACCTGGTGGTGCAAGTCTTGTGGCTCTTGTACCTTCTACCTGATGGCAGCAGCGAGAAAAGAGCATGGCCTGGGTGGTGGGGATCCCTGACGATGGATGCTGCTTTCCTACGACAGCTTTTCATGCAGATTGCTCAATGGTTGGGAAGGATTTACCTGTGATGTTCTGGGTCAAATCCACTACTTTTTGTAGGATATTCCATTCAGGGGCACTGGTGTTTTCATACCAGGCTGTGATCCAGCTAGTCAATACACTCTCCACTACACATCTATAGAAGTTAGTCAAAGTTTTGGATGTCATGCCAAATCTCTGCAAACTTCTGAGGAACTAGAGGTGCTACCACGCTTTCTTCACAGTTGTACTTCCATGCTGGGTCCAGGACAGGTCCTTTGAAATAATAACACTGAGGAGTTTAAAGTTGCTAACCAGATGGTGATACAACTAGTTAGAATGCTCTCCTCAGTACATCTGTTGAAAGTTCTATGGTCTTTGGTGACTTACCAAATCTCTTCAAGCAGTGAATGAAATATAGCCACTGGCACACCTTCTTCACAATTGCCTTATTATGTTGAGCCCAGGGATGTCAACACCTACAAACCTAAAACTGCCCTTTGTTTCCATTTCTGATCCCTCAGTAAGCACTGGTGTGCTCCTAACTTCCCCAACCTGAAGATTAGATTAGATTAGAGTAGATTCAACTTTATTGTCATTGTGCCGAGTACAGATACAAAGCCAATGAAATACATTTAGCATCTGACCAGAAATGCAAAGAATAATGTTATTTACAAAATAACTGCAAATAAAAAAAGTGCTACAGCACACAAATATAAAAGTACTGAGACAGTACAATATGAGTGCAATACTGCTTAGCGCTGTGATGAGAGGTTCAGCAGGGTCACAGCCTCAGGGAAGAAGCTCTTCCTGTGCCTGCTGGCGCGGGAGCGGAGGCTCCTATAGCGCCTACCGGATGGGAGGAGAGTTAAAAAGTCCATGGTTACGGTGAGATGCATCCCTGATAATGCTTTCTCAATGGTGGGTAATTGGGTGCCGATAATCCGCTGGGCAGTTTTCACCACACGCTGGAGTGCTTTGCGGTCCGATACGGGACAATTGCCATACCACACTGAGATGCGGTTGGTGAGTATGCTCTCAATGGTACAGCGGTAGAAGTCCATCAGTATCCTGGGACAGAGGTGAGCTTTCTTCATGCACCACAGGAAATAAAGGCGCTGTTGCACCTTTTTGATCAAGATGGACGAGTTCAGGGACCAGGTGAGATCCTCGGAAATGTGGACACCAAGGAATTTGAAGCTTGATACACGCTCCACTACAGTTCCATTGATGTAGATGGGGACATGAGTGTGACTCCTGGCATGCCTGAAGTCCACAATGATCTCCTTGGTCTTCTGGGTGTTGAGGGCCAGATTGTTGTCGGCACACCATGCAGCCAGGTGCTGGACCTCGTCCCTGTAGGCCGTCTCGTCATCCCCTCTGATCAGGCCAACCACCGTGGTGTCGTCGGCGAACTTGATTATGGAGTTAGAACCATGTACAGGAATGCAGCCATAGGTGAAAAGGAAGTCCACAATCTGACAGGATGGGGGGTATAAGTGACAGAGGAAGGGAAAGGAGAAGTCTGCAAGACTAGGAGACCATACCACATAGGAGCAGAATTAGGCCTTTCAGCCCATCAAGTTTGCTCTGCCATTTGACCATGGCAGATTTATTTTCCCTCTCAACCCCACTCCTACTGCCTTCTCCCAGTAACCTTTGATGCCCTTACTAATCAAAACAGATCAATGGTGCTTTAAATATACCTAATGACTTGGCCTCCACAGCCAATGAATTGCACGGATTCACCACCCTCTGGCTAAAGAAATTCCTCCTCATCTCTGTTCTAAAAGGGATAACCTTCTATTCTGAGGCTGTGTCCTCTAGTCTTAGACAGAACTACTATAGGAAATATCCTCTCCACAGCCACTCAAACTAGGCCTTTCAATATTTGATGTTTGAGTGAGATCCACCCCCACCCCCCATTCTTCTAAATTCCGGGGAGTACAGGCCCAGAGCCTTCAAATGCTCCTCAAACACAGTAACCCTTTCATTCCTACAATAATTCACGTGAGCCTTCTCTAGACCCTCTCTAATGCACTATTTCCTTTTTTTATAGAAAGGCCCAAAACTGCTCCCAATACTCCAAATGTGAGCTGGCCTTATAAAACCTCAGCATTACATCATTACAAGATGAGGGATGGAGCAGAATTGGTCAATGTACAGAGATGAAAGCAGGAGAAGACTTGTGACATGATGTTGTAACACATGTAAAATGCTGGGGGAAGTCAGCTGATCAGGCAGCATCTATTAAGGAAATGAACTGTCTTCCATAGATGCAGTCTGACATGATGAATTATAGAGTCATAGAACAGTACAGCACAGAAACAGGCCTTCAGCCCATCTAGTTGGTGCCAGACTATTAATTTGCCTAGTTCCATTGACCTGCACCCAGACCATAGCCCTGCATTCCCCTCTCATCCATGTATACCTATCTATATCCCTCAGAACTTTGAATAACTCTATCAAATCTCCGCTCACTCTTCTATGCTCCATGGAATAAACTCCTAACCTATTCCACCTTCCTCTACAACACAGGTCCCCAAACCCTTGCAACATCCTTCTAAATTTTCTCTGTACTCTTCCAATCTTATTTACATCCTTCCTGTAGGTAGGTAACCAAAACTGCACACAGTACTCCAAGTTAGGCCTTACCAACATTTTATACAACTTCAACATAAAATCCCATCTCCTGTACTCAATACTTTGATTACGAAGGTCAATGTGCCCAAAGCTTTCTTTATAGCTCTGTCTACTTGTGACACCACTTTCAAGGGGTTATGGATCTGTTCCTCCAGATCCCTCTGTTCTACTGCACCCCTCAGTACCCTACACTTCACTGCTAATGTCCTACCCTAGTTGATCATTCAAAAGTGCAACACCTCACACTTGACTGCATTAAATTCTATCTTCCATTGTCCAGTACATTTTTCCAGCTGGTCTAGATCCTGCTGCAAGCTTTGGTAGCTTTCCTTGCTGTCATTCAGATCATTGATATAAATGACAAACAACAACGGACCCAGCACCGGTCCCTGCGGCACTCCACTAGTCACAGGTCTCCAGTCAGAGAGGCAACCATTTACCGCCACTTTCTGCCTTCATCAGTGAAGTCAATATCTAATCCAATTGACTACCTCATCCTGAATGCCAAGCAACTAAACCTTCTTGACTGATTGAACCTTCTTGACCAACCTCCCATGCAAGTCCTAGTCAAAGGCCTTACTAACCTCCATGTAGATAACATCCACTACCTTGTCCTCATCAACTTTCCTAGTAAGTTCCTCAATAAACTCTATGTTTGGTTAGACACGACCTACCATACACATAGCCACGTTAATTATCCCAATCAGTCCTTGTCTATCAAAATACTTGTACAGTATATCTGGTCCTTTAGAATACCTTCCAGTAACTTACCAACTACTGATGTCAGGCTCACTGACCTATAATTTTCAGGATTATTTTTAGAGCCTTTCTTAGGCAATGGGACAACATCATCTATCCTCCAATCCTCCTGAACTTCACCCGTTGCTAAGGATATATTAAATATTCCTGCTAGGCCTCCTGCAATTTCTGTACTTGCCTCCCACAAGGTCCAAGGGAACACCTTGTCATGCCCCAAGAATTTATCTACCCTAATTTCCTCAAGACAGCAAATGCCTCCTCCTCGGTAATCTGTACATGACCTCATGCTGTTTTGCTTCACTTTTATAGACTCTGTGTTCATCTCCTGGGTAAATATAGATGCAAACTCTGTACTCTCAAAATGGAACATACAAGCTCCGTACTCTCAAAATGTCACTTTTGAGGACCTCCCACTTGCCAAGTATACCTTGAAAATAACCTGTCCCAATCCACATTTGCTAGATCTTTTCTGATACCATCAAAACTGGCTTTTCTCCAACTTCAACAAGAGGACCAGACCTATCCTTCTCCATAATTACCTTGAAAATAATGGCATTATGATCACTAGTTGCAAAGTGCTCCCCTCCACAAATCTCTGTCCCTCCAGAATTTGTGTGTATTGCTCCAGCCCAGCAGCTACAGTCTTTCTTGTGCCTGATCCGATGTGGAAATTGTGACATCTTAGAGTCATAGAGTCATAGAACAGATACAGGTCTTTCAGCCCATGGTAGGTAGTAACATTGACCCTGCCTTTCACAGATACTCCAAGCCTTCATGTCTTTAAGAAGTTGGTATGTTCTGCCTATGACCCTAGGTTTTCTCCAGGCACTCTGGTTTCCTCCCACAGTCCAAAGACAGTTGGTAGGTTAATTAGTGATTGTAAATTGTCCTATGTTTAGGCTAGGCTAGGGTTAAATTGGGAGATTGCTGGGCATTGCAGCTTGGAGGACCAGATGGGCCTATTCTGCACTCTATCTTAATGAATATCTATTATGTTCGAGCATGTCTTCATACTCTTCTGTTGTAAACCAAACAAAAACTGGCAAACATCACAAATCTCTTCTTAACCAGCTTCAGCTCATCTGCTCCTCAGGAATGTGTGTATAGCCCATGACTCTACACCCAATACCCCACATGACTCTGGTGAGACCACACTTGGAATATTGTGTTCAATTCTGCTTGACTCACTATAGGAATGATGTGAAAATTTCAGGGAAGATGCAGAGGAGATCAGAGAGCATGACTTATGAGGAAAGGTTGAATGAGCTAGGGCTTTTCTCTTCGAAGTGAAGAAGGATGAAGGGTGATTTGATACAGGATGGTAAGAGGCTATCAAGAGTATATCCAGAGACGTTTTCTCAGGGCAGAACTGGCTGGCACAAGGGGGCATAATTTAAGGTGATTGGAGGAACGTATAGGGAAAATCCTCCAACATGACCACAACCTTCTCATAAGGTTTAGACGCTTGCATGCCTCAAAGACCCAGCAATCTATGTTAGCTGGAGTCAGGGCTTTATGCTTTGGGTCTTGGTAGGGTCAACCATGACAGACAGGTCAAAGGGTAGAGGCCAGACTAAGAGTGGACCACCGGTCCTCCAGGATCGGGGGTTCAGCTCAGGGGTAACAACCTTGACTGGTAAAACAAAACTGTTACAGAAACAGCAATAAGGAATCCTACGTCTGAGTGGTCAAGGACAGACAGAGATGGAGGACCTTCATTGCTGCTCCAAACACTAGTAGCGCAATTGGCAGTGAGTAAGTACTAGTCATGGAGTCATAGTCATAAGTTAATACAGCACAAAAACATGCCCTTTGGCCCAGCTAGTCCATGCCAGAACCATTTAAACTGCCTAGTCCCATTGACCTGCACTAGAAACGTAGACGTCCATATCCTTACCATCCATGAACTTATCCAAACTTCTCTTAAACGTTGAAATCGAGCTTGCGTGCACCACTTGAATTGTCAGCTCTCACCACCCACTCAGTGAAGAAGTTTCTCCTCACGTTCCCCTTAAACTTCTCACCCTTCACCCTTAACCCATGACTTCTGGTTGTAGTCCCACCCAACCTCAGTGGGAAAACCTGCTTGTATTTACCCTATCTATAAGCCTCATAATTTTGCACACCTCTATCAAATCTCCTTGCAATCTTTTATGCTCTAAAGAAAACAGGGAGAATAATGGGGAGGTGGTCAGAAGCAGTTTTTTCTCACTGAGATTGGTGGGTGTGTGGAATGTGCTGGAAGAGGTGGCAATAGAAGCAGATAAATTAGAGACATCTAAGAGACCCTCTGGTGTATGGAAGATAAAAAAAATTGGGGGGTCTGTGGGAGGGAAGGTTAGATCGATCCTCGAGTAGGTTAAAGAGTTGACACAACATTGTGGGCTGAATGGCCTGTATTGTCTTGTATCGTTCAATGTTCCATGTGCTATGGCAGTAGGGCAAAGCATAGCTCTAAGTTCACTGACAACACTACTATTGGTGTTGAGTGGTGATAAGCCAGTGTAGGATACACCAAGATAGGACACCTGCTTGTCCCTCTCACTGGACTTCAGTAAAATGAAAGAGCTGAGCACTGACTTCAGGAAGGGGAAGGAGGGCAAACATTGTCTGCATTGGGGGATCTGGAGTGGAGAAAGTCGGCAGCTTTTAATTCCTGCACATTAACATATCAGAAGATCTGTCCTAGCTCAGCACATAGTCATAGTCATACTTTATTGATCCCGGGGGAAATTGGATTTAGTTACAGTTGCACCATAAATAATTAAATAGTAATAAAATCATAAATAGTTAAATAGTAATATGTAAATTATGCCAGGAAATAAGTCCAGGACCAGCCTATTGGCTCAGGGTGTCTGACCCTCCAAGGGAGGAGTTGTAAAGTTTGATGGCCACAGGCAGAAATGACTTCCTATGACGCTCAGTGTTGCATCTCGGTGGAATGAGTCTCTGGCTGAAATGTACTGCTGTGCCCAACTAGTACATTATGTAGCGGATGGGAGACATTGTCCAAGATGGCATGCAACTTGGACAGCATCCTCTTTTCAGACACCACCGTGAGAGAGTCCAGTTCCATCCCCACAACATCACTGGCCTTACGAATGACTGCATAGGTGCAGTCACGAAGAGGCATGCCAACACTTTTACTTTCTTATGAGGTTAAGGATGTTAAACTTGTCACCAAACTTCTACAGATGTACTGACTGGGAGTGGGTGTATCATGGTGTGCAGGAATTTAAGAAGCTGTGGAGGGCAGTGGACTCAGCACAATATATCGATTGCCAAACATCAAATCTTCATACATCAAGCCTTTCTTTCCCTGGATCATTCTTGTGAACCTCCTCTGGACCCTCTCCAGAGCCAGCACATTCTTCTTAGATATGGGGCCAGAATTACTCTCAATACTCCGAATGTGCTCTGACCAACGCCTGACAAAGCTTCAACATTACATCCTAGCTTTTTATGCTCTCGTCCCCTGGTTAAAAGCTCGCTGGTCAGTAAGGGTCTCAACAGGAGCTCCACAGAACACAAAGCCAAACTGATTTTGGCCTTTCAAGTCTCTGGCAAGCGCCCAACTTGCCAACTTTCATTGTGGTGTCTGGTTTACAAACTAACATCTGTAAATTGACAAGAAAACAGAGGAACCAGACAGAAAGCTTAAGAACTTTGTGATAGTCCTTTGGTATATCGGCTTGCCTGAGGCAAGAACGACGGAGATTACAGGGCTCCATCCTGTGATTATTTGTGTATTGTCAGAACAAAGCGATGGTTTTTTTATATATCTTAAAGGCGGGTGTGAGACAGGTATAATGGATTGGTCCAAGCATTAAACGCAGCAGGCTGCAGGCCAGGGCTAGTAAAGGACTCCTAACATTGTAACTGTTGTTATCCTATAAGAAAAGGCTTATCTTTTAACAGCCCAATCTTATAACCATTAGAGAAGGTTAACACTCAACATCAGACAATAATCAGAGAGGACTAAAGTAAACTGTATAGTTTCAAGGAACAGGAAAGTCAGAGGCTCGAAGAGACAACCGGGAGATGAAAGGAGAATTCTGAAAAGCTGACTTTGCTTTCTTCAATTTTCCACCCACTGCAGGGGTCCCACGGCAGGGGGGGGGGGGGGGGCAACACTCTGAATCCAAAGGCAGTGAGATCTAATCCGGCTTGTCACCTAAGACTGCAGCAAATTTCTAAAGATGGAGGGCATTCTGACTGGTTGCATTGCCGTCTGGTATGGAGGCTTGAACGCACAGGATTGGAGAGTCAGCTTGCTACATCATGAGCGCTAGTCTGCCCAGCGTCAAGGACATCTTCAAAAGACGATGCCTTAAGAAGCTGGCATCCATCATTAAGGACCCACAACACCCTAAGGACATGCCCTCTGTTCATTGCTAACACCACAGAGGAAGTACAGGAGCCTGAAGACACACTATCAGCATTTTATGGACAAGCTTCTTCCCCTCTCCCAATAGATTTCTGAACAGACTATGAATGTATGAGCACTACCGCACTATTTTGGCCTCTTTTTACATTAATATTTTAATATATTCTAATTTATTGTAAGTTAGAGGAATTTGTATGCCTTGCACTGTATTACTGCCCTAAAACAACAAATTTTACAGCATACTGAGGTGAGATTTTTTAGAGGTATACAAAATTATGAGGGGTGTAGATAGGGTAAATACAAGCAGGCTTCTTCTGCTGATGTTGGGTGGGACTACAACTAGAAGTCATGGGTTAAGGGCGAAAGGTGAAATATTTGAGGGAACATGAGGGAAAACTACTTCACTCAGAGAGTGGTGAGAGTGTGGGTAAGAACACAAATGGTAGGGGTATGGAGGGCTATGGTCCCAGCGCAGGCCAATGGGAGTAGGCAGTTTAAATAGTTTGGCGTGGACTAGATGGGCCAAATGGCCTGTTTCTGTGCTATACTTTTCTATGACTCTCTGACTGTATATGACAGTGATAATAACCCTGATTCCGAGACCTTGGCTCTAGCATAACATGGAAGAAGTGTTGAAATAATTGGATATGAAGTCTGAAGTGTGAAGTTTGGAAGTACATAGATCAGAGGGGTACACAGGTCTATGGTCCAAGTGAGGATCAACGGTACTAGGCAGAACAACAGTTTAACATGGACTAGATGGGACAAATGGCCTGCTTCTGTCCTGCAGTGCTCTGTGACTCAAGTCTAACCAAAGCTCTGTCCACACTCTCAAGCTCCCAAGCAGCTATCATGAGAAGATTTTCTGGCCAGTCCTAATATCACATTTCAATCCTGTCGCTAGGACTCAACGCCCTGAGTTATACGGATAAACTGGTCAGGTTAGGATCTAAGATTTAAGATCAGCTTCATTTGTCACAGGTACATTGAAACTTATAATGAAATGCCGCTCTTGCATCAATGACCAATGTAGTCCGAGATGGAACTGGTTGAGTCTATAGCCTCATGTGATCCTGTGCATTGGAGCCCCCTTACCAGATGGAGATGCAACCAGTTAGGGTGCTCCCCAGCGTACATCTGTAGAAATTTGCTAGAGACTTTGCAGACATACCAAATTCCTCAAACTCCTAACAGAAGTATAGTCGCTGGCATGACTTTTTGACGTTTGCTACGTTGTGCAGAGCCCAGGGCAGAGCTCTGCGATGATGATACTCAGAAACTTGAAGCTGCTTACTCTTTCCACCACTAACCCCTCAATGAGGACTGGTATGTGTTTCCCCGATTTCCCCTTCTTGAAGTCCACAGTGCGACAGACGAATAACCTACATGGAATATGGGGAGAGCGCGGGTAAGGGGGTGCTGTACTAAAGCCAGATCAGCAGAGATCGTATTGACTGGTAGAGCAGGATACAAGGTCTAGGTGTGGTCCTGATCTGATTCTTTCTGTTATCCTTGCTCAAGGATGTTTCAGACCTGTACTCGATGGATGGGGGGATCTCATTGAAAACTACCAGATACTTAAAAACCTGAATGGAGTGGACGTGGAGAGGTCCATTCGTAGGAGAATCTAGGCTCTGATGGCACTGTCTGAGAATAATGGGGCATCTCTTTAAAACGGAGATAAGGAAGAATTTCTTTAGCCAAAGGGTAGTGAATATCTGGAACTCATTGCCACAGAGGGTGGTGGAGGCCAAGTCATTGGGCATATCTAAAGCAGAAATTGATAGGTTCTTGACTGGTAAGAAGTTTAAGAGAAAGAAGGACTGTTCAAGTTCAAATTTAATTATCATTCAACCATATATGAATGCAGCCAAATGAAACAGTATTACTCCAGGGCCAAGGTGCAAAACACAGTATTGACAGTCATACACAGCACAAGGGACATTTGGCACATATAAAATAGCAAGTAAACATGTAATCACACAAAAAATATGTACAGTATAAAGAGTGGGGTTGTGAAAAATTTAGGCATGATTGATGGACTAATTGATGGGGTGACATGGTAGTGTAGTGGTTAGCACAATGCTTTACAATACCAGCGACCCAGGTTCAATTTCCGCTACTGTCCATAAGGAGTTTGTACGCTCCCCCCGTGATCACGTGGGTTTCTACCAGAGTGCTTCAGTTTCCTGCCACTGTCCAAAGATGTACCGGTTGGTAGGTTAATTGGTCAGTGTAAATTGTCCCTTGATTAGGCTAGGATTAAATCAGGGGTTGCTGGGCAACAGGCTTGAAGTACCCTCTGCGTTGTATCTCAATAATTAAAAAATGGCCTTTGTCTGCTCCTAAATCTAATGGGCTTATGGATCTTCAGAAGAGTAAAAGAGTCAGAGAGTGAAACAACATGGAAGCAAGCCCTTGAATCCAACATGTCTATACTGACCAAGATGTTCATCTAAGCAAATCCCATTTGCCTTCATTTGGTCCATATCCCTCTTAGCCAGGGGACCCTGACCTAGAGTCCATGGACCCCTTGCTTAATGCTATTAGTCCATGAGAAGTTTGTCATTGAGCCAACTAGGGGGTCAGCTGTACTGGATCGGGTGTTATGTAATGAACCGGAGGCAATTAGGTAAAAGAACCCTTGGGTACCAGTGATCACTATATGATTGTGTTCAACTTGAAATTTGATAGGGAGAAAGTAAAATCTGATGTAGCAGTATTTCAGTGGAGTAAGGGAAATTACAGTGACATGAGAGAGCAGTTGGCCAAAGTAAATTGGAAGGCGCTACTGGCAGGGATGTCAGCAGACCAGCAATGGCGTGCATTTCTGGGGAAAATGAGGGAGGTGCAGAGCATGTGTATTCCAAAAATGAAGAAATGCTCAGATGGTAAAATAGTACAACCGTGGCTGACGAGGGAAGTCAAAGCTATTGTAAAAGCAAAAGAAAGAGCATACAACAAAGCAAAAATTAGTGAGAAGATAGAGGATTGAGAATTTTTTAAAAACCTACAGAGAGCAACTAAAAAAATCATTAGCCGATTGGTAGGAGGCAGCGAGTGGGAATAAAAGGATCCTTCTCTGGTTGGCTGCCAGTGACTAGTGGTGTTCCACAGTGGTCAGTGTTGGGACCATTTCTTTTTTTGCTGTATATCAATGATTTAGATGATGGAATAGATGGTTTTGTTGCCAAGTTTGCAGATGATACGAAGATGAATGGAGGGGCAGGTAGTGTTGCGGAAACCAGTAGGATGCAGAAGGACTTAGACAGATTAGGAGAATGGGCAAGAAAGTGGCAAATGAAATACAAAGTTGGAAAATTCATGGTCATGCACCTTGGTAGTAGAAATAAATGTGCGGACTATTTTCTAAACTTCAAGAAAATACAGGAATCTGAGGTGCAGAAAGACTTGGGAGTCCTTGTGCAGAATACCCTGAAGGTTAACTTGGAAGGTGAGTTTGTGGTGAGGAAGGCAAATGCCATGTTAGCAGTCATTTCAGGAGGTCTAGAACACAAGAGCAAGGATGTGATGCTGAGCCTACCGAAATCCAAATGCCAAATGGTTAAACTCCAGAAGGCATCACTCTCCGGAATCTCAGGAATTCAAGGCCTCTCCACCACAACAAGATGACGATCCTCAGAGAAGAAATGAATGGTTCGGTATGATAAGATGGACTCTTGATCTTCGATTTATCTCATAATGGCCTTGCACCTTCTTGTCTTGCACTGCACTTTCTCTGTAAGTGTAGCACCCTATTCTGCATCCTGTTATTGTTTTACCTTGCACTACCTCAACGCACTGATGTGATGAAATGATCTGTAAGAACACAACCTTTTCACTGCACCTCAGTACATAGATCAGCACAGCACAGTACAGGACTTTTGGCCCACAAGGTTGGATCTAAGCCTTCCCTCCCACAAGACCGTAAGACACAGGAGCAGAATTAGGCTCTTTGGTCTATTGATTCTGCTCCACTATTCCATCAGTGCTGATTTTATCCCTCTCAACACCATTCCTCTGCCTTCTCCCTGTAACTTTTGACACCTTTACGAATTAAGAACCTGTCAACCTGTGCTTTAAGTATACCCAGTGACTTAGCCTCCACAGCTGTCTGTGGCAATGAATTCCACAGACCCACCTCCCTCTGGCTAAAGAAATTCCTCCTCATCTCTGCTCCATTGGGATGCCCTTCTACACTGAGGCTATGCCCTCTGCTCCTAGGCTCACCACGATAGGAAGCATCCTCTCCACATCCACTCTATCCAGGCCTTTCAAAATTCAATAGGTTCCAATGAGATCCCCCCTCTTTTTTCTAAACTCCAGCAATTACATACCCAGAGCCATCAAGCATGTTCCTGGGATCATTCTCCTGAACCTCCTCTGGACCCTCTCCAATGCTGGCACATCCTTTCTTAGGTAAGGGGCCCAGAATTGCTCACCCCCACCCCATTATTCTTTTATCCAGATGCTCTTGTGTCTCTTGTGACCCTAATGGACCTGCCTCTCCCGCCTTCCTTTATGGCAAGAATAAACCTATTCCAGTTCCAACTCTATTTCCAATTCGAACTCATGAATGCCAGGGGCCACATGCTGTGGAAATGGAATTGTGGAATCCGTCCTTAGGAGTTTACAGAGATTTGGCATTGCATCTAAGACTTTGACAAACTTTTATATATGTGTGGTGGGGAGTATATTGACGGGCTGCATCACAGGCTGGTGTGGGAGCACCAATGACCTTGGATGGAAAATCCTACAAAAAGTAACGGATATGGTGCGGTCCGTCACCGGTAAAGCCCTCCCCACCATTGAGCACAGCTACACAAAGGAAAGCAGCATCCATCATCAGGGATTCCCATCACTCAGGTCATGCTCTCTTCTCGCTGCTGCCATCAGGAAGGAGGTACAGGAATCTCAGGACTCACACCACCAGATTCAGGAACAGTTAATGCCATAATGCCTGACGCCAGCCCCCTAGGCCTGAGTCGACGTAGTAGTAGCCATAATGCTGTTGGACCAGAGGGGATTACATCACCCAACTTTAATTGCCCCCTCATTGAAATGTTCCCACAACCTATGGACTCCCTTTCAAGGACTCTTCATATCATGATCTCAATATTTATTGCTTATTCATTAATATTATTATTTCTTTCTTTTTGTATTTGCGTAGTTTGTTGCTTTTTGCACATTGTTTGAAAGTCCAAGTTGGTGTGCTCTTTCATTGATTCTATTATGGTTAGTATTCTATTATGGATTTATTGAATATGCCCACAAGAAAATGAATCTCAGGGTTGTTTATGTTGAAATAATTGTACTTTGTTAATGAATTTACTCCTAACTTTGAACTTTGAATTGTATTCCTTGGTTTAATTGGAATAAACCACCCCGTATCCAAGACTGGATACCGTCCAAGCAATCTGACAGACCCAGGGATGTGGCGGGGCAGACAAATTTACAGTGTCCCCATAACATGAAGAATCACAGGATCAGAGTGTGATGCAAACGGAAGGATGCCATTCAATCCATTGAGTCTATACTAGCCCTGTGTGAGAGCAACCCCAGATATCCCACTCTCTGCCTGGCTGTGGAAATTCCTTCCTTTTGAAGAACATAGAACACCACAGTAGCCCTTCAGCCCATGATGCTGTGTCAAACTAATTAAACCAATGGCTCCTAATTAATCTAAGCCCTCTTCCCTGCATACTGACCACCTGGGCGGCATGGTAGCATAGTGATTAGTGTAATGTTTTAGAGTGCCAGTGATTAGGTTTCAATTCCTATCGCTGCCTGTAAGGAGTTTGTATGTTCTTTCCTCTAGGTGCTTCCATTTCCTCCGACATCCCACAGATGTACGGTTGGGGTTAACTACTGTTTTCTCTGGAGAGGCAGAGGCTGAGGGGAGATCTGATAGAGATTTATAAGATTATGAGAGCCAAAGACAGAGTAGAGAGACAGTAACTATTTCCCAGGGTCGAAATGTCTAATGCTTTTAAGGTGAGAGGGAGTAATTTCAAAGGAGATGTAAGGGGAAGCTTTTTTTACACAGAGTGAGGTAGGTGTCTAGAATGCGCCAGCTGGTGTGGTGGGAGAGGCAGATACATTAGGGACTTTTAAGATACGTTTTAAGAGACGTTTAGATAGGGACACATTTAGATTTGGGGTGTATAGGGTGTCCAGGAGGAGGTAATACCTCTGGTGAAGGGGCCTTTTGTGTCCATTCTGGGGCAGTTCACTTACCTTTGGTCCCCACCGGATCCTCAGCTGTCACCCTTAACTCCAAGTAGCTGTTTGAGCAACAGCGGCCACAACCCAGTACACTGCTTCAAGAGGTAGGCCAATCCAGGTGAGGGTGGCTGATGGCCTCGAAACCCGGTGAGACAGGGGCTTGTCTGTCCTACCATGCAGAGTCACCTCCAGTGAACCTGTGAATGGGATCTCCGGTGAGGTCCAAAGGCCGGGAAGGTGGCTCTGCAATGCCCCACGGCGAGTGAAGGGCAAGGGGACATCATGGTCATCCATTGCAATGAAGGAAGACCCCAGTTTGTGACCTCTATTCATACCACTGGACCCAGTCTTCTGAGGTTGAGAAATACCCCAGTGCAATGGCTTTTCCACTTCAAAAACTCTCCTGCACAGGTCTCCTGTCACCATCAGACATGATGGACAACCTCAAATGTGAGGGAAATGGAAGGAGGTTGACATTGTGTGGGCAAGAGGGATTAGTTTTGTTGGCCATTTTCTTTCTAACTTATTTCATTCGGCACATCATTGCGGGTC
Organism: Mobula hypostoma; assembly: GCF_963921235.1. Taxonomy (NCBI): domain Eukaryota; kingdom Metazoa; phylum Chordata; class Chondrichthyes; order Myliobatiformes; family Myliobatidae; genus Mobula; species Mobula hypostoma. The sequence goes on from NC_086100.1 coordinate 193,791,289, forward strand.
GAAGGGCCTTTTCCTGTGCTGTACTGTCCTGTGTTCTACCTGGAGCTAATCTCCAGAGAGCACGGCACTCAGGATGTGTGGTCCTTGATGCAAATGATATTCATTGTACGTGTCGATGTTCGTATGACATATAAAGCTGATCTTTATCCTTCCTTTCTGTGCCTGTGTAAGTCTCTTAAACACTCCAATGCTACCAGCTCCCCTCATGGACCATCCCAGGCACCTAGCTTTCTGTGTAAGAAACCGGACCTACACATCAATTTTGTACTTTTCCCCTCTCACTGTAAATGCATGCCCTTGGGTACAAGTAACCAGCTTCATTTTCAACGGTACAGTTGTATCTGGTGCCACTACCACACCAATTGTGTTGTATTCTTCATGTCAGTTTTTTGCCAATCATCTTCTTTCTACGCCCTTTCTCTAGGACCACTGCCTATTGGTTCATAGGATTTACTGAATCTTTTTAATTCCATTGTTTTGATATTTCCTGAAACTCTCATATATACCACCATTGGTATGGTGTGGGGTGTGGGGTGGGGACTCTGCACAGGATAGGAAAAGCTGCAGAAAGCTGCAAACTCATCCAGCTCCATCATGGACAGTAGCCTCCCCAACATCCTCAAGAAGGCAGCATCCATCGTTAAGGACTCCCATCACCCAGGACAGCCCTCTTCTCTTTGCTACCACAAGGAGGCGGTAGAGGAACCTGAAGAGAAACACACACAAAATTTTAGGAACATTTTGGAAACATTTTAGAAATAACTTCATCCCCACCATCATCAGATTTCTGAACAGTCAATGAACCAGCCCACGAATACTATGGTTCAAAGTGGTTCATTTTGAACAATTACTTAATTTAAATACATACAGTACTGTGAAAAAGTCTCAGACACATACTGTATATATAGCTAGGGCACCTTAGACTTTGGCACAGTACTGTAATCGTCAGTGTGTAGTGGAGAATGAGTTTGCAAGTCTGGCGGGAGCAAAAGATGTTGAGGGTGGCGCACCGCAGGAGGGGTGTGGGACAGGTGGCAGAGAAGGAGTGCCAGGGGAGGGGGGTAGCACAAGTGCAGACACACTCAGCCCTGAGACACCAGGTAAGGTCATTTGATTCCAAACAATTGGTTTATTGATCATTACAGAATGCCTCTCTGGTGCTTCCCACTCCCTTCCCTCTCTCTTCCCTCTCCCTTCCCCTTTTCCCAGCCATGATTCCCCTCTCCCTGCCCCCTTCTCACTCTCAGTCCACAATAGAGACCCATATCAGAATCAGGCTTATCATCACTCACATATATTATGAAATTTGTTTTTTTGGTAGCAGTAGTACAGTGTAATACATAAAATAACTACAGTACTGTATATTAAACATATGATATGTATATACAGTATATATATTCTTGCAACTTGTATTAGTGATATTAAAACTTATTACGATCCTGAACATTAATTTTTCTTCATTTTATCTGCTGTATCTAAGCAATATATTCAGCAAGAACATTGGTCTTAATCCTATTGGTCTTTCATCATTTCTAATGGAGCAAAGGCTAATTGTAAACTCAGTGGCCACATTATTAGGTACACCAGTACACCTCCTTGTTAATGCAAATATGTAATCAGCCAATCATGTGATAGCAACTCAATGCATAAAAGCATGCAGGCATGGTCAAGAGGTTCAGTTGTTTTTCAGACCAAACATCAGAATGGGGAAGAAATGTGATTTAAATGACCTTGACCCTGGAATGATTGTTGGTGACAGACAGGGTGGTTTGAGTATTTCTGGAACTGCTGATCTCCTGGGATTTTCACATGCAACAGTCTCCAGAGATTATAGAGAATAGTAAGATAAACAAAAATCATCCAGTGAGCAGCAGTTCTGTGGGTGAAAATGCCTTGTTAATGAGAGAGTTAAGAGGATAATGGCCAGACTGGTTCAAGCTGACAGGAAGGTGACAGTAACTCAAATAACCATGTGTTACAACAATGATATGCAGAAGAACATCTCTGGACACACAAAATGTCGAACCTTGAAGTGGACGGCCTACATCAGCAGAAGGCCATGAACGTACACTTAGTGGCAAATTACAGTACCTACCTCCTGTCCCTAATAAAGAGTCCACTGAGTGTATATGAAGTAATATGTGACATCCTGATTATAGGTGGTGAAATGAAGATATCAGCACTATTTGTCGTCGTCATCATCTGAACCCTCAGTGCCTAGGTGGCACATGGGTCCTCCTCAAGGGTCTTCCATTTCTGCCAGTCTTTTGCTCTGCTGCTAGCCGTTACCCAGTTCATGCCTACTTCTTTCAGTTCTGCTTCCACAGATCTTCGCCACGCCATTTTGGGCCTGCCTCTACTTCGCTTTCCCTGTGGAGTCCACCTTAGTGCTACTTCCGCTAGTTGATCATTTGGCATTCTCATTACATGGCCCAGCCATCTCCATCGTCTTCTTTTCACGCCAGCTGAGATTGATTCCATATTGCAAGATGTAAGCAAGTTTTGGTTTCTGATTTTCTTCGGCCAGAAGAGAACCTCCGGTAGAAGGTTCAGGAGCTTGAAGACTTGTACGGCCAGATTTGGGAACAGCTTCTTTCCAACTGTGATAAGACTGCTGAACGGATCCTGACCCGGATCTGGGCCGTACCCTCCAAATACCTGGACCTGCCTCTCGGGTTTTTTTGCACTACCTTACTTCCCACTTTTCTATTTTCTATTTATGAATTGTAATTCAAATTTTTAATATTCACTAATTTTAACTATTTTTAATATTTATAATATTTAATATTTGTAATCCAGGGAGTGTGAAGCGCAGAATCAAATATCGCTGTGATGATTGTACGTTCTAGTACCAATTGTTTGGCGACAATAAAGTATAAAGTATAAAGAAGATCTCTGATATGCCATAGACATTTTGTCTGGAACGTGTCAAGTTTCCTGCAGATGTCTTTCGTCATCTTTCATAAAGTAGCATGCTTAGGGCATTGCTTTTAAAAATTCTGATTTTGGTGTTAAATTTGAGTTGTGTGGATTTCCAAACTGCATTGAGGCTGCCTAAAGCTTGATTTGCTTTAGATAGTCTTGCTAATACATCCTTTCCACTATCTCCATCAATGCTGACTTTACTCCCAAGGTACGTGTACTCATCTACCTCTTCCACTCACTGATTATTGATGATTACTGGTTGGAGGTTGGAAGCGTTCATCTTCATGATCTTTGTTTTTCTCACTTGAATGTTCATCCCAAGTTGCGATGCATATGATGTAAGTCTGTCTGATTTCTCCTGAATGTCTGCTCGCTAGCAGACTGATATCGTCAGCAAAAACTAGGTATCAACACTATTCAGGCACGTTTTACTCTTTGACAAAGAGTGAAGGATGTTAACATGAATAACACTGAATACAACAAAAAATTGCAAGGTTTCAACTGAAAATGTTGACATTTGGTTTACTGCTTGACCCTTTGCTCAAATAATTTACAGTTTCATTGTAAATTGGGTCATTCTTGTCACATATACTGAGTTACAGTGAAAATCTTTGCTTTGCATGCCATCCATACGGATCATTTCATCACATTATTACATGGTAGTGTGGCATTGGCATAACACTTTACAAAGCCTGCAATACGCGTCCAATTCTCACCGCTGCCTGCACGGAGCTTGCATGCGATAACAGAATGCAGAATAAATTGTTACAGTTACAGACGAGGTGCAGTGCAGGCAAACAACAAAGTGCAAGCTAATCTGAGAGCCATAGAACAGGGCAACATGGTAGCGTAGTGGTTAGTGTAACACCAGCGACCAGGGTTCAATTCCCACCACTGCCTGTTCTCTCCGTGACTGCACGAGCTTCCTCCGGTTGCTCCAGTTTCCTCCTAAAGTCCAAAGGTGTACAGCTTAGTAGGTTAATCCATTTGCTGAATGGATCCTGACCTGGACCTGGGCCATACCCTCCAAATATCCGGACCTGCCTTTCGGTTTTTTTGCACTACCTTACTTCTCATTTTTCTATTTTCTATTTATGATTTATAATTTAAATTTTTAATATTTACTAATTTTAACTATTTTTAATATTTTTAATATTTGTAATCCAGGGAGTGGGAAGCGCAGAATCAAATATCGCTGTGATGATTGTACGTTCTAGTATCAATTGTTTGGCGACAATAAAGTATAAAGTATAAAGTATCACATGGGTGTAATTGGACAGCACGGGCTGCTTGGGCAGGAAGGGCCTGTTACTATGCTGTATCGCTAAATAATAAAATAAAATAATTAAGAGAGTGGAATGATTATTATAGAAATAATAAGTGTAAAAGCAGGAATAGGCCATTCTAGTCTGCTCTGCCATTTGGTATTATTATTATGACGTACTGAGTTTTGGAAGCCATCCATATATCAAGAGAGTACAAGGGAAACACAATAACAGAATACAGAATAAAGTGTTACAGTTACAGAGAAAGTGCAGTGCAGGGCCATGGCAAGGTAGATTGTGAGATCAAGAGTGCATTATTAACGTTCAAGAGATCTGTTCAATTGGAATTAGAATTTGTTTATTATTGTCACATGTACCAAAATTGAGTGAAAAGCTTGTGTTGTCTATGGTTCATACAGATAAAATCATTCCACAGTTCATTGAGGCAGGACAAGGGAAAACAGTAACAATGCAGAATAAAGTGTAGCAGCTGTAGAGAAAGAGCAGTGCACTTTCTCTTACAAACATGGAGGAGAAGCCGTCCTTGATTCTGGTGGTACATGTTCTGAAGCTTTTGTATCTTGGAACATACAACATAGAACAGGCCCTTCAGATCATTCTAACACTTCACTCACACATAACCCTTCATTTCCTTTCATTCCTTCAAAGTTCAAAGTGAATTTTACAATCAGAGTACATAGATGTCACCACACACAACCCTGAGATTCAGTTTCCTGCGGGCATACTCAGCAAATCTATAGAATACTAACTATAACAGGATCAATGAAAGATCAACCAGTGTGCAGAAGACAACAAACTGTGCAAATGCAAATAAAAATAAATAGCAATAAATAATGAGAGCATGAAATAACAAGGTAAAGAGTCCTTTACAGTGAGATCATTGGTTGTGGGAACATCTCAACAGATGGGCAAGTGAGTGAAGTTTTCCCCTTTTGTTCAACAGCCTGGTGGTTAAGCAGGGGGGCATAACAGTTCCTGAACCTGGTGGTGTGAGTCCAGAGGCTCTTGTACCTCTACCAGATGGCAGCAGAGAGAAAAGGGCATGGCCTGGGTGGTAGGGATCCATGCACCTATCTAAGAGTTTCTTAAACGTCTGTAATGTACCTGCCTTTACCGCCCGCTTGACAGTGTGTTCCATGTACCCACCGCTCTCCTTGTAAAAAAAAACCTTACCTGTGACATCTCCCCTATACTTCCCTCCAATCAACTTAAAATATGCCCTCTCACTTTAGCCAGTTCCACCTTGGGAAAAGGGTGCTGGATGTCCACTCTACCATCTTCTCACCTCATCTTATACACCTCTCAACACACATAAAAGTTGCTGGTGAACGCAGCAGGCCAAGCAGCATCTCTAGGAAGAGGCGCAGTCGACGTTTCAGGCCGAGACCCTTCGTCAGGACTAACTGAAGGAAGAGTGAGTAAGGGATTTGAAAGTTGGAGGGGGAGGGGGAGATCCAAAATGATAGTAGAAGACAGGAGGGGGAGGGTTGAAGCCAAGAGCTGGACAGGTAATAGGCAAAAGGGATACGAGCGGATCATGGGACAGGAGGTCCGGGAAGAAAGACAAGGGTGGGGGGGGGGACCCAGAGGATGGGCAAGGGGTATATTCAGAGGGACAGAGGGAGAAAAAGGAGAGTGAGAGAAAGAATGTGTGTATAAAAATAAGTAACAGATGGGGTACGAGGGGGAGGTGGGGCATTAGCGGAAGTTAGAGAAGTCGATGTTCATGCCATCAGGTTGGAGGCTACCCAGACAGAATATAAGGTGTTGTTCCTCCAACCTGAGTGTGGCTTCATCTTTACTGTAGAGGAGGCCGTGGATAGACATGTCAGAATGGGAATGGGATGTGGAATTAAAATGTGTGGCCACTGGGAGATCCTGCTTTCTCTGGCGGACAGAGCGTAGATGTTCAGCAAAGCGGTCTCCCAGTCTGCGTCAGGTCTCGCCAATATATAAAAGGCCACATCGGGAGCACCGGACGCAGTATATCACCCCAGCCAACTCACAGGTGAAGTGTTGCCTCACCTGGAAGGACTGTTTGGGGCCCTGAATGGTGGTAAGGGAGGAAGTGCAAGGGTATGTGTAGCACTTGTTCCGCTTACACGGATAAGTGCCAGGAGGGAGATCAGTGGGGAGGGATGGGGGGGAGGAATGGACAAGGGAGTTGCGTAGGGAGCGATCCCTGCGGAATGCAGAGGGGGGGGGAGGGAAAGATGTGCTTAGTGGTGGGATCCCGTTGGAGGTGGCGGAAGTTACGGAGAATAATATGTTGGACCCGGAGGCTGGTGGGGTGGTAGGTGAGGACCAGGGGAACCCTATTCCTAGTGGGGTGGCGGGAGGATGGAGTGAGAGCAGATGTACGTGAAATGGGGGAGATGCGTTTAAGAGCAGAGTTGATAGTGGAGGAGGGGAAGCCCTTTTTCTTTAAAAAAGGAAGACATCTCCCTCATCCTAGAATGAAAAGCCTCATCCTGAGAGCCGATGTGGCGGAGACAGAGGAATTGCGAGAAGGGGATGGCGTTTTTGCAAGAGACAGGGTGAGAAGAGGAATAGTCGAGATAGCTGTGAGAGTCTTTCTCTCACTCTCCTTTTTCTCCCTCTGTCCCTCTGAATATACCCCTTGCCCATCCTCTGGGTCCCCACCCCCGTCTTTCTTCCCGGACCTCCTGTCCCATGATCCTCTCGTATCCCTTTTGCCTATCACCTGTCCAGCTCTTGGCTCCATCCCTTACCCTCCTGTCTTCGCCTATCATTTTGGATCTCCCCCTCCCCTTCCAACTTTCAAATCCCTTACTCACTCTTCCTTCAGTTAGTCCTGACGAAGGGTCTCGGCCTGAAACGTCGACTGCACCTCTTCCTATAGATGCTGCCTGGCCTGCTGCGTTCACCAGCAACTTTGATGTGTGTTGCTTGAATTTCCAGCATCTGCAGAATTCCTGTTGTTATACACCTCTCATCCTCCTTCCCTCCAAAGAGAAAAACCCTAGCGCACTGAACCTTTCCTCATAAGAAATACTCTCTATTAAACTGGTAAATCTCCTTTGCACACTCTGTAAATCTTTGACATCCTTCGTATAATGAGGGGACGAGAACAATGCAGAATAAAGTGAATACAGAGAAAGTCCAGTTCAGTTCAAGAGTCTCATAACCACAGGATTGAAGCTGTCCTTGACCATGGTGCATGCTCTGGAGCATTTGTAACTTCTCCCCAATTTGGTAAAGTCATCACTGATCTGTAGTTTTTGCTGTCCAATCCTAGAGATGCAACAATACGGAACTGTAGAATACAGAAGCAGGACCTTTGGCCTACTTTCTGTCCACCTACACTATCCCCGAGATGTGAGGTGCTCCTTCCCTCTGTTAGCCTGCAGCTCACCCTTGGACAAGATGCACCTGCTTAGCCCCAGTTTAGGGTCATGTGAAGCCATGGGAGCAGGTGGTGGATGGTCGTACAGGCAACTGATATATATCACAAGTCGCGGTTAAGCGACCACTGACCCCAGGCAGACAAATGCTGAAGAGTATTGATGACGCCTGGAACCACGCATCTTACGACGATGCTGCCCAGAAGAAGGCAATGTCAAACTACTTCTGTGGAAAAAGTTGCCAAAGAGCAATCATAGTCAAATACCAAGATTGCCCACATCATACGACATGGCACAGCCCTGAGTTTCGTTTTCTTGCGGGCATTCTCAGTAAATCCAATAACCGTAACAGAATCAGAAAAAGACCACACCAATAGGGTTGACAACCAGTTGCAAAAGACAACAAATTGTGATATTCAAAAATAAAGAAAAATCAGAAATAATAATTATAATGTCACGAACTCCGTGACAGGAATAAAGAACCAGCAGAGATGGAAAACACTTTGGAGTCCAGTATTGCTATAAACTAATAATATTTATTAGTAACTATGCAATACAGTAATATAAATGTAGATAAATCAAACAGGTTCACAATAGTTATATAAAAGTAAGTGTGGAATATATATGTATGAAAAAGTAAGCTTCTTTAAGTCTCGGGGTAAAGAGATACAGTCTTAAGATGATGAGTAAAGTTCAGTTCATAGTATTTAGTTGAGTAGTGATGGAGAGAGAGAGAGGGAGAGATTTGAGTCTTCAGATGAGCTGACGCTGTCGATCTTCTCGTTGTCCTTCGAATCCTTTTAAAAGTCACCAACTGTGATTTTAACAAAGGGGACCGGTTTTCTGTGGTGGAGCTATCCCCCAGGCGAGGGTGGACACATGGACAACTCCCCACCAGTCAACCCTTTTCCTCTTTCCACTGCAAGAGCGATGGATCGATCCGCCTGATCGATCCTCCAAAACCCACTTTTCCTGTGGGCACAACAATGCTCATTCAGTGTCCAAACATGTGTCTGAGGTCTGTATCATCTGACCTCCTATTTATCTCACCGTACTGGGTACCAACTGTCATTCAAATAATCCATCCTTCCTCTCTCTGTGAAAGAAATGCAAGCAGGCAAAAAGTCCTTGAAGAAGTATCAACAACCTGCCAAAAATCATAACATCAATTGTCCATTTAATAACGCCTTCGGTCACCATAGCAACTTACGAGCTGCTCGGTGCTATCTCCACTTCAGCAGAAATCCAACTCAGTAGAAATCCAAAGTTACTTCCAGTGCCTTAAAGTGACAGTCCAACCGTTAATCTTCATCTCTCGCTCTCTCTTTTACAAAACAACAGTTCATAGGGGTAATTCAGGATCCCATCACAATAATAAACAGTGGTGCACTGTTGAATAGGTGGGCAGGCACCGTGAAAACTGAAAAAGATACAGCCAGCATTCAAAGTAGTCCATCAACACCACAGGCTGCGACTGCTGCAGGTCTTTCTCAGGGGAGCTGTCCACATACAACTGGGACCACTCAAGCAGTTAAGAGAGGAAGGACATGCATGAAATGGTCATTAGAAGTAAAAACATTTATAGTGTGTGTATATTACTGAGTAACGGAACTTGAGGCTGTTAGGATAGGAGACAGGGACAAACTTTTTCAACATTTTACAGCACAATATCCCTCCATGCAAGTAACTGCACAGTGAATAGCAGATCAACATAGAGTGACAGTAAAAAAAATAACTGAATCCCTGTAGACATGTTAAACCAAATAAAACATGAAGTTGCACAAGAGCTAGACATAAACCAACCTAAAGACCACGACGATACTACATAAGAAAATAATGAAGATGGAACCCATTGATGAAGATACAACTATTTCAACTGCTTCACCATCGGACGTCAATAGTAACAACAGTTTTCCAGAGCCTCCGCAGAATGTTGATAACAAAGCTGAGCTTGCGGGCAAAATTATCTTAATATTTAACACCATACTAACAGAATAAATGGCCATTGACCCAACAAAAACACCCTACATACCAAAACAAACATATGTCATCAAAATTTACAAAAATTGTTAATACTCTTAACAATATAATATTACCACAACATTTAGGAAGACTTGAAACATTTGAAGAACTACACACAATAACATACTGTGTAGCATCAACAGCAGTGCAGAGCAATGGCTCCAAAATAGAGACACGCATTAATAGGAATAAATAAATAAGTAATAAACATTGGAAGAGATGAAGAGACCTTGAAAGTGAGTCCATAGGTTGTTGGAACTGTTCAGTGATGGGACAAGTAAAGTTGAGTGAAGTTTGCCCTCTGGTTCAGAAGCCTGATGGTTGAGGGGTAATAAATGTTCCTGAACATGGCGGTGTGAGTCCTGGGGCTCCCGTACCTCCTTCCTGATGGCAGCAGTGAGAAGAGAGTAGAATGGGCTGAAGCAGGGTTTCCCAAGCTGGAGTCCACAGACCTCTTGTTTAATGGTATTAGTCCATGGCATAAAAAAGGTTGGGAACCTCTGGGTTGAAAGGTCTGACACTGAGTTGTACTTCTCTATGAGAAGCGATCATCAAATGAAACTTAACATGCAGACACAAAGAAGTATTGACTAATTGGTTTATCATTGTCACATGTACTAAAGTACAGGGAAAAAAATTGTCTTGCATGCTATTATGCTGATCAATAGAACATAGAACATAAAATAATACAGCACAGTAGAGGACCTTCAGCCCAAAATGTTTTGCTGACCCTTAAACCCTGCCTCCCATATAACCCCCCACCTTAAATTCCTCCATATACCTGTCTAGTAGTCTCTCAAATTTCACTAGTGTATCTGCCTCCACCACTGACTCAGGCAGTACAAGTAATGAATCAAGCAATTGAATCAAGTAATTGAATTAAAATTAAAAATAAAAATTTAAGTAAGTAGTGCCAAAAGAGAACACAATTGGCTTTCGCTAACTTTTAGCACTACGTATTTGTGTGTGTGTATATCTATATATATATATATATGTCAGTGTGGACATGGTGGAGGATTACAAATACTTGGGGGTACAAATTGACAATAAACTGGACTGGTGATAGAACACTGAGGCTGTCTACAAGAAGGGTCAGAGCCGTCTCTATTTTCTGAGGAGACTGAGGTCCTTTAACATCTGTCGGACGATGCTGAGGATGTTCTACGAGTCTGTGGTGGCCAGTGCTATCATGTTTGCTGTTGTGTGCTGGGGCAGCAGGCTAAGGGTAGCAGACACCAACAGAATCAACAAACTCATTC